>NC_037645.1:2072494-3334912 GCF_003254395.2 Apis mellifera | reverse complement strand
GCTCTTCTGACGGAGGATGAAAAAAAGGAAAGAAAGAAAGAAAGAAAAAGTTTGTTAGAGCTTCGACGAGAGGGAGATTATGTATTAACCATCTCGTTTTTTCTCTCTCTCCCCTCCTCTTCCTGTTCGTTGGACAATGTTCGTTGATTCCGTTGAATGGTGCGTTTCTTGCTCACGTTTGGGGATAAAGGAACGAGAAGAGGAAGCTCGAGGATATGGTTTTTCTTCCCTCTCCTTTTTTCTTTTGTATTAACACGGCGAATTAGATGGATTTTATTCGGTTTGTTCCGCCAGTTTTTGCGAAATTACGATATTAATTATCTCTGAAGAAATAAAGAAAATCTATTCGATCGATCTTGAAATCAATTATAAATTCTTCACTCGAACCCACGATACGCTCGATCCCATCACTAGTTGCAATACCCCGGCTTAACGATTCTGAAAGGCTACCACTATTTGTTTTCAAGAATATTCCAATACTCGTTATTTAATTCTACTTCTTAATTCTCACAATTGAAAATCAAGAGATTATATTAGAATTCACTGATTTCTTTTTGTTCCATTTTCACATCAACTCTCCTCTCCTCTCTGAAATTTATACGCGATCCCTAAGTCGTTCTCACGGAATATCGGCCGATATCGGTTGACCCAAACGCTTGGCACCGCGTCTACGTTTACCGGGCTCAATTACGCTTCATTACACGTCGACGATCGACGGCTGCGGTCTTCATCAACGTGGCTTTATCGGGTCGTTAGCGACGTTGCGCTCCATGTCCCACACACATTTAACCCGGTGGAGGACCCCTCCTTTAACGGTGCAACGGCCGTTTTTACGGTACCCAAGGGTACGTTTATCGATCGAGGGACCGCTTCACCGAGGCCTTCTTCGATCGGTTAAAAGTCGAATCCTTTTGATTAGTAATAATCGAGTTCACGAATTGTAAATTTTTGTATAAATTTCGAATTTAATCACATGTGTGTATACATTTGTGTGGACGAATGATATTCTCTCGTGAATGAAGAATTTTATAGAAAAGGATAAATTAATATTCAAATATAAAATTGATTGTTGATCGTGGAAATTAATTTATCAAAAATTTTAAATTTAACGTCAACGTTTAAGAAATTAAATTAGAAGGAAGGTTAGAAGGAAAGGATTTTATTTTATGGAAAAGGATAAATTAATATTCAAACGTAAAATTGATTTATTATGTAAATTTAACGTCAACGTTTAAGCAACGGAATTAAATTGGAAGGAGGGTTAGGGCGGCCACAAATCATTGTTAACACTCGTTTTCTCTATAAATCAATTTTTTCCCCTACGCCCACTTTCCACACCAGTGCAAGATTTAGTAGAATAACTTTAATATGCGGGATATGTTGCTGCGGAGAGGTATAAACCTGGTTGCAGCTGAATCGGCTGCAACGAGGTATTCGTACGTTTATTCCACGTTACAATGCATTGTTGGTCTGCAACACGGAAATGGAAAGGTGAATGAACAGAAATGCGGAAATGCAGGGACGATAAAGTAAAGAGTTTTGATCGAAATTTATAAATTGACAATGTTCACAGGGATAAATTTGTAATTGCCAAAATTACTACACTTGGTAATAAAATCCAAAATTTAAAAAATTCTTTGAACATTTCCGCTCCTTTTATCCTCCGTTATAGAATTTTATCGTGTCAGATAAAGAAAAGAATTTTGGATTTTTTAAAATTTCTTTTAATTGTACGAAAGGATTTTAATTTTTAAATTATCCGATAACAAATATTATCAATATTAATCAATAAATAATAAAAAATTAAATAACAAAACTTAATTTAAAAACTCTTCGAAGGATGTATTAAAAAAAAATTTGTAAAAAATTTCATTTCCATTATATACAACGTACACAAATAAAATTCTTTCCTTTATCGCGAGAATAATACTCGTCCGCAAATGTATACACAATTCTATACACAAATGTATATACAATTAAAATGTATTTAATTCGAAAGGCGAACAGAACGAAATATTTACAATTCGATCATTACTCGAGAAACCTTCTCCTAGCACGGACGCGAATACCAATCTCGTTTAACAATCCGTGAATTATTATTAATTAAAAGGATTATTAATAAGAATCTTAAATTAAAAAATTCGTTTTTCTTTTTCTTGCTTTTATTTTTTTATAAACAATTCATCGATTAAAAGATTTCACGATATATTAATCGATCGAGTAATTTATTCAAAAGAAATCAAAAGAAGAAGAAATTCTCCCTAACAATTTTATCAAATTTTATGTTGCAGTGCGAGAACCAAATGCTGGGAAAACGCGAAGCATTAGGAAAGCGATCTACTTAATTAACTTCTTTGCAATCTCGAAAAATATTCCGCCGAGTTCTGGGAAAAAAAGGTTATTATTATTATCATGATTATCGAATGGAAGAAATTGCACGATAATCGGATAATAAAATCGGATAAAATCATTCGTTTCGATCGGATTAGAGATCATCATCGCGAAGTTGCACTCCGAGCGACGGTATCATTCACGAATCTTCAATAACATCTTTATTAACCCTCTACTCGCCCGTATGATCGTAGCTGACAGCATCAACCGTTTCATCTTCGATCCGACGAGCGCGAACAGATGTAGACGGAACATCCTCTCTCGCGAAGGAAAGAAATTATCGCGGGTTAATATTTCGTTCGAAACGGAATAGAGATCCAATGAAACGTGATAAGATAAAAATAGAAATTGCGCTCTCGAGAATTTAATGCAATTCCGCGATTTAAATAAAATTTTTATTACACTTTGAAAAACAATAATTCTAATTTTTCTTGGAAGAATTGTAATGTAAACAAAATTTACGCCACGATCTTGACAGAAGTAAATTTTTCCGTTTTATTTTGGAAAAAAGGAGAAATAATTTCTTTATCAAGCGTTATAATTTGTTTTGCAAAAAAAAAATCAAAGGAAAGTCGTGTGAAAGTGGCCGATTGCGAGTGAAAATTCACTGTTGCGACTTTTCTCGTTGAAGCGTGACGCTTTGAATTTTACCGCGCGTCGCGGAAGAGTTGAATCAACGGGCGGCTGCCTGTTTAACAATCGTGGAGAAGAAAATCGAATCGATAAAACTCGATTGCGTTGTCGATGACGTTTTACACGGAGCACGGTTGAATGGGCAGCGAGATTTTTTTTTTTTCTTCTTCGTTTCTCAACGGCACGCTTTCAACCGATCGGTAAAATAGGAATCGCTACGTAAAAGTGAAAATTGCCCCCGTACAAGATACGAGTTTTAATTACAACCTGTTATATTTCCCGTATCAATTACCAGATAATGAAAGTAATTAGAGATTCGATTCTGTTCGGGACGATGGTAATAAAGGATCGCGGATAAGGGAGATAAATTCGAGATGGCAAATAAATTTTATTGTTGCGGGTTAATCATAATTGATTTCAGACAGTTTGAAATGAAATTCAGTTTGTCGGGTATAAACCCAATTATTAAACGCGTATACGTCTGTCCCTTCTTATTATCCCGTATATCAATATTGAACGCATCAAAATTAAGAATATCGCTCTCGAAGATTTAAAAAGCAAAAGATTTATCTCCATTCTCTCTTATCAACATCGAATAATTACTCTTCCAAAAATTTTCTCCAATATCAAACCGTTTTAATCTTGAAAATATTCGAAGCTCGAATCAAATAATTAAAATTCGATTTCAAATTACACGCGCCAATCTTTCTCCCTCTCCCTCCTCCCCCTTCGCTGAAACGCTTGAATTTTCACTTCCAGATTTCGCCCGGTCGTTCGCATTTCGCCGGCGTGTGTGCACGTTTCCTTCCGATCAGATAAAAATGTTATGCATTCAACGCATGCCTATCTGCCCGCCATACCCGCCAATGCTCTCCGCAGCCCCCTCAGTATCCCCAAAGAATCCTCGATCGGGCCGAGCGCACGGTTCGCCCCCCTCCCTCGCGGAAGAGCGCGGCTGCGGTGGAGGGGATGGGCGGATGGCGGAGTGGGGAGAGGAAGGAAGAAAGGAAGGAAGGAAGGAAGGAAGGAAGAAGGCAGCGTGCGCGAACAGCACCTCTGTTAAAAGAAGAGGGCGAGCGGGGAGCGCGGGGGGCGACTTCTCGAGGTCGCGGATGGGCCTCTGAGAGAGAGAGAGAGAGAGAGGGAGAGAGTCCTTCGGCGGCCGATTTATCAGAGCCGAAAGATCAGAGACCAGGTGAGCAACACACGCTTGATCATAGACACCACGGTATCGCGTGGATAACGCCTGTACACGAATGGCTTAACAACGCAATTTATCAAACCGGGCCGGCTTTCATCCGCCCGATTCGTACGTAGCAATTAACGTGTCCACCGGGGGAACATCGTATTTTAAAGGTTTACGGCCGCGACACGCCCATACAAAATTCTAACCGACGCATGGGCTCGATTTTCCTCCCCCCTTGCGAGGGCGTTATTATTAGATTTACGAGGTTTGAACGAACGACGTCTCGTCCCCGATTTTCATCGATTTTTCATCTCTTCTTCGAATTCGAAGAAATTCGATCGAAAAGAATAGATAAATTTTTCTGAAATCGATCCACGGTTTTGATCAGAGTTATAGGGATTATTTCCATCGATTCTTTAGCTACCTTTTCTCGTCTTGTAAAAATTATTCGATCTTTAGATAAAGAAATGCACTAAATCCGCGAAATAAATAACGTACACACTAGTTTCTCTCCTCGGCGATAACTCATGCAGCGTGGATACGCTATATCCAGAGAGAATGGAACGCCCCTCGAACAACATCCTCGACGAACACGCACCCTCTGAATCGATCCGATTTTATTCGAAGTGTATATTATCCAACTTAATATCTCGCGCGATAAATTCACGAAAATATTGTGTAAATGATATTTTTAGAATATTAATCATTTTATAGAATTTACATAATTGATATTGGAATGCATATAATCTCATAGTGCAATATTCTTGTTCAATTCGTGATAATTGACTGTCCATTGTTGTATCGCGTATGCACATTTTCAATTATAAATGGGCTTGGAAGATTTGAAAGAACGAAAAGCTGAGAAACCTAGATTTCATCCTAAATGGTCCGTGTTACGTTCGAGGGAAGGTTCGAAAGGCGCGCCATTGATAAAGTTTCACCTCGACCTTTCATTGTCCTTTAAGCCATTAGGAGGGAACGCCGCTCGCTACGAAACGGCCGCAATGTTAATGTCTAAAGTATGTTTTCTCCCGCGGTTGGCCGGTTAATGGCCGGATCCGTGCGCACGATTCAATGGCATCGAAGTTATCGGCGAACATCGTTGCCACGAAAAAGCGTTCCGCGATTAACCCTAAGTGCCGCTTTGATCTGCCAATAGGCCAGTCCCCTCGGCTCGTGGTTTACGGGCGGAGATATATCCGGGTGAAAGCTTTCATTCTCCACAAGATTCTTTACTCGAATTATTTTCTTTTTTCCTCGATATTACTCCAACGACGCGTAATTTTACATATTTTTTAACGTTGCGAAAGAAAGAAAAATAGGAGAGGTGTTGATATTAAAGAATATGATCTATGATAGTTTCGTTAAAAGGATGTAGGATTGTAGGATTTTTGAATGGTGTACGTATATATATTTTCCTCGAAAGCGGATAATTTTTAAAATTAGAAAAACTATAAAATATCGAGACGATGATCCCGTCAAATGAAAATGAAAAACTGGTGGAATTGGTGATATTACGTGTTAATTATCTCGAAGCTATTTATAAAATATTTCCTCGGTTTAAAATTTATCTTCGCGAGAGACATTTATGCACGAATCGATAATTGACCGAAGTAATAATAATCCTCGTTGAAATTAATCTGCGGCAAATTATCTAGATGATTTAGATTGATTGAAATGATTTACAGAAAGGAGAGAGGGACGTGGTGCTTGGTGCGCGCTAACGTTAGCCATGTTGATTTACCATCTCTCTATAAATCTTTCCAGCAATAACTCGTTGTTTATTCTCTTACGAGCCGGAGAAACTTCGTATGTTTTCGATTAAGACTTCGAGGATCTGAAGGATCTTTTCATCGATCCTACACGCTCGTACACGGATAGATTTTTTAATAACAAAATTATCCACAATTTTTCAAAAATAATTCCTTCGAATCCATATTTCTAATTAATCCACAAATTACTTCGAATTCTTCGAATATCGAATCTCTCTCCTTTCAAGAAATCTTTTAATTTCGAAATCTAAATCACTCGTCAATTTCAAACATCCCAATTCTCGCATTCTCCACCAAATAATAACTAAATTATCCCTTCCTTCCCAATTTCTCCTCGTCATCGAGCGTCCAAAAATTCAATTTTCTAAAAAAAAAAAATATATCAATCACGACGAGAATCGTCGCAAAGGGAGCTGGCAGCAAAAAACCGCGCACCCAACTTCATCGAATCGGGACGATCTTCAACTTCTTCGACGGTCCCCCGGTCGGAGGGAGCGATTCGGCAAGAATGTTAACGAATCGCGGAATCCCGAAGGCAGATGGATAACGGCGGTGTCGGTCGTTTCGCAGATGGGCGCTGCCCTGGCCACCGCTCCAGTGTCCACGGAAAGGGAGATGGGAAGAGGGGGGGGAGGGAGGGGAGGAGAAGGCCCCCTCGAACCAGGGTTCATCGAACCCGAATGTTCGAATATCTGTCGAGGAGAGGAGAGCACCGGTTGTACCAGGAACCGAGAACAAAGTACCGGGTACCATTCACTCGGAGGCCCCCCCTCGCCAGATAAGGGCGGCCAGCCCTTCCCCCCTCCTCCCTCTCCTCCCTACCTTCGTGAACGTCTCGTCCCACAAACGAGCAGACGGAAATCGCGAGTCCTCGACGTCCTGGCTAATGATGCTGCACGTTGCCCTCTCTGCTTATATAGGAGAATATGTGTAAGTGCACGGGTAAATATATATGTATAAATGTATGTGTACGTATACACGTGGTAACCCCCCTTCTTATCCCCCTACTTTGTTTGTTGATCCCTTGCGTATTCGCCGAGCCAACGACCTACGCTTCCGATGTTTCTTTTCTGCGTCGTTGGAATTTATAATCTTTGTTTCTTTTGTATTATATTAATTTTAAAACAGATTTTGAATGGTTTCAATCGTAAAATTGGAAGCCATTGTAGTAGGAATTCATTTTGAAAGAATGGTTCTACTAAGTTAACAAGTGAAATGCAAATATGTATGATAGATTTAATTGGAAATAAAAGTAAAAGAGAGTTATCGATCTCGAGAAGAAACACGTAGGAATGTCGATAAAAAAAATTCGAAGCATCTAATTACAAGCAACATTAAAGGACACGTTCAAAGCGTCGAGAGAAATCGGGATGCGTGGGATCGGCGAAAGTGTGTGCATTTGGTAAAAAGGTCAATCGAAAGCAGCCTTTTAACCATTGCATAGTTTACAAAATATCTTGTATAAAAATTCAATTTCGTGTTGGAATGATTCTATATCTAGAGATTTATATAAAGAATACGATTAATTATGCTAATTTAATACGATAGAAAGTATTTTTTCAAACAAAATTTTCTCGATAATAAAATAATTCGAAATCAGACGCGTATTCGTACGAAGTATTTTCATATAATAGATTTATCCATCAAAGCGAGACACTATATACGCATATTTGGTGCACATTACACGATACACGCTAAATATAAATCTCCAGTGAGTTATTCTAGCAAACCGAGAAACACACCGAAAAAACATAACCTCGAATATAACCTCGAGCAAAGTGTATACCTTCGAGCAAATCGTATTCCCGCGTTAACATAACAAAATGTCGGCTGCGCATCTCGTCGGTTCGGTTTCGCCTTGGGACGACGGGTAGGCGAACGAAGGAAATCAGAAGCTGGACGTCGCGGCTAATGATGCTGCACGGCTTGTCCAACTGGCACACAGTAGTAGACTCTATTCTTTATTCGTTACTTTATTTGCTTCTGCTCTCCCACGTGCAGGCCGCGATTCACTCGCGTGTCGCGTTCAGACGTCGCCCGTTACCTCTTCCGTCGTGTAGCTTTTTGCTCGGGCTGCCGTACGGCTAATTTATGTACTTATGAGAGTGTAGCGGTGGGATAGAGGCAAGGGGGGAAAGCGTCCTGCGCAGTGTGTGCCAGGTCTCTTGCTCGTTCCAATAATGACGCCCTGTTCGTCGCGTAATTTACGCGTTTTTGCCCCGATGGAATGTTGTACCCGCCACGGTGATCGGTTGAATTTGTGGCTGTTCAAACGTGGCCTCCTCCCGTGACATAGTTCTCTCTCCATAGTGGAGAAGGGAAAGAAGGATCGAGGGAAAACTCAAATTCCCACGCGCACGAGAATTATAGAGGGCGCGTGGAGAGAGAATCACAGAGCTCGTCTCGAACGGCCGCCATTTGTACGAGATGAAGTTATTATTTATGGGATACGGGGACTTTTTTAACGTTTAAACGTGGCACGCGAATACGTCTCGACAATAATTGTGTAATTAGCATAACCAGATACGAGGGAAACTTGGATAGTTTGGATAAGTGCGCTTGAGTGGTTCGCAGAAGAAGAGACTCGTGAAGATTTGTGAGGTTAAATGGTAGACTTTGCATCGTTACGTTAAATTCGGTAGTGATAGTGATTGCGTGGCTGCGTTCAACTTTGTATCATTTTCGACGTATAAAATTGAGATTGAGATTGAGAGATTAGAAAAACGCGATTAGAAGAAGAGTTAATTTGAAGAATCGAGGAATTTCTTTTTTGAGGTTAGAAACGTTCATCTTTGAGAAATTTCTAGTCTCGTGATTCTAATTTTGTGATTCGTGATTATTATTCTACATTGAAATTGAATATCTTAATTTAATTTCCACGTTTATATCTTTACTTTTCAATATTAATTCGAGATTTGATGACAGATTTCTCTGGTATCATTCCGTTCCTGTACGACGATCAAAATAATCTTAACGCCATTCACCATCGTACCCACGAGCAAAAGCAAGCAACGATTATCGATGTTTTCGATCGTGAAATATCATCATCTCTGACATACCTTTCATTCGTCAAGGGCTTGGCCAATAGCCTTGACTAGTTAATTGCCCAGCTACGCTCGCCCATGTTATCGTCTGTTATCGATTGATAACACGTCGGCCGCCAGTGAGTTAACTGTAACTTGATAGATCGTACTTCATGGATCACGTTGGTTTTCCAACGCGATCGACCCTTGGGCGATCTTGGACAGGATGTTCCCATGCCGGTTGACGTTTATTGCCTTCCTTTTTCGCTCGTTCGCCGAGAAATCAACGTTGCATTACGCGCATGCTTGAATACCAGATCCTACGGATGCCGTGAACTTGGATACGTGTATCTGCTTATGTAAAATATTAATCACGCGTGAAAATATATTTCGAGGGAAATAATCTTGTATCGCTCGTGGATCGTGTTTTTTTTTTTCTTTTCTTTTTCTTTTTAACGAATATTGATTTCTGATCGAATTATACGAGACAGTGCGGCTTATTTTCGTTCTTTTTTCTCGTTAATCGACTGCTTGGAATATTCCTCGTATAATATCTTTGATCACTTTTTTTGCTTCGATATTGCGCTATTTCGGGCTTTATCGAATTTGAAATTATTAAAATATAAATTTATCCTGCTGTAATATATGGTTAATTCGTTCCGTGTCGAGATCGTATTAAGTGAAACGTAGAACTAGAACAGAAGAATGTCAACAAAAACAGCGTGATGAAAACATTCTTACTAGGTGAGTAATCCTCCAAGTTTATTACGCTCTGGTATAAACAAAACAAGTTTCTCATTTGCTCGTCGTGTATACCACAGACGATTATACATTAAAATTTATTCATTCGATCAGATAGCATCGAGAGCGAGCCGTACAAAATTCTAAAATATCAATTCGATAAATTCTTAATTCCGAACAACTTTCGAATAAATCTGTTACAAATCTAAAAATCTCGTATCTCCAAAAACACTTCACACGTTCGAAAAATTCATGTATAAACTCGTATCCTTGTCGCACAACTTCGTTGTAAAAGTTTCGTGGTCAAAACTATTCACGTCTTTGAAGAAAAGGGGGGGAAAAAATTACACGAGTACGCTCGTGATATAAAAGCGCAGCAGGCGGTTTCGATCACAATGGCAGTTTCCTGCTGGTGTCAAGTTGATTAGCCTGAGCCGTGGAGTTTCGAGGCACGTGTCCTTCGTGGGTAACCGTTATGTGGACGTGACCTATGTCGTCGTCCATAGCGGAGGCCTAGGATCAATGAGCGATCGTTTCTTGGAAGTTCTTGGGATTATATGCCCGTGGCTATGCACAATGTTTCCACTCCTAACGGTCCTCCAGTGTGCACCAGTGACCCGTACAAGCGCAAACTTCGCCCCGCCGTATTGTTCTCCGTCCAATCAGACCACTTGCCTACCCTGTTCTCTTCTCTAATTGTCGCTAATAAGCGTATTTTATCGATCTTTCTTGTTGCTCGGAGAGAAGATCTGGGAACGAGATGTTGGTAAAGTTTTTCCACAGATTACAGCTTGCTAGGCGCAGTTAAACTTTTTCATTTATTCATTCCTTTAATTTTTTAATTTTTAGATTAAAAATTATTTATTAGTACAGCTTATTGCTTCGATGTTGATTGGTTCTTTCGCAAATTATTATTTTACGAATCTCTGTCGTGAAAAACACGCGATTCTAATCCGTTCTTTGATCTGTTCTAGGAATTTCATCGATCTGAAAAAAAAGAGGAGACCGTAAATTGGAAATCTTTATCCTAACTCTTCAAAAAGTCGAGCGTTCACAACAAGTCCTCTCGGACGATCCATCTTAATTCTATCTTGTCACGAGGATTAGAAAAAAATGTCCGGATAACTAAACTGGTCCTCTTCAATAATGCTCGTCCCCCGTATTTCTTTTTTCCGTGTACGCATTTGACGCTTACGAGGACGACATGTTCGGTTTTTTGCCGCTCAAATTCCTCGCCTGTCACCTAATTCGATCCGCTCTCGAAAGAACGATCTCGACTCTTTTTCAATTCTTTTTCGGGGAGGACTGGTTTTCGGCTTCTTAGATTCGCCGATTAAGATAAATCTAAGCGTACGTGTAGAATACGGGGGGATGGCGTGACAATTCGACCTGGCTGACGCGAAATCCTGTTAACAACTCCGAATTAATACCCAACATCGCGTTTCGTGACCTGCCTCGACCACGTTCCTTGAGATTAAATTTTAAGTCTTGCCAATTCAAAAGATTATCAACTATTTAAATTATCCAAATCCTGCAAAAATCTTACATTACAATTACCCATCCCTAAATCATCGTGCAATACACTCTGAACCGTATCCTCGTTAAAAAAAAAATCCAAACCCAAATCCAATCTCTACCTTTATCCTTCTCGCCACGAAAGAACGATATCTCGAATTTCCCCTCGCACGCACGCCATAAAACACCCTCCTCCTCCTCCTCTTTCCAGATCCGAATCGGCAGACATACGGACTCAATCTCGTCGAATGATACAGGAAACTTTTCCATCGAAGTAATTCCGCTCATTACATCCACGCCGCTCATCACGCCGCGGTGATGATGATACCCTATCGCGCGAAGGCACGAGAGACGAGTTAGCCGTTTGTAACGAGGACGAGGGTGATAAATTTTCGCGTGTCGGCTAACAAGACCGCTCGAAAATTGCACGGCCTTTCTTAGAAATTCACCGCCACCTGGTCCTTCGCCACCTGGTTTCGTCTATAAGCGGAGGAGAGAAGGAGAGATGGAGACGTAGGCGTCTAAGGGACAACGTCCTGGCTTTCAGGGTGCGTTGTACCCGCCAACCTTTCGTCCGAAATCCTTGAAAGGGGGAGCGGAGCCGGTGACAAGGGTACGCGCGAGGGGAGATGATTGTGGGGAGGAAGGCATCGCGCCCACGTCCGACAAACCGGACCTGTCTTCTTCCCTGCGCACGTACGCCGATGCCCGCGTTCCTCATCCGACTTCGCGGCTACCTGCTCCTCATCCCCGGACGATTAGGCTTAACTCCTTAAAAAGTCTCGATGGAGAGAAGATTTTTGTATTGTACATCGGTATACGCGTTTTAGAGAGATATTGTGAAGAATTATTTTAGAAAATTAATATATCGTGGAATAAGTTTCCTTTTTTTCCGATGAAAAAAGTTGGAAAGAATTTGTGTTTTATAGTGGTGCGCGTTGCACAACGATCCGGAGGAATTCCTGATCGTCAGAGCGCGCACGCATGCGCGTGCTCTGAGCCGAGCAACGCGACCACTCGCGTATATGGACATAGAGGGCAAGGCGAGCGCGATGCGGCACGCGTCGGCATTCTGAATCGCGCCGCTGTTTTCCGGTCTGCGCCTCCGCCGGTTCCGTTAACCGCGTTATGCGATTGTGCTAATGGGTCAAATTGCGTCTGTCACCTAACCTTCCCATAAAAACGTATCATTGTATTAGTTGCATCTGGTAGACGATTTTTTAGAATTTCATTCTCATCTCTGATTTTTCTTATTGAAAAATAGAGAGTTTGTAATAATATATTACTTGGAATTGTTTCGAATTAAGAGAAACTTAAATAGAGTCTAATTACGTCTGTCACCTAACCTTCCAATAAAAACGTATCATGTATTAGTAGTTGCATCTGGTAGACGATTTTGTAATAATATATTACTTGGAATTGTTTCGAATTAAGAGAAACTTAAATGGGTCTAATTGCGTCTGTCACCTAACCTTCCAATAAAAACGTATCATCGTATTAGTTGCATCTGGTAGACGATTTTTTAGAATTTCATTCTCATCTCTGATTTTTCTTATTGAAAAATAGAGAGTTTGTAATAATACTTGGAATTATTTCGAATTAAGAGAAACTTAAATGGGTCTAATTACGTCTGTCACCTAACCTTCCAATAAAAACGTATCATTGTATTAGTTGCATCTGGTAGACGATTTTTTAGAATTTCATTCTCATCTCTGATTTTTCTTATTGAAAAATAGAGAGTTTGTAATAATATATTACTTGGAATTGTTTCGAATTAAGAGAAACTTAAATAGAGTCTAATTACGTCTGTCACCTAACCTTCCAATAAAAACGTATCATGTATTAGTAGTTGCATCTGGTAGACGATTTTGTAATAATATATTACTTGGAATTGTTTCGAATTAAGAGAAACTTAAATGGGTCTAATTGCGTCTGTCACCTAACCTTCCAATAAAAACGTATCATCGTATTAGTTGCATCTGGTAGACGATTTTTTAGAATTTCATTCTCATCTCTGATTTTTCTTATTGAAAAATAGAGAGTTTGTAATAATATATTACTTGGAATTGTTTCGAATTAAGAGAAACTTAAATAGAGTCTAATTACGTCTGTCACCTAACCTTCCAATAAAAACGTATCATGTATTAGTAGTTGCATCTGGTAGACGATTTTGTAATAATATATTACTTGGAATTGTTTCGAATTAAGAGAAATTTAAATAGGGTCTAATTGCGTCTGTCACCTAACCTTCCAATAAAAACGTATCATTGTATTAGTTGCATCTGGTAGACGATTTTGTAATAATGCGAATTTCATTCTCATCTCTGATTTTTCTTATTGAAGAATAGAGAGTTTGTAATAATACTTGGAATTGTTTCGAATTAAGAGAAACTTAAATAGGATCTAATTGCGTCTGTCACCTAACCTTCCAATCAAAAACGTATCATCGTATTAGTTGCATCTGGTAGACGATTTTTTAGAATTTCATTCTCATCTCTGATTTTTCTTATTGAAAAATAGAGAGTTTGTAATAATATATTACTTGGAATTGTTTCGAATTAAGAGAAACTTAAATAGGGTCTAATTGCGTCTGTCACCTAACCTTCCAATAAAAATGTATCATTAGTATTAGTTGCATCTGGTAGACGATTTTGTAACAATGCGAATTTCATTCTCATCTCTGATTTTTCTTATTGAAAAATAGAGAGTTTGTAATAATACTTGGAATTGTTTCGAATTAAGAGAAACTTAAATGGGTCTAATTGCGTCTGTCACCTAACCTTCCAATAAAAACGTATCATTGTATTAGTTGCATCTGGTAGACGATTTTTTAGAATTTCATTCTCATCTCTGATTTTTCTTATTGAAAAATAGAGAGTTTGTAATAATACATTAAGAACTTGGAATTGTTTCGAATTAAGAGAAACTTAAATATTTTTTTGTAGAGCGGATCTTCTATGCCGTTCTCCACCGACTCGAAACGGGGGGAGAGAGAGAAAGAGGATTCGTGCATCAAGATCGGATCGATTCTCAAGAACGAGAAAGTAATGGCCCATGAAAATTCACGAGGTACGGAGCAGGGAGCGATAGGCTGCGTGGTAAGTGGCTAATCGTGATCATGAATAAACATTATCGTGGAAATTGTGACATCTTAGAGACGATTCTTGCGGTTACCTCATCCTCCTCCTCCTCCTCCTCCTCCTTCTTTGCCATTCTCTTGGAACGAGTTAAGCTAATTAATTCGATTCGCCGAGTGTCAATAATTAAGCCACCGAATGCAAACCGAGGGAATAATATATGTACGTATATTTTCTTATTCTAACATATTTCGAGGAGATAATGAGATATTCGTATACTGTTTACGTTATTTTATTAGTTGTTACGTATGAAACGTATCGACGTTTACCAAGTGTTTACCAAGTTGATAAGGAAACTTGTAGATGTGATTTCAAAAATGTAAATATTCCGCGATGAGATCGTGTTTTGCAAATGTAATTGTTAATATTTGAGAATGTATAATGTTGGAAGCCTTTTCGTGATAAGCTTTGATTTGCAGAGAACGAAGCAATATTGATATTAAACGGTGAATTTTTTTCCATTATTAATTCCAAAGAATGTAAATATTTCCTTTACAATTTCTATTCAAATACTCTTCAAATTTCAATAGCAAGTTTCTTAAACACGTATTATACGATATCCATAAAATTTCAAATATCTACGTTATAATGTATTAATTGTGGTTATCCAACAGTGAAGGAATATCCGTGCGTCGAAAAGGACAATTAGACCCTTTATCCGGCCAGGTGAAATTCGAGGATGGAAAAGAGCGGTGATGCAGACGTGGAAGGTGCAGTCGCAGTGAAACGACCGGTAGGTAGGCTGTAAAAGGTAAACCCGTCGTACCGGCACCGTTCGTGGTCCGCGGGCATTCCAGGCGACGCCAACGTGCCCTCCTCCTCCTCCTCCTCCTCCTCCGCCTCCTCCACCTTCTCTTTCTTCTCCTTCTTCTTTTCCTCTAGCTTGCCCACCTTCCTCGCCCTCCACCCTTACCAAACCAACGTTTGCTCTCTCGCGATAATGCAACCGCGTGCTGCAGTTGCCGAATCGAAGATTTAAGACTTTCACAGGTTTATCTGTTCACAGGTGTTTGTCACTGTGATTTCAAATTATTTTTATTTTTATTTGTCGATAATGTATGGTGTTTGTGCATTGCGATAAAGCGTGGATGAATTATTGTAGGAAAGAATATAGGTATGTTGGTAGTGATTAGTGTGTACAAAGTCTAGGGATATTTTTGTATGGTTTGTAATCGATATTTTTAAGGATCAGAATGCTATTTTAGGTTAGGTTGGATTTAGTGAAGGATTTGATTGTAATTTTTTTAAAGTTGTATTATTTTTAGTAGTTACTTCAAATTACAAAGAGATTTATCAAAAATTGTTATGGTTAAGCAATTATGGATTAATTGCTATTTTAAAAAGTTTAATAATTTTTTTTTGTTGATATTGAATGTTTGATGGATGTTTTAGGGATCTATTATAAAAGTTTTTTAAACTTTGGCAATTATTGGTTTATGAGTGCTTTATGATTTCATTATAGGATTTTATCATTTTATTATATGGAACTCCTTTTTAATTACAAACGTCGAATACTTTCCAGTATCAATCATAAGATCATAAATTTCTTAAATTTTCTTTGAGAGGAAAGAAGCAGGAAAGTTTTCTCATTAAATTTCATGTTTTATATCTATTTAATTATATTATTTCTCATAATGAACAGGATCTTTGTCCAGCATCTTTTTCTTGAGGTAGACTTTAAATTAAACCTCTTCTCTTCTCATAAATCATTATAAAAATTAATGATAAAATTGAAATACATATGTAAGGTATACTTTAATTACCTACAATTACAATCCTCGTGGACAAGAAAATTTATGTTGTTTCTTAATTAAAGGTGAATGAATAATTTCAATCCATTGAACAGATATTGAAATGCAGAGAGAGAGAGAGCAATAAATACGAATGCAATATATTTAAAGCTCATTCGTTTTGATCTAAATCAACAATTTCAACGAAAAAAAGTTTTAAAGAAATACCAAGAACGCATACAACGCTCATAAACCATAAGATTGGCGGGCATCAAAGAACAACAAGTACGAGAGATCAGAGGATTTGTCAGAATTTTAGAATCCTATTTCGTTGAATCGACGTATATAATATATGCCGATATATATTAAGGCTTCTGGATACTTTCGTGATCCAATGTACGTGGTGCAAGGCCGAGGCAGGAGGATAAGCAGATTCATTCGATTCCTTCGTAGGCCGAACGTTACGAGCCAACCGATCTTTTAGAGCTACTTGCTATGCATTGAACAACGTCGTGTTCGGACAGGGTGTCGTTTAACGGAAGTTCTTGCTCGGTAAATTGCATCCACCATCGTTCCATCTGTAAGGAATTTAATTACACAGGTGATGTGCACGCAGAAGAGCTATGAATTAAGTTCTGCGCTATATATATATATATATATAGTTTGTTGGAATTTTGCTTGCTGTGATTAACCCTTTCGAAGGGTCAATTTTTATGGATTTTGTTGAGCCATTCTCTTTCTCGTTAAAGTCGTATAAACAAAATCGATATTAAGGAGAAAAATAATTTTTTTTTCAATAATGCTTGTACACGATTCGTGAGTGAAATATATATATATATTTTTTTTAAAGATATCTTTTTTGTTTCCATTATAGTTTCGTCGTAGGTTTCTTCATGAAAAATACTCGAGATGAATACGTAATGGTCGAACGTGGATGGATTTGGGCGTGTATCTAGTAAATATGGTTTTGCGTGAAAGTGTGTCACGTTTCTTCCACCCTTTTCGGCCTGAAATTTCTATTTTGGTAAGCGTTAAGTGTTTCAAAGGAAAAAGGGAAAACGAAGATTCCGAATTTATCACTTTCAACGACTTTTATTAACGTCCATTCTAGTTATAGAATTGAATTTCAATACCACGAATTTATATGCGATGCTACGCCGCGTTCTGTGAAACATGGGGAACATACAGAAGCAATACGAAATACGGTATCAGGTAGCGAGGGAACAAGCATTTACATCTGTTTATAAGAAATGAAGGTATGTAATGATATACGCGGATAGAAAGTTGAATTTAAATTTCAAACATCGTGGCACGCCTAATATACTCGTGCGATAATGTGAAATTATAATAATGCTTTCTGATTTTCAATTCGCGTGGAAAAATAATGGAAACATTTCTATCTATTACTTATACAGTATCGACAAATAAAATCAAATTTCCAAACTCCTCGTTGAGAAGACTCCCCTTTTAAAAAAAACTTCTCCTTTTTCAGAATAAACAGCGGCGGATGGAATCTCGAACTTTTAAGAGTTCGAAATTCTCGAACAACGAGCAACCGAATCGAAGCGTGTCAAACCGAGAGTGTCGAACAAAGGTTCGAGCTGCTGGCCTATAGGGAGATAAAAAGATAGAGAGAGAGAGAAATAAAGAAAACCTCGCTCGATTCCACCCTCCCCCCCTCCAACGCTTTATCTTCCTTTCTAGAGCCGATTCGAAAGGCCTTAGGCTGCCGGTTCGATTCATCGTTCCATCCTCGAAACCGAGGGAGAGAGAGGGAGAGAAAAAATCCCTATACACCCGATTCGTAGATTGCGAGTCTCAAGGCGACTTCTCTCCTCCGCTGGTACAATCGCGGTCGGTCGTATATAAGCCAAGATGAATCCCCCAGCCATCGGTACGCGTAATGTCTTCATTGAAGACGTTGCCTCTCCTATCATAATCTCGCTATGATGGACGAGCGGTCTTTATGCGGGGACGCGGAATGGAACGAGATTAAACGAACGGTCATCAATAGCGTGAAAGGCTTGGTATATCCCGCGTTCGAAATGGGGAAAGGGGGTGGAAGGGAAGGGGCCGGGCGGACGACTCAATTAGTTCTCGAGTATAGTTCTGTCCTTCTCCGATCGCGGCGCGACGCGTGAAACTCTTTTCGATGTTGGTGCGCATGCGCGGTTTGCAGCGGTGACAAATAACGGTGAGGAAGATTGATCGCGCCTAACCTAGACGGAGAGTATCGATGGAGAGTTTTTTCTTTTGTTACGTTGGATCTTCTTCGTGGAATAGAATTGATCCGTGTATCTCGTGTACTTTGAAAAGAAGTATTCCGAGATTTTATATTGTTACGCGTCGCATCGAAAATCCAACGAAAGGATAACCTCGTTTTATTTCTCTTGTCCGCTATTACGAAACGTGTGGGAAAAGGATTCCTTTCGCGCCTCGATTCAAAATCGCGTCTATCGTAACAACGTTGCAACGCACGATCGTATTTTCGAAATTCGAAAGAAAGCGTTCCACTTCTCGATAATATCGAAGAACGATGTCTAGACTGCATGATAAATATAACCTGAATACTTGTTATAGACGAGAGAAAGCAATAATAATTAATATCACGTGTATCATTTTTAAGAAAATTTGATTTCGAGTCTTGAACATATTAAATTGGAAAATTTAAGGAACGATTTTTCATTCGGTGAAAAATTAAGAATAAAAAAGATCTATATCTTTGCTTTCTAATTTCTTCTTCTCCATCCTCCTGTATTCATATTCAAAATAAAAATATTGCAAAGGATTTATACTTTAACAACATCCAAGGAAGAAGAAATCTAATATTGATATGAAGTTGAAGAAAAGAAGAAAAATATCCAAAAAGGATCCACGAGATGGGTCACCAAGAACTGCCATGAGGGATGGATCAGCTTAGATCGGGTCTCAATAGGGATGGTAGAGCAGGGCGCCCCAGGGAGAGAGGGTAGGCGGATTATTTGCATTTTAATTTGCATATTAAAACACGGCTCGTCGATCAAGCAAGCTGGGCCGCGAAATATGATAGGCTGAGCTCCGTGGCCGTCGCATTAACGTTGTAAAGGTGAGTTACACGACCGCAAGGCAACCCGACGGCCATGAGATCGTTCACGCATGCCGATCTTGAAATATGCACCCGTGGACCAAGATTACCGTGCAACGATAGCGCCGTTGTCTCGATCGATATCCCGACCGATATCGCGTCCTTGCGATTCACTGTTTGCAGAAGAAACCGAGGGAGAACGATGCATGGAACTCGAGAATAGACGAGTTTTAGGTCGTTACTCGCGATTTTCGTCGATATCTTAGTCGATATTCCTGGATGGAATATGGGACGAGTCGTAAAATGTGCAAGGAAGGCGTTTATTTTCTTCTTTTGAGATACTTGTTTCAGATTTATAGTTGAAGACAAGGTTAAGGATCTTAAGGGAAGAGTTTTGTATGAGAGTGTGATAGATGTTATACAGTGAAAAAGGATTTTAATTGATTAAAAATGGAACTTGCCAAAAGTAAAATAGTTAACAGGCACAAAAATGTTTAAATAATTAAATTCATTGAATAGATTGAGGATAAGAATGTATGATTGAAAGTGGAGATTTTGGTTGATTGTAGAATAAAAATTTTCAAAAGTAAAGTAGAGTAACATGAATATTTGAATAATAAATTTAATTGGATTGAATATTAGTAAATCTAGGAAAAATTCAAGATAAGAATGTGGAAAGTTTCATATTTTACAGATTAAAAAAAAGATTTTAGGTGATTTAGATAATTAATTTAGATCAGAATAAAGAATAAGACAAATATGTAAATGAAAACAAAGAATAAAGAAAGACACAAGTATTTAAATAATATACAAGAGAATATCTTTAAATTTGATAGATATAAAATAAAGTCTCTATTTGATATATAATAGATCTTTTTGAATTTGAATTTGATGATAGATATTTGAATGATTGAAGATTGAAAAAAAGAGAAAAAATTGAATAGATTTTTGCAAAGTCAAGAATGTGACTACTGTGTGAAGTTTTTGTCATTTTTATTTTTATAAAATTACAGTTAAACTTGATCATTTGATAAGAGAATTTTTATGTGAAAATAAAGATAAAAGAGATAGAAAAAAAATAGAGGAAATTACAGATTTCAGAGTAAAATGCACAATGGAAAAACTTTTATATGTTTTAATTAATTTCAGGATGCAATTTTTTAATTAGATGCTATCTTGGACTTCCGTCATTATGTCTTTTTGCAGAATAACAAATCTATGATAATATCTAACTCTATGAACGGTACAATTTAACGTTTGTCGAGTACTATGTATTTGCATTAAATGGAAGAATCTGTGTACTCACGTCCGGTGCTGTTGTCCTGCTTTTCACATATTCTCTTGTACATAATAAAATACATATACAGTAACGTCTATAAAAATTTTGAAGATAAAATTAACGAATTGATCAAGTGCATTATATTCGTCTTATAACTACTTTGAATTAAATTATGTCCCATAAAAAGAATTTCAATCAATTTGTTAAAACAAAATAAAGCAAAAGAAAATCGTCTCGTGGATTCACTTATGAAATCGCTCGACATCACACCATCGTCCAACATTTCTCAGAACCTTGAAACGTGATACCGTAGTAGACGAACATAACCTCTTCAAAAATTCAACCAAAATTCAATAACACGATACACGATATATCGATTATTTGAACCTCGATATTCATTTGCTAGAATCACAATGGAAATTACTCGACAACAACTTATTATTTTATGGAATATTCACGCGAAAACTATAATACGTGTATACCAAAACCTTAACTTTCCATAAATACAACCAAAATTCGGTAATAAGATACAGGTATCGATTACCAATTATTTCCAACGTCCATATCTATCGCACTCGATATCTATCGCATGTAATGGAATCACTCGATAACAAAGCATCTCTTATTCCATATACACATGTTTCAGAGACCACAGTAACGTCCACCCGACATAGGCAAGGAAAATCACCTCTGGATCCCTATAGTTGTCCGCTATTATCGTTGTTTCAAGCCGTTAATATTAATGGACGTAAACGCGTATCGGTCGGTGGAAACTGCGCAGACGCAGAGAGAAAGAGAGAGAGAGAAAGAGAATGCATTCGTGACTCTGTGCAGATGTATATACAGAGAGAGAAAGAAAGAGCATTCGTATCTCTTTGTAATGCGGGGAGGGAGAAAGATGGAAAGAGGTGTATTCGTAACTCTCCCTGTTAGTTGTAATTGAACGGACGCAGCTGTGCGCTCTACGTGCTCGTAAAACATTAATGACCTATAGCCGCTGACGATCGTTTCGCGTTATTATTCCTCAAAGTCAGAGCCAGGCCGCGGCATGTTTATCTCTGCATTTTCAATTTTCTTGATCGTGGGTGAACCGGCTAGATGCGCGGACAGGATGAAAGCGTAATGACCACGGTTGTGCTCGAGAGATTGTGCTCCTAGGGAAAACGGGATTCTTGTTAGAACGCGTTGTTTAGCCACGATTGCAGAGATATTTTTGCGAATAACTACGCTTTTCTAGTAATTTTTTTTTCTTTTTTTGTTTAGAATTAAGAGAGGAGATCAAGTTTAGATTATTTTTTATTATTCCTGCAAAATTCTTGTACAAAAGGATTTCAATATTTGAATCTAGTTTAAGAAAATTTTTTTGTAAGAAAAATCAACGAATCTCTTTTGAAGATTTAAATTACATCTAATCTTGATTTCGATTTCTCTAATTTTAGTGATTATGAATTATTATTAGATCTTTCATTACTAGAATATAGGTTATAAAATTTATATCTTGAAAATTATTATATATTATAAATTTAATGAGATGCCTGAAAGTAGAGGTATTATTTCCCAAATAAAATATCACACAGTTTAACTGCAAATCAGTGTATTATAAAATAATAACTATACAATAAGAAAATTACAAATCGTGTTTCTCGTGGGTGTTCACAACCAGTATCAACAAATGTACAAAACGCTGATCGTCGCAATCCAACCATCTTAAACGCTAGAACGTTTGCCAACAACTGTACAAAAAAAATGTCTTTATCGAAAACAATATCCGCTTCAAACTAAATTATAATCATTGCTAAAAAAAACGTGTCCCTTGCACACAACCAGGCAAGAAGGAACTATTTCTTTCTTTATACAATTTTTTATTCCATTCTCTTCCAAAAAAAAATATACGATCCATAGATCACAAAAGTAGAAATTCTTACACATTATCAAACACGGATCAACACAACGATTTTTTTTTCTAAATTTTAGGTCTAGATTTTAAAAAAAAAATTCCAAATTCACTTGGATCGTCCAATCAATCATGGAATCACACTTTGAAAATTAACAAATTGATTTAACTCAGGTCACGAACACTCTTCGATCCACTTAGCTCGACGTATATCAATCCATAAATCACAAACGAGGAATCGGATCCTTCGTCACGTCCTCGAATATACTTAGGATCGTAGCCTAATAACAATCGATCGTCCTGAAGAATCCTTTAATGCAACCGGAAGTCGGGGTTGGCGTCCCGCCGAGGGCCCGCTACATCCGCCGCGAGCGGCCAGGACCGCAATTACGCGATCATTTTCACCGGTCAACAGCCTTGTAAATCTTCCGGTCCGGTTCCCCGTGGAGGACGCGGCCGTTCCCTCTCTCCCTCCCTCTCTCCCTCCCTCTCTCTCGGAAAAAGGGTAGAAAAAGACGCTGGGAGGATAATTCCTTCGGCAAATGACGCTGTAAATTCTTCCTCGACGCTTGTTCCCCTCTCTGTCCATCTCGATTCTAGGAAGTCACACGTTGTCCCTTATCAATGAACCACGATAGAACTATGTTTATACGATGTAGAAGAGGACAAGCAGGTTCATACACGCTTGATAATTAGTAGACTGGAGGATGTTTACGTATGCGTGTGATGTATAAATATTCGAGGCACGTTGTGATGTCATTAAGATAATTGAAGAATGAATTTTATATATATATATATATTTTTTATTTTGTATAAATATCCTCGGTCTAATAATTGGATTGATCGAATAAGAAGAGTTGGAAATTTTGAGAAATGTATTTCTATGGAACATAAAAAGCTATTGTAACTGTGGATAGAAAAGAGGGAGGACACGTATATTTCCTTTTTCGTCTGTTTAACGATAAAACAAGGGATGATGGAAAATTGTACTCCTACAAGTTCGTACAAACGAAATTCTAACCGTTCCAAAGACCCTCCCTCTCCGATGTTTACTCGTCTTGTTAACGAGTCTGTCGCCGATCCTGTTACGATCCAAGCTTGCTCGATAAAATTAGAGTGTCACTTGCTGGAATCGATCGGGTTGGGGGAAGGGAATTTTATCGAAGCTGCGGATGGAAACTGCCTTTTAAAAAAAACGTTGTTGAGAAACGTGTCGAGAGCGATTCAAGATCTCGATCCCTTTTTCTGCCCTCGGGCGGGATAAAACTCGAGAGCATTTTCAATGTGGTTGATGTTTACGAGCTGTACAAGGATGATTTAGTTTATACACGTTGGAAAGTTTTAAAACGTTCCTCTTCTCGAGAAGAACTGGTTCCTTCCCTCGACTGCCCCCCCTCTTCTTCCTTTTTAATTTTATTCAAATGCATTTTTATTATCCTCGGCGAATAATTATCGTAAACCAACGCCAATTTTTCTCTCCTTTCGAAACTTTCCACCCTCTCCCTTATTCCCTCGATCCTTTAATCCTCCTCAAACATCCCCCTCCTCCTCCAAGATTCATTCGACAAAAAGTAATTCACAAATTCCTCTGGTTTCATCCCCAACATCAACAGACGGTGTTGTAAATCCCTTCCTCCTCCTCGCCGACGTTCGATATCTCGGATTGGGACAAAGCCAGCTTCACGTAACCCCTGTCCTTCTCCCTTGTCCCATTTCTGCCCTCTGGTGGGGGAGGCGGAGGAGGAGGCTTCTCCTCCGGGGATGGCAGGAGAGCGGGAGTCTCGCAGATCTCCGCGTATATCTCCTCGGTCTTTGAGGACGGCGGAGTGGACGGCAGGGGGGTCAAGCTGTCCCTGACCTTGGAGTAAGGTGGATCCATGTCCTGCTGGGTCTGGACCTCGAGCACGCTGGTCGAGACGGATCGTTGCACCTGGTGTCTGGAGGACGGTGCGGACCCCTGGATCAGATTCGCCTCCGACTCGAGGCTCGCGTATCTCTCCGACCTCATGCCGATTTCAGGCCTGACGGCGAACGTGAACGAGGCCGACTTCTTGGCCGGGTTCCTCCCCCCCCTTCCACCCTGGGCTATCCTCGAGATCCGGTCGAGGAAGCCGTGGTGATGATTGTTGCCGCCGCCGCCGCCCGCCGCCGACGTCCGCCCGTTGCTCCGATCCCTGATCGTCGTCCGTTTAATGTGCTCCAACCCCTCCTTCAGACTCTGGAGGATCGGCTTCGCTTCCGGCTTCGACTTGATCTCCTTCAGGTGCAGCTCCTTCAACTGGCCGCCGCTCGTGGAGGCCGGCTTCGGCGGAGCGACCCGCGGCTCCGTCGCCCTCTGGTCCAACGCCCTCCTTCGAAAACGAAAAAGGAAAAGGATTCGAGTGAGAAGTTTCTTACTTTTCAACACTTTCATCTTGATTTCCACAATTGGAGAAAATATCGATAATAATATTCTGTTCTCTTGTTCTCAATTCACCTGCAAGCTGAGAGTAATCGCTGCATCTTGGGCGAGGCGAGGAGGCGAGCCTCGGACGGGCAGCCAAGCCTGGCCCTCTTCACTCGTGGCGCGGTCGGTCCGGTCGCGACCAGCTCGAGGAGTTCGGGCACGGTGGAGTTGGGCAGGGGCCTCTCAGGCATCAAGGGCACCGCGCATCCCAACACTATGGGGCCCCTGGTCGCGCCTTCCAGTTGCATCAGCCCGCTGTAATCTCGGGGCAACGGTATCGGCAAGGGTCCGGCGACCAGTCGTACCTGACACCGTCAAACGAGCTCGAGAAATACTTTCAACCTATTGCTATTACTCCTTGTATTGCTACTTGTTAATATATTATTATCACTTATTGATGTATTATTCTTTTCTTTCTTCGAAAGCTCACCCTTAGAGGAAGGTCCCTTCTGGCGAGCTGGTGAACCCTGTAGAGGACTGCGTCGCTTCCGGTGTCGAGGCTGCCGCTCTGGCAGGTCGCGTAGAACTCCCCTCGCGCGGAAAGGGGCGCGAACAGTTCGTGGCCGTGGGAGTCCAAGCACTGGGCGTACTGGTCTCGTTCCGACGACCTCGAACTCTTGCCCTCCGGCGCGCCGCTCACCACCCCGGAAACGCCGCTCGCCACGGGCGCCCTCCGCGTGTCCTGGAACACTGCGGCCAGTCGGAGCACCTCCCCCGCCCTCACCGTCGTTTTCGTGTAGTGGGCCCTCAGGTTGCCGTTCTCTGAAAACGGAATTTCGATCGATCGATCATCCAAGGAACGAGGTTTGATAAGAGAAATTGAGAAAGAATTAAGTAGATTGTTGTTATTTTGTTGAAAGTCCGTTGTTCCGTATCTCAATCTACAGTCGGCGACAAAGCGCCTCGTTATTCCAATTACCTGTCTCAGTTATCCACGCTATCATTAACAAAACGAGCTTCCACCCATCCGCTCTATTTTACGTTGCTTGGATTAATAAATCTTTTCCAAGAGCAACCAACTTGGCTACCAAGAGCAACCAACAGCCCCTAAGTTAACGTTACAACCCTTTTTATTCTGTTTTGAAACTTGAAACCTGACCTCTTGCACTCTTCTTTCTTTAAACATTATTATTAAAATATTATTACATTATTAAAACATTATTATTATTAAATATTAAATTATTATGCTACGTGTCAAAAGATATTATTACAATTAAAGCGTGATTGCAAGATTTCCATCCGATTAACTTAAATAAATTATTAAATTATTACGCTACGCGTCAAAAGATGTTCAAAATATTATTACAATTAAAGCGTGATTGCAAGATTTCTATCCGATTAACTGAACTTCGACTACTCTTTCCAAATTCGACACAAACATCACGATATGCGAATATATACATATATATATATATATATATACACGTGGAGTGTGGAGTGTGTACACGTATACTGGCGCAGAGAAGGAATGGGCATAGAAACGGCGTTTGCCGCGGCTGTATAATCGTTACGGTGCATAATGGGACGGCGAGGGGGACGCGTACGTTGCGTATCGTAAGAACCCTTGGCGGCTTTCACCGGGCCGCGTGCCTATTACGTTACGTTGCCTACGTTTGAACGGCGCGGGCAAACCGCGGCGGGGCCAGTTCGCATTAACAGACACATTGACATTCGTGTCACGGCCAGTCGCTGCACCCAGGGGAATAATCCGCGCCGCTGCTTACGTGCGTGAGTGCACGCATCGTATATACCGAAGCGGGATGCGTCGTCACGTCCTAGACGAAGGGGGGATAGGGACAATCCTGACTTCGATGCGGCTCCGCGACACGTGGCCCTCCCTTCCCCGAGGGGTTCCTGTTTCCGCGTTTCGAGGATGTTTGTCGACGTGGCGTTTATCCGAATCTTTTCAAATTGCGAATATTGTTATATATCGAATATCGTGAGATTTGAGATTTAAGTTTCGTGGAAGAATTCGTAGAGGATTTGGTAAAATACGAATCTTATTCTTATTCGAATATTGTAAGATTTGAGAATTTAATTCATGGAAGAATTCGAGGGTTTGGCGAAGTATCTTATTCTTATTCGAATATTGTGAGATTTGAGAGTTTAATTCGTGGAAGAATTCGTAGAGGATTTGGTAAAGTATGAATCTTATCCAGGCCAGGTATTTATATTGGAATATTGTGAGATTTGAGAATTTAATTAATGAGAGAATTCGTAGAGGATTTGGTGAATCTTATTTATATTCGAATATTTTGCTCGTTTGAGAATTTAATTAATGGAAGAATTCGTAGAGGATTTGGTAAAGTATGAATCTTATCCAGGCCATCCAGGTATTTATATTCGAATATTGTGAAATTTAATTAATGGAAGAATTCGTAGAGGATTTGGTGAAGTACGAATCTTATCCAGGTATTTATATTCGAATATTGTGAGATTTGAGAATTTAATTAATGGAAGAATTTTTGAGCAAGAGCTTCTAGAATTTTCATATAAGGGAAAAGGATTTATATTTGAATATTGTGAGATATGCACGTTTGAGAATTTAATTAATGGAAGAATTTTTGAGCAAGAGCTTCTAAAATTTTTGTAAAGGCTTTGGTGAAGTACGAATCTTATCCAGGCCAGGTATTTATATTGGAATATTGTGAGATTTGAGAATTTAATTAATGGAAGAATTTTTTAAGAGCTTCTAAATTTTCGTAGAGGGTTTGATGAGGGATGAAAGAATATTTATATTGGAATATTGTGAGATTTGAGAATTTAATTAATGGAAGAATTCATAGAGGGTTTGATGAAGTATGAATCTTATTTATATTGGAATATTGTGAGATTTGAGAATTTAATTAATAGAAGAATTTTTGAGTAAGAGCTTCTAGAATTTTCGTAGAGGGTGAGAGATGAAGAGAATATTATATATATAGGGGATGTTTGTGCTTCTTTCTGAAATATCCACTGTAACATAATTCTCGAAAAGTGTGCAATATCCGTCTCGAATGTGTTAGAGAGTCTCTGGAGTTTAGGGGAGAGGAAAAGGATTATAGTTGGTTGAAAATGATTATGACTTGGCGTCATAACACTTTTATCAATCGTTTTTTAAGCATTAAATCTACGAGCATTATCTGCCATTAAAATAATCATCCGACAGTAGAATCTTTTTCTCAGGACGCCAAACCACTATTAATTCTTTACGACGTCCACTTTCTGTTTTCCTTTTAGCAAACGAAAGTGCAGAAGTTAATCACTTCGTAAACGAGTCATTTCCTCATAAATTTGCTTTTCTTCTTCATTCACCGTTGCATTCACGTAATAAAGCCATTTATTATTCATTCTAAACAAAAGTTACAGCCTCTTTCCGCCCCATGATAGGAAACGCGTTATAACGCAAAACATTCTAATTAATAAAACAGCTTTTCTACAAAACCATTTGCAAATAGCTTATCGTTCGTCGCAATTAAAACATTCACGCATTCGAAAATCTCTCCCTATCGAAATAATATACAGAAATAATAGATATTATTATTATTATTGTTACAGATAATGTATTCGCTTCTTTCGTACAATTCATTCATTGAAAAAAATCAAACTTACCCATTTTGGAGTGCGTCAGAGTGTAGGCTCTCAGAGGTTTGGCAAGGAGAAATGCAGGGACGCCAGCTCGAACCAAGGCACCCACTCTTCGATACACCCTGGCACTTCCGGTACCACTGTTGTTCGAGACAACGGAGAACCAGCCTGCGAGAACAAAATACGTTTCAAACTAACGTTACGTTCGAAAAAATCATCTCGATTCCTTGTTGAAGTAGAAAATAATCTATTAAAATTCACGACAACAAGTCGAGGAGAATCGTTTAATTTTATTCATATCAGTTTTAACAACAAATTTTTCATTCATTGCAGAGAACGTATATAATAATTCCAAGAAATGAAACTTTTGTGAAAAAAATTCAACATCCACGGAACTGGTCATCGATCAATTCGATCGATTTAAACTTTCACGGGGACGAATGAAAATTAGATAGTAATTTTCGCTTTCTCGTGGAGGGGGGAAGGACACGCAAGCGGTGGCATCTGTGTCAGAGGCGAGGCGAGGCGGGGCTTGCTCGTTTTGCAGTGGCGGTTCGTTTAACAAGCTCGCGTGGCTCGTTCCCAGACGGACGTGACAAACGTTACCGTTGCTCCACTTCCACGGATGAAAAAGTATTATACTTTTCTACAATTGTACTTGAAACAATTCTATATTGTTTCAAGAGGAGAGGAACTTTGATAATAACATTTTCGCAAATGAGACAATTTCGCAAAGATTATATATTATTTATTTCATAGAAATATAATTTTGATAAGATGCTTTATATGTATATATAGGGTGTATATTTGCGAAGTATATTTGTGAAACACGTTTGAAGAGGATACTAAAGAAAAATATACTAAAGAAAATGAAGAGTAGAATCATTAGACTCGTAAGACAATTCCTATCTCAAAAGACAAAATGTTCGACTTTCGAAAAGATTTTAATAAAAACATCCATAGATAAAAGAAGTTTCTTCTTTCTTTCAAACGAAGTCCAAATTCCATTTCGACGATTTCTGAAATTAACTGGATTATAATTTACACGTACGAGAGAAGAGAAAGAAGAATGCACTTACCAGGATATAATCGGAGGGATAAAATCGTAATTAGAGGTAGCCGGTTTAAATTTATCGCGAGCCGTTAAGAATTGAACGGCCTCTTTGTCTTTGGGGGCAAGGAGGGAGGGGGTGGTGGACGAGATTGTAATTTAATCTAGCCTGGCGAGCGCGAGCCCCCCGATCGACGATAAATTCCGTCGTTGCTCATAAAACCGGACGTGTTGTATCGGCGATAAAACACCCACGTTAAGATACATTCGTGGAAAGGACGTTTCGAGGAAAGGACGGGAACAACAATCATTGGCGGGACTCGCGCATTAGTACTAGCTGTAAATCAATTCAAGATGGCGGAAATACGATGTAAACCGCTTGCAAATCGATTCAGCGATTTATACGCCCCCATTGTACGTGAAGTCGGGACAACCGGCCGATGTTTTTACATTCGGCTATAAATTATGGGAAGAATCGCGCGTATATCCCTCCAAATCGTCGATAAATTATTAATTTAAGGTTTGGAAGCCGCGCCGGTACGTTATGATGGCGCCCATCTTTTTTTCTCTCTCTTCAATTGGCAATGGAACGATTCTTCTTGTTCTTCTTCTGTTCGTCAATTAACGAGCCTTGAACGAGTATCGTCGAAATAATGAAAAAATTCGAAGAGAAATATTTTTAAGTAATTGATAATCGAGATTCGATAAATAATCGTCGTTTTAACGGTTTAAGTCGATATTAATAAAATTTAATGGACTTATCAATTTTATTTCTTCCGAATAATAAGAATCCGAGAATAAATATTTATGATAATGTAAATTTAAATTATTGAGATAACAGAGAAAGAAGGAAATATTCTGAATTTCAATTGGTGGGATTACAGTTATATGCTTTTAATTAAATTACATCGAGTCGTTGAACAGGCTCGTTAAATTTGGATAAATTTACATGGAAATTACATTAAATTATAATTGTAATTGAAGATATTTCGATTAACGAATAATTATCGTTAATTACGATTAAAATGTTTTATTACTTTCAACAGGAAATCGACAAATGTTTCGACGATTTCTTTTTTGTAATAAGAAAAAGAAAAAAATTCCCTCCTCCGATTTCAAGTCAAACATTAGCTCGAAATCCGTATCCGAGTTATATTTCACGCCGTGGCCCGTTACTTCTCCAAACACAACATCAGAAGAAACGAGAGTACGTGATGATATACATTAATGCATCACCGTTGGAGTTCATTCTATTACGGCTGGCTGGTACTGTTTCGTCATTAATATTCGATTAACCTGTGTCCCGTGAACAATGGAGTCGTGGAGCTCTTCCACTTGGTGGTGGTGTCTCGTGGACCAACTCTCGTGGAGCCACTCTTCTGATTCTTCCTTTTCTCCACAATTTTTACTTCAGTTTTTAGAGAGGAGGAAGAAACACGTTGTTGTATGGAAATTAGAGCCGATATTACGAAATATCGAGGATAAAACACGTTTGATCAATCAGATCATTGGATCACGAATTTATTTTTTTTTTCAAAGTTTGTTAACAAACTTTGGTAAAAGTCATTTCTTGATTCTTCTTATTACAGATAATATAATATAAAAGCTATTAGGAAACGCAGGTGATCGTTAAAAGTGGGATTACACGTGTTCCATTTTTAAAAATTACGCCTTCGAGTTATTCTTTTTCTTTCTTCCCCAATTCCCTAGTATATTACGAAACAGTGTAATATTGGACGCAAAATTGCTTGAAATAAATTGTCCTCGTCGAGCAGTCAATCAAAAGATCAATTATCTTCATCCACATTCTCGTTGAAAAGAAGAAAAAAAAAAATTCGCATAGCTTTCTTTTCTCCATGATACAATGAGGACACGCAACGCCATCTAGAACAGCGTTTCTCAATCATTTCACCACGTGACTCGACATAGTTAATTAGTAATCGCGATCTGAATATTTTCAATAATTTAAAATACCTTGGATATTTGAATAGTGGAACTATTCTTCTATTTTTTTTTAACTCAAAATTGGACACAAACATAATATTATATGTAAAAACAAATGAAGAATAATTAATAAGACACATTTTGTAAATATTGAATTACGTGTATGTAAGGATTGGAAGAAGACGATTTATGATTTGTGATTTGTAACACCTTTCCAAGCGAAGATTTATATTTGAACATTGCCATTTATATTTGTAGTACAAATGTTAGGCGAGAGAAGAGAGTTGGAGATTATCAAAAATGATCCATACATGGAAAGATGCTAAGATCAATTTAGCGATATATTACAAGAGGAAGAATATTTTTCAAAATGGAGTTTTTCAAATACAAATCGAATCACTTTATGTACCCTCTTCAATAAGTTGAGAAACTCTGATCTATAGATAATATCTCTTAATCTCTAGTGCGTACCCACGCACGTGTGTGTATACAAAGTAAGTAAGCAATTACGTTGGACCAGAAATTACGCAAGGAGAGCCCGTATGCTAATCATTCTCGTTGCGAGAAATGAAAAAGAAATCGAGGGTACCACACCGATACTCATTAGGCCGGCCAACACATTGCCAAATACATACCGAACCGAGATTATTCAGATCACTCTCATTATCTCGGAGGTCAGGGCAAGTAAGAATGAATTCCAACGTGGACGACTTTCATCGATGGTTGCGTAACCATCGTTCTTTCTTTTCTTTCCTTCGTCCTTTCCTCTCTCTCCCTTTTGCGTGAACGCACCCTGAGCGTTGTGCATCAGCGTGTAATTGATGCCTCGTTATGAGCAAACGAATTTAGCTACCAAATGAGGCGATGCTTTGCTCATTTCGCTTTTTGGAATCACGTGAAATTGAAAAAGATAATTTTGAACATTTGTCTGGATATTTTAAAGGATAAGATAATTGTGTAATGTATTTCTAATTTATTTAAATATAGAAAGAAATAAAGAAATAGAGACATGACGATTTTGTCGTGTGCGATAGATGGTTATCCGCTCGATAATCAAAGTCAAGTTACGTTCGCCGCGACTAATACTTGGATGGGTGTACGTTTTTTTAAAAACTCCCGTATGATGGAATTTTGGTTATGATTGATAATTCGAAGATGTTTTATAGAATTTCTCTCTCAAATTAATAAATAACATTCGATTTTAATTCATTAAAGACGATATAAAATAAAAATTCTTATCGAAGAAGAGAGAGTCATCGATCCATTTTATGAATAAATCCACTCAATCACGTTATTACGAATAGCACAAAACTTGGATAAAAAAAGTATCATTCTTATATGGAAGCAAATATTTATCCATGATAATTTATCGTCGATCTTTGATCTTATCATTCTTCTAAAATATGTAAGATATTTGCATAAAAAATTAACAAAAAAAAAAAAAAAGAAAAGGAAAAAGAACCAAATTAAAAAATGAAGTTTTCTTCTGATATTGAGTAACAATGAATTTGAAACAAGAAGGAGAAATAGGATTAAATCATATCATCCCCTAGATTTAATCATTTATATTACATCATGTTCATAGAAATTTACTAAAGAGAGAAGGAGAGAGATTGAAGACAAATTGAACACGTCAGAGTGGATGAAAATGAATCATGAAAAGAGTTTTGACATGTTGAAAGTGAAATCTTGAGAATAATTTGAAAATAAAGTTGAATCGAGGACGAAATATAAGATATATATATGAAAAACATGGTTTTATTGGGTGATTTGGATGAAAGAGGAAGAAGTCTGGTTGAATAACGGGTAGTAATATGAAAGGAAGATTGAGATTTGTTGCGGATAATTTCATTTTGATACGAGTTTCGATTCGTGAAAGTGAATTCGAAGAATGAATTCGAAAATTATATTTAATTTTTTTTGATTATGAAATATACAGATTATATTTAATCTTCTTCTTTTTTTTTTAACTTATTAAGAAAATTGAAATATAAATGTTGAAACAACTCGTTCGATAAACACTTTTATCGCAACTTTGATTATTAGAAGATTTCCAAATTTTTCCAACATTACAATTAATACAATTTATCTTCAAGATCAATCAATGATCAGACAATGATCAATCTATGATCGGTTAATGGTCAATAAATAGTCAGACATCGACTTATGATCAAACAATAGCCAATCAGAGGTCAATTTACGACCAAGCATTTTATTAATAGCCAATCAATGGACCAGAGATCAACTCGTGATCACTCCTATTATAACTAACCTATTATCAACCAATGATCGGACAATAGTCGATTCATTTAACCATTCTCACTCCCCAATTACTTGTACATATTTTTTAAAAAGTTTAAAAAAAAGAAAACTATACAAAGAAACTGTAAGACAACCAACAATCAAATACATATATATATCTTAACGTATCCCAGAGCACAAACAACTTTCCAGGTCACGTGTTTTCGCGAAGAAACACTTTCTTGCCAGACGATGTTCCCAAGATCTCAGCCACACATAATAATCAACGCGATATTACCGCGAATCTGATAAACGCATTACGCTATACCGCGGAGGGAGAGCTTCCGCGACTGCAACTTTCGAGACGGGCCTTCTCCTACATCGGCATAGTGGAATTCAAACGGTATTGTAAAGACCAAGCCTCGGTTCCCAAACCTGCCGACTCGGGACCCGAGTCGCACGTAACACCGCCTCGTGAAAGGCGCAATTTTTCGCGATATCGCCCTACTAGGAAGTCGATGAGCGCCTGTTCCAGGAAGATGCGCCGCGTTAACAGAAAAGGAAATTTTTTTTTCGAGACAAAATTGAAATTTCAAAAGTCTCTCCACTAATATGGACATTTCTTCCTCTTCTGGACGAATGGATTCAGATTGTTCTGAACGGTAGTTTTATCGATTATTATTATCGTGATAGAATAATCGGGACGGACATTGTTAATTGAAACGATCGCAACGTTGGATATTAATCATACGTGCAATTTTCTTGGGAAATGGATCTACGTAATATCTAATAACACGAGTAGAAACCCACTTGTCCCACTTTCCAAAGAAGTAGAAACTTGCATCGCTTATCCATCGATCGAAACAAAAGAAAAAGAAAAGAAAAGGAAAAAAAAGAAACGGAGTTGCAAACGTTATACGATAATATATTGTTGCGCGTTTTCGATGTTCACCGGCAGAAAGAAGGAGAGAAAATAAATAAATTTTAATCTAGTTTTTCGTAAGTAACTCGTCGAACGATCTTGTTTGACATTTAACGTTGGTTTTACGGTGCGCTTTCTTGGGTTACAACTCGATGCGCTCGTTTTAGAAAATTATTACGTGGCTTGCATCGTTATATAAACAATGCACGGTACATGTTGAGGAAATGAAAAGTTGATGCGAAAACGTTGCTCGTTCCACGATGATCTCTCTTTCTCTCTCTGAAGCGAGAACCTTGATGGAAATTCAGTGTACGTTTCTTGTATATAATAACAGTAGAAGAATTTTCCATTTATGTATCGAAAGGATAATTAATTGAAAATTTCTATTCGCTGCGAGCTAAAAACATCGTTTCAATGGACTGAATGACACATATAAATATTGTAGAATGATCATCATTTACGATAATATTTAATTACCGTTGAATAAAAATATTAAATTGCGAAAGTAGACTTTTCTGCCCGAAAAATCGAGATAAAAAGTTAAAAATTACGAGGAACGAAAGGTGTGTGCGCCGTTTCATCTCGCGATCCGAGAAAACTTGGTTTCTCCGTCATGGTTCGCGGACCAGAGAAACAAGAAGTCGGTTACCTCGAGCTGGCGCGCCGATACTTTTCCAGTCGAACAGCTGTCATCGAGCGGAGAGTATCGTGAAACGCCTACGCGGCTATCGCTCACCGTGCGTATGCAAAATATAATAGAAATAACGTGTCGTTTGTTCGAGAATGGAGAGCCGAGAAATTTCACGATTTATGAATTTACGTAAAAAAAAAAAAGAGAGAGAGTATCTACGATAATACATATCTGAATGAATATTTGCAGAATAAGGAATGGAGATAAATTGGCGAGAAAATAAAATTATTTAAAACACTGCTAATTAATCGATCTTCCATATTGATCTATTCAACTTCTTTTTATTATTATTCTCCACGATACTCTTCATCGAGCAAAGTCAAACATCAGAACGAATAGATATTGCCAAAACTCGAGCGAACTACTGCAGAAGAAACTCGAGATCATTATTTATATCCTGCTCACATCTTAATAATAATAACAGCCACCAGTCACTTTGATATTTCCTCGTCAAAACTGCATAAAGTCATCAGAGAGGATAAAACCTCTCGCGAATCCCTAATTACTCATCTTCCAATCATCATCATCATCATCATCATCATCATCATCATCACCACCATCACCTACACCATCGCTGCTTGCATCGGTGGAACAACGGTTCCACCAGCCGGCTCAGCGTTCCGTTCATTCTACAAAATCCTTCACGGCTCCTCTAATTGGCCGTAGACTGCGTGCATTATCCGTTGGCCGGGCAACCGACCCGTTAGAACGATCCATTTTACAATTAAAAACGAATTAATCAATCCCGAAGCCCGAGCTACACCGCACAGTTTACGCGGGGCAATCTCGGTTGCATTCGACGTGCACCGTCGCCCTATGCAGTCGCTCGCCACATCTATGCTTCTATCCACGGTTTCCGTCATTTCCAACTCCCGCCTGAATAGTTGCACGTAATAATCACCGGTGCTGAAATAGTTGGCTCGTTTTTCAACCGGGTAACACAACCGTGCCGCGACAGTTATGCACACGGAAGGCACCGATCAACGCAGGAACGAGATCCTATTAGCGATGGGTACGACACCCTCGCGATAATTCCGTGGGAAACGGTTTACTTTGTTATTCGTGTGCTCGGTCGGTAAACAATATCCTTTGCATTTCGTTGCGATCGATCGATTTCGAGGGAGAATTGTTTTTTGAAGAATTTTTAATGTCTTCAAGTGACTGAAAATTTCTCAATCCTTTATGAATTTTATAGATTGGATTCGAAATTTAATGTTTCATTTGAGTATACCAGGAGATATTCATGCACGAAAGAAAATTCATCACGTAACAATTTGCAATTGAATCGATACATCGTCGAATCAATAATACGAAGTTAGTTCGACGAAAAGAATTAAAGAGAATACTTTTTTTAATATCTATTTTTAATTTTCACTTCAAATAATTTCGAAATAACCTATCCATCTATAATAAATTTTACATTTCGCGAAACATAACCTATATCTGTCACCGTGCACGCCTCGAACACACGGGTTTACGAATCTCGGCTCGTCTCGATTCAACGAAAGGAAAAAAAAAATTAATAATAATAGCAATAATAAAGAAAGAAACAATATCCTTATCGCAATCCAATCAAAATCTAGACGACAAATTTTCGCAATCGATCGCTCGCAACATTGACACGATGCACAATCCATTAATCAACCTCGCGATCAGCTTGTTCTAATAAATATCGAATTATATATCTGTTACGTAGGTAGTAATCTCGACTTTCTATCTTGCACGGCGATAGACGTCCGTTCACGATCCTCGTAAAACCTCTTTCGAGCGTACAAACCGGGTCGGGACGAAAAATTAAATCGATCACCCTCGCCCATAGCCGGAGGAGGTTAGGTTAGCTGCGCTTATGCAACCGCGCAGGCGCGCGGTCTTCGATACTTTCGAGAACGCTCGGTGTCTCGGTTCAAGCACAACGATTCAGTTAAATGCTTTCCCTCCTTTCCAACCTCCTTGGGATTACGACCTTGTCCCGGCTCTCTCGTCGAGCCACTCTCGATTTCTTCCGGTCTGGTCGGCCGTCGCTTGTGTCCCTGTTAAGCTTTGGTTACGGTGAATGCGTTTTTCGACCATTTGTCGTTCACGCAGTAGCTACTCTTCGAAGAAATTCGCAAGAATTTGTCGCCTCGCCGGGAAAGAATGCATTCATTCGTTGTAAATTAGATTCAGTTCGATTAATCAAGTCTTTTTTTTAACGAAAGAGATTGATTCGTTCGATAAATTCGAGTGAAATTTTTTGTGAAAATTTTTTGAGGTTATTAATTAACCTGTTTTCAAGCGTTTCGAATTTATTCGTCGGAAAGTAAATTAGGTTAGGTCAAGTTATTCCTTGATGAATTAATCTGATCTGATGAATGATTAGGACAAATAAATTAACTTTTTTAAGAATTTATGAGATGACGATCGTACGCGTTCCATTTTTAAGATCGTGGATGTGTTTTTGATATTTTCACGGATCAAAATGTCAGATCACGAGATGCGAGGCAAATCCATTTCACGTACACGTATAAACTCCATCGAAACTTGAATTACGAAATATTAATCACGAACGGATCTCGAGTTAAAGTTTCGAAAGAAATCAACATGGAGAAATAGAAAAAAATATTGGAGCAATCGTGTGGTAATACACACGCAAGATCACGCGTGAATCAGAATCGACTATAAATCTTGATTTTATATATTTACATTGAGTAATTGCCCTTCTTCAAAAATTTTTCGAAAGTAATCGACACAACCAAGTCGAAACACAACGATTCGATTTTTTCTCGAAAGAATCTCTCGCTCGGTTGGGAGCGTTCCACCATTCTCCAGCCTTGAAATCGTAACCCGAACGATTCCCAGAGCCGCTCTCGGTGATCGCAAGGTTGTGCCGGTAATCAGGAGAATACGATCCTTTCGAGCAAACCGGTCACGAGGACCCGCGAGGTGTTGCATCGCGTCAGAAGAAGCTTTCCTGCGCATTCCCAAAGAAAAGGAACAAAGTGTTCGACAATACGATCGATCAAGCATGGATACGTACGTAACAAAGATTGTCAACGCATTTTTAGACGTACGTTTCACGGTCGAGATAGAATTGTATCGATATATTCTCGTTTGAAACTTTATTTCCACGCGAATATTATATTATTTCGGAGAAAATTTAAATGTCGCGATAATTGTTTCTTTCGGAAACTATTATTTATTATTCCACGCGTAAAAGGGGCATCGCATGCCGTTCTTACCTTCATAGCTCGTGCATAACAGTAAACAACACGCGCATTCATTTATCCAACCGTTTCCTCTCGCACGCGACACGCCCATCGACCTGAACGCCGTCATAAATCAACCACACACATACACATACACATGCACAAAACATCGCAATCCACGAAATTTCCTCGCGTTTATTATAACGAACGAAAAAATACTCTCTACGCGAATCTTTAAAGTGTCTCCGCCATCTTGTTTCTTTTCATCTATTTCGTATCCCCTCCACTCGATATATCGATGTCGCTTCTTTCCATCTAACCTAAACTCGTATCCCCTCCACTCGATATATCGATTCTGCTTCTTTGCATCTAGCCTAAACTCGTATCCTCTCCACTCGATATATCGATGTCGCTTCTTTCCATCTATCCTAAACTCGTATCCCCTCCACTCGATATATCGATTTTGCTTCTTTCCATCTATCCTAAACTCGTATCTTCTCCACTCGATATATCGATTCTGCTTCTTTGCATCTAGCCTAAACTCGTATCCCCTCCACTCGATATCTCGATGTCGCTTCTTTCCATCTATCCTAAACTCGTATCCTTCCATTCGATATATCGATCTCGTTTCTTTCCATCTATCGTAAACTCATATTCCCTCCATTTGCTGTTCTCGATATTCGCGAAGACAAAGATGAAAGAGCAAGTTGCGAGATAGGAACAAAGATACAACAACCCGTAATTAACGCGCACGGGTACCTCTCCCTCCCTCCCTCCTTCGAAGAGGCCGATTATCGTTCACCAGCCACCAGCCAGACCGCTATTACTTCCTCCTACCATCGCCCCTGTTTCCTTTACCGCAGGTCAAGGTCTCGCGCGCCATCTATCGACGCAACGAGTTTAAAGACCCCCTTCAGGAAGGGGGAAGGGGGGAGGGACCAGGAAAAGGTGGCGTTACTGTCGAGTCATGGCCGCGTGAAAAAGGTTGCAATACTCTACGATACTCTCCTCTCAGTTACTGTTACGACGAGCGCGTGTTCCACTGTCACGCTTCATCGCCACCACCGTCGTCCTTTCCTTTCGTGGCTCGTTGGACAGGGATCAGAGAATCTTGAAATCGATCAAAATTGTCATCACCGATCATTTTTATATATTATACCGCATTATAACTCAACCATTGCATAATGGTTATACCATATTATCGAACGATAAAAGTTGTTTAGATTAATAAGATAGTTAAAATCGTGTATATATGATATATTTCTTTGGGAATGAAAAATTATCGAAATTTATTATACGAAGAGGAACCAAGAGTCTTACCATTTATTTATATTCCAATGAATCTATCGATTTTTCTTTTCTTTCCAGTTCATTCTTCCACTTCCTTCCAATCCTCCGGTCGCGTTAAAACCGAGATAACCGCTCGGCAAAAACACCATGTTACATCACGCTCTATTCCACGCTGAACACGCTAACTTGTCGTCTCCACGTATGTATATATATATATACATATACATATATACGCGTGAGCTGGCCAAGTTTCCATTGCGCCCGTGTTCCACAGGGAGCAAAATGAGCGTACACAGGTAGTGGAAAAGCATCAGCCAACGTTTCCAACATCCCATGTGAACAAACTCTGAGCGCGGCTACCGGTCCAGCGAGTCGACTCGATCCGAACGAAACGAGTCCCCGGGACGTGGCTTCCAGGACGCAACAACGATCCGACGTGTATACGACGTGGCTACCGGGCAGAAGGGGATAGAAGAAGAACGGTGCCTCCAGATCACGTAATCTGACTAATCGCTTCCGGTTTCGCGGTGCTCGCTTCCAGTATTTTATATGGCCACGCGAGGCCGTATAACCGATGATGGTGCACCATTGGAAGAGGGTGGGTCCATCGAGGTCAACTGCCCGTTTAACCTCCTGATGCAATGGGTGTGTAGATGTTTGATTTTGTTTGAATTTGGTTTGATATTTTTTTTTATATTGTGTGGCTTGTGTTGTTGCCTGGAAGGGAGCGCCATCTAGTGATAAAAGTGTTTGGAGAGAAGGGAAAGTAACTAGGCTAGTAAAAATAATAGTTCTAAGTAACTAGGCTAGTAAAAATGATCGAAGAATTATTTTCTTAGACAATTTTAGTAACTAGGCTAGTAAAAATGATCGAAGAATTATTTTCTTAGACAATTTTAACTCGAAAAATTCTTTTTCACGATCCTTGAGACGAGTTGAGACGGGGACTAGATGATTCAGTAGGTAACTGTAGTTTCTGAACGATCTCTGATTGTGAATAATCGAGTAACTGTGTCTGAGGAATTGGGTAGCTGAGGATGACTGATTTGTTAGGTTGCAATAGGTGCAATTGGGAAGAGAATTGGGGGAGAATGAATGATCAGCTGGTGATTTCAGCTTGTCCAAAAATGCACATCTTGTTTGATAATCCATCCAAGATGAAAAGAATCTCATCGTTCATATTTCATCTAGATATATGGTCCAGGAAATTTGCTGAAATGTTTCTTATAATTAGAATTACTTTAAAAATTACACACAGTGATAATTATAATTAATAATCAAATCTAAATTTTCATTTTATCGATAAATATTCATGTGTACAATTTTTCCCTTAAAGTTGATTATTTCATCTCGTCATAGAACTTGAACTTAACAGGTGTTCTTGCAAATAGAAGTAAGAGTGATATAGGTGAACGAACCTCTGTATATATATATATATAGCTTCGTGGTAATGGTAATAAAGAAAGCCAGATAGATGACCTTAAATGATCTAATTAACCGGCTGCAGTTACATCAGAGCAATTGGATTAATCAGTTACAGGATGTGATACGTTCACTATTTAACTTTTATAAACGTTAAACTAGTTTTAAAGTCTCGATCAACAATCTTATACATCGGTCAAGAATGTCCAATGTATAATATTGGATGATATTAAACTGTCCAGTTTTATTTTATCTCGTATCTATATATTAATTCACTTCCACTTCATTGCACGTTTTCTATTTGTTGCGGATTTCAAAATTGAAAGTGGTTTGTCACTTTCAGAACACGTGAATAACAAACCTATTAAAATGATAATTTTAAGTTTCTCTCTCTCTTTCTTTTTTCTTCTTCAATTACTAAAAATAACTTTCATTGAGATATCCAACCTGATTATACACTATATTTTATAATTCCAATATTAATTTCATCATTATTCAAATTCATTTATAAAAGCATTCATCTGTCGACGGAAATATGGATAGAAATATAATGAAAAATAAAATTTCTTTCCCACGAATAATTCCCTAAATATAAATATTACAATCTTTGAAAAGATACAAGTTTAAAACGTACAATTCTCGATCCATTTCACTTCATCCGACGCAACCACCACACACTTTGTCCACCACAATTTCAACACCCAAAGTGGCCACTTTCGTGGCGTTCTGGAAAAGCAATCAGAGCGAAAATTACAGGATGCAACGGGAATGCAGTTGCGCTGGTACGCTCCTGACCCGTTTCCCCCGATAGCCAATCCAAAGAGATCTTTCGGCCGGCGATACTCGCTCGTTCCAACTTTACCCACGAGATAGCGCAACGTTGTTACGTGTCATTTTCTATGGGGGAATGCGGGCTTCAGACAGACCCCACCGTGTCTTTTCCTCTCTCTCTCTCTCTCTTCCTTCCCTCCCCCCCTTTTTTGCCCCGTTTTATTTCGTTTTTCAAGCAACTCATGATGATTGTTCCCCGGCTACCGAGCTGCGCTTCGCTTGGGAAACTGTTCATTATCAACGCGTGAAAATGACCGGTTTGGTGCGCGCTGGTCTTTAGCTTTGCTCTCAAAGGAATGGATGGATACATAGTGTCTCTTATTTGCCGTGCTTGTGTTCCCACGAAATTCGAATAGAATGTAAATTGATTCTTTCTTTCTTTTTTTTTTTTTGATTTTATTATTCTAGGCATTTCAAGTAAAAATAGCAATAAGATCGTTGATGATATTTAAGAAGAAAGGAAAAAAATTATTCAGAGTTGAGGCTTTTTTAAAATTTTACTTACTTCAATTTAGAAGAGAATTCTTGGAAAAGAGATTGCATTCGATCTGAAGGGTTAACCTCGATCCATCTCGCATGACGAATATATTATTACACTCGAGGCGAAGTTTCTTACGTTTAATTATACGGTATTAGAACAAGTTGTCTGTCAAATAGTCTGGAACTTTGGAATTGATTACGCTTAATAAATAATATCCAGTGCAATGTATCTGGTACGCAACGAATTTAAATGAATCATTATGAAATCGTGTGACGTAAACGATGGTCCGAATCTTGTTTTTCAATCATTTGTAAAATTCGTGAGAATTGTTTCAAAATCGAATAAACTCGCGGCGGAAATGTTTTGTATTTACAAATCGTCTTAACATTATATCTACATCATTACACGGGTAAAAACAAACCGCACTTTCCCACAAGTCTTAATCCTGGCGAATGGCTTGATTCATAAATCATGGAATAACGCAGATACACGTAATCCGCCGCGAAGAATAATTTCAAAACTCGTTGAAACCTATCGTGCAAATCGACGAAACCAGTTTTTAGAGAAATTGAACGTCTTGCTTTTGAACGTGGTGGAAAGGATAATTTGTCGAGGCCATTTGATAAAATGCTTTTTAAATGAAATATTGCTAAGAGAGAGAGAGAGAGAGAGTGATAAGAAAATTTGGCGTTTAACTTAAAATTTTATTACACACATATGATGATAAGAATATTTCACATCTTTTCGAAATTACAATTCTCGTGAAAATTTTTCGATATCATTTTCTAACCGTGATTATCGTTGCAGGGAAGAATCGAATTGATGATAAATCGGTCAGATGGAATATATATATTTTATTATTCAAGAAATGAATAAATATAATAAAAAAAGAAAAAGGAAGGGAAAGGAGGGTTCTATCGAACAGATGACTAGAGGAAGTGACTTTCTTCGCGGATGTTTGGCAACTGTGAAGCGATTGATTAATTTTAAAATAATGGAAAGTGTTGCAGGAAGGAAGTAACAATGTTTCCTACTCGCGAAAACAATCTGTGTAAGAACTTTCCAACACGGCATACAATTTAACAGTTTCATCGTCTGACGGAATACAACGCAATATTGTTCTCTATTTCTCTCTTCGATCTTCCCTTATTTCATTAACGAATGAAGAAAAAATCATAGATAAAATAATATTATATTTATATTCGTGCAATTAACATTTCTTCATTTCCAGCAAACTACCGCCATCTAGGGAATATCTTGCCAACAACAATTTGCTTCAAGTTAGGTTAGGTGAGCTTGTTGGATCAGATTCACGTACAACAACAGTTTTCCTGATAGACTTGGCTGAAGGGATGAAGAAAATGAAAAAGAAAAAGAATAAGAATAAGAAAAAGAAAAAAATAGAAAAAGAAGATAGTACAATATCTCATATCCACACATCTGGCATAACCTCAAACATGGACGAGGCTGGCAGCGTCGTAAAACACCGAGTAAAACTGTGCGCTTGGGGAAGGAATAAAACAACGATTCTTCCTTCCCTTTCGCGAAGGAGCACGTCCATTTTCCATTCAAAATATATATCCACCTTATGAATTTGCCGCGATAACAATGTATATTCCGGCCAAACCTCTCATGCCTAATCTCATTTCCATACTCCGGACGTTTAGAATAATTTCGAAGGAACGTTGATACGTTCGACGTTTTACGTCCCCCCTTCTCTTCCCTTCCTTTCGATCCCACGGATGGAAGATTCCTCCTATATCCATTGGAAATTGAACTCGTGCACGTGGAATGTTTTCTGGGGAATGATAAGACACCTACGTGCGGGCGAGGAGAGGAACAAAGAGAGGAAGAAAAAGAGGGAGGATGTCGTTTTTCACGGCGTCACCATTCGACGATATCTTTAGAGGTTGGGTTGGTAGAAGCGCGGCTCGGCTAGACCGGACCCTTTTGTTTTATAGCATTGCATCGGGAATCCTGAAAATTATGACTGGTGAAACGAGGCGCTTCGAAGTTCCTTACGGCCACTCAACGTCGCGCCGTTGACGAGGCTGCACTTTGGGTTCAACAACTCTTATATCCACCATGTACAGGGTGGCTCGGTCGAATGGAAGAATTTGGGAGAATTGGCTAAGAATTTGGAGAACGAAGCTACGCTTTGAATTCGATACTTTTGTACCACCGTGTATAGGATGGCTACCATCGAATGGAAGAATTTGGGATGTGTTGGAGCGAAGGATGGAGGACTTGAATGATGATTTAGATAGTTTTATCTTTGGCTACTGAAGGAAGCTACGCCTTGAATTCGATACTTTTGTGTTATCATATATAGGGTGGCTCGATCGAATCCAAGAATTTGTGAATTATGAAGACCTGGATGATGATTTAGATAGTTTTATCTTTAGAAATATCTATTGAACTATATTTTAGATTCAATAGATTTTAGATTCATATATAGGGTGGCACAATCGAATAGAAGAATTTGGAAAGTGTGGATCGTGGAAATTTAGATGATAACGTTTTATCTTTGCAAATGTGTTTTGAACGAAGCTACACTTTGAATTCGATACTTTTGTGTTACCATATATAGGGTGGCTCGATCGAATCCAAGAATTTGTGAATTGTGAAGATGTGGACGATGATTTAGATAGTTTTATCTTTGGAGATGTCTACTGAACGAAGCTATATTTTAGATTCAATAGGTCTTAGATTCATCGTATATAGGGTGGCTCAATCGAATAGGACAATTTGGAAAGTGTGGATCGTGGAAAGTTAGATGATGACGTTTCATCTTCATCTTCATCAGATGTGTACTGAATTATGAATATTATCGACAAAGTTATACTTTGGATTCGATACTTTTGTACCACTATATATAGGGTGACTCGATCGAATGAAAAGATATGGAAGATGTGTACTGAATAAAGCTACACTTTGGATTCTTTGGATACTTTTATTCCACCATATAGGATTGAATAATGATGTAGATATTTTTGGAGATATGCAATTTACACTGAACTGTTGATGATGTTTTATTTTAATGAATTGTAAGAATTCTACTAATTTTGATATTTATTAAAATTGTTAGAGATACAATTAATTGATTTCAAATACTCGTACTGAAATATGCTAATAATCAGAACCTTACCAAGTTCCGTTTCATTTTTTTCTTCTTTCAATTTAATATCGATTTCAATCCTCCAACGCGAGACTTCGAGTGAATTTCCACGCGTTCATTCGACTCTTCATTCTTTTCACTTGGCAGCTTTTAAACGATTTTAATAACAGCCTCGTACAAACAAACATCTTCTGAATGCTATTCTCGTGAAAAGATTGATCCACACCGGGTATAGGCGATAATATGAAGTTATCATTCCTCCGCCTCTTAATAGCCTCGATGAACAGCCTTCTTTTCTTTCCTTTCCTTCCTTTTTTTTTTCTTATTCCCTCGAAAGAGAGAGAGAGAGAGATCTTTGATCATCAATCGTGAGTTACGGTCACAGCTCGAGGCACGATAATCCCACCTCTATCTATCTAACCATTCAATGTATCCCTTCGAACGTGTCAAGCGTTCCTATCATTTCTTTATTGCGAGCCCTCCCTTATCGTTGTTCACCGTGTGTAATGTTAAACTCGCTCTCCTCCTCAATCCGATATACACACGATCCTTTGACCAGATTACTTTCCTCCTTTTTCCCCCTTTTGGAAACGAGAGTGGAGAGAAGAGATTTTAACTCGCGTTTTAAACAAAACTGTGGGACTCGATACAGGATCACTGAATCGAATTTCCATCGTTTATTATCGAGATCTCATTTACTCTCCTTCTTCTTTCAACGCGAAATTCGATTTCTTCTTCTTCTTCAATTTTATCAACTTTATATAAATTTCGAAACTATATAGATGAAAATTTACATTTACGATTCGAATAGAATACGTTTTAATAATTTTAATAATTTTTAAACGGATATCTTTTAACCTAATAATACAAAAATTGTACAAAAATTGTTTAAATATTATTATTTAAGTCGATTAGTATCCATAACTATATAATAAATATAGTTATAATGAAAAATATAGATAAACATCTATAACCATAACAGCTTCGTATTGTAAATATAATAGAATACGTTTTAATAATTTTACTAATTTTTAAACGGATATTTTTTAATCTAATAATACAAAAATTGTACAGAAATTGTTTAAATATTATTATTTAAATCGTATTCTAAATCGATTCGTATCCGCTTATAACTATAACAGTTTCGTATTGTAAATATAATAGAATACGTTTTAATAATTTTACTAATTTTTAAACGGATATTTTTTAATCTAATAATACAAAAATTGTACAGAAATTGTTCAAATATTATTATTTAAATCGTATTCTAAATCGATTCGTATCCGTCTATATAACCATAACAATTTCGTATTGTAAATATAATAGGCGTTCTCGTTTGTAAATACAATAGGCGTTCCTTCCTGAACTCGTGTTTGGAATATTCCACAGTCCGTTCCCGACCGCGAGCCCGAACGTTTCGATCGAATAATAATCGACACAGGATTCTCAATAATTTATCTCGCATACGATCCTCGGCTTTCGATTTATTATCGAGAGAGTTGGAAAATTAATAGAGCGATCAGACGCTCGATATTCGACGTCACGCCTTCTTTGTCCCAGAAAAGGGAGTGGTTATGCTAATGGAACGAACGAAGGGATTTCTTCTGTACTCTCACGCGCGTAAATTATCCCCCAATCTTTTCCATTTCATTCTATTCAAATATATATCGATCTAATTTTACATATAAAATATCACTGATATTTCCGAACTTTCCAAACTCCTCCTCGTCGAAGAAGGAAAACGAAAAAATTCCTCTTATAACGTATTCTTAATAATAATAAGGGGGAGGACAATCAAGTGTAATAACAGTGTTCGAAGTCCCCGGCCGGGGATCCGAGGCTCAAAGTTGTTGCAATTTGTTATTACCGCGTAACAGGGTTATTTATAAAACGACACGTCCCCAATTGTGGACCGAGCACAATTTTCCGCATTTTCTATGCTCGGCTCGCATAGCGGAGCGGGAGTTAAACGTTCCGCCGGAAGCAACGTAATAATACCAACCGAGTTGGGTATCGATAAAGGGCGGCTTCGTGAACGGAAACTTCCAACGTGGAGTGTTTTATTTTACATTCCATTTCTAAGAGGTAACTTTCTCTCTCTTTCTTTTAAATCTTAATTGTTAAGAGAATCGATTTTTTGACAGCGAAGGGAATATTGGAAGAGTTAACTTTCTCTCTTTCTTTTAAATCTTAATTGTTAAGAGAATCGATTTTTTGACAGAGAAGGGAATATCGGAAGGAAGGAAGGAGGGAAGGAGAGAGATAGATTGGGTAGAGGCGAATCGAGGGAGGTGGCGCCATCTGTCGGGCGCGAGTTTTCACGCAGAGAGATATCAATTGCAAGGAAGGAATATTTTTGCGCGCGTTATTGATAACTGAGAGAGAGAGAGAGAGATTTAATTGGCGTGGCCAAGTCGATTTGTAAACTTCATTTGATTTTTAACGCATAAAGATTGTTAATTTACGTTTCATTATACGTTATTAACTTGTATAAAACTTGTAGAATGGGAGAATTTATTGATAATCTTATGATGACATTTTACAACGGGCGTTTCGCAATTAAGATATTAGAATTGCAATTAGTTTTATTACGAAAATTACTTGTTACTTATTAGCAACATGAGAAAAATTTTGATGATTTTTTATGCAAGAGGCGCGTGCAAATCGTGCGTATAAATTTTTTTTTTTTCTTTCCTTTTAAAAAGTAATATCTTTTACCTGTTATTACTACAACGGGTAATGGAGACGTTTAAATATATTTCACGCGATAAATTATTAAATTACTCACTTTAAACCCCCCTTTTGTAATAAATATATAATTGCCATCCGAATAATTTTCATCTCTCGAGATTTTTTCGCACCGTGTACGTGTTATAATCTCGACAACCTTCGAAGAAGAGAAAAAAAAAAAAGGGAAAAGGAAAAAGGAAAGAAAAAAAATCTCGCCCCGTCCATTATTTAGGATAATCGATACCCCGTTTATATCCCTCCTCTTTTCAAACACGTTTCGCACGAGAACGCATTCTCGAGCTTATTATATTTCTCATGGATATCAATTAAAATACTTACTCTCGCCGTGAATTACCTGATAAAATAAACGACCCCCCTCCTCCTCCTCCTCCCCATAACTGACAGCAGACTGATATTTATTGTCGAACCGCGTGTTTTCGAGTTTCAAAGCGATTTACCGAAACACTTAAGCTTAATCGTTGACCGATAAAAATGATAGCAGCGAGAATTTCCCCCCCCTCCCCTTTTTTTCCTTTTCCTTTAAACCGGTCTCGGATTGGAAATTGAAATTTCATACGAATTTATTAACACGTTGGAGAAGAGAAAAAAAAACGATTTATATAAATTGAACTTTATCAACGAATTAATTCCAATTCTCCTTAATTCAATATCCTTTTTCAAAAGTTTCGTATACTCTTCGCTGGAGAAACGTTCGATCTCATTCTGCTTATACGAAAAAGAAAGAGAGAGAGAAAAATCTGATTTTTCAAATTCTACGAATCCTCAGATCAGAATCAGAAGCGAAGGCTACGAGCTAATTCCCTACGTCCCACATTACTCGGCCGAGAGGTATTCGCTGCAGATGTAAATACCCGAGGGGCCCCAGGCCTATTAAATATATAGGCTGGACAAATTGCTCGCATGAACTAGAATAATTAGCATCACCAGCCTCCGGTGATGGTGGTGGGCATCCTTGGAACAAGGAACGACGACTCGACACTTCACTTTCCATTTCGCTGTGCCAGTGTTGCCCAACCTTCCTCCCCAATAATCCTCCCCTTCTTCGATTTGTACATGCTTCAATAAATATCAAATGCCTTGAAAATTTTCGAGAAGAGTGACGATTAAGTGACTCGAAATGGAATGAGATTCGAGATTCTAAAATTGTGCAAGAGAAAGGAAGAGAGGAAAGGAAGGAGTTTTTCCACGAGTCTTTGTGGCAAGGATCACATGTTGGCATGACATCACGGTTGCGTTTAATCAGACCCAGCGCCGACTTGATGCGCGGGCTCCTCTGGCGCGAGCTGGCTGCTTAAGAATGTAATTTAATATGCAACGTTACCGCGGGCCCTGGCGTGTCATATTTATAGGTATTTATGCATCAACGGCCAGGTTTTACGCCGGGGTATCATTGAAATTACCCCTTGGTGAGGCAGGGCAGAATGGAAGGTGGATGGAAGGTGGATTTGCACGTGGGAGGGATTTATCGTTGTTTATCACTCGTTAGTTTTAGACAGGCGTTCCACCAGGCGTCCAGAAGGCATCGTTGATGTACTATGAATTTCTGTAAGGACTCTAAGGAAGAGAAGGGGATCGAATTGGAATTTGGAGACGATCGTGAAAAGGTAGATCGTGAAATGTATATATATATTTGATTCTTTTTGATTTTAAATTAAATATTTCTTTAATAGGATAATAAAGGATTCTGATCCTATCGAAGTTAACAAAGAAAAATATTTTCAATCCTCTTCGCATAGTTTGATTTTACATATTAAACAAGAGCAGCAGGTTAACATATCACGAAGAAGCAAGAAAGAAAAGGACGAGTTGATGAACGCGCATCCTTTACCATCTCGCTCAAGGTTACGTTGGAAAAAAAATCGCCTTTATTAATTTACCTTTCCCCCCTCCTATTCCTGTGTTCCTTCATCTCGAGCCGCGAGATCCTTTCATATTCTCAATGCCACTTTTTTTTTTATTTTTATTTTTCCCCTCTGCACCCATAAGTTCAAACGTTACACGAAGAGAGGAAGGCGCAAGGGAGAAAGACACGCGTTCTTTCGAAGAAGAAGAAGAAGAAGAAGAAGAAGAAGAAGAAGAAGAAGGTAGATAATTAAGAGGGATAATTCGCGTCCGAGAAAATGATCCTAATATCGTTGCGTTTTGCGTCCTCCTCCCGAGGAGGAGACGTTTTTCGTTGGTCGCAATATTACGACCGAGCCGTCTCTCCCCATTTAAATGCCAACCTTTAAAGATTAAAATTCATACTTATGCAAATGGGGCAACCTGGACGGGGGAAGCATCGATCACGAGTTAATTGCGGTCTAGCCTCGAAGGCAGAGACACGGGAGTTTCCATAAAATAATCGTTCCGTTTTATTTTTCCTCAACCTTTCAATCTCCTTCCCTTTGATTTTAAATTTCGTGCGAAATTTCTAGGGATCACTAGAACGAATTATCGAACTACACGTTATTTCTGCGTTGTACAGGCTCGAAGGCAGAGACATAGGAGTTATTTTCGTCCTCCTCAACCTTTCAATTTCAATCCCCTTCCTTTGGATTTTAAATTTCGATTCCGATTTTTATTCGGTTTTACGTGCGAAATTTCTAGGGATCACTAGAACGAATCATTGAGTTATACGTTGTTTTTGCGGTGTATAGGCTCGAAGGCAGAGACACAGGAGTTTCCGATTTTTATTAGGTTTCACGTGCGAAATTTCTAGGGATCACTAGAATGAATTATCGAACTACACGTTGTTTCTACAGTGTACAGGCTCGAAAGCAGAGACACTGGAGTTTCTATAAAATAATCATTCCGTTTTATTTTCCTCAACCTTTATATCCTTTTCTCAACCTTTCAATTTCAATCCCCTTCCCTTCGATTTTAAATTTCTCGTGCGAAATTTCTAGGGATCACTAGAACGAATTATCGAGCTACACGTTGCTTCTTAAGAAATCTCGTTCTTGGATTCTAAAGAAAAAATAATCGGTATCTTATCGTTAAATACCGGTGAGTGTAAGAAGCTCGATGAAAAATTACTTTCGACGCGACGCCGTCCCGAAATATATTCCGTCTGGTTAAAATTCATGCTTATGCAAAGCGTAATATATCTCTGAATGGCTCTTTTCTCCGTGGCGGAGGGCACGAGTACTAATTACAGGACACCGTGGAATAGAAAACCCCGTGAACGGCACGTTTTGTTTCTTTCAACCGCTTCAACAACCTTGAAACAACGCACAAAAGCTTCTTTTCAATCCAACCAACTCGCCATTTTTCACCGCGATCCTTATTCTTATTATTACGATCCGCGAATAGCCTACGAATGTAGTTGAAAAATATTGTTGTTGTTTCTTTCTTTTCTCAACAATCTTTCAATAAAATCCTTGTAATGTAACACATATCCTTGCAATTAGATAAGAGATACGCGTGTAATAAAATTTCTCTTCACTTCATTTCGGCACGAAAACAACTTCCTCCTCCTCCTCCCTCTCCTTCGTGGAAAGCGTGCGCTCCTCCTCCACTTTCCTCAAAATGGATCCTTCACGCGACATTCCGCGACACGACGATAGTTTCTCTTTCCAGGAAAACCACTTTCGAGGGAAACACGCGATCTCGAATCACGTGGCCATTTCCATGCTGGACCGATCATTTGAGATATTATCTCATTAACTTTAAGAAGATAATCTTTTGATAAAAAGAAGTTGAAGAATATCGAATTAAATACATTCAACACATTTGATAAGGAAAAGAAAGTATAAATAGAGATGAAAATAAACGAGTTTATTTACGTGCTCTTACACGCAACACTTGCACGGAGCTTATTTCCTATTTACCTCTCCCCTCCCCTCAACGATTCCCAGAAGAATTTACCTGGTAGAAACGTTGGAAGACCTCTCAGTATCTCTCTCTCTCTCCTCGTTTAAAGCGTATTTCCCTGGAACGATGATAACAGAATAGCGATAACAGACATTCCCCATCCCGTAATAAATCTACGTGCTCGTTGGCATTGGATGAATTCACCGATGCTTTCCCCGAGCGATTAAGCTCGAGAGGGAACGAGGCGGCGCTCGATTCCCTCGATTTAATATCACAGTATTCACAGCTGAGGAGGAGGAGGAGGAAGGGTTCTCCAGGAAATTGGAACGCGTTGCACGGATCTCTCGTGGCTCGTCCCTTCCCGTTAACCCTTCCTCCAGATTGCTACTCTCCTCCTCCACGGTTTGAGAGGAGGAGGAAACAACGTCTGATTTAGAAAACTCGAAACGCATGCACACACGTGTTCACGGAAGCACTGTAATCTCTCTCGTATCCCGGTTAAGTATATTCTACCCGTCCGTTGAAAAATCTTCCCTTCTCCTCCCTTTTGCTTTTTCGTGGCTGGATGCACGAACCACACTGTTATGATCCAGGGGATATAAATGCCCGGGGATTGAATTAAAGCGATCAGAGTTGGGGAAAAAAGAGCGACAATTGGATAATCGAGACGAGAAGGAAAAACAAGTCGGCCAATTATATTTATTCACTTTTTCCGGTTCGTAAAATTAATAATCTTTTCATAATTTATCGTAATTTAAGTTCCATCGAGATGTTGCTACTAGCGCCATTAACTCCTATTGTATATATATATATTCGTTCACTTTTTGAATCAGCTGAGAGAGCTAAAAGAGATCTTTATCCGTGGATTTCACTTGGTATTTTCCCCCCTCTTTGTTATCAGTCGGAGTGGAGCGTGTCTATCAGGTGCGGCCAGAACCAAGTTTATGGGCGTAGAGAAAGAGAGAGATGAAAGGAAGAAAGGCTTATCTTTATAGGGGCTGTTGCGATATCGCGTGAAAGCGCGCTCGTGACTTCGCGAAACACCGTGGGAGTGCTTTGCTCAGATCCAGAGAGGATCGTGACGGGAAAAATTCGTATCTTCCTCTGTGAAAAACGAACCAGTTGTGGGCGTAGCCAGACAATTTTTCAATTTCTCAAACCCTTGGAAATTATCCAACAACTTTTTAACTCTTTCCAATTAACTAATCCCTTCTCCATTAACCTTCCAATACCAGTAATCCCCCTATTCTCTTCGAATTTTTGAGAAAAATCTTCCTTCAGAAATCCTCCACCATCGAAAAGATGGCGTAGGATGCCCGTAGAGAAAGGTTGGAAGCACCCTGGATTGTTGTCGGGCGGAAGTGGGCGCCGCGTATTCCCCCCCATAACCACCCGGTTGATTTACAACCAGGAACGCGCAGTATCGGCGATTTCGCAGTCAGGCAGATATCCCCGCCGCCCCTGGATTTGCATAAATCCCTCGGAAAACGCGAAGGGAGCCGCGAAATCGAAAGTCGGCCTCTGCCCAACGACGCAGAGTCAAGGGAGGGAAGGGCAGGGAATTGCCCCCCGGGCAACGTTTTACGACCGGGGAAGAAGGGAAGAAAGTGGGCACGAAAGGTGGTTCCTCCAAGAGGCATCGAGAACGAGCCGTGGACGGGGGATTTATGGCGGACCAATGGTCGTGGAATTTCTTGTTTTATTTATGGGCCGATGCACGGCCGACGATCGACTGGAAATATGTTTATTCCAGTCCGCCGGACGGAGTCTACACCTGGTTGACTCTTTGCAATCGAATTCTGCCCTCCGGGGGTTGCGTTCTCTCGAAGGAGGAGGAGGAGGAGAGGGGAGGAGGAAGGAAGGAAGGATAGCTCGATCTCTTCTTCCAAGTATCCGTGCCCGCCGTGGAATTCCTTGTATTCCCGGCTGTTGAACTTTGGGAGTAGGTAGGTCGTGGTTTCGAGACGTTTCAGAGAGAGGTGTTAAAGCGACGTGTTTCTTGTGTTCCAGCACAATTTTCCAGAGAGAGAAGTGGTGAAGGATATCGGATCTTGGGAGAGGGCTTTGAAGGGACTATAAAATGATGGCTTCAACTTTGTTGTGTAGAAGTGGAAGCGTTTAAAAAGTGAAATTGAAGTTTCCAGATATTATTTGATGTGATATAGAGGATAGTGTAGGTAATGGTTTGAGGAAACTAAAAATTGAGATTAAATATAATTTATATGAGGTATGATTTAAAGAATATTGTCGATAAAGTAAATTGATTACAATATATATAAATCATGGTTTGAATTGAAGTTTTCAGCCAGATATTATTGGATGTGATTTAGATGGAACTTTAGGATAGAAATAATGGTTTGAGGAAACTGTTAAAAATTGAGATTAAATATAATTTATATGGGGTATGATTTAAAGAGTGTTGTCAATAATGATAAAGTGAATTGGTTACAATAAATACAAATCATGGTTTGGAAAAGTTTTAAACATGTTATTAATAAAAAGTATCATTCTCAATGATTATAAGAAGATAACACTAGAAACAGCAGAATTACATTATATCTCATTTACATTAAATCCTTTTTACTCAAAACGCGTTCCTTCTCTATTAACAGTCACAAATTTATCGGCGGTTATATTTTAAATTATTATGCAAATGTTTTTCAATCAAGTTTCTCATCGTACGCTCGTTTTCTAAGCGTCAGATTAGAGTAACGATCCTCGTTATAAATGCTAAAACAAAAATTCACGCTTGGAATTTTTTTCTTTTCTCTCTAAAAGCTACACTTACATTCTTTTATTTCGATTAGTTAATAGACATTAATTTGCTCTTTGCTTGCGTGTGTTGCGTTACATATTTATCCATAAAAATGAAAAAAAGAAGACAGAGGATCTTTTAACATCTCGACAACCTTCTTCCCTTTTCCTTTATATTAAGATTCTTTCAAAAATTGCCAATTTCTTGTCGTTTAATTTTTAAATCAAATCTTCCTATATTTTTCCCTCCAAAATTTTTCAACATCATTCCTGTCTTATCTTCCCCAACGAATCATAAAATCATTGATCAATCATTTTCAGATTACGAAACGGATGATACAATTTATCTAATCTCTTCGCTATTTATATACCACTTCCTCTTCTCCAGAATTATTTCGCTTCAGAGTTAGAGTCAGGCTCGTAATTAAATCCTCCTCTCCGATGTCCAATAGACCCGTAATTAAATCCTCAAAGTGTGTATCGATCCCGTAGTGGATTCGAGGAGGAAATCCGTTGCAGAGATTCGGAGCACGCGACGAGGGGGTGAAAAGAAGGAGGGGAAGGGCGACGATTGTAACACGGTGTCGAGATTAGACCGAGTCGAGGCTTCGTTAGCGACCCATTGTGAACGGAGATGCGATCATTACGCGTCTAGTTTGCATAAGTTCCTGATGGAAGCGTGGGTGGAGGACTTGGAGAGTTGATAAAAGTAGCAGAGAAGGGAGGAGGAAGAAAGAGTAGAATTTCAATCAAAGTGTTTCATTTATTTTTTTTCCCAATATTTTTCAAAAATATTTTTATTATTTCTCGAGGAATCATTCACAATTACGCCACGTGTGATGTCATTTTCAGATATCGTCGATTTCGAATTTGCATCCGAGGAAATGTTGGATAAAATGTTAAATAGAGAATCGAACCAGTCTTGGAGCCTTGATAAGGAGAGAGACAGAGGCAGGAAGAGGAGAGACGGCCGTTCCAACGAAACTGTTGCGGCGGAATCACGGCATCAACCGTGATTTTCGACCCACGCCGTGCATACGTAATTCGCGCGTTTTCGTTGGAAAAGTATCGGTCGGCCGTTATGCTAATACGAGGCCGTTACACACGCGGCCGTATGTCACTGACCACCTCCACTGTGACCTCTTGAATAATCAAAACCAATTGTTCGAGATACGTTCGTCGAAGGAGATTCCAATCGTTTCGTTAATATTATCGGAATTTGTATTCAGATGTGAAATTAAACAACGATTTGATTCCGTATCGTTGTGCACGCGTTTCGACTCGGTCGAGGGAAGGGTACGAACGACCCTCGAGCACGATCAACGAACCATCGTTACTTTCGTATTTCTTTTCATCGTTAATAAATACGATTTACATCGCGTGTCGTGGATGTCTGGATCTTTTTAACAGATTATTCCACGCTGTAATTTTTACGATTCAAGGGATACGTCATGTCCAATCACGATGTAAGATAAGATCTGACGGATAATCTTGGGATAATTGACAATTTATTAGAAACGTGGCGGCTCGTCACCGTCAAGCTGACACCGATTCAGGAATCGATAATTCGCCAAACGAAACTAAAAGGACGGAAGGAAGGAAACGCTTGGTCAGGCTCGAGCACGGCACGAATCGAACCCTCGGCTCCCATTGTCGAGACCTACCGCCACCTACAAACCGTCCGTTACTTTCTTTCTCTGGCCTTCTCGGTTAAATCACCACCGTGCCTACTACAACCTGATTACACATGTACACACCCGGCTGCAGGTAAATAAGCAAACAAATGCGCCTTCTTGTGCATCGTCGTGCACAGGAAATCTGGGGAATGTTGCAACCGATCTTGGTGTGACGTGCGATGAAATTTTGATTCTCGAACGAAAGAACACATCGAGATTTATTCAACAGAGTTTCCATAGAACAATTCTCTAGCTAGTGGAATAAATTAAGACATTCGCGAATGAAAGAAAACAGCATCTTTCTATCATCTTGTTTTCGCAGGGATAAAACTGGTTAAAAAGGAGCGAGATGGGAATGTAAACGTTTCCATCGATCAAAGGGGCCGTTTATTAATCGGCCACATTCCCTGGCCTCGATCTTGCGCAAGCCGGCTAGCTTTAATCCACGCTCAGATCGAATTCCACGATAGCGACTCGCGCGCACGATCGATCATCGCGCACGGCCGACGTGATCGATATATCGGGGCACGATTCCACGGGGATATCTCCCGTTCTCCATTAAGCGCCACCGGTTTAATGAATTTTCTGGCCGGATATCGCGGCCCCCCCTCTTTTTTCCACGGCCATTTCGACGGTTCTCCTTGACTTGATTTATCGGAGGAGAAAATGTCGTTCCGAAACGGGTTTGGAAATGCCGCCGTTGTCTATTATTCGCGGGTTTCTCTATCGAAATCGTTTCGTATCTGATAATAATGGAATCTGGTCCTGAACGAGTTCCAATATCCAATATCGTCGATTGTATTTTAATCGCGTGATGGACGCGAGATACGATATAATTGAACAGGACGCGGCGATGTAAACGAAGTTGGAGAGTTTTATTTATTTATCGATAAGAATTTTTCACTATATATATATATATATATAGTGGATTGGGTATAAGAGTGCTTGCGAGAAACGAGGATTGGCGAGCCACCTGGCGGCGAAAACAAGAAGCCCGATGCTTTCCAAAATTTCCATTATTGAAATTCAAATCGAATCCTCGAATTGAAAAGTGTATCTCAATCGAATATAAATTATAAGAAAAATATATACATCACTAAATTCCACTCACCAGGATATCCCTCTGGAATCACAATCTCGGGTCCAACCTTCACGTCGTGCCGGTAGCGATGCATGAGCAGCGTAGCCGTGACTCTCAGCGATCTCTGCTGTTGTTTGTACAACAATATCGGCCTTCCACCGGCACCCTCCACCCTCACCACCCTAGGTAACGAGAATCTGTCGAGGAACTCGCGCAGCGGCATGAAACCGGCGCCCGAGCCCGCAGCCTCCGCGGTCGCCTCCCGAGAGCTGGGCAACGAGTCGTCTCCGGTTCCGGTCGCCTCGCCGCTCGACAGCGTCGAAAATTCACCGCTCGACGACATCGTTTTCCACGCGATTTCATCCAGGGTTCCGCCACAGGGGAGCCTTCCTGTTGTTCCTCTGCGAACAGAAATAGCGCGTCAAATTTTAATTCGGCTTCGATGAGGGGCAAACAATGACGATGAAACGGAGATAAGGGAAAGCAAAGTTGGAAGAGCATCCAGATGGAATTCGTTATTCCACGAAGCGTGGCAGCCTTGACAGTGATTCGCCCGCAGCGAAGTGTGCCTCGGCTAACGAGTGATTATGCTCTTGGGGCCGGCTTGACGATGATGGTGATGGTGGTGATGATGATGATGAATTTATGACGATGATTATCTCTGGTGGCGTACCGCTGTGTCGCCACCGGTGTTTGTCTTTCAGACGAGGAGACAGTGGAGAGAGTGGAGAGAAAAGAAAGCAAGAAGAAGGAAAAATAAATGGAATCTAGTCTGTTGAGTTCAAGCAATCAGTTAAGGATAAATTCTTGCGGATCGCTCTCGTTTGACGCGAGACAAATTAGAACGGAGAATTAGTCGTAAGTGATTAGGATAAAGGATTGATAGGGAGAGATTTTTAATCGGATTATTGGACGGACGATGCAGTTTTTCTGTCTTTAGAAATTGTTTGAAAGCTTTTTCTAAAATGACTAAATAAGTCAGTTTGTAATCTGTTTCTAACCTGAAATTAAAGGAAATTGTTTCGATTTTCCTTCAACCTTAATCTCAAATTCGTATAAAAATATAAATAACTATTCTTCTATATTGAGAATTTCAATTTCTTACCGATATATATTAAAGTAATGGAAGTCTAGATTTTCGATCTAGAATCGCCTTATTAAACTTTTCCAATTTTCTGTAATCTTAACCTCAAATTCGTATAAATAACTTTCCTTCTATATTAAGAAATTTTCAATTTTCTCTTACGCAAGAACGAAGGCCTGGAAAAATTTTTAGGTTAGGTTTTCGATCTAGTTCGAACAATCTTCTTCCACAAAATTGATGTATCGTATTATAAACGTGCCTTAAATTCACAACTATAATCATACATAGTTGGCCAATTTTAATTTCCTTTTTCTCCAAATACAATATATTTCACCTGTTTGTGAAATCGAATGAAATGCTTTCTAGGAACTTCTAGTAAATTGTGGTAACAAAATTATTATTGAAGAATTTTATTAATATATACATTATGGATGTATATATTAAAAAATGAAAATGACATAATTCCTCTTACAAAATTTTCGTAGACATTAACAGCTCAATTTATCCGCAAACATAATTACAAGGTTGACAAAAACCTGATGACAATTCGCGTTGTTTCTTTGGATCGTGAAAAAAAAAGAAAAGGAAAAACGTATAAATTGCCTAGTTAGCACTCGGTCATAACAAATGGGATTTTTGCGTTTGACGACTCGATAATTTGCCGTGTCAGTTTAAATCATACTGTTATAAATCAACCCCCATACTTCTTGTTACTTGTTATTTGATGCTCGTCGCGTAATATGCTTTACCGGTGGCTTGACGCGAGCGCAACTTATGGAAAGATGCGTTTTTAATCGGTCGAGGATTCGAGAACAATCCATTTTCAAAATTATTTCACGATACATTCGTATATTATCTTTTAAATTATCCATAATATCTTCATTATGGATAAAAGTGTTAATTATTTCATTTTCCTTAAAAAAAAAAAAAAGAATAAATAAATAAAAATACACAGAAAATTTTAACTTTCTTATTATCGCTTCTTAACATGTTCAATATTCATTCTCAATTTAAATATAACAATCAATCAAAAATAAATAAATAAATATTTCGCCATTAAATGAAACACCGATCCTTCCTGACAATTTTTCCTTTTCATTAGGCAATTAAACCAAATTAAACATTGCGAGAATAAATTCGAGAGAAAGGAAAATCGAAAGGATTGGTGGCAGGTTTGTCTCTGGTTTTCACGGAAAAAGAGAAGAGAAGAGAAGAGGAGGAAAAAGAAGGGGGGGAAAAAATGCTCGCTCATGCGTATTCATGACCGGAACCATGGATAATGCCCATGGGCCTCTGTACATCATATCTTACACACAGCTGGAATATTAATTCCTGTCATTCGTATGCGATGCGAGCGCGGTGTTGCTGCGAACGCGCGAGCGAACCAACTCTGAAGAATGGTACAGGTGCAAGTCACCTAGGAGAAACTTGAACTTTTTTTTGCGGTTACGGAGGAAGAATGATCGAGAGGGTTAGGAAGAGTTACCTTGGGAATTTAAATTGGCTCGATCGAAGTAATTATTTCAACCTAATTTGGATCAATTAACGGATGATGGAAGCTTTTGACGAGCGAGGAAAAGAAAGGTTGATTTCTCTGTTGATAGAGATCTTATGGGGAGAGGGGGGATTGAATTCTATGTTCCAGGCGTCGTTTAAAAATATATACCATACATCTTTTTCTTCTGATCTTTTTCATAGCAAGGAACGATTGTTAATATCACATCTGGTTATTTTTATAATATTTTATAATATTATTATCGTATGGATTATTGATATCAATAATTGGATATCCAATTTATAATGGCAAATTATTTGCCTGGTGAGTAAAAATTCTAGGTAATCCGATACAATTAATTTTCTTTTTTTGTTTTATAAATAAAAGTACGAGGATCACGTATGCTTCTTTAAATAGAATCGTATAATTTTCGACGCGTTAATCGATTCGCAAAGTTTGATCTGCACGTTTAGGTGTTCAATATGCGAAACGTGTTCGGTCAAACGTTTTGTATTCCATCACGGGAACAACAGCTTTGGCTCCCGCATACACTCCATCTTTTGTTTCAAGATGTTTCAAGATTCAATTTATGCGACTCTTTGTTCGATATCACGAGCTCGTAGATCCAACATGTAACTTGTCGTTCGTTATATCAATAATTTAAGTTAAGCTCGAATATCTCGAGGTATAAATATTTAAAATTTAATTTCAATCATCGAGGATCTAAAATCTTCAATATCCATTATCCCGAATTCAAAAAAAAAAAACTTGATCCCTCGAATTTTAATTTTAAAGATTTATATAAAAATTTCTTCCATTTTTCTAACATTTCTGGCCAGAGATCAAAACAACAGTCCGATTTCTGTCCGATTCCGAAGAAACTGAGGAGGCTGTACTCGTCCTCGAGAGAACAGAACTTTCGAAACGCTTTCGTTCCTTCGAACGAGATCGTTCGAACGAAGCGCGCCATTTCACTTTCGAACGTGTTCCTTTTTTGGTGTGTGTCGGGTGTAGGACCGGTGTAATCGACAGGCGTTTGTCATCTGTAACACGCGTAATCGTCGACTCGAGCCGCGCCACCGGTTAAAATTGCCGTGAAGCGCGAATCAAATTAATTATAGGAAGGCGTTCATTACACACCCAAGTAATTAATACTTTCACGATCGATGCCTCGCCTCGTGATCGGTAGCCTCTTTCCTTTGACAAATTGCGTCACGCTCGTGGTTTGCTAATTTCAAGTTGGAAATTTTATTACATACGATGTAACGTCCTCTTTTTCGTTGATAATATATTCCACGAGCAAGTTGCTTCGAGTGAAATTAGAAAGAAATGGTGCGGAAGGAAAATTTCGTTCTAGGGTTCCCTAGAAACATTCTCTCTCTCTCTTCCTCCTTCTCCAAAGATTTCATCGAAACGATTGAAACATTTCTCAATGAAACTAGGATAAATTTTTAAAAAATTTACAAAAAAAAATGTTAATAAATCCTAACCTATCACAATCCAATGAAAAATGAATCGTTGTAATCTAGAGTTCCCTAGAAATTGTTTCTTCAAACTCGTTCGAATTTAAACGTGTGAATAAAGATTAAAATTTATGTATAATGATAACACGATGATAAATATAATGATAAAGTTACAACGAGTTATGATACCGCTACGAAATAAGCGACGAACGAGGTCGGCGATGGAAAATAGGTTCTCCGCGCATAATAGATCGAGTCAAGTGAAAGTGCCAGATTTAGCAATTTATCCATTAACGGCGTACGCCGTCCTGGAAACGCTCCATGCTTCGCGGATATTCCTCCGTGTCCCCTGACGTAATTCGACTCGGTGCACGCGTCTGCGTGCGGTTCCACGCGCGGAACGGCCGAGCTGATTTTAATTAAGAGCGGCAGGAAAGTCGGTCCGCATCGTCTTACTTTCTTGCGATTCGTAATTAACGAGTGTGTGCTCGCGCGCCTGCCGAGAGAGGAGAGAAAGGAGAGAGGAAGAGGGAGGGGAGAAAAGAGAGAAAAACGTACGTACGTTTGCACGGTTATTTTTAGACACCACGGACCATCTGAATTTATGATCGCGATGCGTTTGATATTGTGCAACGGAGTTCCGTGAGAACGAAACCACCGGCGTGATTGCGGCCTTTTAGCGCGTTTACCCGTCCCTTCCTTCGCAATTCCACCGCCTGTTTGCTCGATATCTCGATACCAGTTTTTTCGTTTCTCCGCTTTTCGTTCTCTTGTATATTTTATCGATAGCAATTTTGAAAAGAAAAAACGAATAAATTGTTAAATAATATTTTAAATGTTAAATTTTGATCGTTTTCTTAAGTAAGTATACGTTGAATAAAATAAATTGATGAGTTTGAGTTTAAGAAACAGGTGTGAAATTGCTAGGATACCCTAGAAATTCCCTAGGAATTTCCAAAATATTCGACAACAGTTTTACACGTTAGTCGGTTGTTCCAGTATTAAGAATAAGTAAGTAGGAAGGAATGGATTTTAAAATTTACTACGAGTTGCATACGATGAATCTTTTCCGTGTCAAAATTCAGGTTATTAGAATGCGATTAGCATAGATAAAAATCTGTAAACTACCGAGTTCGTATAAAATATTCTACTTCTTGGAAAGGAAATTTCTTTAATCACATTCTGAATGAATGATTATATAAAAACGTATATTATTTTTCTAAGAATTTTTACAAAAAAATTTGTAAAAATATATATATATGTGTGTGTGTGTGTGTAATAAAAAATTATCAAACATAATGAATAAATTTTCATACATTTCTATATTATTTCACAATGCATACGTGTGTGAGAGTGTAAGTATTAATAAAAATACTCGTCTCAATTTCAGATAATAAATAATCTAACGACTCGTAAAACGAACAAATCGCCTACAAAGTCAACTATATGTAAGAAACTATTAATTTTCAATCCATTGGTCTTGCAAGATGGAGTGATTCATACGAGCAGCATTCTCAGGGAGCCAATAGGCCAACGATTAAACAATTCTTCATTTGCATAATATTATTAAAACGAAAAGAAATATTAACGATTCGAAATTTCTTTTTTTTTTTTTTAATCTGCCAATCTTTTTTCAAAAAATCGTATCTCGTACCTCGTCTCGTACCTCCTGGAAAATTCCAAATAAACTCGTCAACAGGCTTTGATAAAGTGTTATCCTTATAAAAGTGCAAACTTCGCTGCGCAAGCGTTTCTCATAAAAGACGAGTTAACTCGTTCTGGCTGGTTGAGAAGTTAAAAGCCGTCGTGCAACATTTTTGCCGCCGTATAAATATACACATAGAGCAGCTTGTTTACTTTTCTTTTGCCAACCGGAGTAAGTATATTTTTTTTCTTTCTTTTTCAAAGAGTATTCTCGTCATAATGCGAATGCCTTCGATAATCTTTCTCATTTGCACTGATTAAACTTGTACCTTTTATACATTTTTTTTCAAAATGTGAAATGAAAATTTCAAATTGTTTTTATTTACGTTAAATGATATTTTATATATATATATATGTTTCTTCATTTTATCATAATAAAACTAAATATTAATTTTGTAACAAAAAAACCTGAATCCAATTAAAATGAAATAATAGAAAAATTCTGTAATATGTCACTTGTCACTAATATTATCAATTAATAAATTCTTGTGAAAGAGTGGCAAATAAATTTAGAATAATTTACACTATTTTTATTATTAGTCACGTGAGACTTTTACTTTCAATTATAAAGATTCCATTCAACTGAAAGTATCACAAATGTTTTTTTTTCCAACACCAATCTTTTTATCAAATCTCTAAACTCTATCCAATGATCACAAGCAATATTTCCTCACCTAGTTACACAACACAATTCCTTCGATTCCAATTTCCTTACTCCCGCCATTCGCATAAACGCTCTCACGACCACAAGAATAACACCAATTTGCCCACGGTCAACATTTTATGTAGCTCATGTTTACCAAGTACATCCCTCTTGAGCCAATATCATATTCGAGATTGCTTAGCACGGCAAAATAATCCTTTGATACGAATTGCGAAACAACACATCGATCGATTGTTTCCTCGATTTATCGAGACGGATGCCAAATACCATCTATCCCATCTCGTTTTCATCGAACGTTCCAATAACACACTTCGGTAGCCACTTCATGCACCAATCAAACGATTATCGAATAAATCGAACAAAAAAAAAAGGAAAAAAGAGGGATGAGGGAAGAAACGAAAGACTAAATAAGAAAAAGAAATGTCCTGTATCTTTGCACCCACCTTTCTCAGCCTCCTTCCCAATAGGTAGAATCTCAAAAATCCCGTAAGACGTGTGTATAACCTCTTAAGAGCCACGGAATCGAACGGATGCGCGGATCCTATCACGCATGCGGTTCACCTGCACCATACAACTCGCTACGGTTAGCAAGAGCATGACCACGCACGAGAGAGAGGACGAAACTATGTTTTGATGAAAAACTTTCACCCGGATTCTCTCTATCACCGACGACAATCCTCTGTTCCGCCACACGAACCGGGAAAACGATCAGAACTAATCGATCAACGATCAACGATAGACTGAACACGATCGGTCGACTTCTCGAAGTATCGGGCGGCAGGAGGAGGGACGCGATAGCGCGATCGATCCATCGATCGATTCGAGACGCTTCGAGACTCGACGTCAGAACAGCCCGACGCTAGCGGACGAGATCGTGCGACTAAAGCTCAACCGCGATCCGCGAGGACGCGCCAACGAACGACCGACCGTTACCCCCACCCTCAACTCGGCTTCAAATAAACTGTATCGCGCAGACTCGGGGGCACACACCGACTCACGAGGATATCTCCTTCGTCGAGTGTCGAGTCTCCCTTTCTATGAACGTTGCTCCTGCCTTTCAGCCTTTTTCTTTTTCCTACGTTGATTTCTGCTTCCGGTTCCGCGCCAGATTTCCCGCTAAGCAAAACGGTGAACCTTCGAGGATATTCTTCTAATCGATTTTCCTCTCGGTATGGTGCATAGTTCGGGTTGAATCGTAATAGGTTAGGATATCGTGCTGCGATGTATTGTACGTTGCGTAATATGGTAATTTTGAACGTGTTTAAGGAATGGATGGGAAGTTGGATGAGAGGTTAGTGATTTTTGTGGAGTGATATTCAAGTGTTTGGAATTTAGTAGATTTTGTTTAAGATTTGAAGAATATCAGTGTTTGATGTGAAAAATTGAGTTGTGGTTTTAAATTTGAAATATGTAATTCGGACTTTGCATAAATTTTTGCATTTGCGTATCACTTTAATGGAAATGATAGAGTTTCCATGTAAAACAATGGGATACGATATTATTTGTAAATACACATCGTCTACTTCCACGAATTCATATTTATATTCCCAGGTAATCATTATGGCATCAGTATAAATATACACCTGCTTGCCAGATTCTAACTTTCTCTTGTAGGTTGCACTTTATATTCTTTCAATATTTAAACAATCTTTTAAAGATTACGATTCGTATATCATTTATATTATTAATCTTAAATAACTTGTAAATTTTTTTTAAATATGTATGGGAAATATATATAATTTTTATTTACACAACTAATAACTTGTAGAATTTATAGGTTATGTATTTTTGCCTCGATGATAATGTTGAAATGTTTTGATCTAATCATATTTTTATCATTAGTTTTAATATTATTTAATAAAATTAAATCAAAATAAAATTTAATTGATAATAATTATATTCAAAAAAAGTAACAATATTTCAACAATTTCTTTTTCACAAGATCGGGAAGTGTCATATAGTCATCACTTTTCCTCCTTTGTCTTTCTAATATAACTAAAACAAGATGATAGATCATTAAAATTATTACGATACTTTTATACATCATAAAATATGAAAATGTATTCTCAAAATAATTTCTTTTCTTCATTTTTCTAAACGGATATTGCATTACGAATAACTAGCTATATCATTGCATATTTAAATTTATCATATTTATGTGCAAGTATTGCATACAAATTTAGTGATGCAAATTTAATAGTGCATTAATACAATACATTTATTAAAAACAGGTAATTAAATATTAATGCGTTTTAGAAAAAGAAGCTACTGCATATTTAATTCAAAATTACATGCTTCGTAATCGATTAATTATACAGGCGTGGCGAAACTTGTAAATACAACTAGATAGCTAATAATAATTTTATATGTAAACATAAATCTATAATAAAAATAAAATAAATAAATCCTTTTAGTGTAAATTAAACTTGAAATTCAATTATGCAAAAAATTTGAAAATTTTCTTGTAGAGAAAATTCTATCGATGAATAATCTAGAATTTTTTGAAACGTATTTTTTGAAAAATCTTAAAACAGTGAAACTATTAGATTTATATATAATCGATTTATTTTATCTACAAAGGATTAACAATAAATGTTAATTTTGATACACAATAACATCGTGTACCAAGATTAATGTGTGAAAAAAAGAATTGATCGCAGTAAGAAATCCAAGATAATTTCATTGTAATTAATATATTACGATTAATAAAAATATTCGTTAAGCATCGATATATATATTATAACTCTGTTCTCTATTATTTATGTGAGATTCATTGTTCGTGCACGAATATAAGCATTAAATATTAGCTTATATCCATCATCTTATTAATGTGAAATACCATGATTTAATCATTTTGTTCGCGGTCTAATTAACAACCGTCTATTATATAATCTATCCGTATAATTAACATAAATTACTGTATCGCAACTTAGTATTTCGCGATGAAACCGAGAAAGCTTCGATGTATTTGCATAGTTCGCGTTTATCGAGATTAAAACAACGGGGCCATAATCTGAATACATTTCAACGGATAATGAGATAATCATCGATGTTTTAATCCATTTCGATTAATCCAAAACGTAACGTTGTCTCTCATATTTTTCTACTTCTCTATTAAAAAAGTTATTATTGGTTATACTTGATTGAATGATTATTTTTTTATATTTGTTAACGTGCAATTGATGATTTAATGATATTTTAAAAAATATAAACATATTTTTAGATTTATATTAATTTGTGATGATGATAATTTCATCATTGTAATTATTATTTTTTTTTTCAATATTAAAATGTTATTAATTATTAGTATCTATTAATCAATTTGATTTGTTGACATCGAGTTTTAAGTAATTTTTTTCTTAAATGCGTGTAATTACAATAGAAAAAGAAAGATCTACAAGTTATTACATTTATTAATAACAGAGAGAGTTCTCCAATTATATCTTATTGGCCATAACTACTTCTCTGTAATTTAATATTAATTTAATCGCGTCGCTACATATATAATTTGATATTTACATCTTTAAACGGTTCTCAAATCCTGTTCACCAGATGCTATACGAGCATATGGTGTGCCACTTTTCAGAAATCTCGAGGAACCGCTATGCAACGCGATGTTTACGATATCGACCTCGTAGTTGTAAGTTCGTAATATAAGTATATGCTTTCAGGAGTCGTTTTTTTTTATCTTCAATCTGTATGGACAATTATCGAGCTTGCCGATGATTACATTATATCTTGACCTTCATCAGCACGCCGTTGGATATCATCAGTCTTCGGATAAATTGCTCTTACGTTCTCTAACTGATTAACAGTGAAAGTATTAGTGGCTTTCTGGCTTGTGAGAAAATTTTTAATATATAATTTGTTATTCTATGAAAAAAATTTTAAAGTAAAGTTAAGTAAATTTGAATTTCTTACTAAACTAAATATATTATGTAATGTAAATTTGATCATACAAATTCTTTTCTAACTTTCAGAGAGAATAGAAAGAAAAATGGAAAAAATTTCTACCAATCAAGATCTTCTAAAATAATTAATCATATTCTCATTCGAAATATTTTAAATATAAAAAATTTAAAATTTCACGAGTATTAAAATTTGTCTTCAAATCCATTCGATCAAGATTTAGATGGACAATAATGCGTGAATATATCCCGCCCATGATAGCAAAAACAGGTACCGTTAGCGGATTATTAATATTCATGATGTCAGCGATACGCTTGGGCATTGCAATACAAGCTTTCCTTGTACCCTATTCATCGAACGTGTCTGTTTCTCGGAAAAACGAGCAACTGCGTATCGGTATGCAAGCAATAATGCAATACGATTGATCGTTGTGCAATGCTGCACCGCCACCGATACTGTTTCAAAGCGTGTATTAGCGCCGAATGATCAAAAAACTCTTTAACAATTCTTATTCTCTTTCAGAAATTAAAAATTGTTATTACAAAATGTAAATATTGTTTTACATTTAATTTTCTTCCCTTTTTAACTTATTTTATTACATGTATATATAGTATAAATCTATCTAATTCACCGTTTCATCACTTCCTCTTTCAAATTTCCCTCGTAATTATTTGCCTCTATTATACAAACGTATTCGCGCATGCGCGCACATAGTCAACATGGTGTCGAAAACGCTTTCACGTTCCAACACCTGCTAATTACTTTGGAACGCTGGGAATATTGATGGCAGTGTTTAGACGAGAAATTGTTACTCGACCGTCATTGTCATCCCCGTAATTACCGGTCACGGAATGATTATTGACTCGCCACGATGCTGATTACAACGACGGGCAGCGACAGTGTTCATTGCGTGCCGCCGGCCTATTAATACGTTTCTTTTGCGAGCGTGTTGCCGAGGTCATGGATGGAACAGAGAGAAACATCGACACTCTCATATACCACATCCCGTACCGTGGATCTTCATTTTGAATTATGCCTTATTGTGCCTCGTCTCGAATCGCGACTGGCATTGTGCTAAGGATACGTGGACGTGATTGTTTGCCTTTGACTCGAGTCACACCCTGGTAGGTTTTCTCACATTTTTTCAAAGTTTTTTCATTCTTATCTTTTTATTCTTCGTAATTCTTATCTTTTATTCTTCTTTCAATGAGGAAACGTGTTGCGAGATATACTTTATCGCATAGCGTGAATATCTCGTGAAAGATTCGATGAACGCCTGATGATTGTATGTATTGTTAGGTTATGTTCTCTCGACACGTTGTTGTTTTAAGGTGTTCTTGATTGATGAAAGATGCGAATAGTGGCTAATACTACGTCTTATTTCCCTTGATTTTTATTTCGATCGTTATTGATGTGGAGTTTATTAACATGGTATGGTATTTTTAATGACGGTTTTGAAGTGAGGTTGAATAAAGATGAGGATTAAACGGATATAAAATATTTATGAAGCATTACAATTTTTAATATACATTTTATGAATCGGCTCTTTGCGAGATATAATGATGTTTTATGTTGATTCCTTTTATGATTCTTCTTATTAATTCTTAATTATTTTAATAATATGAAAAATAAATATAAATAAATATACATATTACTTTATTTATATTTATTTACTTTCTTATTAATTATTTTATTCAATCTTAATTTTTCCTGATTATTTTACTTTTAACGTTACTATTTATTGCGATATTACGAAATATATTATATTATGAAATGAAATGTATCATAGCATCAAATCCATATCTACGATAATTTGATATTTTCCCACAGTTTTTCAATTATTACATCAGCCTCCCTTCTATTTATTTTTAAAATTATCATCTAAACGCTTCAAATACCTTCACAGAATTTTATCTTTGAAACCAACGAAAGAATTTATTACCAGTGATCCTCGGCTCACGTCGATCGATCCAAGAATCACATCGCATTAATTACTATACGCATACCTGCATATGCGTCGTTATCGCTTGGCCATTCGAGTGAAAGTTTCCGCGAATCTCTAATCTTCGTTGGCGCGAAACCGGCGTTAATCATCGACGATTCACGTCCGGTTGAACGTGCTAATGCGGACGTTATCAAAGCGTGTTAACTTGCGTGACATCCTGAGCGACGGAGCAGGCCTGTCGGTTTTTCCGCGCCGCTCAAAGGGACGAGTGTCATCAAACATGCCGTACGTACTTCCCCGACTTTGTACACGGCTCACGAGCCGAGTACGCGAGTACATGCGTGTACTCTTACCGCATACACGCGTGAACAGGCCTTAACCCAGTGATTCTCATCCACCATAGGATTTGTCATTCTTAGAAAAAAAAATTCCTTGCCTCGTTCATTACAATTGAAATTTTAATGAATATTAATTTATAAATGATCGAAATTGTTTTAGATTTAGGAATAATGTATTATTTCAGATTACGATTTAAATGAAAAACAAATTACATCTTCATTGTTTCGTAATATCGTTAGAAATCCTTTTTTATTTGGAGAATTTTTTCTATCTTAAAGTTTGAAAATTTGACACCTTATCAATTAACCGCGATTTAAAATTTGAATTTTTCCCGCGAAAGGAAAAAATTTTTCCAACGATTCGAAAAAGCATTGAGAGTCTTCACGTCAATTTCTTCCTCGATCATTTTCTCCAAACAAGCGTTCAATGTCAAATTGCACACCTTTGACAATCTTTAATACGATAAAAAGATAAAAACGAAATAATAAATGAAGTATCATTACTTTACGTTTATTACCTATAAATATTAAAAACGTTATTATCTTCTTCGGGAAAAGGGAAAAAGAAAGAAAGAAAGAAAGAAAAAAAAGAGCTTCGTATATTCTCGAACGATATCATTCTTCATCCAGGAATAAGTAACATTATCAATAACTCATTGATTCATAAATTCAGCGAAACACCTTCGCGAAATAATTTCACAACTTAATCGCTTCTATCAACTAACCGGCCGTCAAACAGCCGAGGAATAATGATTTTATTCACCCGCAGGGTCAATATATTCCTCGTGGCGAGTGTGGTGCGGCCATTGCTGGCACACGGAAGCATATCGTCTATCGCTTCGAGACGGATGACCTTCCGAAGGTCAGCGCCTTTACTCCTCGAAGCCATGCAGTTACACGCAATAGTATTCCGTCAATAATCCTGTACGTGTAACAAATTGAATGCATTTAATTAAGTTTCGGATGGCACGGCAGCATCGGTGGAATAATATAAAGTATGGACGGATGGTAATGCAAATAATTAACAACTGTTGAAGGTACGAAGGGATTTATTTATGTTCCTAGGGGGCTCTTGCGAGAAATGAAGAAAGGCTTAGGCTTTAAATGTTTCCAGTTATTTTCGTCTGATGAATGGGACAAGTCTAAGGGTAGGAAAAGGAAAGTGTATTTTTAACGTATTAATTGGATAGGTGGGTTCGTGTTTAAATCGTTTACCATTTTCATAATAATTTTACTTGCTTTTTTCCTCTTTTTCCTTAATGATTAATTAAGTTTCGTAATTCCAAGCTTCCATGGATCATCCCCTCCTCGATCTTCGAATGCAATTCTCCTTCCAAAAAAAATTTGAAACAATGGTAAATCTGATTTTTATAAAACTACGAATACGATTTTCTTTTTCTTTTTCCATTTGGATATAAGGTGAAAAAAATTTTTCAATCTCCATTAATCCTATTCGCTAATTGCCTCTTAGTACTAACGTCTAATGTATCGTTCACAGGTTGCAATTATCAAAAAATGATCGAGATGATTGATCGTAATCTACTTGTCAATCCGTCCTTGCAAAAGATCCCTCAAGGATGACCACCTAGTAATAATTCTTCAGGAACTAGAATATCGATCCTGCCTCCTAACGACGTGTCATTCCAAACAGATCCCACGATCCCGATGCTTACGTAAATAATTGCCGTTCCAGTTTGTTTGCACGTCGCATTTGCACGCTTAAGACTTGATTGCATCGTGGTTGACGGCGACGTTACGGAACGCAGCCATGTTAAGAGGCAATCCCATCCAGAAGTGGTACAATCTCGACTTTGTTTTGCAACAATGTTATGGATGTACCATATGTTATTACAAGGAATGTGCAATGTCGAAGAAGAGAATGGTAATAATTTTCGTGGCCAGGATACAACTTTCTGGTACAGTATTTCTTTTATTAACACATAATAATGATAAATTTGAATTTTACTCCCAACATTTTTACAAATTAAGTTATAACATTACAAACGTAGAAGAATTCTTTTACTAACTGCAATAATCGAATGTCGTAGGAAGCCGTATGAGGGGAATGAAATCCAATTCCAATTAATTTCTTCTTTGACCGAATGGCAAACTTGTTTACAATTTTAAAATCGGTATCCTTAAAAATAACTCTCATTGTTCTTCTTCTCCTGAACAACATCATTCCTCATCAGTCGAATCGTCATTCCATCTACCGATGGAAACACGCGCTGACTCTCAATCACCTTGGTCCGCATATTGAGAAGGGGAAAAAAAGGAAAGGATCATTCGAGACGCGCCACGGTGGTCATTATCATCATCAATCGACCTATAAATAATCATGAGCCTCTGTAAAGGGAAGCGACTTAATGAAAATGTCAATGACGCCGCAAAAACGATCCTCTTCGTTCTGGGATGGCGTTATTCAATGCTCGTACGCGGCCGCGGTCACAGGCGCGACTTCTTGTCTCTCGGTTGCACGCTCTTTTTCACTCGGTTGATTTGCGCGCTGAGCATTATTCGTCATTGCGGACACCTCGATCACACCCTGCACAAAGAAACTTGCCATCCCGCGTTTCGAGACCACGCGGAGAATCGCGGTTTCGATCCTCATTTCCGTTTCGTCCGCCAGATGGCCCCAGATTTTTCCGCCGCCATATTGCCCATCCGTCGTTCTCCCCTCTGCTTTTTATCCCGTGTATTTTTTAATCGTATATCTCTGCCGTTTTCTTTCCATTTTTCTTTTCGTTCTTCTCCCTTCGTTATTGCTTTATTATTACGTTTGTTCGATACGATTTAAATGAATTGGAAGCGTGAATCTCGTTATCGATTTTTATTGCGGTTAGGAATTATTGGAGGGAAAATGTCTTGATTCGATCAGAAATAATCTGAAGTTGGCTTCGATCAAATATGTCGATAACAGGAATTATTGGAAATTATTTTAAATTAGGAAATAATTATTGCCGATGACAGGAAAATTTGTTTGCTTTCGACGGTAGCGTGTTGATTGAAGAACGAGGCAGAATTCAATTTACAGTTTGAAAAATCTCACTTGCTTATTAACTTGGCAATAATTAACTTATAAAATTTTATAACTTTATCAATTAAAAATCCCTCTCTCTCGTGACATACTCTTTCCACTCTTTTATAATCTATAATTACTAGGTATTTAAAAACACTTGCCAATTTACTCTCTGTGTAACAGAGACGAGACAAGCGGGAAGCGAGTTATATTCGTAGCGGTACTTCTAGTTCTCGCCACCATGGGGTTTCTAGCGTGACAACGGAACCTCTGTTTCTTGCGATTCCTATATCCAATCATATATCCATCAGAATAAATCATTTCCTTATAAGTTAAATAAAAGAAAAAAAAAAAAAAATACGCGTTTCGTCTTAAGCAAGAAATTAAATTATTACAATAATTTAGCAGAAGAAAAAATTCAATACGAATCAAAAAATTCTTCCTTCCATCTTTTTATAACGTTTCAATATCCATCTTATCATTTTCTCTCATTATCCATCATCCATCGTTTCAAATCCTTTCAATTAACATTACTCTCCAGTTTCCAAAAAAAAAAAGTTTAAAATGAGAAACTTCAACCCTCTGTTAATCTCTGTAAACAACTTCCTTTCAATCGGTCATTTTAAATTCAACATCATCAACAATTTCTTACCATCATTCCAGATCCAACTTTCTCATCGAAATCCTTTAATTAAACATCCAGTTTCCTCCTCCTCCTCCTTCTCAAGTGGAAAATCTAAAAAAACCTCGAAGCCGTCCATACTCGAAACGTGCAATCCACGTTCGAACCTTTCCTCTCGAAACCTCGTCTTCGTCGCAAGAAGCAGAAGCCTCCCGTGTGGTCCCCGTGCTTTTTTTTACAGCCCTGGTACTGGTTCACCAAGCTCCACCAACCAACTTCGTTAGTCCAAGGCTGCAGGCGATGTATTCGTTCCTAGGTCGTAAATTGCGCAACAGTCGGTCCAAAGCCTCGATCTTTATTACTAATATTTAACAATGCAAACAGTTGGATGGAGCGCGCGAAACCAAGAGTCGGAGAGTCGTTCGCCATTTAAGGGCGCACCGTCACGACGTGGCGCGGTAACCCGCAGAAATTAACGCTTTGCAACGGAATAAACGTCGAAACACAGATTTACGTTGGCCTTCGCGCGCCAGTATTACACGTGCACACATTTAAACTTGCTAAGTGTTACTTTAACGGAGAGATGGAGAGAGAGAAAGAGAGAGAGAGAGGGAGAGGGAATGCATACCAAATACGTGAGTCATTTCACGGTGTGGCTACTTTGTTTTCTGCTTTAACGCGCCCCCTATCCTCGCAAAAAGCCTCTATCGCGGCCGGGCTGATAAGTTACTCTTCTAAGAGCCACTACTTTCGAGCCTCGTTTCTTTCTCTTCTTGCGGATAGAATTGAAACGAGGCGAGGCCCTCGCCTACGGGAAACAATGATGATTTTTATCACGGCTGCACGCTTTTAACGCGACAGGCCGGGGGACGGGGGATGGTGGTTTGAGTCGATGAACCTGGCGACCGTGAGATACCGGCGTTTTAGGTTAGGTTGTTAAGCGATCGTTTTTTTGCTGTAATTTCATCGTGTAATTTCACGAGGGATTTGAAATCTGAATCTGTGTCGGAGTTGATTTAATCGTTGATTATTGTGTTAAGTGTGCGTGATTGAATTACGTGAAAAAAAGGGTGATTGAGTATTGGTGCAGAGTATAATAAAGGTTATGGAATTATTGAAAGAGCGATTCAAGATTGATAATACATTAATAATTTATAAAGTTTGTAAGATGTTTGTTGGTAAGATCTTTAGTAATTAGAATATTCATGAATATATTAACTATAATTTACAAAGTAAAGGAATTTCTTGTTGTTCATTGTTAGAATTTATTCATAATATTGTTTCTTTTTTTTCTATAGTATTTTTCTTAAAGAAACATATCGATTTCGATTTTCTATATCCTTGTGCTGTATATATTTGAACGTCTTTGAAACATGCATAAGCAATAAAGTATATTTTCAAAAATGGACACCCATTTGCATAAGATATACTTATGTGAAGCCAATGATCCAAACGTCGTGCAACAATATGACTGTTTTGAAAGTTTTACCGGTATCATCTTATCGCGTTTCTTGCAGAAATAAGTGCAGTCGAAGTCGGTGCATAAATTAATCCAAGGTTAAGGAGTACGCTTGCACTCCAGGTGCAATGGCAATCCACCCAGCCAACATCTCCAATGTTGCATTGAGGCATGTACCTGGAAAAGTAATAGTTGTAAACTATTCAAAATGAAATTTTAACAAGAATTTGTATTTTTTAATATTAAATCATCTATTATTTTCAAACAATTTGATAGTTTTTAAATCTTCTTTGTTTCAGGTATAACTTTTACATCAAAAATTAACAAAATATATTCTTGTTGTGTTTGTAAAAAGGTATAAATAGATAAATGTACAAGTATCAGAGTACTAATAGTAATTAATAGTTACATAATGTTAATAATTAATAACCCTCATAGTCCTTGCATAATATGATAAATGTTAATATTAATTTTGCCAAGATTTCATCTATATTTTTGATAATTAAAAGAACAAAATATCGTTCCACATCGACAAAATTAATTTTACCATCAAATAATAAATTATATTTTAAATGTTTCTCTCTCTCTTAATATATATATTTTCTTTTTAATAAATATGCATGTTGAAATATCTTTTTGACATAACAGCGAACATAAAACGATGCAATTAATTCTTTTCACTTACGACCACCCCGGTTGGACGAAGATAAATGTTTCAGAGAAAACATTACATAACAAGGCTCGCGTAAACTGCTTTCTTCTCCATGCTTCTTAAAATACATTGTAAAATCGAGGACGACATTGTTAAACGATAAACCCTGTTTTACAAATGTTTACAATTATAATATACAAATTGTCGAATTATTTCCAAATATTCGTGATTCAAAATGTTTCTTAAATTTAAAAAGAAATATATATATATATATCGTGCATCGTGGATTGCATTTTATTAGTTGAAATTTCGAAAATTTTTGAAAGAAATTTTTGAAATGCGAGACTAGCATAAAAGAAAAGAAAAAAAGAGAAACAAGTCTGAATTGCTACATCAGTATCGAGCAACACGCTGTATAATAAAAAGGTAATACAAAGTTGCCATGCTTCTCTTAACCATTCATAAATATTAAACTCTCAATTTCTCTCTTATAGCCATGTTCGCGCCATCTTGGGCCTGGAGAGCCGCGGTAAATTGTGCAACTTGCCGATGATACATCGAACGCGCATCTGGCCATGCATGTCCATACACGCGGCCTCCAATCTTTGATCATTTGCCATTTTAAATTGTTTCTCACGTGATGATCTGAAATTCTTTCCTCCTTTCAATAGTTCCATCGGGTTCTCCTTTTATATCCTCGTTTAATCTTCATCTTCAAATAAGAATTCTTCGAGTTGCATCCTTTAAAAGGAACTCCATCTTTTTAAGTAATTTTTTTTCTCTTTAATTATATGAAAGCATAAATAAGCATATCCATTTGTGATTAAAATAGCGTGGGATAGATTTGAATTGAGATATTTAAATTTAAATTAAGTTAAAAATATTCGTTAGGGGATTAAAATTCATGAAACTTGTAAATATAAATCTTCTTCTTGAATTTATTATTTTAATTTTGAAAAAAACATATAAGCATATAAGGGTTAGTGTTTGCGCACAATTATTCAAGAATCAAATTATGATGAAGATACGTTAAATCAGAATAAACAACGATCAGAAAAATTAGGATGGGAAAGAGTAACAAAACGGTATTAAGAGACGGTTAAAATGTTAAATTGTAAGATGCTGGGTTAGATGAAGGATGAGCTATCGTTAATCTATCTTGTTGAAAGTGCACCACCAGTATAATATGCCGAAGCTAATAACCTAATCTAGCTTGTTATCTAATTACACCTCTAATCAATATTAATGACCCCGAGTACGAGATACTAATATCTACAAATATCTGGTATCCGGCCAATCTGGTGGCCAGACCCTTTGGTAACTACCGGTTTCCCCCTGTATGAAATGATGTGGATCATCGTTATTTTCTCTGGGTTAAAGATCTGCCGTTTCAGAAAGACCCCCGAACAAATTTCCACGGTTATAATCAGAAAATGCTTTTTCTCCCTGGATTTATTTAATAGAAACCCATCTCTCAAGACGTTTTGTTCCTCTTCACTTCGCTATATTTATTATTGTAAACGTATCATTATCTTGATTAAATCGGTGTGTATCGTAATAATTTTAATTTTTCTTTTTTTCTTCTTCTTCTTTTTGCAAGTCTTTGAATTATATTTATAATTAGTTTTGTGTCGTTACATTTATTTCTTAATCATTCGTTGCCTCCCTGGATCGAAATCATTATATATAAAATGATTATTATCATTGATGTGCGATTTATTCGCAATGAATTTAGTTAGGCAGAAGGGATTAAACGGTGATAGAAAAATGTCTTCTCTTCTATTCCAATAAATCGACATTTTTTGCACTTTCTTGTTTATTTTGCTCCTTGAAAAACAACTTTTCGAAGGTATATTCTTCGAGTCCTTAATAGATTTCGATTATCCTTTTGCATCAGAAAAGAAAAAATTCGCAAAAAAATTTAATTTCCCTCCGACGAATGGAATTGCGTTGAAGTCAACGAAATCATTCCACCGACAGATTCGTTAACAGATACGGTGAATTAAAATCGAATCGTTAGCGGATAATAGCGATCGCTGTCACTGGATGACAGTAAGAATTGCAGGGGAATTCGTTAGCGGATAATAATCGAGCTGGCTCGGTTAACGATTATGCAACAACTATTATTCACTTTGGACGATTATGAAACGGATTGCAGAGCAAACTAAGCACGATAATTACTACCCGTAAAATATCATTTCCTTTCCGTACGATTTTAATTTCGATATTTAAGCTTGAACAGGCATTGCTTCATCTATTAAAATACGATGGAAGTGGTAAATTAATTTAATTATATATCTTAACATGTTTCTTGATCTCTCGGTTATTAGTGGGCCCGTAATGATCGGGGAAATAGAATATTTTCAATTGGGCCGACAAAGATATTTTTGTATTTTGCTGTGCGGAGGAAAAAAAAAGAAGAATAAGAGAAAAAGAAAAAATGTGATTGAATTCTTGTGTAACTATCGCTGCTCTAGAAATTTCTTAAACGAAATTAATTCTGAATTGAAAATTGTATTAATCTTCCAAAGATCATTATTTTCTATTAAGATAATTATAATAAATATTCGTTTAAATAATAATTATAGGTAATATTTTTCGATCTGCGTTAAATATGAATGTTATATAAAATGATCGATAATGATTCAGGTAAAAACAATAAACAGAATTCAATAAACGTAAAGACTTTTAAATAATATTTTTCTATTCCTCAGATCTCGAAAAATCATCTTCCATTTACGTGTGAGAGCGGTAAAAATATCAGAGAGAAATATTTGTGAACTTGATTGTCAAATGATAATAAGTAAACATAACGAAGATAGATGAGGAAAAGAATTTGGAGAAAAATGTGTTTCGCGAAATCCACGGTGGATAATTGTCAGCCAGATAGTTCGATAATTGGCATCTCGCGCTTCGAGAATTTTAATTACCCTTCCTTAAAAGATCACGCAGAAAACAGATTCATTAATTTTCCTCGGGGAGGACGCGAACTTGCGACCGCGAAGGAACTCGGGTTCTGTACAGTTATTCCTGTCATTTCCTTACGTTCGACGGATGCTCGAGAACGAGGGAATGGTACGTCGCCCGATTACGCTTTACGTACGCGAGTAACGAGCCTCGAGCTCCTTCCCAACTGGGTCACTTGGGTTGCGTTGAAGAGAGACAGCTCGGAAGAATTGAAGGGAAAGATATGGAGATTAGTGTGTTAAAAAGGATCTAACGAGCAATTGTAAAGTATGAAGCGTGAATTATCAGAAATGAAAGAAAAAATGATAATTATTCTATATACACATACAACGAAGAAAATTTTATTTTATCAATGAGAATGAACGTATACATAATATTTTATCAATTATTTAAATAAAACAGAGAGAAGAAAAAAAGAAAGAAAAATGTGTAAAAAAATTACAAAGATCCAAAGGAAAGAGTAAAGAAACCATTATGCGGGGAGAAACATTTCACGGATGATAAAAATGGCGCGTGTTCTCGCGAGCACGTGTGCACGACCGGCGTCGATCCGGGCTAATATTACTACGGCATTGTTCGATCATTTTTTTTTCCTTCGAACGGAGATAATTCGAGGCATACCGGCTTTATGAGTGTATCGCGGGACAGGGAAGGAATGCCTCTAAATACCGGTTACAGACCCGACCAATACTTCCACGCGGCAAACTATTATTTCTACTTCTTGCACGCCGGGTGGATTTTGCCGCGTACAGGTTAGGTCCGTGTTCATTTGTATCTGTTGCAACGGCGATTGCGCGTGCGCATTGCCACGTACCATGCGCGCAAAAATTATTCGAATACGCTACGATTGCTACGTTTTTTTTGAAACGTTTGATGGTTTTTGATAACGTTTGATGGAAAGGAAAGTTTGATAAGGTTGAGTAACTGGTTAAAAACACGCGTGACGTGTAACTTGTGACGAAAAATCATATGACAATCGCATTTCAGAATAATTTTTCATAAAGTGTACACTCTATTGAAAAATTTTTTGAAGAATTAAAATTATCACAATTATTTAAAGATTGGAGTCTCGTCTTTGTAATGACGGTTTGAAATTAAATGTCAGATTTTTCGATCATTTTGTTTTATTAAGTAAAAAATATTTATATGAATATGTTATAAAGTTTTGTATTAATTTTTATATTTGATTCTGTTTAAAGATATTCCACTGACACTTCAACATCTTCGTGCGTATATGCATACACAAACTGCCACGAGGTGGCAGTAGTGGAGCGAATTTTTCACTAAAGAAGGGTTTCCAACAACGATCGCACGCGAGCCGCGTATTACACGCGTTCTTGCGAATCGTTCGATTTAGCACGCGTGGCCGGCGTGGATCGCGTGGCTCGACCCTTTAGCCACGTAATTGCTTCAACAACGAAACACCGACGTTCCAAAGGGTTTCACGGAGTCGAGGAAACTATCAGGGTTCTTAACTTCGTCAGTGGATACGTGCACGCTAGTTACTTTTTTTTATTTCTCTCTGTAAAAAGATCCTTTTGTTGGTTGGCCAGACCGATGTGGTAAAGATGTATGTACATTTGCGAACGATGTCTATGAATATTTATGGCCAATACGCAATGTGTTTTGTGAAGTATTGTAAAAATAATAGAATTTTCTTTAGAGTTTTAGAAAGAGGCGTAAAAGTTGGTTAAATGTTGGACTAAGATTTAAACATTTATCTCCAAGTTTTTATTAGTGATTATTATAAATTAACTATAATTAACCTTAAAATATTAGTGTTATAAAAGAATGAAGAATATTTAAACAAAATTGAGATTATTATATGAATAGAGAATATTATTATTCAAAGCTATGGTTTTCAAAACTCAAGAAATTTAAAATCAAATAAAAATTGTTGGAACTCATGCATATCAAATTTGTGAAATACTTTTTAAAGATCAATCTTCACTGTTTTTGAATATCTTCCAATAATATTGTGAGTGACTTTGATTATTTTTAACAAAGTACCAGAGAAAAATATCACTTTTCTTTTGTATATTTAGATTAAAATCTTTCCTCAGAGAATACCTAAGAACAACATTATCATGTTTCTGTCTGTTTGAGGAACAGGAAGATAAAAATTAACACTAAAAGGTTAAAAATGGAAAGAAAATAAAAAAGATAGAAAGGATTTGCATAAAGAAAAAAGTTTTCACAGGGGAAAAGTGTGAAATTGATGATTTAGTGCCCAATTTAATTTTATGAAATGGCATAATAAGGTGATAATTTGGTTACATTTATTATAACGTTGGTTGTTCATTGTGTGGTAATGATATGTTAGAATATTATCATTTAGTGTCATGAAATCTTTAATATATGAAACTCAGTTGCTAGAATATACTGCTATCCTTTACAACTTATTTCATCATAATTGAAGCTTCAAAATCCTCACAGAACAAATTTTTAATTTTAATCCACACAGATTTTTAATAATATTTTACAAAATTATCGTGCAACAACAACGTGATTAATTATATAATATATTATAATATTAATTTGTCCCTAGGATCAGAAGCGTTCAGAAAGTGGAATGAAAATCATTTCCATCTCAAGTTTCCCACGAGCCACGAGGTAATTCAACAGTCGGAAGAAAATGAGATCTTTCGAGAAACACAAGCAGTCGTGAAACAGTCCAAATGATCACGTTACACGCAATAAATCCATGCGGCTATCGCGAACTTCAACTCATCGATTCCCCGAGTTTCAAAGAAGAAGAAAAGGGTAAGAAAAAAAGAAAGAAAAGAAAGAAAAAGATCCGACAATTCCCCCGGCGTAACGTCGAGCCAAGCTTTTTCACTTGCTCCCGGACCTGCGCCCATAAATTTCACTACTGTTAGAAACATACGACTAGACAGACTGGTTTTCTAAATTGCTCGCTCGACTTTCCTTATGAATACTCTCGACTCTCAAGGAGAAAGCCAATGAACTAATGAATCGATCCTCGATCGATTTTCTACTTTATAATATAACCATGGCTCATCCCCCAGCCCGATCGTATTGTTGCCTCGCCATTTTATTTGTTTCGTTTCGATACGTACACCACGGATCCTTATATACCATCCTAATGATCGACCCTCGACCTCCATCAGAAGGGATCCATCGATCTTAATGGTCGATCGATATCTTGCGGGGAGATTGGATAAAACAATCACGATTTTATCAGATACCTATATATATATATATATATATTACTTGAAAATTCCAGTACGAGAAAAAAATATTTTTGACATCTATGAGAAGAAAGATATCTAAAAAATTATTCTAGATTCTAATTTTAACGAAATTTTGATTAGAAATAATTCTCGAAAAAATATTATATGAACAGAAATATATATTTATCGCAATTATTATCGAATGTAACAAATTATTAATCAATATCAACGATTCCTGGAACGCGTTTAATCGCGAGGGGATCATCCAAGTCCCAATGGCCTCTTTCATCGAACCACTTATATATTACGATCACGAGTAAGAGCTCAGTTCCTTTCTGTTCAATGGGTACCGCCTAAAAACGGTACTCCTATCGCGTTTGTTTTTCCACGTTCTACGGTAACTTGGAGGGATTATAATCTTTAATCACGCGTTTGACACGGATACGCGTAATTTAGCTACGAACGCCAAGAGAACCGGGACCCGGTGTGCCACGCCATGCACGTATATCCCGTCGATCAGAGGCGATTGCACGGTGTTCTGGCTACGAGACACGCCGGGCACGCGGAACACATTGCGAAAGTGTCGATGCCCGTGTGATCGCCGTTGTGACAAATATACGCTCGTGTATAGGCGATAGCGTGGTGATTTTTGTCATTGCGCGAAGAAATGATGATAAATTATAGGCCTAGAATTTTTTTTGTTTCATTATATTAATGATAATTGTTAATTATAATCTATATATCAATCTAAATCTGTTTGAACTCAACTCTCGTGCAGAATAGGAATGATGGTTATCCTGACGTTTCTTCTCTGTACATAATTGTATCATATACGATCAATATTTAGCTAGAATCAATATTTCCATGAAACTTTTCAACGTGTTCCCTTAAAAAATTTAAAGGATTCGTGGGTGTGCAGACTGCAAGTCCCTATCACGCGATGTATACACACCAATCACGCGATAAATCCGTGAGAAAATATCTTCTCCTTCGTGCTATGCGGGCATCATGCTCGCTCAGAATCTATCTTAACCGAAAAATAATCCTAACTAAAAAAAAAAAAGAAAAAGAAAATAATGTTTGCAAATGATAAGTACTCTGTCCAACTGACGTTTAGAACTCTTTTTTAGCTAACTTGTCTTTAACTAGCTAATTACTATGCAGCTAACTTTCCAGATACGGAACTTTTCCCTAATCACCTAATTTGTCCTCTAATTACTCTGTCAAAGCTAGATGCTTTAAAGCTAGCTTCCAATCTTTTCCCAAATAAAAAAAAAAAGCTACTCCATCTTTAGCAGAGTTGATTATCGTTAATTATTCCAAGACTCTGGTCTAAAGATAGTCTCTGGATAGAAAATCTTTTCTTAACTAGCTATTTTTTCCTCTAGTTACCTCAAGATTGGCTAATGTCAAAGCTAGCTAATTAATCTAAGGTTTATTTCATAAATTTCCTCCCCTACTTAATAAAACTATATATATATTCCAGACAAGAGACACTTTCTAATTACCTAATTTGTCTCTAGTTACTTCTAAAAATCTAGCTTCCACGTATAGGGAACCCTAACTATTCAATTTGTCACAGCTAGTTAGATAGACTCTCTAGCCAACTTCCAAGGAATCTTTTCCTAGAGCTAGCTGCTCTATCGTAACTGACTATTCTGAGGCTAACTAGCTACAATTGAAACCTACCTGATTACCTTCTTAGGCTAGCTTCCAGGTAGAGGAATAGTTGCAAGGATGATGCAGGAGTTTCGATTCGCAGGCGAGCCTTTTAGACAGACGTTAACACCTCTTATCCTGACCCTGGCCGGACATGATAGATAGCTTATGTAACAGTCGTAATGAAGCCTCTTTATTCTGTTAGCGAGAAGCGTAATAAACACCACGGCCGAAGCATCGGTTGGCAATTACGGCTCCCGAGGGAACGGTTTCTCCGTTTCTCCTCTCTCGAGTACGGTTCCCTCGGTAATATGTACATTTGCGTTGCGGCCAATTGCCGTTTCGAGAGTCATTGAATAAATTGAATCTTTATTGACGCCTCGCCGACACGGAGGCCGCAGTTCCACTCGTTTTCTTCCGTTTTGGCGCCGACAGGCCGAGAGAATTATTCGCGGGCACGCTAGTCGAAATATCGGGTTTCCAGTTTTTTATAGCGGCCATCAAATCGGATTTGAATTTACGCGCCTCCGTTTATTGCTCGGCCGATTAATTAGGATTTTATTGGCGTTGATCGCTTGCCTTTTTTTTAGAGGTGGAAAGGGAGGGATCTTTATATTAAAGCGATGTGTTTCGAATTGAATTTTAAAGGTTTTAATCTTTTTGTTTATAATAATAAACTGGATTCGAATTTCTTCATCATATTAGATATCTCAATGACGAGACACGTTCTGATCTATCCACCAGATTGGTAGAAAGGAAAAGACTATTAGTTAGTTGGAAATCAAATCGAATCCACTCAAGGCTGAACTGTATTTTCAAATGTAACTTGATTTGTGTCTTCATCCAATTCTTATTATATAAAGTTTCTACTTTCTACGTCAAATTTTCTACACCAATCTCATCATTAATATCACAAATAAATTCAAATCCTTATTTTTTCTCAAAATTTTTAACAAATATATTTTTATTTACTTTTAAAAAATCTTGGACTGTATTAATGATTCCTCTTCAAATTTATTAAAGTTAAAAAGAAACAAAAAAAAAAAGGACAAGAATCTGCATAACGTTACTCGTTAATCCTAAAGTGGAAAAATAAATGGCGCGTCATCGATTCGCGGCCCCGTGAACAATTTCGTGCACAGTTAACGCCCCTTGGCGGAGGATTCAGCCTTGAGGGTTCGATACCGGAGCTCTCCGCGTCCAGAGAGCATTTGTCGCAGTTATTCGAGCCGATGGTGCAATAACGGGGCGCACGATAGTAAATCCTGATTACTATTACTGATACGGGCGCAAAAAGCTGCCCGCTGGTAATGCATACACTTGGCCGAGTGCGTACGCGCACCTACACGTGTGTGTGTGCACGTAACGCCATGTTGGAACGCGCAACAGTGTGTCCAACCACACGTAGAGATAGGGAAGCCTTTTAACGAATGTTGGAAAGTTCACTGAACCCATTATCGCTTAGGTATGTACCGAGGTAAGAATCCGAACAATCGTGGCTGACAAGTCGGTTAGAGAACAACGGTGTTATACTTAAGAGCTGCCAACGGATGAATAACTGACAGGGGATGGTCGAGTTAGTAATGGTTGTTGAGTGTATAGTGTGCATGCTGTTTTTTATTTTCTTGAGTTGTTTTAATGCACGGTTGTTTAGTTTCTATTCTCTTGAAATTTCTTTTTGCTTTGTTTCCACTTGGTAGTTAAACTTGACAATGAATTTTGTTTGATTCTTAAAGAGATAAAATTATATTTATATTTATTGGCTGAAATATGTTTTGTTGGTTTAATAATTTGAATTATTGATATAAGTATATTTGGATATGTAAATCAATTTAATATAAATAAATTTTCAATGGTGTCTTACGTGTAAAATGTATTTTCATTTCAGGTAATAATTGTTGTTGCACTTGAAGATTTCCCCTGCTACTCTTGGCAAAGGAACTTGCACTGAAATGTATGGAGATTCCATTCAAAATAAGTGCAATTGCACTTTGCAACTACGTAGATGCACGAAATGCATAATAGTGGCATATGCAGAATCCATTGTGAAACCATCTAATTTTGCCTCATAAAATTATTTTCCTTTTGTAATCGTTTCAAGATTATAGCCTAGCTTACTTGAAGGAGTTATCTCGTGTTGTGTGTTGGGCAATATTTCTGGAAGATGGATAACGAGGAATTTAACTTAATCTGGACTCCAAATGGTGTAAAATTTTTACGATTATTTTTACACGAATGTAAATTTCCTGGTTTTAAAATAGAACTACTTCCGTCTCGAATGAAAATAAAAGAAATTCAAAAAAATTCATTTAACTTATGATATATATCTTACTATTATAAGATCGAAATAAATTCTTTTTATCTGAATTCAGGTAAAATTAGAATATATATTTAAATAAGTAACAAACTAGCAACGAAACATAAAAAAATAATAGTTATTTTAAACATTTTTAAAATGATATTAATTCTTGTACTATAAGAATTTTTTTTTACGTACTTCCAATAAAAATCTTCTTCAATCTTTAAAAAAAATGCATATCTCTATTTCAGAAGTCATTCTTCTTATCGCTAGCGATTGGCGCGAATTTCAAATTCTTCGATCCAGCATACGCATCGTCCAAAACCCAAGAATCTTGATCGTCAACACTATAAAAATCAAAAATCGACTTAAACGTGCAACGGTACATGAATAATCAGAATTTCTTTCCAAAGGAGAAAAGATCGTCCCAACCAGATCTATAGATTTGTCGTGGAAAGTGGCCAGATTCCATTATACCGGATTTCGAATACGAGAAATCGAGGCTCCCATAAAGCAATAACGCAGGCCTTACACACGGATGTCCGGCCGTTTGCGCATGCGCCAACGAAACGTTTTCATGGTAACAATCGTGTTCTCACTTTCAATAAACCGCTCGGCCATAAATAACAACCGCAACAAGCTGGGCGCGCGTGTGCGTCGACCAGGAAAAAGTGCGGATCTTTCGTCGTGCATTTTCAGCTTGCAGCTGCTACGTTCCTTCGTTTGTTTGTAAGGGTTTGGTTGGGTTTTACATCAGTGAAAAAAATTTTACCTTGTTTCTCCTTTATTCGATTTTTATTGGACTGTTGGAAATTTAAAGAAAAATTATCATATCTCCATAGAATTAGCATTTTATCGAATGACGTGGGTATTATATGACATTGTTTGCGTTGGTGACTGTTGCGCCATCTGATGGATATTTTCAATAGTTGTTTTTTGCATTTTCATTGACTTGTTGGCCAACTATGTGGTCAACGAATGTTTTCAGAACGTGGAGAATATTTCTATTTGAAAAGAAGATAATGATTTGAAGAAGGTTGGAAACACTGATCTAAAAGTTTTGCCAAGAATATCCGTGTCATTGAAGTAGTCAGCTAAAATTTGTATTTATGAGATGCTTTTGCATTTCAGACACATGAATAACGTCTCCATTATCAATCGTTAAGGAAACCTTGAATCGAATAAGTGGAAAAAATAAAGAGAATAATAATCTTATGAAAGAATTTTCATTCTGCATGATCCTAGAGATGGAAAAAAAAATTTTTGCCTTTTGGAACTTATTGCTTTCAGTTCAGTTCGGGATTTTTATTCTGTATATCTTGCCATAATGATATAATGCCATTTTTGAAACTGAAACAAGTCAAATTAATTTTACAAATGATATCAGAATGAAAAGATAATAGATGTAATTAAATTAAATTAAATTAAATTGATTTATTAGAGAATTTAAAAAGTTAGTACCTTCAAAATTGTTCCAATCCAATTTTCCTCAAATTTCTATACTTTCAAATCATCTTACAATTATAACTTGAAATTTATAATTTCAGTTTTACCGAATACACTATTTTCATTTGTCTAAAACGAGTTTATCCACTGATCTTCCGTATATCCTGTCAGAACAAAACTAACCACTATGCGAACATTCCCCCCGCAAATACAAATTCCCTCGTTCAAACTTGAGACAAGTAACAGAACACAAACCGAACGACGAAAGATCAAGATTCAATTTAACATTCTTGGCTGCGACACGTCGGCTGTTGACGCCGAGAAGAAGTATCCAACCTAGCGAGACCAATTACAGATACAACGTTCCTTCACAGTACGTACATACGCGATTTCTTCAAAAGAAGTAAGATTTAACAGTGATAGGCGCGATAGCAGCTGGACCAGCCCCCTTGAAGAAATCAATTCTTCAGATCGTTGGCGCGAGATAACAGAGGCCAAAGCCGCCATTAGGTCTTAATTAAGAAAGCCGCGTGTTCTCGTTTCGAATAATGCCCACGGCGGCGTCACGTCCCAGCCCAAGGACGCGTACGTCTCAATTACTATCAACGCGATTCAAAGGCTGATGTCGCATGGGGGGACGATCGTTGCCCTCAAGCGGAAAGAGATCCGCCTTTTCGAACTTAGCAGAACATCCATCCATACTGGATCTCCAGTTGGGCGGAGTTGGTTATCGGGATTAATCTAAAAAAAAAACTGTTGAGAGGGATGTCGTTGATCTTCCTTCGTCGTCGTGCCGGTGTTCTGGCTATCCAAAGGCATCGTCGGGCTGGAGACAATCCGAAGAAAACATCTCTGGTGGACGCAACCATGCAAATTGACGGGTGAGTCGCTATTGAACACGTTGTGTTAGTTGTGGAGGATCTTCGGTGCCCTTTGATGTTGGAAACGCTACGAGAATTTCGATCATATTTGATTAAAATTGTTCTTTTAATATGTGTGTAGATTGGTTAATACAATTTCAAATTGTGAATTTAAAAAAATTAATAATTTTTCTTTTACAATTTTTGAAAAATATACTCTTAATCGATGGTTTTTGCAATATATTATTTTGTTTAGCATAATAATTATAGTTAGCGATAGCTTTAAAATTCATTTTAAGTTATAAGATCTCTGATTTATGATCTATACAGATATCTATACAGTTTTATATACAGATATATATTTATTTCATTCAAAAATCTAAATCTGAAAGATATTTAAATATTTTCTAATATTTTCCAAAGTTGAAAATCATCGAATCAAGATTCAATTACACATTTATTTAGCATTCCATTCTACGTATAATATGTCTCTAAATTCTTAGATCCCTTGTAACATCGAAACGATACATAGCTCACAGTTAGCTTGTAAATAAAATACCATCGATTTATTACATCGAACTGTTGTAGATTACATTTTAATAATTCCACGCATAAACTGAACATGATTCAAATGGCACGCCCTGCGCGCGTTCCTCAATAAGGTGCAATTATGCGCGCGCACCATTGCATACTCGCGTGCAAATACACTCTGTACAGACACGAAAGGATATCCCGTGTATTATGCGGCTTGCACGGTGAGCCTCTTAAATCCTTCGCGACTAAGCTTAAATCAATCAGCGTAATTAACGCGCGCTTTGTACCACTAGCGCTAGAATACGCTCGAGGTTAGATTTGCTAGCGCGCGAAACTTGCTTTCTTCGTGTTCGTTACCTCTCCCTGAACACATACTTTTCTTATTGCTGTTTAGACAATCCTGTTCATTTAGTGACGTGTATTGACGTTAATTAATGCAGTAGAATATTTATTGTTCTTTGTATGATAGATTAAATGAAGATAATTATTATAAAGTATAAAAAAAGATTTAATGCTTAAATTTATAATCTTTTAGTTTATATTATATTAGTTATATATTAGTTAGCTTTATATTCTATGATCGTAAAAAAAAAGTATTAATTTCAATTGATAGTTAATTATTATCATTGGTAGTTTAAAATTTATTTGACATTAAATATTTGCTATCAAGACATGAAGATGTGTAAACTAATTATAAAGTTATGTCTATTTATGAAATAATGTATCTTTCATTTGTATTGGTACAAAGATGATGAAAGAACAAGATTCTAATTCTCAAACAATGTTTCAAATAAGCATCAAAGTGTTTCAAATATATGCTAACACTTTTTTACATTTCTAATATATGTTAGAAAGAATTTGAACTTTTATAGAATTACTATAAAAATATTTAACATTTACCTGTAATTTTTTCATTCAATTATTTTATATTTTTCTTATTTCAATTCATCAGAAATAAAACTTCTTGAAAAATGAACTTAACCTTTAAAACACTAACCTTAAAAAAAAAAGAGAATATTCAATTTTCTAACCTTTTTTTAAATTCATCATGTTTCAAGACTAAAATATCATCTTAAAAATTCACAAATTTCATTATCAGAAATCAATCTAATACACGATCACTTATTTAAATCACTTTTGATTTTCAAGTGGCAGCACGATTATGAAACTGGTTCTTGCGCACGATCCACGCGTTTCTGCAGACAATTAGTGGCGCCATATAACGGTTATACAGCGAGAGATTCAATTGCTCTGCACATGCGTATTTCCAATTCGATTACGATTAAATCATAGACAAAATTCTAGCAGATTTAAATTTTATACTGACATTTGCAAAATTGCATCTAAATATATATTTTGTTACACAATTGATCGTAAATGCTTTTCAATGACAGTTTTGAAAAAACATTATGAGATTATAAATTACGTTTTTTAATATTTGATCTCAATTGAATTTTTAAATATCATTATATCTTTAAATGAATGAATTATACAGAAATAGCTATAAAATAGTCGTATATTATTATAGAATATAAATTATAAAATTGTATAATTTATAGGATTTATAATAGTATTATAAATAAAAATTAATTTTATAAAAAAAATTATATTTTTTTTTATATTTAAAATAAAAATGGAATAAATTAACTTCCTTTATCTTATATAATTCCAATAATCTCCAATGACATAGAAAATAAATTAAATTAAATGCTTTATACACAATTTAATACAGTGAACATTTAATACATAGTTATTCAAGACATGCAAATTAGATGTCCCACGCTATACCCCATATAATTTCGAATATCTTGCATATCGAAACACTACTATTATCCTTTTCCGCTACCATTATCCTTTGTATCCCGTACTACAAACTTACATATATTATAGCACATTGGATCTATAATTTCTCTTAAATTCATTCAACGTCCACGTACACGTACCATCATACCATACACAAATGGTGGTAATTATCATAAAAATAATCCAATATAACGTTAAAAGGTCATAATGAGGACGTTGTCTCAGCTTTCACCAGTGATCCTCCATCCAGGAAATCCTTATGCAACCCGTTGGAATTTCATTGGCCCCGTGTACAATGATCATGTCTGACGTTTCATAAATTTGTCTCATCCAAATGCTTTCACGTCGAAGATGGAAACAGTGACATTAAACTATCCTTTGCATCGAGGAATAGATTTGTATCCATGTTTTACGTAAGATCGACATCTATGTGAAATTTCTTTTTTCTTCGTATTATATATGTTCGAGAAATTTCTGTCGAGTTTCCTGCTTTTTTATTTTTTTCATTTTTTCAATGACGTGAGAACAGTCGAGTCTGGGAAGAAAAATTCACGTTCTATGGCTTGTAAAAAGAGGAAAGCCTTGAGAGGTTTGATATTTATGGTATTTCTAGCAATGCATTCGAGCCTTTTTTTTTTTAAATTAAATAAATAAAGCGTTGATTTCCACGATGCTAAATGAGAATAAGTTTATTACAGCTGGAACATAAAAAAAAAGATTGGAAGGAAGTTAAAATCTGATGAAAATCTGTTAATTTAGTGAATTTTTTAAATTATTGGATTTATTCAAAGGTTAATTAATTCTGTGGCATGTTGTAATGGAACTATATCTTTTTGAGTAAAACTAAAACTTTCGCTACCTTTATACACATTCTTAAAAAAAAAGAAAAGAAAAGGAATAAATATAATGTTTTGAATCCAATATTTTATGCGTTGACGTAAGATAAATGCAAAAAAACATTAAGAAATTAAATTTTTTTCATACTTCATTCATTTTTCATACTTTATATTATCTCCATTTATCATTGTATGTTAAATGTAGATGTAAATGTAAATGTATTTAAGATGACATATTTAAAAAGACGAAACATAAAAAAAATATAAATAATGATAGAAAATAATACATACCAATATTTATATCAATTAAGAGATATTTTATGATCATATTTTCATTATAAATTATGAGACACTCTGTATATATTTTATTAAACTTCATTGCTTATCTTCATATTATGCACATCGAATCAAATCGACAATAAAGTTAACTACTTTATTGAATATGATAGAATCATCTTCAAATTTTCTTCTTGATAAATAATTTTACAATTTCGAGCTGTATTATTCTTGATATCATAATCAAAATACTTTCATTCCAATATTTTCATTATCTTTGGAAACAAAAAAAAAATCTCTAGATTTATTACGACATTTTAATTCATTTATTAGTCAAAAACTTACTTGAAAAAAGATATTTGAATGATGAAAGGCCATTTCACAAAACCAATTTCAAAAATTATTTTGAAATTAATAATCAAAATTACGTATGCACATTTCCAACAAAGATACTTTGAAAGCGATACTCAAAAATAAACTATCAAGTAACTTTACCACAAAACGAACTTATCGTCGGACATCTTGAATACGTCTCCTTCCTCTTCCGGAAGCCGCAGAATCGTTCACGATCGAAAACCGCTGGAAAACGAATCGCGAACAAAAAAAACAGGAAAATAGGTACAGTAGCAGCCTGGTACACGTTTCCACGTTTCCACGTTTTTACTTGATCGCCATCGGTTCAGGCCACGTTTCGCGCGATTCGTTTTTCCCCCTAGTGGCAGGCACAAGAACATAAAACGCGGCGAGATTGCATCGGTAGAGGGAATCGCGCGCATAACAAACCTATGAATTCCCCAGGACGCGAGAAGTCCGAAGCTTTGAACGGGGAAACGCGTCTGACAAGACAAAGGACATTGCTTCCTCATAGCCAGCTGGATTCCTCTAACGGGAACGCCACTTCAGAACGTTTAACGAAGATCCTGAAAAGCTTCGCTTGGAAATTATTGCTGTCTCGTGGAGGAAAATGTTCCATGGCCATTTTTCAAGGTTGGATCATAAGTTTGTTATGCTGTAATTTCTTATGCACCGAGATGATTGAGAAATATAAAAAATCGTGGAAGTTCGTTCAAAGTATTTTAGATAAAAAAAAATTCGATGCACGATATATTTGAATCATTGCAACAACGTCAAATGTTTTTTTAGAAAGATATTCTTTCGTGATTTCAAATATATAATAAATTTTTAAGCTTTTTTTTAATAAATGATATCAAATTAAAAAGATTCTTTGGCACATATATTATGAAAAATTTATTATCTATTTATATTAAAAATGATGAAGATAGCATCTATCAAATTAATCAATTCTTTTTATAATGTTCAGAATCACCATCTTATTGTACATTATATATCTTTCTTTAATTCTTTTACATGGTTTTGTCTTACCATACAACTATAACTAAATTATTTTAATTATGAAATATTACCATGCAACTTTTCAAACTATGTAATTTGTCTTTTATGTGTTTTTTTCTGTCACAACAATTTTTTTGTGTTATTCACAATTCTAATTATTTAAAGTAACTAAAGAATGTAAGATATTAATCTTTTCAAAATTAATAAATACAAATAAATATAGATTCTCATAATATAACCTAACTATATAGATTTTCCTTCCTGAATCTGTCTATAAGTACATATAACTCTAAAGGATTTCTGTTCATAACTTAACTGTGTAATTTCCCCTTTCTATCTTTGTCTGTCACAACGATTACTCACAATTAAAATTATTTAAAGTAATTGTAAGATATTAATCATTACCGCATAACCTTTTCAAAATTGATGTATGCAAATACATATAGGTTCTCATAACATAACCTAACTATGTGGCCTCTTCTTCCTGTATCTGTCTGTCTGCGCCCGTAGCGCCCTTCGGTCTAACTGTAATCCCTATTCAATTCTGCAGACGCATGAACCGTAACGGCGGTTGACAAGCTTATCAAATTGCACGCCTATTTGCGATTCTCATTACAATAGATGATGCGGTGATATCTATCATTATATACGTGCACACGTATGTAAACGCGTGGTCGGAATGTGAGAGTTGCGCGCACAGGGGAAAACGGCGTTCGGGAAATTTTCAACGGGTAATTTCATGGGTCAACGGCAGCACTATGCACTCGGGAACAAAACTTTCCTGATGAAATACAGCCAGCTGTGTGAGCTTGGCATGACGAGTAGGTCTTTGGTCTGGAGAAGATGGATCAAGTTATTTTAAGAATTTTTAAAGATTACTTTGTTATTTTAATATATTTCTAATATTTCTTGTTGATTAAATATAATAAATTGAATGTTTATAAAGAGAAATATTACTTAAGCATCAAGATCTTGAACTCAAATTTATCTCTTAAAATTATTTTTGAATATCTTTTTAAAATATTATGAATGATAATAAATATTAAAATAAATTCTTTAAGTGAATTAAAAAATAATTTTTGTAACAAAATAACAAATATTAGTTTAAAATCAAATTGATATGTGAAAGTTGTTTGAAGTGAATAAGTAAGAAATAAATAAAATAGTATATTTAAATTTAGTATATTTAAAATACACTGTATAAAAAAAAGAAAAAAAATAAAGGAGTTTGACCAATAAAGTAGTAGTAGGTAGAAATTATTCAAGCTGACATTCATTAATTAATCATCAAATATTTCTATTCAGAAATAGATTTCATTGAAATGGCACATCATATATTCAATACAAAAATGTCAAGTCATTCAAATCATCATTTAAAATCATAGGTTCATGATAATCTTAGAAAATGTTGAAAGACTTCATATATCTAACATAGTTTGAATAAGGTATATTATAAGTCTTTGAATGATAACGATGCATCCTATAATTTTCTATATACTTGCACAACTAAGTATGACATATCTATAAAACTATACACATTGTACAATTAGTATTGTTTCTACAATTGATTATTCACTATATGTAAATTGAGCTTCAATCAATGTTATTAATTTTTTTTCTTCTTATTTGCTTTCTTAATATTAACAAGTACTTAACATTAATATACTTAATTTCCTATTGATCAAAATTTTGAAACAAATAATTATTTTTATAATTTTTTAGAATCTATCTTCTGAATCAATACATTTTAATTACTTTCCAAAATATTACTTTCATTTATAAAGAAATAAAATTTGAAAAATCTAAAATTATTAAATATTTATGTTATAAAATATCTTCAATGGTTGATCAAAAAATATTTATCAAATGTTTAATCGCGAGCTCTAAATACATCTCTAAATACATCTCTAAATACATCTCTAAATACATCTTGACCTTAACAACATAGTAGCATTTAAACCATTAAATTGGAACATGTACAGCAATCGAACCGGTGCCAGAATCTTCATCCGTACAAATCTGCATTTTGATCCGTCGATCCTATCACGACTAACATTACTGGAAACTGGTGCCTCATTAATTCTACCCACCGGCCCTTGTTGCTTAAACGCATAGCACAGAGTAAAGGGAAACCTGCCGGTTGTTACTTTGGTGTCCATTAACCGGTCTTCCTGACGTATGGCCTCTCTGTGTTCCGAGCGAGTTGTCAAAGGTCGACTGAATACTTTGCGTTTTCTCATTTCTTTGCTCTAAGTTGCTAGGTACAATAAAAGTTAAGTAGAATAAGTAGGCGAAAATCGAGATTCAAACTACTTATAAAATTTATGAGGTATTGAAATTTAATCTTGATAATCGAGTTAGTACTTGCATTTTCTAAATATAAAGAAGAAAGAGAATTAAAAATTAAAAGTACTTGAAATCTAAATTATTTTTAGATATAAAAAAATGGTGGTATTGAAATTTAATCAATATTAAAATGGTGAAAGTTTGGATTTTTCTTTATATTATAACAAATATAAAAAAAGAATAATAAGTGAGAAAAAATATATTCAAACTTCTTTATATTTTATTCAATATAGAAGAAGAATATTTGATAATAAAGATGATTATCTAATTTTTACATGATATAAATATAATCGATGATTTTTTTCAATTTCATTTTATCATAATGAATTTGATAATAATGGAGCCTCTAATATCAAAATTAATATAAAATACTATAATATTTTTTCAAATAAGAGAATTCTTGTAATTAAAGAATGAAATGTTAATTTTAATTTACGATCTAACGCATAATAATTCTTTATAAAGCTCTATTACATATATATAAAGTTCTATATATAAACATAAAAATAGTTACCAATTAACTTTGATATCGTGTCTGACTAATCTATACCTTTCAATTAGATATTTTATTATTCTTATTTCGTGTTCGACACCTATTTTCACTTTGCATGTTTCATGCAATCAGCCTTCAACTATTTTTTTTTTAAACGCATTTGAGTCATATCTCTTATCGAATGTTTTAGATGTTTGATCAAAAATCACATTTTTGCATGTCAAGACAAACTAGACTACCTTGAAATTCTCGAAAATCTAGAATTTTAATCAGTTAAAGACAAGATAACAACTTTTGTTGTTAAAAATTCACACATTTCATTAATGGTCTATTTCTCAAATATTTTTCACTAATCTTGTATTCTTATATTCTTTCTTTTTATACATAAAATAATTTGTATTACTAATTGATGATGTAGCAAGAGTTTCTTTCATAAAACATTATCAAAACATGATTATATCTTTTTTAACTCTTGAGATCAAATTTCAATATCATTATTCCATAATTGCAAACTTTGTCCATGTTCTTATCCCATGATTTTATACAAGAAAAACTAAAAAAAAAATGAAAGAATATTACTATTACTTCATAAAATGCAGTATCTATTATCTCAAGTCGTTTAAACTTAAAAAATACCAAGACATAAAATACAAAATAAAAAAATCATTAAATAACATAATATATCAAAAATGAATTACTCTATCTTCCAAAATCATAAATCCATCTCTCACAGATCCATTTTCATCCAATACAATAATCGTGCACATGGATTACGTAACACATACGTGAACGAGGATTTGCTCGGTGGCACGGTCTCTTAAACGGCATCGGTTCCCTCCGCAAAACAAGTGGTCTAGCCAGTCGAGCAAATTACCCACACTTATTCCAGCTGGTACGTAGGCAAGGGAGAACGTAGCCGGGACATCTTCATTCGACATCGACAGGAGACCGCGGTCTAGGCAGTAGTCGCCGACCGACCTGTCCCGTTGCTCGCCATTTTTCTGGCCGCACGCACGATCAGCCTCGTCGATAATTATCGGCCACGACACATACTCTGCCTGTGCACGCCTGTCCTATCTAGAAAAGATCCTGGAAATATCCTTCTTTTGATACGAACGGACGGTGACCCTTGAGTTGTTTTCCTCCATCGATCATTGACTTGGATTCAAATCGTTTTTCAAATGGATTGAATTAGAATTGCTTCATTTGGAAAATACGTGATGTACTGTGGCTAGTTAACTCGTTATTTTTGTCAAATATTCGACCTATATGAAAAGATTAAAAGAAGATTTATATTTTCCATTTGATATACAATGTTATAGAAAATAGTGTTATATAGATCAGCGTTTCTCAACTTATAGATTGAAATCCAACAGTGAATTTACATCACATTGAATGTGTAGTGTACTGTGATATGTTTTTATAAAACATTTTTTTCTAACACATATATTTTTGAATTTTGTTTCTGTTCAAGAATATAATGCTGAATATATAATATTTACTTATATATAACATATAAGAGAATTATTAAATTTAGATTGTTTCTTTACACAATTTTTTTTTTAAATTTTTATCGTTTAGTTTTCAAATTTTTTTAAAAAAATTATTTGAATCTGGAAAATAAATTATTATTAGTATAAATTATTGAATATTAAAAATATTAAAAATTTGTCGATCGGATTCAAATTTTTTTTTAACAGACGAAATATTACTTACTGTACGAAATGCTTTGTTTCGTATCGTTTTGAAAGTATCAATTTTAATTCTAGGTCTTATGGAATTGATGGACAAATCTTGTTGGCGTAAGTCAAGCTTAATTAGGAGAAATCTATGTTATCTGACATCAAAGGAATAGTAAATTCGCCAATTATTTTCACACCAGTGATGGTTTAATTAAGATTCCGGGCTAAGTTTCATTTCTTCCTAGATTTTTATGACACACGCGATCTTCATCATAGATAATTATAATATCTCCACGTCATTTGTAACGTGTTATTAATAATAACAGGATTTATGCTTCCAAATCAGCGTATCAATTTTAAATTCTGTAATAAATTAGACCATCATTATTGGATGAACGTTTCTTAATTTAACTTGCATAAAAATAAAGAAAACAAATTTTTCTTCTTAAAATTTTCCAAATTATTAAAACTAATTAAACAATTCAAATATTAAATAATAAATATTATTATGCGTATAAAAAAAATATAATCATTCGTGAAAATTATTCCTGTCTATATATTTCTGTTTCAATAGTGAACATAACCTCAAACTAATAATAGAAATGGGAACATTAAAAGAAATGGGAAGACTAAAATGTTTTCACCATACATTTAACAAATAAAAGATCAACTATTAAAACTATTTAACTATAACATAAATCAAAAATAAACGTATCTCAACAACTTCGACATAATTTTAGTCGACGCACAATTTCTGAACGAGGGAGGAACAAAAGGTACTTGGAATCGTGTTTCCACAAAGATTTATCCGTTTGCAATGCTTTTGTTCGAACAGTCGGCGATCCCAGTCACAAGCAACGATCGCGATCGAGACGATAATCCGGCTTCTGTTCGATCTTTGCGGATACAGAGAACACGAGGCTCGTTTCAACAGAAACTGTAACAGGAAATGGTGGCCCCTGTTTTATCCTCGGGAATTTCAAAGGGAAAATAGCGAAACAAAGTGAAAGCTGTCCTCGAGATCATTAAACGCGGCATTGTAAACTGTCATCGATCAAGGAAACAGGAATTGGCCCTGAAAAATGGACTGTCGTGTCTTTAAAGCGATCGAAATCGATAAGAAAACGAAATTTACTGTCAATAAAATTTATCTAAAATTTATGTTAACCAGATGCTAAATTAAATAAGGAATTTATTAATTTAATTTATTTTTCAATCAATTAAAATAATTAAAGAAAAGAATCTTAAAAAATTTAAAAAAGAATATATAAAGAATAAGCTATTATAGATTTTAACCATTTTTCTAAATATATCTATCATATTTTTATATATTATTATTTTATATTCTAATATCTATCATATTTATTTTAATTATTAAAAAATGAAATATTAAATATCAATCATTATTTTTTTTCTTATCAGAAAAATTTAAAATACAATTCATCAGAAAAATATAATCCAGAATACGAAAGATACAAAAGATAATTTAATTCATAGTATCCAACTTAGAATATATTTGAATTTCAAAACTCTATTTTCAAAAAATTGATACCACATAATTTAATCTAATGCTAATTGGAATTAATAGAACATTTCGTTATAATCTTTTTTAACGTTGATATATTGCAATCTTGAGAATAATTTTAAATGAACAAATTATTATGTATCACGGTATGCGCGGTAAATTTCTTTTCCACTTATTTGTTACGACAGAAAATCAACTTTCACTGAATCGAATCGAGAGCGATTCTTACCCATCGTTTAGATCTAAGAAGATCATCGATCGACCTAATTGAGTCGTTGTCTTATGTAAGTAACGCGGTGAACCGTGATCCAGTGCAGAATTCATAAGTGTTACGAGTGAAACATGTCTGACTATACGCATACCAAAATAGTCTACTTCGACAGTCAGTTCGTCCAATGTAAACAGACGAATCTGTTTAATGCAAAATACATTTCTTTTTGATATTAAAGATTTTTTACTTATTAGTTAGAATTACTTGTTAACTTATTAGTTGTAAGATAAATATATTTGAAATACAAATTACTTGTTAATTATTTTTTAGAATAAAATGTCTCTTAATTAAGATTACAAAAATAAATATAAAATACATATAATACTTACATGTATTTAAACACTGTTCCATAAATGGCAAAGAACAACGATAATAATATGAGAAATGTATTATCCACATAATTTAACACTGTAAGCGCGAAGTGTTTCGAATGATGCGAACGTCATTTTCATCAATCTCCCATCCGTATTCAACTTTAAATGTATGTGCACTCACGTAATCGAATTCCATCGTTAATTTGTACACACGAGATTTCTGGGAGCCGCCAGAGATCGTACCTCGTTTCACGGCATCATTATTTCGCCCAGTATTTCGTACGAGCACCCAACCATATCGAGTTCCTTTAAAGCTCGTTTCCACGTGCGCTCCATCGTGCTGATTCGTGTAAAAGTGTACGAATCGCGATCAGTTGTAATTGCAGCCGGTTGTGGGTAAGCAATTAATCTCCATTGGACTGACATGCGCGTTAATGCGAAAGGAGCGTGCGCACCATTGACACGTGACGAAAAATGGAGTCCAGGAGAGAAATCACGAGCCAAGATTTTCGTGGCGGTAATTGACGTGGGCGGTTTAAGATATCGAGTAATCTTCTTGAAGATACATGACAGGAAATTTGTTTGAGCTTAAAAGGTATGTAAATTATTTATGTAAAACTACATATACATATTAAAGTAATTCATACAAGCTTGAATTTCTTCGTCTTCCGAATTTTTTGGCGCATGCGCAATAGGTCATCTCTAAAAACAAAATTAAGGTTATTTGTCATTTATTTATATATAATATATAAAGAATTGTCTCTGTATATATCATAAAAACGATTAAATTCTACCAAAATTATGCAATTTTTTTCACAAATATCACGAATCATCATGTTCGAGTCCAAATACGAATATGCTTTATTTCGAATTATAGTTCGACGAGATGATCTCACGAGATAATCTCTGCATATGCACGGAAAAATTCGTAAACTTGGAAGGCAGAGGACAAGATTGTATGAATTATTCCGCGGACGTGGACGCCACGCACGATACGCAATTAAGCCAGTCCGATGAATTGCAAATACAGTCGTTAGCCGACCATTACATTCGAATGCTTTCAAGAGTGGCCGGCGGATAGATGAGGTAGGAGGCAGAGAGGCAGGAGTCGCGAGAAACCATCCAAGCAGCGTCACTGTAATCCGAGCCACGAGCGGAATTTCAATCTCCCGGCAAATGGAACACCGTGGTCCCATGGCGTAAAGGTCGCCAACCGCGCGTGCACGCCATCCAGGACGGACGGCCTGATGATGGTCCGGGTCGGTCGTTACCCAGGCTAAGTGGATCGCCGTTACGGTGATCAGGGTAAGTGCTCCATATTCCGCGTGCTGTTTCATCCAATGACCAGATAACACGCGAAACCTGAGAGACGGCGATTTACAACTCGGCATGACCACTTGTCTTCGACTCTACGTATGTACGCGCAACGGAGGTTAGGTTAGGTTAGGTTACGTATTCTTGGATTTGAAGATTGGATTAAAATGAGAAATAACAGTGTATTTTTTTTTAAGTTTTTTTATTTGTATATTTGCTGCTTTATTATGAATTCTATCCTTTAATGCAATTGACATTTTTGTATATCAACTTTTGTGTTTGTTTTAATATTTAGAATTAATTCTCTGAAAGTATTCTATGAATGTTATAATACATCATTATTCATGTTATTTATTTCAAGATACATAAATCAAAAAAATATTTATTGGTTCATTGAATTTAAAATGATTAAGATAATTAGTCTTCTTTTTTTTTTGATCTTTCACAATTTTAAGAGTATTTATCTAAAATTTCTTATTTAAGAATTTAAGATTTCTGCATTATAAGCATTTCTTTCATTCTGTTCACAAATAACTTCTTTATTCCCAAACCTCGACCCACAAGTCTGTTCCATACCTATCAAATCCCATGTCACATTGTTCTGTCATGAATGCAAACCGCTTCCACCAGCATACGACATGTCCTTGACTATTGTTATTGCATTCTTGTCCATTTTCCACATGTCAAAGGAGAAACAATCATCCAAGGCTATCTTCTTTTTCATTCTCATCTTCTTATTTTCCTGAATTAGAAAAATTCATTTATGTTTACTTCTATGATATTATAATTGATAAAAATTATATGTAGTATAATCTATGAATAGCTTCAATTAATCATTCATTTCTCATAATGAAAATAATGCTTATTACAAGTGATTAAAATGTAATTATTGTAAAATAACATTTAATATTTGAGATTAGGATCTGAAGAATACATAATTATCCAAGATTTTAAGTAGATACAATCTAAATTGTTATGTATGATAATATATCTAATAATATAAAAAATCTTTAAACATTTTATTAATTTTCATTAGCAATCTTTCTTCAAAATTTAAAAATATTCCAAATATTTCATGTTGAATATAAGATTTTAATAAAAAGAATTAAGAGACACATGCAATGTTATAGCAATTTCATTACTACATTTCCTTACAAACCAAAACTCAATTAAAATGAATATTGAACTCGTTTCCATTTTCCAATGACTCAACACGGTTCAGTGGGAAATTTTTGAAACGTTTCCACGCGGAAGAACGGTCAACAATGAATTGTTCGCATAATTGGTAAGCGCAACAACAGTTTCGCAACTTGTCGGTCTCCTAGCTTCGTAAGGAGAGTCAGTAAGTCAGTCAGTCAGTCAGTCAGTCAGCCGCTCAGCCGTGGGATTGGATCTCGACGTGCTAATGAGCGCCCGCGGTTACGCAACGCTCGTTAGAACCTCTCCTCGAGAATGGTGGATCGTCCTCGGTGAGAGTCCTTGCACGGGTGTGACCGACCCCTTGCGACATTCCACGACGAACGATTTCGCGCTAGATGCAATCGTACCTACTAAGTTGGTGTCTCATTTGGAGAAATTATCCTCAAGTGCAACGATAAAAGTGATAATGAACGGTATTCTTTGAAAATTTCTTGGTGAAAGTGACACGATTCGCAGATAGAATTTTTTTAATTTTAAACTTTTGATAGGTTTAAGGATGTTGCTTCTTATTTAATATTTGATTTATTTGGTAATAATATAGCAAAGAGCTAATAATAAATATATCAGTCTTATTGATATTATAAAGTATAAGATGTGAGACTTTATTAAAATTGATGAGTTATAATATGCTATACATATTATCTAATTTACATTTTTATATAATTTAAATTATATTGCAACATAAATAGAGATTTTAGACAAAAATGTGCTTTTTAAAAAAATGTAAAAAATAATATACAAGTTGAATAATGTTAATGGAATATTTATTTTGCAATCATACTTATAATATAGATTGTAAATCAAATCCAAGAATATTTGGTAACCAAAATTTTAATTCTGATTTGTCAAATCACAAACTTCTCAATATAATTATGCACTGAAATAATTTTTGTTCACAAAATAAAAATCATCTATTAAAATTTTTAAATTTAAAGAGAATATGATGGTCATAGGTCCTTGATTTCTAGATTCAAATATCATTTCCAGTATAGAACCGTAATATATGTAATCCACTTATAAATATATTTCTAACTCGTCTAATCTGATCACGATATCGAAAACGTGATTCTCGATACTTGTCGTCTCTCTTTCTCTTCCATTTTACCACGACCTTTGTCGCCTCGAAGGAAGACGATCCTCTTCATGGAAGTAATCGAGAGCTCCTTATTACACTCTATCCGACACTTGATTATTCTTCCAATGATGGATTAATTAAGTTGGCCGATTCGCCGATGTTTTCCACGTGTCAACAGGTGTCGGACAAGCACAATCGATTTCTCAATCAATCTCGAGTATCCTCGTAACTTTCCACCACGATCATTTTGCCCGACCGTTCTCTCGTCTCGATTTATCTAAAACATTCGTTATTTTCAGACAAAACAGTCATTATCGAGGTGAATAACGACCACTTTGCAAAACGACGAACAATGCTTTTTGTACTGTGACACGTCTCGTATTTACGCACTTACAATACGTTGTTTCACGATTCCTCAATGGTTTTTTTTTTTTACAATTTCACGTAGGTAGTAGATATTAATTCTTTATTTTCTGACGATTTGCAATATCTCTTATTTTACTATACCGTCATAAATAGAATGTATTAAGTTAGATAAGTTACGGTTAAGATTTATAAATACTACTTCTTTCAACTTTTTTCCTTTCTTTTAAGGTGCTGTATACAATGATGCAAGTATAGAAAAATACTGTGCAATATAAAGAAGATTTATCGTACGTACATTGTAATAGTTTCTTTTTTCTTATAATAGACTCATTCTTGCCTTTCAGACAAAAAACACAATATGAGTTATTTCAATTCTGTCTGTTGCAAATTACAGTCACTTAGTTAATGACCAATTAAATATACATATGTTTATACCTCAATCAATATATGTAATATGTCATTTAAATAACTTTCAATTACCTGTAATAAAAATTGCTGTAAAAGATTTAAAACAAAGTTAAAAATCAATCTTCGCGAACGTTCCTCCTAAGAACAATCTTTTTTCCCTCTTCGCAAGCAATAATTTCCATCTACCTGCCAAACAACTTATCCGATCAATAACTTGAATTGAAATAAATCCAAAGAGACAAGCGGCGATACAAAATTGACACATATTAGATCGTAAAACCTTATCCTGGTCGGCCTGTTACGACCAATCACGATAACATTTCGCGAATGAAAAGATCACTTACAGGTTGGAAAATCCTTCGACCCCGTTCTCACGATACTGGTTGGACGGTAGCCAAGGAATTCTTAATAATAATCCAGGTATTTTCCAAGTTGGACATAAGATACTCTCGGATACTGGTCGATCCGGTCACTGGCCTTGCTACATTTTTCAAAATTAATTAAAAATATTTTTCCTATTTACGAAAACTGGTTCCGGCTGAAACGAGATTTCACGAGAAGTCGCTAAGAGATAAGAACGGCTAGGCGAAATGATTGGCTGTAACGTGAGAGTGACACCTTCATTTTCATCTTTGATCTGAAGCTGATAATGAAGAAATGAGATGCATTGAAATAAAGTAGGGTAATAAAGATGATAATTTGGAAGATTTTCGCATAGATAGAGGAGAGATTTCTGTAATAAAGATTTCTCATATCCTCGAATATGATGCTCTCATTATTATAATCAGGGTTTATTATGTAATTCTAAATTCTAAATTCTAATAATCTGTCTACAATAAATTCTAATATCAATTTCAAATTATTCAAATTCTAGATGAAAAACTATGGAATAAAATTTTTCAAATTTCTTCCAGACTTATAAAATTTCCTCTCCTCTTTTACAACAACCATGACTGATTTTGAATTTTTTTAGGATCCTTGGCCAACTGTTTAAAACTAAAATCAAGAACCTTCTTAAGAACTTACTGCATATTAATTATAAAGTCAAAAGAGAATAAGATGAGCCACCTTTGCCAAGTCCTTAGAACCAAGAAGAACCAAGAAACATTTTTAAGACTTATTGCATTATCTTTGTATTGTAAGGGCAAAGAAGAATTAAATGGAATTAGCCTTGCCTCCATGCCGAAAAATAGATGGTTAGCCAATATCTCATCTGTTGGTACAATACTTGGCCAGAAGGCAGCACGTTTCTCTCATTATGCCTCAACCGTCTCGAAATCCTAACTGTACAATGCACTCACCCCGCCCAAGGGGCCAGCATCCTCGACACGCTCCCGTGTGGACGTGGAACGCAGGAACGTGGTCGATTATTTCGCGGAGAGAGAGGGAGCGAGAAGGTCGCAGACACACACCGAGTTAAGGGCCTCTTCTCTCGAATCGGTCATCTTGATTTACGACGTCGGAAGCGGCCGTAGATACTTCACGCACTCGCACACTTACCACACACGCACACACTTGCCGTGAATCGATCTGTCTACCTAGCCGTAGACGCAGTTGGAAAAATCGAGGCGGTTCTACACGTGGCCTTGAGACGCCTCGCTTTTTGATATTTGTATCAGAGGCGAGATGTGAGAGTGTGCGACGAGAGTTGGTATGAGGGAGGGGATTTAATGGGATTTAAGGGTTAATGATGGTCGTGATTGGATGGAAGAGGTTGAAGTGGAGTGGCAGACGGTTATTTATATTTGGATTCTATTTTGAGATGCATACGTATATGTATAAAAAAGTGTGATATATATTATGGTAATGGTTGGAGATTAATCGTAATTTTTCATTATGATGTTTACCAGTCATATCATGTTTAGTTTAGTAAAAGGAATTTTCAATTTTTCAATCATATTTTCCAAAAATATATATGAAAGAATTAGAGAATTTATTTTTGTTATTTAATCAATTTTTCAAAAAAATTCTTTTCCAATATCAAGTCAAAATTCACATTATAAGAATTTTTAAATGATAGATTAACTAAAAATACTAATACTAGAACAGAAGCAATAAAATTAAATGTACCTAGAAATTATAAAATAACAGTTTACTCTAATTATAACTAACAAAAGATAATAAATTCTAAAGTTGATCAATAAAAGTCAATCTCATAACGAAGACCATAAACTTTATCGAATTTCAACACAAAACTATTAACTTGATTAACCTTTAAACTCAATTCTTGTAAAAGGATCTAACCTAAAAAAGAAGGAGGGAAAAAAAAAAAAGAAAAATACGGCACAGCGATATTACTCAAGATCGGCACGCGGTGAATTTGAACCGGTCGGGGAGAGAAAAGCCAGCTTCCGATCGCCTAATTGAACCTCTATTCCAGCTCGTTGATCGTGATAATGACATTTACATAGGGAGGCTGATATCGGTTTACGGAACTGGTCCGGCCGCGAACACGTTAACGAAACTAATCTCAATTAAGACTGAATCCGATAATGAGGTGGTTTAGTGTTAGCGACCTAACCTCACGTGCACGCACATATATATGTGCACACGGGGGTATAAACCTCGTAGACTTATCTAGTAACTTTCACATTCCACCGAGCGCGAAACGATTTGCCTTGGTGGTTTATTAACAGGCTTTAATTGCGAGTGCAACAACCCGCAACCGTGTTTGGTGCCGATTAATCACATTTGTCAGGACAACGCTTACTTCCTAGTGCATCGTATGCAGGCCGAACAGGGATCGATAGAATATCCTCGATATCCTTGTCGCGATGATACAAAGCCGGTGCCTTCTAACCACTGCTGTTTATCGAAATCACGATTGATCGATAATTAACGGTGACTCTGTACTTGTCCTTCCTATTTATCGAAGTATATATTATATTCTCTCAGTACGATTTAAAAGCATGTGTTGTATTCTTGAAAATCGAATGAAATATCGATTAATCGATTGGATATTGAAATGATTGCAAAAGATGCGATTTATATAATATAATTTATTTCCAATTTTTTAGAATATATAAAAATAATTATTTGAAATATATGCAAATATGTATATATTCCTACTATATCTTACTATTATAGATTTGGAATAAATTTTAGGTTAGATCTTGATGGTTAGTTAGGTTAGATCTTAAATTGGATTTTAATCATTTGAAAATGTTAATTTAGAGTTTATTTAAAAATTTTTTTATTATTTAATGAAATTAAATTACAATTATTTATATATTATATACATATTCATTAGAAAAGTGTTTTAAGATCTTGATGTCTCTCTAGAACATAGAACCAGTCTTTCTTTTTTCGCTCACGAGTCTGCTCAGAACAAAAGTTTCTTCTAGCAAGGATAAAGCAGTTTTTGTAACAAGTAACTTGTTCTAGTCGGTTTCTACAAACCCACTCCTCTACATGTCGTTCTATTTCTTTCCTATTTAAATTGACCTTGTCGAATTAATTACTCTGTTAGCCCGCTAATATTACATGTCTCATTTCACGCGTATCCATACAAATTTATTTATTATCTTTAATATCACCGAGATATTTAAATTGCATTAGACAAAAATAAGTATAATAATCTAGCAAAGAGATCAAAAAATTCGATATGAAATCTTCAATCAAATTTATCAGAAACTTGATTGAAAGTATTAAATATTTTTGCTCTAAGATGACCTAAATCTATTTACAATATTATAATACTATTATCAAAATAATAATAGTATTAACATTTAACAATAATAATTTTTATATTAATTATATTTTATTGTTAATAAAAATGTTTAGAAAATGCTAATTATTAAGATATTTTTATCAATATGTATTACTTTACAAGAATTTGTAGCATTTAAATATCATTAATTATATGATTATATATTCCAAATGATTCATAGATAATTTTTATTATAGTTAAATTATCTATTTTTAACGAAATAAACATAAATATAACGCATAAAAAGATACCTGGATATCTGAATGTTGATATAAGCACGAAGAGGTTAAGTTCCTTCGCCAATTTTATATAATATAAAAACTTCTTAGCAGTAATGGCACATATACATACATATACACACATACACTCAAATCAAAAATATCATACAATAATCAAATAAAATCAATCGATATTCTCAATCCTATAATATAATAAATATAAATTTCTTTCATCGAAATGACCGTATTCACTTTCAAGTCACGTCCGGCCATCTTTCGAACCGATTCATCCGCGCGTGCGCTCCTTGACCGCAACATCTAGTATATATACGCACAATACGTATGTATATCCATTGGAACTCGCCTTAACCTAGGCAAAAGCGAATGGCAGTGAAGCAGTCGGACGAGCTTTAAGTCCAGGCTATGCCGGAGGCCGAAATGAAAGAGAAGGTGAACGCAAATACGGTGTAAATCATGCGTGGGCAACGTACACGAAATCAATCGAAAACCGGTGATCGAAGATCGTTCCTGAGGCCAGTATCAATAACCCCAATCACCGGATCGTTAAAGATCGCAGTGTCGGTCGGCCCTTAACGATGCAATTAGGCCGCGAGAGGGCGCTCGAATTAGGATTGATAAATGTCAGGAACGCCTCCATACTGCTCGCGTCGTTTCTGCTCTTCGCAATCAGAGGCAAACGAATTTATTCGGTATGTAGATGCAATATACTGACTCTACCCGCGTCATTAATCCTCTGTCGCGCCAGTAATAAGCCCTTAATCTTCTCAGAGTATCGGCTACCAACTAGCGAAGGATCTCACGAGTATATTCGCAAGGTTAGGTTAGGTTAGATTGGTCGTCTTGGATTCGTACGCATATTCCGCGAATTTGCAAGAAAATTGCGGCTTCTTATACGATACCAAGGTGATATTTATAAATGGAAAGATACTTTTCGTGTTGCTTGCGATTATTAAAGGTAATTAATGCGGTTAATAAATATTGGCTCGATCGCGTTAAATCATAGTGAAGGCCACCGGATGGGATCGAGGCTTCTGAAGAAGCCGGTCTTGGGTGGATTGTGGAATTTATATGGTTTTTTCCATTTCTTTTTGCATCTTTGAGATTTTTTCTTTTCGTGATTCTTGGAGATTTTTGTGAATATAAATTTTTCGATCGTGTGAAATTGATCGAGGGTTCAGATAAAATTTATTGGAAGATTGGAAAGAGGTATCTGGATGCTTCCAGTAAAAATTTTGTATACAGTGTGAGATGAAAATATTGATAATTATAATAAATTTGAGAAACAAGTATTTTATATAGCAAGTATAATTCGGTAAGCACAAATTCTATACAAATTATTGAACTATGTGTGTAACATGATAAAATATTATTATAATTTAAGAAACAATCATTAATTTAAAAGTTACATATAAAATGTGAAAATAAATATTGTTGTTTTTATATCAAAAATATGAATTCTCTCTTTGAGAAGTCGTTTTTTCATTCTTAACTTCAGATAATAATAAAACTATATTTTGTTGTTGAATTTTGAAATAAGTATTGATATTTAAACAATGTAATAATATTTAATATCATGATATTTCAATTATAGAGAATTTTATTCTAAATAATTTGAATTTTATTTGTATTAATTTTGTCATTTTTTTATTTTTTTGGGGGGAAATTTCAGAAGAGAAGTACCTAACCTAAAAACGTTGACAAAAAGAAAGAAATAAGTTTTAGATTTAATAAGGACATGTAAAAATGGAAGAGAATTAAAATTATGCATGGGAAAAATGTGACTGTACGTTTCCAAGGAGCCAGTGTTCAGCAGTTCGTAATTTCAATTCATTTAAATACACCATAAAAAGCTTCGATTTATTTCTGTCGCGCTACGTAACCGCCATGAAAGGAATATTCCTCGGTGAAGGTGAAAGTTCGAGGATTGTCCACGATGTACTGTAAATCATTCGAACAGCCCACGGAAATAAAACAACAGGAAAGTTTGTCTTGCACCATCTCCTCTACCTTCGAGGTCTGTACTTGATTCGAAATTTATTTATCGACCATGTTCAAATATTTTTCTCCGATCTAATAATATAAATTCAATAACTTTTTTTATTTTAAAATTTTTTTTAGTGAATGAATCCAAATAATATTTCTAATAGTATGAATCAAGAATTTGTCTATCTTCTTGAATCTTTTTGATCCAAGTATAAGTATAAATCCAAAGTTTTCTCATTCTTGGATTTTCTTCAACGATTATAGTTATCCAAGAAAAGCAAAGGTAACTCATCCAGTGATAGCTGCAGTTTCAAAATCACGGCACGTAATCATTGGCTGTTAAGTCTATAACCTTGATGCGACCTTCCTTTGAATTGACCCTGACAGCCGTGCCGGGCCCAGCAGGGTCTGACCAACATTCCCTTATTTTCGTATCGTGGAGGCCTGCGATGAGTCGGTCCCATTACAAGACACGATGGAGGGGACAAGCTGGATTTAATGAGCGGTTTCGCCTTTCGGTTGGCGCGATATGCGCGCCGATTCCTTGTAATTGGTATAATTGGCTTTGGTCGATCGGTGACCGGGTTGCTCGTTCCAAGGGTCGTCACTTTCGGCTCCACTGAATTCAATCGATCCTGTCTTTATCGGAACTCCTTTATTCGGTCGGCTTGATCGATTTTGGCGGGTCACTTTGTGAGCGAAAGTCGGTTGCGATGATTGGTCAACCATGATCGATGACCACTAACTGAATTTTGAACAGAGATATGATAGATAGATTCTAGAATAATCTAGAATATGGCCTAATCTATATTTTAACGTATTCTCTGAACAAGTAAGTTTGAAAAGAAATTGTCTTTAAAAATATTTTGGAAAAATTTTAAAATAGTTATTAAAGTTTTTAATTTAATGTATAAATCTTTTAAAAATGGAGACTTTTTTTAAAGAGATTTAGTTCTTAATCTAATTGTTAAATTGTTTTTATTATACATGCAAATCTATATTTTTTTATAATTTTTCTAAAATTTTTTAGGATTTTTCTAGAATAGAAAAATGTAATACAGGATATCTTAGAATTTAAATAAATTATATTTATAAATTTAATTAAATTTCTTTCTTTTCAAAATAATTTTCCAATATCAAGTCATTTGATTAATTGACTGAAATAAAAAAGTAGTTTATAGTCCAATCAATTTGTAATTCAATCATTTTCTGGATATTTATCATCAATTGATTTTTCCAAAAGCCCAATTTTTCTTCTCAAACCTAAGATAAAATTCTAAAATTTCCATCTTCACAAAAAATAGTGGCACAATGCCAAAATATCCATTGTTCAATGTATCATATATTCTTTTCTTTCGGCCGTTTCTTCTCTGATTCAACCACCGGTTCAGTTACACGGTCAAAAGGAGGATAGAAATAAAAGAACAAGGTAACCGATGTTACTTTCATTCGTTGCTTCGAGCCGCGTTCGTGGCCAACTCTTATTTCACAATCGAACTATAAGATCGTGATCTCGGTTGCCTCTCATTCGACTTTCCATTTCGTTCGATACACACCGCGCACATAATACATTACCCTGCCGCTTGTTCGCCGCTTTTAAGGCGCTGATTATGCATGCGTCCGGATATATTTATGCGCCGCGAGAACTTCGACCGATTTTTATTTTTGCCACACGTTAATCACACCACGGGTTTGAGGACGACCAAACAAAAGATTTATGGGTTTTCGTAAAATGTGGGGAGTGGCGGTGAGGGTAGCGCGGATCCTCCTCTTTTTCTTTGAACTTCCCGCGCGAATTTTATTCTCCGAAATTTCCAAGATTCTTCTCTAAAAGATATTTATGGATTAAATATGGATTTAAGTATAAATATTTCGTTACAGGAAATTTTTAATAAAAAAAATGTAATAAATAACGAACGAGAATAAGTGGATATTTTTAATTTATTATATGTGAATTAATTTAATCTAATATTTTTAAAAATGTTCAAAAAGAATTCTACTCTTACCGGGATGAAAAGGAGAAAATCAGGTGGAACTATAAGTTGAATAATCGATTATATTTGGTAAAACATTTACAAGGTAATAAGATTTTTTTTTTTTTTTGTTCATTTAACGTTACATTTACAGGCAAGGCATCATCAAAGACCGTACCAACTCTACAATAATTGTAATAATTGTATAATGTTTACTTATAAGAAAAGTATGTACCATCAAATTATCTTTATCGTTACTATCAATATTTAATATTACGGTAGTTCGCTACTCTTATTAATTCTTTTTTGTCAGGAACAAATACATATTCTTTTTTTTTCTTTTTGTTTATTCTTCTCAATATATTTATATTATTTATAATATATACCTTTTTATTTTCTTTTGCATTAATCTTTATAATCAATATACATCAATTCGCGATTACATTGAACGGTGTTTAAGAACTGCACCCCGTGTAGGCAAAACAAAATTTTCGGACACGTTCCTCGAGGTGTGTGTATGTGTGTGTATATGTGTGTGTGCGCGTGTGTATGTATGCGCGTGTGTGTGTGTGTGTATGCCTCCACGATCGAACGAACAAAGAAAAATATACGTGTTACATTATATTATAGAATATGTACTGTGTATGCGTACGAAAAATTAAAAAGGAAGAGAAAAAAAATTCTGGAAATGTTTAAAACGTGTGTTCTTCCTTTCTTCGAAATTACACGCCACCTTCTTTCGTCTTTCCTTTTTCCTTTCGATCGTATGGTTTCAGTCGTATCGTTGAGTCGATGCTCTTTTGAAAACGATTCGATCCACGTTATTTTTTCTTTCCGTGTAACTTTTTTTTTCCCTTACGATTCGTTTTCGAAGAGCGTTTTCAATCGATTTTCGAATAGAATTGCGGAAGATTTGGTCAGTCGCGAAATATATCGAAACAAATTCACTGTCATATAATTATTCGAACAGAATCGATCCAAACTTATTTAACATACATTTATATCGATATTAAATATTTTTGCCAGAATTCAATCTGTAATTTCAAAGACTTTTCAATTCTAAAATTATAAAATCGAAATATAAATCGATATCAAATAATGACATTTTTCAACTGATTAATATTAAGGAATTCGAATTCGATAATAGTGCAACTGAAATAGTAATATAAACTATAATTGTTCCAACATATTTCATTCCGCATTACAAGTGTACGACAAATGTATACGTCTCAGATACACAGTTTTAACGTAGTACAAACTATCCTGTATGATACGACGATACTAAAGGCCGATCCACATTGACAGACAATTGTCCGCGGATCGTGTCTGCATTCGACTATATATACAAGTCGTAGTCCACGAATATCGTTCAACTATTGACAGACAATGTACACAGACTGTTCACAGACAATGTCTGCGATTGTAGATAGGTCTTGAGGATTATTACATTCGTTGAAGTGAAGACGCTCGAATGAAAGGAGGCGTTCCTCGGTGCCGCGAAGCGGAGTCTATTTCATGCTCGCACGTAAGGACAGACAGACAGACAGACAGACAGGCGGACAGAAGCGGAGAAAAAGAGTAGCATGTATATGTGTGTATGTAAAAAGAGAGAGAGAGAGAACTATTGCACTATACTGATTCATGATAATCTTTCTTGATTAACTAGGCTGTGCGGCAGCGTTTCGTGGAGATTTCACATATTCGGTTCGATGAATCTATTGAATTGGTTCAAACGTTGCTGAGGAATAGCTTGGAAACTTGAGAATATTATTTTATCGATAATATTGAAATTTGGAATATAGGTTTTAAGGATGTATAGGGAGTTTTTTAAGTTCAAGTATCTATTAGAATAGAAATTTTAAATTGAAATTAGTTTGGTATTTGAAAATAAATATTGATGTAATGTAATCATCTTTGATATTTAATCTTTCTTTTTGAGATATAGATATTGTAGAAAAGATAAAGAAGTATAGATCATATCTATATTTGTTAGAATTATTGAAATACTTGTTTCTTTTTTCCAATTTTGAAATTAAATTTATTTTTCTTTACCTAAATTGCCCCTCAATCTTTAATTTCATAATATTGCACTAAGCATCTGAAACAAATTATTATAAAAATCAAAATATAATTCAATCAAGCTATACATCAAAAAACTTTTGCTGAACGCAAGTAAAAAAGATAAAATCATAAGGCAATAAGTTATTTAACACCGAATTCTTTTATTACATAAACACATAAACGATTGAAAATATACAAATCTTTCTAAGATTCTTCCAAGACATACCAAATCACAATCCCTTTCAAAATTTCAATTTTATCAAATTCCTAAAAACTTTTTAATAAAGTTTTGAAATACTTCAAGCATTCCACAAAATATATATATACATATATATATTTCAACTCACTCAAAGATTTTTTCAAATACAACATCCAAGCTTCTAAATCATTAAAAAACCAACTTCTCAAAAAAAAAAAACTTTCAAAAATCTCTTATTTAACAACGTTCGAATCGATCTCAGTCCATTTCTATTTCTGAGTGAATCGAATTGCTTGAACGATTGTTTTTTTTCAAACCCGCTTGTTTTCCATCAATATTTCAACGAAACGATCGCTTGAAACTGGATGTGTGTGTGTGTGTGTACATATACACGTTTCGTTGATCAAGGTTCAATATCGAATGCTCGATCGAATTCAAAATATTCGAAATTCGCGCCAAAACGACGAAGGAAAAAGGAAGTACGACATCGAAGCATTGGGGTCGGTCGAAGAGTCGCGTTTATTCCTGAAACAAGTCGGAGAGCTATACTTTAACCCTTTCTTCGTCCCAAACGTCCTCTGACCCCTTATTGATGGAATGTTTCTCTGTGTTTCTCTCATGTTCGAGGTCATGACGGCCATTCATCACCGCGAAAAATATATTTTACAATGATACATATATATATGCATTTATATAATAATAATAATAATTAATAATAATAATAATTAATAATAATAATTAATAATAATAATAATATAATTATAATAATATATTTCTCTCTTAAAAGCAATTCACATATTCGCAGTTTTTCTTTCTTTCTTTCTTTCTCTTCGTATCATATGTACGATACGTGCGTATGAACTATGTACAAAAAAAAAAAAGAAAAAAACGACGAGGAATTATTGAATTAATGGGCGAAAAATTGTTATTCGGGATAAACTAGCATTTTTCTTTTTTAGTCCAAAGCTACCCTTCCTTTTTTATATTATATCCTTCGATTTGTAGGGTTAGGGCGACTGCGTTATAATCGTAATTATAATAATAAAAAGTAATAAAAGTTAACTTGGTGGAAGTGAGTAAATAGAATGCAACGAAATCGAATCGATGAAAAATTTATGCATCATATTATTCGTATGAACGCGAACGATGGAAGATATCAATTGTGATGTATATATTATTTTTTTTCCTTTTTTTTATCGATTACGATTTAAAAATAAATGCGATAACGACTCGATCATTGAGAACTCGATGATTTCGTTTTGAAGAGAGTAGAAGAATAGAGCAAAGATAAGAGAAAAAAAAAAAAAATTAGAAAAGAGAAAGAAATAAACGCGTGTATATAACGCTGTGTGCATATTATACGAATCTATTGTAATAATAATAATAATAATATAATAATAATAATAATAATATTAATAATAATAATAATATTAATAATAATAATAATAATAATAATAATAATAATAATAATAATAATAATAATAATAAACAGTGTTCTTTGGTAACACAGTGATACGTCCGGAAACCACGGAATATTCGATTTCAACGTATTGTCCGATCGTGACAAGATGATCCCGATAAATGTGCCTAACATCGGTTGAGGATTATAACATTTCAATACTTCTTTGTGATGAAACGAGTTAAACTTTTGAAAGAATTCGTAGAATCTTTTAGAATTCGTCGAATTTTATCAAGGCTTTTTATAAAAAATTTGATAGCACGATCGAGGAAGATGAAATAGAGAGATCGAAAGTACTTATCAACTATTATTTTCAATCATTAAATGCAAATCAAAGATACATTTTAAAATATTTTTTCCAAAAAAAAAGAAGATTCTTTGTTCCATGATTTTTCATCGATACATCAAATTGAATCTCTATCCTCAAGCCAATCCGCACAATTCAAGTATGCTCTCAACAAAATACAGGAATCGCGTGTATGATAAATCGCCAGATCGTTTTCTCGTGTAACGAAAAATAAAAAAAAAAAGGGAGAGTACCATCTTGTCCCGTTGATCTATGATAAATAGTACATATATATATTTTATATATATATATATACATGTGATGACTGCAGGGTTCCTCACCGTCCCGTTTTCAGGCAACTCACTTCTCCCCGACTCTTTTCTTTCTTTCTTTCTTTTTTTCTCTCCATTCCCGTACATATTCATGGAGCGTAATTCTGCTCCTTTTCTTTTTTTTTCTTACGTTTTTCATCCGTATATACATAACAATCGATACAATGTTCTCATTGGGTAAACGACAATGGCGATGTTCGATACACGACACAGACAGACGTTCGAAGCAGCTTTGACCGATCGAAGAGAAGCGGCAACTTCGAACGTGCAAGCGGTCGTTCGCGATATTCGTTCGCGTGGCTAGCGTATAATTAATCTAAAGAAGATACACCATTTTTACTTTCGAGCAACGATCTATTATCAAATTCTTTCGCCGCGTCGCTCTTCGTCCCAAAGCCTCCCGCACGCACTCTATACATGCACGCAACGACACACACCGTATCCTCGTATTCTCTTAAGCTTAAGCTTATCGATAGTTAAGTAAATATCTGTAAATCCTCTCTATGTACACCCTGTTTGAAATAGTTCCCTTAAACCTAGCCCTAAGAACACCGCGTCCCCTGGTGATCCCATCGCCTGGAACTCTCGTTCTTCTTCGATAAATAAAATTTGAAATTCCCGCCTTTCGTTAACACGAAAACAGTTTCCTCCTCTTCTTTCATATTTATTCAAGGAGTTTTGCAGTCTAGAGATTGAAGCTAACTTGTCTCAAGCTTAGCTCGCGCGATAGGAAAATCCAGTTTCTGACATCCTTCGGGATAAAATTTCGTCGTGTTGCAGCATTCGATCCTTCCTTCCTTCGGGGCAATTTGGTCTTGGGAATCGCGTTTATCGGTGGTCGATAATGGAAACTCGTTACCGATAGTCGGTAATTTCGACGCTCGGGTAAACCAGAGCTTCGTTCGTATGCAGGCGTTCAAGTCTCCGGTTTCGTGGATCAAATTAAACCCTCGTGCCAGCTTATTTGCACAGCGTATTGGTCCACGCTTTAGGAAAAAAAACTTACGAACCAAGCTGCTGGCCACTGCCTACGTAAACGTAACTCTATGGTTGCTGAAGCAACAATTGTTCAAGCTCGTCGGCGGACCTCAAAAGAAATGCCGCTGATTCTCGATATCCGGTGATCAGTTGCCTAACGGCTGTCATTTCCGTTGCGTTCAACTTATGACTCAGAAGCGGTTTCGTGTTCTTCATGCTCAAATCCGTCGGTCCTGGAAAAGTGAATTACGTTTATAAATTATTTCTATCATTTCCTCTTTTTTTTTTTTTAATGCAACGAGCTTTAAGCGTGTTTCCAAGCAAACATCGATACATTCTCTTCAAATCGCAAAAAAATAATAGAATCTGCATCCAATTCTATGCTTAAAAATAATACAATGTTTTCCAACAGTGTTTGAATTAAACTATCCCAATCGAAACAAACGTGTTTATATATCACTAGCCAGAAAACACATCGGTCAACCATCGGACAATCCACAAGTTGGAAACCACTGTTAACGTAGGAGCTCGAGGAACGGAGAGTAAAACTCGAGCAAAAACAAAAGCTAGGCGCAGCAAGTAAGCAAGCGAACTCATAATAACACCGATAAGCAATATTACTTTGTGTACCGTTGCTCAATAGACCTGACGTGAAGCTCTGCGTGGGGTAGAGCCCCGCCGACAATGTTGGCGGCACTGTGGTCGGCCCGGCGCGTTGGAACGCCTGGCTGAAGTTAGGTCTGTACATCGCCGTTGGTGCACCACCGCTGGCAACACCGTTAACCGTCGACGAGCTGACTATCGTCGCCTGGCTGCAAAAAAACGCGAGCGAGATTCGTGTTAGAGATAACGCCCCGTGCTAGCATTGATTAGTTCCCCGCTCGATTCCGCCTCGCTAGTTCCTCTCTCTCTCGCTCTCCCCCCCTTCCCTCTCTCTCTCTCCTTTTTTTCTTTTCTCTTTTTTCCCCAACAGTTTTCGTTCCGTGATCTTTGACCGTCCACGAGAGACGGAGAGACGCTTATCTCTTCTCGGCCTCCTCTCCTTCCCCCGCCCGCGAGTTTATCCGACTTCTCGACTCTCCGTGAATGAGAGATCGTTGAGAGAGTGAGAATGGGCGGCTTGCCGAGGACCGATTACGACAGGAGAACGTATATAGTTACTTTTTTTTCTCTCTCTCTGTCTCTCTTTTTTTTTTTCCTCGCGCCGATCGAACGTCAATCGTAAGAGGCTGCGTTGCTAGTTAGAGGTTGAATCGAGGAGAATGTTTTTGCATCGGTGTTTTTATTAAGTTTTTTTTTTTTTCTTCTTCTTCTTCTTTTTATTCGAGATCATTTCAGTAATTTAGTTTATCAATTGTGGATACTATTACTGATACTTTGCTAAATTCGTGTGTTATTGCGTACAGTGTTGCATCAAGTATAGCGGCCATGTTAGATTTGACGAAACATCGATGGAAAGAAATGAAATACTTTCGAGAATTAGTAGTAGTTGTTTGTTTTATTCAAATATGTAAATTGTTAAAGGTATAAAGAATTGAGATTTATTAACATTTTGAAAATATCGACTAAGAAACGAATAAATCTTTGGTGTGACACGATGAATGGTATCATTTTGTAGAACTATGATCTTTCTTTATTTCTAATATAATATACACCTTTATTACAAGATAAAAGAGTATCTGTTTATTTGTGAAATAAATAAAAAAAAATTGATTTCTTTATTTGTTTTACTGCTAATATCAAGAATACAAAAAGCTTATTTATTTTAATTTGATATAAATGTAAAAAGAATTTACTTAAGAATTTAGGAATCAGATTAAATGACTTTGCCTTTTTCAGAAAGAGAAAAGTAAATTTCATCGATGATCTAAATCCACTCGTCTAGACAGTATTTTCATTTCTAAAAAATTCAGCGTCACAATTTTACCAGCCGACTTGATTTAACTGTTATCTATCTTTGTAACAAATTAACCGATATCACGTTGAATAACTGGCTGAGAAATGTAATTGAGTTATTTAAAGTTCATCAACCGTATTTAATTTTTCAACACGTTTAACTTTCATCCAATAAAGTGTTTAATTAATTAATTATATTTCTGGAAAAGAAGACTGTGAAAAGATTGTGAGTAATATTGAGTTAACTAATTCGCGGTTAATTATTCAACAATTATCTAGTAGGTATATATATTCAAATATTTCAAAATAAATTTGATTCTTTTTTTCTTACAACAAATGTAAATATAAACAGTATTATCGATAAATCCCAAGTCATTGGGTTCATTTTATTGGAAGATTTTATTTGTTTATCAAGAAAATAAGAAAGAAAAAGAAAGGAAGAGAGGATAAAGAGTTTAATATTTTGAAATATCATATTAAATATTTGATATAATTGATAAAAAAAAATAAGAGCAGAAAGAAAACCAGATTTCTTTATAATAATCTACACATTTTGAAAAAAAAAAACATGTACTATGATTTTTAAGAAAATGACAATGTCAGCATGTATCATTTGAAATTCTTAATTCTTAATTAATCTTTATATATCACAATATCATAAATATTTATAATATATAACGCGATGTCACAAATTAAAATCATAATATTAACATATTAAATCGTAGATTCCATTCTATCTCTACATTCTAAAAATAAAATTAGTATCTACATTATTAGTCAATAATCTAATAAATTATATCTTTTCTTTTTTTTTATATAGAAATAAACCAACGATTAAACCAATTTAATTGCAATTATTGATAAACAGATATATAATCTCACATTGTTAATTTGCTTTAAATAGAATTTAACGTGTTTATTTATTTTTTAATTTGCACTCAACCCCACTTGTTCATTTATTCATTATTTTAAATCTAGTCAACGATCTTCTCCATCCAAAAATTGTTCTATATGTATAAAAGAAAGAAAATTATTCGATGAATAATCATCATTTTAAATAACCAATTAATTTACCAAGTAATTTACAAATTTTAAAAAACAAGTTGAAACAAGATTCTCTTCAACGAGATCATTAAATCTTATACAATAAATTTAATAATTGTATCATTATCATATCATCCAAAAAACTAATCTACAATTTTTTAATCCCAATCAATTTTAATCAGAAATCCAAATCACCATTCTTAAGATTAATTTCCTTTCTTTTTCTCTTCTTCTTCTTTTCAAAAAATAGAATGATTTAATTTATAATTGGACAATATTTGTTAATATTAATATATTTATAATATTTTAATATCAGAAATCTAAATCATCATTCTTAAGACTAATTTCCTTTCTTTTTCTCTTTTTTTTCCTTTCAAAAAATAGGATGATTTAATATATTTAATATAATATAATATAATACCAGAAATCCAAATCACCATTCTTAAGATTAATTTCCTTTCTTTTTCTCTTCTTCTTCCTTTCAAAAAATAGAATGATTTAATTTATAATTGGACAATATTTGTTAATATTAATATATTTATAATATTTTAATATCAGAAATCCAAATCACCATTCTTGAGATTAATTTCCTTTCTTTTTCTCTTCTTCTTCCTTTCAAAAAATATTTGTTAATATATATTATAACATATAATATTTTAATTCCAGAAATCCAAATCACCATTCTTAAGATTAATTTCCTTTCTTTTTCTCTTCTTCTTCCTTTCAAAAAATAGGATGATTCAATTTATAATAGGATAAATATTCGTTAATACATATTACAATATAATAATATTTATAACAGGAGATAAAACGAGATGGAAAGGGGAAGAAGAATCGAAGATCGCCGACTCGATCATGAACATCTTTCACGAAACGTTATACTGACCTCATGAGACCCTTGTTGTCCGCCGGGGTGAGCAGTTTCGACGCCGGTGCAAGGGACAGGGGTGTGGAGGAGAGAGTGCTGCTGGGCAAGTTCGCCAAACTGGTTAGCGGCGCCAGGGACGTTAGCGATGCCGGTGGTGTATCCTCCCTTTTACCCGGAAGTGATTTCACCGGTGTACTCGAGAAATGCTCCAAACTTGACCGGACATCCGTTTGCTGTAACAACCGCTCGATCTTAGCTCTCCAAAGCGGGATTACCGGTGGAAAATACGGTTGAGGTGTTTCGTACTTTGGAGATAAGTCAAAGAGTGAGAGAGAGAGAGATGAGCTTCTAATAATTATTATTAACGTCGGTTAATTATTTTTTAACATTCCTTAATTAATATGATAATATTAAGAGGTGAATAATAATAGAGAGTATTTACTTTCTGGGGAATATGGCTGATGGCTGAAGGATAATACATCTCTGTGGCAATAATAATATTATTAATATTATTGTTGCCGTTTAAAAGTAAGTAATTCGATGACTTTTCTTTTTTTTTTTTATTATTGCAAATTTTTAATTGGCAATAATAAATGGCTACAAATTTAACGATAGGTATATTTTAAACTATACTTTTTTCTTTTCTTTTCTTTTTCTCCCCGCCCCCCCCTCCTCGATTAATTTGACGTAAGGATATATATATTTTTTACGAGCAATAATTTTATCCGATTTTTTTTTTTCCCCCTCCCGATTATTCATTTCTACGCGCGAATAAAATTATTAACACACGCCGCTTGTTTCACCGCTAAATTATATTTCGATTTTCATCATTGAAATAATGAAAATTCCACGAAATTTACGATTATCGGATTTTGCTTGAAGGAATTAAGTGCGTCTTATTAACAAGCACGTCCATGAGTAAGTACGCATGACGATAAACAGCGCAGACGATTCATGTAATCGTCTATAATTAACAATATTTCATGTCAACTGAAATATCCGTATCAATAAATAGTGACTCGAACAATCGACTATAATTAGCAATGTGACATACAGTTTATTGACATACGGTTTATTGCGGGTAGAAATCTTAAAAAAAGATCGAACGAAACAAAAATAAACAAACAAATAAATGAATAAACCAAATAAGAAATTCTTCTATGACGAACAGTATGCAGTTAATTAACATTTTGCAAAAAATTACGAAAATCGTGCCGATATTTCGAAGAGAAATTCGAAGAAAAAAAGAAGGGAAAAAATCGTAATACGAATCGAGCCTTTTTTTTCTTTTCTTTTTAGGGGCACGACTTTTGGATCACCCTGTAAATGAACTGTAATAACGTTTGTCGCGATTGGTCGCGACAAACTCTCCCCTTCCACTGCACGCGCGCGAGAAATTTATCTCTCACGTTCCAGATTTTTAATTCATTCTGACCCAGTTTTAGCCAGTGGCGATCGGGAATCGGCTTGGCGCGGAGATCGATCGATCGCTGTGTTGATAAAAAAAGAAAGAAAAAAAGAAAAAAAAATACTAAGGAAACCAACCACGTGGCTGGTGAATCGAATTCGTGTACCTGCTGGATCTGCACGCGATCGTACACCTGCTTGTGCACCACTCTTAGATTCTTTTTCCTCATGTTTCCCCCTCTTTCCTTTCCTCGTTTATCACCATTCCAATTAACAAGTCTGGTTTTCTTCTTCGAGTCGATCAAAAGTGTTCGAGCAATCGATTGTTTTAAACCAACGTCACGAACGTTGAATAGACAACAATAGGCTCGGTCTTTCCGAGGAGAAACCCACCGGCGGCCACTGACATATTCACATAATGATACACTTAATCAACTGTTTCCCAGTAATTGATCGTTTCGAATCGTTACGACGAGGATACACACCGCATCGCATCGGTGTACAGTATCCTTCAAAACACGCGCACCACAATCACACCGTATATATAAAATACACCAACAAAAGATCTCGAGAAAGATCTCGAGCCGAATCCCCTTCTCTCGATCCTTTCAAATATCCGTTTAATAACAAATATTCACAACCTCGTGTAAATTTCTTCGTCTGTGATCATCAAGACACAGACGATCGCCAAGTCGCACAAAACTGGTCACTGACTGAGCGCACCGTATCCAAACGGTGGAATCCGATGGTACATCATATCACAACACACCACGTGTTCCCAGTGACGTACGCTACGACCAGGGAACCACCGTCTATCCTATCTTCCTTCGCTATATATATCTCTCTTCTCGTACGACGATTATACAGCAGACTCAGAGCTGAAGTAACTCTGAAGAAGCTCTCAGTTCCTTCCATCCACCTGGTGTGAATAATAATATCGAAACAAAAACGGAAAAAAAAAAAAAAAAAGAAAGGAACAACGGAGCACAAAAAAGGATGGCGGTGGAACGTCGACCGACCGAGTGAACGTCGAGATCGAGAAGAAGAAGAAGAAGGAGAAGAAGAAGGAAAAGAAGCGGCCAGATGTGGCGGACAGGGACGTCGAGGCGTGAGTAAGCTCTCTCTCGTGGCCAAGGAAATTAATTCGTGGAAAGAGAGGCGAGCTAGTGGCGAAAGAAAGGGGAGAAAAGAAAGAAAGAAAGAAGGAAGGAAAGAAAGAAAGAAGGAAGGAAAGAAAGAAATAAATAAAGAAAGATCGGCCAGGGAGAGATCCAGCGGGGGACGGGTGGGGAGGAGGGAAGAGGACGAGCGCGCACGCAGAGAAAGAGGCGCGCAGGCACGGAGGAATGAAATCGTCAAGAGAGAGGAGAACGGATGTAGGGAGGTGTTTTTATGAAAGGCGAGCAGTGTGCGTTGACGTCAATTATATAGGTGGCCACGGCAGATAGCCGCGTCCGTGCACGAACCCCCGGTCTCTTCTCCTTAATAGGTTAGGTTTAGGTCGGCCGAGAGGTTATCGGTCTCTCCGCTCTCCCTCCCCCCGCGCCCGACACTATATCGTCGGTTTCCTCCTCCACGGCTAGGGATTTTCAAAGTAGATAAGTCGAGAAACTCGGATGTTCTCGTTTCTCTCTAGCTTTTTTGCGTTCGTTCGTTCCTTCGGATAGAGAGAGAGAGAGAGAGAGAGAGGTAGGTGTGCAATATTCACGAGGGCGAAGGGAGGATTAGGCGCGCCGGAGGAGAGACACGCCGATGCCGCCCACGTTCGACCACCAAACGGGGCAGATTTCTGCGTTTGTTTCGAGGGGTGAACGAACCTTGGCAAAGGGTGGGCAACCGTGTCGAAAATCGAGGTCGGTTCGTGCAACCGTTTTTTGGATTCGCGAAATTCGCCGTCCTCGAGAAGCTGATGGATACGCGAGACACGGAGAGGAAAGAACGAATCTGTCCTTTCTGTCCGTTTTAAATTCGTAAAATTCATGGTCTGATAAGGAATTAAGTGGATATGGAAGATTTTATTCTAGGAAGAATCTCGTGAAATTTAAGATCAATTCGTGATTTCAAGATATTATTAAATATGGAACGGAGAAATTTATCGAATTCTGTCAAAATAGCAAAATTCCATGTTCCTTTCGGATTTATAAAAAATACGATATGCAGAGCTTTTTCGTGAAAATTATTCTCTATTTATAGTTTGGTAAAAAGTAAACGAGATTTTATATTTGTTTCACCGTAAAGGATGTATCAAATTACAAAATCAATTCGAGTAAAGCTTCGACTTGTGAAATTCGTGGTTGACTCATGGTTCGATTAGAGAGTTAGCGGCGCTCAGATGTCGCTAGCTTCGCGCCGCCATGATGGGACAGGGCCTCGGTCGTAAAGTTGTGCGCACGATTAGGGAAACGAGACAACAATTCGTCGAAGTGGTGAAACAGGATGATTGGGCAAACGTGGTAAACGTGCGATTTTTCTTGATCTGGAAGGGGGAGCCGTGGCCCTTTTTTAAACGATGTCACGGACGCACGATGATGACTAATGGGGAGAGACAAAAAAAAGAAAAGAAAAAAAAGAAGAGAGTTAAGACCGCTGGCAATTCGGACTCGTTATCAACACCTTTGACACGTCCGTGTGTGTATCGCTCGATTTTTATCTGAGACAATGTACAGAATGAGAAAAACGTTTGATGAAATACAAGAAGTTTAAACGGTTGTGATATTGAATTTTTTTTTATGGGAAAGATATGTTATTCGGATTATGATACATCGCCCAGGGAAATATTTTATAAATTTTTATAAATTGAGAACGAAATGTATTATTTAAAGCCCCACTGATTGTCATCAATTTCTGTTACTCAACTCGTGTAAAAAACTTATCTTATTTTTGGACTGGATAAGAGTTCACCGAAACATCGATGTTTCACCGATATCTCGGCGAAAAAAAAAATTTGAATTTGATAATCTCGGAGTAAAAATGCTTCGATACGAAAATAGCAACGTCCATTTCACTCCCTTCCTCGAAATTTTCTCGAAACAATTTATTTATTTTCCATTACTTATTTTCCATTATTTATTTTCCATCCAATCTATAAATACATAATTCAAGTAACTAGAAATGAAAATAGAAATTCCATATCGATTCGAAAAATCGATCTTCCTTACGTTCTTATATACACATATATAAAAGCAAGATTAATTTACAATTTTCCAAACCAAATAACGTCAAAAATAAAATAAAAAAAATTCGAATCGAAGGCATATATATCGCAGCACGAAGCTTTGTCCCCAGCTGGAAAAAACAAAATCCGGGAGGCGAAGGCTAATTTCGATTTCGGGGCTCGCCTCTTCCGAAATACCGCGCGTGAAAGCTATTCACGAGCGGAATCCACGTTCGAAAATTTCGATCGACTCTCGTGAGGGATGGCTACCAGGTGGATGGATAGAGAGAGAGAGAGAGAGAGAGAGAGAGGGAGAGAAATATTTCGATTTTTTCGTCCCATCGAACCACGCGTGGAACGTGGCCATCGTGCGCGCTCCGTTGCATCAGAGAGTGGGAGAGGTGCGCGACCCACGGGGTTATCACTCTCCGCGTACCTATATCAATCCTAGACTCTCTCCGTTTCACGAAGCGCGTTGCGCAGCAGGTTCTCCCTCGTCGGATCTTGATAATTTTATGGACGGCTACTTTCATGGAAAACTTTATCGCGCCACTTGGTTACGTCATCCTCTCGCGAAATCTGAGAGGCCGATCTCTTTTCTCTCTCTCTCTCTCTCTTCCTCTTGCACGATTTTGATGGAATAAATAATATATGCTCGGTTTCGAGTGGTTGGGTTTGGTGTTTTGAATTTTTTGAGAAGGGATTTAAGGATTTTTAATATTTTATGTTTTTAATGTAGAGGTGTTTGGAAAGGATTTGTGTGAAAATTATGGAATATGTGTGTGATGAATGAATGTGTTTAACTATTTTTATTGGAATGGAAATGGATGAAATGGATACTTTATTTTCTATTTTCCATTCCTAATAGAAAGTTCCATCAGGTGATGTCATAAGTTTAATATATTACGTAGAAGTGAACTGATAATTGGCCGATGATTTAATGTGTAGTGTTGTTCGTAAGCATTAATTAAAAGCAACGAAAAAAAAAAAAATATATATATAGTGGTGTTGCAATATCATTCACGTGCAATGTCTCGTTAGAATCATATAATAATCACGTGATGGTTTGGCAAGCACTTCTAACGTATGCTGATCTATTTTATTATCAATATCTTATTAATAATGGAAATGGTTGCTTCTTGCTCGAAAAAAAAAAAAAAGGTGAATAAACATTTTTAGAATTAACATTATTTCCTTTTTAATTATTGGAAGAGGGAAAACAAAAAAAAAATGAACTTTACCGATAAATATGAAATATCAAAGATTGCAAAAAATGTTAATGTTAATTAAATAAAACGCGTATTTAAGCTAATATACGTATTCACATGTATTACACTATAAATACGTGAAACTGAAATTGAAAAATATCTCTTATCTATATAAGAATATTTGCTGTTTCATCTTTTTACGCGAAGATAAACTGTTTAATGACGATATCCAATTACCTATAAACAAAATGAAATTTCATTTCCTCGTGCGTTTGATGATATTGCAATAATAAAAAGAAACAACGTTACGTTATCGTAAAAACATTAAATCAACATAGTTATAATATAAGCATTCAATATTTATATTTGAACATATATAATTTCAATTAATACAATTTACATTGTGACTATCGTTTAATCTTTTTTTGTGATTATTAAAAAATTTTAAGCATTCCTTTTTATATATAATAAATTATATTCAAACGATATTTTAGTAAATTAAAACCCATCCTTTTTGATAGATATTGCAAATTAAAAATATATATAAAACAATCATTTACATTTCAATATCTTTTTTTTTTTTAATAAGAAAAAAAGGTACGTCGCAATATTCATGTATAACGTGGACTTTAAACTCTAAAAACTAATCTTATACATAACTTTTCTTTTTACTAAAATTATTAAAAAAAAAAATTATGCATTTGTTTATCAGCGTTCGTAAAATAACTCTATCCTTAACCTTTTAATTCAAATACTTGGATTAATTCCAATAACCTCCATGGCGCCACTGTCGATATAGCGTCCATCATGTTAATCAACGCGTTAATAGAATCAAAAAAAAAAAAAAAAAGAAGAGAAAAATCTCGAAAAAAAAAAAACTCCATCCTCTTCAACTTGGAATGAAATATTATAAGCTCGAGAGAACTGGAAGAGGATATCGCGTGGATCATCTGTACTCTTTTCGTTCTAATTTTACTCACCGTCGCAGCCGGAAGAGTTGGCATTGGTTGTGAGACGGGCTCCAGACCGAGTCTCATGCGTTTCGCGTTGTCGCTCTCATTTTCGCAGGCCGTTGCCAGAATCTGTTCGGCCTGCACAGAGGTCAAGTGCGCCGGAGTGGGCCTCGCCTAAAAAGAAATAGCCACGTGATCGTCGCATACCGAAAAGCTTCGAACTTGACTCAGACTTGCGGAATTTGCGAGCTTTCGCGATTCCCTGGTCCGCAAAAATTCGAAATTACCAACCGCACCGACGAGGAGGAGGAATTTTTTTTTAATTATCGAAACACATTCTTTTAAATTCTTTTTTAAAAATCAAAAAGTTGAATCAAGCATAAAACAACATCGATAAATAATGATACCAGTTCCAACAGTTGTTAATTTTCCAGTTTTGTATTCAAAATTAATTCATAACCTCAAAAATTTCATTATTCTTCGATTGTTCAAAACTTCCTCTTTTAAAAACACTAAACCATTCCTTTCTAGAAACATCACAAGATCCTTCGTCACACTCGTCTTATCACTCGGAAAATTGAAACATTGTTACATGGAAAACAAACGTGAAAATTCTCACCGCGTCCCAAGGTGCGCCCTCCCTGCCACGCTTGTTCCTCCTACAACTCTTCAGGTACGTTCTGATCCTTTTCCTTGCCCTCTCCGCAAACTCTGGAAATTGCCTGGTACAACTGTCGATGATCGCCTGTATCTTCTCCTTCGGTTGCTTCGAGATGGGCACGATACGGTCCAAGTTCTCGTCGACGAACAGCCTGACGAACATCTGTAAAGATGGGACGCGTGTACACAGACCGCGGCGCGGAACGAATTGAAACGAGAGAGCCCCTGCACCAAGTTGGTTGGACGCAGGAATTAAGGATTTCGCGGTGTGGTGGGGGCGTGCCATCGTCTATTAAACTAATTGTAATTAATTAAGGAGCTGCTCTGCCCGGCCAGCTCACGGCCATCTGCGGGCCCTGCTTTGGATTTCAGTTTCCGCGACGAGAGGGCGCAAGAGGGCAGAAGGAGAGATCGCGCCGCGTGGCGGCGCTGCGATCTTCGTAAAAATATACGACAATTGTCGGCTTTCGGGAAGAAGAGGAAGAAATGTTCTATGGCCTTTCTTTCGTCTCGAGGATGTCTCTCTCTCTCTCTCTACGGCGTGAAAAGACTTTTTTCTTCCTCTCCAAGCCCCCTTCCCCCCTCTCATTTTGCTACGAATAATAATTTTGTATCTTTTTACGCGGTTGCACAGCTAATGCTGGTTGCAATAAACTTGCTGTTTCCGGTTTAATGCGGCCCAAGGCATCGAGTATATATATACGGTAATGTGCCTCGCGCTTTGAGGTTATGGTTTCAGGTGTTTAAGCGGAGATAATTATGGATGACGTACCGGAGAATGGGGTTTCTTTTTTTAGCTTAGGTTCTCTTCTTCTGGTGATGGCTTGTTAAGAGAAATGGAGGTCTGAGTGGGTTACGAGAGAAACATTAGTCGAAGAAATCACGAAAGATTGTGCTCTTTTAAATATACTAAGTGTGAATTAATACTTTCTACTACTAGTCATTGATTTGATATTAAAGAAATAGAAGTTTGTGACAAATCTATACTTTGTTCAAATAAAACATTAACTTATAAGAATTATCACGATCTTATCGATAAAGTTTTATAGATCTTGGAATATATAAAAATCAAGGCAAAGGCGAAAAAGTGATAATCAACATTTGGTTAACCAAAGCAGGGATAAAATATATTTAAGGATAATTGATTAATCAATCTACTAAAAAATCATTATCGCTTCTCATCCTGAAAAAGACTCAAGTCCCTCGTCAAGTCCCTCGAACTCATTTTCGACTCGTTTCATTAATCACAGGTGCAGCCTTTATCCCGAAACGAAATGAGGGGAGGAGAAAGAAGAGAAGCAAAAGCTGAAGGGAATTACGTAAACCCGTGGACTCACGTTGAAAGCCTTCTGGCGCTCCGGGTCGTGGTGTCTGGGGTCCAACCTCTCGTCGGCATCCTCGTCGTCGTCGTCCTCGTCCTCCTTATTGCCGCTGCTGCTCGTCTCGTCGTGCGCGCTCCCCGTCCCCTCCCCCGGGGGGCTGGACTCGCGATCACGATCCGATCGCGAGGGCGTCGCCGCGGACGCCGGCGGCGGTGTCTTCTTTAATCCCATCGCGTAGGATGCCCACAAGGATGCCATGTCCTCGCCACCGACTCCGGCAACCGCGCCCAAATTAGGAACGGTTCCGGCCGGCATGTCCACCAACTCTGATGACCCGTTTCGGGAGTCTGCAATACGAAAAAAGTGGAATCTTTTCACCGTCATCAATTTTGAGCTTATTGTTGGGACTATTATTGTGTTATAATTTTATAAAAAGCTGTAGCTGAGTTGGATTAGTGACACTTGAGGTTATGTTATTTACTTTAGAAACATCTCTTAAAAAATATTTACGTATTTATTGTGTTTGTTTTAATTTTAAAAAACTGAGTTGGATTAGTGACATTTGAGGTTATGTTACTTACTTTACTTTAGAAACGTCTCTTAAAAAATATTTACGTATTTATTGTGTTCGTTTTAATTTTATAAAAAACTGAGTTGGATTAGTAATATTTGAGGTTATGATACTTACTTAGAAACGTCTCTTAAAAAATATTTATGTATTTATTTATTATTATGTTCGTTATAATTTTATAAAAAGATAACTAGCTGAGTTGGATTAGTGATATTTGAGGTTATGTTACTTACTCTAGAAACGTCTCTTAAAAAATATTTACGTATTTATTTATTATTGTGTTCGTTTTATAAAAAGCTGAGTTGGACTAGTGATATTTGAGGTTATGTTACTTACTCTAGAAACGTCTCTTAAAAAATATTTGTATTTATTTATTTTTCGTTGGTTTGATTTTAAATATGTGAAAAATGGAATGATTTAAATCATTCGTGTATCATGGCTGTTGTTCCCATGTATCGTGGTGAATATTTTGATTATCATTATTGTAATGGGTTAACGTTAATACAACGAAAATTCAACGTTGAATTATCTACTGTATAATTTAATATATAATTAAACTAGGGGGAGGCGTGATTTCAATATTGATATTATTATTGAAAAATAAATTCAATTCATATTGGAAAAGCGTCGCACGATGCATAATATATTTCTGAGATCAGTGGATCTATTCAACCATTTCCACCAACGCCGTTCAAAAAATGATTAAAGTAATCGTTGAAATCGAATTTCAATTTTTCCAAATTTAAAATTCGAATTTGACTCTCGCTTGGAAGACAATCGCGAAACAAGTGTAATTGCCCCAAAAAAACACCGAGGCAAGTAAAAAGGCAGAAAGCACGGCATCAATCTTCCCCAATCCGGGACAATCCACGAATTACGGGGAACAACGACGTTGAAACGAAACCGTCCAATTCCGCATTTACATGAACGAGCAAGTGTAACTCACGGCATTAAACCGTGAAGTTTTTATCGCCGCATCTAGAACGACGTCTGTCAACTTGTTGCGCCTAGCCAGCCCCCAACGAAGACAATTCAAATAACCTCGCGGCTTTTACATGCAACTCGCATCTTTCCATCTCAATTTCTATCCTTTCTCGAGAACACGAATATCGATAATGTGGAGGAATTTCTTTTTTGAATTCCAGAATATTAATATTAAATATTGCGAGCGATGATTAAACTATAAAAATTGTTAAATCGTTGTTGTATTCTCTCTCGAGATCGATTGAAAAAGTTATGGAGAAACGAGTCTCCCTCTTTAAATCCTTGTTTCGGACAATATTCTCGATCTCTCGATATAATACATCAAATTATCACGTCTCCATCGTAAAGTTGAATAACTGTAATGCCAACAGCTTGTTCCCTCGATAGCATGCGTACGTGTAATGCACACTGTGCCAGGTTTTACTGTTCCTTCGATCTCGTCCTTAATCAGTGGCGTCACGCAATTCAAACGTGGCATCGTTATTATATTTATGCTATAAATACCACCCACATGCCCGCCGTTACCACACGGTTTATTTACCACTACGGCAACTATTCTCCTCGAGTTTAACCGTGGGAAGAAAGGGGAACGTCCTTTTCTTCCGCGACGTAGGAATTCAATTGAACAAGGAACGCCCCATCAATCTTTCCCTCGAGCTAACACTGTATAATTCCGCGTTTATATATATATATATATATTTTCTAGATCTAACGAAGAGTGTTTCATCATTTTTTCTTTTTCAAAATAAACAGGATCACCAACGGTTTAACAACTGTAAATTGCTACAGTCGCCTTCTAATTAAAGTTTCTCCCGTATTTTCCGTGCTGCTGCTTCGAAACTGTCAGGGTTCGAGGCCGAGCGCTGCCGAACGTTCACGAACACTTACGAACAGAATCAACCGATGAAAACATGTCCAGAAACACGTTCGACTTCTTATCTAATGGTTACGTAGGATAAAGAAAAACGGAACCATCTAATTGGAATAAAATATTTAACTCGAATAACGCTATTTCATTAATAAATCTCGTTACTTTTATATACTTTGTTTTATTCGAATATTGAACACGGTTGCGTTAAAATTCGAAAAGACGAGGCAGAGACGAGCAGAGTCCAAGAAACGTTACGTTAATAATAGGATACATTAACGGTTCTGAAAAGGCAGGTTCGGGCCCCGTAATGCCCATTAGTAACTCGTTCTCGACAACGGAGAGCTCGTCCTCGCCGTGTTATTCCGTGGAGATAAATTGCGCGACTCGTGCCCATTCCAATAATGAACAAGGGGGGAAGTCCGCGCGAAAACGGTCGAAAACGAGTCGCATTATTTCGCTACAGCCTTGACTCCCAACAGGCGTCGTCTCTCTCTCTCGACGCGTTGTTCTTTTTAGCCGCAAAGAAAAAAAAAAGGAGAAAAAAGGCCGACCTGTTTCCAAAACCCGTAATAAGTCTAAGTAGATCCCTACCACCATCGGGTGCAAGAAAGAGGCACGCGGAGGTCCCAGGAGAGAACGAAGGTGCTTTCACGAGGATGTTGTCGAGGACGGGGAGAGGGAGAGAGAGGCTCCCACACGAACCGAGCTGACTGGTGGAATGTAAAAAGGAACGTTGGAAAGAGGATATCCAACGTGTAAATATAGCTGGTTTATAAAACGAATTGGAGGAAATTGTGAGTGAGCAAGTTTTTTGAAAATGAATTTAATAACTGGAATGAAAGTCAGAGGATTAAGAAGATTAATATATATAAAGTCAGTTGCAATAATATACCTAAAAAAAAATTTACCCTCAAAGCTCGTCTATTTTTCCCCCTTTAAAAATAAACCCTCCACTTTCGAATCCCCCCTCTTCCTCCTCCTCCGTTCCAACAACCTTAACACTATTAATAAACCCAAAAAGAGGCTTCTTCTTCGCACCGCGCGAACCATACTCTTTGATCGGCGACAAGCCCGTTTGACGTTTCCCATGCAACATCAAAAGTCACCAGACAGGAAGTCTAACCTACCTTCCTTAACCCGCCTCCTCTCCTCCCCTCTCTCGAAACAAAAAAAGAGAAAAAAAGGAAGGAGAAGAGGGGAAAAAAAAAAAAGGAGGAAAAAAATTCATCAACAATGCAAAATTTATACACACCTAGACGAGCGGCGGTCGGTGCCGGCAAAGTTGTCAGACCAGTCGGCCCCGGGGCAACGAGAGCCCAGACCAACCGCTCACCAACGTCGAAAACAACAAGATTAATGGCTAAATAATCGGCTATTTCAATGCCGTCCCCTCTTCTCCCCACTCGGAGGGATCGCGTGCGCGACAATACGCCATCTATCCGCGAAAGAAATCGCTAGGGGAAAATCGGCGGCCATTTTCTCCTCCTCGTTGGAACACCCTTGGAACACGTACAAGATTAGGATTTCTAATTCGAGCTTGCGCTTCCAGGAAGATTCCGGTAGAACCGGTAGACTATGAACGCGCTAACCGACCCAGGAAACTGGACCCAAGAGGCGGCCGCGTGTACACACGTACTCCTTCTTTCTCCCTCTCTCTCTCTCCGTCGCGCCAACGACGAGCTCGAGGTTGCTGCACCTCGAGGAGTTGTTGCACACACTCGGCGCGAACAATTCGTGGCCACGGGGAACGCGACCAGCGGAACGGCTTCCCTATTCCCCGCCCTTTGTCCGTGGTCAGGGAAGGTTTCCTTCCCCGGGTTTCGTCCGGATCCCATTGTTGAGCTACTCTCTCCTCGAGCCGGTGCACGTATCGAACGTTTCCTGTACTCTACGATGATCGCGCAAACGAAATATTCCTACGAGGAAACTTGAATTGAGAGAATCCTTCTTAAGAAGGATCGAAGAAAGGTCAGATCGACTCGAGATTCAGAGAGAGAGAGAGAGAGATTTGGCTTTCTTAAATAGGATAGAAAAGAATTCACACACGAGAGAGATTAACGACGCACTCCGCCCAATCTCTCGCTTCTTCTTCCCCCTCTACCTGTGCCGCGACTCGAGTCCTTCTCGTGTACGCACGCGACACACGTACACACACGTAAGAAGAAGAAGAAGAAGGCAGGGTACTGCTACGGTACAACTACCGTAGGGTTCCTGGGCTGCGGCCGAGCGGATGCCAGCCAGCGTTGCAAAAGAATTGAGCCGCGGAGGGGGGAGGGACAGGGTAGGCTAGCCTCCGCTAGAGAGCCGGTTGCCAATCCCAATCCCACCACTACTACCTAGGCACCGTTCGTTCCTCAACCCCGGGGAGGAGGAGAGGTTTCGCACAGCGGCTGAACCTGAAATCACTCGCCACCCCTCCCTCCCAGACCTATCTTTCGTTCTTTCAACCGCTTCTGCTCCCGCAAAAGGAAACTAATACCCGGCCCTGGCGACTTCCTCTTTTTCTACCTCTCTCTCCCTCTCTCTCTCTCTCCTCGTAAACCGAGCCCCACATGCGTGGCCTGTGCAACAAAATTCACGGACGAGCTGGCGCACGCCCACGGGCCCCACCGTTCCGCCTATGAATACCAGCGCGCCAACTATGTACCCGGGGCAGAAGGAGAGAGGGGAAGAGCGCGCGCGTGTGTGAGCGCGTGTGTGTTTTATCTCGTTCACCGAACGATACACGGCAGGGGAATAGTTGGGTATAGCGTTGGAACACGCCGGGGGCATGGGATAGGAGAGGATGTCGTGGATTTTAACGGGTATGCTCGCGGCCAGAGATACACGCGCGTGGGGGGAGGGGAGGGGATGTGCGTCGCGAGGGTAGGCTCGTGATTTTTCGATTTTTTTCGAATCGAGGATGAATTATCGAGTTTGCACGAATTAGGGTATATATACATGGTTATGTATATTTGGAAAGTTGGCTGTTTCGAAGGTAATTCCGTTCTTTGACACCAGTGTCGCTAGTTTATCCAGCCAACTTCACGCTAAACCGTGTTGTTTATATCACGCGTCTCGAGAGTTGGCATGTTTCATGGTTTGTTTACAAGGAGAATTTCGATTCCATGTGGTTATGTTTATCGAGCGTGATAATAAAAGGAGGATAATAAAGGTAAGAATGTTGTTCAGAGTGTTGTACGAAGTCTGATATTGAAGATGCGCCACATTCTGGAAGATCAGTCGAAGCTGACGAACATGAAATAAAAGCATCGATTGAAGGAAATCGACGAATAACGGTTGGACATGTTGCTACTCGAGATTGAATTTATTGAAAAACGTTGGGATCGAGAATTAATCAGGATTTTTTCCATCGTATATGAATTAATCACGAAAATTGGAATACGAGATTAATAAATTTACGTTTGGTTTAAATTTGAAAAAAATTGGGATAATTTTCAAAGATGAATCAATCTGATCATCGAGTAAGTATGCACGTGTTGCACGGTCGTTTAGAACTGTCTTGTAAATTGTCAAGCATCGAACCCGTACTGAATACTAAACAGTCTGGCAACACTTTCTCTGGTAGTGCATAATGGTAATATCATTTTCATATCTTATTTCAATGTGTCTAGAACGAGAATTGGCTTGTTACACGGACTGTTTCCGATTCAAATTATTCATAGATGTTACGCTATACGTTGCTGAAAATTTTCTTTTTATCGCTCTTTTGGAAAAACATTTTTCTTTTAAGAAAATTCACTTCCCGAGAATTTGATTTTTCTACAAAAAAATAAAACCGACCAATTTAAAATATATAACATATACATGTATTTATCGCAAATATGAAAGAAATTTTGCGCGCAATCTCTCCTAAAAATTGCAACGATACGGAACACGCAGCGAGAGCAAAAGATTGGGATGCGCGGAGGATGTTATCTTATCCGAAAATCGGCTGGCGACACGGCACGGCCACGAGAGGAGAAAGAAAGTCCGTGGCAACCGAGCTAATAACCATACGAGAAAATCGCACGATCCACCTCGCAACAGGCGTTTCTTCGCCGTCGCTTTCGTAAATGTCACCGGCCATTAAAGCGAAAGATTGTTTATCGGTGTCGTCGGCCGCGCGCTTCTGCGAAACGAAGATTCGAGATTTCGAATCACGAACACGCTACTCACCTTCGAAAAGATGAAAATTCGAAAGAGAGAGGAGGATCGCGAAAACATGATCGCAATGCGACTCGATCGAAGGGGAAATTGTTGAGCGAACTTTGTTTCTTTTTTTTTTTTTTTAAATAAAGAATGTATAAATCTGGAGATTTTATGGAAATAATCTAAGCGATTTATTATTTTAACGATCGAGAAAAATGAAATAGAGAGATGTTGGATTAAGGATTTTTCCATTCTCAAATCATCAATAAGAATAAATGAGAGAGAAAGAGAAAGAGAGATTTATTTGTAAGAATTTGTTTGCCATGTTCTCTCATTATTTAATTGACTTGTTTGAGCGTTGAAAGTCTATGGATTAGCAGAACAGGAATACGGTGATAACATTTCAACGAATATTATTACTACGTCAAGTTGAATGGCGTCGAAGACGTATATCCACCGATCGCGTAAACCACTCTTCTCAAAGACAAGGCTCCTTCAATGAATAAATTTATTCCGCATCTTTAATTCATTCTATCCTCTCGTACCAAACTTGTTTCTAAATCAACCAAAGGTTAAAATAAATCTTGCCAAGCGCGAAAATTATTAGACGAGAGAACTTTTATTTTCCTTCTTTCTTTTTTCATTATGAAACGTAATTAGAAACTGTCTACGAGAGTAGATGCAAGTAGTATAAATAGAAATTAGAATGACAATGAGGCATCTGGTTCTATCGATTGAAAATTTAGAAAAATACCGGATATTTCCCAACAGATAATTATTAAATGTTAATCAATATTGTTATCTCGCTTACTTTAACATTTATATATATATTATAAAAATTGAATTTTAATTAATTTTAATTCACCGTTGTATTTAATATTTCATTTCAAAAAATGTTAAAAAATATCGAATAATGATCATATATAAATATTTCGATCAATTTCGATATTTTTAGTTACTTACGATAGCTCCATCGGTAAGTCTGATCACTAGTGACCCCTATATCTTTCTTTAACCCTTAACGCAGTCTCGCGAGGGAAATTCGAATTTCTCTCCTTGTTTTGACATAATAAAACACGTTTCCTTGTTATTGTGCAACACGATTTAACTTGCAAGACGAATTTTTCCCTTCAAATTTCCCCTTCTGATATATATATATAATTAAAAGTAACTAGAAAAGTATGCGCACAAGTTGTCCGCGCGAAGACAAACCAAAGTAACGTACACGATGACGACGACGACGATGATGATGATGATGGGGGGAACAGATTTCTTTGGCCGATTAATCAATTTACATAACAGCTTCGACTATCCTTTGTCACGAGGCTCGCCTACGAGGCACGGTTTCGCAAAATCGATTTCCCGATAAAACGCTTCGGCCATTCCGCCGTGTCTTGTTGAAAAGATCGCGATGGAAAATGGTGTGTACGGCGAGTATGTACGTACTCTTTCGTTTCGCAACCTTCTATCCTATGTATGTATATATATATATATATATATATATATATATCTGTCTATCTTTTGGATCTTCCTGCGAGAATTCGCCTTTCCGCGAAAATGTATAAAAAAAGGAAGAAAAAAATGAAAGAGAGAAGAAAGGAGGGGGGGTGGGAGATAAGAGATAAAGGGAAAGGATGAAACCTGGCCTCAATGGCCTCGGTCGAGATTTCACGAAAACTTCGACTCGAGTGTGAATTCATCTTTCTCTGTAGAAAGATATATAAAAAAAGAGAGAGAGGGAGGGAAGAAGGAAGGAAAGGAACGAATCTTCTTTAAATGGTCAATGATACTTAATGAATGGAGAGAATTCACCTTTCCGTAAAAAGTATGAAAAATATAATAAGGAGAGGAGGGAAAGGAAAAAGGAAACGGGAGGGGGGATTTTTATGAAGATTTTTTTATGAGACTTTTTTTCTGAAACATTGACAATGAGAATTCATATTTCTTGTAAAAAAAAAAAGGATGAAGCAAATCTTTCTTCTATTGGTCAACGATATTTAATAAAAAGTAACTAGAATTTTTCCTTAATGATCAATGATCTCCCTTTTCCCTCGAGACCAATGCGGAAAATTCATTTTCATCCAAACAAACATTAATAATGGATCGAACGATCATCTTGAGAAGAGATTTTCGAATTGGTCCATTTTCTTTTCTTTTTTTAATAATAACATTAATATCCTTTTATCGATAATTTTTCAATGCGCGAATCGTTAAGGATAGAAAAATAAAGAAAGATATCGGAGGGGAGGGAATTGGATCGATTCGCCTCGACAAAATTAAGCGAAGCTACGTGGAAGCGGTTTAGTCGGTTTCAAAGAAACCGAGCGGCCGCAAGAGAAAATCACTTTTGTTATGTAAAATCAGCATCGGCCATCGGCACGACACCAAGCCATCAACCGTGCGGCGTACGTGTCCTCTTTGGCGAAACATCGCCGTGGAAGAGATTCTTTACCGTTAAGGAACAACTTGAGCATCCTAAGGAGTATATTAACTGATTAAAAATCTCGATAACCGTACGCGCGATGACGGGACGAAGATTTATTCCCCGTCTTCTCTCGTGTTCTTCCTTCGACGCCGAGACGCCGAGAGGGGGAGGAGAGGCTTTCTTGGAAAGAATTCACCCGCAAGATATATCGTTCCCCCACAGATGTTTTATTGGGATACAAAAAATGATTTATCTCCCCGGCTACCGTTTTCGAATCCTATCCACCACGTTGTAAATAACTCTATTCGTTGATTAAGTTTTTCTCCACTTCTCTCCAAAATTTCAACGAAAAACCAGGCTCGTCCTTATCAATATCCTTATCAAAAAATTTCTTAAAAATCTTAAAAAAATTTCGAAACGAAACCAACACGAATCCCCGAAGCGCGATAAACATTTCAATTAACACGCAACACACACCCCCGTTTGTCCCAAACCCGTGGCGCGGCTGGCGTGCCAGAGCCGAGAGCCAGAGACAGAAGAGAGAGTGGTGGGGCGGAACACCGGTAAACCGGTATAAAATATCGTCGGCCATTTTCCCCGGCAAATTTTCCGCGGCGATCGTAAAAGCGGGGTCCGCCGCCGCCGCGCGTGTTTATCGCGAAATCGATTTGCGAAACGCGCGTCCGGGGACAGGACGCGCGTTTGTTGGTGTTGCGACCAGTGTGGCGCGGCGGGCTTCCCTTTACCCGCGATGAAACGCACGATCCGCGCGCACTCTGGTCATCGTCGTCGCCGCCGCCGCTTGTTACGAGGCGGGGGGAAGCGGGCGCGAGCTGGGCGGCGGGGAGGGAGAGACGATCCTTCGGCTTTGTCCGCGTACCATCGCGTGTTCGTCGGGCTGGTTCGTTACGCAACGGCCTGGTCCGAGACAACGCGGAGGACCCGGTTCGAAACCAGTTTCGCGAAACGGCCGCCGCCGGGCTGGATCCCGAGGAGGGAAGGGAGGGAAAGGAGGGAGGGAGGGGAGAGGGCAACGGTGAATTATCCTTCCGCAACCTCGCCTAACTGAACCCGGTCCGGGAGTGGTCGACGAAAAAGGAGAAAGGAAAAGGAGGATCTCTTTCTCTCTCGTGCGTTTCTATACGCGTACGTGTGCGTGTGTGGGCACGAGCGATGATTTAACCCTTTCCTATAATCTTTTCTTCAATCTTTTCTCCTGGGAATCTTTTCGATAGGATTGTCAGCAACGTGGAATAATAATAATAATAGTTTTTAAAGCGGTATTTCTTAATCGCGTTAATAAAAATTGTTTGTTTGAAGATCTGAATATGGATAATAGAGCGTGAGGAAGGAAAGGGATCAAACGTTCGATTGAATTCATTGATTCGGATCCGCTTACTTTTAGTAGATTAGTGCGGCAATGGAAAAAGAGAAAGGGCATGCGTTTCGAGTTCAATGTCTAATTCGACGTAGCGTAGGAAAGAGGGGGAAGGCTGTATCTGAATCGATCCATTCTTCTTGCCGTACATAAGAAGAGAGCCGGGTATCCGATGTTTTGATGTGATAAGATCACTATGTGTGTACACGGCAAAGTATCCGAATGGGTTTTTAACGCTTGTACACAGGTTGTATCGATACTTGCCACCTTGAATGAGGAGATAAGGAATGGCTGTTGCTCACCTAACCGAGCGCTTGAAATAACTGAATAACGGGCGTCGTTTAAGAAAATACGCACACAATCGGAATAGAAATTTGTTCCATAATAAACGTAAGTGATTTCGTAATTCTTTTTCTTTCTTTCTTTGAAATTTATCGCGCGTTAAAACACGAATTTTTACATGAAAATTATTAATTCTATGTGAGAAAGGTAAAATAACCTTGTGTTGCCTCGTCAAGCTGTGTACACATTATCCGATAAATTAAATTGGACCTGATCTGTACGAAGGAATAATTCAATTAGTTCGAATTCTGTCCTGTCCAGCTGCGCAAAGTATAGTTTTCATTATTCTTGAGAATATTTTAATTCTTTGGTATTAAAAAATCGTAATATATGATAATAAAAATAGAGGAAAGGGGAAAAGAATTAATTTTTGACGAACAAATTTCAAAAAAAAAATACAGACACATTATCTCTTTCACCCGAATTCGCCACGATTTTCCAGGCGTCGAGAATTCTCGAAATAATCCGGCATGAAACATCACACCGATCGAAACCGGTTAATCTGACGAATCTTCGTAACATATTTCCAATATTAATCGATCAATTCCATCGTGCGATGAAACGACACATTTCCAGCGCGAAAAATATCCGAATGAACGATTTCAATCCTCGAGCCATGCCTTGATCGAGAGCCATTCTATCTCTCTCTCTCTCTCTTTCACACCGTTTCTATATCTCCAAGTATCCCCGAGTTGTCGGATATCCGCGATTTGTTCCTGTTCTCGTGGAACGAGGATAGGGATTTGCGAGAACTACGAATCACTGGGCCGTGATTCTCTGCGAACCGAATACGCGTCGAATCGAAAGAAATATTCTGTTAACTGTTAAATGTTTATATGCTCGGTCGATAATCCTTTCGTATACGCGTCAACAAGGAAATGGCTGCAATAATTAAAAAGAGAGAGGTGATTGGAAGAGGTAATTTCTTAAATTTGATCGGAGAAAGAATCGATTTTCTCGAAGATTTTCTTTTAGACTTTCCACGGAAGAATTTCCTTTAAACTTGACATTCTAGGTGTAATAAAAAAATTTAACGTGAAAGTAAAATTTTACGAGGAAAAATTTGCCACGTAATATTCAATTTGAGGGGATCGTCGAGTTATGGGGGGGGGGGATCGTCAGGATTAATGTCATCCTTGCTAATTAATTTTCCCCATTCTCAATTTTTACAACGAAAACGAATAACGCTTTATAAGAAGAATCGTAAATCATAAATATCCGTCGGAAAATTGTTACAGTGTAAAAAAAAAACTAATAATGATGGAAGCTTTAATAACTTGTCAATTACCGGTCAAGAGAGATTATTAACAATCATTTCCAACAATATCATCTGATCAAGCCAATTTCTGTTAATACATCCTTTCACGAAAACTGTGAAACTCCATTCCTGTATCTATATCCTTAAAAAAAGAAATCATTTCACGAAACGTTCAAATAATTGCGAAACCTACTCGAAAAATGAGATAGGCTAAAAGAAAAAAATCAAATTTCTCCGCACACAAAGAGCGTAGACGAGATGACGACGAATGAAGCGATTAATTAGCGGCGTTTAATCACGTTCGATTAAAGGAGAGAGGCGGCGGTTCGAAAGCGGTCGATTTCACGGGCCAAAGAAGGCTCTTTACCTTACAGTCTGGATTTCCTGCGCGGCACGGAACGACAATCCATTAGCCACGTGAAAAGCACGGCAAAACTCGCGCGAGTTAAATACCCGGTACACCTTGGCCCCGCGAAACCTGCAATTCACCGGCCGCCGCAGAAGGACGCCGCGAAACTCGAGCATTGAAGTCTCCGCGCGGCCTCCTAGCGGGATCCTTTTTTCAGATCAGGACACGATTCCGTCATCGCCGAGCTCGAATCAAACCGTAATTTCCCCTCGAGATAGAAAATATATTCGTCCTCTTCTTCCGTAAATAATTCAATTTCTCAAGGATTGGTCCAATTTTACCTTCCGTCCATTATTAATTAATCGTTCAAAATTTTATATATATATATATATATATGTACGTAAAAAAAGGAAGAAACAATACATGTACGACAGCAATAATTACACGAAAAAAAAAACCAACTCCTCTATTCATGCTAATAAGCGTACAAAACGTATAATCAAAAGTCTCTTTAAAAAAAAACTTGGAGTCTGTGCAATCCAACGATGAAGCCGATCTTTTTCTCTCTTCCAAGAAAAATTTTTCCCCCTTTCTCTTTTGTATATATATATATATAGAAAAAAAAGAAAAAAAAGAAAGAAAAACTTGGAAAAAACGATTGGAAGCTCACGGTTTCGTTCACGGTCGATGAAATAAGGTGTTTACCTGTAAGTGTGGAGTTGTTAATGGTGTTGTTTGCCGTGGATATGGCTGATTGGCTGGTTACAGGTGTGCCAACGGTGGTGGCCGTGGTTGTCGAGGAGTTATTTGGCGAGAGGGCCGCGTTGGCGGCCTGGGCCTGTGCCTGGGCCTGGGCCTGAGCCTGAGCCTGCTGTTGAAGATTATAATTCCACGCGAGCAGCATCAGCTTCAGCTTATCCGCGTCTTTCATGAGCGCGCCTGCCGAAATTAAAAGTGCCAATTGGTCTCAGGGTGCATGATTAACACGGTGGTTGGTGCCGATGGTGGGGGACGGAGTCTCTTTACGACCAATCTTGGTGTTAACACGTATATGCACGTCAGTTTTTACGCAACGTGTTCAATCTGTGCTATCTTCCTTTGAAACTGAAATATCCTATCCAGTATTATTTTACTAACTTTAGGGTACCGTGAATTTCTTTTTTCATTTATTGGAATTTTATTATTATATATTTAAAAAGGAACAAAAAGGAGAGAGGGACCTAAGATATTTCTATCTAAGTTTTGAAAGAAACAAAAATGCTAGATAGGATATTGTAAAAAAAAAAAAAAAAAAAGAAGAAGAAGAAGATAGTATATCATAGGTGTTTGAAAATTTAGAGGGTGATTCCTCTAAAGCAAAAATCAAGAATAAATTTCATTTTCGACCTTGTCTTTTTAACATCCAGGATAATTACAAAGCCTCAAATGCAATTTTTTTCTTTTATTCTTGATTTTATTGTTTAAAGTATCACCACTTAAATTTTTGTACACCTGAAGAATCGAACACCTTATATATTTAGGAATTGATGTTTAGCGATGCTTGAACTGAAATTGTTTTGATGAAATCATTCAGTCTGGATTTGATGCATTTGATATTCTGTAAGGATTATTTATTAATTAATGTGATATGAAGATATACTCATTGTTATTTGTGATTTTCAAAGAGATGTATCGATTAGAAACAAATATCATGATACTAATAGATAATTATTTTTTAACAAATAGAGATACAATATTTAAAACAACATATAGATATAATCTCCACTACTTAATCTTCAATTCATTATTTATATTATCCTGTTATAATGTAATAAATTAGCAAATCTCAATGTTTTTAATCTGGAAACTGATTAAGCTATTCGTTTCGAGACTTGTTCTAACAAACACTGAATGGAAAGCAGATTATTAAAAGTTAACAATAAGAAAGAAAGAAAGAAAAAAAAAAATTCTTCAATGAATTATTTCCAACGAAAACAACTAATGATTCCGTAATCGATAACTCGTTCATTTTGCGCGCTCTTGATAATGGTTATCAACGATTACGCGAGCAATGTAATTCTTCTTAAAAATATAACTCTATAATATCATCGGAGCAATATTTTATTACTCTTTATCTTTAACGCAATTTATTTATTTATTCGTTACTTGTGAACGATTTAAATTTTAAAAGAAAAGAGAGAACGTCTAAGAGATAAGGTAGAATAAAAAAAAATATTCGATTAACAGAACGGATAATGATAACACGTTCCATTTTGATCGATAACGATCGTTCGATTGCGAATATTTCGAATGTTAAAGTTAAAAATTATATCATGCACGAGGGGGAGGGGAGAATGTTTAATTTCGATCATCGAAACAAAGATTCTTACACCGATATGGAAAATATAATACAAAACGTGTATTTCATGGCTCACCCAGTATACACAGCATCGCAGGTAATGAAAATCCTATTAGCAGCGGAACGTGTTAAGTATTTAACAAAGTCTTTCTCACTCGAGAATTCCTCGGCGGCGTCTAGGTCGATTCGTTTCTCGGTCGATCGACGGTGCACCACCCCACCCCGTGTTTCCCCATCGAACGAACGTGTTTTCAACGTGAGCAACAGGTCCTAACCATCGAAATTCTCCGGCATACGACGAATTCTCGGGCTCGTTCGCGCGAAAATCAAGCCACGTTAACAGTTTCGTCACCGATCGCGGCACCAACTGTGCCGCGTTTTCAGGATTTTCATTCGATCGACGACCAACAGGTACACGCGCACGTTTGTAGGTATACACGGACGTGGTACACGTACAAACGCGCGAGAGTTCGTTTTCAGTCGCGAACAAAGAACGACCGTGTTGTGTTTGGACGAACAGCGAAGGCGTTTCGTGGAATATTTTTGCTCTCAGAACAATGCGTATGATTCCGAGCAATTTCACGCGTGACTTTTATTTTTTCTTTTCTCTTTTGTTTTTCTTTTTTCTTTTTTTTTGTGCGCGCGCGCGTGTGCGTTCGACTGTTTTCGATCGGATTTTCGAGAGGAATTGTAGTTTTTCGGAATTTCGTGACGCGTAAAATAGTCGATTACGCGTGGTAAAAAAGTTTGTAAGGGAAATTTGATTGTAGAGAAAATTATATTAAATTTAAAAGAGAAAAAAATTTAACCTTAAATTTTGGTATTAATTTTTCGAAAAAAAAAGTTTTAACACGATTAGATACGTATTTAGTATGATACGCGATAACAGAGGAAATTTAATATTTTAGAAAAATTGGTGTATGGTCGAAAAAAAGATGAATGATTTTGTAGAGAGAGGTTATGATATATATTTATCAAGAAATAAAAAGTACGAGCAAGTAAATTTGTATCAAATGCTAAAGTCTCATTGAAAATAAAATTTTTTATCATTTTTAAATAATAGTGTGCTCTAACATACGTCGTACATTCGACGTGTCTCGCAAAATTTCATGCATCTCGTTCATTTCATCTTATTATTTAAAATACGATGTATATATTTTAATTTCATATCATTTACTAGTATCTTTATATATAATTACCAAAATTTAAAACTATGAGAATAAAATGTAATAAAAAGAAAACACTTAATCATAAAATATGTACTTTTTAACAATTCTAACCTTATTCATCCTTAAATGTCAAGAATCAAACAATTAAAAAAAACACCAAACACAATTCTTATGAAATTTCCACTCTCATTTCTCTTCATTCTTCAGTCAACAAAAATCAAGAAGAAAAAAGAATAAATGGATAAAAATAAAACACTACTAAAATGTGATGAAACGTGACGAAGAAATGCGACAGTCGAGTGTCAATTAAAACCTCATGGCCGATGAATACGAGCCGTATCTCGATCATGCACACGCTCGATTATCGATTCTCGCTGTCTCGCGTGGATAAAGATTTCTCTCGCGTCCGAAGGCGAGTTTACTCGCAACAAGTTCCATCGAGAATTTCTCGTTGAAGAAATTTTTTGGCGAGACTATGTCGAGTCAACCGTGAAATTGCTTACTTCGCTTCGATAGTCGAACTCGGGTAACAATCGATATGTACGCGTATCGAGATTTGGACGATCAGTGTTACTCGTTGAAACGGTACTGCGTAGTATATGGTGACACGTAAAGTGAGAAAAAAATTCTATTTGTAGTTAAGTGAACGAATAGTTTATCAGTGAGGGATTATTAATCGAGTTGAAATGCAAAATAATTGTATCTACGAAACGAGAAAACATCGAGATTGGTGAGTAATAATAAAATTTCGTATCGTTGCTAGTCTCGAGAATTTTAGGTTATTCGACAATTCCGTCGTATTATTTGTTCATTTTTTCCATAGATTTATAATTTTTTAGAAATATAAGTTCTATTTAGACTATTTTCTCACTAAATTTAAAAGATTTTAAGTAGAAGGAACGAGAGGAGTGATTTAGGTTAGGTTTGACTGTCGTGTATAAAATTGACGTGTATCGTTCACCGATATTTCCTTGTTGATGCAACTAAATATACAAATTAAAAATATTTAAACGTTAATATACTTTTTTTTTCACCAATTAAATTTGAATACGTTAAATTTTTAAGAGTGTTATAACATTCGTAAAACGAGGGATTCGTATTTCGTATATTAAATATGTATCGTAATTATAAAATTGTAACCATACAAATATCTCAAACGCAATTACGTTTAATTAACCCATAATGAAATTATAAATACAATTAATCCGATCCATGAATCCATCGTGTTTCCTGTTCCTTTTATTAAAGAAAATCATTGTGTGTAAAAAAACAAAATTGAATACAATTATGTATGATGAAATGTTTCAAATAAAACTGTATGCTAAATCAAGTAATCAACAAGGCTCTATTCAAAGTGTGGAAACTCGTAACATTTCATTACGTTATTATATTATTTAATTTAATCGTTAATGAAATCTATAATCTTTTCTATATCACGTGCAATAGAATTTTCAAATCCCATTGATTATCCAGAACACCATGAATTTTTTTAATTTTTTAGACTCGATTAACATGATAATAAAATATACTCGAATTATTATACGATTACTATTCGATTCTCTGTAATTTCTGATAAACTTTGTTCCAAAAATAATCGAAAAAGCAATCGTTTACTCGTTTTAGACACTCCGTCACTGTCAATAAATATCATTCCGAGCTTTTATTAACACAAAGTCACTAAGTTCACGTACTATCCTAACATTGTCTTGGAATTTGATCATCTTTTTAGTCGTCATGCACGTCAGTTAACGTTGCAAACTTAGAACACCAAAGTAAAGTTTGGATGTGGTTAACGAGGCCTGAAGAGATCCCTGAAGCGCAAATTTCGAACCTCAGTACACGAGACACAAAATTTATTTTCGACAAGAAAATAACCTAAAATATTCGATGGTAAAAAACGGTTTGTTCATCGGAATAATTTCAATCATTCACTTTGATTTTACAGATTTTTATTAAACCCATCTGTTTTCATATTTTCTATTCACTTTAAAACCCAACCCATTAGATAATCAATCCAACGTGAAAACGCTTGATTAGGTTAGATCAAATTAAATTAAACGAGTTTCGAGAGTTTTAAGTTTTCGTACAAAAGAACAAAAAAAACAAAAGAAAATTTCCATTCAATTCTTAAATATCAAAAACATTCGAAACGTCGCGAAAAATTCGTCAAATTCGAGAAATTTCGCGAAAATAAAAAATATCAATCCAAAGAAAAGAAGCAAGAAAAACGCGACGCTTGGATAGGTTAGGTTAGATGTTTTCATCGTATCGCGTGGAATATTATACACGGGATCGTTAACGAACAATTTCATCCGATCGAAATGCCTTGGGATGATCGAAGGAGGACAGCATGGGTGCGAAGATCCACGTCTGATTAATCGACCGTTTCTTGGAACCGCGAGGCAACGTCATCGCGCGCCAGTGCATTTCTTTTATGTAAGAGGCCGCGGTAACGAGATTACGAGGTTGAAGTGTCGGTACATGCTAATAAATACGTTGCACACACTCGTGACGAGTACGAATCGGCTCGCTTTTACGATCTTTTTTTTCCCCTTTCTTTCTTTTTTTTTTTTTTTTATATATTCGTGGAAGATTGATCGTCGGTGGATATTTAATTTTTTTTGGCGAGATGGATATCCGGTGAATTATAAATTTCATTATGTAAAATCTACATTATGTAACAATGCAATTAATAGGAGAATAATTTTTCGAAGAAATTAATTATTAAGATATTAGTAAATTTTTTTTTTAAAGTAGTTTATTGCAAGTTTAAGAGATATTTGAGATTTTTTTTTTTGTTTGAATTTTGGACAATTATTGGATACATCAATTTATCTTGCAACAAGAATATTGCGATCAGTGTCCAAAAATAATTACACTCCTCTTATCTAGATGTCACTAGTTGTTCTATCTGATCAGCTTCTTATCCTTATTTTTTTTATAACATTCTGAATAATTGATAATACGAAACTCTACAAGTTTTTACGTTTTAAAGATTTCAATTTCCATTGAAAAATAAATAAATAAATAAATAAATCCATCACGAATTCTTCACTAGATATGCGATGAAACATATATTACATCAATATCAGAAGATACCAGAAAGTTGATCCAAGCAAGTTTTTTCTTTTTTTAAAAACAATTTCGAAAAAGACAGTTTATAGAGATTAATTTAATAAAATTGAAAAGTACTCGAAGAGTACAATGAGTCGAAGAAACGTAAGAACGAATAGCCAACTGCGTTTTGCATCGAATATACGATGATCTTCATACGGAATGCACTCTTAGTGAATAGTATACATCCGCGAATAAGGCTTCGTTTTCGAGTGAATCGATTTCGAACTGTTCGAGTACGCGTGCACTTAAGTATCTCTTCAGTCTTTCTCTGCGTGAACGGTGTTTTCCATTTTATTATTCCATCGACACTCGCGAAAAAAAAAGAAAAAGAGAAGAAACTTTGAAATTATATACCTACGTTAAATGTAAAAATCGGCGATGTGTATTTATTATTTAAACCACAAAACAATTACTTTTATTTTATTTTATTATTTTCTTTTTTTTTTTTTTTTCATTATGTCTATATAAATAGAGTAAAAGCGTGTTCAAGCTACGAACAACCCCAACCCCTTTAAATAATCTGTCGATATTGATGCGTGGCATAAAAAACAACCTATACCTGAAAGGGTTAGGCATATAATAATAAATCGGTGCACGTGAAATGTCCTTTCTCTTCGAATTAAATCACTCTTCGAAACACAGCGTAGTAGATCGATCAAATTTCTTTCCTCCTTTTTTCTTTTTTTCTTTTACGAATAAAATATTAGTCGAGATTACGTATACAATCTGCCAAACTTCATTTCGTTATAAGACAAATCAAATCGTCGAATTTCGACTATTTCCTCGATTTTTTAAAAATTCATCCCCCTCTCTATCTTCTTATATATTTAAACCACCCAATTTCGACCAAATTCTCCTAGAAAATGAAACTCGGCGCCAAAAAAAAAAAGAAAGAAAGAAAGACAGGAGAGGAGAAAGATTATTCCAAAGAGTTTGGACTTGGTTTTTTTTCCCTAACAGGGAAAAGGGACGAGAGAGAGAGAGAGAGAGAGAGTGAGTCGATGCAAGATTGAACCATCGTTATTGCCGTATCTTTGTATATTCATGCAAACCTTTGAGGAACACCGTTGAGAAAAAAAAAAAAAAAAAAGATTGCTTGAATTAATGGGGAACTTCAAAGATATACCCCGTCCATATACGTATAGATTTACATACGTGATTCTTGGGCATACGTTCTTCTCTTCGCGTATCCTTTTTAGGACGGATTAAAATTTCCTCTCTCCCCATCGGGGGGAAACGTTTCCTTCCTGGGATTCCGAGCGTTGAAAAGAAATCTGGTTCCATTTCGAAGCGTTCATCTTCAATTATACAAGGACTCGATTATACCCTCTCCCTCTCCTGTGTACTCGTGATACAAGTTTTTCACCAACAATGATTGGAAGATTTTAAAGCCACCCTGCGTGATATACATATATATATGTGTGCGTGTGTAAATGTGGCCACGCCTTCTTTCACCTAAAACCGCGTTTCACACACTGCCTAGAGATATCGTTTACCCAGATTGTATGAAACTGACACTTCGGCCAACCTCAGGTGCTAAACCCTCGAGGATATTACGCGTCAGAAAAGTCTCTTTGCTTTTGCATTAACGAGTCTGGTTACATTCGATATCTGAATTTTTCTCTCTCTCTCTCTTTCTCTCTTTCTCCTTTTTTTTTTTTAGTCGATACGTAAGAATTCGTGCTCGTTACTTTTCGTAAGAATTTTTTTTTTTTAGAGAATGTCATAAGATCCAATAGTATTACTTCCTTTATATGTCGAATCAAGTAGTTTAGCGACTCCAAAAAAAAAAGAAAAGAAAAAGTATCGAAGATTGAATCAGAAGGATGAATAATCATCCTCCGTTCACAATTTCCTAAAATTACGAAATCTAATACAAGCAAACAAATTAAGATTAAAAACAAATGAAAACTCGGGACCTAAAAGAATTCCCTCCCTAAAAAAAAAAAAAAAAGAAAAGAAAAGAAAAATAAAAGTTGGAGGAGACAAAGTGAGTCACGGGTGAAGTGAGTCGAAGCGCGCCCATGAGGATCGATATCATCTCTCCACCCCCATGATCGTATCACGAAGCCATGATCGGCTGAGTATCTCGCCGCACTCGAGATTTCCCTCCAGTTCCAGCGTCGATTCGTTCGAGCGGGAGAATTAGCAGTGACACGTAGAAGGGTACTCGTGTCGCGGCAGAACGAAAGCACCGGGAGAGAGAGAGAGAGAGGAGAGAGAGAGGAGAGGGAGGGAGGAGAAGGAGAGATTTATTAGCAGCCGGATAAAGTTGGCGGGTGACGGGGAACGGCGTGACGTCTAAATCATTCAGCCTGTTCAATAATGCAGAAACGCGACGCCACCATCGTGTACGATTTGGGTCAGATTCTCGAAATGGACGCCGACCTGACCCCGTGCAAGGGGACAACGAACGTCAAATTGAACGATTCCGTCGTCTCTCTGGCTAGAGTTCGTCGATCTTTGCGAGAATGATTTTAATTCGTCGCCGGTTCGACGCGGATTTTTCATGGGGAGGGGAGATAAGACCCCCCCCCCTCGTCGAATGACAATTTTTCAGGGAGTTTCAGAGGTGTGATACTTTTTTTAAAAATTTAGGGGATATTGCACTTGGGTTCTCCCTTAAGGAGTGTATTTTTTAAAATGGAAAGATACGAGGATAGAAGTGTTGGATGATGAGATAGGAATTTATTATAAACTAAAATCGTTAAAACTAATCGTGTATGTATTATTTACAGTGGATTTATTTGTATATATTTCCTTTTATTATTTAAAATGATGCGCGAGAAGGAGGCAAAATAAGGATTTTTCTACCAAGGTGAAATTAAACACGAAACACATGCATTGAACCGATATCCATTCTGAAATCCCCGCGAAATTTTTCCTCTCTGATCATATTTTAGAAACTTTCAAATACATATATATATATATAAAACATTTCAAAATTTACATTGAAATTCTACATTCCCCTTCTGAATATCTAGGGATCACCAAGAAAAATCACTAGATCGTTTTACGAGCAAAATAATTTGAGACTCGCATACAATTTTATATATATACATATATATTTCGATGCGAAAAAAAAACAGAATTCAAAAGAGATTATCGCAATCGATTAATCAGAGCGGAGAATTCTCTGGCAAAAAGTCTCTACGCGTCGGATCGATTTTTTTCTAACGTAACGCGCGTAGTATAAGTGAGAGCGTGACACGAAAAAAACGTGGCGGGCCGCGCGATCGCCTCCGACACGAATGGAAGAACAACAAGGTCCGCGCGCGTGTGCGTGTGTACGAGTAATGAAAGGTTTTGCTTACTCGAGTAGTGATCCTCCTCGGATATGTCGGCTGGCTCCGGGGTCGAGATGTTTTCCTGCAACAAGATGCAAACGCGTCGTTAGCGCCAGTGCAACCACCGCCACTTGTCGAACGATTTTCTCGCGCGAGAGGTGCAAAAGAGCTTTTCAACTTTTTTCCCCCCCCGCAAACGGCCCCCTCCCCCCCACGTGCTTTTCGCACCACAACCACCGCCGTAATTCTTAATAAGAGAGGAGCAAGTATAAAGCGGTATTCACTATTTCAACGTGCGTACCTCGTGGAAAAAAATTTTTATAATATTTATTGCACTCGAGTTTCTACCATTCTACTGAAACAGTGAATTCGAAGGGGAACAGTTTTCGAAATTTATTTATTTTTAAAGATAGAAAGTAACAGTTCGTGAGATATCTCTTACTCGAGCTCCAATCATCGACAATATCCTCGGTAATATTCCAAAGGAAGAGAGATACGTTTAAAAGAATTGAAAAACATTCCTTAAGAGGACAGAAAGGATTCGAAGAGATCGGGAGATGGAAAAATCCGGAGAATCTATCGTGGAAGGCGAGCCTCTCGCGTTTCACGGAATCGCCGATTGTCTTCGTCCGCGATTGCGCCACGCTCGAAACTCACCGACACAGCCGCGCTTTCCGTACACCCACGGAACGGCCGTGGACTTTATTGTCCCGGATCGAGAGCTGGCGGCGGCGGCTTGCGGTTCGTCCGAACGCAAATTACTTACGCCTCGGCTCGGCGACGTGCCGTGGGAGATCGAGGCACGTCGAGAATCTCGGGGATCGATACGCCGCTCTTGGAGGGGGGGGAGAAATTATTGGCCAATAAATAATACGATTCGGTAGCCAATGTTCTTGGGCAAACGTGTTCGAAAAGAAATGTAAAATGACCATAAATACATATATATATATATACTTTGTTGGTTAAATAATTCGAGTAATGGTACTTGGCTTGGTGTCTGTGATATCGCGGCGAGGATAAGTGTTGTCCATGGTATTTAAGAAACGATCTATGCATATATTGACAAACGATTATTTCAAGTAATGTATACAGTGGACGGGTGTGTATTTAAAGAACGTGCTCGTATGCTTGGCAGACCGTTATACGATTATTAAGCCCGTGGATAATCCGCGTGGATGATGATATTTAAAGAACCGTATATCTCTTTGAATCTGCTCTTCTTATAATTTCGCAAAACGTACGCATATTCGACGATCGGAAAATCAGATTCGAAAATCTCGATCTCGAGATCGGTCCTCTCCTCGTCGCCCAGGCGAACGAAACGAGGCGAGCGCTCGCCGGTTTCGCAAGGCATGGCCGGGATAGGGACTCTCCTATCTGTGTCAGGTCTCGTGTTGCAACTGCAGAAGGTCGACCGGTGTATGCGTCGCGCGGCCAATTGATACAGGCCGCAATTTTGTCCGGTGTGTTGCGGAGGACGGCATACCACGGGGTACAAAAAAGCGTACGCTTTGCGCTGACGTAACTGGAGGAGAGGAAGGGTGGCCAACAATGTCGAGCGACAAAATTTCCATTTCCCTCTCCTCTTCCTTCCTTCTCTCGTTATTTTCATTAATCTTCCGTTTCCCAGATACGTAAGACTGTGCACGAGAGGAGCTAAACGTATATATATATATTGACCATAACTGGGCGTAGAAAATCACATGGGCGAATTGATGGTCGGGATCGCGAATAAAAGGTGAATCCATTAACCCATATACCGGATACCGGCGCGCGATAAATCTTTCCGCCTACCTGGTATCGCGTGAATTGCACAATGCTGCTCGAGAGGGGAGGGGAAAGCGTGAAACGGAAGGATAGGGGAGGGGGAAAAGAAAGAAGGGAAAAAAAAAGGAGGAGAGGGAAGGATCATTGACACGAATAGCTTCCTTCGAGAGGGACCGATGATATTTTACATCGTTCGAGTTTCCTCGAGAGATCGGTTTCTGTCATCGGTTCTCTTTCCGAGAAGATCCTCGGGCAGATTCTACCGTTACCTACAAAATCCTCCTCCCGCGCATTCCGCTCGGGAAGGAAAAGGCTCGCTGCCTTTTAATAAATCGGTGGAATTTATCGGCCGGCACAACTCGCTGATGCACGATGGGTTATTTTAAGAATCTTTCATTAGGAATTTAATATAAGTACAGGTGGCAGCCGTTCCGTCGGTTGTTTCGTTTCCGGCCCGGCCAGGTGGCGCCAAAAGGCGGTCGAAAGGCTTGCGAAAGTTTCAAATATCGACAAATAAACTTGGTTTCGAATTTTTCGAAATTTCGTCGAAAATTAATTTGGATCCCAAAGGAGTTGAAATTAAGCGAATTATTTTTATACAAGATGAATATTTAATTCGATGTTTACGTCTCTTATTAAGTGCGTTCAGTAGAGGCTTAATTTTATTATTTCTTTATCGATATTATCGTTAAAAATTTTTTTAATAATTACACGTTCACCGCTCGGAAAATCAACGAAAATTACCTATCTCGTATGCAAAATAAAGAAGCCGATAATCATCCTTCCTCCATTGCCATTTTACTTGTACCCGATGAAACCAGACCGGCAATCAAATACTGTAAATCAAATAATCCGAGGCGAGTGTCGAATATTTTCTTTTCTTCTTCGTTTTCCACCGGTTAAGCATAACCGGTTGACCGATCCAAGAGACCAATCCGTTTTTAGAATTTAGATCGGTTTTTCAATTTTCCCGCCACTATCTGTCCAGAGATTTTAACCAAGAATCCGTTTCTTTCTTCCTCCTTCTATTTTCGTATAATTAGAATCGTAACAGAAAATGTTATTAATTTATTCGTACATGTTCGTGAGAAGATATATGTACGATTAGAAATGCAATGATTAATTGATAATTAATTGTTTCGATGATCGAACAGTTTGTACAATTATTATACTTGAATTATACTTGGAGTGTTTCGAGATGTGATGTATTGCGGAAAAATGTGTAATTGTTATAATTGGTTCCAAGACGACGAGGAGGGGCGAACATTGGGTTCGATTAATCGATGCTCTACTGCGATTATAATTAACTCGATATCGAAGGGTTGAGAATCGTAGAGCTGTGCGAGTTATTTTAACGTATACTAGTTACAAATTAAACTCGACAGAGCGAGATATAAAAATATTCACGGAGGAAAGAAATTCTTTTCTCAACTATCAATTCCTCGGAATGATCAGGTGATGCTTAAAAATTTTCGTTTCGAGAAAAATTTCCAACTATCGATGATTAATCGATCTGAGATAAGAAATGAAAATAAACAGACTTCAAATTTAAAGTCTACTACTTCGTTACTTCCTTTACTTTTCCAATTAAACAGTAAACTTAAATAAAGTCTACTCATTTTCATAAAATTTTCATAAAAAGATAAAAGAATAAACCAAAGTTCCTATTTCTTTTCTCTCATTTCCAAATAAATAATCCATAAATATTTCCTTTTACGTATAATTTAAATAAAGTCTCATTTAATATTAATAAAACTTTCGTAAAAAGATGAAAACTTAGAATAAACCATTTTTTCTCAAATAATTATCCATTATTTCTCTAATATAGAATTTAGATAAAAAAATCTTTCTATTTCTATCCAAAATTTTTAAAAAAAGATGAAAGCTCCGAATAAACCATTTTTTTCCCAAATAATTATCCATTATTTCTCTAACATAGAATTTAGATAAAAAAATCTTTCTATTTCTATCCAAAATTTTTAAAAAAAGATGAAAGCTTCAAATAAACCAAAATTCTTCTTTTTTTTTTCCAAATAAATAATCCATAGATATTTCATTATCTTAATCTTTCTATTTCTATCCAAAAAAGATGAAAGCTTCAAATAAACCAAAGTTCTTATTTTTTTTTTCCTCCTTTCCAAATAATTATTACGAATATCTCATTATTTCTCTAACATAGAATTTAGATAAAAAAATCTTTCTATTTCTATCCAAAATTTTTAAAAGAAAAATGGAAACCCCTCCCCTCTCCCCAATATTTATAATATCAACGATCACAACGTAATCCAAAAAGCTTTTGCTTCACCGAGTGGAAGCGTCTCGGTGAAATCGGTTAACTCGACGCTTCCTTCTGCGGCCGGTGTGGCCTCTCTCTCTCTCTCCCCCTCTCCCTCCCTCATTTTTCTCCCCCTGCTTCTTGTTGCCGGCCTCGAAGACGAGCACCGCTCCCGGCTCGTTTCTCATTCGGCGCGGTGCGCTCTGTCGTAGGTGTATACGGCCGACTGGCCGCGCGCTCGCCGAGATTCCCATTTATCAGGGTACATCCGGCGGAAGTGGGGCGGCCCGTGCGTAGGTGAGACGGGGCGAAAGAGAGAAGATAGACGGCCGGCGGAGAGAGAGAAACCCAGAGGACATTGTTCATTAGTACCTGTGACCTCAGGATACCCTGTCCCTTCTATGATTTATGGCTCGTTTAGGTTACGAGATTGGCCGTAACGATGTTTTTCTTTTTTTTCTTCTTCTTCTTTTTCTTTTTTTGCCGCGCGTGATTGGTCGTTGCGAGGATTATTACTCGATCGAGTAGCTTCTTTTCGTGGAAAAATCCATTCAATTACGATTAATTAGGATTAATCCTAAACTCGTTTTAACAACGAGTGATTTTAGATAAAATCAGATTTTAGATAGTAAAAGAAATCTGTGCCTGCGAGATGTTCAGAGGCGCGGGTGAATTCTTTGTTAAATTTGTTGACACTGAACGAAAGGCGAAATTCCGGGCAGGATGCAAGCTCGAAAAAAGAAAAAAAAGAAAAGGAAAAAGAATAAAAACGAGAAGAAGAAGAGAGACCAAGTTCACGCCACCAGTTGACTCCCTCTCGCGTCAGTGACAATTGCTTCATCACTGTGCAAACTGTACCGTATCGCCAGCTAGATAAACTAACAAGAACGACACATACGCGAAACGTTGACCCGTTTGTTTAAATCACTCTTATATAAAAAAAAAAGAAGAAAGAAAGAAAGAAAGAGAAAGAACCAACTGATTCCGATATAACGATCCCCCGTTAAAACCAAATAAGAGATACCTATATACGACAGGATGACGCGCAGCGTCTCTTTTCCTCGGCTCACAGCCGCTAACGTACCGGTTCTCAACCCAAGATCTGTATTTGTCGTCTTCATTAACGAGGTGACAAACGCGTCACGCCGCGTAATAACTTGGCCTCGCGATCCTCGCGTAAGCTTCTTCTCGAACACTCGTGCAAAGAGACAAAAAAAAAAAAAATAAAAAAAGAAACACGCGGAGAAAAAGAAAGAAAGGAAGGAAGAAAGAAAGAAAGAAAGAAAGAAAGCGCGGCGAAGTGGACATCCACGCAGAATTATCCACCGTGGCGGGCATAGCCCCTGGAACCCGGCCTATAAGACCGGCGAAGAAATTGCCTGGTGGCAGGGGCGGCGGGTTGCCCGAGTTGCCCGCTGCCAGGGGCACAGAGGGAGCCTGCGCGCGTTTCTCCAGGGAGATACGGTTGGAACGTTTGTTTAGTTGGCTGCAATTAAGCCACTTGGCGGCAATTGTTTGTCGCTCAGCACAGAATTCCGCTCCCACCGTGCGGATATACGCGGCCATAAAGCGCGCGTGTGCGTTCACCCGCTCGCGCGCCTCGTGTTGTACCAACTCGCCACCAACACGGCAATTCCAGACGATAAAAGCCGAGCGAGTTTAGCCGGGGTTAGGGGTCAACCGGGTCCAGTAGCCGGTGTCCGACCAATCAGCGGCGGGGCCGGGCATCCCGCTTGGCGCGAGATCGCCACGGACGATTGTCTTTTGTCTTCGGCGCGGTTGCTAAAGATGGACGGCGATGAATTGCGCGCCGAAGTCACGCGACGGCCGCCTCTGCACGCTGCATCTTTTTTATTGGACTTGGAACGATCGATTGACTGTTTGCAACGAGGAGGATTGATCTTATGGATCTCGTTAAAGGGGGATTTTTAAACGTTCCTTTGTTACGTAGCCAATTTTTTTTTTTTCTTTTTGATGACAATTCCGTGAAAAAGGTATTAAAAGATTCAAGAATTGATCGAAGATTGACTTCAAGAATTTTCTCTTTTTAAACGCACGGAGACGCGTTTTAATCGGCGCATGCATCTCGACCGAGTTGGAGGATAAAAGAAATTGGACCATTAGAACTGAAGAGAGAATCGGTGGGCCGGTTTGATTTAGCTGGCCGTGGATAATGGGCAAATGATCGTGGCCTACCGGTGATTTCAGGGCCGTGTGTTTTGACTGGGGTGAAGCACCTATCTCCCTCTCACTCTTTCCCTCATCCTCGACTGGTTCCCCGTCCTTGTTCCACCGAACAGCGAGCGGCTCTCAATTTCGGCTCATTTGCCTACCAAATCCGACGGCCTATAAATACACGGCTACTCGTACGGTGAACGGGTCTCAAGGTCACTGGTAATTACCTCACAAAGTCAACCACGCTCGCGCCCTTGCCCGTTTCTCTTTCCACCGTTCGACCGATTTTTATCGCCCATTGTCGAGCGTATCCTTGTCGACCGCCTCTTTGTCGAGTCACCTTTCGTTCCGTTTTCATCTCGAACGTTTTGTTGTGACGCGCTCTCAGTGCGTGTTATTTTCTTAAATATATATATATATAGATATTCGAGATATCTTAATTATCTCCGACAAGAGTTAAAAATAGCTGGATCCAGAATACTTTCGAAACGACAATTGGGATAATTTGATCGATTAATAAAACGAAACAGAAGCCATCCAAGCTTTTATTTCACACGAGCGTCGTGTTTTCGATTCTATCCACGGTGTGCATACCTATATAACCCGCGTTGGATGAATCATCAACGGACGAGTCGCTTCTTTCTCTAAACAAACCGACCAAACCGACCTGCATCCTCTAACGGTCCCTTTCGAAAACCGAGAAACGTTTCGCCAGCGCCATGTTGTAACCTCCGGAAAAGGGGAAAGAGGAGTCCAAGAGGACACACCTGCAACCCATCACCGAGTGTTGCGCACGAGAGGCAAAAAAGTGTGGCCTGTTTCCAACGTTTCCATCCAGTCGGAAGATGCAAGTATTTATACGGTAAACGTGTATACGCTCCCCGTTAAAAAATTAGGAAACAGGTAATTTATTCTTCCTCTTACGTAAAAATAAAATTTATATCCACGATGACTAGGATATTTTTCTTACGAATATTCATATTTTTTTATTACGTAAGAAAATCGAATTTCTTCTCGATTCTTTCTTTAGAATTCTTAGAAGAAGAAAGTTAATTGCACCTAGATGAAGAATAATCATCACGTGTATAATATATATTTTTCAGAAACAAGTAACGATTCCTTTTTCGTAGATCGACATTACTCGTTTTGGCGGGAAAATTAAAAGTTAGTAAAAAAAGAAATTCCCACGACAAAGGTGTCGTTCCCTTTACTCTTGAAAAAGAGTTTTCGTCTCGCGTGTATACCCCCCTCGTGCACTCGAACGCCCATTTCCAGAACAGAACGACCTAACCTGAAACGAGAAGAAAAAGAAAAGAGAGAAGCGAGAGAAAAAAGAAAAGAAAAGAAAAAAACTTCGAACGCTTCACTCGCGTATCCACTCGTATCTCCGCCCAGTCCAAGGATACCGAGCGTCTTGCGCCCGTTTCGTGGCAAACGTATTCGTCTCGCAAACGAAGGAGAGGCGAGGAGTGGAGAGGGGTCGAGGAGAGGGCGCTGGTCGCCTGACGTCATCGGGAACGAATGCTCCGGAGCTTGTTCAGGTTGCGTCAGGGGGATCCGTGATGATCGTCGGAGCTCTTCTGATTCTTGGCGGGAAGGGGGGAGGGAGGCAGGGGAGGGGAGGACGACCGGGGTCACCGTCGCCGGGATAACCTCACACGTGTGCGGCCCAAAAAAAAAGGAAGGCCGAGATGGGGAGAGAGAGAGGAGAGGCGGAGGAGGAGAGAAGAGGAGAGAGAGGAGGAGGAGGAGGCGAATGGCGACGACGCCTGAGGCGAGCAACTCTCCGTGTAGATGTTTGACGTGGCGGAGGGAGGTGGCCGTCCGCGGAAAAATAACAGGCTGGAAATGGAGACTACTATTCGATCGTTGTGTTATCGAGCGAAGGCGTCGATGATCGGGCCGGTTAATCGTGCCACCCAGGTGATAACGATTCGTTTCGAACGAATTGGCTTGCAATCGGGAGGGGAAAATTTTCCATACGGTGAGAGATGTTTTTCTTTTTAAATCTCTCTCTCTCTCTCTCTCGCCATATTTCGCTATATTACATTCTGTTACTCTTAATTAATTCTTTATAATGGACGAGTTGATACTTGTCGAAAAGCTGATTCTTGAAAAGATTAAATGAAAAAGTGGGAGAAAAGAAGAAAAAAAAAAAAGGAGAAGGAAAAAGGGGGTCACACGCGCGTGTAACAAGGTTGGCTCGCACCCCGGGCAATAATGGACGTGTTACACGGGCGTGGATTCAGAGAAACACGGGCTGTGAACATATACACACGTATATACATGCACGGAGGAGGCCATCGTACGTACGCTGGACGGATGGACGGACGGACAAACGAATGGGAGACTGTTACACCCAATTGTCCCTCGTTGTGCGGGGGTCAAGTAAGGTAGCCAGCCGGGCACCGCTGTGCACCGTTGTCATCCGTGACTGGTGCTGGATAAACTGCAGGCCGGCTCGAAAATACAGCGACAGCCCGGTGGGAAAACAGCGACGTTACTTTACGATATCGTCACGCCTGTCGCCTGATATAGTAACAGGCCGACGTCGCCTCCGTGCCGTTTCCAAGCCGTGGCAAGCCTGGCCCCGATGATTAGGCCATCAGCTACGAGATGCTTGCTCGCTCGCTCGCTTATCTCCACGCCTCGTTCGTTATGTTCGGGGATTTCCTTCGGTTTTTCTCTTTTCTTTATTTTCGAGACCCGTATCTCGGACACGGTTTGATGCAATTCTTCGTTCACTTTCTCCTCCCTTCTTTTATTATTATTTAATCTCTGCTTTTTGTGATTCGTTTATCATTGTCGAGAAATTTTAATTACGTTTTAAAATCTTCTCCTTTCCTTCGCTCACGATTTAACGATCATAAAAAAATTTCGAGCGACACAGTTTGAACGGAAGTTTGAAAATTCACGGGGAGAGGAACGAATTTAATAGAACGAAGAGAGAGAGAGGGGAAAAAAGAAATTCAAACGATCCAAAAATACACACGAAAAAGGAAAAATTGGTGTAAAAGGGAGAGAGAGAGAGCCCATCCATCGCGTTCCGTTCAGCGCCCTTCACTTTCGTTCGTTCAATGGAATATTTCCGATCCCCTTTTTTTTCTCTCTCTCTTTTTTTCGGGGAAACACCCCCGTCCTCCCCTCCACGTCCGTCGAACGCCAATCGACAAGACCCGTATCGGCGTGCTCGTGCGTGAGGTGTATCATCTGATCGGGTGGGCATTCGGCCACGAGGGAAGGCGAACGTACGAAAAAGAGGAAGAGAGAATAGAGAACGTTTCGAGCACGCGCCCTACTCTATCCGCTTCCGCCGCGTAGACGCGTTCGATTCGTTTCTCTTCAGTCGCGTCTCGCGCCACGAGCAGGGAGTATGCGCTTTATCACCTCTCTCTTCGCCTCTCGGATAATATTTTTTTTTCTTCTTCTTCTTCTTCTTCTCCATCCGAGGAGGAACGATAAATTATTATTATTATTATTGTTTTAATTTCGCGCTTTTCCTTTTCTCGAATCGTCAACTTCAACTTGTATCTTTGAAAATTCTTGCATGTAATTTTAATTGTTAAAAAAATAGGTACGATAGGATTCTGTTTTCTGTATTGAAGATTCGCGATGAAATATTATTTGTTGCATATAGGTTAACGTTTTCTTTCAGAATATATATTTCTATTATCTTTTCTTTCAGATTTTTTCTTTTTTCCCTCTTTTTCTCGAATCGTCAACTTCAATTGTATCTTTGAAAATTCTTGCATATAATTTTAATTATTAAAAAAATACGATAGGCTTCTATTTTCTGTATTGAAGATTCGCGATGAAATATTATTTGTTGCATACAGGTTAATGTTTCTTTCAGAATATATATTTCTATAATCTTTTCTTCCAGATTTTTTCTTTTTTCCTCCTTTTCCTTTTCTCGAATCGTCAACTTCAACTTGTATCTTTGAAAATTCTTGCATGTAATTTTAATTATTAAAAAAATAGGCTTCTGTTTTCTGTATTGAAAATTTGCGATGAAATATTATTTGTTGCATACAGGTTAACATTTTCTTTCAGAATATATATTTCTATAATCTTTTCTTTCAGATTTTTTTTTCCTCTTTTTCCTTTTCTTGAATTGTCAACTTCAATTGTATCTTTGAAAATTCTTGCATATAATTTTAATTGTTAAAAAAGTAGATACAATAGGCTTCTGTTTTCTGTATTGAAGATTCGCGATGAAATATTATTTGTTGCATACATTTTTTCCAGAATATATACTTCTATAATCTTTTCTTTCAGACTTTTTTCTCTTTTTCTCCTTTTTTCATTCTCCTACTGAATAAGGTGATGCTTTATCCCTGAAACTGATTCGCGATATGATAGATTTATAAAACAAAACTACGAAAATTAACGCGAGTGGATGTGGAAAATATTTGCACGGAATTAAATTAGATAAGGAGAAGTGAAAATTGGGCGAAGATGAGATCAATTGAGGTAAATTAAGGGAAACAGAGTAACGATAAGGTTTTAAACGAAACTTTGATCTTGATTCGAATTAGAACTTAACCACGGTGCAAAGTAAACATTGAATTTAATTTTCCATTTAATACACGCAACATTTTATGCACGCAATCTTAACACTTAACACAAGCTTGTTACGTTGTCACTTAATTAATATTTAATTAATAATTCATCTCGTAACATAAATATTATATATATACGATAAATCACAATTATATTATCTGGAAATTTTCTTTTTTTTTTTTTTTTTAGAAATTTCGCTCACTTTCTTGAAATAAAATTTCATCGTACAGTTTCTAATATCCATTATTAAATTTACTTCTCTCGTACACCAATAACATTATCTCTGCCACGTACGATAATAAATTAATTATGAAGCAATTACAAAAATAATTAAAAACAAAAAAAGAAATAATATACACAGAATTAAGAAAGAAAGAAATATGATAATTAACGAGGAGAGATAAAGAAATTTTTGAAATTCAAATTTCAAAATTTGCTGCAAGAAACTTTTTCGACTTTAATATCTCTTCTCTCTCTTCCTCCAACGAACACGTGATACGAATTCGACGGTGACGTTAACGAGAAGTCCAAACTCTGAAAGAGAAACGTTGAAACACACGCGGTAAACCGATTAATATCGATCGTCGGGATCCTCTTAGCCGACGATCCTTCGCTTCGATCCGCCTCGAATTTTTTCATTCCACGCGGCCCACTTTTTATCGTTCCTCCACCTCCGATAAATGCGATTCCTCGAGCGCAAGAATCTTTCTTTACAACGAAAATAAAGAGTCGTGTAAAAAAGATAGATCATCGAATGGTGTGAATATAAGATAAACAGATGATTGTTAAAAGATTAAGAGGAAAGTTGTTTAATTTTTTTAAACTTGGTTGCGAGATAAATAAATATTTCGATCTTATTTAATTATAATATTCCCCTTTCGATTCAAATCCAGGAGAGAAGAAGTAGAAGGAAGTTTTCCAATCCAATTCTTGTCCGAATTCTTCCAAATCGTTGGCAAACGCACGGCAAGTGTCTTGTGAGTCATCGAGTAAAACGAACCTGATTGCACTATTTTATGTACTAACTTAATTGCACATATACATATAAAGGCTCGTTTATGCGAGAATTGTAAATAATGATGTACCGTACCACGAATAACACGTCTTATCTGTGTAATAAAAAAAAAGAACAGTTTGGAGGTGCAGTATAATCAAACGGGTCTTATTCAATGCTAAATCGATACAAAGGGAAACGAATTAAACATTGCTATTCAATTACATCAATTTTTCCCACAAAATATTCTTCACACACACCTGAAGACGTGCATGCCCGCAAATGAAGCAGCCAGGATCGGAATGAATAGTTAAAAAAAAATCGTTAAACATGGTTAAATCGTAAGGCAAGGAAGCATTAATGAACGAATGTTTATTCAATCCTTCCCACGACGTGTTATCGCCTCTTTATCAATCCGCCACATTTATTGCACGTTTTATCGAAATTACCTTCGCCTCGAATAAGCTACTAACTTCGAAGAAAGAGAATTCTAATTTCACAAGTACAAGTTAGATCAATTCTGAATTAACCTTAATCATCAACGAATGTGTGTCATAAATAAGAAGGGAATTCAATAATTCCAATTTCGTTCCAATTATTCAGATGTTAATCGCTTAATCCTTCTTTTTTTTTTTTTTCAACTCTACTGGCCACCTCTTTTTTAATTACCACCACGATTCTGATAAGTTACCTTGCCTCTTTACCTGTTTCTAATCTGTACACGCGAGTGTGCAGTGCTATACGCGCTAATCAAAGAGACGAAAGATTAACCGAACGAAACCCGATCGCGATAAAACCGATAATCATCGAGATATATATATAAACGTTCCATCTTGTGTCCGCTTTTAAATGATGTCGATTAACGTGGCTGGATTAGGTGTGCGGAACAACGGTGTCGACCGAGAGGTAGTCGTGTTACGCGCGGATGCGTTTAATAAGAATATTATACGTCTGGTTAGGAATTAGCATGGAAGCGGCGCGATGAGCTCGTAATCGTTCATCTGAGTGGTCGCGGTGAGTTGGATAGATGCGTCGAGATTAATTTGTGGGAAAATTAAATTAGCCCGTTCGTTTATTCGATCACCGTCCCGCGAGGAAAGACAACATTTAACTATTCGTTCGATCGATAAGAATTAGACTCCCCTCGTCAAAATTACTAAAACTAATATATAGATACAGAAATCGTTCAAAGAATCGGGAAAATTCGGGATAAGATTTCGATTCAAGATATATACGCAAGTGGATATAGTCTAGCTTCGGATAAACTCGGCAAGAGTCGGCCACGATCGGACTCGCGAACCGACGACACCCGACTTTTGCCGAACCTTTCCGATCCCGAGAAAGAGGGAATATTTCGAACCGAAAATTACGCGATATCCAAGCTTTTCTTTCAAATTTAATTATATATCGTCGCCGTATAATTATTTATACACGTATATATATGTGTTTCGAAAAAGAGTTTCTACGAAGCTTAATAACGCCGAGTGTCCTGGTTCTTCGTGAGAGGCGATCCCTTTTCGGTGCACCGCCGACGTCGAAAATCCGTCGTTGCCCATCGAGCAAAACTTTTCTCTCTCTCCGGGCTCGTCACAAGCGTCGAGGGGCCTCGAGTTGAACTCGCATGCGAGAAAAGCCGAGGCCTGCCAAGGGAATATTATACTTGACGCGTATATATACGCTCCGCGAGGAGGCCTGTCTCGCCTCCATCCTAGAGAAGGAAGCTTCCACTGGCGAAACGGAGAAAGAAAGGGCTTTCGACCAGGGAACAGAAGAGGAAACGAACGGAGAGAAAGAGAGAGAGACGAGGTAGGGGAAGAAAATAGCAATAGTCTGAGAGAGTTTGAAGGGAGTGGAAGAAAAGAAGGTTGAAGAGAGAGAGAGAGAGAGAGAGAAAGAAGAATGTCGAGGAATCAAAGGGGAGGGAGAGGAAAAAAATGGGAAGGCGGGGAAAAGAGAGGGTACGATCGGGAAATGAGAAATGAAAATTGAGAATGCGCGAGAGAGGGGAGGGGCAAGCAGAGCGAAAAATTGACGCAATTAACCAAGAAGCAAGGAAATGCGAGGGAGAACAAAGCGGAGGAAGGTTGGGCAACCGCGGTTAGAATGAAGGATCAGGAGGAGGGGGAGGAAACCGGAACAAGAGCGCGGAATACAATAACCGTGGAAAAGGTGGCGGCCAGCATGTGTAGGAAGGAACCGAGGGGGTTGGTTGAAAGGGAGAAAAGAAAAATCTTGGGGTTTTGAAAATGGGGAATTTAAAATCCGAATGCGCATTAATTCTTGGACGAGATATCCGGGGAAAGGATGTTGTGGTTTTGTGGATATCTAGCCAAGTACGCGTTGTCGAGCAAAACGCAGGAATTAAAATGGAAGGGAGTGTGATATTTTCTTTCTTAAATTAAAAAAATAGACGATTTTCGAGTCGAAACGACGATAGAATCGTGATATTATTCAGAATAATTGGCTTTCCATTTTGTTGCAAGGAAGCTTATTCTAATTCCATAATGATTCGGGAATTATTAAACGCAATTGGTTAAAATTGTAGTCAGATTCGAAGATCGGCATTGAACTTGACCCAATGCACAGAGTCAGAATTCTATCTATCCAATGGCCGACCGAGGTGGAACGGTATAGACACACTGGCATACCTATCTCCAATCGTTCGAATCGATTAAACCTCCTGTCCCGGAAGTCCTTGGCATACCTCGCTGCCAGCCGATAAACGACCGTGCGATTATCAACGGACACATTTTACTTTCTCGCCGTTGGATTTCTACCAGGAAATCCGACGATATCACCCGAGACCACCCATGGATCCAGCCTCAACGTGGACTCGCCGATTCGATTCCTTCGTTTGCTCGAATCTATGCCCACCGAAAAGATTTATAAGGGATAACTCCGTCCGATTCAATCTCTCTTTCCTCCATTCCTTCCTTTAGCGAGAATATATTTTCTTCCCACGAATTTTCATTGAAATTGTGTTCAAATTAAATATTATATTGGCCAATTATTGGAGAAAAAGGAAAAAATTGTAAAACGAATTCTTTTTTTCGTATCTTTAAATAAATAGTTTTTAATTTATCTTGATTTTATTTGATATCAAATAAAAGTATTTTGTTTAAAAAGAATTAATAAAAAGTTTAGCAAGTATAAAAAACGTAAAAGTTTATATATTCGATTCATTGGAAAATGATTTCTTCGACGAGATGGTGGAATAAAATATCACGTATGAGACACCCAGTATATATACACGCTTCAACTTTTCCAATCAAGCCAATAAAATACATCTAATATATACTGCTGTAAAACATTACGATACAAAATTTACCAGACACCAAGTATACATCCACGTGTATTTTCACTGTAATGTCGAAAATCAACATAACTCTCGCATCTATTCTATAATTACATCTATATCGACAAATTACAATACACAAAACCCACGAGACACCCGGTATACACGCATGCAACTTCAACGTCTACAAATTAGGATACGAAACTTAGTAGTCAGTATACAAGCTCGTGCAATTTCCTACTTTAATCACAAGTCGACTCGTCTACAAATTAGGATAGGAGATTTAAGAGACACCCGGTATACAAGCTCATGCAATTTCTTACTTTAATCACAAGTCAACTCGATAATGGCCTCTAGAAATTAGGATATTTAAGAGACACCCGGTATACACGCTCGTGCAATTTCTTACTTTAATCACAAGTCAACTCGATAATCGCCTCTAGAAATTAGGATATTTAAGAGACACCCGGTATACACGCTTGTGCAATTTCTTACTTTAATGACAAGTCAACTCGATAATGGCCTCTAGAAATTAGGATATTTAAGAGACACCCGGTATACACACGCTCGTGCAATTTCAACGTTCTTACTTCAATCACAAGTCAACTGGATAATCGCTTCTAGAAATTAGGATAGGAGATTTAGGGGACACCCGGTATAGAGGGATCGACGCTCACGCACGCAATTTCGACGTTCGACTGCGTATCGTTGACCCCCGGCTCCCTCGGTGACTCGACTCCTCGAGGCGCAGAAATCTCAAAAGCTGATCACACAAGACATCCGGACCCATTTCCAAGCCCCATGATGGCCACGCGAGTTGCGCGCCGGTGCTTGACGAGCCGAGAGAGTATCGCGCTGTCCTTGGGCCGGATGACCAAACACGGATCGGGACGGTGACACACGCATACGAGAGGAGAGCCTCGAAATCCTCGTGGAGAGGACTGGAACCCCTCCCCTTCTCCTTCTCTCTCTCTCTCTCTCTCTACTCACGTTCGAAGAAGATACGCGACGAGTCGGGGAGAGGAGAAAGCGAATGGGACGGAATGGAGTGGACAGAGGTCAATCCTGTCGCTTATCAGCGTTTGCCCTTTGCTTCGTGCTTTGCGACGCTCGATAACGGGACGCGCGAACCAGCCTTGTAAATCGCGGCACGGGTCTGCGAGGCGAAACGAAGATGAATTTCCACGCGGAGAATGTGAGAGGATGATTTCTTCGAGGCGAGAATAAGAGAGTGGAAGATAATTGTAATTTTTTAAAGAAGAAGAAATGTTTTGTATGGAATATCGAGCTAGGAATTAGTAAGAGTAAAGAAAAAAACTATTAATTTCTTGGTCGAAATGAAAATTGGTTATTTGCATTCTTGTTATTGAAAAAATAGGAGAAAAGGTTTTACTTCGAGACAATTTGAAGAATAAAGAATCGAAGTGAAATCCATTCTGGCCAATTTGTACACCTTTCAGAATTCATTATTTCCCCTCGAAACAGGAAATTGTCGAGAGGAAGAGAAAGGGAGCCAACGAGTTGATCCAAGTTTGATATCCAAACATCGCCAGACTTCAAGAGCCCATGTTTTCCCCGATTATCGGATTTCCTTTCTTTTTTCTTCTACCTTTCCCTTTGCAGGGGAATACGTAAATGATAGTAATCCACGAACGAAGTTGTAAAATTGTTTCCAGATAAAGATCACAATCAAACGCCAAAAATCTAAATTTTGAATGCGATATTTAAACAAACAGCCCTCGTCCCTTTTGTCGAAATTGTTGAAATGAATATCGGATCGAAGAAATTATAAACGATTCTGTAAAAGTGATATAATTATGATAAAAAAAGGAAAGGGAGATTATAATATTCGGAATGCACACTATATGAAATATCTCAGCAACAGGTTCTTTTCAAGATGCATGTGCATTCAAGCTTTTCAATTCCAAGTTCCACTTCCCGAATGAATACCACGAAACATAATAAAATAAATATATTATAAATTCGCTACCATTGTCTGTCTGCATTATCGGGAAATAAAGAAGAACGCAAAGATTTACATGTACACACACAGAGAAAAAAAGAATCCTAAAATAAAATTCCACTACAATATAATATCATTTCCAATATTCCAAATAATTCCTCCAATCCTATCCTCATTTTCAAAATATCAAATTCATCGATACAATCATAAGCAGCACGAATTAAATTTAAAAAAACCTTTCCCAAATCCTTAACTCCCGAGGAACAATCCAATTCGAGCATCCATCACGGACGGATCACAAGCATTAATTACGCCGCTCCGCGTGTACAAAGACGGCGTGCACAATCCCGCCCAACGGCCCAGATACGCTCCACCTTATTACGTCGATCGGGTCGACAAGACAGCCCATCAAGACTATCTTCGCGGGAAGCGTGTCAGCTCGTGTGGAGGTCGACAGGATCCGGCACGTCCCCACGACGCGTGACGAACAGCCCTCGATCAAACGGCGTTGGATCGCCGATAATCGATCCCCGAATCGACCGGTGATTGACCCATTGGGGACACAGGAGCTCGGGTTAGGCTAGGCCGGCGCGCGTCAGGAACTCGATCCATAAATCGAGCCTCCGTTTTGTACTTCGCTAATTGCCCTCGAGAGGAATCGGTTTCTCGGAGTTTAATAAAGAGTGTACATACCTCTCTCTCTCTCTCTCTCTCTTCACCTGTTCCTCTCAGCGGAGATCTCTCTGAGAGATCTGGAGGAGGAGGAGGATAGACGGATACTTTTGCCTGGCATCCTTTTTCTTCGCCTCTTTTACCAGGCTCCTGAGGTTTCGAGTTGATCGAGGCGAGAGAGGGAGCTGAAAGAGACTCTAAGAGCTGAAAGAGGAAGAGGGCGCCTCCTCTCCAACGTTTTATTTTAGCACGCCGAGCGGAGAGAGAAAGAGAGGAAGAGAAGGAGGATCCTTTTTACTTCTCCTCCTTTTTATTCCGCTGGTCGTTATAAGGTATTCTATGATGGTTCGCCGGTTCCAACGGCGCCCCTGCTAAATGGAATACGAGCGGGGGGAAGGGCGAGAGGGAAGAGGCCAAGCGTTGCAACAGGAAAAGAAGAAACGGAAGAAGAAGAGGAGGAGGAGGAATACGACGGGACTACCGAGACCAAGAAGAAGAAGAGGGAGAAGGAGGAGATGAGGAGATAGCACGGTGGGGGAGAGGCAAGCCTTTCCCTTCTTTTAAAGCCACCATCCTCCCCTGTACTCGGATCTTAACCCTCCGCCACCCCGCGAGGACCACTCCTGCCCCCGTTTCTCCTCGCGTTGGGAGATTTTTTCGAGGGGGAACAGAGAGAGGGAGAGCGAAGCCGACTCGTAGTCGCCGCGCTGGCAAATGTTTCTCGGCCCCCGACTCGGCACACCTACTCCTTCTGTGCTGGGGCCTCGTCGAGGTCGATACACGCGCTCTGCTTCACTGAGGGAGGGAGGGAGGACGACACCAGCCGTGGAGCGTCCAGCAGAGCCGCCAGAGTTTGCGTGGACGGGGCACAGAAGCGGATATCGGGCCGAAATCAACTGGCAGAATGGAAAGGTACGGCTGATGGATAAGGTGAGTCTTCTGGCAGGAGGGTGGTAGATTATTTTTGGTCTGGTGAGCTCGGTTGGTTTATTGACCTGGTCGATCTTTGATGTTTCGAGCATTTTGCAGGATTGGAATCATTCGAGCTTGCTCGTATTTAGATTATTCCGATAAGATAATTGACGAGATAAATTTTTATTTTTAGCTTCTATTTTTTTTTTCATCTAACAGATCGATTACTTTAATATTTGGATATTTTGGAGAACAAGGAAAATAATATAGAATAAAGAATGATTAATCGATCATCGACGATCTGTAAATGTTTTTTCAAAAAGAGAGGGAGAGGAGAGAAAAAAAGAGAAAAATATGGAAGCAAATGAATCCCCTACGCTACGCAGTTAAGCAAATGAACAACTACAAGTTTATCCACTAGGATACTAGGAATAAAAAAATATTTAGTCTCGCGGAAAGAGCTCGTGGAGTGTTTGCAGTCCGATTCTCGGCTTGCACTTCATGCAAGTCGTACAATACTGTCTTTGGTTGCGCGTACAACCCGTCGTACAAACTCCCACAAACGCAAATTTAATGCCTGGGCATAGGCTTGCCAACGAATCCTAAGGCACTCCTAGTTGCGAAACAAGCCGTTCCACGTGTCTGTCGGAGCGATTTTTCTACGCCGTGGCGTACAACGGTGCTCAAACTGGCTGAAGAGGCTAAACAACCGAGCGCTATCCGCCTGGCTGCCTGTGTTTCAAATTCAATTGCCGCCGAGTTCAAGTATCGGGAACTGTTTCATAACCAATCCGTCCAACGTGCTTCAACTTTTTAAAACCGTAAAATCTCTTTTCGTATTCACAATTTCCATCCTTTTAAACATTCAACTTCACAGACAACTTACTTTATACAGAAACAACTTGACTGGTAAAAGAGCTCCTGATAGAGAGAGAGAGAATACGAAAATTTTAATCGAGTAACCGATTAATTATTACCGGTTACAAAAATTTTAAATCCAAATCTAATCGAACTAATTCGTCACCTCGACATAACCTCGCCAACTCCTCGCTACCGCCACCTATGTTGAACACATCCAGCCCCTCAATGGCGTTCCACGTGTCGTCTCCGGGAAACACGCTTATCTCCTCTCTTCCCCTTCCTCTCTCTCTCTCTCCTCTGTTAAAGCACATCTGCACATCCGTGTGCCACGTCGTCTTTCGGTACACGAGCAAAACAGCGGGAAAAAGAGGGACGAATAGCAGCGGCGGCGGCGGCGGTTAGAGGCAGCGCAGGCAGCCAGAGAGAAGCCAAGAAAGTGGCGTCGGAGTATGGAGAGGAGGGGAGGGATTGGGTTGAGGGGTTAGACGAAGAGGCTGAGAGGCGACTAAGTCTGGCTTTAGCTTTGGCGGTATGTACTGCGTGTATTGTGGAGGGGGAGGGGGGAATGAATAGAGGGACAGGGACGGAATATAAGGTAAGAGGGAACGGAGGGAGTCGTGGATGGAGGAGGGCGAGGCAGAAAGAGTCGAGGCAGAGACGGCAGAAGTGGGGGAGTCAAGAACCCTACAAGGAATTAAGAGCTTATTCGTAACAGGCACCGTGATGAAGATCCTATGGCTCGTGGAACCTATGGGCTCGAGGGAGGGAGGAGCGAGAGAGTGGCTCGACTCTCCCACACCGGGGGGGATCTTTGGAATACCAATCAACCGGCTAATACGCTCGCCCATGCGGGCGCCAAATTGCCTTGGGACGGAGAGGCCCTCCGCGTTCCAACTTTCTTCGTCTCTGCGCTGGACGCCGTCACCCCGTGGGCCCTGCCACCAGCGGAGGGGGAGATAAGAACTCGAAACTCTACGCGTGCTCTTTCGTGACAGGAGCCTCGTTTACAATCGCGAAAGAGGTTAGGTCAGAATTTGGAAACGAGTTTGTAATCTTGTTTGGAGCAGAGGTTCTGTTTTCTAACAAGGATGAAACGTTGAAACAATTGGAAATAAATTGTACTTGATTTTAATAAGCTATGGATTAAATTCAAAATATTATTATATAAATTTACTTCCTTTCCAACATCATTTGAAGTGCAATTTCATCTTGAGTCTCGATCGACTTCCCAAAAGAAAAAGCCAAGAAAGAAATCTTCTTTTTCCTTTTGTATAAGGTCTTCTCCTTCCCAAGAAGGAGGAGGAGGGAAAAAATGAAAAATGCGGCCATTTAGTCCCGATGCGTGGCGGATGATCGCCGTATCCCCTTTGATACCGTTGTGAAAAATCGGTGGTGACGCCAACTCGTTACAGATCTTTGCGAAGCACCACTTCGTGCCAGGACGCGGCGAGCGGCGCATAAACGGGGCGATCAGCGTCGCGGCGCAATAACGGCTCTCGCCAAGTTACGACGGCCTGGGTTTAAACTTTTACTGGCCCGGAAACGTCGGCGTCTGGACCGGTTTTTGCTCGTTTCCTCGCTTTTCCTCCGCTGCGATTTTTTTTTTTCTTTCCTTTTCCCCCTCCCACGGCGGGAGGAGATTATTTCGTCAAGGTTGTTTCAAAGGTTAACAAGTTTCCAAGTGTCGAAGACAAGCAACGTATTAACGTCGAGCTAATGATTTTCAAAGTAGATTAATTTATTGCACGGTAGATCTTTTAACTTGCAATCTGGTTGAATTGATTTAAAATTGTAATTCTGGATCGATTCTAAACAAAATTTGAACTCTTACAGATGAGAACTACTATTTTGTTTGACGTAATCTATCAAACAGTTCTAATTTCCTCTTGACTAATTCTCTGGAAGAAGGTTTTTTGCAATTGGTCGAGAAGAAACAATGTATGGCGCAACGCCATTTCTTAACGGGTCATCAAGAATCGTAGGAAACTGGATAAAGAAACTAGCCAATACTAGCGCTCATACCATGCTCAAGCGTCGTTTGAAAAGGGGGTTATACGTCGAGTGATGGAGAACGATATCGGCTTGATAGTCGGACGGATGGCCAGAGGAAGCCTTAAAACGGCAGTGAGATTTTATAGGAGTTTATCTTCCGGCGATGGAAGTGTTGGATAGGAGAGTCGTTCGAAACTGGTGCCCGTAGTCGCGGCCAACGAGGACGTGGAAAATGCCAAGGAAGTGGAATTGCCGGGGGAACAACGGGGCTGACACGATCGTACGACATCTGAAACGATGATAACATTAGGAAGAATGAATAAACGTCGTTGAAACGGGTTCAGATTGTGTAAGAGACTTGGATCGAGATTTCCTGGAAGAAATACATTGATACGAGAGAAATAATTATCGAAGAATAATATTTAAAATATGATGAAAAATTCTGCAAATTTATTTCCTGGCTATATCGATAATCAAAAATTGATGGAATCGTTTGCTTAATTGTCGATAGAAAGTTGATCGTATTAGTAGACTAAACTAATTTGATAAGAGTGAAATTTATATCAAGTACTAAAACTTTATTAAAACGAAATAAATAATTCAATTAAAATACGTTCGATCCTTCAATCAACTATCTTCTTCCGTTGCCAAGCGAATTTACCAGCTGGTACGTAGAATTCCTCGACAAGAGGAGATAAGGACAGCCTTCTAAAACTGCACGAACACCTGCGAAGTATTACCATAGTTTGACTTATTAACAAGGCTAAGTAGCCGTCAGGAGAACCAGATGAAAGTTTCCAATATATATATATATATAGATAGATAGATAGAGAGAGAGAAAGAGAAAGAGAAAGAGAGAGGCTTTACAAAGCTTAGCGGGCGTTAAGTCATTGACGAGGCTGCTACAGCCGGTAGTAAATGGAACCAGAACACCGTAACGAAGTCCCACACATTCCTGGTTTAACGAACCGTCTCGGAATATTCAAGGTCTCCTTCATCAATCGTGGCTTGATCTGGTGGCTGACGCGAACTCGTCAAAATCGCGGGACACTCGAGACACAGTATCATCGTTTCGCTCGAATACAATTTTAACGGATAGATTAATTCCCCGCTTCGATACAGGAAGAATTGGATTAACGCTTATTATGCTAAACAACTGTTGTCTGTTTACGAAATACACACGTACTCGAGAAAATATTATTTTACAACGAGATTTATCTAATCCAATTTTAATCCTGAGAGAAAAGTTCGAAGTGAAAACGAGCCCGTACGAATACTTGTAAATACGTATCTCAAAAATCCGCGTATATCTTACTTCTTTTTCGATGATATTACGCTACAACCTACTCGAGTACACTTAATTAATTACGAATCAGACAAATACGTACCTGAAACTGTCTTCGAATCTCATTTGGAATAAACGGAAAACGCGGAACGAAACTAACCTAAGTCCCAAATCGACCAACTAATCGTAGTAGCCGGTGGCGACTATGCGCGAACGGGATGCGCGCGCGGTGTCGCGCGAAACGAAGACAAGTCACGTGACGTCCCTCCGCCGCTTCCCCTTGGCGTGGTCCGCGGTCCACGCGTCAGTGGCACGAGGGACGCCAACACGGCGGCGTCACCGTGCCGCGGGAACCGCGCGGCTCCGAGCCGATTGAAGGGCCGCGCCATTTCCACACAGTTTCAGGGGAGAGATTCTCACCCTCACCTATCGGATACAGATACGGCGACGGGGTGGGAGAGGCCGGCGAAAAAGTGGAGGGGAATACACGAACGAGAGTGGAATACACGCGTGCACGGCCGAAACTCAATGAACTGGTATCGATTAGCTGCTCATTTTGTTCCTCGTTCGCGTTCGTGCGGCTGACTCGTTAAACGGTCCGACCCCTTCCTACCCCCCCCCCCTCTTTCGCTCCTCGTCGTCGATTCTCATCATTCTCGCGCTTTTTTTTCCCTCCTCTCTTTCTCTCCCGCCGGGGGTAGGGAACCGAGTCACGAGGGTAGTGGGTCACGGCGCGGATTTTTTTCCCTTCTCTCTCTCTCTTCCCTCCTTTCGAACGACGAAACGAACGGAGAAAGCAGGTCGAGCGAGAGATGCTTCACGTTTGTGTCCTACGTTTACGGAGGCTCTTACTTTGGCCGGTGTAGCTTGACCGGCACTTGAGTTTCGTTAACAACGCGATTTTCTAAACAGCAGGGTAACCTCGGGATACGATCTCGCTTATCACTGAAATTATAAAAAAGAAACCAAACAATTTCTTTTCTTATTCGAGGTGCAAAAGATACGCACTAATTCGATCGTGAAAAAAAAAAGAAAGAAAGAACTCGAAGTGAAGTAAACAAGAGGATACTTTTTGCACTACAACTCGACCTTCGTACGAAGCAAAACTCGGTAGAAAGTAAGCCGGAGCCAACCACTTTAAAGGAAACAAGACCTTCCTCCTCCTTCATCCTCCTTCTCCCACGAGCCTCGCCACTTCTCACGTGGATGACCAAGGATCATCATCATCATCATCATCATCATCATCTTCGTTTCGGAGAGAAATCTGGCTAATTCGCGGTCTCGACGCTTAACGACCGATCGTTCGATTTGGCCCTGATCCAATCGTGCGTTTCCACCAGGCCTGGCCCAGGGAGAGAATCCACGGGAGGATTGGCGTGCGGTTTCTGCGGGAGGAGGGAGGCGTGGTGGAGGAGGAGGAGGAGGAAGGTTTCGAACGCGGGCGGGCAAGAGGAGGGGAGGGGAGAGGGTGGCCGCGTGACGAAAGGTGCGTTGTACTCAAACAAAGTGAGGATATAATTAGACGGATAGGCCGGCTGCCTGAGTGCAGGAAGCCCACGTGTGAAAGTCGCTCGGCAGAAACCTCGGTCATCGCTAAAAAGATCCACGGGAAATCGCGCACTTTCTACAGACTTTTACCAACCAAGCCAAGCGGTTGCACGCGTTCCCCGTTCGGATACGTAGTTGCGCCGAAACTTTAACTCGGAAATAGAATCTCTCCCCTCTCCAACGTTCAGCCAACCTTCGAGTTTTCGAGAGGCCGCCTCGATCCCACCTCGAAGGCCGACGATCGAAACACCCGTATTGCGCTCTTGTGTTGTTGACATTCTTTCTTTCTTTTTTCTTTAAATTATATTATTCTTCTTAATAAATTTATTAATTTCGTATTCCTCAAATTCTTTCTTATTTCGACCGAGTATTGGAGACAATAAGAGATTCTAAATTGTACACGGTCAATGCCTTTGGATATATAATATCGATCATACATTTTTCTTCTCGGAGCGAGGCCGCAAATATTTACCCGTTTCGAAATACCTAACCCCCTTCTATTGCCACGGCCAGCCAGATGAGAGCTGCTGAGGTCGGGGCTCATTGTCAGAAGTCTTGGCATCTCTCGTCGCGAGTGGGCGTCACCGGCGAATGGAACGTCTCTCTCTCTCGTCGTCTCTCGCGTGCGAGTGTATAAATACGTGTACAAAATACACGGATGCACGTAGCTGCCTGCCATCATCCGCTCGATTTTTCAGACGGACCCAAATTCTCTCGATCGAAGAAATATTCCATTCGATAAAACGACTCGATAAAGAGTAGAATTTTATTATATTATTCTCCACTGTGCTCAACTCGGACTAACCATCGACTGATTTAAACCTCTCCCTCTCTCTCTCTCTCTCTCCTTCCCTTCGAAAACTCTTCAATTTCGAGCACGATCCGAGGCAATTCGTGGCTTCCGGCGCACGGCGGCCTTTTCATCCCATCGCTAAATCTAGTGGGGTGATAAGTAAAAAAATACTCTCTTCTGTCTCCCCCCCACCAACCGCGCGCAACCGCCGCGGATTGTCTGCAAATTGCACTCGACCGGTGCGCGTCGTCTGGCACGGCCAGGTCGATGTACCCGGTGTTCGAAAAATGCGCGATGACCTGCGTCACAGGATTGTTGCCTGCCTGCCTGCCTGCCTGCGTTGTTACGCGCGCCACGAATACGAATGTGCCGACGTCGCCTCGCTCGAAAATGCAATTCCTTCCACGCCAATTGGTTCGAGTGGTCGTTTGGAAAAATTTTAAATCTTAATACCTCGAATAATAAAGGGAGGAACGACAATAATAAAGATAATAAAGATATTGTTTCCTCGCGTAAGAAAGAAAGAAGTTAACAGTACACGATGCTTCCTCCGCTTTCACTTTCCGACCAATCGTCCTTTTGTGCCGTCCTTTCCTTCCCTGTTGGACAAAGGGAAATATTTTCGACCGTCTCTTTCTCAAAACTTTTCCTTTCTCCTCGAACGATTGGCCGAAACAACATCTGGCCACGAGATTTGCGAGGACTAATCCCTCCGCCGTCCGTGCAAATCAGCTTTGCGGTAAATGGATGTACGGATGGTAGCAGTAAGCCGAGACGGTTGTAATCAGTGATTAGCGATCGCGCGACAAATCGTCGGTTATTGGTGCTTGGCATCGCGCGCTCGTTAATATCACTCTCTTCTCTCTCTCTCTCTCTCTCTTCCCTGGTGACGGAGGAGCAAGTTCAAAGTCGTAGATTTCAATTAGGGCGGGAGAGAGAGAGAGAGAGAGGTCTCATAATCGAAATGCAAACCGGATGGATCGATGATATTAGCCCCGATAGCTTATCTATTCGACTCGTCGCGGGTAATGGAAAGGGGAACAACTGGCCTACGCTGGTGATTGATGCAGTCGTACGCGGGATAAGATTGGCGGGAGGGTCGCGCGATTAATCGCCCCTGTCACCCCTAATTCGTTATCGCGTCAAGTGGGTGAGGTTTTTAAGTCGTCGTTGGATCATCGACTCGAGCTTCTTCCTCCAAGCTTTTGGGAAAATTTCACATACTTTCGTTCCTATTATTCTTCTTATTCGACATGAAAGAAATTGCGGTGAAAACTCTCTCTCTCTTTCTTGGAGATTCAACAAAATATAAAGATACCAAGTATGGAATTGTATTTGTAATTGAAACACGTGGATTAACTATGGAGATTCGAGGAGGTTTAAAAGAAAACCACGTACGATGGAATAAGCTTGGAAATTCTTTCGATAAATAAAAATTAGAAACACGGTGAAAATCCTTAGAATCGTTCTTCGATCGAGTTAGGAATCCAGGGTATCGCGTGAATGGGGGGATTCGTGCCAGCCTAAAAATTGAAGGCTCGTGGTGACCAAGTGCAAGCCTTTCCTTGCGTTACTAGAAAGCAATCGACCGGCTGATTACTATACTTTCTCTCGTGCGCGGGTGCTGCACACGACAGCCGACGAAACTCGGGTGTTACGTGCATCATCGCTGGTGGGTGGGTCGAGTTTAGCATAAAAATCTGCTCGAAACGATGCCAGGTTGTGCAGACATTACCCGGTATTACCGTAACTGCCGCTCGATTATGGCAATTTTCAATTTTGCCGCGCTCTCAATCGACCCCGGCGCTCAATGACTCGGCTGCCACTCGGTTGGGCTTGGAAAAATCGAGTGGACTGATGGATTTCTCTCTCTCTCTCTCTCTCTTTTTCTCGAATTTTTGTAATCGAAAAGTAAGTAATTATTTATGTTCGAGTATCTATGATATATTGTTAATATATTTGTTTTCTTTGTTGCAATAAATTTTAAATTGAATAATATTTTGATAATTTGTATCTTTCTAACCGATTTAGAGTCTAAAGTTGATGATTCGTAATTGGATGAAGGGAATAAAATTTATGATATTTATGTAGATAATATTATAAACGAATATTTCCTTTTTTTGGTATAATCAAGCTGTGAAATGTCCTGAAGGTGAATTAAAAAGTGCGATAGTTGAACAAATATTCGTAAAATATAATGACGGGAAAGGGAAAATAATATATTGATAAGATATACCTTGAAACTGTATCTCCTCACTTTTCATCCATAGATTAACGTGGCGGAGTAGTAATGAATTCAGCAATTACAACTTACCTGCAAAGAAATAGAGAACAATTTTAATTACATGGAATTGTAATTACAAGTATGGCGAATATAATTAACCCGTTTGTCTTTTACGACCAACATTTTAATTCTTCAATTTAATTTAATTAAAAATTGCAGAACATGCTTGATCCATGTCCGATATATGCTACACACACACGCGCATATATATATATAAAATTACAAATAAAAATTTTTCATTGAATTTATTTACAATATCTATTAACGAAACGACTACAAGTACAAAGGTCTCTTTCTAAGATAAATAGATTGATATTGTTTCATAAAGGAACGACGACTCGTTTAATATATTTTTTTTTAAAAAACAGAGTTCATATTAAGAAGAAAGCAACTCCACATTCCACAATCGCATTATAATCAAGTATTATAATTAAAATATATTATTAAATCGTTTAAAATTTTCGTCTCGATACCCTTTCAAAACCCTTTTAGTCTTCCTTCCACCTTTAAATTAATCCTTTCATCCCGCGTAAAATTTAGAATATACGTGTGTGCACAAGAAACGGAATAAAAAAGGAGAGAAAAATTTAAACCGAATATCCAACCGTGAAAGTACAAATTCCAAAAACACAAACACGCTTTTTCCACGCTCTTCAGATTTGCTCGGTCAATTTAACCGAGTCGTCAAATCCTCCTGAGCAAACCTTCTTTCGTCCCGCTGAATTCTCCGTACAAAAAAAAAAGAAAAAAGAAGAAGAGAGAGAGAGAGACAAAACCAGAAAGGCAACACGCGTGCAGAAACCGTGTTCCAAATTACCCTCGATAAACAGCGCGATTTGATGTGCAGTTTGGTCGCTCGTTTTGCTCGCTCGTGACTACCATGAAGAAGAAGAAGAAGAAGAAGAAGAAGAAGAAGAAGAAGAAGTAACGGTGAGGACGGCCGGGATTCTTCGTCGAAGGTAACGGAGCGGATGGCAGGAAAGGTCGTCAGGTGTGTGTCGAGCTAAATTCATCGCTCAGGATCGATAATATCCTCAAGGATATTGCACGATCCACGAAGATGTTTGCGAGCCGAACCGGAGTCGGAGAGGGGCGCGATTACATCGGCGGCGTGCATCATTGATCCTTGAGGAGGATCGTCTCGATCGTTGTTTGACCTTTCCTCCGATTGGAAACGTTACGTTGCGCGTGTTACGTGCGGGATAATAAGTCGTGGATATGAAACGTGAATGAAGAAGCATCGGCGTGGCGCAACATCGAATTTTTCTATTATCTCTTCGCGAGGAGAGGAGTTGGGAAATTTTTTTCTTCTTCTTCGTTCCTTTTGAAGAAAGAAAGGAAGTGGAGGGAAGAATGCGTATGTGGAATATATCATCGTAATCGTTAATAATCCATAAACGCGCGTGTGACTGTACATACATAAATAATAACAATTATAATAAATTAGTTTGTCGAACACGTTTAACAGTACATTGTGGTTACGTTATATTAATCTATCGCCGGTGTTTCGATCGTATTCCCATCAGTGTCCTGATATAAACCTAATTCATCAATGAGCCATTGAATTTACGATAATATTTATACAATTTACAAATATAATTAATTCGATAAATATTAATTTATATTATATCGGTATCGCCATCTTTTTCTTCATTATTCCAAAAGATAAGGAAAAAATTCGAGAGGATTTTCAAAATTTCCTACAATCTCACAAAAGCACTCAAGTCACTTAAGACGAGGAATCTAATCGAATAAAGTATTCGGAAAACTGTTCGTTTTAAAAATACGTGGTAACGTGGACGAATTCAACCGAATTCTCTCGCTCATCTCCAGCCGCAATTCCATCGAGAGTCGGTTTTTACGATTTCCTTGACGTTACTCGAATGTCAGAGGTGACGTCGCGTATCGAGTGTAGTATCCCTTCGAACATTTTTCTCACTCCGAATACGCCCCGCCAGATAGCGCGACGAGCGTTGGAACGAAAGCCGTTGGAAGCACTCGAGCGAGTGGGGGAGGGAATGCGAAAGATGCGACGACGCTCTTCTCTTTCGAGGAGAAACTTGTTTAACTGCTAATTGATTCCGGTTTATTACGTGGCGAGAATGAAGATGATTTTTGTGGAATTTATTTGACCAAGGGTGGTTATTTATTTATTTTTGAATTTGCTTTTTTGGAATAGGCTTACATTTTATTAAAACGTTCCTATCTTCTTTTCGTTTCGAATTTATGATAAAACGAGAAGAAGAGTTTTCACCAAAAGTGAAAAATTTCGCCTCTCTCTTTTTTTTTTATTCCAGGAAAAAATATCAACTTGCCATAAAATTCAACAGGAATTCACAATCATGAAAAACCAACCCGCACACAATTTCAAAAATCATCATCCCCGGCAGCATAAAGCTACTCTTCCCCCTCCACACGCATACCGCCCTGTGCGCATTTTCGCCGATACATCAACGCAAATAAATTAAATTTCCTACCTTTCCGAAACGTTCGACGGACGGAACGATATTTTACATTTTCCATCGACAACCGGTCATCGGTCCCCGGCTGCGCTCCATGATTTAAGCTCCGTTGCATCATCATCGTGCAACGGTACATCAAAAAATTAAATCAATTAAAACAATTCGTTTAATTGAAATGATAATTGAGTTACACGGATGCGCTCGCAGCGTCGGGGATCCCCTTCGCACCTTCTCGGGAAACGGCCAATTTTTCACCGTAATTTCCTAATTAAACGGGTTGATTCGTCCAACCGGAGACACCGAAGTGCGGATGGAAACGTTGGAGAAAAATGTAGAGCTTCGTTTTCGACCTACTTTTGAATTTTTCTCCACCCTATAAATTTTCAAATTCGACGCAAGAGAATCGCAAGGTTGGAGAGAGGCTGGCTTGTGCTCTCCATCGATGACAACTCGTTAATGGAAAAGAGAAATAACGGCTATTAGCGTGCGCTGCCGGTGTAATTTGGTATAATAAGAGCGATGGTCGCGTTTTAATCTTCGTTATTGAATCCGTTGGCTAAACACTCCCGATTGAAACGCGTCGGGGCCGATTTTATCGCGATTGATTTTTGGCCCCGGGAATCCCGCACGCCACGCGATAATTATGTACATTCGATTTTATACCCTGTTACGTACACCCTCCTCTCCCCTCCTCGGTGTAAAGCTCAAAACACGCGATACAGATTGCACAAGGATGCATAATACATATCGCGCGTGCTGCTACGTTTCGTCCGATAAAACGCAAATACGATTCTCTTTTGAAAAAATACCATCGAATCTGGAGAAGGAAGAATTTTCGCTAATTCGTAAAATTTCACCGTGAAAAGGGAATAAAAAAAAAAAAAACGAAGAAAGTAAAAAGAAACGTGGTTCTACGAGGCTCCTTCCATTTACAAATTAAAACGCGACACCCCGTATAACAGAAAACACCCACCCAACATACCAGAGGTGAAAGAAACATAGCCACCGCCATCAGAACGATTTCGAACGCCCTCCTCCGCAGGGATCTAGCGCAATAATTTTCCCGATCCATTAAGGCGCGCAAGTCACGCAGCAGACGTTCCTAAATACACACACATACACACACATACATACAAAGACGCACACGCGAATCAAACACGATCCAGCGAGCACACGGACGCGCGGCCTCGTCCTCGAGCAAGGAGGAGACCCTAGGGGACCCTAGGACGCGAGATGGTAGTGGGTTGGACGGCCGCCACTGAGAATTCAATTAACGGTAATTATATGGCGACCCAACCCTCGTTACTTTTCACCCATCGGTCCTGGCCATCCTTCTCTGGCCAAACTCCCTCCCCTCCCTCCCTCCCCTTCCTTCGATGCAGGTGCAGCATCGTGGATGCGGAGAGCTCGCTGCCAGAAAACTTACCACCAAGTCCCATTTTCGAAAGGTTGGAGAACTAGGCGGCCGACCGACCGACCCTTATCCTCTTTTCCATTCTCTCCTTCTCTCTGCAACCTCTCTCCCTTCCTCCGGGTTTTTCTTTATCCAAAGCAAGGCTGCAGCACCTCGAGCAAAGGGGGTTTGCATTTAATACCTAGTGGAAGGTAGTGGAAGGTTCTCAAGAATTGGCAGGGATATCCACGATCCCCTAATTGTGTGTCCGTGGGGGAGGGTTTGGGGAGGGGTGTTCGGGCTTTTATCCCCGGGGCTGGATCAGGCTGGCTGCCAAACCTGGCCGAATCTTAAGCTTGGCTTTGGTGGAGGCTCCTTTTTTTTCTTTTTTTTTACTTCGTGGCGATAAAAGGCCTTACTTACTATTATACGGCCGTGAATTAAGGGGACGTTGCGTAATTAGGGGGTGGAATCTTGGTCGAGTCGAAAAGTCGAGGAATGGTGATTCTCCTGTTTCGGATCGATTTGAAACGATTTTTTGGATTTTTCAATTCGAAACGTAATAAAGCACAAGGTAAATATGTTTTTCCTTCTCTTTTCCAGCGAGTAATATTTCAAACTGAATCACTATTTGGAAAGAATTGAACGTAAACCGAAAAAAAGGATAGAAGAAAAAGTATCCAATCCAATTGTTTTTTTCGCCAAACCAGAAAAAAAAGAAAAATAAAATAAAATAAAACAAAATAAAAAGAGAATAATAGAGAAGAACGAAACGGAAAGAAAAAGAACTCTAACTATAATAATAAAAACTGCTAATTAAACGCAACAATCACTCGTCGAAACGAAAAACGAGGGGAAGGGAAAAAAAAAATAAAATAAAATAAAAAAGAGGAGAGTAGAGAGAGAGAGAGAAAAAAAGAAAGTTCTAACTGGCCCACACTCTGCCGAAACGGCAGATTAACAACGGCCGTCCGTTTCCACAGCTCGCGCGGATATTTTTCATTTAACTGGGATCGAGCTTTTAAAATCGGAAATATTTTTTGCCAGGGCAAACACGAACGAAACGGCCGAAACAACGGTCGGCAATCGTCAGTAAATTTCACGAGCCCTCCCTCCTCCTCCTCCTCCTCTTCCCCCTCCCCCGACCCGCGCCGGGGTGTAATATCAATTATAAACGCGTAACCAATAACTATGCCCGCGTATATCTGCTCGACCAGTCGCCGGCACAGGAATTCGTCGAATATTTACCAATCCCCGCGTAATCGAAAAAACGGGGAACGATCGTTGGAATACCTTTTCATCGCGTTTGCAAAACACGTTCGTACATGCATCGGTGTAACGACCAATCTCGGCCTCCCAGCCTCGCTCTTCGGAGGATCGTGCTTCCTTTCGAATCTATGCATTTGTTATTTCAATTTTTTTTTTTTCTAGAGAAATGACGAGATGCACACAATGTTTCTTATGATAATACGTCGCCATATGTACGTATATGGTGAGTTAAGATCGAAGGAGAACACGGTTGGTAATGCAGAGAGATATAGTTATTTTTTTGGCTAGTGACTTTGTTGCAAGTTTCATCGTAATGAGATTCTAAATCATGTACAAGGGGGATAAAATGGTGTAAATTTTTTTGGGTGGATGATGCATTAGATGATGTTTAATTGATTTCTCTTCTTTTTTTTTTAATAAACAGTAGAGGAGAAAAACACGGGGATTCACGGGGGGTAGATTTTAATGAAATTTCGAAATTTATATTTTCCACATTTTATCCCATATACTCGACACGCGTTACCGAAATTTTACGAAACATGAGAGAGCCGTGATAAATACTAGAATTTTCCAGATTTATATTCCTATTTATTCTCTGTTGCAATAACAAGTGCGTCGAAGCTCTCGAATGATTTTTTGACAATTTTTTCAGTAACGCGCTTCATTTTTTGAGTTCGACCGAAAAAAAAAAAAAAAAAAAAAAAAGAGACTCGACCTTTATCCCATCGAAAACAGAATTTCTAAATAAAAAATAAAAAAAAAAATAAAAAGAGGGGGAAAAAAAACAAAATAAAAAAAAAAAAAGAAAAAATGACAGATAAAAATCATTCATAAATGATTCTTCAAACCGCGAAACGTTTATATTTCTCGTCTATATTCGAGGTGAGTGTAGTTGGGGAGGGATGCGAAAACCATCGAAATAAAAAATACAATCCCCGTACAGGCGAATCTCGTTGCACAATCGAGAAACGTTCGATCAAATTAATCGCGCCAACAGTTACATATTTTTTGGAATATAAAATGTTTCAAGAAACATTTGGATTATGGGAGGAGGGGGGGTGAAAAGATTAAATTGTCGCGGAAGAGGGGTTAATAAAAACCGAACAGAATAATAAAACACTTTGGAAGGGATCAGGAGGGTTCTCACCCTTAATGACAACTCGCACATCCATCCCCCATCCTCCATCCTCGTGAAACGGAAACTCTGAACGATCGTCACGCGCATTCGTCTTTAAACCCTCTTGCTGACGTCGCAACCTTTTCGACACATGGGGTGTGTGCCATCCCCCCTGTTTCAAACAATTGTATTCCTTAAATTTAACTCGATCCAGAAATTCCGAGATTTATTTTGTAATCTCTTCGCTTCGCTAGACAAATAACTAACTTACCTACAGATGATCAACGAAACAATAAATATTCTAAAATTCCCAATATATATATATATATATATATATATATATATATATATATATATATATATTTTCAATGATCTTGATATACAATGATCTCGATATAAATAAAATTAAGGGTATGCGTGGGGGATGATGAAGCAGCTCTCGTGGAGAAAATAATTTTCAAAGTGGCCGAGAAGGAGAAGCGGGTCGGACAAAAGGCAATTGAAAAGTTGGAGGTTTCGATCGGCGGGCGACACGTATACACGATTCGAAACTCAGGTTAACCGTGAAAGCCGCGGGAGCGTAGATAAGTGTTAGGTATCAACTTGTTGCATTAATTACACCGGGGAGGCTATTAGCCATCGATTCGCGCGAAACCTCGTTTCTCTCTAGTTACCTCTCTTCTCGGTTTCCGTGTACATAGGCGCACGCGTACAACGGTGTTTAGAGGCTTCCTGCACACGCGTTCAAGTCATCCGGATTTACGACACCCGTACGTATATGGATTTCGTGGAAAATTCGTACGATTGATCGATCTTGACATTTATTCAAGTTTGTATTTAATATCGTTTTCTTCTTTTTTTTTGTTAATTGTGAAAACGAAGCATAAAATAATTTTGTAAGTTTATTATGCGTGCTGGATTTAAATTATACCAACGATTGATTCCATCGCGATTCTCTATATTTAAATTTCCTCGAGTCTCGAGTCTATAGTGAGTGATAAATACGCGGGTTTTTTTCTTTTTCTTTAAACAAATTCTGTTCTATAAAATTACTTTTTTCCTCGTTGCATAATGAATCTCAATATTAGCATGAAATTTTTTCCTTAAAAACTGGTTTCGCCTCAGCCGAGGCTTAACCTTCGCGAAATTTTTTTCTTATTATCGTGGATGATCGGTCGATTTATACAACATTATTATTTAACCGATCGTTACGAAAGATAATCATTCGAAAAAGAAGAAAAAAAAAAAATATCAAAATCACTTTACACAATCTTAAGCTATTAATAATCGATGATATACTTGAAAAATATAATAATAATAATAAAAGGACATTTGTTGAATCGATTTGCAATCAATCCTATTTGATTTTCACACGTGTGCTGGAAAATTATCTATTTTGGGACACGTGTCGACTCTATTTCCCTCAACTATCTCATAATCGTTTCAACTTGCGAATACTCGTGATCATTGATAAGGAGAAACATGGCAAAATATAAATACGTGAATCAATTTTACCGCAACAGATAACCTTTTTACTCGGCTAAACCGCGTTATATCGCAAATATCTTTTACACGCGTACGTACATGGTAACACGAGAATGTCGCCTTTCTATCAAGCTTCTCTATCCTCCTCTATCAATTCAGTAGTGCATTACCGAGAAAGTTGAAATAATAAACCAAAATCCTCCGTTAAATATTATACGTAATAAAATTTGATGAAAAAGAATCGTCGAAACTTTGTCGAAAGGAAAAGGACCGGTTCTGTGGAATAAATGGTGGAATAAAATCTCCTCGATATCCTGGAGGAGATGCCTCTTCCATTCTATTTCCAGAACGAAGGAAGAGCCTTGTCCTTCGCAGCGTTTTACGCCGTTGCGGAAGCGCGTGTTGCTTTCCGGCAAAAGGAAGGTGCTCGCAGGAGCGGATACGTGGACCGGAAGTGGTCGGTAGCACCGCGCCGCCAATTACTGCACGGCCATCCCTATCAACTCTTCCACACGTGACCGTGTGGAAAACGAGCGTGTGTGCGCGTTGCCAAGTATTCCGTTTTAAGCCGCGTTCACACTCGAATATGAAAAATAATAAAAATTTCTTTTGAAAGTTTCCAAACGACGAGTAATTTATTCGTTTAATTTTTGAAAAGATTTATTTGGATACTCTTTTTTTTTCTTTTTGAACGACCTACGAAATCTCGATCCCTCGTCTTACGCAATTCAACCGGAAACTTATGCAATTTTATTAAACAGAAAGCAACGTTCCAATTGCATCACAACACTCGACGCGATTGAATTATCAATAATGACTCGTTGCTGCCGCCAATATAGAATTATTGGAATTACACATGCTTACATTACGAAAATTTCAGAATCACTTTTTCACTTATTAAATCCTCCGCTCGTAAATTTTCAAAATTGACACGATAAATATTTATATCGATTCGCGCGCACACACACACAGGATAGATATTTCGTTGAAACAAGTTTCCCCGAATCATAATACGTGTCTTTCGAAATTTAAAATTTTTTTTTTTTTCCTTTTATGAAATTCGAATATTGATTTTTAACGACGCCTTCTCGTTTATTCTATCCATTAACACCGTTTATTATCTTTCTTTTTCACATCGATATCCGACGCGAATAAATTAAATAAAATTCGCCACAATGTCAATTTGTTTCAGGTTATCTGTTGACAAAAGGAAAAAAAATAATACTGTTTCTTATCGACGGATGATAATAAGATAATTTCGATCCGGTAACCAGGTAACGGAAAGTAACTAGAATAAAAGCCCTACCACGATTCGCGCGAGTGTAAACGCCGCTTTAAACGAGCGAATCCGCGACTCACCGGATGAAAAAAGCGCGCCGTTCTTTTTTTCTTTCCTTTTTTTTTTCTCTCCTCCTTTTTCTTCTCGCCGACGCGGTCAGCTCACCTTGATAATGCGAGATATCACGCGAGTAAGTACACCAACGAACGAGCGTGATACACGCGGAAAAGAGAGGAAAAGAAAAAAAGGAAAAAGGAAGAAGAGGGGAAAAACACGACGGAGGTGGGACAAAAGGGAAGAGGCCTGTAGAACAGTATCCGAATACAGCGCGAGTGTGTGTGTGTGTGTTGGGCCTACGAGGAAAATTAAATTATCACGACAGATGTCGCTAATGCGGCGATATCTGCGTTGCCCGAATTCTTCTTTGAGTTAGGTTAGGATTATTAACGAATCTTTTGGAACAAGACTATTATCGCAATTTTTATCGATCGACGTGAAATACTTTTATTATTTATAATTGAATTTTCTCGCGTATTCAAGAAGATCAATTTTACATCACTCGATAAGTTATATATATATAATTTTTAAACTTAAGGTTTAAGTTATTCGGAGGAGAGAAAAAAGAAAGGAAAAATTTAATGCAAAGAATAATTAAACGTATCGAAACGAAACGAGTGAAACCTTGGTTATATAGTGAAATGCAATATGCACGGTATAAACAATTTTTAAAAATTAAAAATTCGATCTCCCCCCCTACGTGGGGATACATCGTTGCACGCTTTTAGTTTAATAACCAATGTGCCGTTACTATTCGTTCCGATATATTCATTTTCGCCCACGCGAGGCAATAGAAATCTGTGAAAATTTCATTAAAAATTGATTGCGTGTATACGGGCCACTTCATGAGAATCGATACCACGCGTTCAATTGTGTAAATTTCCACGGTTAATACTTTCGCTGATTTATGCGTTGAAATTAATCTCGATTAATTACCATTATTTAAACGTTAATTATCCGACCAAGTGAAATTAACTAATCCATTCGGAACATTCGGCGTTTTTCACATCTGAAATTTTGAACAAAGATACAATTAAAACCAAACTACTTTCACCAGTTTCATCCAGAATCGAAATATATAAAAACAATCATTATCAATCATCCTCTTAATCATTATATAACGTACCTCCATTCGAGCAAGAAAATTTAAAACAATTTCCTTCTCAAGATCCCCCGTTTCCTCTCGAGATTCGACTCGAGATCGACGAACTCGAACGATCGACCGATGCTCGATCCGCGCGACCGCATATCCCGACTAAATTCGAAAAGGTCGATATTTCAAATGCCAGCGTCAGGGGTTAACCGGGGGCTATTTTGAGTGTGCCGTACGGCATGTAGGACCCGAACACACCACCCGTCAATAATCCGCTGAATAAACTATCGTCCGCCCGCCCACACGGCCACCCACCCGTCCACCACAACTCCACTCAACCGCCACGTACAGCCCGCCCGTATATATCACGTGTGGGAGTGTAGCGTGTCCCATCCGTCGCTGTGTGCGTTTCCGTGCGTGCACGTGTGTGTATATGTATACACGCGTGCTAATATATGTATCACAAGCGACCGCTTCTATATACGCGCGCTCGTGTGTGTGTGTGGGGGGTTGCGAGTGTATACAGGGTGTTTCACAAATACCCGATTCCTTGATAAATTTATTGAGATATAATCTGCTTTTTTTTTTCATTTTAATATAATTATTAGGGGCCATGTTTTTATTAAGCAAGATCTTTTATACTAAATTTCCAATTTTTTAAGAGGAGTATATTTTTGATTGTATATACGATAGCGTGACACGTTGAAACGTTTTTCGAAATATTAGGTGTACGTGTATTTGGGCGCGAGTCGTTTTCGAAATATGAGCGTGGAAATTTGACGTGGCGCTGCCCTTTGTACGTCGCCGCCACATCAAATTTGAAGGTTCATATTTCGAAATTGGATGGATGGAAAATATACATATATATATATATTGCGAATATACCATTTCGAAAACGATTTAACGTTTTTTTCCCACTTTTCATCCAAAAATTACTATTCTGATTTGAAACGAGATCAGAAATGATCAATTATAGATCGTCACTCGTTACATCTTTCGCGAAACACCCTGTACACACGCGTACATACGTAACCGTGTAGAGCGAGGGGAGGGGTGGAGGAGGCGGCCGAGCCGTAAACTCGAGCAGAGAGCAGCAGCCACGAGAGAGATACAACGATGGGTACGAGCGAGGAGGAAATGAGTAAAGTTCCCCGAATAAAATAATAATTTCGTCCACGCGCTCCCGAACTTCCACCCCTCCCTCCCTTCCTTCCTTCCTTCCTTCCTTCCTTCCTTCCTTCGTTCGATGATATTTTTCGAAAACCGTTGGGGGAAATTCGCGGGGGCGGCCAGTTACAACGCCTTGGCTCGCGAGCCAACGGACAATTGGGGTGTGCAGGATACATCCATTCGATGTGGACCTTCTCGAGAATGTATTTCTTGATTTCCTTATAGCCTTGTAGAATTGGAAGAAAGAATGTGAAAAGAATCTGAACGCGGAAAAGTAAAATTGGAAAGTGGAATTTGTTCGCGTTCGAGCGCGGCTCGAACACTCGCTACGAGGAGTCACCTACATACGAACGGCACGATGTATTATTGACACCGCAACCCCCAATGTAGCCCGCCATCGTCGACCCCCTTTGTGTCCTCCCTGTTGGAAATCGGACAGGTATGTGTACACGTACTATGTGCCGCGATATATATATATATATATGCACATATGTGCGACTGGGTACCGGGTGGCGTTCCACGAACCTGCGCGCCCAATAAATTTTTCCCAATCGTTCCTTTCCATTCCATCCACCGTCTTCGCCGTGTTTTAAAACCAAAGCAAGGAATTATTAATAATTTCACAATAGTTTTCATTTTCTACATCACATCACATCAGTTTCTAAATTTATACTGTAAATTATTATCACGTTTGACAAATTCGTATCTTGCCCCTGCATTTTCTCACCCTCTCTCCAACAGAATTTAAATTTCTTTTAAGAATTTAGGAGAGGAATCGCGTATGAAAGGATTAAAAGCTTGGCGTTCTCTCCACGTGAAGAAAAAAAGGGAAGGAGAAGGAAGAAGAAGAAGAAGAAGAAGAAAAATAACGTTTCCGCGCGTGATGCCCCCCGTCCTCCCCCCTCGACCTCGTCAGTCCGTTTCATCGGTAATTTCCTGGATCCTCTCTGTCCCGCTGAGCGGGAAAGGTGGGAGTGTGCAACCTCGAGCCACGTATACCTATGCGCATGAATAATGAAAATCCATAGACTCGGTATAATTAGTGGCGGTGCATCCGGCCTCGATTCAGATGATCTCGTCGCGCAGAGAGAGAGAGAGAGAGACTTTCCAATTTTTCGAACGAGGTATTGCACTTTTCTTTTTTTGAGAATGGATCGAATTTTAATTGAAATAAAAGGGGGAAATAAATTTCGAAAATAGAGAATTATAATACCGCGTTCTCGGGGAAAAGGAAGGAATTTGAAGGGAAAGGAAGGAGGTTGAGATTGGAAGCGAGGGGGAAAATTCGTATTTTAATTCGATCAAGCGATTCGAATGTTGGTAGGAGACGAGGCCACTTTCCTTACCCCGGGTCAGGGAGGATTATCCGGGGAGGATAATCGAATTCGGTTATCGTTAATTGACTGCAAGAGTAATCGCGGGTGAAACTTTCATGCTTAACCCGATTCGAGACGGGTCTGAATTCGAGTGACAACCGACTTGGAGGGTCGAATTTGGCCGAGGTTGGAAAGGCGACAGGTTGGGGATCAGGTGAATAATATCAACCTAGTGGCGTCTCTCCGCTGAGATAATTGATAATTGCGCAACGAGAGAAATCCTTCGCTTCGAAAATCAATCTTCCACTTGACTTTTTCCCCGATTCAGCCATTGATAAATTTTCAGATTTAACTTGTACCACGAAATAAATAAATCCATCGATTAAGATACTCCTTTCTTATCGATCGAAAATCAAATTTTTCCATCACAGAGAAAGATTATGAGGAGGGGTTGTTCGAGGCTGGCACGATCGTGGGAAACCCCTTGGGCCAATAAAAATTCCCTAGGGCTTTTTCCCGATTCGTTGAATCAGCCATTGATAAATTTTCAGATTTAACTTGTAGCACGAAATAAATAAATCGATTAAGATACTCCTTTTCTTTCCAAAATTTTAACCATCACAGAGGAAAATTAAGAGGAGGGGTTGTTCGAGGCCGGCACGATTGTTTCCCTTGGGCCAATAAAAATTCCCTAAGGCGTTTTCCACTTGACTTTTTCCCGATTCGTTGAATCAGCCATTGATAAATTTTCAGATTTAACTTGTAGCACGAAATAAATAAATCGATTAAGATACTCCTTTTCTTTCCAAAATTTTAACCATCACAGAGGAAAATTAAGAGGAAGGGTTGTTCGAGGCCGGCATGATCGTTTCCCTTGGGCCAATAAAAATTCCCTAGGGTGTTTTCCACTTGACTTTTTCCCGATTCGTTGAATCAGCCATTGATAAATTTTCAGATTTAACTTGTAGCAATCGATCGATTAAGATAGATTTATTTATTTTCTTATCGATCGAAAATCAATTTTTCCAAAATTTTAACCATTCACAAAGGAAGATTAGGAGAATCGTTTCCCTTGGGCCAATAAAAATTCCCTAGAGCGTTTTCCACTTGACTTTTTCCCGATTCGTTGAATCAGCCATTGATAAATTTTCAGCACGAAATAAATAAATCGATTAAAATACTCCTTTTCTTTCCAAAATTTTAACCATCACAAATGAAAATTAGGAAAAGGAGGTCGATCGTTTCCCTTGGGCCAATAAAAATTCCCCAGGGCGTTTTCCACGAATTCCTTTTAAGCTTCGTTCTTTTCAAGAACGGCGTATTTACGGCGTTCAGGTAACGTCCCGCCTTCTCTCGCCAAGGATTACGAACGGAGCAGGCAGGTATTTGACCAAGGTTGGAACACCTTGTCCCCTTGCGCCGAACCGTGGAGGGGGTTGGCAGCGGCGACCTTCGGGCCAATGATAATTCCCTCGAATCCCTCGACACCACAGAGCAAAGGGTTTCCAGCACGAAGTTGTTTGGTATCGCGTAATTAGCATCGGCGTTGATGGGGTTGGATGGTGGAAAATTACACGGTGGATAAGCCGGGGGAGAGAGTAATTTTAAAGCCGATATTTAAGAAACCTAAATGTTTTCTTCTCTTCCTTTTTTTATTTTTTTTTTTTTAACTCTCCACGATAGGGAAATCGTATCGCGTTATGCAAATATATAATTTCGTACGAAACTTCGTATCGTGCAATTAACATCGACGATGGTGGATCGATAGTGGAAACGTAAAATAAATTATATTCCTACTAAATTACTCTTAAGAAGAGAGAGAGAGAGAAAAACACGTAAGTAATTAATAATTGGAGCGGACAAACTTTAACACAGAAACGTCTCCTTTTTTCCAAATCGATCGAAATTTCATTCTCGAAGACAGGTCGAATCGCAGAGATGGAGTTTCGTCCCTTCCACGCGATCCATCGATAAATTAACGGGGGCAGGGCAGGTTTTCTCTGTTGTTGCGAAAACTATATCGACAGTTGGAATGCAAGCCGATCGATATAATCGCGCGGCTGGTGACATTGTGAAATAAGGCTCGACCTGGCGCGTAATTTTAGTCGCTCGCTCGGCCAGATAATTAACCCGAGAACCGATGAGTTATGTCGTTTCCTTCGCGAAACCGTGCCGGTTTCCATTTTCTTTTTCCCCGACTTTTGACCCGCTTAGCCGAGAAGTGCCGTGAAAATTGTTGCGCAAAAACGAAAGTGAGAGTTTTTTCTTTTTTTTTTGTATTTTATACGCCTATCTAATCCGTCCGCCATTTTTACAAAGATAGCACAATTCCAAGCCAAACAACTCGACTTCGATTGGAAAAATTAAATTATCGAAGGCGTTTGAAAAATATTTTAAAAATGCAAATTTAATCGTTTAGAAATATATTTGCTCCCCGTAAGGAGGATCGAAATCGAAGATATGATAAATCACGTGTTAATAAAGAAATTATTTACATAAACGACGCTCGTAAAAATTTCACTCCCCGTTTTAAATATCCCGCGGGATATTCGATCGAATCCAGCCCAATTGTACGTTTCAATTGAACAGTGCCAGAGTTAAGTAACGACTTAATGGTATACCATAAAGGTAACGAACGATAGCTATAATTTAAGATAATAACGCTTTTTCTCTCTCTCTCTCTGTCTCATCACACGCGAGAAGTTTCTTCAACTTCTTTCTCCATGATCGATATCTCATTTATATCTTCCATTCCTTTTAACATTCGTTCCTTTAATAATCCTTACATATTTCAAAGGGTAGAAATTATTTTCGATACAATCCTCGAGTGAAATTTCAAATTTCGTTTCAAATTATAAGATTAAATTCCACGTTTCGGTTTCGATTCGAGAAAATGAATCTCGTGGAGGATTCACCTCGAAACGAATCCTTGGATAGTATCATCGGTTCGGGGCGAGGAAATGGAATTTCCTACGTGGCGGAGAGCGGCTGGCCGGTGCCTGATGACGGGCTTATCGCCGCTGTTCGTCAACACACGCTCACGCACACGCGCACGCTGTGTCGTCGCAGCTCGGTAGGCGTGTGTGATAGCGAGGTGATGTTTGTTGCTAGCTGTCGGCTGATTCAGGGAGCCATCCGTGTCAAGGTACACCGCATCGACGTCCACACGCGTCCTGTCTCCCTCTCCTTTCCCCTCCTCTTTTCTCCCTTTTTCCTCTCCGAGCGCCGAGTCACGATCGACCGTGTGTGTCGAGTTTAGAGTCTACTCTTTCCAGACTTTTCAACAACCTCCCCTCCCCCAATTTTCGAAAAAAGAAGACCTTCCTTCAACCCTTCGATTTCTCCGTCAAAGAGAAATTTTTTTATCTTCGTGAGAAAGAAATAATAAAAATAATGGAAATGATGAATACACGTTCAAAATGACTCGAATAGTCACGTGTTCAAGGAATTCACGAGAATCTTTACCCTGTAAATTGACTATATGAGGGTGGAGGGTTTGGTTGGGGAGGAGGAAGGGCGTGGTTGCATTATCGCGAGAGATAGAGAGAGAGAGAGAGTGCAGTTTCGGGCTTTTCCCTGGTTGTGGAAGGGGTGGTGACGGAGACACCCTGCCTACTCGACAGTGTGTCCCGGGATTCATGGACAAAAGCGAGCATCGATTGCATCGTTGCTTTTCGCGAAATCGGTTGACACGTTTTGCGATGGCCACCTATTCCGGGCTGGATATCAAAGGTGGAACGTTCCATTAGAACACGTCCGGTGCTTCGTTGTTCGAGCTTTCGAAATGGAGAGATTATTTATTGCTCGTCATTTTTTCAACGATAAATCGAACAACGTTAAAAAAAATTTTGAGGAAAATTGGAATATTTCGGGGAAGATCTTAAGAAGAAGATAAGATCTCTTCGATATCTCTTATCGACAATTGCAACAATTGTCGATATTCTTATCCACGTTTTTATTAGAAAAAAGATATACGTACGAATGTTGCACTTTTGCGAACGATATTCGATAATCGATTGGACGATATTTCGATCGAGAGTTAAATGGAACAGAGTGTAGTGCATGGGGTGTTACGGGCAACAGTTTCGAGAAGGAGAAACGAAGGGGTGGCCTCTTCTACCCCTGCTATACTGGACGAGGTAAGGGCCAGTATGGATTTCCCATAAGATCAGGTACGTTGGAACCGACAATAATGTGCTTTGCTCGCTGCGTGAAAGGGAGCAGGCGGAAAGGGGGTTGAAAAGGGGAAGAAAGCATCCCTCGTTTCAAACGTTGTTCACGTACGTATCCGCTCCAATATTTATCACACAATGCTCTTTTTTTTATCAGTTGTTCCCTCAAGAAGTCCTCGATCCTTTAAATAATAATCGAAAAAATTGTAAGATATATTCCTTTCTTTTTCTATTCTTATATATAAAAATGCAGGAAGAGGATTAGAATTCTAAATGCAAACACTTCCGATTATCGACAAGCCTTTATCGATCGATCGAATATCTTATCTTGATCGCTGCGTGCGACTTTGAATCGCTCGAAAATTCGCGAGAGATAGGAGCTGAAACGGCCATCACCAGTTGCGTGCCACTGCTGGCACGTGTGTAGGTGAGTTAATTGCCCGAACGAACGAGAACGATCGTGCGAATGATAAACTAAGCAAGTCGATGGACAATTGTATCTTTCTCCTCTCAATTACTCGATACGCCGATACTGCGACGAGCACCGTTCAAGAAATCGAACAATTCTTCGAAATTCTTCGACAATTTTTAGGATAGATTTCAAGAAGATTGAAAGAAGGGAAGAGAAATAATTGTCTTTACCTTTCCATTTTTTGAACCATTGGAAATAATTTACAACGATATGTATATATATTTCTCGTCTCTCTTTCTTTCTTTCTTCCTAGACAATTACAAAAAAAGAAGAAGAAGAAGAAGAAATGGAGAATAACATCGCATTAACAAATCAATGCTCAACATTCGAATTCTTTCTACATCTTTCTCTTTTGATAAAAGCAGACCTTACTTCTAAAATTTAAAAAAAAAGAAAATAAAATAAAGAAGAGAAGGAGAGAAAGATATCAAACGTATAGAGAGCACAACGTTGCGGATACGCAGGAGAAGAGGGGAGAAAGAAGAGGGAGGGAGGGGGAAGTGAGAACAAAGAGAAAGCGGGCTTATTGAAAAATAGCGTTTCGCTGGCAAATCGATTTTCCGTCATTTACAAGCTCCATTAAGCTCCTCGAGATCGTCATTAAAGAACGTAACCTCCTCCCCTCCCCCTCCCCCTATGCCAAACCTTCAGCCTTTTGCCACGACTTTCCACGTCCGGTAATTTAATCCTTTAACGAGAGAATCGCACGCCTCATTAACGGCCCCGGGATTCCACGTGCCTTCCGCAGCACAAGGGAACCTTCTGCCCCCCTCCCTCCCCTCCCCTCCCCCTTGTAAAGCAACCTTTAAAAGCTAAAAGGTTCTGTCCGCTTCAAAAGGATATATTTCAAGGATTTTTGTTCTCGTTTCTTTTTCTTTTCGAAAATGGTTCAAAGTTGGAGGGAATTGAAAAAAAAGAAAACTAGGCGCGATCGAATCGAACGGATGGATGGATAGGCGACGCGCGGCCACGTGTCGTCATCACGTTGCCGCGCATCACGTTTTACAACAGAAACATACATACATACACATACACGGGAGACATATACACGCGTTGGATCGTTGGGCCGAAGTTCGAACAATGCCTAATTAAGTGAATTTTGTACTTTGTGTAATCGAGTAAGTTTCACACTGTGCGCGTATTCCGCGTAATTAAGTAAATTCTATATTCAAATTAACTCTCGGTGAAGTTGCAACTTACACGGGTATTAATTTTCCAAAAGGGTTGCACCTTCATCGGTTAAATTTGTTTGGTTAAACTTGAATTCCTTGATTCGTGTGTGTATATGTGTGTATATATGTGTATGTGTGCGTGTGTTTTTTTTTTTTTTTTACAGAAGATGGAAAATATCGTCACGTTTAATCCTCATAAATCCTCGAGTCACTTTCACGTTTTTGCAGGGGGAGGCGAAGAAGAAGAAGCATCGAAGATTACCTTCGAGTGTTTGCCTCTCTTTAAGGGGACAGACACTCCGGCAGGCCGCTCTTTCAAATATAATTTTACATCTTTGCATTCCCATTCATTCATCCTTGTTCCCCTCCCCCACTTTAAATACTTCAAGCATTATTTATTAACCGTCCGGCCGTGAAAGCCGATTGTGCACGCCTTCCTCGACGAGAAAACTCGTCGTTTACCGAAGAAATGCATTCACCTGTACTATACACGCATTCATTGATCCGCGGTGTATATATCCTGCGTCGTATCGATGACAATTTCCAAAACTAGACACGTGTAATTAAATCCTACATCGAGTTAAAATTTAATTCGACGAAACCTCGGTATCGTAACCTCGAAAATCGTAGATGTTCGAAGCGTACATAACCTCAAAAATCATAGATGTACTCGTGCGTCCAGAAAGACGCGATATTTTACAACGTGCGGTGATAAAAGGATAGTATATCAAAATAATATCCCTAATAACGATGAAAAAGTGGACGTATAACGACAAAAGAAATAATACGATAACGAGCGATGGAAAATTCACCGTGATGCTCGGATGGTAAAACAGTGCGTAAAAAAAAGAGAGAGAGAGAGATGGGGAAAAAAAGAATAATGCAAACGCGTATCGCTTTTTCCTCCGCCCGATTTACACTAGGGAATTTCCCCCGGGGAACGTGTCTCCATTGTCGAGAACGTAAAGCGAGGAACGACAACGTATCAAAATTTTCTTATCGACGTCGTCCACGGTCCGGCAGACGATAAATACGAATGTATCTGTCACGGAGGAGTGAATAGAAAAATATTTAACGGATGACTGGACGCGTTACCACGCGTATGAATCAGCCGGTTGGGGACGGCGCGGAAAGGGCGCGAAATATGAAAATGTGCGATTCGATGAAAGCGATAAAAGCGCTCCTTCCTTGCTCGAGCGAACGCGGGAAAAGTTGAGCCGGATTAAACCGAGAATGGACGACAACCACTTTTAAAAGGAAGTAGCAAGGAACGTTGTACTTAATATTTGCATATTTTCGTCCATTTATTTGCATCGTTTTGGACGAAGGGAAAAACAAAGGGAAAATTTTATTTATTAAGAGTGATTCGTGATGCAATTCGAGCGTGGGATATATTTTTATACGTGGGTGGCGTGGGTGTGGAAGGATTCATCAAAATTTTTGACATTTCCTTCCCCACGATTAAACCGTGAATTCGATTGAACCGAACGGGAGGAGTGTTTTTCCTTTCTTTTCCTCTTAAAAAATAAATTTCCAATGGAAATTTTGTTAATAATTGTATACATTTCGCTCGATATTAGATAAACACTATTCTACGTGATATCCTCTCGAAATTTTCAATCCGGCACAATTGGAAAAACAGTTAAATATAAAATTCCTGTAAAATAAAATTTTCCCTCGCTTTATTATCGTTACGCAAGAGAATTTTGATAATTCGGCCAGCCCCCGCTAATAATATCGGTTTAATTGTGCAACAGGGCCCCCCCAATATCAACGTTTTATTGCCGCGAATTATAAATACACCGACACTACATCAAAAATATTATTCCCCCCCGTTCCGTGCAACGCCGCTTCCACTATTTACAAATCCTAAAAGTACCATTAAATCGGGCACGCCAACTATTATTATTTTATAACAAGCAGAAAGCAAGCGGAGAGCAAGCAGCTAATAAAGGCTGGCCACGCGTGAACCGGTGTCGAAAACACACGCGTGCGTACTATTTCGTAATCTCCAGGGTCGTTATTTGCATGGTGATCTTCCATTCATAACAGATACCATTTCACGATCCTAGATATTAGCGGCAACAACAAATATTAATAAGCTGTAATCGTTAATGTTGTGATTCCGTCAGCCCACGTGATTACTATCGTGGGACCAACGTTACCATTTTGTGAATATAAATATGGCTAATTTAGAAACGTCACCTAATATATATATTTGGATACATCTACGGACAATTGGGCAGAGTTTCACGATTCACACTTTGCTCCCTCGATAATTTTTCGAAAAAAAAAGGGACGTTTTTTTAAAAATTCCATAAGCGTGGATAATGCAAAAGATAATAATTTTTTTCAAGTAACAAGGGAGCCGGTGCGGTTAATACGCGTTATCCGCTAATCCAATTCGTGTTAAATGAAAAACGTGCTTCCGTGTCATTTGAAAAGGGCAGGTGCGCCGAATTAACGGGTGAAATTTTAGGAAGCGGCATTATCGTATGCATTTGGGATATGGTCGGATTGTAATGTGTACTTTGACAAAATCCTGAATTATTCTGTATATGGGGAGTGAGAATTTCGGCTATTTCGTGAAAATGGAAGTTTGGTGTTAAAATATTTATAGGGGGTAGAGAAAAACGAATATTTTGAAATTAAGGTTAGATGGGAGAAGAAGGAGAATTGGAAGGTGATTGCGCGTGGAAAATTTAAAAAAAAGAAAGAAATTGTAAAGTTTGAGCGTGCTATTAATAAAATAATTAATAAAATTAATAAAATTTCTTTGATCGTTGGAATAAGGAAAAACGTAGAATTCGAGCTTTGAAGGGCGAATATATATATATATATGTGTGTGTGCATTGATATCGCAGTATAACGTGGCACGATGTACAAAATTAAAATGTACTCCATTCATGTTCCAATAATAATCCACTTTTCCAAAATAATTTATGTGTATTTAAATATATTGTGATTGGAAAGATTAAGCAAATAAATTAAATTTGATCGTATTAAAGATACGATAATCCGTCGTTCGATAAACTGTTTACACGGATTAATTCTGTTTGAAATTCCCTTGAGCACGATTACAAAGTTTGAATAAAGATAAATCTTCCGAATCGCGGAAGGAATTCAACAGTTTAATATAATAATCGATGGACTTTGCGAAACATTAATAAAACATTAAATCAACTTTCCTCCAAAGCCAATTTAAACTTCGAAACCACCGAGACGATTCGTTCTCGTATCAATGAAACTACTTTCCCCCTTCTCCTTTCCTTTCGAAACTTTGCACGATCGAAAAGATCGCGAAATCACCATGACGCGTACCACCCCCCATACTGGAGTGGAGATCAGAAATAGCGCGTGCTTTCTTAATTACCTCGTTCCCCGCACGATCGACGCGGCTGAAAGGGTGAGCGTACGGCGCAAGCGCGTGAAAAACTTTCGAACGCTAGCGGGAAGAAGGCCTGGTTCGTTTCGTCGTCGAGGCGACAACGAACGAAAGGGAGTCGAGAAGGAAGATTGATTGGCCGACGGCGGGTATACGCGACCGAAAGAGAGAAACAAGAGTGGCGGTGGAAGGAGGGGGACGGAGAGGGAGGGAGGGAGGAGCAGAAAAAGACGGGCGAAGGAAGACGAGCCGAGGGAGAGAGTTGGAAAAATATAACCTGTTGGACCGTGAGGGAGCGAGAGTTGCGCAGGCGCGAACAGGACGAACGATTCAGTGAACGACAGCGAGAAAGGGAGAAGGAAAAGAGAGGCGATGGAGCGAGACAGAGTTCGTTCGTTCGTTCGTTCGAGAAGGGAAGGGAAGGGAAGGGAAGGAGAGAAGGGGATTCGAGAGAAGAGAACGGAAAGAGACGGTGTACGGAGAGGGAGAAGGACGCAGACGTCCCGAACCTGCCTCAACTCCGACTTGACTTTCGCGGTTCGATTCTGATCGGATCGATCTAACTAGCGCGCCGGCAAGCAAACCAGCCACCGGTATTTACTGTTGCTCTCTTCGTCGCACGCGCGCAACCTGTACCGTTCCCTCGTGCCTTCACCGACCGTTTATCATGTGTTGCATCGCGTTCGATCGGCGTGAGTCGTGATCATTCTTCAACCGGGACCATTTGTCCTTCCTTTTGCCATTTTTCTTTCGCGTTTTTTTCTTTTTTTTTTTTTTTTTTGTTTCGCTTCGTCTCTCGTCTGCCGGTCTTCTTCGGATCGAGATGAAGAATTTGCACGAATTAGGAGAGCGGATGGGAAGCGATTCGTATTCGTTCGGATTTGTAGATTTCTTTGACTTTTTTAAACGATGAAATATATTACGCGGAAAAGTTTGTCTTTTATCAAAGGGTATTGGATAAAGTAAAAAATTTTCTAATTGTTTTAGACTTCGTATGATTCATCACGCCTTTTTTATGCCTTGCAAGCATTACATCTCTGTAAAAGCGGAAACAAACTTTCGAAACTTTTCGAAACTGCAAATACACCTCATCTCTCTCTCTCTCTCTAAGTTTTGATAATTATAAAAGTTACGTTTAGTTGAAAGTACCTGTATAAAATAAAAATTTTATACTTTTTTATTTTAGAACATAACATTTTTTTTTTAGATATTGATCGGTCAATAATTCAAATTCATCCTTTTCTACAATCCCTGAATACAAACAAAAAAAGGAAACAATTTTAAAATTACTCTTGCCAAATAAATTATTCTTTTCTCGCCCAACTGGCCAACCCCAGCTCGTCATCATGACTCATGCCACAAATCTCTCAAATTGAAACCAATTGAGACGAAAAAAAGAAAAGAAAGAAAGAGAGAAAGAAAAAGAAAAAAATACACAATTTCGAACGAATTCATTTTTATCAGCCAAAATTTATCCTCGATTTTTAAATTTTTAAACTCGCCAAGTGCGCCGAATCCCTTTCACCGGCCTCTTATCCGGGGTCGGAAAAAGGAAATAAAAATAGAGGCGCGGTGCGGCGCCCGGAATAAACCGGCGACGCTGTTAATTCTAATTGTAACGCAAAACCAAAACATTTGTTCCGCCCGGCAAACGTTGAGGGGGGAGGGGAGGGGAGGGGAGGGTCTCGATTTTGTTCTGAATTATCCAGCGAAATTTCCCCGGCTGGCGAATTGTTGGAAATTTCACCGTTTCAACGATGGACAAAAGGGCGGCAGCGGCCGCGCGAAAGATTCAAAGGCAAAACGAGCACACTTTTCGAATCGATCATCATTGTTACACCGTTGCGAGGGATGGAGTATGGTTTTTCGAGCTAAATACGACCGGATTAATTTATGCAACCGGATCGATCGATCGACTAATGGAGTCGAGGGGAGGGGAGGGTTGGGTATATTCGGCGAGTCTGCGAATTTTCCACCGAATTTTATTTCATTTTTTCCGGGGAGGAAACAATTTTTATTTCTTCTTCTTCTTTCTCTTTTCGTGAAGAAAATTTGACAGATTTTTTGGAAATGCTTCACGAAAGGAATAATAAATTTTATTTTTGTTAAATAATCGAATTAAGAATATCGTGAAAATATTTTTAAAGCGATTATTAAACTTATGATATTTTTGATAAATGAAAAAAAATATGAAAGAAGAAGAAGAATTGGCGATTTCCAAATATTTTGTCGTATTTGGAGAAATTCAAAAAAAAAAAAAAAAGAAAGAAAGAAAGCAATATGCACATAGTATAAAGATTTTTAAATACGAATTTAGAACGAGTGAATAAAATTTAAAAAATAAATATTAAACTATGAAGCGACGAGAAAGGATCTATTGGAAAAAAAAAAAATACATTTCCAATAAGGACGATATTTTCATTTTGAAATCGTGTTTTCCCTGTTTCTTTCAAAACATTTCCCTAAACCCTATGGCCGCGTGCAACGTATGCAATTAATCGGAGGTTTTAATGATGTTTCGGCCACCCTATCTGCACGCCACCCACAAAATTACATTTCCGCGTCAATTATTCCGGGGACACGAATAATTAGAATAGATATATCCGGGGGACGAATCGAAAATATGCAAATACAATAATAAAATAACATTCCGTTGCGATCGACACCCCTTTTTAACAAGTGTCCCGTAACCTAAAACACTTGAAATATTAATGAAATCGCAGAAAGCATGAATTACGATTAATACGAAGCGTAAATAGTGAATTCGAAATGAATTTGATTTCATTTTATTACCATATTACTTACACAAATGATCACGTTTCAATCATTTCAAATATTATTATTTTTAGAAAGAAAAAAAAAAAAAAAATATTCATTCGATGTTTCTCAATGAACTACTACGACTCCGATATCGTTATTTTCTATTCACGCTTTAATTAGAATATTTTAAATGGATTAGCAAAAATTATATTAGAATTATGTATTTGCAAATAATTCGTATTATTAAACGTGTTCTTTTCCTTTGTATTATTTGTATGGTAATCGATGAATATTCGCCAAATATTCTCAAGAATTTCATTTTCTTCATCTTTTTGTATAGGTAATATGTAATAGAATATAATTTAATGTGAGAATGAAACGATAAGTTGACAAATATATATATTTTATTCAAAAGGAAGAGATCTAATAATTATTTATATTTGCATCTAATGTCTATGCAAGATGCTAGAAAAATTATTAATTACCTTTTAAACATCGCTTAATTTTAATTAACTTATTATTTCATTTCTTATATATATATTACACTTTATCTTATTTTATTTCATTCCCCATTCTAAATTCTATTATACCGATTATAACTACCAGAAAAAGAAAAAAAAAATAAAAATAATAATTTTTAAAACACAATGGATCCCATTCTAAAATATTCCATTTGTCCTTTTTTTAAAAATTAACTTATTTCATTTTCTTTAATTCTCTCTGTAAAAATATTATTTTAAAGAAACTATAACGTGCATGATAAGTACATATTTATGCAAATATAAATTTTATTGTGTTATTTACGAACGAATTTGAGTCATGAAAATGGAAATATTCTTTTTTTGGAGGCATTCAAAGAGTTAAATAACACGCGGTTGAATGAGACGCAGAAATTCCATATCGATGTGACTGGTCACGGAGATTCTTCAATCAAGCACGTGCTTGATCGAGCTCCCTGGAAACGCGATCCACGGATTATCTTTCGTGCAGAAGATATAGAAGACCTAATCTGGCCGAGAAAAAGAAAAAGTTCCGCGATAAGTATGATCCAACAAGTTCGTCATCGGGTATCGTCGATTTCTGCGATTCGCGTGTCGTCAAGTGAATACCCGTTATTCTGCGACGTTTCCCTAATCTATCGTACACTGAGAAAAATGCCAAGACGAAATTTATGTTATTTTTAATGCTCGATAAAATTTTGAAATATAAAATTTAAGAAATCGAAAATAAAGAAAATTAACTAAAATTAAGATTATTAAAAAAAAAAGAAGAAAAATGAAAGAAAAAAATTTTCAATATCCTCCCGTATAGTTCATTGTAACGTATATATACAGTTACACGAGAGAAACTTAGTAGTAGCAAGTGAAACGTAAATGTAATCAAAGTACAAAGGATTAATTACACAAAGTAATTAAAATTGCGTTAATTTATGACTCGATTTACGTGAAATTATTGGTAATATGGTGAACTTGAGGCAAACAGTAGCTTTCACGTAACTCCAAAATTTGATTTAATCTTTTATACAATGAAAGAAATTACAATAATTTAATAGTACGTTAATTTATAAATATCTTGTGTAATTTATTTGTTGTATACCAACTTATTGTTATAACAATTTATCACGAAAACAAGAATTTCTCCTTTAAAAATTACAAATAGATATTACCGCTTTCATTTTTTAACAAATATTTATCGAATATATATTTTCAAATGGAAAATCAGATTATCCAATAAGATTACCCAATATACTCGTCAACACGACACGGATAAAAAGCAATAATATCAAATAAAGGAAAGAACCATACAAATTATCTATCGAACAAACGTGTAATAAAATTGATCGAAGTTTACGTTTACGTTTCGTTTAACAATAACTGTCTCATTGATACCAAGTATTCCAATTTTTTTTTTATAAAAGAATAAAAAAAAGGAATAGAAAAATAAAATTGGAACTAGGTACTCGTATACGGGGTATGTGTATAAAAAGGTTATCCAAACAGTTCGAAAAACAAAAATTGGAAATAACGACGCAGGCAACGGTTAATGAGTCAATACGCGTTAAGTGTTACCCTCGCAACTTTCCTGCGCGCGCGTCCCCCTCCGACGAAAATTCGTGTAACTCTTTCAATTAAAACTTTCGCGCGCGGTTCATCTTTCCCCCACTCCCGGGGTTTCGACTGGCTCGTCCGCCACTCCAAAAAACATGGAGAGAGAGAGAAAAAATTAGAGTGCAACGGAATAATGAGTTGCACGAGAAATGAACGCGACCTGGCGGCAGAAAACTCCAATTTTCCGAGCAACATATAGGCATATCCCCCTCCCCTCCCTTCGTCCCCCTCCCCCTTCTCCCCTCTCGCCCCGTTCACATTACGAACATTTCTCGTTCGTCCACTTTGTGATATTTCTCTCTCTTTATCGTATCGCGATTTAAAAGTACAAGCGTCGCGCTCGCCCGACACAGTTATACTATACACGCAACGACACGACGCGAGTGGAAGAAAAGAAAATGACAACCTTGAACCTCGAGCCGTTATAGTCCGTGAGTTAAACTTTGACTCGCCAACAACTTTTTGCTATATCTCGGCGCAACGCCGAGAATTGCATTGCAGACCCTCGCCGCGGAAAAAGTTCGATCACGTGGCGATACGGTGACGATCGGTCGACTCACCTTGTGATGCTGCATGATGGCAGTGGCCTTTCGCTTGGCGGACATATTCAGTCCCGACGTGTGCGTCTTTCTTTTCCTCGTGGAGCGGCGACCGTGTTTCCGTCTCTTTTCCCTCGCCCCGTCCCTATTCCGCAGTTGTTCCCTGTCTCGCTCGTCGTGCTATCGGCTTATAGGTTTTCCCTTTTGGCTTGGCCGTCACTCTACTCGCACCCCCGAAAGCACGAATAATCTCGCGAAACAAAAGCGGAGTCCGATGTTCTTTTATTCGTTTCACTTCTTTCGGTCGATCTGCCGCAGCTGTCCTTGTCGTTGGTTCAACCGCGAAACGATAACACGAATTGTACATACACGTATACGTTGTACAAAGAAAGAGAGAACGTACTTTACGAGAGAGATGTTGTAAATACGTCTCGGAGGCACGTTTTACTCACAAACTTTCTCAGAGTTCTCGGTTTTAGTTCTGCCTCTTTCCGACACTCGCACACCGTCTCTCTCTTTGGTTGGACTCGTACACACAACACGCGCTCTGTCCTTGTCCCGCGCACAACCCGCGAACCTTAAGCTCGCGCACAACAACACCACGCAGCGGCGCCGCGAACCGCCGTGATAAAATTCCCGCGGTTACTGCAGGTGTCGACGGTGTAGACAACGGTGCGAGTGAAAAAAAAGGGCCGGGTACCCGCACGAAAACTGTCTCGTAGTCGAGCGATTCGACTTTCCGCTCACGTACACGATACTCCACGGACGAGTTACCTCTATAAAGTCCATCGAGCCGATGCAACACTGCCGGAATCGCGATCAGCTGGTCGATCGAAAGGTTCGTACATCACGCAGGGACAAGGACGCACAGATGTAACAGGCAACGCCACCGTTAAACTTTCGAAATAAAATGGTGGGCTGCGAGCGAGCACGGTAATAATCAGTATCTTCCAGTCTCGGTAAAAACGTTATACACTTGGGAACGGTATGCCCGCGAATACACCAAGGACGTACTGTCCGCAACACACAGTAAACAAGAGGAAAAATGTCGCGTTCTTTCTCTCGTGTGAGGTACGCTCGTGTTCCTCGTGTGCACGTCGAATGCCCGCGCACGCCGCTAGTTTGAACTGTCGTCGTAAATGGTCGTCTCGGATACACTGGTGGCGTCGATCGTGTTCCTTCTCGTTTATCGCCAATTTCCACACGGATTCGGCCGACTCGGTCTATCGTACGTACGCGAGCAGGGAACGAGAATTATGTGGGAAAAAGGAACGTGTGTCGTTCCCCCGTTTCTAGTGCGAGTGGTAATAGAGCGCCACGCTCCTAGACGAAGTTATAGAACGTCCTCGCATCACGAGCGCTCACGGCAAACTGGCGACTGGCGACGCGGCGGCGACCCCCCTCCCTCGCCTACCTCATCCTTTCCACTACTCTCCTCACCGCCTCCGCACCACTCCCCTGTTCCTCGCAACTCCCCCACGTCTCCTCATCCCAACCACGCCAACCTCACTCTACGTTTCACCCATACCCCACTCTCCCTTTCCTTCTCTTTCCCTATTGCGCGCCGGCACACGCTCTCTCTCTCTCTCTCGCCCGCTCTCTGCCACACTCTCCTCCCTCTCCCCCCGTACCCTAGCCCCTTTACCCATTCCCTCGTCCCGTCTCTGTCTCTCCCTCATGCCGCGCCCTGCTATGACCCGTACCGCTCTCACTCCCCAACGGTCCTCCTCGAACGCGTCAACCCTCTCTCCTTCACCCCTGGTGTTCCTTTCTGGTCTCTCTATCCCCGTCTCTCTCCCGCACCCACCGTTCCCTGATACCTCGTCCTATCTCCCTCTCCCTCTCTCTCTCTCTCTCTCCCTCACTCCATCTGCCGCTATCTCTCGGTTCAGCCAACTGTCCGTCTTCCTTTTCCACCGTTCCAGCGCCCTCGCCGGTTCGCCTCGACCCTCCCCGGCCCGCGGCGGCGGTGGCAGAGCGGAGGCGGTAAGGTAGGGTCTGTCACCATCAGAACACCGAAGGGGCCGGTGGACGGGTAACTCTCCGAGGGAAAGGAGGGATCGAAAGAGGCGCAAGGGGCCGCACACCGGCATCCACGGGGCTTTCGTGGCGAGGGGGGGGTCGGGGGAAGAGCGCGAGAGAGTACCTTTGGCTGATGGGTGTTGGGGTGAAGGGGGACACAGGCAGAGGAGTGTTGCGCTGCGAGGGGGCAAGGGGCGCCGGCACTCATCGGCCGAAGGGGCTTCCACGGGTGTGTTAGGCTTGTGCTTAGGAGGGTATGTGCACGCCACTGCTCACCTATCTCCCTCTCTCTATCTACCTATCTATCTATCTTTCTCTCTCTCTCTCTCTTTCTCTTTCTCTATGAACACGTCCGTAGCTGTATGGGATACGTGTGGACGGACGATCCGCGCTCTCCGTTGCTAGCCGTCTATCTCTACGCCCATCTCTGTCCACTGCCCTCTTTCCCTTCTATGCCCGTCACTCTCTCTCTGTCTCTCTCTCTCTCTCGTAGCCACTGCTCGAGCCACGGACCGTGTGTGCGATATCGTTGCGCGAGACTCCACCATGTATATATATATATATATATATATACGTGTATATGATATATAGCAACGTGTGTGCGCACCGCGACCTACACGCACGCCGCTTGATGATGACGAGTCATCCACGAGAGGCGAGTCTCGAGTGCGTGTTCCACCACGGCTCTTTAATGGCCCGTCTTTCGAGTTATTAGCCGGACGAGCTAACGGCCTATGCCTCGACCACCTGCGGGCTTGATAAGGGAGAATACGAGGTTCTACGGGGGTGTCCTGCTTTCACTCTGCCAGGCACCAGGTATAGTATCGGTTTTTACAACGGTCACTTTGTTCACGGTGGCTCGAGACTGAATGAAGTCTCGAGCAGAAATACGCGCTTCTTCGCATTACGGGAAAGAACAATCTAAACTATTCCGTCTATTGGCTACAATGTGCACCAAGAAGATGTATATATATATAGCTTGAAGTTTTTTTGAATTATTCGTGTAAAGAAACTCGTTCTTGCTTGTACTTTATACCGATGGAATTCTTGAAGAGAATTTTAATTTTAGTTTTACTTATAGCAGTCGAGTTATTATAGTGTATCAATCGAAAATAGTCTCAACGTTAAATATTAAAGGTTGTTTTTAAGTGGAAAAAATTACAAGTACAAGTTGTTTCGATTTTTCCCCTAAATTTACAGTCCTTTTGTCTCGTGTTTCGACAAACATAACCGATATTTTTCAAATCGTAGGAATAATTTATAGGGAACGTGATTTAATTTCCTAATTAAGCTTGTCCTTTCCAAGCCACGATATCACCGGTTTATTTGCCGGCACGTTGTGATTAGGATCGATCGTTCGACAAACGGTACAGGCACAATTCTCGCAAAAGTGAAGAAGAAAGCTAGGGAAACTTTACCTTATCGCGACTATTGTGAAATAACACGGGACGAAATATGGGACGGGTGAGCGAGGGTTCATAGAAACTTGATATTCCCTGCCAACATACATCACCTGACGTTCCCTACACCCTACAGGTCGGGACCATCTTCCATTATCTATAATCTCTTTGACGTACCTGCATCAAGAATTGACACTTGAAGTTTTACCGTTACCTTCAATCCCTCCAGTTGACGAAAGGTGCGTCGTAAAAACCTAACCGCGCCTAAACCCAACCTAAAACCAATTATCCCACGATTTTTCGTTTCCTTTTCGACGAATGAAAACCAATCGCTCCGATTTACCACCCGTCCCCCTCTCCTTTTCTTTCGGTGTTATATCGGCCGACAGTTTCGCATCGGGGGCTGTCCAAATCTCTAAAACTGCGTCCACGGTTTTATTAGCCACAGTTCATATTTCATACCAAGGATCCCCCTGTATATATTTATACAGGATGACTCAGAAAATACACGCCGATTTATCAAACGGATATTTCATATTTCTCGTTGGATTTTAATTCTATATTCAATTATATTATATTAATTTCTTCTTTTTATAAGAAATTTGTCTTCAAGAGCCAAATTCGAGAATGAAAGATATGTAACTTGAAAAAAAATACAGAAACGTATACAATTTTTTGAAAACTCTTTAAAGGCAAGACTCTCGAAAGATATTTTCACGAAGATTCAAATCGATTATCCTTTCCGAAATTACGTTCTCTCAGAGACGCCCGTTTTCTGAATCACCCTGTATCCATCCATAATCAGATTAAACCTTGCGGTGCACCCTTTTTAAACGGAGCCGCTCGTTGACCGACGAATCGAAAAAAGGAAAGAAAGAAGGAAGGAAGGAAGGAAGGAAGGAAGGAAGGGGACGAGATTGTTTCTAATTCCTCCCCGCGCCGATTGGGGGGGAGAGGAGGCTTATCGTACACGCGATAACGATCTAAGCAACAGTTTGCCGCGGGGGCGGAAAACTTCGGGACACGCGGCGCCGCGCATAAAAAAGCTCGAAACTTTCCGGTGAAAGTGCGATCTTCCGCTTTCGATTCGACTACCGCCTCCCATCGGGGGAGGGGGAGGGGAAGGGAGGAGGCAGCGTCACCCACCGCCTCCCCTCTTCCTCCCCTCACGGTGTGTACGTACGAGAGAAATTCACCCGCCGTTCGATCGACCGCCTTTTTTTCCTCTCTTTCGTTTCCTTGCGAATTCGATTGGCTTCGTTTCGATTTCTTTTCTTTTTTTGGAGGAGACTGAAATGTTGAAGGCATCAAATTCTTACGTCTGATTGTGAAAATTGTTACTCGAAAAATTTTGAATGATTATGGAATCAGGAAGGGACTTTCGATTTCATAAGAACAGAGAGGCTTTCTTCCGAGAGTTTTTTTTTTTGCGAATATTAAGAAGAAGGAAAATATGAATAATAAAATGTTGGATTAACTTTTTAACTGAGAAAGATCGGAGAATTATTGAACTTATTTCGATACGCTAATTTTAGACATCTCTTCTGTTGCAATGTAACGGGAAAAGGTTTATTAAAGTAACGCTGTTTTCTAAAATAATTTCACACGGATGGAATTTAAAAAAAAAATCTCTCGATGCAGAATTACGATGTTTTACGATAATAACACGTATCCGATCTGAAAATAAATTCACGAATTCATAACGTGATTTCATGCACGCCTGCATTAAATCTCCCAGAAGCTATCTCGAGCACCTGTAAATTCATTCTTCCAACAATAACTTTCAAAGGAAACATACCTGACCATGTGATAACACGCACAACCTATTTCAGCTCTGACCTTTAAAAGTCAAAATACGACCTCCGCACAACATCTGTATTATTTTCAACATGGTCACACTCTCAGAGCTCTTCTCTTCCATTTCCACTACAACTATCCATCTCTTTATCCTTGATACCCCTCCCCTGCTTTTTCCCATTCTAAATATTTCGTAAATCTTCCCGTTCGAAGGTTTACACATTATTATAGAAAGTATCTTTCGACCTATCCTTCCCTTCGTTCAATGCCTTCATTTTCACGAACCTTCTTACCTCCTCCTCATCTGCGTATTTTATTCCTAGATTATTAATTCTTAAAAAAATCGCGTAAACGAAATAACATCTTCTCTCGTTCCTCATCTTACCAATATCTTCCGTTCTATTTATTTTATATTATACACCCAGGAACAACTGAATAAATAAATCGTGAAAAGTCCACGCGGATCCCCGAAATGACCTTCCAAGCCAACCAGTTTCCTCGTTTACGCAATCTTTCGAATCCTCTCCCGAATTCCTGTTCGATTCGAAGAAAAGGCAAGTTGGTTAGAAACGAGTCAGGCAACACGCCAAACGAACTTTCTCAAGGCGCAAAAAAAGCCGCGAGGAAACTCCTCCTCCTCCTCCTCCTCCTCCTTCTTCTCGTCGCGCGTGCACGACGTATATATATATACATCTACATACACACATTCAACATACACATCCACGTACAGGTGTATATCCGCGATCGCGATGCAAGCCCTCGCAACGTGTCATCCCACGAGGGAACAAAGACCACTCGACCTGCCCTCCCCTCTCCCCTCCCCTGCCCGCGCGCACTTTCACAACCGTAGACCGCCCTCCTCGACTCCCCCCGTCCACCCTCGCTATCGAACAAAAAAAGAAGGGGAAAAAAGAAAAAAAAAAAACCACGCGTCCCGTCCGTGTCTGAAAGCGGTCGAATTAGATCTATAATACCGGAGAGGAGGAGGAGGAGGAGGAGAGGGGGCGCCTCCTTCACCCCTCCCGCCGCTCACCGAAACCAGCCACGGCGTATACGTGTGTCCCGTTTTCCCGACGCGACGACCATAATGCAACGGATGGGCTGACGTTTGGTCCGGCACTCGTACACCTAATACACACGAGCCGGCTCGTGCCACCGTGTACTACCACCGGATCCATTTACGCTTCGCTATCGACGCAAGAGATACGCGCGTGCATTTCGCGCACTACGTTCCATGCACACCCGTATAAGGTATACACCGATTGTGCATGTACCGTGCACCGCCTACATACTACTGCTGCTGCTGCTGCTGCTTGCTGCTGGTCAAAAGTACGTAACGTACAGGGGATATGTACAGGGTGTCCCTGGAGCAACTCGTAGGACCCATTTTTCCAGTAATAGAGAGACTCGATCTCTATTTAGGAAAAGTGAAAGAGCTATCGCGTTTATTTACGTTCCCTTTCCTTTTCTATCCAGATGTACGATTCGGATATGTATATATATATATATATACTGGAATTGGATAATTTCGTATAATCGGCAATGCCTGGTACATAGGATTCGAATACTAGCGTAACGTAGCGTGTACACACGTTTTCGCGTGCAACCTGCCGGGTTCCCCGGGTGTATACACGTCGGTGTCGCCTCGCCTGCACCTTTCCCTGTGTGCCTCGGGTCCGCGCGCGGCTCTGTGTACACAGTGTGTCATCTCGCGAACGAACAAAGTCCACTCGGCATTAGACACCCTTGGTTTCTGAAGCCTTGGGCGGTACGCTCCCCTACCCTTCTCCCCCAGCACCCCTATGTATCCCCCTTTCTCTCTCTCTCTTCATTCGACCCACACAACCTTCCCTCCTCGACACCCTCCTTCCCCTCTCGGTCACCATCCACCTTCACCCTAACTGCCTCCTCCCTTCGTCTCTCCCTCCCTCTCTCTCTCGCTTTTCTTCCTACCTCTCTTCCGCTCGCTCTCTCCCTCCCTCTACCTCGACCCCTTCCCCATCCTCCTCGTTCCCTAGAGCAGCCCCTGCCAGTTCTGTCTCTCCGTCCTCCCGCCCCCACGGCCCCCGGCTGATCCTCCTCGACGCAGCCCTACCCGCCCCGCTGCCCCCTCGTCCACCGACCCCTGTGTGTGCTCACTCTCTGACGGCTGTGCCGCCTTCTCCTCCTCCTTCCTCTCTCTCTCTCCTCCCCTCGTAGCTCGTCAGCACGCCGCTGCTCCTTCACAAAAAACCCAAGTCCAGTGTGGGCGCAACGGGGGGTTCCTCCCTTCGCCTTCTTCCACCCTCTTCTTCCTCCCATCGTACGTCGTTCCACCTTCCTTCGCCTCCGCCCCCCCACGGAGCTTCGCTCACCCACCTCACCCTCCCCAAGCGGTTTCCGTCCCTCTTTCCGAGGGAGCCGGGAGTCTCATCACGCTATACCTTAGACCGATGGTGTGTGTATATATATATGTATGTATATATGTATATATATATATATATGTTTCTTTCTGTCGCTCGCCGCCTTTGTCGCTGCGTCTTCGTCGCACTCTCGGTCCGAGCGGAGGCCCTTCTCGTCTTTGTCGCGCTGTATCGGAGTTACGCTGACACTCGGAGCTTCTTTTCCCTTTTTCTCTCTTTTTTCCTTTTCCTTTCCTTTTTCTTCTCTTTTTTTTTTACGTCGGTGGCTGTCTTTAGGACCTACGTGGCGGTGGTAAGGAGCTAGTGACTCTCAACTCGACTCGAATCGAGTCGAGTCGTGGGTTCTCGCAGGTGTGCAGGGATGTACGTGTTCTTCGTAAATAATAATAATAACAGTAATGGTATCTTTCGATTTTCTCGTTGGAACAACGTTTTTTGTTAAATTAATTTCTTGTTAAACGGCAGCATTTCGGTATTAAGCGCGCTATGATCTTAACGCAACGTCGAGCATTCCCAGCCCAACTGTCCTCGCAAAAAGGGGCATCCGCTGTCGTAAAACAGCAAGCGCGGCCATAACCTCGGACATTCCAGCGGATCCATACGATCCGGTTGCCTCCGTGAACAGGAGGCGGAAGTATCGATCAAAGGAAGTGTGGAAGTATATGCAGGAGATTGGTCGAAATTTAATCGTGTAATTAGAAATGGCGAAGAATCGTTGCTGGCTCGATCTCTTTTTATTGTTCCATTACTCTCCATGAAGTAATTGCGACACTCTTCGATTACAGGGTGTTGATAAAAGAAGATATTATATAAATACAATTATGATCTTTCCATCGATTGGACTTGTATCACTTCTCTTAGTTGGATAAGCCTGATAGGAGAAAATTAAATGTTTGAAAATTATTCATCGGGTGTGATTCCTTGCGAAAGAAGAAGGAGAAGAAAAAAAGAATGAAAAAATTCATTCTCCACGCGCGCTTGGAATTTCGTTTCGCTAATGAATGGCGAATTCGTTTATTTTGTTGGCCAATTCTCCTCCACGGAGATTTGTTTTTCGTACGTGCGATAATTGGACGAATCTCTTTTTTTTCTCTTCCTTTCTAAGATCTAGAACGATGATCTTTTTAATCTTAATCTTAAACCTCGATCCAATTTCCAATCGTTACGAAATTATGTTGATATCGACATATATATTCATCCATCATTCTCTTCCTGATCAGATTTTTTTCCCTTCCCGTTCCAATCCCTGTGTATCGCGTTTGCATGAGAGGAGGAGGAAAAAAATATTGAGCGGTCGCAGTATTTCACCCCTTCGCTTTGTCAAATATTTTTGTTTGCCCGCTCTCTGTTACACTGTCCAATTTGCCCGCGTTCCTGTCATATGGAGAACCGGAGGGATTTCCCTCCCCCTCCCTTTTTTCCTTTTTTACTTTTTTAAGCCGTTTCGTTACATATCTAAATGAATCTTGGATGGGTGGAAAATTGATATGGATATTGAATTACCTAATTTCGCGCCGCCCTCCACTATTTCTCTTTTAATCTTGTTGATTATTTATTTATTTATTTTGTTTCTTTTTATTCGACACGTGTTGAAATAACTTCTTCCTACGCGATTTTCCTTCCAACCCTTTCTCTCCGAGATACAATATTTTTGTCCTTAATGCATCTTTAATATCTTTAATATTTTTTTTCTCTCTTTGATGACTGTTCGTAAGAAATTCTTTTTCGTTAATTCGCGTTGCATCATTGAGCGAAGTGAATGCAAATCAGAAATGTGAAGTTAATAGCGTTTAATTATTTTTATACAACAGCAAGGAAACATTTCATCACCTGAAATTCCTTGGCCTCGCAGACAGCCACACAACGACGAAAAAGTATCCGCTTCTTCTTACGGTTAATACTTGCAATCACTTGCTCGTTTTCCACGTCACAAAGCAAACTCCATCTCCCCGCCATTTCCTTCTTTCGTTAAAAAGCATCACAAAGCCACAAACAAAAACCTAAACGTATTTTCCATTACTTAATTACTTACAATCATTCCTTCCTTTCCACATTTCAAACCCCATCGCGTGAAATTCTTCGTTTCATCCCTTCACAAATAAAAATCTGAATATATTTTCTACTCGTATACTTGATATACTTGAAATTCCTCGCTTCTTTCGTTCGAGAAAATCATCACATTTACTTAATACTCATTCATACGCTACAAAGGAAACCGCGCTTGAAATTCCTCGTTCCATTCACTCAAAAATCACTCGATACAATTTATCCGCTTCTGTATTAAAAAGCAAACTCCATTTCTTTCATTCAAAGCATCTATCATGGCAAACAAAGAAGAATATCCTCCCCATTTTCTTTCAAAAACTCCTCCAACAAGAGAGCCTAAAACATACCTTATTTTCCATTACTCACACTTAACGCTTACAACCGTTTACAACCATTTTCCACATCCGCGACGCGAGGATGGTGGTGGCTAAATAAATTCCTCTCCTCTCAAAAATCGGGAAGCATCCGAGGAGGGCAAGCGCATGAGAGAGGAGGAGAGAGAGAGACGACTCCTCCAGGTACCGGAGAGTCACCATGTACGTGGCGCATCTCCTCCTGCGTGGAAGGCCCCTCTCCACGCAGGACGTGTGGCGGGGCTTAGATATATGTCCGAGTGGCGAGAAAGAAACGTTCAACGTTTGCCATCACACATGGTGGCCACGTTGCCGCCTCCTCGGCTCCTCGCCTCCACCTCTAATGTATTCCCCGCCGTTAATACCCGAGGAAGGCTCACCGAGGCCGTTCCGTCTCCTCATCACACGTGCAAAGACTCTCCGTGGTCCCAACCTCTCTCTCTCTCTCTGTCTCCCTTTCTCTCTCTCTCTCCAACCCGCCGTCTCACCTCTCTCGGGGGTGAGAGAGGCTTCTTTTAATAGCGCTAGAGAACAGGATCCGCCGCTTTCACGAGGCGGCAACGTGCACGAGAGAGAGAGAGAGAGAGAGAGAGTCGAGATGACTTTCAGCTCACGCCAACTTTTTCTTCCCTTGATTTTATGGATGTCTTTTGTGTCTTGCTTAGAGAAGACCCTTTGTCCCGACCGTTTCAGGTCGTTCCTCCTCCTCCTCCAGGAGAAGGGGGAGGGATAGTCGACTCTTTTCCCGGTTTTCAGGTTTCTTGGGAAATTAGGTGGGTTGTGGGCAAGGTTACGAGAGATTGGGAATAGGTGACCCAGTTTCGTGAGGATAGGGATCCTCGTTTCGATGATATTCGATATTTTTTCCGGATCGATCCACTTTTACGCGCGATAATCCGTGACGAACTCTTGATGATCCGGTATTAATAAGATGAAATTTGTATATTAAAAATCCGGTTATTTTTTTGCTTCCAAGAAAAGGGATGGTTCCTCGACTCAACCTCCCCCGTCATACTCGATTAAACCAAACAATCCCCACCCCCGGTAATTAACACCCGGCGCACAAACGCGTGGATAACGAGGCACATCGTTTGCACAGTGTCTGTTCCGCTCCCCCGGAGAGACTGCACGCTTTTCATACACGTGGGATTCGACGGTGCATCAAATTGCTGCTTGCGTTCGATCCCCCTCCCTCGAAATGGCTTGGGGAATACCCCAAGTTTGACCGCTCGAAGGAACGAAGACATTGTCTCGACAATGGTAGCTGCTCATTCGTGTTCGAAATTAGCTTAAAAAACAGATGGATCTTCTGTGGATCTTTTACTCCTTTATCGTCTCGGTTGTGGAAAAAATATCGAATCGATATATTTCATTGATGTATCAACGTGATCGTTGTTTCAACGATCGGTGGCGTTTCGCGTTAAAAAGTGAAATTAACGATGAATGGAAATGTTTCATCGGCCGTAAGATTTACAGATGCGCGGGTTTATAATTCTATCCATTTAACGGGGGGGGGGGGGAGAGGAGGGAGGGGAGGAAGGGGATGGCGGTAATATCATGCGTAATTATTTCTATAATTAATACATCGAAACTTGGCCATTAATTATACATCGGCGACCGCTAATGTTTCTGCTCGACCGTACATTTCGAGGCGATCATTAATGAAATATTTCACCGCGAAAAATCGGGATGGAAAATGGTTCATCCGTGCTTCTCAAATATCTTTAAGATATAACTAGACTCGAATTCGATCGTCTACAATTATTCCAACCCTCGTTCGAGATCGAATTTTTCCAAAATTTTATTTTTCCTCTTACCTAATGAAAAAATTTCTTAATTTCTTTAATTCTAACCCTATTAAATAATTATACCAATTTAATTTACTTACTAACCCTAATGAAATTTTGGATCAATCCTAGCAATTTTTCTAGTAATTCAAATCATTTCCCGATTCATTTTATCAATTATATTATTGTCCAAATATTAATATTGCGTTCTGATCAATCACTAATATTATAAAATATATTATAGGATGATCATTTCGTTTAATTCATATAAATGAAGCCTCATTTTACTTTCTAGTAATATACATCCATATTAGATGAAATATATTTCATTGCTCATATAAAATGCAAAGAGTTTGAGGAATTAGAATCTTAATTCTTTCAATACCAATAGCAGCAGCATTTATAGGTTATGTTTTACCTCTGTTCTGATCAATCATTAATATTATAAAACATATTATAGGATGATCATTTCGTTTAATTCATATAAATAATATACATCCACATTAGACGAAATATATTTCATTGCTCATATAAATTGCAAAGAGTTTGAGGAATTAGAATCTTAATATCAATAGCAGCAGCATTTATGTTTTACCTAGTAATATACATCCATATTAGACAAAATATATTTCATATAAATCACAAAGAGTTTGAGGAATTGGAATCTTGATTCTTTTAATACCAATAGCATTTATAAGTTACGTTTTACCTCGAGGTAAACGAATCTTTCATCAGCAATCCCTTACATTGATAATTTTGGCATAATTTCGCGATTGAAAATTTGATGGAAGGATCCTCCTCCAATTTTTTTCTTCGTTTCTCGCGACGAGAAGGCGCGTCGATAACGCGGAAACACGTTGCTCGTCCTCGATGACGTCGCATCCGCGTTGCGTGTGGTACCCACCCACCGTAAACGCAGCCAAGACTCCGCCAGGGGGAACCGGGCAATGGCCACACGTTCTTGCGCATCCAGTGCCGGGAATGCGCTCCGTGGACCGGTATAAACGGCTCGTATATAGGGGGAAGCAGAGGATGGAATCACCGGGAGCAGAAGAGGCTTTAAAATCAACACCCTTCGTTATATCGATCTCGATGCTCCCGTGTGCACCCTCTCCCCGACGATCTTATTATAAAAAGATACTCGTAAAAGGGAAGCTTATATCGGAAATAATCATCGATAGAAGAAACGGTGTCTTAAAAATTCCGCCCGAAAAATCGTTGGAAGAAAGGAGAAAGCGAAAAAAGTAGCCCGGTGTTAATTGCCCGTGAAACGCACTCTCTCTCTCCCTCTCGAAGAGATCCCGCTTCGAAGGGAGAAAGAAAAGGAACGACGTGAAAAAGTGAAATTTAATCAAGCGGCCGCAAGGCAGAAGGGTAACGTTGCGGTGATCCAGAGGCTGTGTGTTACATCGTGCGTGCAACGATGCGGCGCATCCCACGAGGAGAGCCAGTGGAGAAACGCCTCCCTCTCTCTCCCCCCTCCCCCTCCTCGCCGTAAACGATTGCACGCCGCGGACTCGCATGCCGTTCGTAAATCTGTCAGGGGCAGCGTTTACGACGTGCATTAATAAGCCCCTCTCTCTCTCTCTCTCTCTCTCGCCCCCTCCCTCCCAGCTACTGATGTAATCTGTCAGAAATTCGTCGAATGCGCACCCCCTCTCCTCCGATCCGTGGAGAGATTTTCACGAGTGGAGGTCTGCTCGACTCTCGGAGGTCTCGGCGTAAAATTTACGCCCGAATTTAACGTTTTAACAGAGGTTGAGAACGGAAACGCGGTTCTACCGGCTCGAAAGTTGTATCGGAGTTGAACGGGTGGAAGGATGGAGGGGAGGGGGGTAAATTCGACGGGAATAATCTAATTAGTCGGTGCTCGCGGATTATTTATATCGCTAGAGAGAGAGAGATATATATATATATATATATATATATATGATTCTCGTTTTTTGTGAGAGGGGATTAATTAATGTTTCTTTCGCTCGATTTTTGGCGAGGGGGAAGATTAGAATTGAGATTGTGACTTCTGTGATTGAAATTCTAAATTTAAGTATTCTTTTTTTAAGATGACGTATCTAATGATAATTTTAAGAGAGAGGCGATGACACAAAACCTGGTGAAGCTCTACCGCAGTGCGCAAGGGGTGAAAAGTATGCACGCTCCACTTTCGGGTTGCATTCGGGTTTCGTGGCGTGGTCAGAGGGACAAAGTGATCCCAAGTTTCTTCTCCCCGGAAAAAATTGTTTCGTTCGAGGATTCGAGAAGTTTTTTTCCCAAGGAATTCTCCATGTAATTTCAATTTTTCTTCGGACTTGACGTTACGTTATAATCGTTTTAAACCAAAGAAAATGGGTTTTTAACCGTGAAAATTATCCGTTCCAGGATTTTATTCTATTCTATCTCGAATGTTAAGAATTATACGAATTTTACAAAGATAATGTATCCTTTGTTCCTTTACTTCATCCACCTACTTACTTAATCTTTATCATTACACATATCTTGGGATGCAATCTAAAATTTTTATCGAAGAAAGAATCGCTGATTCGAAAAAAATCCTTCATTATTCCAATAATAAATTCCGCATCTTTCGAGAAATTTAACTTTCGCGAAAGAAAGAAAGAAAGGAGAGGATGACGCCAATTTAAAAAAAAAAAAAAATCGACCGTCCATTTATCAACCGTCCACATACTTATACCATCGTTCCATCCGCGACACGCGGCCAGCCGAACGAGCGCCGATCGAACCCCCGATAACCGGAGCCGTTCGGGTCGCATTAAAGCTGCAACGCAGGCCGAGCGCGCGGCGCCAAAAACAGTGGCATTTCGCTGTGGCAAAAACGGAAAAGGAAAATCGATAGCGCGGCCGAGGCAGCGCAGGGCGGGCGCGGGGGGAGGGGGGAGGAGGAGGGAAGGGAGAAAAGGGCACGGCGGCGTCACCGAGCTGGACAAACAGCTCACGGCACACGTCCGACCGCGTCCCATTTTCGCCCTGCAGTACCGACCGTGCCGCGAAGGCCAACGCCGAACTACAACGCGCCACAGTATTTGACGAATTTGTATGCGCGTTCACGTGCGCTCGCCCTGTGCGTCCCACGCCGCGAATACGGCACAGAGGGAAGCGCACGGGAATGCGACAGCTATGGCCCAGCTATCTGCTCGCGGGGGCCACCACTGTTGCCAACGCGATAAAACCAATCGGCGAAATAACCGCACTGTACATACTGTCTCTCTTTCCGCTTTCTATGCAACGTGCATCGAGAGAGGTCTTGCATAAACTGATACACGCCATGTATTGGAGGTATGTATGTATATATATGGATGTTGGACAGACGATGACAGTTTATTTGGGGTTTGATAGATATTAGAATCACTGTCCTGATGGAGAATTTTTTTCCTTAATTTTTATCAAATTTCAAATTTCTACTTGACCTGGAAACTAGGAAAATAGCAATTGTTACGAATAGCTCGGTGCGAGGATAATAAAGAAATAAAGTAGAATTTAAGAGAACGTATGTAGATATGGGGGACGCGTAAGTTCCAAGGAAAATCCGTGACCTATATAAAGGGTTGGACAAGAAGTGCTGGATTACTCTACGAAATGAATAAGTTTCTACTAATATGAATATGGATATACTTGTTGATTTACAACCGAGATTAGGGCGAAAGAAAATTTCTCCACATCTTTCTCTCTTTTCTTTTTAATCAATCCTAACTCGATCGAAGAAAAGAGAAAGAAAGCCAATATAAAAATCCATTCGATTAATATAAATTACAAATGCACACATATATATAATTCACGATACGATCTTAAACTACATTAAAGATAATATCGTAGAAGCGCGGTTACAGGAACGAACTCTCAACAACTCCGCCCCCGCAACTTTCCCTCTCGACCGCCCCCTCCCACCCCACACTCGCATACAAAACTCGGCTCGCGAACGATTCCATCGAAAAAAAAAAAGGAAGAAGAAAAAAATAAATAAACCCAAAAACATTCCCCTCTCACGAGCCCTCTCTCCACCCTCGCGATATTACACGCGAGAAGAGACACGCTCAACCCCTTCCTCCTCCCCCCCTTTCCAATTCCCATCAAACTTCTCCCACAATTTCCCTTTACCCCTCTTCCGAAAAAATAATAAAAAAAAGAACCATGGTGGTTTTCCTTTCAACCACCTCGCATCATGTTTGCATATTTATGAAACCACCCTCTCTCGCGCCCCTGAAATCAAAGGATTGGAGGGAATCAGTTGCACAATTTCGACCTACATTTTTTCTAAAAACATCGCCCCCTCGAGCCACGCGATTTCCACGATGCGAGCGTACTCCCCCTCCCCTCTATCTCGCCCCACCTTCGCCCTCGACCGCCTCCTCCCTCCCCAACCTCCCTCGATACGCGTCACGGTAGGAGGCGTTCGTACGTACGTACTTGTCGAGGTATGCGTTCCAGCTCTGCGGCTCACCGATGCCACCGCCGAAGGTTTAATTAGTGAATCGGTTAATTCGATACGTGACTATTAGCGTGAAATCCCCGCGGTGGAGGGAGAGAGAGAGGGAGGGGAAAAAAAAACACGACGAGGGAGGAGACACGATTTCCACGGCCGATTTCCAAACGCTTCCCGGCTTGTTTGTTTTACACTCGACGCAAAGAGGGGAAGGAGAGGTTTTAGTTTGAGAAATTGGGTGAAATTTCTCTGATGGATTTTTTCTTTCTGGAGAGAGGAAAGAAAATTCGAGATTTATATACGAATTCATGATACGATGTTAGAAAGATGAATGAACAAGTGGGAGGAATTTATTATCGATCGAAGATGGATAATTGATTTTTCGTAACGAAACAATAAGGGAGGGAAAAATTTCTAAGAAGAATGCGAAAAAGAGGAGAGGGTTGGATTGAAATACGAATACCTCCGCGTGCCAATATCTACGCCTCTCCTCATTGACCGGCTTTCCCTTCCACTAGGTGAGACTCTTTCCTTTTTTTGTTTTTTAAAGAGGCTGGCACGCGCGCAACTGCGACAATTTATACCCTCCCCCCCTTCGCAGTCCAGTTTCTGGAGGAAGGCGACCTCGAAAGGAAAAAGAAAACTCGCGAAAGAGTGGAGGAGAGGAGAGGAGAGGAGAGGAGAGAGAGATTGGACGTCTTGCGAATACGTGCCGTCTCGGCTGGCTCGCCTAATGGCGGCATAAACTCGCCTTAAAATCTTAAAATAGTTGCACAGCAATTTATGCGTCCTGTTGTTGTTGCTTGTGCACCACCTTTGCCACCGAGGCCTGCCTCCCTGCCTGCCCCGCCACGGCTCCTTTCGATGCTCCTTTCGACTACTCTAAGAAAGGATGGCGAAGAGAACGCGCTTGCGTTCCTCTTATTTGCGCTTGCACCTGCTGCGCGCAAAATACCGCCTCCTCGAGAAGGGATAGAATTTTTCCTTCCTTCTCTTTTTTAAATAATTTTGATTCGTTCCAAGACTTCGAGTTCGATTCAGGAAATCGGTTAGGTTATCGAACGTGGGTGGCGGAGAATCGATGGGCCACGCTGAATGGCTCGTCTCGAATCGAGGTCATTGGGAAATTAATGCACGTTAGGGTCAAATACGTGAAATTAGGCAGGCCTTGTTCCAACCAAGTGCCCCGATCACATTCAATGTCACGTGATGTAAAGAAAATAGAGAAACAGGATTACAAAATTTATCATAATAATAATCGATGAAAGGGATGATGCAACGATAAAACTTCGTAAATGCTTCTTTATACGGGTTTATACGTACTCTCCTTGCAATAAAACTTCACATTCCGATGCAATAACCGCGGGGAGGGGGAGGCAACAATGGAGGCTCGATTCATAAAAGAACGCGTATTATATTTTGAACGGGAGCCAGAATCCAGAATCGGTGCATAAAGATACGCCGTGTGTTTCCTTGAACGCGAGTTTAAATCGTCCCCCATTTCTCACTTGTTAAGTGGAGAAGAAGAAGAAGAAAAAAGAACGCTTCGAACGAATTCGAAGGACAACACTTTTCCCAAAAATACGTCCCTGGAAAAAGAAAACGTCGTCGTTAGATAAGACGACATTTGGTGGCTTAGAATCGCGAGACGAGCCACACACGTCGTCCTCCACTCTTGGCTCACCGATACGAAAATGGTGGTGAGAGATAGGACACCTTTCACGCCCACTTCCGGTTCGAAAAGGTGGCCACAGCTCCCCTCCTCGACCGATTCTCTGGAAAAATCGTGCTGGAAGGAGCGTAAACATTGGCTCACCGATAGAAAGAACCGGTTCAGAATCGACTCTGGGACGTGAAACAGAGGCAGAGAAAATCCGAGACTTGTTAATAACGCAATTCCTAATCTGCAATCGTTATCCAAGGATATTATTCTTGGATAAGTTTGAAGCGGAGGTTGAAGGGGGATGTTCCAGGGTGAGGTTTGTCTGCAGCTTCGGATACAGGACGAGATAACAACAATTTGTAACAACAAACTCGTGGTCGTGGAATTTCTGAGGCAGAGGGGAGGGAGCCACCCCTGCCTATCTCAACCCAGAGGGTATTTTTTTTATTGCGCGACAGCCAGGCACCAGTCTGCCACCCGTTAGGACCCTTTCTTCCAAACCTTTCCTTCTTCTCTTCCATTTTCTTCCTTCCCCCTCCTTTTCTTCGAAAGGGGAACTCTTATCTCGGCCAAGACATGTCCACGCGAACGTGTGGATAATAAGGAAGGAAATATCGTCGTTTCTTCTTTCTGATCGAATTAACCAGAGATCCATATTCTCTCAAATGAAAGAAAAACTTCTCATTTCCAAAAATCGTAAATTTCTTCACGGAAACCCGTGCGATAAAACTAGCCTCGCTCGAATGAAGAGGAGGGGGAGGAACGGCCCTAAGCGAAGCCCGAGTTTTCCAAACAACAACAACATTTCCGACCCGACTGTATCCATTAGCATTCCGCAATTATCCCCTTCAGAATCTCCAACACGTCAACTATTCCCATCAAACAATACCAATTCCCCCCGCGCATCTCGACCACCTTCACCACCCCTCCCCCTTTTCACTAATATCGCCGGCGAAGGGTGGCGAGGCGGGGAATCGCAAAAATCACTAGCGCCGTGAGGGAGAGAGAGAGAGAGAGAGAGGGGTCTTCGCCCTTTTTCCGGCCGCAACGAGCCAAGGGAGTAGGCAAAAAAAAAAGGAAAAAAGGAAGAGATCCAAGGAAGAGAAGAAAACGATGATGATGGTGATGGTGGTGGTGGTGGTGTTGGTGGTTCTCTGTGCGATGCTGCGGGGCTACTCCAGTTTCGAGGTTATCCCCTAGATAGGGAAAAAAATGTCTCGGCCACGGCAGCTGGGTAAAAACCTGGGCTATCTCCCTTCGACGAACGAGAGAAGAGGACGTTCTTTCTCTCTCTCTCTCTCTAACGAGTGTACGTTCGCGCAAAGGCGGCGAGATAAAGCGAGGCAGAATGAAAGAGAGAGAGAGAGAGAGAGAGGAGAAGAGTATATATCGGCCACACCACAAGCAAAAACGTGGCAGCGCCATGGGTACGTACGTACGAACGCTTTCTCTCTCTCTCTCCTCCTAGAAAAGAGAAGAGAGACAGTCGTGCTCTGTGAAACCGTGTAGTGGAACGAGAAAAGAGGGTAGAGTAGAGAGAAGCTGTGGATGGAGATAGAGAAGTAGAGAAACCGTGTGCGTGTATACGTACGTGTGCAAGGGAGACGAGGATGGAAAAGCAACGTTGAATCTCGTTGGGAACGAGAGAGAGAGAGAGACAGACAGAGAGACTCGTCGTCGTCGTCGTCGTCGTCGTCGTCGTCGTCGTCGACGTCGTCGTCGTTTCCACGGCGCACACAGGAGGCCACCATCCTATATTACGAACTCTCTCACCCTCTATCCTGGCCAACCCCCTCTCCCCTTCCATGCACCCCTTCCTTCTCCTCCTCCCTCTCTCTCTCCCTCATCCCTCGAGCCCTCGAGATGAAACCCAACTTCTACTCTGCCGCTACTCTACCACTGCCGCTGCCGCCGCCTCGACTCTCTCGCTCGACCGCCCCCACCCCCTCCCTCCGCCCACCCCCGGCCCACCCTTCGTTCCCTGTCGAGAAGAGTAAGGGAGTCCTTTGGGGTTGAATCGAGGGCGATGGAGGAGGAGGAGGGAGGAGGAGGAGGAAGGGACGGAGGGTAGGTACATCGGTGCAGAGAGAAGGTAGAAGGACACAGGCGGAGAGAAACGTGTCCGAGGAGCATCGCTATACCGGGTGGCCCGATGGTTACGTTCCTCATACTCGGTGCAATTTCGAATCGTTTCACCCGCTTTTACTTCATCCATTCTCGCAACTTTCCAACCTTCCAACGAGAGATATATATAATTATCATCGTCGTAATAATCATCAAAATCTCAATTCTATTCTTCTCCCCTTATTTTCTCGAGGAATGAAGAGACGGTGTTTTAATTTTAATTTAAAAAAACTACTTACTCTTCCCTCCCTCTCTCTCTCTCTTTCGTGGAAACGAGTTTTGATCGATGAAAACACGCGAATCACCCTGTACCAGAGAGATGCTAGTAGTAGGATCGTGAACACACTATATATATATATATATATATAATGTCTATATATCATAGCTCGGGCGTGCATGTACGGCGCGTAGTATACATAAAGCACACAGGTGAACGCCGCAGCTGGATATTAATTTCTCTGGGAGGGCTTTCGTACCTTTCCTCCCCCTCCCCCCGTGACCCCGCGAGAGGAACGGTCCGTCGAGTTGCGACTTTTGGGCGGCCGTTTCAAAACCAACTTCCCGAACCTCCCTCCCTCAACCTTCAGCACACCCTCTCTCGCCCCTTGTATCCCTTCGCAGGTAGCACGATGGCCGGAGTTTTCACGTGGATTACGCGGGTCCTGTTTACGCAGGTAGATGTTTTTAAGCGCGACAGGGGAGAGGGAGGAGGAAAGAGGGGAAGTTTCCTTTCTTTCTTAAGGTAGAAATGTTTTTGGGATTTAGGGAATGGTGTGTTGGATGGATAAACCACACCTGTTTATTACCCCATCGTTTCAGTTTGTTTGAGAATCGATCGAAGAGAAGGAGAAATGGAAGGAAAATTGAAGTGTAAGCGAGGTAAAAAGGCTTAAAAATCGGAAAATTTTTGGTGAAAGGTTTCTCGATTGTGTTTAACTGAGATAACTGTTTGGAGGATATTGATAACTCTTTAATATAGATGAAAAATTTTCCTCAAAGTTGAATCGTTGAATGGATTCTTTGATTTGTTCTTAAATTTTTCTTGGAGAATTTGTTTCGAAAGAACAAACGTTGGATTCAATTAATTTAAATGGTAGAATCGATGATAATCATTCGAACACTTTGTATTTCAACAATTAATTATTCAGCCACGAAATAATTACACGATTGCTACGTTTCAACGAAACGAATAGTTTTATTAATTATCAAACAATTTCGATTGCGTCGTATCGAATTAAATATCGTCGCGAGCTCTTTTATACTCTTTTATTGAAAATTGATAGAACAATCCACGATGAAAGTAATGAGTTTAAGGTTTACGATAATATTAATTCTTGAAGCTATATTAAATCGTTTCTTTACCCTTTTCCTAGGTTTTAAAAATTTACCCTTTGAATTTTGCAAGCGTTTTCCGAGTTAAAATAACCGAATCCCTGAAAAGCAATCCGAAATAGAAACGGAATCGATCGAAACAGATTTACATATGGATGATACATTGATGAATTTTTAATCAGGGAGAAAATCATGTGTTATTTTCGTGTCCACGTTTTAAACAACAAAAAAGGTTCCTTATCTATTTACACCGCTTCGTTCAATAATAATTTTCGAAAAAAAATATCTCATTACTTTAAAGAATACTTAAAAAAAAAAAATATTAATTGAGAGAAGAAACAATCGAGACAACGATTACGAGTTTCGTAACAGGTACGAATCGTTACTTTGGGCGGCGATGGGTTTCCCTTCGAACACGTGTCGGCCACCGTGCACAAACAGATTGATCGATAAGATCGGGCTCTCGCTCGGGGAAAGAAAAATAAGGGCCGATCGGGCGTGACGAATTTGATCTACAGTTTACAAGCCGGCTATCTACCGCCATTATCGAATCGAGACATGGAAACATCGCGTGTAATTTGCGTAATGCATTGTTGGAACGGCCGACAACGTTCCACCAATAAACCGTTCGATGCGTGATCGATGCGAAAGAGAAAAAAAAAGGCGAGAAACAACGGATTCGATGATCGAATCTTTCAACAAAAACCCTTATCCTCTCCTTATTATCCGAAAAATAGAAACATAATCTTTATTACTTTTTGGCGCTAGTCGCCTCTTCGATCCCTCTCCCCTCAAAATTTAGCCTCCAATTGCGAGTGATTCGACGATACATCGAGCCAAGTGGCGACGAGGTCTGTGACACGGTTCCTTGGCTCTGAAGCCGCCGCTCGCGGCGTAAAAAAGAAAAGAAGAAGAAAAGGAGAGGAAGGAGAGAAAGAGAGAAAGAAAGAGGAAAAATCTGCAGAGCACGGTGGAAGACTACACCAGCAGGGAGGGCATATCCCCGGTTGAGAACTTCTCCACGCCACTTTCCGCCTCTATTGTGATTTATGCGCGCGATGAGGGTGGCTACGGGCCACTATATACGGGTTTCGAGACGAGAGAGAGAGAGAGAGAGAGAGGGGTGATCCAACGTCGGCTGCCGGATGGCCCGCGATCGTCTTCAACGAGATTACAAAGGATCCTCGAGTCCGCGCCGGTCCATACCAAGCAGCCCCCACCCCCAATCCTTTTCAAACGCGTTCCGCATTCCTTCCTCCGTTTCGATTCTCGAGGAGGACGCGCTCGATGGACGCGGCTTATTACCGGCAAAGGTCGTTCTTGATGTTTTATGTATGTATACGTGTATATGTGTGGAGAAATTTTTGAAAAACCAAGTCGATCTCAACGCTCTCGTTGTCGAGCAATATTTTTTTAAACATTTTTATCGATATAATGTTTTTCTTCTTCTTTCGATTTGGTTTTGTGAATTTTATGTGTTGTACAAGTGTTTCATAGAATTGAAAATTCGAAAGATGTTGGAATTGAGTTTCGATAAGTCGTTCGTTGGAAAAAAAGAATGTCTTGAACAATAAGGAAACATTATTCTCGGTTGAAGGATCAATCCAATCTAATATTAACCTGATATTCATTAGCCTTTCACGATTTAGTTTTAATTCGTTAATTTTCTTCCTTTCTTATGGATATACGTATCTCCAAATATGAAGGAATGTTCTTCTAGTATTCGTGATACAACTGGCACGAGAAATCGTGATTTCATGCAAAGAAACGAGATAATTAAAACCGAGCAACGTTTCCTGGAAAGGAATCTTTCTTTTGGAATGCTATAAGTGTACCAATTTTTCTTTCTTTTTTTTCAAAATAATGAAAAATCTACGTCTTTTAAAAATTCAAGCATGTTTGAAAACACCCTTTAATTACATTTGAAATAGCTTAAAAATCAAATGGAATACCCTGCACGTATCAATTTCATCTCCTTTCTTGAAAATAATACAAACTCCTTCACAAATTATTCTTTCGAACATTTAATCATGCATGAAATAATTAAAAATTCAAATGGGACACTTTACAAATACATAATCTATATATATTCAATCTACTTGAATATTAAAAACGAATCCATCTAGTGGGAGATATTCTTTCACGCTCCAATACTTGAATTACAGGATCATCAAATCCTTTAGGGTCAAATTTTAGTAATTATAAAATTTCATTTCATCCTTATTTTTCAATTAAAGATTTCCTTATCATCTTGGAGATCCAGATTGCAATTTCTAAATTACTAATCCTATGAATACACCTACTCATATTAAACGATACTTTTCATTTGCATATTCAATTCTACGTGCAATTCCAAATTAATAATTTCAACATTTCAATATTAACATGATTAGGAAAAGAATAATTGAATACCCTTTAACAACAACTTTTATTTCTTATACTTTTTTCTTAAATTTTTATTTAAGAAAATTATATAAGAGATAATCTAATATGAAAATCATCATCAAATTAGATTTGTTTTATTAATTAATTAAATAAAATAGTTAATGAATAAGTATATATTTTGAAAATATAGAAATAAAATTTTCCATTAACTTTATTATACTTATCAATTAACTAAATTCTAAATACGTAAAAATTTCTTAATAAAGCTCACTCAAGAGTTCCACTCTTGAGAATAACGCAAACTCTTTCACGAAATCGAATATCCTTCGATTAATTAATACGATATCTAAAATACCAAAAGAAATCTTGGAAATATCGAGATATCCACCCATAATTACGGTTCGAACGGAACACCCTGTACGTGCACGTCCACGCGAACCCACATACAAACCCACACGCACACGTGCACACGTAGAAAGGACAAATATGGGGGTAGAAAGACCGAACGTCGTCCTTTATACCTTAGGTGGTCCCCGTGGATCCTCCGGGCTGGAGGATCCTCCTTTCGTATCTTTACCCCCATTTCATCTTCCGCCGACTCCTGTGCCGCCCTTATCCCCCCTCCCCTCCCCTCCCATCCCATCCCATCCTTTGCCGTGCTTCTCGGGATCGAGTCTCTTAGGTTGGGTTTCCTTGTCCCCCTTTTTCCCACCCTCCTCCCTTTCGGATCGCCCGAGGCAAAAAACCTGCCAGTTTTCTCTCCCTCTCCCTCTCCCTCTCCCTGTGCACGGTCATGGGGGAGGAGGAGGAGGGCGGGGAGAAGGGTGGACGAAGGGGGTCGGGGGAGGGAGAGTTATTTTTTTTCGAGGGCACCGCGGAGGAGGGTGGATGATTTTTGCGACGATTTCGCTTGGAAAATCAATACCCACCCCCGGCAGGCAGGCAGGCAGGCCAACCAACCCCTCTCTGCGATCTCGCTTCCGAAACATCGAATGATTTTTCCCCAGATTTATCGCAACAAATACTTGGTGTTGCAGTTTTCGAATATTTCGAGGGCTGGGAAAAATGATCGTCGAATATTTTAGTTTCGATGATTCGAGTTTTCAAAGGATCTGATAATTTGAAATTTTTTATACAAATGGTTCTTTGAAAGTTGAAGAAATACAAAGATGTTTAGTGAAGAGGATAGCAGTTTATCGATGTTCAACTGGGAAGATGTAATAAGCAACGCTCTCGAACGGAACACCTGTTCGAACTCGTGGAGGGAAATCCATAAGGTTTTCTCTTCCCCCGTTCTTTCTGTCAGCGAGCGAATTCTCCTCCTCCTCCTCGATATTTTCGTGGACAAAGGACGAAGCACGTCAAGGAGGAATGCGAAAACAAGAAAGAGAAAAAGAAAAAAGAAGGGAACGCGAGGGTTGATAATATTTCTCAGGCTTCCGCCTGAAACATATACGACTTATTTGACGATCCTCGATTTTTACCAAGAATTCGCGTTCTAATTCTAATTGCACGCGATCGAAAGATTCGTCGCAATAACATCGAAATGATAAAAGGAAAACAATCTTCCAGAGCTGGTGCTAATTGCACGTTAAAGAGAGAGGACGAAAGGAGGGAGGACAAGGACGAAACAATGCCGGATGACCGGGCTTCCAACGGTTTCTTCTTCGGGGTAACACGTCGGGATTAAACGTTCCTTTTGTTCGTTCCAGCCCAAAGTCCACCCTCCCTCTCCAATGTCTTGTCCTCTTCCTCTTTCTTTTCCCCCTTTTTTTTTTCTTTCCTCGCAAGAAAACTACCTCCCCTCCCCTTTCCTCTGTGTCAGACCTCCCTTAGGTAGCAATACCCCCCTCCGCAATTTCGATCTCCACCGAAACTCTCCCCCTCGGCTTCCATCCAAGGAACACGAGCATCCAACCCCCCCGTCGTGCCCTTGCAACCCCCTCGACGGCCAGGTTACCGTTGGTCTCGTTTCCTCCCAGCAGGAAGGACGTCCGTGGGGCCGAAGGAAAGGAATGGAAAGGGGAGGAAGGGTGGGCGGAAGGGTAAGTTTCTTGTTAGGGTCCAGACACACTGGCGACTCTCTCTCTCTCTCTTCTCCGAGTCGGGGGAAGTATGGGCGGCGAGGAGGAGGAGGAGGAGGAAGGTAGCGAGGGGTGCAAACAACCCCCGTGACTCGACAAACAAAACCGCGACCGGACTCAGATTGTTTGAAGATTAAATCAGCCACGAAGTACGAGTGGTGCTCGGCCACTTTGTTGCGATACCACGCTGCAGAGAGGATCTCTGAGGAGGAAGAAGAATTTGAAAGAGGGATGAACTGTGTTATTCTCGCGACAGGGAAAATAATCAGAGGGGGAACAAGATTCCGTTTCCAGAAAATCGAGGATCTGTTAATGTGAAGCGCGGCTGGAAAAAACATTGGTCGAGTTTTGTAAATTCGTAGAAATTTCGTTTCGTAAGGAAGAATTACACTTCGAAACGGATTGATTCTCCATGAGAGGAATATCCATGCTTGAAATTATTAATCCAACGAGAATAAAAGAGATTGAAACGTTTCACGCACGGTGTTGATGAAAGACTACCATAGTATTCTTGCGGGAAGAAAGGAACCTTAAAGGAAGAAAGGGAGGATATTTAATCTAGAGAAAGAGAGAGAGAAATAGATATAAATTCATTACGCTTTGATCTGTTCCTCCGTAATACGCGTAATATTTTCTTGCTTAAATTGGAAGGATCTTGTCTTCAACAATTTCTCCAACCTCTTTTCTCTCGTATCCTCGTTCGAAAGAACATGTTAATAAAAATTATATACATAGTCCATTTACCCGAATAACAAATAAAATAAGAATTCGAGAAGAGAGGCAGGGGAACCGAGATGTTTATCCCATATTATATAACGATATAACAAATTAGTGCAAGGCTCTTTCAAGATTTCATTGATTAAAACAGATTATTGTCTAAGAAACTCGGAGAAACTATCCCAATATCCCTTCGATTGACCGTTCGACTCAATTATCTACATCGAAATTTCCAAATCAGCCTTGAATAAGAAGACAATTCAAACCATTAAAACAGAACCACCAAGCGAATATAACGAAATTCCAAATTGCGCAACACACTGTACGCATGCGACAAAGAAGAGAAAAAAGAAGGAGGATCGAGCCGCCGGCGAATCGAAATTCGGGGGGATCGATCCATGCGCGCGCAGCCACTTTCGAAACACCCGGTGCATCGGCGGTGGCCGCGATCCACCGCCGAATCGAGGAAACGGTCACGGCGCGGTGGAAATCGATGGTGCTCCCTCCGTCCCCCTCCCTCCCCACCGAACTCGGCCAACAGTGGTTCACCAGGTGGATCAGCGTGGCTGCGATCGAAACGCGCACACCGCGGGGAAGAGGGAGGAGGGAGGAGAGTGCTGGCCTCTTCGATCGTGAAACGTGAAAAGGGGGGAGGGAGAGAGGGCCTCCTCTCTCTCTCTCTCTCTCTGTCGAGCGTGGAGAGAGGTGAACGTTCTTCGCCCGTTGCGCGGCCGGACATTATTTAATAATGCATTACTACGTACATTAATGCGATACAACGGCGATAGTGGGGAGGGGTGTAGGCGTGTGTGTGTGTGTGTGTGTGCGCGAATACACGAGCGAGGGCAGGCCGCCTATCTTTGTATACCTTTCAGCGTGGTGACGCGCGAAGAGGGGTGGCCACCCTTTCTCTCGCCCCCTCCTCCTCATCCCCTGCTCTTTATCTCTGTCGTGGCGGGCCGAGCGTTAGAGGACGTTTCACAAAGGGGTAGGAAGGGGGATGGGTGGGTGGAGGGAGGGAGAAAGGAAGGAAGGAAGGGTAGGAATTCGTTGAATGTAAGCTTTGATAATTTTTAATTGTTTAACTTTGGTTGAGCTTTTTTTTTCTTGGTGAAAGGAGAAAGGGGGTAAAGAAATCTAAATTTCTATCCGTCAGGGATTATTATATAACACGTGTATTGGAATGGGGAAGGGATAATAATGTTTTACGACGAGAATTGTTAATAACAAGCGAGCGTGGCGGTATAATTAGCCTGAAATTATACCGTTATAAATGGGGATCGATAGATTACGGTAATTGTCGTGGTAACCGAATAACGATCGCTGATAAAAGAAAAAAAAAAAGAGAATAATCGACCAGTTTGGTTAACTAATAATCAGACAAGTGGAGCAAGTGGAAAATAATTCGAGTTAATTCGATAGGGATTGAAATTATGTTAACACAACTTTCGTACGTGTGTATATATATATATATATATATATATATATATATATATATATATATATATATATATATATATATATATATATATATATATATATATATATATATATATATATATTTGTCATTTCGTTTGCCGAATATTACTCGCAGTTTATTAATTTCAGATGAGCGGGTGTTTAAACGTTGCCGCCAAGTAAGTTTTCCAACCGCGAGGGGGAAAGGGAATTGAACAACGAGTTTTCCCTTCTCGTCTAAAAATAACGCATCCTTGTATCGATATATCGAATGCTAATAATAAACGATGCTAATATTAAAAAACAATTACAATTACAATAAAACGATAAAAAAAAAATTGCAAAAATTCCAAACTCCTACACACTTTCGCCCCTCTTGTTTACGATAGAAAGAAAGAAAGAAAAGGAAGAATTAATTAATCATTCGTAAGGAAAAGTATAATATTCGAATATATTCGAGTGAATTCACGATCGGCCACCACCCGTTTCCATGAAACGAACTGTACCTCTTGGTTCGAGGCTCGCGCGTGCGGAAGCCTCGCACACGTACGCGCGCCGTTTCCAACACACAGGGTTGTATATTTCAGGACTGCGGGCATGGTTACAGCGCGGCGTGCAATATGCACACACCGTGCAGAGAGGGAGGGAGAGGGAGAGGGAGAGTGGTGCAGTTATAGCGCTCGAAGCCTCCAAGTGCAGGGGAGGAGCGGGGGAGGGTGGCCACGAGCGGAAGGGGGTGGGTTTTAGTGCGCGCTATAGTGGACAGGGACTACGGTGGACTAACTGGGGCTCGTGTTACGCTCGCCTCGCCAGAGGAGAGGCGAACTTAGCGCACCTACACTATCGTAACGAAAGTTTGCCGAGTGCAGTTGCTCGCGAAGGCGATAAACAGCTGAAAATCTACAACACGTGTTCCCATTCTGGGAGCGCGAGACACGGATGGACACGGTCCAATCTCTGTACCAGTCTTTCTTTCCTTTTTTTAAGTAGATATATATATATGAATTTCGAGAATGCTTTGGTTTTGGGAATGGTGAAGTAATTTTGTTTAATTTTTCTCGAAACGACGAAGGATTCGAAAATCGTATAAATCTATCTGATTAATTTCCAATTAATTCCTCGGTTAACACGTATGTGTTAAAGTTCAACTAAATATTACAATATTTCCAATAATTCACACACGTAAGGAATCCCAATCAAAAATTACACCCAATACCAAACTTTCCTTCCACTCGTTGTAATATATAACTTGCCACCGGTTTACAGGCTGGAAAATGAATGCGGGGGTTGGTGAGGCGAAGACCAAGAGAGAGAGAGGGAAGAATGAAGCTGGTGGGTGTACGCTCTGACCAAAATGTTAATTATTTAACCTCCAGGAAACTCAGCTAACGAGCCAGCGTACGAAATGAGGGTGGATCGAAGAGGGGGGTTGAAGGATAGTCCACGTACCCTTACACGGCTAAACTTTCAATTACCAGCCAAGGAAGAGGTGTTCTCTTTTTTTCTTTTCTCTCTCTCTCTCGAAAAGAGCAACGTGTTGACACCTCGTTACAGGGTCGAACGACGCTTTTGGTCGGATGAAAAAGCTCGATTAATGGGATTTGGGAAATCCCTATCGGGTGTTAAGATAACATTTCACGCTTTTCTATTTCGTCTATGTAATCGTTAACTATCTTGTTCCGATAAATTGTATCTTTTACTTTTGTAGAAATTCGACGATTGTGAGAATTTTCTTTCTAAATGGATATACGATTAAAGGAGCGAGATACGTTTTGTTTCCTTTTTTTTTTCACGATTCGCGTTTCGCGCGTTTCCGACACGAGTTTGAGTAATGAGATCGTTGATTTGAGTTTATTGACGTATGAAACGAGTAATAAAGAGTAGATGGAGTGGCGCGAAACTGGCACCGCATCAGAAGTTCGAAACAATGTCACATCTCGTCGATTGTACTTTAGTTGAAAAAAAAAAAAAAAAAAAAAAAAAATATCGTTCCACCGCTCGTGTCAATTTATATTTCGTATTATTCGTGGTATCGTGGCAAAAATTAGAAAAAAAAAAAAATAAATAAATAAAAATTCGAAACGTTTCCGATCTTTAAATCTTAAATTTAAAAAAAAGAAAAGAGATTTATTCAAAATCCTCCCCTCATCGTTATAATTCGAAAAATTGATATCGATTTATTTTTCCACGAGACAATAATCGAAAGTTCCCTTCGAAGAGCTCCCTTGAATGATCTACGACTCGTCCAATATCTCGAAACTTCCTATCCCATCCGTCTATCCGGCCGATTTTAAATCGATTTGCGTGAAAAGGTGTGTACAACACGATACGCTCTCTGAACCAGTTTCTTGGCACCACGAGACTTTAAATTTAGACGCACGACCAGCCACTAAACCCATATGCCACCAACTTTTACCCTTCCTGCATTTATCAAGCTCAACTCATCGCGAGAACGATTGTAATCGAGCGCTAACGAAAATCTATTCTATCAGGAGATTTATATCTCGTTCAAAAAAAAAAATAATTCGACCGTTTTAAATTTCATCTCCCTCGATTATTCCTCTTCCTCCTCCCTTCGACGAAAATCGAGCAAATCGGGACGGGAGGAATATGCGTGTATCGACGAAGATTTTACGAGGTCGCCTCGATTATCGGTTATTCAACATGGTCCGGCGATGGCGGCGGTCGAACTCGTATAATTGTTTCGCGCGCTATCGCCTGTATCTCGAGCTGGTTTCGATTAGAACTAGAATTCGTAATTAGGGACGCGGCTAATCAGAGATCAGTCGCCGACTTTATGGAAATTAGATCCGTTTTCCTCTCGTAATTCTCTCTCATCGAATAACTTCCTCTTACTTTCCCTCGCCTTTAAAATTTCCAAATTTTACGAGCTTCGACCGTATGCTCCTCTTATTAAAGAATCGTTATTAAGAAATTTCACATCTGATCGAGATGAAAAAGTCACGTTATGGACGAAACAAACTTCGAAATTCGGATCCTTTCCTTTCCCCCCCTGATCTGAACCACGGAGTTCCGGAAGTTGAGCTCGCACAAAAGCACAACAGGTTCCTCGCTCGAACGTCCTTCGAGAGTCTTTGCCACCGCCGTCTCTCGAAGGAGTAAGAAGAGGGATGGAAGCGTATCCTCCGTGATACCGTGATCCGCCTAGAGGTCGGGGAGCGGCCATTTTGCCTCGTCCTCTCGCTCACCCTCCCCCTCCACCACTCTCTGCCGCCCTCTCCCTCTTTCCACCCCCACAACCACCCTGCAACGGCCCCCAGAGCGTGCTGGTGTACGAAGAGGGTGAGATCCAGGGGTGGCCGAGGTGGGCTGAACGAGGGTGAAGGCCTGCAAGCTATGGTACATATATATATATCTATGTATATATATATATGTATATTGTATATATATATATATATATGTACAGGTTGGTACATATATATATATATATATATATATATATATGGCATATAGATATACCTGCCCTCCAGTACCGGAAACAGTTCCGTCCCGAGCTCAACCGACGGCGTGGTAGCCAACAACATGGCGAACCCAGCGGTGCTCATATTTTCGTGCGAGATTGTCGCTTGTCCGAAACGTTACGCGAATATTCTTGATTCGAGAGAGAGAGAGGTTGGAGGAGGAAAGGAGGATGGAAAATTGTGAAGCTTGAAGATCGAGAGAATTTTTTTCGTACGAATTTTTTATCTATGTATCTGTTGGAAATGGGGCATCGAGAAGAATCGTATTAAAGGAGAGGCAAGGTTGTGTATTACGCATGTAATTTACCACACACCACGTCCACTGGTTGTCACTTGTGTGACACCCTTTGAAGTGAGTTCGATGACCCCCGAGGCGCATCGATGGTGTTGCGTTGCAGTTGGGAAAAATTCATTGTTCACTCGAGCGAATTATTTCTTTCTCTTTTTTTTTTCCCTTCGAATAATTATAATTGTACGCCTGGAAAGGATTGTTAATCGGAGGAAAGGGTTTGGAAAATTTCGAAATTTGAAGAATGTAAGTGAGCTAGTTCCAGAAATTTGGTAAATTTGAATATCTCCTTTGAGCAACATCCCCTAATATTTATAACAATCATATCGACGCTCTTTTCGACGTAATTAACCAAGCTTGCTTAGAAAGTAAATAATAAGAGCAACGCAGCCAAGCCCCGCTTGTAACGTAACGCGGTGTTTACAATAGCTCCGTTACAACCGGGTGCATAAACGCGGCAACAATTTTTCTTCTTCCCTTCCTCTGCTTCTTTTTTCCCCCCTTCCTTCCCTCTCCCCTTTTTGACCAACCCTCCGAGGGGATACTCTATCCCTCCTGCTTAAGAAGCAGCCCCAACTTGCAGTGCAAAGGTGAAACGCTCGTTTTCACGCTCCCAGCCGCGATGATAAAATCCTTTTCGAAAAAATTCCTCCTCGATCTTCCCAATCGAATCTTCGAAAGTTCTGCTCAAACTTGCTATAACATATTTCTTTTATTACACCCGAATGGATTACATTAACCCATCCAATTTTAAAGCAAAACAAGCGTGTAATTCTAATCTCTCTCTCTCTAAACTCTCTCTAATATGCAAATCGAAATTTGGATCGTAAAAGAAAGAGACAGAAAAAGATTCTAAGCAAAGAACGATCAGACTCCAATATTGAAATTAGGCGAAACTACGATGAAACTGCGCCTACAACGTCGCGTGTTTGTCGTTCAGTTCGGACAGGCGTTCACCGTTGCTTGGACGTTAATGGCCGTCAAAGAGGAGAATAAAAGGAAGGACGGGGAGAAGAAAAAGAAGAAGGGAAAATATTAATGTCGACGCGTTTAACGAAGGGACAATTTGCACGAAATGAAGCGAACGTCTACGTACTCCCTCCCTCCCTCTTTATATTAATCTCTTGATTGTTCCTGTTCTCGTTTTGTTCTCGTTTCGAAAAACACGAAACGAGAGGCGACGCTGTCACCACACCCGGGGATGGCGTGCCTCGTACGCGTTATCCGCGTCGTGTGCGAGATCCGCGTGCAAAGGTACGCGTCAACACGCACGCGCCATGACGCGTGCATCGCGATTATGGTTACAGGAGGGGGGCGGAATATTATTACGAAGCTTTAAGTTGGATTGAAAAAGAAAAGAAAAAGAATAAAGATACACGTAATAATGTGGTGGTGCTAGTTTGTTTTGTCACGATTGATTGGACTGGTTTTCGTTAAATAAATTTTAATTCATATTAATTTTAATATAAAGGGAAAGATATATTTTCTTCCTTTCGTTTGATTAAAAAAATCGGTAGATTTCGAACGGAATCGGAGGGGAATGGATGAAAATATGAACGAACGGCAAATTTAATATATCACGGCGGAACGTATCATATTTTAACGCGGCCATGATACACCGTAATGTACCATTACCTGTACCCCGCCCAAAAATAATGCGGCTACGCGGTGAAAGCACCCGCGTTTCGCGCCAACGAGAACGTTCGACCGCAAATATTACCATAGAGTATCGTTACGCCCGTCCCTGATTTGGAATTATTTCTTTTTTCTTTTTTTTTTTCAAGGATCCTCGAAACGATCGATAATTGGGATGAAATGTACAGAAGCTATGAAAATTTTTCGAAAAGGAATAATACTCGTCCAAATCTAAATTTTGCGTGTATAAAAATTAACCAGGATAATTATAAAAAAGGATTTGAAACATTTCTTGTTTGTATAAGTATAATAAGTAATATGTAAATTCTCAAGTTTGTATAAAAAAAAGGATATTGAATTTTGGATTCAAAAAATGGAGGAAGCTAAGCCGTTTGAGTCGCTTTTTATCTCATCCCGATATCTCGATCGGTTGCGGAGATACGAGGATTCAAAGTTCCCGTTAAGCAAGAGTTGAGATTATGAATGGGCTCGCGACCTAGTGACTTAAATTTTTTCCTAGAAATGCGTACTACGTCGCTAGCCCGAACTTTGGGATAGGTCAATGAGGCGTGAGCACGAGCGAGAGATCCGAGTAAACTGTCGAGGAAGAGGATGACGGAGCGATTAAAAAATCACCGTTTTCTTTACACGACGATATCTCGGGAACCGGAAGTCGTATCGAGATAAACGAGAAACCGTTTCAAAGAGCAAGGTTCCCCGCCTCTAACGATCGTTCCCTCGTTCACCGGAAGTCTCTATCCCCGGAGTTACAGCGGTTCGAATTTTTCGCAATTTTTAATAGAAGTTTAGTCACGTTTAAGACATAAGATTGATCAAAAATTACCTTTTCCTCCCATCGACGATATCTCGGGAACCGGAAGTCGTATCGAGATAAACGAGGAACCGTTTCAAAGAGCAAGATCCCCCGCTTCTAATGCTCTTTCACCCATCCACCCCCACTCGTTATCTTCGAAGTTACAACGGTTCGAATTTATCCCAATTTTAATACGCTCTAATCGAGTCATTTCAAAACTATCCCATATATCCTCGAGTTAGAATTTTTATACATTCGATCGAACTTAATATAACAAAGTGAAATCCAAAACTGAGAATCTAATATATATATATACACAGAATTCGATCATCAGGGGCGAAAGTGTTAAAAGCACCACCCTCCCTATCCTGCATCTTTCATTCTCCCCCCGTTCAAGGCACCAAACCCACCCTCTTCTCCCTCCCCTGTGGAGACGCACGGATCCATAATTCGCGCAAAACGTTGCTCTCATCTCTGCCGCGGCGCTGGAACGAGCGCAAACATCGGGTCCCGGCAGCGCTCGGTCGCTTCTCAAAGGGAGAAGCGACAGATTCGGTCGTTGAACACGTACAGAGGCCAGGCTTCCACCTTTCAGCCGAAGACTCCGCCGGCTGCTGCTGCCGGGGATAAATGCTGCGCGGAACAGAGAGGAGGATCTCTCTCGCTCGTAGTTCCACAAGGCTTGTTCCGCGTGGAACAACCCTGTCGCCCGAGCAAAGGAGAAGAGCTTTTGCCCCGCCAAGGTGGAGGCAGGGAGGGAGGCGGCTTAAGAACGAGGCAACCCTCAGGATCCGACCTGGACCAGCCCCTCTGCGAAATATCCTCTGGACCAAGGCTGTCTGCAACCGTATATAACCTGCATCCCCCTCTCCCGTCCTCTTTAACTCCACTCTCCCCCTTTTCCAAGCACATACATATATATATATATATATGTGTGTGTGGGCGCGCGTGTGCGTAGGTTATTCCGTGAACCACCATTCCAGGCATTGCTGGCAACTTGGCGCTGTTTCGCGTACATACGAGCCACCCTCCTCCTCCTCCTCCTCCCATGTACGAACGCGTAAAGTTGGCGAAATCGTTTGTTCTGCTCTTTGTGTCCACGAGTGCCTACGCGAGAACGCGAGGCTGTACCGAGGATAATGGTCCTTTACCGTTTATTACGAAACGGGAAAGCGTGTCTTCGTGTACACAAGCGATGTGTGTATACATATATATATATATATCTAAATCTTTTGAAATTCTTTCTTGTTTTAATTAGGATTACGATTAGGCAGGATTAATATTCGATTTCTTGAAGGGGAGGAGGAAGAAGAAGAAAGACTCGCTCTCTTAATTCGAAACACGTTTAACCACCGCCATCTCGGCCGCGTATTTCAATAAAGCGCGCTCACCCCCTCCACTCAACTCGGCGCAAAACGGTCCTCCTCCACCCTCGTTGCCGTTTTCTCCACACGCGACTCCAAAAAGAACAGGAGGAGGAGGAGAGAAGAAGAGAAGAAAGAAAAAAAAGGTGGCGGGGAAAAACTGACCGAAAAAAGAGGGAGAGGAAAATAGAAAGCAACAACATCCGTGGAAACGCGCATCCACTGTGTATACACGCAACGAGAATCGCTAAAAGCTCGACAACAACCCCTTCCTCCAGAGAAGAAGAAGAAGAAGAAGAACAAGGGAGGACACCCTATGCGTATACATTATTCTCTCGCGTATTCAATCTGCGAAAAGCCACCCTCGAAGGGGAGGAAGAGAATCGAGGAGCCTCTCCGGATGGATAGCCGAATATCGGCCAGCCTAAAAATTAGACGAGGTTGGCCATCGATTTTCCAACGACCTTGAAAGTAATCCGAGACACGGTGACCCATTTCCCTCTCTCTCTCTCTCTCTTTCTTTCGTCACATTCGACTGCCAACTCGAATCTCAATTAGAACCTTTTTTGTGCGTCTGAAGAGGAAGAGAAAGAGAAAGCTAATTTATCGTAATGGAATAATGGATCGATTCTTCTACGCATCGAGAAAGGGAAAGAAGAAGAAAAAAAAGATCTCTTTGCCGTTTCTTCCCTTCCCCTTTCGTTTAAACGCATCCTCGGCGGGGATAAGTTAGGAGAAAAAGAAGGGAGAAGGTAGGAGAAAGAAAAAACCGGATTCGAGATCCCCCGCGAGAGTTTCGCTCGAGGAGGACTTGGGATTTGGGATTCGCCGGCAGGTGGAGCACACAACCGAAGCCCGCAGCAATCGTACCGCGGAATTATTTAGAACAGTGGATACTAGCCACGTTGTAGTTAGGCGGGCTGCGGTGTCCAGGACTACCACCCCGTATCCACCCTGCCTTTACCACCCGGGCCGTGGTGTTCAACCACCCTCCTCCTCCTCCTCCCCCTCCTCGTGGCCGCCCTTCTGCCCCCCAACTGCCAGCCAGCCATCCACCATGCTCCCCTGCCCCCCTTTCGCCCTTCGCCAACCACCGAGCGCACCACTCCACCTCTAGCCCGGCTTAGTTCAAAGCAGCAGCCCACCACCGCCGCTCTAACCACCCATCCACCCCCTTCAGCCAGTAGCTCGACGTACCCTTGCGTGCCTGCCTGCCTGCCTGCCTGCCTGCCTGCCTGCCTGCCTGGCCTGCCTGCCTGCCAGCCATCCACCTAACCTAACCACCCTGCACAGCCCCAACTACGCTGCCAACCAACCACCCAACCTACCTACCTACCCACGCTCTTTCTCTCTCTCTGCCTCCCTTTGCCTGCACCCTCCCCCGGCCGGCGCACAGGCTACGCCGCAACCACCCCCCCAGAACAGAAAACACAGCTGAGCCAACGTGCTCTCCGGCTGAAATGCCTTCCACCTTTCAGAGAGGGAAGAGTGTCTTGCCCCAACCCCTCCATCCAGCGCCGCCGCCGCCTCGTCCTCATCCTCTTTTCCCCGTTTCCCCTCTTCGCTCCGCTCGCGGGATTGGAGGTACTCTTCTCTCTCTCTCCCCTTTCCTTTCGTTTCTTCTTCCTTCTGCCAATGACGTCGCGTAGACGTGACGCTGGCAAGTGATGAAATAATCGAAGAGGCACAGGTGAGGCGCTCTGTTTCGTTTTTGTATAAACGTTGTTACATTTAGAAACTTTGTCTACGTCCTCCACTTGTTGTCTATGTATAAACGGTTTCGAAAAGTGACTGGTGTTTGGTCAGAGATTGAATATTTTATCATCAGATTGTTTTATTCGTATATTAAATTTACGAATTTTATTCTTGTACGTATTTTTAATCGTTTTCCTTTTCTTTCTCTCTCTCGGTTCTTTAAAGAAGGGGTTGTGCGAGGGAGGGATGGCCGATCAAAAGTTTCTCGAGTGTCATCGAGTGGTGGTCGATAACCAACCCCCCTCCTAGGGAAGAAGGATGTTTATTTGATTATCGGGGACGATTGGTTTCTTAATTAGCCGGAAGGTTTGCACTCACCCCCACCCACCCTCGCGACCGTTTGTCGTTAGCCCGAGTGGAGAGTTGCAGAGGACACTTGCCATCTAGACGGGTTGGCCCGTATTTCTTTGTCGGCGGCGCCCATTTATCATTCGATGAATAATTCCACGATCCCTCCTCCCTCTTCTTCCCCGTCCTCCTCTGCCCTGTCCACGACCAAGATACGCGGGAAACTCTCCAAACTCTCTCACTGTCTACACCGTATTCCTTTCTTTTCGAAAACGAATGGAATCTTTTTCCTCCATCGATGATCGAATGGAATCGTAAGATAAGAAGAGAAAAATGCAGGAAACTTGGTCCATTTTTTTCCTTCGTTCCACTCTTTTCACCCCGCGAGGAATATTTCGTAACCGGTGATTATATTTATTTTCCCTCCTCCTTCATCCCTGTTATCTTTATCATTACTTAGATCCTCCTCCTTTTATTATTTTATGCAAACGCACTTCTCTTTTCGTTCCAAACGACACGTGGACCCCTAATCTAACGTGCCAATAATAATATCGTAATTAAGTAAAGAGGCGAGCGTGTAAACTCCTCTCCTCTCAATTCCCGCCCGATTCTTGCGTAATAATTCCGTAGCCTCGAGTTCGAGCCTGTCAGCCGCGGGTCGACACGCGACAGGGCGAGGCGGGGGTGGATTTTGATCGGTATCGATCAAACCCACCCGTTCGATTGTAAATTGTAAATCGATAAATCGAACGAGTTTTGATTTCATCTCTTCACGAGACACGTTTATATTAACTTGGCTAAAGAAAAATCTATCCAGAGGGATAATAGATATCCACCTGCTAAATTACTCGCACTACCTGCTGCAAACCACGTAACGCGGAGACAGAGGAGAACGCCCTCCGACACACTGTCACGTCTCGCCCTTTCGGCGTGGCCTCGCTATTCCGTGGCCTGTCGCTCCGTCTCCTATTCCGGCCGCGCTCACGGGGGTGGCGCGGGGTGGGGCTTACGTACACGCGCACGCACACAGGTATCCCCCGCGACGTGCACACAAACCGGTTGCGTAAGCGCAACGGAAGCGGAGGGACGCGTACACGCGTTGAATCCTGTAACGTGATGGATGGAAAGGAACGAAGAGGAAAAGAAGAAAGGAAAAATTCAACGTTTAAAGGGAAGGTAGAGAGATCTTGTCTTATTTTGAATCATAGGGTTAAGAAATTAAGAATTAATTATAATAATTTAGGATTATTAGTATTATTGGAAAAAGTAAAGATAGAAATTTTATACAAGTTTCTTTAGGTTCCTCTTGTTAATTTTCATAGATCGAATACAAAAATACACTCGAAATAGTTTTGAAATAGTTTTCCTTTTCGAATCCTCGAGGAATAAAACGAAATAGAAATGCCTGCATACGAAATCGGGCGCGAACTACGGCCAATGCGTGTACACGCCGAAGACAAGGGTGAGAAAGGGCTACAATATTCCCTCCTATGTATTAGCCTCGTATCTGCCGCGTCCTCCTCCTCCATGGAGTACATGGAGGTAATGTTTGTAAGGTGTAACACACACACACACACACATATATATATATATATATATCTACACGCGCGCGCGTGTTACGAGGGAGAGGATGGGTCCCAACGCGGCTGACACACAAACAACGGAGGCACCTCGATCCCCCTCCATGCTGTCCAACCGCCGCTCCACTCTGCTCAGCCAGACCACCCCCTCCCCCCGTAACCACCGTTAGGTACAGCTCTGAATTACACATCGCGGGAGTCGAGTCGTGGAAAATTATGAAGAAAACCGCCGAACCTTTCCCTGCGGGCCACCGCATGAATGGAGAGGCGTAAGCTCGTCGTTTGCCCGAGCAAATACGTGACGAGACGATATATTTCGAACGAAGGCGAATTTTGTTCAAATTTTTTCTTTGCGATTAAATATTACTCGTTTTTAAATTGCAATAAATAAACGATTTATATATATATATATTTGTCGAAAGATTTCATGGAATTCTTTGGAGTTTATTCGTATTTTTTTCCAGGTTGAGGATCGAATTGTTCGCCATAATCGTTTATCAGGTGGCGATAAATGAGCGGCGAAACTTTTGAACGATAGTGTACGTACGCTGTAATCGTAGGGATCTCGCGGACGACAGATGGAGAGCGAAAGTTTGGCCGGAGAGTTCGATCGGGACCACGGATCGATCCTCGTGGCCGGCGAATTGCGGCCAAACTTGCGCCATGTCCAACGTTTCCAGAGTCTCGAAACTTTACTATTTTTATCACGATTGAACCTCTACTCATCTCTATATACTTTGCATCGTTCCCCATCGTTTTAATTCTTAATTTTGCCAATTCCGTTTCCGTTTCGTTTGTAAAAATAAGCCATCTAATTTGAAAAATCTCTCTCTTCCCTAGAGTTTTCCTATTTTTATCCTTTTAATATCGTCCGGCAATCTTGATTAAAAAAAGAAAGGCAACCCCTTTCGAAAAATCAATGCGGAGAGTGGATCTCAAATTTGATATCTCGGGGTGCAGAAATTGCTAGGTATAATTTAACGGATAACGAATTGGAATAGAAATTTCGAAATGCCGGGATACTTAACTTTTGAAAAAGAAAAAGAAGAGAGAGAGAGAGAAAAAAAAGCACGACGGCGGATCTCGGTTTTTCCAGCTTTTTCCCCCCGGAGGCTGATATTTCGAATCAGCGGCCATCGTGAACCCATCGATGCGAGCCTGTCTCGAATCAACTACGTGCTGCTGAATCACGCACTTTCGAGTAGTGATCCGGATAAATGCGTAAAACCGAAAATTATGAGGATGATGCTGCGCGATTCAATTTTTTTTTTTTTCCTTCCTCCTCCCCAATGTACAGGGTGTGCGATTTTAATCTGCTTCTCTCGTAAATCCTGTCCTATCCCTTCCAGTCCTCCAAGTGGAGAAATAAAAATGTTCGGCCAAGAGTCGAACGGTTTACAGTGGATGGGTTTCTTTCTCAAATTGAACTCTTATCGAATTATTACCATTATTTATTTCCAAGGGAATATCATTTATTTCGAGTCACCCTGTACACAGCCGAGAGAAATTCACGCAAATGCACCTTTCGATCGATGATTTCTCCCCCCTCTCGTGTTTCTCGATTTCTCGAAAAAACTAAATGGTAAAAACAGCGGAATTGGAGATTCGAGTTAATTCGCGCTAGAAAAACTAGATAAAGCACAATGCGCGTCAATTGGGGGGAAAAAAGCTTTGCACTTTGCACTTATCCTTCCTATATATCCCCTCGATCCTCTCGCCCCACCCTTCGAAACCTTCTCTGCGCGTCCATCCGGGGGAGAGAAGGGGGGCGCCCTTCGTTGAATCACGCGCGGCGGAAAATTACGAGCAGGACAAGCGTTTCCAATCTCTTTATCGATCGATTAATTCGAAAAACACGCGTGTCTTTGAAAAAGATTAATTTTTTCTAAACCCTCTTCCTCTTCCTCTGGACCCTCCTCCCCCCCGTCTCGAGTCCCCGCTATCTCGCACACGAGTTTCGACGATGACGATGTCAACCCACCTTGCCCCGGTTGGGTTCAACGCACCTCTAAAGCAACCACACCTCTACCCACCCTCGGTGGAAACGTTCACCACCACCTTCACCCACCCTCTATTTCACCCTCGCCGACCGACCTCGCCACCTACCTACCTACCTACCTACCACCGCCTACCACCCTCGACCGACCTCCATCGCTCCGAACCCTCTAACCACTCTACACAGACCCTACCCTATCTACCTACCCCTCCCCTTCCTCCCTCGCGCGCGCGGTTCTACATATACGCCCTCCACCATGTACACCCCCTTCGACCATGTATCTCGGTTACATACGCCTCTGATATGTATATATGTATGTGTATATATATATATATATGTATATACCAAGCGTAGTATACTAAAACGGAGGAACAGTGGTAGATACAGAGCTGTTAGAAATAGATACACGCGCTGTATATATGTGTGCGCGCGTGTATATCTGCACAGCGTGTCCAGTATGGGTGATGCCTCTCTCCCTCCTCTCTCCTGTATATCTGTTATAACGCGTGAACGCATATGTATATATATATATATATATATATATATATATATGTATATATATATATATGTATATATATATATCTATATGTATATATATATATAGGACGTTGGTGAATGCACACGGGTGGCCCCCCGCCTACGCGAGTAACAACGTGCTGAGAGAGAGAGAGGGAGAGAGAGAGAGGAGGGGAGTATCGTCGAGCGGGCTGATTGTAAACGCAGAATTGGGCTCCGGCCTACACAACCACGGGTACGAACATGGGTACGCGCTGATAATCATAGGTAGCGATGCATCGCCATGAAATTGGGGCCCCTGTCCCGGGTTCGGGGGGTGCAGGAGGAGGCAACCCCTAAAGGGACTTTGAAATATGGCCACGGTCCGGTGGACACAGGACACAGAGCTCCCGTGGTATTGCTCTCGTGGTCTACCCTCTCTCTCTCTGGCCACGTCGTTCTCGATAATCCACGGTCTGGATACGAATATAGGTCGGATACTGGTCGGATACGCGCGCGTATCTACCCTGTATATGTACGCGCGTACGTGTATGTATGTATGTGTACGTATGTGTGTGCGTGTGTCGTTGGAATTTTAATGGGCCGTGAGGCGAGGTTAGGGCGGGTCGCGGTCGTGACGAGACGCTCGTGGCAACTCGAACGTTTTTTTGCCTCTACGATTGTCTCTCTCTTTCTTGGACGGGTCGCGAAAAAACGTCTTATTATAAGCACGCGGATGATTATTCCGTTTCGGGAATTATTCGACGGTGTGTACGGTGACGACTTAAAAAATATATATAAAATTTAAAATCTCATCGAGAGATATATATATATATGCTCGAGGGTCGAAGAGAATTTTCAACGATTCGTTATATCCTTGGAGGAAGGGGAATTTCCATCGTGTTAATCGTGCCAGGTGTGATTCCACAGCCTCTCGGTTTTTTGCCTCGTAAAACGCGTCGGTCGAGCCGAGCAAATTTATTCCCCGAGTATCCGAGCCACTTTTTTTTGCTCCAGCATAAACCGCACGCGGACATCGTATTTAAAATTTCACCGTTCATAATTTGGCCGAACGTTGATGGGTGTATTGACCGAGAGGAAATACTTTTGTAAATATTTGAGGCCCGGCTGTAATTAATCGGTCTTTCGAATTCCTTCCACGAACGAACCACCTCTTCGAGTTGTTGTTTACGAAAATATCACGAGATAATTTATTCGTTTGTGACTCGAAAGAATGTAAAGTTTGTTTCGGAAGTAGCGAAATTTAGAAATGAAACGTTTTTGGAAGTTTATGATCTTATGGAAAATAAGTTGAAATAAACAACACGTTCTTCCTTCCTTCTCTTTCCTTTCGAAACGAAACGAAACCCGATCTCTGCCGACTTTTACACTCACGGGGGAAAAAGCATTAAAACGCGCAATTAGAAACCTTTTGCGGGGCGATAAACGAAAGATCGTGATACCAGAGGGTGGAAAAAGATCCGGTGGGGGGAGAGTGGACACTGGTTTTAACGCCGTTTGCAAAAGTGAAAGGACGGTGACGAGGGGGGCGGAGGGCAGATTTTCGCCAAGGGTCGTTTCAATCAGAAACCTAATATTCTTTTCCAATTTCGCGGCAATCGATCCACACCACGGTCTGGTTGAAATTCCCTTTGCCATACGGCTTCTGTCTCTCTCTCTCTCTCTCACGCACGCGAACACACACGTGTATACGTAGCACGATAAACCGATACCACCCCCGCATACGTGCGGTCGCGCGCATTCCACGTGAAACGTAACTAATTACCGATGCCGTTATTGTAAAAAGTAACCTGCTCTTTTAAATCCTTCCCTCTCCCCTCCTTCCTTAGAAATTAAAAATTTTTCCAAACCAAGCTCAAGTAATCAATCTTCGTCATCTTCCCTCCTTATTCATATTATATTCAAACAGCAATTTTTATTTTGTCCAATTTTAAAAATCAATCCATTCAAATTCATCGATATTCTCTTATCCACGAACAGGCGTAATAAACAGAGTGGGATGATACGTATCCAAGATATGGAGTGCTCGAGAAGAAGTTTGCCCAAACTTCGTTAGCCGAGATTACACGGGCGTCCCCCATCCCCTTTGAAGAGGGATTAAAAAATTAACAGGTGTACAAGCGATATATACGTATATATATATTCACCCAGGTTTCCTTTATCTCGCCGATGCGACGACACCTTGGCGCCTAGGTGTGTGCGCGTCGAGAGGTAACCTCCCTTTTCCCAGGAGCTGAGAGCAAAGGGTTCTTCCTCTTAATCTAGGAAAGGAACGAAGAGACGAAGAGAGAGAGAGAGAGGGTTGGCCGAGCGGAGGATAAGTTGGAGCGAGGGGAGGTGGAGGAGCGAAAGGGGTTCCAGGACTGGGGGCTCTTGATAAAGGTGGGGTCGGGTAGATCCGTTGATGAAGGTTCAGGCCAGAGGGTTGCTCCGCTCTTTCTACTCTGATGGCTCGGCGGGGCGGTGGGCGAGAAAGAGGGCGGGAAGTCGGTGCCATGGGGCGGTTGGGGGAGGGAAGAGGAGGAGGAGGAAGGCCGAGGGGTGGTGCGGTCCGGTGCGGTCCAAGAAGCACTGATTCATCCTCGAGTTATGCCCCTGACGGTCAAGGAAGAGAAGATATACAACGACCGTGTATTTTCGACTCCCCTCTATCTCTTTTTCCCTCCCCTCAATCTTTTGCATCTCTCTTCTCTCTCTCTGCGTATGTGTATATGTGTAAGGATAGAGGGCAACGTCGATAACGAGAAGGGATAACGAAAGTGTCAAAATTAATAAGGAACGTCGCCCCATTAGAGGTCACAATAAGGCTCTTTCTTCCTCCCCCCGAATTGGTTTGCTCAGCAAAGCACATCCCCTCCGAAGGGGCAATTAGAGGAAAAAGTTTCCTTGGTGGATCGTGCAAAAATCGATCTGATTCGATCGATAGTTCATTGATAAAGATAAAGGTATTGTTGCATTCTAAATATCAACGCCGAAGGTGGATGGATGGATGGATGGATGGATAAATGATGATGCACAAGCGTGCAAAGATTGCCTGGTAAACTCTCTCTCCCCTCCCTCCCCACGGATTTTTTTAATCTCCTTAGTTCCTCACTTCGGGTAATTAGCGTCAGAGAGTGAAACTTTAAAGAATGATTAGGCACACACCGAGCCACCTTTGGGGATTTCAACGGGGCGAAGGGTTGAAGTGGAGGAGAATGAGGAGAAGGAGGAGGAGGAGGAGGAGGGGTCTTTAGCCGCCGCGAAAACTTGCTCCGCTCTACTACTCTCTGTTTAATTTAAGAGACATTAAGTTCACGGCGGATAAACGCGCGCTTTCTTTTAAATGAGAAGTGGCCGCAAAGCGATACAATAATCATCCCTGTTGCGCTTGGCGCGGTTTAATCGGGATGAATTTTCGCCCGGGAGAAAATTCAACGTAGAGTTTATTTTTTAATTCTCTTCGCGAGAGGAAAGCATGGAAAATGACGAAGAGATTATTATTATTATTATTATTATTCCTTCTTCTTCGACCCAGATACGGAATCGACGATTCTTCGAAAATGATTGTTGGTGAGAGAAATTTCGAGGAAAAGAAAAAAAAAGGATACGAAAGATTTTTGCAACATCGAGAAACAGATTATATCGAGCCTCCCCCTCTCCCTCCTTGTATACACACATATACACAGAGGCAAAGGTATAATTTACCAATGAGGAAGAAGAAAAATCCATATTTCTAGGATGACGAAGACATGACTCGGGCGGAGGGGGAAGGACAGAAAACATTTTCACCCTCCCCCTGAGTGCGCTCTCACGGAGAAATGGTACGAGCATTCCATCTTGAGCTAAAACCGAGCTGCACGTCAGAGCGGCCCGCGTTTGTGTGAGTCGGTGTGCCAGCTATATAGGGTGGCAGGGTGTTTGGAAGACGAAGAGGACCACGGAGTTTCGGAACACCGCATCACTCCGCTCCGTTGCCAACCCAGCAAAGGGTATAAACCTCCCAATTCCTCCCAATCTTCTATCCCTATTTGTGAAAAATTTGACCAATCCTTTGTACAATTCCATTAACAATCGAATACAAATTTTCTTTCGACCGAGTCAACGAGTTTCAAAGTCCAGAAGAAAGGTGTCCATCAAAAGAAGCCTTTCAACCCTTCCTCCTCCATTCTTAATAATAGATAATAGGGACGATTCGCTTATCTCAAAGATTATCGAAGCTGGGGCTATTCCTTTATTACGAATAAGGAGGAAAAGTTAATACTTTCCTCAGAGGAACTCGGTTTCTTGAACACGCGTGGGTCACGGTTAAACCCATCGCTACCCTCGGCCGTCTCTCGGGCGCCTTTCTACCCCCGAACACTCGCCCCTCGAGAAGGTCGGGCGAGGGGGTGGATATCTCGGCGTCCTGTCCGTAATATCCCTAGCCCTCCTGCTTCCAACTCTCTCTCTCTCCCTCCACCCCTCCCTTCCCTTCGTCCCAGAGCCATGAGCCAGGCCACGTTCGCCCCCGGGGCCAGAGAGTTAGGAGGGTTGCTTGGCGCCCTTCTACCGCCCCTTCTCACCCCCTTGACGGCACATAAAGTGCGGACGGTTAGGGGCCGATGGTTTCAGGGGGTGGCTAGAATGGGAACGGACCACAAGTGTACGAATATCTGGACGCGTGCGTGCGTTGGAAACGCTCCATTATTTATTTATTTATTTATTTATTTATTTATTTGAGCAAGGGTTAAGTGAAAGAGGATGGAACAAATTATATTTGGAAGGAATATTTCTAATATCACGTGGATATGGTTTTGTGGACGAGCAAATTGTTAATAAATTTTACCAGTTATGCAACGTTATGAACAGAGAGTTATTGATTATCTTAATTATTGGCCGAAATCGCAGATGCCCGTGTTACCTGGAAATTTGACATAATTACGTTCGAGCTATCTCGGTCGTCCTACGGTCCACCAAGAGAGCCGCAGATGACACACCAACATCTGTGAATCCATTCACATGTACATATATATATACATACACACAGGTTTAAACTAGTTAATCGCATTAACAGTTGTAGATCTAGAAGTGAAGTTAGACAATTGTTCGAGAAATCATTGTGTACAGGATCGATTCGAGGATATTATTATTATCAGCTCCTAATGCGACGAGTAATTTCCTTTATCTATTACGACGAAAGCAACGTTCATTGACGATCACGAGAAAAAGATAAAATGAATGACACGCGTCGTTCTTCACAGCTTGGTAGCGAAGGTTTCAGAAGGAGTGGTCTAAATGAGAACCGACCACAAATGTATATATATATATATATATATATATATATATATATATATATATATATATATATTCGTGTCCACAGTTGCGTCTGGCAAATGATTTTCGTAGTCGCAGCCGGGAAACGCGTCCTGAGGCGGCCAGTACCCTTTGTCACCGAGCAAACGATTAAATTGCACGTCGACCAGGTCCAACCGGTGATGTACAATATCGTCCGATGTCCGGCCCAGGTTTGGGCCACCGAAAAAAGGATTCCACTTTCTTCTCTTTAATAATATTGAACCTTTTCTTCGATGATTTCATTCGAGTTTCTCGACCGATTTTAATTTTTCGAATCGAGTCGATCTTATTTAACTAATATCGTGCTAATTATTGACACGTCCATCGAGTATATCCAATATCGGTAATTGCAATGCGTTTGTCGTTAAGGGAAAATCTAATCGTACGTGTAAGGGGATTATGAATACAAGTCGAAAAGGGGCTTCTGGGTAACGTAAGAAAGAACGATACGTCGAGGCACAGTGAGTCTAGGTTTTTGCAAGACTGGGGAATCATCGAATCGTTCAAATTATATCTTTATATTTTTGAGAAAGGGAAAAATGGAATTCTTGGAACGATATTGGTGGAGTCATTAAATTAGAGACGATTTAAAATTCGATTTCAAAGATTGTATTAATTTGTAAGGGGAAGTTTTTTTTTTACTTGGGAGAGGAAAGTTTGTTTTGGTTATGTGGTATTTTAAGGGGAGGGGAAAAATGATGTCGAAATTGGATTCAATTAAGCGAAAAGTATCTTTTACTTTCGTTTGCAGGGGAGTAGAAAGCAAAAACGAGGACAAGTTTTATTTAAAAAAAAGGGGGACGCAAAGAGGATGATGAGAAAAAAACGGAGACCTTTTTTCATTCTCTCTTTCTCTCTCTCTTTCTCTCTTTTCTGCTCGTTCCTTGCACCGTTCGTTCTGTTTCTTTCAAGAATAAGTTAAATGGGAAGAAAAGGAATCGTCGTCTTGAAGAGATTAAAGTTTCGCCTTAACGAGCCCTCTTCCTACGAGCGAAAATTTTTCGAAGCAATGGCGGAAATACCTCGCAACGCGATTTCCTTTGAACGAACCGTTTCGAGATACGAATATTTCGAGAAGAATTTTAGAAATTATTCGCGAGATGAAAGAATCGATCTTTTCAATCGAATAGATTGAAAATAGTTTGTAAAAAAGATTTAAATTAAATTATCGAGTGCGATGGAAATCTTGTGGATAAACATTCGACTGATAAATTTCCTCGATCATTTGTTTGCTTAAAAATCAAACCTTTAAATTAACCGAATCAATGCGATAATTGAAAAATTATCCAATTGAACGAAAGATTTTTCAAATTCAATCGATCCATCGACATTTTTTTGTGGATACTGAATACATAATTTTAAATCAAATTATAAGGCGAATAAATTTCATCCAGATTTTATCCTTTGTACACGCACAATGATAGATTATTAAATATTAAATATTAAAAAACAAAGGAACTCTACTAGCATCAAAGATTTCCAAAGTTATTCCTTTGATATATACATGAAGATGACAAGATCAATAAAAATTCCTAAAAAACCAAGGAACTCCACTAGCATCAAAGATTCCTAAACTTCCTTTCAATATAATATAACAATGACTAGATCAACCAATGATAATTCTGCCAACTAATCCTAATATTTTCAAAATTCCTAAAAATCAATTCCATCATACCATCAAAGATTTTGTTAAATTCCCTTTGATGTAACATACAATGACAAGAAATCGATCAAAATTTCTAAAAAAAGGAACTCCACTAGCATCAAAGATTCCCAAAATTCCTTTCAATATAACATAACAATGACAAGATCAACCAATGATACTAATTCTGTCAACTAAATTCCCAATATTCTCAAAATTCCTAAAAACCAATTCCACCATACCATCAAAGATTCTCAAAGTTATTCCTTATAACGTGCAATGACAAGAAATCGATCAAAATTCCTAAAAAAAGGAACTCCACTAGCATCAAAGATTCCCAAACTTATTCCTTTGATATATACAATGACAAGCTTGATCAAAATTCCTAAAAAAAACCAAAGATTCCCAAAATTCCCTTCGATATAATACACAACAACTTAGATCGATCATCCAACGACATTAATACTCTCCTAAAAATCCAAAAAAAAAAAAACCAATTCCATTAGCATCTCAAAGTTATGCATACAATGGAGCAGCGAGCAAGGTGGTAATCATCCAGGTGTGAAATCCGGCCGATTCTCGGCGAGCCTCGGTCGCGTCGAGATCGAAGAGGGGGTGGGAAGAAGATATCCCATGGCGATACGTCGTTGCCCAATATCGGTAATTCCTTCTTGCCAGTTTCGCCAAGTTTCTCGGGTCACCCTCCGCCCATAAACCGTTTCCCTCTTCTCCCGAAGAACGAAGGCGAACCGAATAGCGCACGGTCGGAGCGGCGTTGTATAAAGCCAGGGGTGGGCAAGCACTGTCGACTGAGCGGGACGGAATCATAGACGCGCCGGATGTGCCGACACGCCGGACAGAGACGGATGATCATCGCAACGGAGAGAGAGAGAGAGAGAGTATATGCGCGCGCGCGTGTGTGTGTGTGCGCACGTAGTCGCGAGCGAGAGTGGATTGGAAGAGATAGATAGATAGATAGAGAGAAAGGGGGAGGGAGAGGCGAACAGGCGCATCCCCTTGTGCCGATCCATACGCACCCCAATATCGCCCCCGGGCCGTGCAATCACGGCGTACACAGGGAATGGGATGAGATGGAGAGCCGAGGAGAGACAGAGGTGGGTGGAGGAGGGGTGGGTGGCGAGGATCACCCGTCCACCCCTTCCCTCGGTGCCGCCAATTGTGCGCCGTTGACAGGGCTGCATCGAGGGAAAACTTATTGTTGCACGCGGAAAAGCAGGGTGGAATCCGGGTGTATCCCACAAGTTGGCGGATTAAATGCTAGCCCAAGGATGGGGGGGAAAGAATTATCCAAGAAATTCCTACTCTCGCGATAAACGTGATCGCTTTCTCCTTAATTCACTGCCTCCTATCCGCAACGAAGATGATACGTTTCGAGGTGTTCTGAGAAAGTTTCTCTCGGAAGAATCCAGGAAATTATTGAAATCTCGAAGGGGAGGCTCGTACGAATTATTTTTGAAAATACCTGGTCGAAAATTCGATTGAAATTAATCGAGAATATGAGGAGAGAGTCATTGGAGGATTTTTCTATCGCATTGTTAAAATTAAATCCCTCAGCCACCTTCGTTTCTCCTCCCTTTCCGCTTCTTCTTCTTCTTCTTCTTCTGTTCGCGCTTCCGTTTCTGGCGCGGCGCATCGGCACAAAAGCGGATGTCAAACTTGGTAAATTGAATGAAACTACGGCGAGGGAGGGAGCGACGTTTAGGAGGCGAGGCGGTGTTTCAAGGAAATTTAGTACTTATCTTTTACACGAGCCGTACACCTCGTATCTGTGTGTGTGTATATGTATATATGTATTATATATATATATAGAGAGAGAGAGAGAAGGATGGAAGAACGTTGGCGAACACTCCCCTCCTCTTCCCCGCGGATTTATTACGGAGGATGAAGTCCCGAAACGGCCGAGTTTTACGAGAAGCAGGGACAGGTGTACAACGCGTTTTTTCCTTTTTTTTTTTGTCGAGCGTTTCGTTCATCCGAGTCACGTTTCGAGAGATTCGAGAGCGATCCTTTGATCCTTTATTTTTCGTGCCGTTGAACTTGAGGAGAAAGAAGAAAGTAATGCAAAAATTTTGAGAATATTTTTTTTACCGGATATAAGAGACACTTTCTATTTAGTTTAAAAGAAGAATTTAAAGTTCGTCGAAATTTTATTTATCATTGAATATTGCATAATTCATAATTGGGTTGTTTTATTTGTTTTTCTTCGATACCTCAAATATTATAATTAATTAAATATATTCGTTCAGCTGCCCAGTCAACACATTCTTAAGGTTTTTGTTGTGTCTCTATTTTATTCCTGAATCGAACGATGAATTAAGAATACAAAAATATCGTTCATAGAGAATTATTCCAAAAAGTTACCAGGATAGAAGGATTCTAGTGAAAAGAAACGAATATACCTATTAAGAAACTAAAAGAAGAGTTGGAGAACTTGTGTCAAGGCGTATATCTCGCGAATAGAATATCGTATACACGGTGTCCTGATAAAAAATATTAACCTTTGAAGAATCAATACAGAGGGGGAGAGGAGGGAATTCAAATTGAAACTATTCCAAGATACGCACGATTTTACACGTGGCGGGAAATTCGAAAAAAAACGATAAAAAAGAGAAAGGAAGCGTCGAAGGACGATTTTTCCAAGTCCCTTTCGAAACGGTGAAGGAAAAATTAAACGGGAAGAGTAAAGAACGCGAATAATACGAATTAATTAAATCAAAAAACCTGTTCGCAAACTTGGAGGAATAACTTTCCTCCGCCATTTTCACCGCTACTCGGTTTCCAACGCTGATATTTCGCCTCGGCCAGAGCAACGCTGCACCTCCATCGCACGTACATCGCATATCGACCTGCTCTCGAGCCAAGGGGTTTGTCATTGCGGAGGGTGCATTCGACCCCCGTTGCCGTACTCCTTCGCAATGACCATCCCAGAAGCTGAACATCGTCCAACTGCAGTCGCGTTAGCGATAATGGCCGTTGCAAGCCTGGAGGGGGAGGAAGGGGGCTTAAAATGTCGGAAGATGTTGCTCGAACAGGGAATTTATCCGCCGATTCGAGCTTCTAGGAAGGGAAGGAGAAGAAGAACGGCGGGGAGGAAGAAGAAAAAAAAGAAATTGGAGCGTTTCATCGATCGATCTGCGAACGTCATCCCCGAGGATGGTGGACAAATTGGAGCGAGTAGATATTTTTTTTCTCAGAATTGAAGAATTTCTACCTTCCTTTCTTTCTTTCTTTCTATTCTTCCTAGTTTTCGTCTACTTTCGAGGAACTTGTGCAAGAAGAGGATTGAGCGAAGGAAATGAAAGAATATCAGGGATCTAATTTGTCGTTCACCTCGTTAACGATCATTAATTCAAAAACAAGATCGTGTAAATTTGACACCCTAAAATTTCTTTCCTTAACTTCAACGAAATTTGCAAAGAAATGATATAACCAAATCGTGAGTTAGTTGAAAAGAATCAAAAGCTACTTCTTCATCCATCGAAAAGAAAAGGAAAGAAAAAAATTAATTTCACGGAAACTGTCTCTAAACCACTCTTGCTTAATCCTAGAAAGAAAGAGCTCCTTTCACAATTTTTCGTTCCCTTTCATCGCGCGTTTTCAAAAAAAAAACCGCCTAAACGCGACTACAAACGGTAATTGCTTAAACACACGCACAAACACTCGCGTGCGCGCAGAAAGGCCCTCGCCTTTTAAATGAATCGGGAAGCATGTTGCAATTATTTCGTCGTGGTCGGCGGAAATCGAAGAAAAAGGAAGGGCCACGACTCTCAACCCTTGCAATAACTGTTTTTTTTCCACCAGCGGAGGAACCCCCCTTTCCCAACCCCTCCCCTCGCTGCCAGGCCCGGGACCATCATCCCTTAATTAAAATTAAAAGATGGCAAACGTTGGAGGATTCACCGCGTCACTTTCACAACCCCCGGGCCCCAAAGGGGAGGTCGCCGCTTCCGCGACCCTCGCCCCATGCACCAACCCCTCTCGTCCCGTACACCGCCCCCGCCCCAAACGAGCGTTGGCCGCCGATTTATATTCATAATTACAGCGCCCTCCCTCCTCCTCCTCCTCCTCCAGTTTCACCTGGCCTCGCCGAGGGTTGGGGTTGAAGAGATTATTAGCCGAGGATGGAATCGAAAATGATAGGGGAATTCGATGGTTTCGAATTTTTTATTCAATGTTTTTGTTAATTTTTTTTTCCTCTAAACGAGTTTTGGAAAGAGAAGAGATTAAACTGAAGAGGTTATTATTGGATTATCGGTGGGTGGTTTTCGAATTTTTGAAAAATGAAACATTAATAGATATTAATTCGATTAATTCATTTTTTCGAAAGGATTTTTAAAATTATTCTGGTTGATTGTTCAATGATGGGGTTAGAAAGTCAGGAAGAGAATGATCAAATGCACAGGTAAAATTTCTATTTTTACCAAGATTCTATACTTAATTTAATCATCCTTTAAAAATGACACGAATTCGATTCTCGAGCATCGTAAAACAAGTATATCATATTATCAAATATGGCGAATCAATTTGCATTAGCAAAGCATATTCCGTTTAATAAACACACCGATAAAATTAACCGAGAAGAAAAAAAGACTATTTATCACAAAGGGAACGAAATGAAAAATATAATTCTAAAAGAGAAAAAAAAGAAGTAATAATAATAATAATAATAATAATAATAATAATAATAACAAAACGAGTAAAAATAAATTATAGAGCTCGTCTCGATTGATTTAATGGGAGAAAAAAAATGCAAAAACCGCAAGAAACGTATGCTTTGTAACATACGTACACACACAGTATGTTGAATACGATATCGTTGAAAAATTGAATCAATTTAAATTCGCGCATGCGAGAGAAAAAAAAAAAAAAAAAAAGTAGCACGCCTCCGTCTATGAGCATGTAACGAGGTTCGAAACTCGTTTATTTTATTAATTTTCAACCGAACGTACAACATTGGAGTCATTCCGATCCTGTCACGTTTGGGTCAATCAATCTATCGAAATTTTTCGCCCACTTGGACCTTTAACACTTTTATATCGTTATTAAGTATCCTCCTATGCAATTATTTCGAAACGATGAATCGACACGCCCCCCCCCTTTAATTCGATCATTAATCCTGTTATTTTATATTATTTCCCATAAATCCAAATTTCTTGAAATCAATATGTAACGCACATATATATATAAATAATTTTAATTCGTACAAAGAGAGGGAAAATTTGAAAAATCATTATTTTCTAATTCTCTAATCTTTTCTATTTTTATTATATTTGAAGTAATACTGTTAGATCTTGTGAAATTATGAACGTAGTATCAACGCCGTTGAAATAAATTCTTATTATCTAACAGAAGGAATTATTTTACGTGTAAAAAATTTTGTTTCGACGAGGAACAACTCTCTCGAAATATACACGCGACAGATTTTACCGTCAATTAACGATCAGAATCCGGATTTTTATCCGGTCAACTGGGTTATGTCAATTACAACAATACGATCCCGCGAGGAAACCTCAAATTTCCACGAAAACTTGGCCACCCGATCTCCGACCACTTTTAAACGTTTCATTAAAAATTCACAAACTTCAACGCGACTCATCGACCCAAATAAATAACTGACGAGCCTGGAAAAGGAATCCGGCCCCGGAGAAAATTCATCCGTCACACGGAGAAACGCAAATTCCATTACGGGTGTAATTTTGTGAAACGCTTCGTGGAGCAGAATCTCGTGGAAAAGAAAAATTTAAAAATATCGGGATAAGGAGCTGAAAATTCGACGGAGAATTCGTGAACGAGGCTTCCTCAAGAATCCAGTTCGTCCGTCCGCGATCCCCGTAATTCAAGTTCAATATTACACGCGGGAGCGTAAAGCGTAGAAATAACAGAAAACGCGGGGGGATATTTACCTGACGTATGATACCGCGGCGAGTGTAACATTTACCCAATAAACGTATTGACGCGACAAACAAATCTCCACAGAGTGTGAGAAAGAGGCAACATTTTACGGCTACCCTTACGGCAATGGTGTTCTAAAGCTGGATCCACGCTTGTTTATCGTCATCCAGTGCAACGATTTGTAATTTATTTTTATTCAATGAGACAAAGTTATACATGTAACAGTCAGATTAATTAGATAATCACGAGGAAATGTGGATTACTATCACGAAACATTGTTGTTTAATTGAATTAAGTATAGTTGTTAAATCTCTTCTCTCCTCGATTGGCGATAAAATTTGAATTTCCCGCGCGAAACAATTTTGAGTATCTCGATACGATTGGACCAGGTTAAGATCGAGTTATTCGAGAATCGATGCTTTAAGAATATCTAAATATCATCAAATGTACGAAATATCGAGTCTGATTAAACGTTAAACGCGATATATCGGTATATTAATCAAAATTTGAACTAGATCAAAATCAAATATAATATGTCCAAGCCTGTGAGGCTGCTCGATAACAATCTTCCCTCTGAACACACGCGTCGAACGATAATGCGATATCCTAAACTCTGGATAAAAATTCGATAGGAAAGAGAGTAGATAGAAATAAATAAAGAGTAGAGATATATTCCTCTTTTTTCGACGCACGGATAAGAATAACAAAAGAAAGAGAGAAAACGAAGCCTTAAACAAGCGTTTACAAGCGACTTTTACCGAGCACGCAATCGTAACGACCCCTTTAATGGAATCAAATCGACCAGAATCGGATCCCCGGCGATTATCCGGGCGCAGAAAAGGATTGAGAACCCCTTTGGACATCGGAGCCATCCTCCCTGTCCTCCGGTTCCAGTTCACTGTCCATCCACATGCCCGCGCCGCGGCAGCGGTGGCGAACGCGCACGCACACGCACGCACACGCACACGCACACCCACAAGCCCACAAAAGATGATCTGAATTACCGGCCGACCGCTGACTGGCGCACGTGTGAATTCACCTACGTGCGCGTCACGCGTGTACCGGGTGGGTCAGGAGTAAAGGGACCGAAGGGGGATGGGGGATGGGGCGGGCTGAACAATGTCGGTCGGTCGCAAAAAGCCCGAATATGCGAAAGCCCGTTTCGCGCTGTTTGACGTCACTGGACGCGCGGGCGGGGATCGATATTGGCCTGTCGGGTAACGTTTTCGAAACGATCAACAAATTTTTCGACAAAACGTAACGCTTCGAATTCGTTCTCCCCGCTTCCTGTTACGCGGGGCAGGCGGTTGCTGCGCGGCCTCTCCTGCAATTTGCAGGGGTTGCAATTTGAATTTGTTATATACATATATATACATAGAGAGAGAGAGGATGTGTGAAAGAGGATGTGTAATTCGCGGGATTATAAAGCGCAATACCTGTATTTTTTTGTTTTTTTTCTAGGTATTGATTTTTTGCCGAATTTTCGAAGAATTGTGATGTAGAGAGCGTTTATTAGTAAAACTGAATAGATATATATATATATTGATAATTGTATCAATGTATCTTTTAATCTTTTCGATGGGGTTGATTGCAAATTTTGAATAAGTAACAAGGAAAATCAATTCCTTTTTTCTAACTTCTAAAATCTATAATTAATCGTCATTAATGTAATGGTTGTTATGCAAGAGAACATTTCTTGCATGATAAATCGTATTTTTTCTCCTTCTTTCTTTCTTTCTTTATATATTTTAGTAACGTAGCTTTAAAAATACAGCGTTTTGGCGCCTGCCAGTACTACGCTCATTCCCAGGTGGCTTTAGTATACAGTTTTGAATAATACATTAGATATTGCATAGTATGTAAATTATACCACTTCGTTTTAACATATAAATTTTAATAGTACCTGATAACAATATTTAAATAACGTTTATATATATATACATATATATATAAAATAAAATCATATATTGAATAATTAAAATAAATCAGAAATAATTCAATATATAAATATATATATATATATATATATATATATATGTATATATATATATTCGATTTTTATTGAAATATTTAATAGAAACTTTTGAAATTATAAATAAATAAAATATCAATGATTATTCGTCTTTAATATTCCCGGGCTTGAATGCTTATGATCGATTTTTGTATTCCCGGTTACCCATTTTATTTTTACAGCTACTAAAGTGGCGGCGGTACTGCATCAGCTATAGAATTATGAATTCCGTTCATTGCATACCTCTTGACCGTTCAAAGCTGCGTTAATAGCTGTATTCGATGAATAAGAAATACCCTGAATATTTAGCGATCATGGGGTAGAAAAGGGTAACGCAATATTTTTCCCCCCCATAAATCTTCCATACTCCATTGAAATTTAAACGCCCAATATCCAAAAATATCCAAAATATTCCTCAAAATTCCCTATTTCATCTTATAAATTTATCCCTTCGGTTACGTACCCATATAATAATAATCCTCTCATCAACTATCCATGAAAAATTACTAATCCCTATTATTCCAAACTTCAAAAATTCACGATTTAAAAGAAAAACTTGAAAAATTCTCGTATCAAAAATCCTAAAATTGGTCAAGAAACCTAAGAGGAATGACGATAAAGTTTCTCGACTTCGCCTAAATTCCAAGGCGCCCCAATCTCTCCCCTGAAATTAGGTCAAAAAGCTTTCATTTGCTTCGTTCTATCATTTATTTATTTATTTATTCGCGACGCATCCTCGTTCCTTTTTTCTTTTTTCTTTTTTTTTCCACCGGATGCCGGTAATGGGCCGCCCGACCCAATCGACGGGGGGTGGAGGGGATATTCATAATCGGCACGTGTATCCGTTGCGCAGTTTCGATCGATTCATCAGTCAGTTTTGACAGTGAACGAGATGTCGATGCGGTTCTCCGCGTGATAAAACACGCGAGATCACCGGCCATTTCCCAGTTCGGCCCGCCGTAACGTTTTTCAGCCTGATTTTCCGCCTATCGCCCCCTATTCCCCCCCCCTCCCTCCCTCCGCCCCTCGTGCACGCGTACGCGTACGTGTATACGCGATAACACATTGCCGGGGGTATTACAAATAATAACGATCCGCGTGCGCGCAAACGACGCGCGCCGAAATAATAAATCTGGGACGTCAAACGGCCGCCTATCGTCGCCATTATAAATTATTTGCCTCCGCGGGGCGCGGGATTATTTACGGTGGTATAATAATTACGGTGGTGGTGATGCTCGTTCGAGAATTTGGAGAGGAGGAGAAAAAAGGAAAGTCGTTTCCTCGACTTTATCTAGTCCTTTCATTCTACTCTCGCGGATTAATCTTCTTTAAACTCCTCTCATACTCTTCCTATATACGTGATAATATCTGTTTATACGTGAAACAACTTTATTCTTACTCCATCTCATCCAACAATCCGAAATTCGACTAATCTTCGCAACTACAATCGATCGAAACTTATTAACGAGTAATTTCCTTGGAGAAGGGAGGGGAGCAACTTCCGGAAGGAAGGAAGGGTGTCGCGATTTTTTCCTCCTCCCCCCTTCAGCGTCGCGTCGCGTTGACCGCAATCAACGGTTCTCGCGGCGAGCTAGGATGCGTGCGTGCTACGTTCACGTGTACATGCATGGACGGAGGGAAGGGGGAAGAGGTTCGGTCAAGTGTGACGGCTCACGGCCGTGCCGTGCGACCGCAGCCCCCCCGGCTCGCCTCGCCTCGCCTCGCCTCGCCTCGCCTCGACTCGACTCGACTCGACTCGACTCGACTCGACTCGACTCGACTCGGCTCGACTCGGCTCGACTCGGCTCGAACGCTCGGCCTAACCTACACGACGCGCACAGGTGCGCGCCTCCGCTCGTTACAACAGCGTGTGGGCCGGGCCCGGCCTCGCCAAGGCCCGCCGCGTTGCATTCACGGACGCTAGCACACCACCACACCGCTCCCTATAAATACTTATAATCGTGGCGGCGCGTACATAGAGTGCGGGCCGAGGCGCGGCAGGATACGCGGCGTGCACGGTGACACACTCAGGGGCCCTCGAGCACCGCCGGCCTCTCCCCCATTATCCACTCGCCCACTCGGCCGCCAACAGGCAGAATACTCGCATGATGACTATTCAGGGGAACGGGGGAGGTGCGGGGGGAGAGGCACACTCGGAGGAAGGGGTTCGCTCGGCTGTGGCTGAGGCAGAACACGCGCGTGTATATATACGAGTGTACATATATATAATATGTATATACATATATATATACATGTATATATGTACATATATATATATATTTATATATATATATATATATGTGCAGGCGTAGGTGGGCGACCGACGAGGGGGGGTGAGATGAGTAGGGGGGTGGTATAAATTATACCGTTCAATCGATTTGCTGTCAGAAGACCCTCCACTGGCAGCCAGTGCTACCTCGTGGTGTGCGGTAGCTGTTGCTGGTTCCCGTTGCTACACACCGCTTGGTGTTGCTCGCCACCGGTGCCGCTGTGTCGCTGTTGCTATCACCGACAACCGGGGCAAGGGAGGGCAACGGGGGAAGGGGAAAGAGAGAGGAGAGGTTGGCTGATGTTGCTGCCGCCGAGGAGAGAGAGAGAGGGGGTGCGTTTAAGCGAACGAGCAGACACGGGAAAGGGGGCGCACGTGCGTGCATCCGAGGGGGAGGAGGGAGATGATGTGCATCGACGGTTGCAGAGGGGGAGGGGGCGGCGAGGGTACCCGCCAAGTAAAGGGGTTGCTACGGATATGGATTCCGAAGGGTTAAGGCTCTCCTCGGTGAAAGGGTGGTTCTTCTCTCTCTCTCTCTTTCTATTTCTATCTCTCTGCCTCTCTTGGCGAAGAAGGAAGGAGAAGGAGGAAGAGGAGGAAGAGAAGGAAGAGTCGCCTGTTTTGCTGCTTTAGGCTGCCATTGCGATTATTAACCCTTTCGATGCATCCCCGTTGACCGATATACAAACGGGGCAACGTCGTTTAATATCCCTTTACGATCTGGAGATTTTTTTTAGGATCGGTTAATAGGAGAAGAGGTTTTCGAAGTTGGACGAGAAAGTGAATTGTAAAGATTAAATAATAAAAATCGCGGTTGCCATTAGTATCGGAACGAATGGGGAATATTAACTCACGCTCTCGGAAGATCAACGATCCGAACCATCTGTGAAACTTCTTCGCTGCCCGCGGAGCGCAATCTCGAACAAGTGCTATTCGAGACTGGTATAAGCGAGAGAAGAAACGCGAATAACTTCGCGAAACTTGAGCGAAAACTCGTTGATCGATGCGCCTACACACCTCTCTCTCTCTCTCTGTATCTCTCTCTCTCTCTGCTGTTATCTAGGTCAAAACGCTCCCTCAAAACCTTCCGAGAAGACAGTTCCAAGAATTTCGAAATAGATAAAGATACCGAAATAAAATCTACGTGGAAAAGGGAAGAGTAGAAACCTTATAATATAATCTTAACCAACTTTTCAAAAATTCTATAATTGAGAGAAAAATGAAAACTAAACCGACCGGATTCTTTCGTTCGATACCACGCTTGGACGGAAGTCCAAGGAAAAATGGTGAAAAACAATTGAAAAACGAATCGCGCGAAAAGCGCGGGAGAGGAAAAGAGAGAGAGAGAGAGAGAGAAAGAGGGAGTTAATCGAACCGTTGGCGAGGAGTGGGCGGACAGGGAGGTAGGTCGGTGTTGTAGGAGGTGGCATTGCAGGGTAGCGCGAAAGGGAAGGAAAAGTTTCGCGGCAACTTTCGTAATGCACGCCGGATAGTTATACAAAATTGAACGTCGGGGTGCCTCGGAAGGCAACAACGCAACACTCCGGGCAATGTGCCGTGTCTGGCGTTCTGGGGGTGGGTGGAGAAGGGGTTGGAGTGGAGGCAGGCGGAGGCAGGAAAGGCAGCAACGGTAGTAGTAGGTAGAACGCGGTGGAGCGAGGAGAGACGGTTGCAGGTGGTTGGGGCGAAGAGAGGAGAAAGAGATGGTGAGAGAGAGAGAGAGAGAGAGAGAGAGAGAGAGAGAGCGGAGGATGCGGGAGTGTGAGTCCAGAAAAGAGGGTTAGGTCCCCGAGTCCTCGGTAACTCACCCTCCGCCGGCGTACAGCATCGCCAGAACTCCGGTTGTCTCCCTCTCCGTCTCGTTTCCTCTCTCATCGGGCACCTCTTGCCATCTGCCTGTGCGACTCTCCCTCTCCCTCCCTCTCTCTCTCTCTCTCTCTCTCCCTCTTCTATACCCTCCTCCCTGGTCCTTCTTCTTCCTTTCCTCTCTCTCTCTCTCTCTCTCCTGTTTCCGTTCTCTCTCTCTCTCTACCCCCAATCCACACCCTTACGAGCATCAAACCCCCCTCACCCTGTTCACCACCCTCGGTCCAACACCGTACACGTTCCTACGCCTTCTCCTTGGCTCAGGGACGCGCCACGACGTGGCCGTAAAATTCCAAAATCCAAGAGAGAGAGAGAGAGAGAGAGCTCTTCTTAGTTGCCCTTGTCCCCTTCTTTCCTCCTCTTCGGCTTCTTCTTCGAAGGTATACGAAGAAGAAGAAGAAGAAGAAGAAGAGGAGGAGAAGGAGGAGAAGAAGGTTCGTCGCCGGTGTTTCGCTTCGTCTTTTCCTACGTCGCTTCCTCGTTTCGCTTCTTTCCACGCGAAACGGGAGGGGAGGGGAGCGGGGGAGAGGGAGAAAGAGGAAGAAGTTTTGCACGGAACTCCCTGGGGTTAAGCGTCTACCCTCTTGGAAATTCCGGGCATTTTTGAGAGTCCCGAGTAACGATGGCAGCTAGGACAAAGTAGTACAGTCACGTCGATGGAAGTACCGGCGTAATTACGCGGAAGATTAATAATTTCAATAGAGAGACGGCCAACTACACTCCTATACTTGGCAGGTGGGAAGGGTACGTTTGAAAGGAAAAGAATTCCCTCCGTGTCTTCGTTCCATCGCCAGATGGTGGCGCTCTATTAATCCGACAAGTTTCGACCGAAGGTCGGTTAGTGAATGAAAATTAGTCGTTTCTTGGGATGCACCGTTCTCTTCTCTCTTTAACGGGTCCTCGTATAATAGATCAATTAGAAAGTTTGCGGACTCGGGTGTTCCTCGACGAAAAGCTAAACGGCCTTAGTACAAAGGAGTACTATATATATAGAGAGAGAGAAAAAAAGGAATTTAAAACCTGTTCACCGTTGGCAAGGCAAGGTGTTCGTTCCATATCCATTTCAATGGGACGAACAATGGACCCCTAAACACAATGAGCAACCCCAAAGCCAAACATCCCTTTGCATTAATTTCTGACTAACTTCCACTTATCCGTATAATTGGCGTCCATTACATAAATCATGATTTCGTTGACGATCGAACGACGGGTGCATCGTCGTAAAAAATCGTAAAGAATCATATATAAGAATCCGAGTAGGGAAATGGGGATAATAACGTAACGACGAGAGAAAAAAGGAAAGAAATAAGAGACAGAGAAAGAGAGGTGCACACGATCGAAGGAAAAGGAGAAGGAGGAGGAGGAGGAGGAGGAAGAAGAAGAAGAAGAAGAACGACGAAATAAAGTGGAAGCGCTTTCACGAAACGCGACGATAATTAAGGCGGCCCTGCCGACCTCGAAAGTACTTCTCTCGGCCCCTGGCTACTACGCCCATACAGGCGAGTCTGTTATTCTCTTTCTCCCTCGCGTTCCCTTCGTTACCCAGCCCCCTCCTCCTCTTACCCTCTTACCCTCCTCCTCCTCCTCTTCCTCCTTCCCTCCTCCTCCTCCCGCGGACTCTGAAACTCCTCTCTCCTGCTTGCCGCCTTCCCTTCCCCCCTTCCATCGCCCGTGTACCATCGTTTCTCCTCGCCTTCACCACCTCCACCCACATTTTCACCCACACCCGCCCCCGACTTACTACCACCACCACCACCACCACCGCTACGCCCGACCTAAGGGTTGAGAAACCACCCTCCATTTCCAGTGGCAGCCAAGGCAGAGAGGCAAAAGCAGAGTCTGCCTGGCAGACTGGCAGGCTTGGCAGGGGATGTGCACGTCACCGTCTTACACTATCGTCCCGAACAAACACCACGTTTCCAACCCCGCGCGCCTGCCAACCCACCCTCTAGCTCTCTATCTCTCTCTCTCTCTTTCTCTCCGTACCATCCGCCATCTCCAACCTCCTCCTCCTTCCCTTGTCTCTCTTTCTCTCTCGCTCCGCTTGGCGGCACCAAGCTTCGAGGCATCCTACTCGCTAGCAAGCTTCGAGATTCTACGTACGCGTCACGGGACGTACGCGTGGGTCGTTCTCTGGGACGATCTACTCTCCTCGGCGGTGGTGGGCGGATCGGGGAATAAGGGAAAGGAAGAAGAAAGAGAAGAGGAGGAGGAGGAGGAAAGTAGGAGGAAAGGAAGAGGCAACGAGGAACGCCAACGGCAACTGAATGAAGAGAGGGGGAGGGAGAGGTGCACACGAGAGGAGGTGGGGGTGGGAGGTACGTCTCACGTGGCGGAGTTCAAACGCGAGGAAGAATCTCGAGGTACCTCGAGGATAAGGGATGTTTCCGGCGCTCGAGTAAGATCGCTAAGGGAACTCTGAAACGTTGCTCGCTACTTCTCACTCTCTGTCTATATATATATATATATATATATATGTATCTCTCTCTCTCTCTTTCTCTCGCCATCTCTGCAGCCACCTCTCGTTTGCCCTCTGCACATCCTCTCCTCTCCCCTCCCACGCGTATCGATTCTTACGTAAGGGATGTTTTCTCTCGTAGGTGGATCGGAGGGACAGGGATCCCTCCGTTGGACGGGGAGGAGGGGGAGGGCGGGGATCCGGCTGACCTAGGCAGAATGTGATTCCGGGGGAGGGGGAGGAGAGAAAAAAACCGGTTCCTTGTTCCGGCTTGAAGAAACGGCCGGTGAATGACCAGAGGAGGAGGAGGAGGAGGAGGAGAGGATCGGTGTTTTTCGGCGAGCTCGACGAACCTGGCGATTTCCGGGGGATTTAAAGAGATCGAACGGCACCGTCGTTCGAGCAGAGTCGTTTATAAAGGAAATGGAAATGTCAGCTGATAGGACATGGCATTCAATTGGTCTCAACTGAGCAATGACCGATTCATTTTCAAACCGAGATATATATATATAACTGCTTCGTTATACGTGTTTCGAATTTTTTTTTTCTCTTATGAAATTATTATATTGTTAAGATAGATTTTTGACGAGAGGAAAGGGTGCGAGTATCGATTTCGAATTATCGGCGTAAAAACGTATAACCCATTGTCCCATCGTTGGACGCAGGAAATTATTAACGACTCGTTAAACGGGGCAACAAACGGTTAAGTTTAAGACACTAAGAGGGATGGGGAGGGGAGGAAACGCGACGTAAAATTCGATTTCACACCCGATAAGTGAAATCCCATTCATTCCCAACGAATTTACGAAACAGGGAGATCGATCTCCCATTTCCCATCCGCGCGATACTTTCTTCCAATCTTTGCGTTCTCGAGATTTATAATCGAATTAACGGGCGATCGACGCGCCCCAAGTCGAACGAAATCCAAGTCGAACGGGTTCACCTAATTTGCGCCACCACCCTCTTCGAGATATTAGGACCGACGTACGACGACAAAGCACCGAGATCCCCCCCTCGATGAAACGATGAAATCGGTTGATCTTTCGAGCAACGTGCGTCACCGAAAAGCCGCACGCCGCACAATAAGTAGGGTGATTTTAATTCCCTTCCGCCAAACCATCCCGCCCCAGCTCCATGAATACGGTTAACGATGTGCCGGGGCGCATCCTCCAACCTCGCCTCGTCTAAAATGTTTCTCTTCGCCGTGACAATAAAATGAAATGGTTCGGAGGAATATAAGTATGATGCGTCGTGAAATTAATACGATTTCGAAGCTTGTTATGCGGTGGGATTGATCGCGAACTTGTTGAACGTATCTTTTTTTTTTTTTTTTCTACTTTTAGATTTGAAGTAGGAAAAAGTATTGGTATCTTTGTTCATTGTTACAATAAATGTACAAGATGTTAATAAAGTTGAAAAATATCCTTTCATTAAGGAATAGATAGATTCTAGAAGCGAAAATAAATATGGAAATCGATGTGCGAAAATGTCGATTTATAGACAAGTTATAAGCAATTGAAGTTATACGAGAGACGAGACAGTGATATTTAAAGAAAAAAATTTTTAACGTGTAAATGCGTTTAGATAAGATTATTAAATTTTGGCAAAATTCCAACAATCTATATATTTGTTTAAATACATATTATAAATTGATAGTTTGGGTATTAAAAAATATTTAAATAAACAACAAAAATTCATCTCATAAATTTCCATATACAAAACATTAAACACAAAATATCTCCTCTCCCGTAGCAATTAATAATCCATTACCAGCATACCAACGCTCTCTGCGCGCTCGAAATAAACGCCCCATCAACGAATTCGCGCCCGAAATTTCCAACGAGGAACGGCAGGCAAAATAAACCTCTCGACATTTACTTTTCCGAACAGACTAAAGTTGTCCGCGCCTCGTACACGGAAACAAGAGAAGATCCAGGGGTTGGTATTGGGACACGGTAGAAAGGAACGAGCTCCCCCCCCCCCCCCGTGCCATTTGCCACCTTGTTCCTCGTATTTATGCTAGCACGGAGATCCGGCGTGTTTGCACAAGCTTTAAATCCTGCCCCCACCCCGGCCCACCTATCCGCATCCTCGCGGAACACTTACACCTTCGACCTACGGCTTTTCACCTACGCGAATACGTGGATAACGCATACACGCGTTGCATGATCGCTGTGATTTACCGACGAGAAGTTCACGCGCGGAGACTCGCTCCAGGCATTGGAAGTTAATTGCGTGGAAATTAATTGAGATCGTCGCGGAAACCGCTAGTCACTAAATTTTGTAGGAGCACGTACTCGCGAACGATCGAACCGTGTGATCGGGACATATGCAAGCAACGTCGATAGCAATTACGCGGACCGACGTTCCTCTTTCTTTTTTTTTTTTTCCGCCTCTCTTTTTCCTCCTTTTCGAGTTATAAACCGGCCGCAATTTACGTAGCGGTGCGTGTCTTACACGACGCGAAGAAATCTCGCCGAGATTAGGCCGATTATAGCTTTGAACGATCCGTTTCTGACTCGTGGATAGCAATGAGAAGAGGTGAATAATCGATGAGACGTAATAAAGGTTATGTAGCATATATATATATGTATGTAATATATATGTAAGAGTCGAGAATTCATCGCCTATACTTGATATCAATCAAATATATCGATTTGTTTCTTAATTGTTTGCAAAATTAAAATATATTGGTATAATTTATTCTTGTTCTTATTGATATCCAATATGGCTACCGTGTTACAAAAGACATTTTCACGTACCTTGTCGTTGCGAAGTTCTCGAACGAATGTTATGCTCTTATTTTGTACATTTTGGTAGAAATATAGTCCTCTTTCCGTTCCTTTGTTGATCACGTTTACACTGATCATACTAATTCACTAATTTCACTCGTATATTAATAATTATCTCACAAAATAATACTCGATCGTCCACTCGCGAGAAACACTTTTGGCGGGAGGAAAAAGGACACTGCGCAACTGTCATGGCGCTTCGATCATATCGATGATCGTAGATAGAATCGATATTTATCGATATTTATTATATAATAAAAATATATTTATTACATAATAAATTATTATGTAATATTATTTTTATATTGCATAAATTATACATTTTTATATTATAAATTATTTTAAAAATTATAATCGAATCAATAACATATGTTATAAATTACAATCGAAGATAATATCGATAGTTGAAAATATATATTTTTTATATATATTTATAACGTAATATAATCTTTATATTATATAAATTATACGTTTTTATATTATAAATTACACAATTAAATTTATATTATTCGTGTATTTATAATATAAACGTAATTAATATTTTCACATATCGATTCTATTCGTGACATCGTAATAATCGATTGCAGCGCTCTAAGCAAGATCAAGACGCCATGACAGTTTTCTTCCCGCTAGACACGAGTGATTGATCGAATTTTATTTTGTAGAATAATTATTGGTGATTCAAGCAAAATTAGTGTATTTAAAAGTGTGTACAGTGTCAAAATATCAAAAATTAACAACGGAATGGATTAACACCATGTAAAACAATTGAAGAATTGCAACGATAAGATAAGACGATGAAATTGATTTTTCGATATCGATACATAAAAATTTATTCGCATCATCTTACTCGAATATATTTTTATGTATACGTATAAAAGTCGATACGATAATGAAACATATTCTGTATTTATCGTAATTAGAAAAATCAAACGATAAAAATCATAAAATCATATTTTCACGTACGCATGTAGAGGTTATGCATACAGGTTGTGTATTCGTACCTTGTTACAAATCCTAGACAATATGTCGGAAAGTTTCTTAACGTATTTAATCGTATTTAATAATATATTTGCAATTTTTATTCCGAATTATTATACGGATATAAATATGTACGCGTATGTATAGATAATAAATAATCAATAATACATATGCGTAAATGTCGATCAAAAAATTTATCGATTCCTATAGATGATATTTTTACAGTAATCAATGGTAGCTATCGAGTTATTATTAAACGTAAATAGATAGATCTCAAAAATTGCAAAGTGTCTAAAAGTGTCTGTGTAAATAAAAATAAAAATGTATGAAATTTTAGTAAAAAAAATTTAACCTATGATATAGGTTACATATATATACATATATACATAACCTATGATATAAACATTTTTAAAACATTTCAAAACTTTTTTATTTTTACTATCGGTATTAAAAATTTAAAAATATATGGTTTGATTTTTCCAATTAAGATCGTATAAACGGTATGAAATGATATAATATTAATTACGGAATGAGATTAATTTTTATCCAAGTGTTAAGAGAATAGCAAAGATAATTCGAATCCGCTCTTTGATCGCAATACTCGTTAAAATACGAATCGTCATTCCTCGATGAAGTTTTAATTTCGAAGAAACTTTCGTTAGTTTAAATTTGTATCGATCGCTGAATAAAACTAATTTGATATATTTTTGATCTTTGACTCGACTCCTCTATACCGACGAAATATCGAACACACGATCCTCGTCACGTACAGAAATACTCCACTGAAAATTTCATTAACACAGTTAACAAATTTGCGAATCTCCGCCGAGTTCCAATCGGTTTTTTGCTTATCCAAAACGAGAAATATAGCGATCGTCCAATCGTCCAAAATGTTGGAATTTTCGAGAATTTTCGTGAACAAAAATAAATCGATAAACGTACTTTCGCGAATATTTTTATTAACACCGATAACAATAGCAACGAAACGAGATATCCGTTTGGAAATTTGATCTCTCCACACGTTTCCGATCGTAAGAAGCTTCCGAAACGAGGATCGGAAAGCAACCGAATATATTCTTGCACACGAACGAAGAGATTCGTTTTCACGAAACTGTACGAAAGTTCAGTTTGCGGTATTTTTAAAAGCGCGCACGGGTAACGACAACGCGTTAAAAAAGGAGAGGAGAGATCGAAGTTTTTCTCGAGCTGTCGGCCATCTTTAATAATTTCACACTTGAGAAAAATGAACAGTTCTATTCATAATCCTTTCCCTTGACAGGGTTCCGTCCTCCCACCGAAAACCCGCCAAAAGCGATCCGTACAGACTCTTTCTCTCTCTCTCTCCCCCTCTCTTCCCCACCATTCTTTCATCTCTCTCTTCCTCCCACTCTCGGTCGATCGCTCGGCCTCGTTTCTTCCTACGCTCGTGAAACGCTGCCGGGTGCTCATTCATTTAATTTCAGTCATTGCTGGCAGTCGCACCCCTGTCGTGCGACCGACAAAAAATAATTAGTGAAGCCTTACACCCCTCTGCCAGCCACCCCGCCGGCCTCCTCGCCCCCATCTCCCGTCTCTCCCCCTTTATACCGACTATATTCTCCCTCCTACGGTTACGACGACTACGATGTCGACTACGACGACGACGACGACGACGGCGACGACGACGTCGACGACGACGACGGCGACTCGACGCCCCCTTTCAACCCCACGGGTACGTACCTTGCTGCTCGAATTCTCTCTCTCTTCTCTCCCGTTACTCCCTTCCCCCCCTGTTTCCCTGCCAACCCGACCAACCAACGAATCACTCCCCTCACCCTCCTCTCTCACGGACTCTCTAACTCCGCTACCCTCCTTCCCTACCTCCTCCTCTTCTCCACCCCCGGCCTCCATCTACTCCTCCACCTCGCCTCCTCCTCCACCTCCTCCTCTCTCGAGCCACCCTCCTGAGCAGCAGCAGTAGCAGTAGCACCCGCCACCACCACCGTTCTACCGCCAAAACCCTAGCTCAGTCAGCCACCCTCCTCCCCCCGGTATATATACTCCACCTCCACCTCTCTCTCTCTCTCTCTCTCTTTTACGTTCCCGTTCCCCTTCCCTCCGCAATCCTCTCGCCCTGGTCGTGGCCTCGGGCGGGATGATTCAGGCGCCAGTAGGGCGCACCCACCTTCAGTAGGGGGTGCGTTGGGGTGAGTTGGAACGACGGATGAAGGCAGCAGAGGTGAGGAGGGTGGCGGTGGGGTAGTGGTGGATGTGGGTAGAGCGGGGGAGGGTGGGTCGAGGAAGGAAAGCGGGCGGTGGATGGAGGTAGGTGGATGGGTGTCGGTGGGTGGGATCGGGGGGGAGGAGAACAGAGAGGAGAGCGTAGAGTGTGTCGGGGTTGACTAGGAGGGTGGATAGCCGGTTGCGGGGCGGGAGAGAGGAGGGTGTACGGCTCAGAGGGAGAGAGAGCGAGAGAGAGAAGGACGGGTGAAGGCAAGAGGGAGAGATACGCGTACGGAGGGTGGTTTTCCTCGGCTGAGATATAGGCACCACCGACGCCGCGGTGGGTTATATCCTGGTGGGCTAAGTAATACAAGGAAAAGTGCTACGTGAAGCCCTCCTATCCTCTCTCTACCCTTCTCTCTCTCTCTTTCTTTCCTCTCCTTTCCCTCAGCGGGGGATCGTCCGTTCTCTTACTCCTTTTTCTCTTCCTCCTCCTCCTCCTTCGCCCGCTTACCGCTACCTCGTCGCTCTCTTCTCTCTCTCTCTCTTGCCTATTCGTTCGCTCACCGTCTTCTCTCTCTCTTTTTCCACGCTTTACGGTGCCGCAGTCTCGGCAGAACAGCGCACAGGTGCACGTCGCGCGATGCATTCTCTCGAGGGGGAATGCGTTGCGCGGAAATAAGGGGCCCAGCTTTGTTGGCCCCTTCTGACGAACAAGGATACACGCCAGCCGTCGCGAGAATAAGTATGAAATGAATTACCGTTCATGGATGTTCATTAACGGATACTTTGGCGAATTATGTCGCGCGCGGATCCCATGTGCTCGCGTGCATGCGCGCGATACGCATGCCTTCTCGTTCCCTGCCTCCTCTCCCTCCTTCTCTTCCCACTCCCCCTCTCCTTCAGCCGTTACGCGAGAAGAAAAATACCGCGCGGATAATTGTTCCGATTCTTTCCGTGTCTCCTGTTCCCCTGCGTTTCCGCCCACCGTTACCGGCCATTCAATAACGCTTGCAATTTGAATCGCGAGGTGTCACTAATATTACTAATAGGGCAAAAACTCGCTTAAGCCTTAACGTCGAGGAGGATAAACACGGCCGGTTAATGGCACACTCGTAAAAGGGAAATGGAGACGTGTAACGAGTGATGATTTTTTTTTTTTTCATTTTCTTTTTCTTTCGGACTTTTTTTGACGGATGGAGAGAAGTGGGTAAAAGAAGTGGGTGGATGCGTTTCAGGAAATGAGGAGCTCGAGAGACTCCTTAAATAGTTGATAGGATTTTAGAAAAATGATTTTAATAAGGGGAGATGATTTTTTAATACTCGCGCGGTTTTTAAACGTTGTTCTCTTTAATAACCCTTAATATTCGTAGACTGTAGTTTGTTCGTTATGCACGAAACGAAGCAAAGTGATTTTGATTCGTCAATTCGTAAATACAATATTCGTATAAATATCCCTTATTTTATCGAGAAAACGAATCTTCCTTGACCCATCCGATTTATTTACCAAGATCCTCCCACTAATTGACGATGTTATCTCGTTAATTACTAATTTCATTGAAATCGTATCCCGTTCTTTTGGAAGGAGAGAAAGAGAGAGAGAGAAGTTTGAAGAGAATAAATTTTTTTAAATTTCCCCTCCAACGTTTATTTCTTCTGCGCCCTAAAATTTCCTAAAGAAAAAAAAATACAGAAAGTAAGGGAAGAAAAACTGATAACTTAAAGAAAATACATAATAAGACCGACGCGCAATGGTGTAGTTTGCACGTCAGCTCGAATCCCCATACGCATTATCACCGAAGACGGGGTTATTCCACGGCGAGCAAAATCCAAGGGAAAAATGCGAAGGAACCAGCTGAGGTAGTGGAAAGTCGAGATGGTAACTTGAGAGTGGATGACGCGTAGATATAGGTTTCCCTGCCCGCGGCGAGAAAAATACGAAAGAGTAGAGAGAGAGAGAGATAGAGAGAGCGAGAGGTTCGCCGTATATCCGGAGCCTGCATTCTCAGACTCGTGTACCAACGGTGAAACGAAACGTGATGTTAAGTTGGCACCGGCGCGCCTTTGATGATTCCTAAATGATGTGAGAACATCCGTCGTGTACACGTGACGCGTGTGAAAAGGAAATTTTGCGAATGTGTTTTTTCGATTAATGGATGGGGAGGGAAGGAAAAGTGAAGAGGAGGGGCGTGGAATACAGGATGCTTCAAAAATGGGGGGCATATTTTTTTTTTTTAATAAAAAGAGAGAAGGAAATAGCATCGGTTATTTAGGAATATTTTGGGAAAAGAGGGAATCGAACGTGAAATGTGGTGACTGTACAGGTTGCTTCAAAAATGGATGATCAAATTTCGAAGAGATCATAATTTGTACAGAAAGATGATTATGAAATTTGGGTATAGGATGAGGAAAAGTTTCCATGCAAATATATATAAAAATTGGAAAAATTGTCGGTATTTATTACCTTTTTTCTGGATGACGTCACGGCGATTTTCGTAACGCGGGAAATTCAAAAATCCGCAACCCATCTTTTCGACGTTCTTCCTCCGTTCGCTTTATATAAGAAAGAAATTTAATATTATCTTTTTGTTATCGTAATACAATCTCTAAAATATTAAGTTTCCCAGGGTGTTGTACGTATTTCTTTCTTGGATATCCGCGATCCATTTCGTCGTTGTTGCAACGGGAAGCGAGCGGGGGCGAATATTTTTTAAGACCACCATGGAAAACTGGAAGTCTGGTAAATATTAATAAGAGCGGCGCACACTCTCCTCCTCCTCCACCTTCTCCTCCCACAGTTAAGGCAAACAAGAAAATTGGAGTAGAATTTTGAATCTCGAGATACTTACGTGACGAGTAACCGGTAATTATGGTACCTGCGAAAAGCTTTTCTTGTGCTTGCTAAACAATTCAACGCCGGAAAATTTTAATTAGCGTTACGGTGTATTACGGTGTATCGTGGAGGAAAATCGATATTCCTTTCGACACTTTTTCGCGAAACGAAGAACCATGTATTCGTCTCTCTTCTTCTTCTCTGAAATAAATACAATTTAGATTCAAAAGATTCGTATATGTAAGCTTTTGAAAATACTTTAATGCGTCTAAAACTTTGATCAAGTCAAATTTGGAAAAATCTTTATAAAAACTAGAAAGAAATTCGATTCTTTCTAAAAGTTAAATACTTTTCACGAGAATTATTCGTAGATCGAATAAAAATTATTGCGAGCAAGAAAGATGTTTCGATCGAACATTTTTTTCATTGAACGACGAAAAAGGGAATTTTTTTAAAATAAAAAATTCAAAATTCCAAACTTCGCGAGTCCCGAGTTTCCAAATCTATCTGCTCAAAGTGCGGGATAAATTATCACGCTTGTCACGGCGTGATATAAACCATCCCTCCCGAGCCGGGCGAAGTGAAATTAGCAAAAGTGAAAAGTAAAGACACCCTCCGGTGTCGCTAATGCCGCGGTCCAAGGGTGAGCATTCCTTCGCACAAGGGGTAGCCCAAGATAAATTACATAACAATATAAGTAGGCGTCGAGAGTGCGAGCCTGGAGGGGCGAAAATCCCCCGAGGAGGAAGAATAAAGAAACCGTGCAAACAGTCCTCGCGGAATTCGCTCGTCCACCCCATCCACCTGTGAAAAAAAGTTAGTTAGAAAAAAAGAAAGAAGCTCGTTCGATTATCTCAAACGTTTGTATATGAAAATTGACACTCCTTTTCGAATATTCACACCAATCATCTTCCAGTTCACGCATTACCCCCTCTTCGAGGATAGAATTTGGAAAACAAAAAAACGATCAATCTATATTTCAACGAATTATTTAAATTTCGAAGGAAGAGGGAAAATTTCAAAATTCCATGTATGTATAATATAATTTAAATCATCATCATCATCAACGATCCTTCTTAATTAAAAAAAAAGAGGGGAAGGAAAATTCGCGCGCGAATTGCAAATGGAGGAGCTTAGTTTAGGGAGGGAGAAAAAAAAAAAACTAAAAATCTCGTCGCAAATTTTCATCCACGCTCGCGAATTTAAAGCGGTGGTCGGCTGGAGAGAGGAGGGGGGGCAAGGAGGCGCAACGAGATCCTTGGGAAATAAATGCGTGACAAATACCGGGGACGTTTTAACAACGGCGGGGACAAAGGGGGGCCGGGCGTGGGAGAAAAGGGCCATTCATTTAAGCCACATTGTTTCGGTTAATGCGTGACATGTGGTTGAAAAAACACAGTAAAACTCCGACAATGCAGCCAAGTGGCGACCCCTTTATCGTCCGGAGAGGGGTTAGCGATTCATCCCTTCATTATTCGGGAATTAGTAACCCCATTTCGCCTCCTCCTCCTCCTTTTCCGTCTCTCCGCCGTTCTCCTCTCCACCCCTCCCTCTCCCCCGTTACAACCTGACCCTGTTATCTCTCGATGCTATTCCCTCCATTTTCTCCCCTTTCTTTTTTCGAATTTCACCCCCTATTTTCTTAAAGATACCAAGTCGACGAGTCTCGATTTAATTTCGAACGAAATTCGAAGAAGCGATAATTTTTCGTTTCAAAAAGAGAGAGAGAGAGAGATAAAATCGTATCCGTTTTTCATTTTAATCGATCTCGATATCATCTCCAGATTCCATTTCCAGCTCGACGAACGAACGCTCGGATCGATCGAATATCATCGCGCGATTAAAATTTCACGCTGCCGCACCGAGCTGTCTCGCGATCCGCTCGTCACACTTGTCGGCCGTCCGTGAAGACGCGCGCATTACCGAGAAACATCACGGCCGATCGGGCAACGGGATCAACGTCACGCCGACCAAATTATTTATTTAGATTTAAACAAGCGCGCCTAGCATGCGCGCATGCATAACCTAACGTATGTGTATATATATACATATACATATATATAGAAGGGAGACAGAGACAGAGAAAGGCCGACACCTCGGCGCCAAACTCACCCTCCTGAGACTCTGCAGACTCACCTCCATCCCCCTTCCATGCACCCTTTCAACCACCCCGCGGGCGAAGCATCCCAATGGCAGCCCCCGTTTCGAGCAAACCTACTCCCTCTCTCTCTCTCTCCCTCTCTTATACCGCTTCTCTCATCTACCTTCCCTCTCTTCACTCCACTTCTCTTCTCCCCTCTCTCTCTCTCTCCACGCCACTCGTCTCGACCCGTCCAACCGCCCACACACCCGCCAACCTACAACTCCCACGTACCTCGAGCGACCCTCCAGCTATCTCCAAAATCATCCCTTACATTCTAGAGCGGAGCGCGCTATCCTCCATAGAGAGGACGTCGTCGTCGTCGACGACGACGAGGAGGAGGAGGAAAGGAGGAGGTTGAAAGGGATGGAGAGAGACGGAAGACAGCAGGATATAGGTAGGTATACTGGATACTGCTACGGGAAAATAAGAGATCTTCCCGCACGACTCGCGATACGAATTACAATGGCCGAATCTCTCTCTCTCTCTCTCTCTCTCTCTCTCGATTTCTCCGCTTGTTGGGAATACCTCGTCTCTTCTACGCGGAATTTTAAAACGTAGCTGGATATTTATTAATAATTGTTGATATCGACGATTTATCAGGCAAAGGAAAAATAAAGCTCTCGATCGAAAAGTAAAAAAGAGAGAGAGAGAGGAGTGGAGGAAGAAAAAACGGCGGCAACGCCATTCTTCGAACCCTCCACGCGATTTGTCATCGATCGATCGGCGGCCGTTATCGATATTTAATACACCCCCTTCCGAGGAGGCCTAATGGACATCCATGACGAACGAGAATCGAGCCCATTGTCGGGGGCCGCAATTTACATTTTTCCCTACCCCGGCAAGCGTGGTAGGAACACGCCCGTAGTGACACGGGGATCGTCACCAGGAGAGGAGAGGTTCCACGTCCAAGAACAATGGACGTCACGCGCGAGTCGTGGCGTGGTTTCGAGAGGAGGGACGAGATAGTTGAACGTTTGTTAAATCGGCGGCGAGCCTCGATAAAAAGAAAAAAAGGGGGGAAAGTTCGTCGAAAGATGCGAGGAATTTTCCCGTATTCGCGAATTTATCTAAACTTCCCTTCTTCTAATTTTTAACGCTGCTTCCTCTCTCGCGTGATAAAGTCCTAATATCTGTAATTTATAATATTTGGAAATTGTGTCTATGAAATTGGAGAAATTTAAAAGTAGGAAACTGAGCCGATACGTCTCGATTCTTCCACGGATTCCGCGCAACGCCGCGGGGAAAGTGTAACCGTTCGTTGAAATCTCCGGCCGAGTTTCGGCGCTTCTTAATTTCTCCGCCGTTCGCGGTTATTTAAAAGTACCTCGATTATTCTCCTCTCAAACTCTATTAATCTTCTTTTCATCGATGATTAAATATTCATAAATACACAATATTTACAGAATATTTATTAATTATAAAGACAGACGATATATTAATCACTCTTGATAAAACTTACGTACCCAATTCGTGGAAAAAAAAAAAAGAAAAAAGAAAAATCAACGATTAGTATCGCGAACCTCGATAAGAAAGAAGAGAGGGAGGAAAAAATAACAAACCCGAGAAACCGCCCTTCCCCCTCCCCCTAAGGAAGGATCAGGGCAGAAAGGACACTCTTAGACTTTCTTAGAAATCCTCGTTATTCCAGCCGAGCGGAGAGGCAAGGGAAAGCCACGAAATATCCGAAGAAAAACACGTTTCCAGGGCCGGGGAATCGATAGCAACAATGCCGTGGCAAAAGCACGAGGCCTTCCGGGGGCGAAGGGGCCACCGAGGAAAAGGGGAGAGAGCGAGAGAGAGAGAGAGAGCGTCCGTGTGCTGGAGGGTGGGGAGGGAGGCAACGAACTGTTGTAGGGTGAGGCAGAGAGGAAGAGGAGGAGGAGGGAGAGGAGCCGGTAACGGGGAGAGGGTGGAAAGCACGATGGTACGGAGGCAGCAGCCTTATTGGAATCGTGGAGAGAGGGAGGCGAGTTTTCCTAAGGGCAGAGGGAGAGAGATGGAGAGAGGGAGGGGGAGACCGGTTGATGGAACGAGGCCGGTACAACGTTGGCAACAGCCAGATGGGAAAAGGCTGCATTACCTATGGTGCCTCCAAGAAACGATCCTTACCTTGGAGGGATAGAGAGAGAGAAAGGAAGAGAGATGAGAGAGGGAGGGAGAGGGAAGATGGCTTGCCTTTGCCCTTTCCATACTTTGTTAAAGGGGACTCGATCATTCTATCCCTCTTTGTCCGTGATATTAAAGTACGTCAAGGCGACGATGATTCGACCAAGCCCCCTCCCCTTTCTTCCTTTCCTTGCTTCCTCCTCGCTATACCGTAGCCAGAAGTGTCAATTGCGTTCATTGTTCGCTTCGTGGGATCTTTCGCCACGGGATTTCCTGATTTTTCTTTCGAAGTGGAGGAGCAGAGGGGAAGGGAATTCGCGTCGATCGTCGATGGTTACGATGGCGTATCGAACGAAGGAAGGATGGAGGAGGAGAATCTTTTTCGTTTTTGCGGGGTACGCGTAATTTGATTATTATATTTTTGGATCACACGAGAGAGAGAATGGATTTTGGGATTTCAAAAGTTCGTCCGATTCCTCTTTTTCCACGCGGAAAGTTCGTTCGTTCGTTTATTTTTGGAATTGGAATAAAAAGTACAATAATAAGGGAAAGAAAAAAGAGAGAGGAGATATGATAAGAATATGAAAGAACGAAGAGAGTTGGTTCGTTTCGGATTTTGTGATTTCGTATATTTTTCCCATCTTGTTCGTGTGCAATTTAAATATAATAAAATAATAATAATTAATAATAATTAATAATAATAATAATAATTAATTGTAATGATGATAACTGTCACGATAATAATTAATAATAATTAATAATAATTAATAATAATAATAATAATTAATAATAATAGCAATATTACTCATAATAATACAATTATCGCGCGCATTTTCTTTATCCTTAACAACTAACTGCGCTATGTTACAACGATGTTATATACAAAATAATAGATTCGAGCGCTATCCTCCAACTTCTTCACTCATCTCTCACTCTCTCCCTCCCTCCCTCTCTCTCACTACCTATCCATCTATCTATCTCTCTATGCATCTATCTATCTATCCATCTATCTATCTATCTCTTTACTCGAACTTCCTGTTCTGTTCTGTTTTCTACTTTCACAACGATTATCAAACTCCTAGTACAAACACGCCGAGTTCACGCCAATAGTGCGCGAATCGACGTCTACAACGAGCAAAAAGCTAATTATAATACACAGAAGAAAACTACTATACTTTCTCACTCTCTCTCTCTCTCTCTCCCCCTCGTTTAATATCATACAGTACAAGGCTAATCTACAAAAATCACGGTCAAAATACGAAAAAATTTCTTGTTTTCTTTTCACCCCCATCCCTCGAGAACGAGAATCGCACTATCATCGTTCCTTCGATTCCATAATAATAATAATAATAATAATAATACAAACATCGATCAAAAACAATTGTTCAGGCCAAAAATTCTCTCCTTCCTCCTTCTGAAAAAGAAAATATCCTCGTCCACCCCCCTCCCTTTTCCCCTTGCAACGCCTTTGGTACACGTAGTTATTAATAATAATAATAATAATAATATTCCCCCCCGAATAAACGAGAAATCGATTTAAGCGTAATTGTGCGTTTCGAATACATCGGATAAAAATCGGTGACGGACAAAATATTATCCTCTCTCATCCTGTGTACGAAAAGAGAAACGAAGAGAGCTCGAATAACGAAGAAGAAGAAAGAACGAAGATAACAACACGTAGTAGTACATCGTCGATGCATCGAATTTATAGCCGGTATAGTTTGTCGAAAGGCGAAAAGTGGGGAGAGGGAGAGAGAGAGAGCGAGAGAGAGAGAGAAAGATACCCCTCTCCCCTCCCCGTCCGTCATCGATCTTGTTTCCACTTGTTCAAATATTCAAGCAGCCGTCCCTCCCTCCCTCTCCCCCGTCGAAAACCAGGTTCCATTTTCGGTCGGGAGGGAATCTCGAAATATCTTCTTTCCTTCTTCTCGACCGACCCATATTTTTGACAGGCTTCGCGAATAATTTCGTTCTCCCCCTCCCCCTCTCCCCGTTCTATATCGGGAGAAAGAGAGAGAGAGAGAGAGACTTGAAACACGACTTCAAAGTTGTGCGACCAAGTAATTGAATAGATTTAACATACGATCGCGTTACTCGAATTCTTCGAGAGGATATAAACCTCGTCGAATACGTCGTCCCTTCCTCGAATGGAATGGAATGGAATCAACAACATCAATCATCATGCTTGATCGGCGACGAGACGATTGGGGGAGGTGGTCGCGACTCACGTCGCGTGATTCTCGCCCGTCTGGACCGACACCTCCGAGCCGATCATCATCCCCGTGGACAGCACGTTGCCAATAGTTGGCAAAACGAGGGGATTCGGCATAGCGATCGACGGTCTCAGCCTCTCCGTAAGGGCGAGCATCACCTGGCAGTGGAGGTGTTGTATGGTGGCCAATAGATTGAGATTCGTGTCGATGAGGCCCGTGGCGGGCGAGTATCTGTCCCTCTCCACCGTGTCCCTCTCCATCTCGTCCGAGGGTATCGCCTTCTGCTCGATCTCTGCCTCCTTCGTCGCTGACGACGAGGAAGAGGAGGAAGAGGAAGAAGCTGCGGCGGCGGCGGCGGCAGCAGCCGCTGCCTTCTTCTTCTCCGCCTGCAACAGCAGCCTCTGCTGATGCTTCAGGTACGAGGTAGTGATGGGAAGACTGTAGTCGATGGGCGTGTTCTTGGGATCGAGGCCAGGGCTCCAAGGCCTTGGCAACGGGTGGCTAGGCTGAGGGGAGGGTGTCCGGCCCTCGGGCAGCATCCTCTTCCTCTTCGAGGAAGCGGAGCTTCGGGAGCTGGCGCGGTCCGACTCCGGGGTCCTCCTCGAGTCGGGCAGAGTGTCCGTGGTCGGCAGGAAACCGGCCCCCGTCGTCACCGGCTCCTTCTTCAACAGATTCGTGATGCTCAGGGGATTGTACTTCTCCTCCTTCTCCTTGCCCTCGCCCTTCTCGCCGCCACCCTTCTGCTGGTGCTTCTGGTGGTGCCTGTAACTGTACAGAGGCTTGCCATTCCCTCCACCCTCGTGATGGTGATGGTGATGGTGGTGGTGGTGGTGGTGGTGGTGGTGGCTGTTCCCCTCGCGCTGCTTCGGGCTGCTACTTTGCACCGACGAGGACGAGGAGGTGGCGAGGGTGGCGGCGGGGTTCGGGCTCAACGGTGTATTCGTGGTCGTGGTCGTGGACGTGAGCGCGGTCGTCGCGAGCGGCGTCGGCTGCTGCGATTGATTCGACAAATTGGTCGGGCTAGGGGTACGTGGACGCCGTTGGCATTCCGTGCACCCCAGCAGAAATCGCGTCACCGCCTCGCGGGGTAGAAATGCGTACGTTTCCGTGATCTGAAACAGAGACAAACGTTGCGACTGCGTTAGATTATAATCTAGAGATGCGTATGTATATATATGGAAAGGTGGCTTTGAAAGGTTTGGAGAGAATAGGAGAATATGCAAGATAAGGCTTGGACGATTCTGAATTCTGGACGATCACGTTAGATTATAATCGAGAGATCTTGGATATGTATGTATATATGGAAAGGTGAAAAGTTTGGAAAGAATAGGAGAATATGCAAGATAAGGCTTGGACGATTCTGGATTCTGGACGATCACGTTAGATTATAATCGAGAGATCTTGGATGCGTATGTATATATGGAAAGGTGGCTTTGAAAGGTTTGGAGAGAATAGGAGAATATGCAAGATAAGGCTTGGACGATTCTGGATTCTGGACGATCACGTTAGATTATAATCGAGAGATCTTGGATGCGTATGTATATATGGAAAGGTGAAAAGTTTGGAAAGAATAGGAGAATATGCAAGATAAGGCTTGGACGATTCTGGATTCTGGACGATCACGTTAGATTATAATCGAGAGATCTTGGATGCGTATGTATATATGGAAAGGTGGTTTTGAAAGGTTTGGAAAGAATAGGAGAATATGCAAGATAAGGCTTGGACGATTCTGGATTCTGGACGATCACGTTAGATTATAATCGAGAGATCTTGGATGCGTATGTATATATGGAAAGGTGAAAAGTTTGGAAAGAATAGGAGAATATGCAAGATAAGGCTTGGACGATTCTGGATTCTGGACGATCACGTTAGATTATAATCGAGAGATCTTGGATGCGTATATATATATGGAAAGGTGGTTTTGAAAGGTTTGGAGAGAATAGGAGAATATGCAAGATAAGGCTTGGATGATTCTGGATTTCTATTCAAGTATTCGAATCCTGTCTCGAAATGTGTGGCTCGAATTCCATCGGAATCGGAACGAGGAACGCGTCCCCGCAGTTATTTCGCCTCCCTCGACACAGGTATTTTCGAGGAGCGAGGATTAGAAAGGCGGCACTCGTGATTGACCCCTTTCGGCCCCGCCGCGTGAGCCGTCACGTGGAGGAGCCAGTTTCACGACGCCCACTGGGGAAAATTCATGGGCCGGTAACGGAACTTTGATGCCTTTGCGAGAGGCATATTCAGCTAGGGGGAGATGATGTTCACTCCTCCTCCTCCTTAATAGGAAACGTTTCTCTCCGAGGAGGCGAGGCATAACTTAATCAAGGATGGGAAAGGCACCGATGGTGGTCGATCGTCCGCGTGTTTGTGCAAGGAGAAGGTAATTCGATAAGATTTACTTGTGGAGGAGAAGGAGACCGATGATGGCTTCATTCTCTTTCTTTACCCGTAAAAGTATTCCAAATTCTTGGAAAGAATAATAATCCCGATTAAAATTGCAATCTTTTTTTCGAATAAAAATTATTTAATTCCTTAAAAAAAAAAAAAAAGCAAGACGCAGATGGCAAAAGTCTACGCGCAATAAAGATCGACGCGTGCGTGCGTGTACGCGCGGGCGCAGGTCCGCGTGTGGGTGCACCGCCAGTAAGCAGGCAATGCAACAAGTATCCTGAGGTTTTGAATCGCAAGCAGATCGCGGACAGACGGACGGACGGACGGACGGCCGAGAGAGAGAAAGAGGACGGCGACGCGACTCGAATGGGGATATGGAGTGGGGATGGGGAGCGGGAAGGCGGTGGGAGGAGAGAGAGAGAGAGAGAGAGAGGAGAGCGCGCACCGATCGGGTCGCGTAGGACGGTGTCACGGAACAGATATGATACCCCGAAGAGAGGTTTACGCAAACGCGCGGCGGAACACGTGAGATGACGTGTGGTATCGAGTGTTCGACGCTTGGATGCCTCGATGCCTTCTCTCCCCCGGGAACGGTAAATATCGCGTGTCGCGGTCGGCCATGCAAGAATTCGGCTCGCACGATCCCGAACGGATTCGGGGTCATCGATATATATATATATATATATCTCCTCCTCCGGGGAGAGATCCGCCGATTGAATTCAAATCGCCGGAGGATAGTTGGATGGAAAAATTGTTTCTTCTTTCGAGGATATAGGTTATCCTTTTTTTTCTCTCGATCGTTCAGGGAGAGGGGATGATTCGAGAGAGATTCGAGGAGGGTAGTTGTAATGTGTTTCGCGATTGGGTGAATGATACGATATTGGATCGCGGATGAAAATATTTGAAATTTTTAATGGAGATGAGATTAAGATGAGATAGACTCGATTCGTTCTTTCGAAAATATTTCTTTCGATACGTAATATATATATATATATATATATATATATATATATATATATGTTAAAATAAAATCTTGGATTTTATGGAATTTTAAAGCTGGATATATTGGATAGTTTTTTATATAAATTATCGTCGAGCGTGTGTATGGGAAAGTAATAGATATTTCTGTTTGAAACTTACCGTTCTGTACGTTCTCTTTTGACCGGCATGCTTCCCTGGACGACCCTCAAGGTCAACATGGACAGCATGAATAATGTCGAAGAAGTTCTCCACGATCGCGACTTTCTTATACACTCTTCCGGGTGGAACGGTACCCTCGGCGCCGTTTAACGTCTGGAAAGGAACGTGTGACATAGTTAAAAATTCAATCTAACTTTTAAATAGTTAAAGTAGATAAAAAAAAAAAAAAAAAAAAGGAAGAAGAAGACGAACAGTTCTAGGGAATTTATTAGAATGGATCGTATTAATATATCTTCTTGCGAATCTATTAAACTATTTTTTTTAAATTAAAAAAAATACGATTGTAGATTTCATTCGATCGTTTGGTTAGTTAGCGATTATCGTAACGTCTATCTTAGGTAAATTTAAACTCACAGACTTGATATTTTAGAAAATTTAATCCAATTTAGCAAGATCTACAGTTGCATTTTATGTTTCAGTGCCATCTGAGCCGATGGATGCAACTGCACCGCGAACAAGAAGGTTTCTACCTTCGTATCAGATGCACACCAGATCTCTACAATTCCGTTACCGACGGATGCTCGCGCTTTACTATAGTCGGTAAGCTAGGAAACCTTCTCCATTCTCTCTATTCATCATCGATAATACAGATTTCTATAGAACTATTCGAATCTATTCCATTTGAAATTGTTAATTTCCATTTTTCAAATAAACGTATCAAAAACATTAAAGTGACTCGAAAAAGCGATTATAAACGAACGAACTTTTCCACTCTCCTAAATATTCCACTGCGTGGAGATTCGATAATTATTACAACTGCTTCGTGAGAAAAGAAAAAAAAAGTAAATAAACGAACGATACAATTTTTTCGCAAGCTGTAAAAATTATTCGCAATCTGACGAAATATACATCTCTCTACGAACTCGCGGAGAAAAAGAAGAAAGAAGGATACCGTTCCAATTCTCTCGCCTCGTCGAGGTGTCGCGAGGGAGGGGAGAGAGAAAAAAAAAAAAAGAAAAAGAAAAAATTCCAACTAGTCCAGAAACTCGATTAACTCACGGTACGCGGATGACGTGACGACGGTTCGCGCGGGCTTGGCCGCGGTCAGATTGTTCGGACGAACTTTCCGACCTTAAGAAGTTACGGGCGCATGCGCGACATTATTGTATTTCCCTAAACACCTGTTGAAGGATAAAGTTGAACTCGTGGTGAGTGGGAGGAGGGAAGAGGAGGAGGAGGAAGGGAGGCGAGGAGGAGGTGGAGGAGGAAGAGGAGGAGAAGGAGGGAGGTTTACGACTCGGTTAAGTGGCTGCGGTCAGGCGGGATAACAATGCCGATATCTAGGTGACCGCCGCCTTAAGATAACACGCGCGGTGCGCCCGATCGAACGACCACGACCCGTCCCCCCCTCCTCTCCGCCTCTCTCTCTCGCCCTCCCCCTTATTCCCGCCGCCTTCCGCCACCGTAATTGGACGTAATCGTGGCGACGATCCCGCGCCTCCTCGGCCTCGCCGAACGGAAATCGATGCTTTCGCAAATATCGGGACGGCGCGATCATTCAATTTTAAACGAGCCGACCGAACGGTAACGGATTAAAACGGAGCAGACGAGGGCTTCGATTCGACGCGGCGGGTCCCGATTTTATCGGGAAATTATAATACTGAAATATTTCGCTCTCGGTGGTGGCTGAGCGGCTCGCTCTGAAAATAAACACGTTTCTTTCTCGTCACGGACGGTCTCGTCGGGAAAACGAGAGAGGAAAAAAAAATATATATATATACTTTTCGATCGAAGGAGTGGAGAATTCGGTCGATTGTAAAATTCTTAGAATTAAAATTATCGCCGAGGTAACGTAATTGGATACACGTGGAAGAGAGAGAGAGAGATTTTATTTAACCGTATTGGAACGGGATTGGAATTTGGAAAAGTTCCTCGAACGGTCGTATGAAGAATTCGTGTGAGAAAATTAAATTCTTTATAAAGGAAATTCTTCTCTAAGGGAAAAAGAAACTCGGATCTCTGTTTTAACGCGTACGAAAAACAATATTCGTGAGGAAATTGTATAAATAGTAAAAAAAAAAAAAGACGAAACCATATTGATTCCAAAACCAAATACACCTACTCTCCAGTAGAACAAATAAAAAACATTTCCATAAAAAATTCGAATCCTTTAAAATCCTTACATTTTTCCACATTCAACGCGATTCATCCCTTAAATATTCGCCCCATCCCGACGAAAGAATAAATAAATAAAAGAAAACGTAACGTTCAATTCCATTTTCCACGGACTTAACCACCAGAGGACTTAATATCCAATTAATATCCCCTCCCCAAAAACCGAAGGATATATCCTAAATTGCTCGCGAACTAGAAATTTCACGGCACGTAACGTAAATCGTCGGACGACCGCGAGATCTCGATCCATCCACTTTCCCCGATAATCGTCCATGATCCACCCGGGGGTCAGACGCCGTCCACTTCTCCTCCTCCTTCCCTCCTTCCCTCCCTCCGCTTCCGCAGATAGCCTTCGATCGAAAACGGGCGGAGATTAACCTACTTGAGAGGGGGGAAGGAGGGTGGTATATACGCGTCTTGTCGCTTATGTAAACCGGAGAGGGTTGAACCGTAGCTCGAGAGAGAGAGAGAGATGACTTTCGGCATTCCGTGGATGGCCATTTCACGCAGCGTGCGTATATTGGAGAGTGGACGAGGACGAGGTCTGACCGCGTGCCTCCACGGGCCACGACGATGTACGCTGCGTCTGGAAATGTGTCAATACTGAATATGTATGCCAGTATACGGAGGAGACTTCTGAGAACTCGTTTCAATGTTTAATACAAAGGTGCACACGCGCTTTTGTTTTCCGTTAGCCGATCCCTCCGTTGTATCGGGGTAGGGAGGAGAGAGAGAGAGAGGGGATATCTACAGACAACGGATTTCTTGGCATCGGGTCTTGGATCTTCTTTTTTTTGGAAGAGAATTCTAGCGTTTAGGCAAGTTTTTTTTTTTTCCATCGTCGATATATAATGTTTTCGTGACTTCTAAGGAGACGTCTTAGATGTAAAAGAGAGAAAGGAAAGAATATTTCAGCTTAAAGGGGAGAGGAAAGTCGAAGAATATTACATTACGAGGGTATCGAGGGGATGGATCTCGACCGAAATCTTGCTAAATATCGCGTAAGCCAGTGTTAAATGTTGCAACTTTTACGGTTGCCTCCTATCTTGGCCAGATATCGTAGCGATATTACGACTACGAAGTTGGGAGAGACGAGAAGGAAACGAGAACGGTTTGCAATTACGTAATTCAACCCCTTGCGATAGGTTGCATAAAATTACTTATTGCCGTATAAAATTGGTCGTATAATTTTTTATAATAAAAATTAATCATATTCGTATAGTTATCGTACAAAAATAGTCTGATAATAATAAGGAGACTGTGAACGTTTCGCGTCAATCTAATACTCGCCTATATCGAAACCTGAATAAAGATTCGTTTCATCCATCGAGTATTAATATAATTTCTTATAAATATCTAGAGAAACAATTTCAGAAATAATTTACCCAAGAGATAAATCGAATTTATAAAATAAAATGAAAAAAAAGAAAAAAGCTAACTATGGATATATTAAATATGTAAAGCATTTGTCAACGAAATATAATATCTAAATATTATAAACTCGATACGATATAATAATTTTACAGATATACTGTTACATAGAACAGTGTTCGAGACGATAATCTCTAAAATGTTCGCCTATCGACGAAATGGAACATTTCTAACGATATTTTCCTACATCTCTTTTTTTTTTTAAGTATCTAATAACGATATGTATTACCACTTTTTGCGCAACTTTCTGCTCGCAATGAGAACCATTGCAAACCGTAATATATGGAAATCTCTTTATGGTAAACGGGTATAATCACTCGTAGCAGATAAGTATACGAAGATCGTTTCGAAGCAAGCGGTAGCGAAAGGGTTAATTAACCCCGCTTGCCTTGCGATTCTTTTTTTTTTCCTTTTCCTTTTCCTTTTCCTTTTCCTTTTTTACGTCTACTCTCGCGGCGTTAAAGATGGATATTTCGCTATTTTAATATTACGGCCGGTAAAAATTTTTAATAACCATAACACGGTAACAGAAAATGCGTATATATATATACGTTAACCCTATTTTCCTATGTTTCCTTAGGTATGTATAAAACAATATTTTTATTTTTAATCCTCCGGGACATAAGATTTTGATCGAAAAATCTCCTCCTCGGGAGATACATCTGCATATAACCCGCTCTTTTAAAGAATATTGGAAATTGCGCATAATGATACGCTTGACAGGCTTCGATTTCTTCCATTATACTCATGTCAAGATTAAAGCGGTATATTTTTATACACAGCGAATATAAACCGCGATTGTTAATGTACAATCATCAAATGATGCCGAAAATGATAGTGTCGAAAAACAATTCTGAAAGTATCTAGGTTATCTGTGCTTCGTTCGATATACATCCGATTTAATCTACGATCCATTATTTTATCTACCCTATATTATCTATTTGATATAAAGAAAAATTTTGATGTAACTTCAATTGTTCGATATTTCTTATCGAATAAAAAAAATGTAATTATTCTGAGAATTACGTTTATTCTCCAAATATTTAAAATTTAATTATGTAGAATTACGTAGAATATATATATATTAGCACAGAGATAAACTCTTGCGAGTAAAAAGTAAAACTTAATGAGACATCTGGTGGCAATTACTCTTACTACAACGATTAAAAGTATTTGAAAAATATCTAATCGCCACAAATCCAGATTAAATCGAAAAATATCGAGAGATCTAGATCCAGAAATTCCAATCGAGCCATCGATCTGGATTCCATCGTATCCTCGATCTATATCCACTTCCGAACGCTTCCAACGCTCATATACGCGAATAAACCGCGTAAGAAAATTTCGCGGAAAGGGGCGGAATCGGGGCGGAAAATGTCTGGCGACCAGCTCGAGAATAGAAGCGCGTCAGTGGCGGCGTAAATCCGTAGGAAGCACGAGCCAAGTTTGCGGCGGAACGAAATCCGGGTATAGCGGGTGTTTTAAAACCCCACGGACCGCGAGTTTGCATTTTAAACGAACGGCCGATCGTCACGGTGGTGGAAACCGTGCCACGGGGGAGGCGGCGGGGGGGGGGGAGGGTGGAAAACAACGCTTGGCCGCCACGCAAACGCCGGCGACGGGAATCGGATTAAAAAAATTCACCGGGGACTCGAGGGCGTCGAGACACGCGTGAATCGTGCGTGGGTGGGCGCCCGAGGAATGGGCTAACGGGTGGCCGGCTCCGAACGAGTTTCGAATTCGACCGAAATCGAATTACAGCCGTACCTGTCCCATATAACACGGTGCTTGAATCGCGTGCAACTTTGAACGAATCGTGTACAGTGAAAAAAAAAAAAGCGAGAGGCGATCGTTGAATAGATACGAGTCTCGAAAATGTTTGGTCGGGAGGAGGAGAGATCTTGCGAGGCAAATGACATTTTGACAAACGTTCCCTCGGTTGTCTAGCCAACCGAGCAGGTTGGCGATCGACTTCTACGAGCTTCTGGTGTAAAATTAAATTGCTCGTTTACTCGACAAATAAATCGTAACCGATATTTTCGTATATGAATTTTGTTTAAATGCCTAGTATAAAAGTATCTTAAATCCTCCGTTCAAGAGGAATCGTCAATAGGATACGTATCTGTCGCACTTGAGATTAATAGGACAATAAAGAAAGTTAACCGAGGAACGATCGTTAACGTCGCGCAACGATTTGCAAATTGGCGGAACAATTAATAGTTGAAGGGAGCAAAGTAAGTTGTAAGTAAGCCAGAAATGCGTGGGGATCAGTCGAGATCCCTGAAGACCCGGTAGGGTTAACGAAGCGCCGGCAAGAAAGTTATCACGGAGGTATCGTTAACATAGCGTCGTCGTTTCGGTAACTTTGGATTACGTAACGCGCGTTGCATCGGCGTCAAGTGCTTTTGCGGTTCGTGCATGTGCGTGTAACGACGCTCGTGAACATGACGAACGCTGACACGTCTCTAATAAATCTTGTTCCGACGACAAACGGAAACGATGGATATCTTATTCGAAATTTTCGAAATATACAGCCTGTAACGCACAAGAGAGCATAATTCGTTTTCTGGAGAGTTGTACATAGATTCACAACGAGTCTAAAAAAGTGATGCAGTTCGAATATAACGTGACGCGATCGTTTCCCCCACGAGCAATTCCGATCGATGCCGAACACTCCCGAAGAATTCCGAGCGGTGGCTACGCGTGTATATATTCGAACGTTTTACCGAATAGAGAATCTTTATTAGCAATTGTTATTGTCTCGATCAACGCTTTCGATCAACGCTTTCGTCGAAATTCGTTCGCGTAGACTTTAAAGCTCGAGTTAAACAAAGCGACAATCCGTCCGGTGTAGACTCGCCTACTACTCGATGACGCAAGCGACGGTTGACGTCAAGAAGTTCGGCAAGCTTTCTGAAAATAGTCTCGGGACGCGCGTAACGCGCGCTGTCCTGGCACGCAATATCTCTGGACGAGCGGCGGATCTAGGCGGCGGCATCTCTAACGGGCGGCCGTAACCATTGAAACAGTCCTGAGGTGGCGGTGTGTCCGTTGCATAACAACGATACTAGGAAGCGGCGCGAAAGTGGCACGGTATCATTGCGGCTGGCCGTTAAATATTCTCAACGAGGTCGGATTACTTCCATTACGTGAAGGAACGACACGACCGAGCCGGTCAGGAACGAGCCCGCGAGTATACTCGGAACTGCTTCTCCCCTCCCCTCTGTCCTCTTCTTTTCTTTATGCTGGTTAACGCGCTCCGTGCCAACGTGAACCATCGGTGGCACGTTATACAATAGTCGTTGGCTAAAGCGAAACTTTCTTTAGACGAGCAAAATTATTGTTCAATACGGTAGATAATAAACTAAGATATATATATATATATATATATATATATATATATATATATATATATACGCATTACATTTAATAGCTTCGTATATATATATATATATATACGATCGCGTGCTACAAATACAGATCGATCAGGATGATTCCAAGCGTATGATACACCTATTACTTTCCCTACCTCGGTTTTACAGGATTTTAGAAAGAAAGAATAAAAGAAAGGAACGGGCCCAAAAGGGGCCGAAACCACGTTGGAACGCCGTATACGCCTCAATCTATCGGATCCCCCGCTATATCGACGTTTGTTTTTCGGACCCCCGTATCCTTTCTTCTGCCCGACTCGGCTTAGTTTTCGTCCGGTGGGACAGGACGACGCTGCGAGCCAGGCCACCCAGTAGCCATTTAGATAAACGACCCGGCCCCCGTTGAGTGCCGCGGGATGCCGCCACGGAGCAACAAGGATACGAACGTGCGACGAACAACGCGGGACAAAGATGGACGTATTTACACGGCGTTTGGAGAAGGAGAGAGAGAGAGAGAGAGAGTAACTGACACGCTTCCAGACGGCCACAGGCTGTCTAGATGTGGGAAGGGATACGCGGAGGGAACACAACCTACGAGGTCATACGACGAGAACCGGGTAGTCTGAAAAAGTGTTTGGGTTTCGGTGACGGAACAAAGAGTCTCTCAGCCGTGGATACTCCTTTCGCGTTCTCGTTTATTTGACCAAACCTATACCATTTCTCCCGCAATACTCCTCCCCCGTGTACCGTGAATATTTGTTGACTCTGCCTCGCCAACGTCTGCCGATCACTTCTCTCGTGATTCTTTCCGCCGGATTCGCGGAGACGACGTTTAGTCTGGCTTTTGCGCGGATTTCTATGCCGAGATTGAGGGAACTCGAGATCTCGGTAGGGTAAATTGGTAATGCGATTTCGTTGGAACGGACTCATTTATTTTTACGAGCTTACGTTGGGTTAGGTTGGACGAGGCGAAGTCACGTGTCATCGTAAAACTTTAATAATACACGGGATGCGGAGGATGGAACGGAGTGACTCGCGATGACGAATCGTTAGATTTCTAGAAACAGTAAAAGGAGATTTCTAAAAATTAAACCAGTAATTACTACGAAAATTAAATTAATCCCAATTATACGAAAATTCAAGAATGAATTTTACTTATGAGAATACTTGTTATTTCGAATCTGTGTATAATGATACGCGAAAAGATATCAGAATTGAGAAAGCTGCCATCCTCTCGAAGCGGGCTCAGACGGTTTTTCAGGCGGCTTCGGTGATCTTATTTCTCGCGGCAGTGTTTCTTTTACGAGCTGACCGGCGGAAGTTCGAGGTGGTGGTATCGACTTTCCTCTCCAGCCTCGTGGCATTTACAGACCCCTCGGACGCGTGTTCACGAACCGCTGGAATTCCAAAGAATGTTCTCGTAAAGCGGCTACGAGGAAACGCTCTCCGCGTTACTCGCAAAATTGCTCCTCTCGCTAATCAGACGCTTTTTGGCCCAACACCGTATTCCTCCACTCGAGAGACCGATATCTCCTCCTCCTCCTCCCCTCGCGTCGTTCCATTTTTCTAATGGCATTCGTTCGAATTATACTGTTGCACTCGAGCAATGGAATTTAATATTTTTTGAGAAATGGCTTCTTACTGTTAATAACATATCAACTACTGTATAAAATTTGTGAGCTAAACTATCTAAAATCGAGTGATTCGACAATTCTTTGAGAAGTGAATAATTCATTTAACGATGATCCGTGTAATCGGAGAGGTAAAAATGAAAAGGTTTAATTTATATTTGGTGTGAAGGAGAAATTTTGAAAAAGAAAGTGGAGCAGCCAAAATGTATCGGAGATTAATTTTCACGGCCGACACAAACAAAATTTCATCCGATCTATCTCGGAACGATTCTCGTAAGCAGATCAGTTCCCCGATAACGAAGAAATTTTATCTTGCCCAGTCAAAATAAAGCGTGTATTGCCTTCGAGGTATCAACTGTAAGCGTATACCGGTGATAAAACGGTAAGGTTGAGATATTTCTTTATTGAGAGCACCATTCTGAGAAACTGCGTTATTACGAAAACTATTTCGACTCTTCCCTTATCGAACCAAAGTAAACATTCCCGTGCATTCGTCTCGAATAATAATATTTTACAATATTATTACCCGAGTAAAAAATATCGTCCCGATCGATCTAATTAAAACGGCCAAAGGGCAGCTACTCTCTTTCTCATCGCGCACAATTTTCGCCGTGGTTTCTCATCTTATTCATCCAGGAGCGCCGCTTAAAAATCCCCAGGCGACCCGGCAACTTTTCCAGGAAGTCGTTACAGTCTCTGGCACGGTGGTCCGCTAATTCGACCCAACTTTCCAACCATTTTTCGCAGCCGATCTCCACGGAGGAGCTGCTGTTTTATTTATAGCGGAACGCGCTTCGTTACCTTTCCGCCCGATTATCGATCCCCTCCCCAGATGCTTAAATACTTGACGCTTCCCCTCCCTTCCCTCGAAATTTTACCTTGTAAAAAGTTTTTAGGAAAAAGAATGTATCAATCGAGAGATGAGACTAATTGTAATTGGTACGAAAAAGTATTCGCTCGTCGGTTCTATGATTAACAAGCAATGACTCACGGTTATTATCTAGGAGGCTGTCGCGAAAATATCATCTCTTCGAGGATTCTGTCGCGATGATTCATGAACACGAGCCGTCCTCGAATTCCAACAACTTTCGTTCGTTTCCAGCAATAATTTAAATGTTAAAATCGACGCTCTGAAAATAATAGTTTTATGTATCTTCAACCAGAGGAAAAATATAATATCGCGTCATATGCCATCCGATTCCTATTCTCGAATTGCTAGTTATCGCTTAATTACTTAGGAAAATCGCATAGTTTCGTCATCGATGATTGGTTGGCTCATCGTACTAATCATCATACGCAACATATATTAATAGAAACTGAAATTATTGAAAAGAAATAAAAAAAAGTTCATCCACGCAACACAGCTTGTAACATTCATATTCGATTATTCGATAAAAATAGAATTAGGATTGAGCCACGTACGAAGGATCTCGGATTCACCGTCCGATTCCCAAAGGTTTTTTTCCGTTTCGGTTCCGCTCGAGGATCGCGGATCGCGCGGCTTTATCGGGAGCAAGGCCATCCCGCTCGACACCTCCTCCTTCGCCCCGCTTTAGGTACTTAGGAAGCCCCGAACGGCGCAGACAACCTCTCCCTTCCGGGGCCGTTATGAAGCGTGGGCGAAAACCCTCAGGTTCATTCATTTTAACGATTTATCTCGCGCCGCGGCAACAATGGAGCGGCGCTACGAATTGGAATCGAATGGTTCTGGGGATGAGTTGTGAAAAGTTCGAGGAGCGGAGAGTTGTACTATTAAAGAATAAAAAATAATAATAATAATAAAGTATTGAAACGCGTAAATGTCGAGAGAAAGCATGGGTTGATTGGAAGAGAGTTTGGTAAGTTTAATAGACGTTTGGTAATAGAAACGTGAATAGAATTTGGTCAAAGTTGTATACGACTTTTTTCTTCTTCTTCTTCTTCTTCTTCTTCTTTCGATAAAGATAATATAAAAACACGCATACATGAATGAATTGGAAAGGAATTAGAGAAGAACGGGGAACTATGCACCGTGAAATCTTGAAAGAAACTTAAGTAGAATAATGGAAGTTTGAAAAAAAAAAAAAAACAAAACGTCTATTGTCGATAAGAAGAATTTCCACAAATTCCAAACATTCTCTTTCCTTTACACAATCGCCTTCTTGCACATATCCCATATTACGAATCTTCGAGTCGAGAAGGAGGAAAAAAAAGAACCTAACGAGTCATCCCTCGAACGACCTTGACCACTCCACCGATTCCCTTACTCATAATACGTGCACTGCAATCACCGATCAAATTCTCTCTCCCCACCGATCAATATATATATATATATATATATATCCTCGAAACGTAGCCACGATTTCATGCCAAACCCGCAAAAGGTTCACCAAAGCCCATCGACTCGGTCTCGCTTTCACGTAAACCCGAGATCCGCTCCCCGCCCCCTTTCTCGCGGTTACAATCGCGCGCTAAGGCTTTTTCCATCCTCGAAACGGCGTCGAACCGCTCGTAAAAAAAAGCCGCCGTACTCTTTCCTTCTCCACTCCTCTTCCCACTCCTCGCCGCGCCGCTCCTTCGTGGCCGCCGCTCGTTCGAGTCGTCGACTCTCCTTCTTTATCCCCTCCCCTGTCTCTCTCTCGCTCGCTCTCTCTCTCTCACACGTGCACACGGATCGCTAACGACGAGGCGCGAATCGATAAGGGACCAACCGCTTCGGCACAACGAGCGAGGCGGCGACCTGGAATTCGACGGCCCGTGACCGGAAACCGATCGTGTCGGCCGCACTGGCCGGCCCAATCATCCGAAAAGCCGCGTCCGGCATGTCTGCAACGCCGATCCCGGAAAACCGGAACCTCCGGCTGCTCCCACTACTCCCGCCCGCCCGCCGCTGCCCCGCCCTACTACACGTCCGTAGCCGCGCTATCAAGATACCGCGGAAACGTATTCCGGCCTGTCCGCGTTCATTATCGACACGCCGGACGTTTTACGGCACTTCCACCGTCCGTCGCGCGGCCGGGATTGATTCCCAGATTTATATGCCCGTTGCGCTCGGCCGAGTCGAGCCTCGGTGTGTCCTGTTGCTCTTTGGAAGATGGGCAGGTGGGGGGAGTTTGACGATAGGTTGGGTAAGAACTCCACGCGTCCAGCGTTGGAACGTTGTTCGTCGGTATTTATATCGGATGTAGCGGGCCGCGCGATTACGATCTGGAACGATGCTGGTTTTGCTTGTCTTGTTTCGTTATAATTCGAAATTAAAGAATCGATTTATGTTTAAACGAATTCTGGACATTCGGTGTGGTTAAGATGAGAATAATTTTTGTAATAATCCGTTATTTTTTAAGAAATTCATTCCTCGCGTTTAGAAGAAGTATATATATATATATATATATATATATATATATATATATATAAATTACGATTCAGTAAAGTACAACTTTCGAAACTAAATTCAGACTATTCTGGTCTACCGCTTTATAGCAGAAAAAGAAGAACGAGAAAGGAAAAGGCATAAAAAAAAAAAAGAGAGAGAGAAAAAATTAAAAGTCAAAGAAACCATCCCACGTGCGTTGCAACCGAGCAACGTAACGGAGGCAGCCGGTAACGTCGTACATCATGCACGTCCTTGACGATCCACGATACGACGGTATACGTCGTGAAGGGGAGAGAGAGAAAGAGAAAGAGAGAGAGAGAGGCCGAATGATCCGCCGTCGAAGAGAGACCCGACAGCGAGGCTAAACCGAATAAATTATTACGCAGACTCCTTCGTCGTCGTCGTCGTCGTCGTCGTCGGCGTCCTCGCCCTTCGCCCCTCGTCCCATCCCACTGTCTTCCTGCTTTGCCCCCCTGCTGTTAAGCGTCGAGCGCGGGCCGCCCTCCAGGCACGAAGATTCATATCTGACTGGAAGGCCTGGTTCGTCCGTTCGTTCCCTCGGCCGCGGCTTCGAACGGGACCCCTGAGCCCGGAGCGGGACGGGATTCGGACAATAGTTTTGCCCCGTCCGTGGACAAAACTTCGGCATCCTCTTCGACTCCCCGACCCGTTCGTTTGTTCCCCATCCTTGTCCATCGTACGCGCGCATCGTGCGTCCCGTTCCATCGCGAGCGACGGGTCGAAGCCGGCTGTCGCGGTTGGCCGTAACACGCGGATCGAACAAGGATGGAGCGACACGGCGGAACGGGGCCGACACAGAGACAGTGTCTGCGTCAGACTGGAAGCCAACGAGGTGGAGAAGGACGGGCGTATAAAGGGAGAGGGAGCGGGACGGAGCACGAAATACGGCGAGACTTGTCGAGTGAACGAGCCGAGCCGAAGAGTGACGGAAAGGGACGACGCGCGTGGGACGAGGAGGCACCTATACCGGGCGATCGCGCTCTCGGTGTTGGAGTCAACGGTGTGGGAAGAGGTAAGGGTGAGATCGGGGAGAGTGGCGGGGGGAGCGGGGGCAAGAGGAATCTCCGGAGATTCCACGCATGGAGAGTCGTGGAACGGGGCAGACCGGGCTTGTTGGTTGCACGGAAGGCAGCTGCCAGCCGGCTTACCGCCGCCGCGCATTATACCGGACGTGGGCGCGACAGAGATGGATATAGCGATAGGTGGAAAGAGAGAGGGGGATATCGAGAGGCAGGATAGAGCGACCGAACGAGGACGAGGAAAGAGGTAGCGCGTGCAGAGAGCCGCAACTTGGGGGAGGGGAGCGGCGCGGCAGGGGGGGAGTGCACGGCTGTCCCGTAAAGATCAACGCTAAAAAGCATACACGCTAGAGCCGCGCGCGGCCGAGCCGAACGAAACGGCTCTCCGTGCTTGGAGAAAAAAAATGTGGAATCGCTCACCGGCGGGCCGTGCGGGGAGAGGCGTACGTTCTCGTGGTCGAGTGCTACCGAATCCGGCCTGGAGAGGAACCCGGTAGCGTTTTCGTGCCGACTCTCCCCGCATGGGACTGGTAGAGAGAGAGAGAGAGAGAGACCCGTCTCGCCGACGGGTTGCCTTTCTCTCTTCCTCGCCCATTCGTCGGCCAATTTCTTTTTCTTTCCTTTCCCCGTTTCTTTTTTTACCTTTATGTTTTATACTCGAACGCAGGGAATTCGTGGCACGGAGTTCCTCGAACGCGAAGAAAGGCGTGCCGGGAGGAACTCGCGGCGCGGAGAAAATGTTCCGTGAAAATAGGTGGCGCGGTTGCAATCGTAGCGCGGTTGAAAGGGGGCGATTAAAGGAGACCGTTGAATTTCTAGGATGGAATTCTTTTGAAAATCTTTCGAGGGATTTTCCTTTCTTTCTTTCTTTTTTCTTTTTTTTTTTGCATGAAGGTTTTCGAAGGGTACGCAATAAGACGACGTATAGTGGAACGTAGAAATAATATTGACATCGAAAAATATACTCTTTTTTTTCCCGCGACTCGAAGAATATTAAAAATATCATTGAATTATTAATATTTATGAGCAATCTCGTGTAATGAATATATCTATATTCATCTTTTTTTTTCTTTTTTTTTCTAAATAACGTGTAACGCAGAGATTTCAGTATAACCGTGAAACGCAATACGTATCGTTGAAAAATCTGTCGGGTGAAAATTGTTTACTATCCATTTATGAATCTACATTCTAAAACGATTTAAAAAAAAAATCCATAATTCAACGAGCTTTATTCAATTGCCAACGGTTTACAATCGAGCATGCATTTCACGTAAACTCTTGCCACAACGTTTCGCTTCCCCCCTCCTCTCCATTCAAAATTGAATCGTGCCTCAAATCACAAACTTCTCGAACCTTCGAAAAATCTGGGAAAGCACCGGCCTACCGGTATTTCTCGAAGTCGAGAGAGGGGCAAAAGGAAGAGAGACAGAGAGTGGGATCCTGGGATTAATCTCCAGGATTTAATTCTCGATCGACGCGAGGGCAAACGCAATTTTGTTGCTCGAGGCGGCTAAAAGAGGGAGTGGAGGGAGGTTTCAATCTTGCCAAAGAAGAAAGGCAAGATTGCTCGAACGAGCGATCCGCGAGCAGGGTCATCCCGTGGCGGAAAAGGTCGCGAACTCTTAAACCAATTCTGGCAAGGGAACGGTGGTTCGCGACGTTGGACGAGCACCAAGGAAACCGTTCGAGAGAAGAGAGAAGGCCGCGCACGTTCTTTTTTCCATCGATGCTTCCTGCTCGTCCAAGAATACTCTTTCGATTTTGCTTCAATCCGTCGTATCTCTCCTCGATATTTCTCTTTAAGCTTCATCGAACTATAATCATGTTCCTTTGTTTTTTTTCTTTTTGAATTTAATATTTCGAATTGTGAATTCTTTTTTTTTTTTTTGTATGAAGTTAACTCGTCTTCTTCCAAGCTGACTAAGTTGCTTTGGACGGGCACGAGAATTGTGCAACGGCGTTTCGAAATCTGTCCTTCTCGGAACAGCAGACGTAAAATGATTTTGAAACGTAGATCCTGACGATTGCAGGTGAAATTAAGGTGATTTGCGGCTTCGAAGTGTTTCCTCGGGGCACATTGTCCGCGTTTTACAAACGTAACTCGAAAACCAAAGCGTGGATATGGCGAACAATGTTCCACAACCCGTTACGGATTATTCCAAGTCCCCCCTCCCCTACCCGAGTTCTTTCCTCGAGAGAATCCACAAATTTTTATCTCATTACCATCGTGGGTAGCGTCGATGTCGTAAGATTTCCTGCTTAAAATTCATTAGAGTTCAGTTAACTCGTGACTGGTCGCCGAGAGGTATGTGCCGCCGTTGAAAAATTACGCAATTTCGTTTCCCTTTTTTTTTTTCGAAAATAAATCTAAATCTGCAAATTTCTATCCCCTCCCCCTAGGTAATTAGAAACTAATGAATAAAAATTCAAATTTTTATCAACACTTCCTCGATCCAAACTGCGTTCAACTAACGAGTAAACACTCGAAACTCGAGCGGGTGGATGGACAAAGAGCGGAGGAACGATGCGCGAAAATTCAGAGACACGCGTTGGAAAAAAAACCAAGAAGGAAAACCAAAAAATAGAAATAGAAACAAAAGTGACGCGTGCCTCTCCTCCCTCAAAAATTCTTCTCTCCTCCCTTCCCTCTCTCCCTCGTGAAAAAAAGACTCGCATTGTGGGGCGAACTCGCGTTTCCACCCTCGTGACACGGCAAGTCAGGGGCCACGGGGGTAGAGAGCACACGATCCACAGTCAACACGAACGGTATAAACCCATCCCCTCTCCCCCCGTTTCCGGCCCAGTCTGTCCAACCCTACCTCTCCCTCTCCCTCTCCCGTGTCGGATTTCTGTTTGCGTTACCGTGTCACGCATCGAGCCCAGTCGCTTCGAATTCGCCACCAACCCCTCTCCCTCTCCCTCTCTCCCTCTCTATCCACCCCCGGCAGGGCCGCCGCCTCGCTTCCATTTCGATCGGCCTCTCTCGTGTAATCTGGACCCTCTCAAGTGTGATTCCGGCTGATCCCGCCTTCGACTACGTGAATTATTAGACGGGCATTTAGGATCGGCGCTGGGGATCGATCGCTGCCCCTCCCCCTCTTTTTCGTGCGGATATATATATATATATATATGTATGTATGTATATATATATATAGCGGGGGCCCGCGGCCGAATGATGAACGAGCAGACGGCGGCCGCCCTCGCGATAAAACCGAGCGCGGATCGAGCCTGGAGCGGTTTTCGAGAAATGCGGAGAGCAGATGCGGCTTGGATCGGGGGAGGAAGGGTTGAGTGGGCGGAATTGGCGGGAGTTTTGCGATGGAAAAGTTGGAGGTGGAGAGGGGGAAAAGTTGTTGTTGCTCGGTTTAATTGATCTCGAGATTGTCTCCAAGGTGACAAATTTTTCAAAATAATTCTTTTATTCTTCTCATTGTGAAAATTTTTAATAAATACGAATTTTTTTTTTGATTTCTATAGTAATATAAGATATATAGATATGAGTAATATATAGATATCTAAGTAAAAGTATGATTCTTGGTTGTAGAATTGGACGAGATGGTTGGAATGGAAAAAGGATTGGAGAATTATTGAAAATCATTGATTGAGGATTTTTATACACGTTTTTTTCTTTTTTTCGAATTTCGAAACCGTTCTTCTCGAATTTAATTTAAAATTCGGTTACAAATTGGAGAAACAATGGATCTGAAGCGTTTAGTCAGCGTGAAACGGGGTTTGGACGGTGGATCCTTTGTTTCCACCTGCTATGCACGCGATAATGAAACGATCCGATGCGATTGATGACGCTTTCTTGCTCGAAAATTATCCTCCAAAGGACAAGGATCGATTTCTTGCTTTCGAAAGTTCGATCTTGCAACTTCTCGATTAATCTCGACTGTGATTCTATCATCTAATTTCTTTTTACTTTCGAAATTTACCGTTGTATTTATTGTCAAAAAGAATGGGTATTTTACCTGCAAACGGATTGAAAAGAAAAGGTCGACTTGATTTAACAACTGCGAACGCAAACGCGCGAAATGCGGGGATGAAAATGAAAATTGAATTTCGATAGAATTTCGAGACACCGAATCGCAAACGTGAAAATGAAAATGGGAATTAAATTTCGGTAAAACTTCAAAACAAAACCGGTCAAAATCCAGCCCGGAATCGGAAAATATTCTCTCCCAAATCCCAAACCAACAACCCCTAAGAGTTTAATTCGCGCGTTCATTTTGCTCTTCGAAAAATTCTTTATCATTGTTCGAAAATTAATCACGATTACTCTTTTTCCAATCATCAACAATATCCACATACTGTCAGTAAATAATTTCTGGAAGAGAAATTCTTGGAGAGAGAGAGAGAGAGAGAAAGAATCGGAGCCGCAAAGGTTAGGCTAGAATTCGAGAAAGCCGCGAGGAAGAACGTAAAAGGCGCGGCAACGACCGGGACACGGAGTACGCATGCTTCCTCTTCAAAGGTTTCATCGCGCTATCCATCCACCCGTTCATCCGTTCCACTCGAGCCCATCCCACACTCCAGGATATACATCGCGTCTATCTTCTCGCGTTCCTCACGCGCCGCTTCTTCCGCCGCTCTTGTCCCGACGCTTCTTTTTATTTTCCCCACTTCCCGTCGCTTCCCGAGACCTTCGACGGACGGCTCTCTTCGTCGCCGATTACTCGTCTCAACAATTTCTCACACGCGCACGATGCTTCTCGATTATATGCCAACCAATAAACGAACCACATAACTTCTCCGATAACTGCGAAATTTTCAAAAAAATTTGCGTTTCAACGATTACGGTTAGATTTGAGAACGAAGCAAAGAAAATATATCGATCACTTGAACCGGGGAAAATTATATTCAAATTGTATTTTCAACGAGAGAGAGAATGAAAAACATTTTATCCTTAAACGAAAGGATACCGTGTGGATTTTTAATAACAAAGGTATTGACATTAAATTCTTACGTTCGTTGTAATCGTATCACATGAATGAAACGTTTATCCTTTGAAAGATCAACGAAGAGCAAAAAGAAAGAAGGGAAAAAAGACGTACGTACGTGTCAAGATATAATAAAGTTAACAAGGCTATCTGAATAAAGAAATCATTGAACCGGCGTATTCTCCCTTTTTGCGCTATCCACGTGCAAAGCGCAGTCTATACTTGAAGCGTTACCGTTCGAGAAAAACGCATTAAGTTTCGTTATAATTTCAAGAAACCTTGATACGCCGACTCTCTCTCTCTCTCTCTCTTTTCACTCGCGGTAACCATCTGTGTAAAACGTGGTGGCAAGGCTCCCCTTTCCGGAGCAAGTCAATTTCACAAGCACGACGAGCACGCGAATCAGGTCTCGCGAATATATCTTTTCTCTCAGGGATCGTTTCCTCCGTGTAACTCGCGAGAGAACGATCAAAGATCGGGTTCAAAGTATAATAACTTTTAGTTCAAATGTCACAGGGACATTCCTTTCGGCTCGCGGCTTTCCTCGAAATGACTATTTCCCTCCCCCTCCCCTCGAAAATTCGCATTGTCGCTAGAACGTGAAATGTAAAGAATATTTGATCAAGTAAAGTTACCAAAAATCCTTTCGAATCGTCTCGAAAATAATAATCCTTCTTCTTTTAAATCGTTATTATTCTCGATCTTTCTCGAGTTGTTGTATACGAATATATTTACAATCGGTCACTTCACACATGTCTTCGAAACTTTTCTATCACGCGTTCGTGGAGAAACGTTTCCTTTCTTTTTTTTCCCGAGGCGAGGCGAGCAAAATCGAGAAAGAAGCCGGCGTACGATTCTCGAAACAACCAAACGAGAAACGTTACAGCGAGATCGTAAAATCGGTTAGGCGTTAAAGTTTACGTGTTTGAAAACCGAAACACGTAAGTTGAGACATTTTAGGGAAGATAAGGAGATCGAGCCTTGTTCGGTGTGCCTCGTCGTCGACTAGTTTTTTTTCTCTCTCCCAAGTACCTAGGATGGAGATAAGGAATTCCTTGGCAATTCTTGTCGCGGAATGCGTACGAGGACCGCGGCCACCTCGATCAATCCATCGTCATAGTTTTAATTCCGATTTAAATCATTTCTCCTCGACATTTTTCAAAATACATACATTGAAAGATATAAATTTTTATTCTTTCAATCTCCAAGTTAAAAAAACTTTAATATAAAAAACTTTATAGTAGTAATTTTTAGAGGAATTTAACTTGGAATATGCGGTTGAAAACGGACTTTAATTTTAGAACGAAAAAAATATTAGACAAATCCAGGATTTTTATCTTCCTTCTCGGCTGTGACTCGCCTTGTACCTGGAACGATAACCCACAAACCGTCCTACCATCGCATGCAACGAATGCCATCCATCTTGGCCAATCCACCTCGTTCGATCGAGATTTCGAATCGAGGATCACCGTGACGAACGTGCGTCCCCCCTTTCTCCATCTTTTTTTTTCCCCTTTCTCCCCCTTCTACGTCAGCCGCGTAGGAAACAGGAAGGATGGCGGACGGAAGTGGAGAGAGAGGAAGGGAGCGGAATTAATCTCTTACCGCGAAGCCTCGAGGAAGCGGCGAGGAGGAGGCTCGCGGTCTCTCGGAAAAAAAGGAACGCGTTAAAAACACTTTCGCGCGCGATTTTCTCTGAGTGGAGGGGCGGGGAGGAGGGAGGGCACTCCACGTTTGAATGAAATTGTTCCGATGGAGGAAGAGGCGGCGGGCGACGAAGAAAATTGATACGCCGGAAAGCCGTCCCAGGAGGAATTTCCTTCGAATTTTCCGAGCATCGTGGAAATAGCGTTTCCGTTACTTTTTCTTTTTATCTTTTTCTCGCATCTTGGATATAGATGGATACTTTTTTTTTTCCCTGTTCTCTATCTGGAAAAGAGTTCGATTTTTTCCTTTTCCCTTTTTTTCTACGAATTACTGTCTCGTGATTATCGCGAGATATACGAGATGTTGGAATGTGGAAGAATCTGAGAATTATTTCGATAGTTGTAAGTATAAATTGGAATCTAATTGAAGTTTGAAATGTGATTTTTTTATATATATATTATTGCAGTAAATTTTAGTTGTAATTTTAATCGTTCAGAGAAATGTCTTTTCAAATAATTAAGTTAGCTACATCTAGAGAATATCTTTATAATTTATCTATAAATCTATTGTAATATAAAGATACACGTATCGATTGAGGCGTGTTTCTCAAAACTTTTCCTTGCTCATTTTTATTAATTAACGTAATATTAACGTAGATAAAAGATAACACTTTACGACATTTCCAGCGAACTATTATTTTTACACTCATCCACCATAAGCCGTCAAAATCTTATATCCTTCTTTCTCATCACCCTCCAACGTTCCATAATTTCTCACGAAACAACCGCTACATAAATCACAAACCTCCGAGAACACGCTTGAAAAAAAAAAAAGAAGAAGAAGATAAGAAATCCGCGGAAAACGCGGGAGCGTGGCATCTTAAAGATTCACGAAGCTGCTGCATCCGTCATAAATTTCGATGGCACAGCATCACGACGCTGCAAAATGTAAGAAAAATCATTGTCTAATCGAGAAAAAAATCGAAATTTTATATTCATCGTAGAAAAATATACCGTACTTTTATTTTTTGTAACAATAAAAAACTAGTTTCCAATAGATATATAATCGAAAATGGTTAATACTTGATCAAAACTTATCAAGAATTTATGTAATTTGAATTATAATAAAATTCAGTAAAAACCATTTTTCTTTTTTCACCCTGTATTTTAATTCTAAATCCCAATGACGCGACGCGACGCTGCGGCGACGAAAATCACATCGCATATATCGGAATCGGTGGGAAGGAGGAGGACCGAACCAAGACGGCGAACGTAACCGAGGGAAGACGGAATCAGCCGAGCTCATTTCAGTTCGCGTTACACGATCGTTGGAAAGAATTTCCGCGATTCGGTCGCCAAGATCCAACGCTGCTGCTGCTATCTTCCTCTTCTCGTCGAGCAATCAGCCGCATCGATACGGTAATCACCGGGTGTGTAGTTGTTGCCGGGTACCACGTTCTCTGATTGCATGTGGGAATATTAATCTCCATGGACCGTGGGCCGGCTTTGCATCGATGCGTGCCGGTAACGACGCGCTGCCGGATGGATTTTAAATGCGTACCGCCCTTACCCCCACCCCTCGCCCGCGCTCGCCGACGTTAACATTATCTGGCGCTCGCAATTTAGAATATGCGCGTCGTGTTCGTTTCGCCTCCCGCTGAGAAAGGGAAAAACCGTGGCGCGCCAAGCTTTTTCACAGACCTGAGAGTGTGCGACGGTGATATCCGGATAACGATTTTGTTCAATTTTGTTCGCGAATGTTGTTTTTTTCAAGCGTATACTACGACGAAGCGAACTGAAACGCGTACGACTTTTTTTGCCACCGACTTTTTATCGATCGACAACAAATACGTGTAATTTCGAACGTATATCCTTATATTGGACAAATGGCGACTCTCGAAAATAATTTTTAAAATATTACGACAGTTTCTCTCTTTTTTATATATTTGTGTTAGATCGCGTAAATTGCGTGACTTATTTAAATAGAGCGTAAGTATTTGTTTCTCTCGTAACGTGGTTAAGAGACCGCACAATTTTGCATATTGCGAGCAAGTAAAACACAAAAGCGCATTCCTACCACCGTTAATAATTTACGGTGGTTGAGAGAAGCTCGCTCATTATCGTATTCACATCGAAACACTTGTTTGCATTTGTTTTTGTGTCGTGTCACTTTCGGAGCGGGAGTACAATATGTCCTGACACTAAAGTCGAAGCGGAATCGATTAATTTTGCATCTGAATATCTCAATTAGCAACCAGCCAGTGCATTTCCATTTTGTATCCCGATATATACCGTTTATCTTTCTTCCACTTTTTTCAGTTACGAAAACGTTGAACGTTGTAAAACATCGTATTATTATTTGAATTTGAATTCTAATTCTAATGCGAACAAAATCTATAAACAAAAGAAAATATCGTCCATTTGCTAATCATTACTAATTCCATAATTTATCGATCGACCACAGCGGGAAGGGATCGCGTCGATATCGATTCGAATCTTTCCACGCCCATATCTTCTTCGTGCAATAGTATTCTTCGATCAAAAAAAATAAAATCATCCCATTCCACGTACCACGGCAGCTCAATGCCTATCATCGATCCTCCGCACTGAATTCGAAATCGATCGCGCGACAGCAAGGCCCCCCCCTCCTGATCGCCTCGTTAAAAATCGAGGTTCCCTCATGAAAAAATAATTCTCCGCGATTTCACGGCCTGTTCAATTACGATTCGCGAGCGTATCGGGTAGTTTGCACGAGGCGGCTTCCTGACCGGACAACCGCTACGCGTCCCCAGCTGCTACCATCGTCGTCGACGTGAACGACGACGTTGTCGCCGCCGCTGTTGCTGTTATACCGCCGCTACCGGTTGGTCGCGTCGAGCGCGCGACAGAGAGACAGAGAGACAGAGAGAGAGAGAGGGAGGACGAGGACGTTACGGTACGGTATTGGTGTCGGTGTCACTGTAAACGGTGGGTTGGTAGTAGGGTACTATCGGTGAGAGGCTGGTGGCGGCATAGCTGCTACTGCTAGGCGGCACGATATCGGACATAACGTGCATGTGGGAGTATGTCATTACCGTGACGCCTAGGCAGCGCGACGTGGCGCATTGTGTTCGAGGCCGGCGGAGAGGAAAGAAAAGGAGGATGAGGAGAGGAGGACTGTACGGGCGGCGTGGAGGCGCGGGGGGAGGGCGTCGCCGTCGAGGGGACACGTACGTTGCGCGTGCGCGCGAGCGTGTGTGCGTGCGCCTCATTAACCAGACGTTTGCGTTCGGCTGCCGAGGGATGAGGTGGAGGGGCGGGAGGAAGAGGAGCCGGGAGGAGAGAGAGAAGCAGGCGGCAGGCAGTGGAGGCCAGGCAGGGTCGAGCACGAGGCCGAGCCGGGCCAAGCAAAGTCAGGCTCTATCTTTCTCTCTCTCTCTCCGCGCCACGCTGGGCCAAGCTCCAACCTCCGTTACCCCCACCCTGCCTCACCCTCGTCGTTATCTCCCTCGCGCGCTATTTCTGTGTCGCTCTTACGCGCACGCCCCTCTTGCTCCGTCTACCGATCCACAGAGTCACTCTCGTGGTGTTCTTTCTCCGTCTGCCTGCCTGCCTGCCTGCCTGCCTGCCTCTGCCTGCCTGTCGGTCGGTTGGGTCCCGCTTTCCCTCCCGCAACCCCCCTTGCTCTGACTCTCGCGCGCTGTCTCTCCTCTCCCCTCTACCTCTCACCAGCCGCGGCTATGTATCGCTGGCACGGGGAATCAACACACCAGTCGGCCGATTGCGGGCTGCTAAACGCCCGAAGCCACGATCCCGCAAGCGGCGACGTTTATACCGGGTGACCCCGAGGGCCGCGTTCGTTGCACCGTGTGCAGCATCCGAATCGATCGATTTCGAAATCTGTTCCAACCGATCGGCCCATCCCGACTTTCCATAACCACGACGGCGGCGTCGTTACTTTCACTCGTCCCTTCTTTCTTTCTTTCGATGGAGAGAAAAACATTTAAACGATAACGAGGCACGGCTTCGAGTTGAAAGGCCTCCCCCTCCCCAAGGTTCGGGTTTCGGAACGGTTTCTAATCTTCTTCCGTAGAGTCTGTTTGGCAACGGGAAGCGCGAGAATCGCGAGAATGTCTTGGTAAAAAAAAAAAGAAACTTGGTACACACCGAGTCTTGGCACGCTTTACACCTTTCCCCCTTCTACTTGATCGGGATTTTCCCGGACGCGCGGCTCGTTGTTGGCAACGTATTCCCGAGCCGGACGTTTACGAGCGTGCTGCTTTATTGCGAGCGATCTTAATTGACCGTGCCGGCAAAAAACCCGTCACCTCATCACGCCGCCAGTATCGATGCCTCCCTTTCCCTCCCCCCCCTCTATCCCTTCCCATCGGTTCGAGGCACTTATACGTCATGGAGAATCCGCTGGAACGAACCGATCCGTCTATACCCGAGCTCTCACGGTTCGTGATAAAAGTCAGGCAACAAAAAACGGGACATTAACGCGAAGAAAAAAAGAGCGAGAGAGAGAGAGAGAGAGAGAAAGGAGCGGAATGGAAAAACTGGCAAAGAAAGGGAAAAAAAGTTCACCAGTCCATTCCACGATGGCCGCGCAATGGATTCACGGATCGCTGCATTACGCGCCCACGTTAAAGAGCGCGCGGTACGAGTAATTCCAAGCCGGGTTCCACTCTAACCTTTTACATCCGCTCTGGTCCGGTGCGCGCGGTGTCTTTGTCTTTGTCGTTGCCGTTGCCGTCGTCGTCGCTGTCGTCGCGCACACACCGGCGATTCGACGCCGCGCCACCTTCACGTATATACACGTACACGCGTACAGCAGTCCCGCCGCGGCGCGCTACACGTTACGAGAGTGCCTCCGCCGCCTCTCTCGTCCCCCCACCCCCGGCCTCGTTCGGTGATCGTTGTCGCGCTCGTCGTCGGGCTCCCACAGCCACCTCAAGTTTTACGATCCACCGCTGCCGCACGCTGGAAGTTTGAAATTTCGCACGTAGGGTGGCCCCGAGCCACGGGACGCAAGAGGAAATGGCGGTAGTGGTGGTGGTGGTGGTAGTGCTAGTGGTGGTGGTGGTAGTAGTAGCAGCTACCGGAGAGAAGCAACGTCATCGTGGCTATGTATGCGCGCATACTTATACATAGGAGTTGAGGATAGAAGAGGAGGCGAGCCAACTACACTGACGGCAAATGGAAGGGGTGGGTGAGGGGAGGGAAACTGACGTCAGCGAGTACGGAAAAGTTAGGAAGATAAGAGAGCGGAGGCGCGAAGCGGCTAGGCGAACGCGTCTCCTCTTCTCGACCAACGCATACATACCGCACGTTACACCATATATATATATATATATATATATATATATGTACCATGTTACACGGTTACAACTATAGAGAGTTGCACACCGTCGCCCCCGGTTTCGTCTGCCTCGTGATTGCGCACGGGTTAATTCGGTTGAGAGGGACACACGTTGGCTTAGGGGGCGGGTGTGAGAACGCGTTGTCTGGGACAAAGAAAGAGGTGAAACGTGTAGCGAGGGGGATGAATCCAATTACACGCAAACCTCGCACCTACGACCCATTACCTCGCGCCGTCTTCTTCTCTTTGTCTCTCGGTCTCTGTCTCCCGTTCTCCACTCTACCTCTCCCCGACACCGCAGCTTTTTTATCCGTGGCTTTTTTGCCTCGTTCCGCGAGCAGGCCAACAACGCAGGCAGCGCAGGGTCGGGTCCATACGGCTTCTTTCTCCGGCTTTTCTCCTGCTCCTTTTTTCTTTTCTACCTTCCCTCTCTCTCTCTCTCTCTCCTCTTTTCTCTTCGTACCCTTCCTCGCTTCTTTTCTCCATAGCTTCCGGCCGTCTCGGTTTAGTTGTATTCTAACTCGCTTACACGCACGCGGATTTGCGGTACGCCCCGATTATCCATCCCTCCTGTCTCCCGCCCTCCTCTCCAGCACCCTAACCACGCTAGCCAGCCTCCCTCTTCTCTACACGGCCCGGCACACGCTTGTCCCTTTTTCTCCTTCGTCTGTGGCCTACTCGCCCTCCTTTTCTCGCGCTCGCGAGAATATCGCTCCCTCCTTCTCCAACCGAGTCTGTCCCTCTCTCGCAGACACCGTTTCGCTGTAATTCCCTCTCGCTCGGGCGGCACGGTCGACCGAGAGCCGCGCGCTTAACCGTCGCTCGTATTTCAGCGTCTCTTGGCCGGCCTCACACCACGTCGGCGGGGCAACAAATTCCGCGACCCTCCAATTACCCCAGGGCCGAGTTTCGCCCGCTCGTTTTTAGATTTAAATGTCCGTGCGCCGGCTTCTTTCGCGGCGCCACCGCGCGCGCTACCGCTCTCTCTCTCTCCCGTTCCCCCTTTTTCTCCGTCCCCCTTTCTCCGCCTGCCCTCCTCTCTTCTCTCCCTCTCGCTCGCTCACTCCCGCCTTTTCTGGCGTCGAACGCCTGTTGAAAATCGATGATCCCCTCGCACCACCGCCGCGTCGCCGTCCAACGTTCGTTTTTTCGCCCGTCCCGATCGGCGAGAAACGAAACGGCCGCGAGAGTGGCTTCGATTACCGAGAGTTTTACGCGTTCGCGAGTCATTCTCCGTCTCTTTCTGTCTCTCCAGTTTCTTCTCTCTGTTGAATTTTTTTGTTCTCTCTCTCTCTCTCTCTGCCTTCCAACACATAGAATCGTGTGTCCGTGCGTGAGCGTAAAAACGTAGTTTCCTCAAAGTCGGCGGCGGAAAGTTTTACGAAGCTTTCCGAATTTTCCGCCGCGATTTTTTGCTGCTCCCGCTCGTACGTCCGGTGCGGCACGTTTAACATATCCGTCGGTGGCGCGCTTTTGGATACAAGGACTTGTTTCCTACTCGTGCTTTTTCTTTACTCTATTTCCTCTCTTTATTTATTTTTTCTTTCTCTACTTTTTTCAAACTTACACGTTGCCAATTTTTGGTTAACCTTTCTCGTATTCTTCCATCTTACAGATTTATTATTTTTCTTTTCAGTGTATTCTAGAAGATATTTTAATAAATTTTGAATTTATTAAAATTATCGATACACATATATATATTGATTATTTCTCTTGGTTTACTTAAGAAGGATTAATCAAATCGACGTACCGTTCCATTCGTTCGATCGTAAATCACAAAGGGGAGGGGAAGGGGGGGATGGTACGACAATAAATAAAAGCAGGGGGGAATAAAAAGCCGTGAGGCCGTATTTCCTGGACGTTCAAGGACAAACGAAGGGGCGCGTAATTTTTTCCAAAGCCACGATTCCTAATGGATTCGCGACGAGGCTTATCCCGCGGCCGATCGGAGTGAAAAGGAGCGAAACCGAGAATGAAGTGCCGACTCACGCCACGCTATCAGCCGGGACAATCGATATCGTTGTCGAGGGAGATAATTCCAGGCAGAAGGTAGCCGTGCACAGCGGCGATAACTATCCTTCCTGTCATTCATATTGCCGGCGATATTATCGGCTATACCTCAGATCTTTGCACCACGTCGCCCGATAACGTCTCCCCGTTAACTTCGAAATATATATATATATATATATATATATATATATATATATATATATATATATATATACATATGTATGCGCGCATCACTGTTAGAAGTTATCCGGATACTTGGAACTTGTTATAAAATTCGTTGCGTAAAAAACACAAGTAAAGAAGATTGTGTCTAAACGAGAAAACGTTATGAACAATTTACAACAGTGGTTCTCAACCAGCGGAATCCTTTTCTCCTTTCTTCCATGATACTTCCATAAACTCCATCTTACTTTATCCCAATCGAGTTATTTTTGTATTGCGAAAAAGAGTCTCAAAAAGTATCGTAATATAAAAATTAAGTTCGATCTGTCTCTTCACACTTTTCTTTCTCGATGAAAAAAAAAAAGGAAGGGAATAATGGCGCGTGAATTCGTAGTAGCCCTTAGTCCTTAATGAAGAGCAGGTGATCGATACAGTCGCGGTTAAATCCTAATTCGCGACAGTCACGTGACAAACAAACACTGTTGACGTACATGTACACGTCATCGATCCGTGTGTGCGTAACGGAACGCGGCCGCGCCACGGTTCGCCGCAATTGATGGAAATTCTTCCACGACACAACCCTTTCCGCCCCTTTTCGACGCCGATAATGGATTTCTATCGCGGACGGTTTGACGCAGTCACACTTGGCCTTTACACTCTCGTGACCGACTCGGAACGACCGGCTGGCTGGCCGGGGCTCGTCGGGTCAAATAGGCTAAGAATAGAGAGAGAAAAAAGAAAAGCTTGACTTCTATGCACGCCTCGAAAAGGTTATACGATGACGAGGTTTCGAATAACTTGGTGTTATGGAACGTGCGGTGGTGACAGGTTGAAGATGATTAAAGGTGAACGTTTCGAGCGAAATAGTTGCTGGTTAGTTTAGTCGCTGTATTCCTTTCCATGAATTATTTTTACTCATATCCCGAAATATCTATATTTTCACGACAAAAAAAATATATCAGCAGAGTTCTATCATTGTAGGACGGTTCTCACGAATCGCAAGACATTAATAACTTGTCGAAGATTCACAAATCCTCGACCCCTTTTTTTCCATCTCAAACCACTCGACATCCAAGATTCATTCTCTTTGTACCCAGTTTCGTAACCTCAGAAATTGTGGAATTTCTGGCCATAGTTTCGTCGAGTCTCGGTTATCTGCTGAACTGCCACTCTTCATTTCCGCGGCGAAGGGAAAAATCATCCGACGCTCTTATTTTGCCACGTCGTTATTCCCTCCGTGTACCGAGTCACTCTAATTCCCTCAAACTGTGGCGTGTTTACGAGCGGAAATCAAAATCAAGCCGTGAAAACGTCGCCCTTGCCTTGTCTCGACCCAAATAGAGCAACTGACCAGAATGAGAGAGAGAGAGAGATAGAGTGGTGAATTCGCAGGACAGTGAGTTTTATTGTTCTAACTCGATTCACTCGGCTCGCGCCTCGAGGACATCCCAGGGACGAAATTCTGTCGGTTTAAACGGGTTTCTCCCGGACAGAACCTTGAGATACCGTATTTCTGGTCGCTCTTTTAACGTGGCTTCTGATACGTCGAGAGGAAGGCGATGTTATCTGTTTCGGATTTTTTTTTCCGTTTGTTTGAAATATTAAAGTTGTACGACCGTCGTTTTTTTTAGTTCCGCGGTGCAGGTCACATTCGTCTTTTTCTAGCCATTTATTTATACGTCCAATCGTTTCGTAATTTGTTATCTCATGGGAGGAGGAATAATATCAGGTCTTGAAACTGTAAATTGTTTCGGTCGAAGTAGGCTGTCAGATGCAGGCGATTTCTATGCAATCTCCATTATCTCGGTTCTAATTAAGCCGAGTTGATCCCTTTCTAATGGTATCTTCGAGAATTTCTTCTTCGAGACTCCCCTCTTTCGAAGTTTTCTAATATCGTTCTAATATCTATTTTCAACTGTTACGTTTTACACAATTTTACAAGAGATTTGAAAATAAGCTCATTCAACAATAAAGTAAGTAGAGCGCATCTACTTTGACGTATTTTTTTCCATTAAAAATACGTTAAAACTACGAAAAAATCGAATATCAATTCGCTCATGAATGTTTCGCTCACGAGCCAGATAGACTGAAAAATTTAAAATTTATTCTTCCATCATATTAAGAAAAAAAGAAGAAGAAAATATAAAAAAAAAATATTAAAAAGCATCGAGCCAACACCAAGATTAATTCGTTCCCCAGGCACGAGAGTAATAACCTGTTCCGCAAGATCTGCCGCGTCAACCGCAAAAATTTTTCGCGGTCGCCGCGAAAACGTTTCGACCGTTCCGCGCGAAATAAACAGCTCAACTCGGGCCCGCCGGTTCGCGGACGGTTTCTCGATCTACGTACGATAAAAAGAGAAAGCGATAAAAACGGTGGAACGATAAAAGAGCGTGGCCGAGGCGCGGTTAATTAGCCGTGGATACCGGATACCTGCCGCGAGAAGTTTCACTCGAGACCCTCTCCTCCTCCCGCCCTTCAACCCCCTTCACTCCTCCGCTATATTCTCGTCTCGCTTTCTGGCTCCCGTCTTTCCCTCCTCTCCCTCCCTTCCCCCCCCCTCCCGAGCGTTCGCTCGGTCGTGGCCGATCGTCGTCCCAGGAGGAACGAGGGAAACGTGTTCCGGATACTCGAGCGTACTTCTGCATCGATTGTCGACAGGGGTCCCCTCTCTGGACAAATCGGAAGGCCTACGAACGAGGAATTAAGAATCGATCCCGTGGCAAGTGCCTAGGTCGATTGCCGATCTCGAGGACGAGTTCGATATTTATTCTTTCGTATGCTCGGCCACTACTCGCGAACATATTTGCTCGAAAGTCCATCCCCACCACTGGGAGGGGGAGAGGGGAGAGTGCTCCCTTGGACTCAGTGAAGCGAGTAATGTAATGACACCGTGCGTCGTAAATTTTTTTCAAACGCACTCTTCGAGCACTCCATCCTTCTTCGTCTTTCGCCAACTGTCATTTTCTACGACACAGAGATAAAAAAAGGTTAGAAATTCGTTTCTCTTCGTAGCTACAACTCGTGATTTATATAGAACAAATTGTACAGAATGAATACGTAGAGCCGAACACCCGAGAAAGGTATATAATTCTGCATCAAAGACAAATTGTGGCCAAGAAATTTTTTTGAACAAGAGAATCATTTGTTATACGTATATATATATACAGTTGGTTATAAGAGAGAAAATTTGGAAAAATCGGCGAGAAACGTGTAAACCGTTTAAAAAATTTTACAGGAAAAACTTGTGGATGGACGAAAGGGATAAAAACCGAGTAAAAGCGAATTACATAATTTCTTGGTTTAAAAGCATACGGCAATACAGGCTGTGCAGGTGTTGAGTACATACATAGGGTAGCATTTGGGATCGTGGAAACTTGTTTCGCGGGTAGTCGAAATAGGTAGAACTCCGTTTTCACACGGGCGGAACTCGCGGTACTCGGTTTCCTAGCATTTGGAGCGCGCTTATACCGCTCTTGAGCAGCATGCGGAGTTCCATGTACGCGTATAGCTGGAATACGCGCGGTGCTTCCTTTCTACGTAGTTAGAGGCACATGCCACGCTCCGTTTTCAAACCTTTGGGACACCCAGCGCTACCGTTTCAACGTGGAACGTACGATATAATACTTCCTTTCCAGTCGGATCACATACGGCTCCAGTTTCAGGGATTTCTGATACCCTCCATCTCGTTCCTGCATACGTGTACGTGTATATATATATATATATATATATGTGTAAACAGAACTCGAATCCCGTTGCGTTTTTTGTTTTACTTTCTTTTTTTTTACTAAGATTTTGCAATGGAATTTTTTAAACGTAACAAAAAATATGACTGTACATAAATATGGACAATTTAAAATTGTTGTTATATCGGTCTAGTATCTAAAAAGAAAAAAATAGAAGAAACTTCTGAAATTATATTCAATAACGAATAATCATGCGGGCACGAAAAAGATTCTTAATTTATCCGAAAAATTTTAATCAAATCTTTCTATTTTTTAATGAATATTAAAAAACATCGAAACAAATTTCATCTCGGAGAATCACCTCGATCACACCTCGATCACCTCGTCCACTGTGTACACGGAATCGATTTGTCGAATTTTACGAAGACCCACAAAGGGTTTTCGACGTAAAAGGAGCCCGTAGGAAGAGGGATCTTGATTACTGGCCAAAGACAGGAAACATCGGGAACGTTGGGAAGACCTCTGTCGCTGACGGGTATATCCTTGTATCGTATAAAAATGTATGACAGCGAGGAAATGCTATTTTCCAGCTAGGAGAATTCCATGCACGGAGAGAACGAATTCCTGATGCTCGACGGAGTTCTGGTATCGATTACCAGCCACGGTAAGAGGAGAGAGAGAGAGAGAGGGAGAGAGAGAGAGAGAGAGAGAAAGATAAAGGGAGAGGCGAGTACACCGGTGTCGGGATCGAAAAATTCGCGTATGCAGAGCCAGCGTTGAGAAAAAGTCTCGCAGGATTGGAAATGTGTAAGAAATTTCGAACCGAACGAACCTTACTACCTACGTATTTCGTATTTACGGAGATGGCAAGAAATTGCGTAGAAACCTCTCATTTCTCCTCGAAAGTGCTTGGCTTCGATCTTTGCTCTTCACTCGAAAGCGAGAATTTCGAATTTTAGTCAAGGTTCGTTGAATTGAATTTAATTAATTTTAGATTATTAATAGATAAAAATAAAAATTAAAATTGTAACGTTATAATTTTATCGATATAATAATCCATAATTGCGATTAAAATTCCTAAGTATCGGTGTGTTTAAATTTCTCAAAATATACGTAAAACGTATAACGATTTCCATATTTTTTTGTTATCACCGAGCTCGATCACCGGGTTGCTTCTATCCTTCCCTGTCTCCATTTACGAGATATCTAACCACTATATTCATCGAACAACACGCCCAAACAACTTATAAAAAAAAAAAAAAAAAAAAAATGAGAGAGAGAGAGAGAGGGAAAAAAAATAAAAATAAAATCGAGAGAAGAAAAAAAAAACGATCCAGCTTTACGTCGCTTGAATCGAAGCAATTCAAGTTCATCGCTTCCGTTTCGCTAAACCGAGAGCGCACACACGCGCACGGGCACACGCACACACATACGCGCACACGCGTACTCTATTCGTACACGACTATTCGAACCGCGCTCGAATTACTCGAACGCGTCGAATTTTTCCAATAATTTCTCATGTTCCAGCGTCCAGCCTCGCTTTTCCCCCTCTCCGCCTCTCCCCACCCCGCCCCCGGGCAACGCTTGACTCGGTTTCACCGCGCGCGCGACATGCGATCTAAACGCGTCGCTTTAAATCGTGCCGCGGCTGACGCCGCGGTGAACAAGTGTCAACCGCACCCAGGAACGTAATCCAACCCCTTCCCTAGCCGCTCCAAGCCGCTCACCACACGTTCTTCTCTCACTCTCTCACTCTCTCTGTCTGTCTCGCTATGGGATGGCCATCGGCAAAACGGGACGCGGATCGAGAGCGACGAAGGGAGACGGCGACCATACGCTCCGGGATCCCGTCCGTGGAAGGAGTTTGGGAAGTTATTTGTAGGGAAGGGGGTCGTAGAAAGGGGTCGATACGTATCGCGATTTGCCGGGCGGCCGGGTTATCGGACAGGAACGAAGGGCCCGTGAACGAAGGGGAAAAGCGACTCTTCTCTCTCTCTCTCTCTCTGGCTTGTCGCGGCTTGCGTGTAGGCAGCTCGCCGCCTACGCCCACGTTACCGGACGCCTGGCAGATAGGGATCATCGAGGCGTGTTCTATCGGCCTCATCTCGGGCACCCTCTAACAACCTAGCGATCTATCTTTCTCCCGCTCCCACGAGGCTCTCCGTCGCTCTCCGTTCTGGGTCTCTCTCTCCGTGTTCGGGCCGTGAACGAGCAGCAGCGTGACGCGATGAACGCGAGGTAAGGAGAACGAACGAACGAAAGAAAGAAAGAAGTGGAAGAAAAAGAGAGGAGGGGAAAGGGAACGAGGACGGAAGACCCGTTGGCGCCATTGAAGCCCGAGCATATCTCGGGCGAGGAGGAGAACGCTTCTATGGCACGCCGGGTACCCCGTGCACACACAGACGCGTCCCGTTCTGGGAGGACGGGGGGACACACGAACGGGGTCTATTTTTGTCGGGTGGCGGCGGCGGTGGCGGGACAAAAAGCCTGCGGCTTCTACCCTGCTCCGCTCTGTCTCTCTCGATTCCACGTTTTTTCCCTTCGCCCTCGCTTCGCCTCCCAACCGCCGCTCTTTTCACTCCGTGCGCCTCTTTTTTTGCTGCCACGTCGCTTCTGCCGCGCTCCGTTCTCGTCCTTTTCGCCCCTCCTTCCCTCTCTCTCTCTCTCTCTCTCGCTCCCCGTGGCAACCGTTCTATCGAGCTCACTTCTATTCTCATCCTTCTCGCACTTTGCTAAACTAGCTGCCGTCCTTCCTCGTCTACCGCGTTCCTCTCTCTCTCTCGCACCCGTTCCAACGACGGCCGAAGCAATCGAGCACGCGAGCGACGGAGACGCACGATACCGCCGAGTGCACTTGACAAGGATAGAGAGAAAGAAAGAGGAGAAAGGAGGAAGCCGTGACGGTGGGACGGAAACGGATGTATTCGAGGCGAGGAAGAGAAGCGAGCTTCGGCCGAGCACGGTCGAGTCGAGTCGAGTCGAGTCGAGTCGTGCCGAGTCGAGCCGAGCCGAGCCGGATCGGATCGGGTCGGGTCGCGTCGAGTTGCGTCGAGTCGAGTCGAGTAAGTCGGGTAAAGAAGGATGGAGAAGCAGCCGGCGTGGCGATGGCTACGCCAAGGGCAAAGAGGCGGAAAGAGGAAGAGGAAAGGGAAGCCGCGCGCGTGAAAGACAGAGGGAGAGTGGGACGGACGCGGCGAAAGAACGAGACGGATATAGAGAGCACAGCACGGGATGGGCGAAACGGGTTGGGGAAAAAGGCTGAGGCCGAGGCTCCCTTGGCGGCCCGCTACTAATTGCCGCCGGCCGCTCCTGGCTACGGGCCGCTGAGCATCATGCCACGCACAACAGCCAGCACGGTTATGTTCCGTGGGTTATAGGCGTGACTGTATGGCCGTGGTCCGAGCTCGAGTTACCACGACGCGCGCTTTCGGCGCTCGAGCTCGACCACGTTCGTCCCGCTTTTCGAAACGACGCAGACGACGACGTGGTCTCGATTACACCGCGAGACCTCGGCCGATTAAACTTCACGAATGCCTGTTTCGAAACTTTAACCAACGAGATATATATATATATATATTCGAGTTTTTTTCGTTCTGTAAAAAAAAACGAGATTATCGTAGTAGTCCAAAGGCAAAGGTTTTAAAACCGAAGCAATCTGTAACAAATTTTGATACTCGACTATTTCAAAGTACCAATCGAAGTACTGTCGTCCATTTATCGATAAAAAAAATACCGTCCGTCTTATTTTCACAAACCGTACCGAAAATATATATCGAATAACCAAGGCAAAAAAATGCACAGACCAGACACAGAGATCCCTTCGAAGGGGGAGGTGACGCGGATAAGCGTCAGCCGGTGAAATAACGTTCATTGAGGCGGCGAAAGCTAGCGGGAGAACGACGTCGAGGCGGCGTCGACGGGTTGCGCAAATAAATAAGAGATATGTATAGGTGGCCGTTGGGATATATAAATCGATCGTTACGCCGGTTAAATTCAAAACAGCCGTCGGCTACGTAAATAGGCGGGCGAAATAGCATCGTGCGCGCTGGTGCTTTTCTAAATGGCTCGTCGAGGTGGAGTGGGAGAGGGAGAAGCGGAAGAAGGATCGATCACGTACCAAGTCGAAAGACGAACCGAAATTCCAAGTTTCCGCCGCGATGATCGGGAAACGTGGCTCGCTAATTAGCCGAGCCGACAGCGACCACGAGTTATCGGCACGCAGAGAGGGAGTGAGAAAAAGAGAGAGAGAGAGAGAGAGAGGGGTGATGGAGATAAGCGGCGCGTCTACTTGCACGATCCTCGTGCTAATTTGCGGCGCGAGGGTATCGGGTTTAAGGCCACGCTGTCTGTTCCGTTTTGCGCGATAACGTCTCTCGCGGAATTGTCTTTGCCGGCGTTACTCGCTTCGCTGCGTTCGTTCCTTTTTCGAAATATGTGCATATGACACGTTCGAAATTTATCGAAGGCTTTTTTTTTTTTTACCCTGAATCGATTTGTTTGCTCGTTAGATTTTTCCGTTCGAAATTTATTGCTTGGTAGTATTTCGATGTGGATTTGGGGAAAGATTGTGTACGAGTTTGGGATATTTTTTGGCTCCGTTATTCATTCTTTTTTTTTATTTATGATTCGTTGTGCAAGGTATTCGCGCGATCAAGTGCACGTCTATTAACTATTATTTTTACATTTTCTGTAACAACGTTCTTATTAAATTAGAATTGCAAGCGAAAAAATTGGACATTTTTATAGAAATATTATTAAATCGCAGATATGTAAAAGTGTATCATCGAACGGAAACTCGATGTACAGGACCACCGTCGTCTTGGAGGTTCCTGAACTTCCAAAGAGTTAACGAGCGACTAAGCGTGAAACCACCCCCCGCGCCACCCTTTTTCCTCGGTTGAACCGCGAGCTACGAGAAGATAGCGTTTCGAAACGGGAGAACTAACGGTAACGATAACGAGCCCTATCCAACCGCGGAACAGATATCAGCTCGTAAACCACCGGCGGCGTGTTTCTCCTCGCGAGCGGAATATCTCGTGCAGAAAAGTCTCGCGTGGTTGCATCTCTCAGGCTCAACGACGATCCCACGGAAACGGTAGAGCGTTCTGCATGTACGCCCGTCAATTTCGATCGTTCGCGTTGTTGAATGCGCTCGTTCGACCCTGGACACCGCAATAAACTTCCTCCTCCATGGAAAACCAGTACAATTCGACGATTCCTCGGCTCTCTCCTTTTTTACTTTACACCCGTATTTTATCTCAGATTCCTAAGATTTCCATTCAAATACTTTTCTACCTTCATTAACAACAATATTACACTAAATAATCTAAATAATCGTACAAATTTAAATTCCTTCAAATGTTTGGGAAAAAATCATCGTTATATCTTTTATTCAGCACACTCGACAATTCGAATTTCAAAAATTCGGCAATTTCAAAAACCTACCGCCATCGATCAAAAATCCCCGAATATATTCCTTCCTCGAGCCCCTCGCGTATAGGAAAAAAATTCGAGAAATGGAAAGGACGACACCGGAACGAGCGGGATGGAAAAAATATTGGCGCGCCCCCGTAATGGGTTCCAACCCCTTGCCCTAATATATCCCGTATTCCGGATCTAGCCTAGCGCGCGCGCACCCCTTTCGACCCCTCCCACCCTCTCCCTCTCCCTCTCTCTCTCGATCCCTGTCTCTCGTAGCACGGGCCAACGGCGCACGATTATTATCACCGACCCTGCCCCGATAATGAAAGTACACGCACGTGCTGGTATTAGTGTCGACAGAGCAGCGGGGTTCGCCGCCTGGTTGCATTCAGGCCCCGGACAGCCACTGCACACACGAGGCGGGGAGCGGAGTGGGGAGGGGGGAGGTACACAATGAGGGTGGCTCCGCTGTTTCGGCTCCGCTGAGTCACGCACTAAAGAGAAACGCGTGAGGTCTCTCCCGCCGTGGCCCGGACGTGGGCCTTGATCCCGTCCGTTTTTTCTCTCTCTCTCTCTCTCTGGAAATTTTATTTTTTTACTCGAATCCTTTCTTCGTTCGACTCGTCTCAATGGTGGATCGGGATTATTAATCCATCGATCCGTCCACGAATGTGCTGGCCAACATCACGAATCGTTCCACAAGGGAGATTTTTCTACGAATACAGATGTTGCTTCGAAAGTATTTTTTCCTTTTTTTTCTCTTTTTTGGAAATCTTAATTTCCGCGCGATTGTTACGAAAATTAGAAAGTATTAATCATCCAATTATTTTTAATTTATTCTCGATATAATTCTCTCGTTGAAATTTTAATTCATTCAAGAATTTTCGAAGATCCCGAAATTTGGTTGTTCGTCGAAGGAGAGATTGAGAATTGTGGAGCGGAAAAATTCAAAGAGCGTAAGCGGGATTAAAAACAAAATCCCTCACCCTTGAACGTGTACACATTCACGCACAGGGCCGAACGAATAAAAGGGTCGAATTGAATGGACGATTTCGCGGTGGCCAAGACTATTAGCAGAAGAGGAGAGGGAAGAGGGGAGGGATGGAAGGAGAAGGGAAGGGAGGGGAGAGGTTCAGGGTGGCTCGCCAAAAAATCCCCGAGTGCACTAGTCGGACCGTGTCGGGTGGTTTCTAGCTGCGGCACATTATTTTCTGCTCTCCTGGAGGAGGTCAACTGTTTTATTGACTGAGGGGTCGTCGAGGTGCTCTCCGCCACGGAGAGGAGAACCACGGGTTACGGTTAACCGAGCCAAACCTCTGAAATCGTAGCGGGGAATTATCGGTTCGGTTGCCCGCTCTGCTCCGTTTCCTCTTTTTCCTCCAAGGACGCGACGAGTTCCCTCCTCTTGGATGGAAACGCGCCGGCCGAAAACCCTTTGAAAACGTTTCTGGAAAATATGCACCGCGTCGAAATATCGAGAATGTTGCTACTACCGTTGAAACTAAGTTTTTTTCTTCCCCCTTCCCCTGTTGTTCCTATTTCCTGGTCGATTTCGATCATGAAAGAGAGAGATTTTCAATAATTTTTTTTGGTAGGTTTAGGTCGAATTGAAAGATATAAGTCTTTTGAAATTCGGGAAGCTTTTTAAATAATTATGAAGATAGGTCGAAGAAATCGTGAAACAAGAGATAGACATACACGCGAAATTGATCGTTGGATTTACGATATATCGATGAGATTAACAAATTCTTTTCAATATATACATATTCTTAACCTGGAACTATACGAATTTCGAATGAGAATGTGTCATTTTCAAAAAGAAGTCAATTTCGATATAAATCATTTGAAAATTGAAACCTACAAAAATCTATCTCCAGTGAACATTTTTGAAAATCAAGAAATTTCGCAAGAGAGAAAAAATTCACTGAATCATTTTTGTCCATCCATGTTTCGACGAAGAATCTCTTGGTTTTATTTGAAAAAAAAAAAAAATAAATAAATAAATAAAAAAAAAATGAAAAAAGGAAAAAAAATCCGAAGCGCAGGAAGTTTTCCACTGTGCAAACAGCGAACCATTCCATCGGGAAAGCAAACGACGTCCCGACGATTAGCCAGCTCGCCGGATAAAAAAGGAGAAGCGAAAATCGTTGGTCGATCGTCACGGTAACAGATGCCACGATTGCGGTGTCGGATCGACCGCTTTCTATTGAAGCAGCAGCCCAGCCGGCCGCAATCTTTTCCGAGCGACACACACACGCGCGCGCGCGCGCACGCACACGTGCACACAAAATGGGAGAAGGCCGCGGCGATGGATAGGACGTACATATACGAGGCGAGCCACATACACGCGAGATCGCTTTTCAACACTTATCTTTTCGTCCAAATTAACCCTATTAGTGGGGATTTTCCGATTTTGAAAATTTGGAATATTTCCGACGCGAATAACTTTCGATCCGCGAAAGAGATGTTGACTTGTGGACGAAGATTATTTAAATACCTGGTAAATATGTAGAAGAATATGTAAGTTTTCACGGAAAAGTTAGATAATGGCTGTATGGATTTCTTTTTTGTTTAAATATTTTCTCTTTGAATTATTATCTCTTTCCTTCGAGGAATTATTTTTCCTTATATTTAGCGTGATTTAAACTTTTTTAATCTCAACTTCTTCACTCCTCCTCGAACCGAACAATTTTTCCTAAATTCAAAACTCAGATTCGATTCTTCCACTAGGTTAAACTAGGTTAAAGATTCTTTTAATCGCAATTCTTTCGCGTCTTTTCGATCGAAATACAATTCCACGAAGCCTCGCGCGTCAATAACCCACTCGATACTTTCAAACCCGCATGCCTCTCCACTCTTTTATCCGCCGCTCTCCCAAAGCCTACGTACCTAACAGTATCTCTAAAGGCGATAAAAAAAAAAATCGTTCAAAATACCGTTCCAAAAAGAAGAAAAAAAGAAAAAGAAAAGAAAAGAAAAGAAAAAAGAGGTCAGTCGCCAAAAAATCCGCACACGATCGGATCTCTTTCGCAACAATCGTGGACGTTCCACCCTGTGCGGTAACCATTCCGGCAATTTTCAACGAAAAAACGTGCACGTAGAGGCAGGCAAGCGAATGCGCGTCCTTCTCCGTAATGCTCGGGGCCGGTCGTCGCGTTTTTTCGGCCGCGCTCGTTCCGGCGCGCAACCGAGCGTGCCTTTTCGACGGCGGCGCGCCGTGTCGTCGGTGAAACGCGTGCGTGCATGCGTGCGTTGGCCACACACGTGTGTATATATACGTACACCACGGCAGGCTATGCGCGATCGTCACGTACACACGCAGACGCCTACACGAGGACGAGAGACAGCCGCCGCCGCCGCACGCTCACGGGCCCGTACTTGTACGGGACCTTTAGCGGCTCGTGAGCCACACAGTCGGGACGATCAATGACAACCCGTCCCTCCCGCCACATCCCACGGTGCCGCTCGTGTTCACGGAAGGCACGATAAACGCTCTCTCGCTCCGGATCACGGGTCTCGGAGAGAACGTTCCCCCCACCCCTCGCCCCGCTCCACCTTCCCCCTCCCATTTCGCGCTAGCTTCCATCCTCACCCCACTCTGCCCACGTCTCACTAATCCCCACTCCTCTCCCTCGCTCCATCGTCGTTTCTCTTCTCGGCATACAGGCTGTGCCGCCGCTCCGCCAACGTCGCTCCTCGCTCTCAATCAAGATAGACGCGCGCGAGAGGCTTAGCACCGAGGCGAGGAGGCGAGAGAGCGTCGGCAGAATTTCTCCGTGACTCGAGGGAGAAGCGACCGATATATAGGGGCGGCGAGGATGACGCGGGGATCGGAGAACGGACCGAAGCCACAGGCGGCGGAACCGAGAAGGGAGACTTACTGCTTCGAGTCGCAGCCGCCGCTCGAGGGGACGACGAACGAACGAACGAACGAACGAACGAACGAACGAACGAACGAACGAGCGAGCGAGCGAGCGAGGTGGGCAGGGTGGATGGCTTGGGCGGGTGGGTGGATGGGTGGGTAGCGATGGGCGCTCGAGACACGAGCTCTCGAACAATTTCCAGCGCGAATACGCCGCGATGATATCTCCGCGGGGAAATTGCCGCGACGCTGGTGCAGCAGTTGGGGTGGAAAGGATTAATTGGTGATCCGGGTTTGTTGATAGCGTTGCTGGGTGAAATGTTGGCTTTTTCTTGTTTTCCCTTTTTTTTTTTTTTTTTTTGTTTTCGAACGGGGACTTTTTTCGAGTGGAGCGGCTGGTGTTGACGGTGGAAAGAGGCTGGTTCGAGGGATTTTTGGCGTTGGGATGATTCGGTCTGGCGGATTAGAAAAATTGTCGCAACGATTGATCGCATTGTAGAAATACTTAGGATTCTCTCTCTCCCCTCTATCTATCGTTAACACTTTCGTTATGTAAAAAAATAAATAAGAAAGTAAGAAACGTTTATTCCTTTTTCTTACGAAGGAAATGCAATTTAGATTAGATAGCGGTGACTCAAAATTTTCCGTACTTGCAAAAACGTGAAATCAGTATTACGTAACACGCGACATCTGTGGATCCAAATTTACATAAAAATGACGCTATCTCACCGCTATCTATTTTTTGCTCATTACGATACGAAAATGTCAAATGCAAAAACTAAAATCCAACCATATACCATCATATTACGATAAACAATTTAAGACTTCGCTATCTCATACCGTACCAAAGTTTCTCCAAAAATACATTCTATTCTAAATATATCGAACTCGAAGCTCGACGACAATTTACGAAAATATCACAACCGAAAGTAATAACGAATAGTTGTATGATAAAACGCCGTTACAATTTCTTGAAAATCCCCGAAACTTCCTCGAATTCAACTGGTTCCCATCGCGTCTCGTAACCATCGCTGAGGGTGGCCGGTATAGAGACGCGGCAAAGCGCGGCCGAGAGAAGGAACGTCGTCGCCGAGCGAGCGAGACAGGGATAGCGTGGGGTCCTGCGAAGGCAGCGGTGCGAACAGAGAAAGGGAGAGACGAGAGAGAGAGCGAATGGGGAGACGCGAGGGAAGGAGAGAGAGGGAAAGGCGGCGAGCGGATACCGGCGCAGCCTGTCTGTGCCTCTGCTTCGGAAAGTGACTAATGACTAGCCGGCCAGACCTACTCTTCTGCCACCCAACGAGAGAGAGAACGAGGGAGCGCGCGCCGCGCCGGGAGAGAACAGATACCGTAGAGGTGAGCCACTGTTATCTCGCGGCCCTCGACGACGGTCAACCGTGAAAAATGACTATCGCGACGAAGAAATATTTTACGGGCGGCGCGTTCGAGCGGCGTCGTTACGCGCCGTGAGCACACACCGTGTGCAACTAAAGGAAAAATAAAGGAAAAGGAGGAGGAAAATAAAAGAGAGAGATGGAGAGACGAGAATCGAACGGAGAGAAAAGAGAAGAGGAGGAATGCGCGAGAGAGGTTCGGCGACGGAAATCGTCTAGAAAAGGAAAGGAGAATTGTGCAGGTATGAGAGGAATCATAACGGCGACACTATCGGCTGGTATTTTATTGGATTTTAGAGATACGACAATTTTTTCTCGGATTTTGAAATTAAATTTAAATCTCGAATTAAACACTTGCTTATATCGTTGATTGTGTGTATAATATATATTACAGGTATCTCGAGGAATCTTATCCTCGTAAAAAAAAATCGATGAAAAATTAATGTCATTTCCTAAATCTCAAATATTTTCTTAAAACATCGCACGTCACGGCCCGATCACGATAATCAAAACCTCTTAAAATCAATTCCTATTTTCTACACACCTCTCCGTTCCTATCGTTTCTCTCTCCTAAAAAAAGAACTATTTCGATATCGATTGATATTGATATCTCCCCAAACTCTACACGTGGCCGTTTGTTTGGCCAGACAGAACGCATAGGTAGCATCGTGATCGACCTCGAACGTGCCAAGATCCTCGTCTCTGCTACGATTCGAGTAGCATTCGAGAGGTATAAAGCATCGTGGATCGAATGGAACGAGAGCCGCCTCTCCCCTGATCGATCTCCGCCGCGACTAGTACGCGGAACTGAATCCGGATCGGATGAACGAGGGAACCGGGCAACTTTATGCGCCTGCTCTGTTTCTCTTCCTTCCGTGGGAAGCGATCTCTCTCTCTGCCACCGCCTTCGTTGCCTCGCTCTTCGTTTCTCGCCCCCTCCTCCCTCCCTTCCTCCCTCCCTCTCACTCTCTCGCGTTACTTCCGCGCCTGGAATCCCACGCTTACGCCGCTACGAACGTCAGAGGCGTAAATCCGAGAGAGCTTCCTGGGCTGCGAAGCGTCGCGGCGTCGTTAATGATAGCTCCGAGCCGCGCTCTGCCTTTCTGCCTCGCGCGCTCTCTCTCTCTCCCTCCCTCTCCCTCCCCGTGCTTCGCTATTTCCTCTCTCTCCAGCTCTGTGGCCCCGTCGCCGCCTGAGAACGCGTTTCGAGACCCAAAGCCTCGGGAAAACGCGCGTTCGTTCGCTCGTTTACTTCTACTGGCGGCCGTGAGTCCATGTCGTATGGCAGACGAAACTTTTGGGTTTAAGAAGATTTATAAACGTGTTCGTGAATCGAATTTTTCAATCGAGTCGAATCATCGACGTTGATGTTTTTTTTTTTTCTTTTTGTCGATGAAATATCTGTATACATATTTTATTTTAACGAAAGTTAATTACTTACATGTTTCATTCTGTATTTTCCTATTATTTTTAATCTCGAATTAAGGATTATACTTGATTCTTTCCGCGAACGATGGCATTGAGATTATAGAAAAGATTTTGTGTTCTATCCTGAATATTTTTTAATGAAACGTATCGGCTGTTTTCCTTACACACGTCTTTTTTTCCAACTTTTTGTTTATACTTAATTAATTTATTGCCTTATGACTTTTCCAAATCGCATACGTCATCAGTATATCTATTTACAACTTTAATTACACACAATTTAAATATGTAGATCTGTAATCTCGAAGCAAGATCTGAACTGAAGAAATTACGAGTTTTTTTATACGAACTTGTGTATTTTATATACAAATACGATGTAAAAATCTTAAAACGCGAAATATAATATGCTAATAATCCCAATCATTTCGTAATCAAATGATCCAACGACATCGAAGCTCGGGCTCGGTGATCATCTCCTTTTTTTACATCATACAAATCGTGTTTCCAAGTAGTGTACAGAAGTCAAGATACAATCGCCACGTGTACTCAGATTAGTCAAATGACTATTCACTATCCACATAACGTTATTATAATTCCTCGATTTTTAATCATCCTCAAACCTTAATATTCAACCATATTGTTAAAAATGCTTCCTCAAAAAATTATCCTTCCACGGGAAAATAAATTATTTAATTTTCTAAAAATTTCTGTCGACTCGAAGACTTGCGATTCAATAATTTTAAATTATCGAAACAAAAAATCATCGATTCTTCAAAATGAATTCGTCTTAAAAAATTCCAAAACTCTTAACAGGAAAAAAGAACGGTGACGGTACATCCGCAGAGAGATGTCTGTGCAACTATCCACGGGAGGACGATCGAGAACTCTCGATAATACAACGAACGGTGTTCGCCGACTCGAAGAAAGCCTCGAGAATCGATTCCAATCTGGGTGATATCCAACGTCGGACGTTCCCTCGCGCGCGATCCTCTTGTCGGAAGATCGATCCACGGAAAAGGGGATTACCATACGCCGCTCCGTCGGACAACTTATTATCGGTTATTTATCACGACGGCCCGTGACTGAAATTTTTTCGCGGCGAGCGAGTGTATCTCTCTCCAAGACTCGCAGAGATCGTTCGCGTTCCACTTGCGAGATGGGAGAGCCGAGCGAGGAAGAAGAAGAGGGCCGCGGCGATCTCGCGCGTGAGAAATGGACGAGCCATTAAAGCTGGCCGAGATCGAAGGCCGCGGCGAGTTACGTCGGGAATTGCCGCGAGAGTGGATCGAGAGAGATCTGGGACACTGGTCGGACGACAAAAATGAAAATGGAGCTCAGAATTTTTGATCTTCCAAGAATATTTTAGGATGGACGAGATTTTACGGTGGAAATACATCTTTAATTATTATAATTATCATAAAAAAAAAACTCACAGAACAATTCAAACGATGTTTAAAAATAATCCAAACGTTCCACTTTTATCCCACCTATTCTATCATCTAAACAATCGCGAGCTTCATCGATAAGCTTCCCCACCTCGCCTCCCTTCCATCGCTATTCGCCTCAAACTTCAACTTTCAATATCCTGTCGTCCGTTTATATCTCTATAACGAAGGAATCCGTCCATGGATTCTAGAGTCGTAGAATGTAATCGCTTCGTGACGAAACTTCGCGGAAACGACGTTACGTGAAGAGAGACCAGCGAACAAACGACAACGAGCAAATCTTAACCGTTCAAGTATCGACTAATACCGCGCACATTTTACACTTCACGCTGACATTTTGAAAACTATCCACTAAATCGAAATCCAAAATATATAATCACGAGAATTCACGAATCACGAATTCACATTCACAAATATAATATAATCCGGTTGAGAGTTACGTAAAAATTCATGTAGAGTGATTACGTATGAAAAAAAGATAATACAAATCAATAACGACGAATATTAATTACCGATATCTTAACCGTTCTAACCGTTCTACCGAAACTGAATTGAAAATGTCTCCGAGAGAGAAGTATCACGGTTAAAAACTATCTTTCCAAGTATCGTCCTATAAATAGAGAAACATCTTGATCGGACTTCTCGATACTTTTCGATCAGATTTCTGCAAAGAGCCGTAGGCGTTGAAACGGTTAAAAGGAAGCATCGAGGCAACCGGATCGAAGTGCTGTTGCTCGAGGCTTTGTTCACGTTGGACGAACAGCGGACACGCCATTGGCCACCATTGCTGCCTATACGGTCCGTGTAATTAGATGTAATTAAGCAGCCACCTTATCCGACTGCCTTCTCTTCCCTTTCCCGTCTCACTCTTTTTCTTTCGCCTCATCCCGCCTCGTTGTATAACACCAAACTCGCGATTCATTTTCCCGACAACCGTGCCCGAGATTTCTCGCGGTTTTTCCACTTACTAGATAAATTCTCGACCCGTAACGCCATTGGACAACGCCGCGCGATTTCACCGAGAAAACGTTTGCGGTCGACAGCTAGGCACTTGAGCGCCCTCACGCGAAGGCGTTTAAACGCGACAACTTCCGAGCATGCCGGTTTTATGGCGAGTTTTCGTGGATCGCGATACACGGTTGCGTTGAATACTAGGTATGTTGTCGACTTTCTTCTACAATATCTGTATCTTCGTTGGCCGCCATTTTAATTTGAAGAGACACCAAGTTTCGGACATTTGTGGTTATGTTACGTTTGTTTCACGGTATTTGTGCATATTTGTGCATATTTTCGTTTCAAGATTACCGGATGAATTCGAGAATCGTTCAATGTGCGACTGAATTTGTTTATATTGTAAAAGATTGTTAAATATGGCTTTAGAATACGAAATCGGACGATGTTCACGGTTGGCGAGAAATGGACAAAGTGGACGCGACACGTTTGCCTAGTATTTGCGAAGCAAAGTTTAAAAACGATGACTATGAGTGTAACTGAACCGAAGCAGACTGAAGTGTGTTTATACGTGGTTAGAGTATATTCAGTGTAGTGTCGGACAAATGTGCGAACTCAATATGAAGTATTTTTAGCGCAGCTTGCTTCGAAAGATTTGGTTACCAACTATTCGACTCGTGATTTTCGAGATACATTTCGTTTTACCTCGATTCGCAGGTGTTTCTGTACCAGTCAGATCCATCTTATTCAGAATTTCTTTTTTTTCTTGCTAATATCTTCTACCTATAAATTTATTGATATTACAATGAATATTACAAGTTATAAATTTTTTCGAATATTACACGTTAAATAAAATAGCCAACGATATCCATGATTCGATAGAAATTCATTTCTAAAAAAATTTTCCTAACAACCTAACCTACAAATCGCTCGCCATTTACTCCACTCGGTATAAATAAACGATTTTGATTAAACTTACATAAGACGACCCTTAAATCCTATGTCTTAATATCTTTCGAAAACAAATAGATATATAAAATCGAATAATCATTTAAACATAGAGGCAGATTTCGCGTTTTCCCTTGTTATCTCTACCCGTTCGAACAAATAAACAATTATTCTCAAACATCCGAACTTCGTCTGACTGGTTGCAATTCCCCGGAACTGTTCGTGTATTCCGCTTCAGCGGTATTCCGCGAGGAACACACGATAATCTCTACACCAGAAACAGAGACTCTACTCACCTTGTTATGCGGCAACTGTGTGGGCACGTACAACGGTGGATCCAATCCGGGACTCGTCACCGCGTGACGTCCGATAATCCTGTCCGCCGGTTTCGCGTCGTATCCTTCCGGCTGCCCGATGTGGAACCCCTTGCTCTTCACCCAGAATCGAAACTTACTGTTCTCCGCACTGTTCACTTCCTCACCTCTCAATGTTCGCAATATACGCGCGTACTTTTTAATCGTGATCGTCTTAGTCTTGGCCAAATCGCCGTACGTTTTGATCACCCACGGTTGATACGCGTTGAACATACTATCGTTCTGAAACTTCTTCGGCAGGCTCGCGTTCTCCGCTTGTCCCTTTTGCATCCCGTAACCGGCCCCGTTTACGCCAGTCGCGATTCCAGAGAACGGCATGGGCACGCCGTTCTTCGAGTCCATCGCGCTACCACCGTTTCCATTCCCGACGTAGGCATTGTTCAATCCGGATGCGGCCGAGCTCAACGAACCACCGGTCATATTCGAAATGTCCAGATACGAGACGGACGAGCTCTTGCCCAGGTTCGTCGCGTTTCCCACGAACGTGGCCATAGACGAAGACATATACGGTATCGGGGTGGGCATGCTGAGGCTGCCGGCGCACAGACCGGCGGTTGGACTCGAGGCCATGCTCAATCCAGCCACGGAAGCGTACGTAGACACATCGGACATGTTCGTGGTTTGCCAACTACTGGACAGCACACTGTTATTGGACACGGGATCCGACGTCGTGGATACCGATGCCGTGGACGTTTTCGTTTGCGCGTTTCCGGACCTCGACACAGAACCACCGCGATTTTTCGACGAGGGACTCGTCTCGGGCGACGAGGAGGACGCGTTCGAAGACGACGAAGATGTCGCTTTAGTCGCGTTCGTCGACGTACCACGTGACTTCTTGGTAGGTGGCTCGTCCCGTGCACTCGCGTTCATCGAGTTCAGATTACCGTGGGACGGGCTGTTGTTGTTCTCGGACCTTGAACGTTTGCTGGACGAGCCAGTGGCCGACGCGGATTGTCCCGACGGGGTCGGGGAATTGTTCACTGGCACTCTGCGACGGAGTCCCATTGTCGCGCTGGCCATTATTCCTCGGGTATATTTAGTGCCGACCGCTAGCCGGTTTCCCCGCTGACGATCGATTTCACACTGTCACTAGTTCACCGGCCGCGTCGTCGTCGATCACCGAAACCGTCAGCCGCCAGCATTATCGTTCGTACGCGGGTACACGCGCCGACAGACGGACACGCAGACACGTACGCCGTGCGCGCACAGATGGGACGAAATACACGAGACGACCGATACCACACCGAGCGAGGGTTGTGTGTGTGCTTGTCGGACCGGGCCGTTGTATATCGACGATGTCCAGTGGCGACGGTCCAGTCGTTCTCGTGTCGGGATGATGCCGCGTCCGGAAAATCGGGACCCAGTCGCTCGCGTAGCGAGTTGCCTCGGCTGGAAAAGAAAAAGAGCAATGGAACGTGTGACAAGTGGAATTAGCTATGCACTATTAACCGACGGAAACGGTTCAAATGAGGCCGGCTCCCGCTAATGGAACTGGCCAAGTATGTAGGTGGAAACCTATCGGCGGGCAGGGTAATAACGCGATGCTGAAATTTAAATATTAGAAATCGATCTTGCTCGCCTCCTTTCCCTCTGTCGAGAAAAATTTCCTCATCTCGTCATTTTTCGATCGAGAATCGTTGAATATTTGAGATTCTCGTATTAAACGAGATAGTATTACTTATCACGAATCAGGTTATATCAGTATATAGATTAAAAATGATATTTGTCAAAATTTTGCCTCGATCAACAACTCTAATTGGATTTACGTTAACCGAGATTTTTCTTTTTCGTTTACAATTATTTCGTTTAATTTACATGCCGTTTATAAAACATATGTATATATACACGTAGTCGTAGCTCAACTCTCGTACAATATCGTACAACTAGCAATTCCGCTGTAACGAAAGAATTAACATTGCATTAAAAACAAAATTGCATTAATATTGTGTTAATATTAAAATATGTTTATAGTCGTTTTACAATAAAAGTTAATGGAATCCTCTGTTGGTTATATAAAAATAATTTAAGATTATTTAGGTTAAAAAAAAAAAATTTGTAATCAGGACCTAAATAAACTATAATTGATATTGATCGAACGTAATAAAAAAAAAAAAAAAAACTTGTCTTAAAAATACAAATTATTACGACGTCTCCGAAAGTAATCGAAACGTTCGATTTTCAGAGGTTAAGAAATAATAATGTCGCGTAAAAAAATATTTCCCAAAAAACGTATGTTGTACCGTCCATATGTCTTTAAATACATTTGTATAAACGACATAACAATTGAAAATTAACATCCCACGGCCCTGAAATTCGAGTTTTTTTTTTTTTTTTTTATCTTTCCTTATGTATATTTCATATTGCCGTTTCATGAATGCAATTTTTTTTTAACCATGAGACCGACTTTATAATTTCGCAATACGTCGACGAAGTATATAAAAATTCTTTTCGTAATCGTAAATTAAAAAAAAAAAAAAGAAAAAGAAAAATGAAATAACAACGAATAACAATTAATATCAATTTCAATAAGAGAAAATGTCGTATTAACGAGGTTAGAGAGACTTGCTTGTCAGCACGTCAGAATCCTTATCTCGTTCGAGAAGACTGTCAAAGGATTGGTGTCCGTCAGGATTAACCTCCAGGTGAAAGAAAGTATTATGAACGCGAAACGCATTTCCGTCTATCATCGTAACGCGTCTCTACAACCTTTAACAGTGTTTCCTAGTTAACGGTAAAAACTTCCTTCCATTAAAGAATATTATTCCTTTCTTCCTAACCTCGAAAAAAAAAAGAAAGAAAACAAAGAAAGAATACCGTAAAAAAGGACGACCACCATCAAAACTTCATCTCGAGTCGAAAATTGAAAACAAGGAGGGGAGGAAAAAAAAAGAACACTTTTTGTCGAACTTTTTGTTTTTTAAAAACGTTCCAACGAGTTTAACGAGATCGATATAGAGACGAAAGATTCTTCGCCACGGCTCGTAACGAGCCGCGTTTCCGTCACACGTAAAACGACGTTCGTCCTCGAGAGGATTGCAAAGGCTCGAAAACACTGGGAAAAGGAGCAAAGGAAGGGGGAGGAGAGGAGGGAGGGAAAGGAGAGGGGGGGGGAAGGATTGTAATGGTGGGTCGTCGGTTGTCGTTCAGCCACGAAGCTACAAATTCGCACGTCACCCGACTATTCGGGCTCGTGCATGCGCGTCGCTAATGGATTTTCGTAAGACAGGTGTTAGAACGGCCGCGCGACATAAATGGTATGCAATTAGACACGAGCGCGACTCGGACGGTGGCGCGGCGAATTAGGAAACCGGTTATTTAACCAGCCACCGACTTCCTTCGCGTGTCGTGACCGCTTCCACTATGCTGACGAGTCGTTGGCAAAGTAGCGAGGCGTGCAACATTTTTTTCTCTTCTTCTTCTTCTTATCTTCGAAAATTTATCATACAGAAGAAGATATCGTTATATTATCGAAACGAAGAAGAAAAATTTTAATCGAATGATATTTTATAATGTCGATGTCGGGAATAAATTTGGCGAATTATTATATATAAACAAATTATCGATGATTGCGCGTCTGATAAAATATTCGAAAGCGAAACAAGCATTTTATTTCAAAAATCAATCGATCGTGTAAAACGTATATATATATATATTTTTAATGTATTTTCCGATTTTAAAATATCTCGCATTATGGGATATAAATATACAAACGTATAATAATTCGGAATCGTGTTTTTTTTTTTTTAATTATAATTATCGCGTTTGCAAACCACCGTCACGTAGCCGAACCGGGAGAAAAGAAAGGGAGAAAGTGGGAAAGCGGTTCACGAAAATGGAGAAGCGAACTTTTAGCGTTCCCTCGTCGCCCCTCACCATTACGTCCCATGATTCTATACGCCCTATCTCGGATCAAACTAACCTCCTCGACGCGACCGTCTGTTGTACGATCGAGTCGGGACGAAATTTTTCTTCGATGGGAATTTCGAATTTCATTTTTTTGTTTCTGAAATAGAAAAAATAAATAAACATTACTAAAAGAAATATCGAGCATCCTTACGCTTTTGCTCGAAGAAATTTGGTGTTCACGTGAATGCTAGAACAAAAACGTATCGAGATTAGGATTCTCTCAAGATCAAAAAGTAACCTCAAAAATCCGAATTATAAATTCGAACCAAATTTTCCTTCTCATAATTATCGGCAACGATACGACAACCGTAACGAACTGCAAGTATATCGAGAGATAGGCCGTGTCAGATAATCGCGAAGCAAACTCGACGCTAATTCAATAAGGCCGATCGCGGACCATACGTCGCGATAGCCTGGATCGTGTAATGAACTCGCGGCGATGTATCCACGCTCCTTTAGATAACAAGTGAAACGGAAAGAGAAAGGAGAGAAAGAGAAATATATATAGATAGGGAATTCCCGAATTGACACGTTTAAAATTAATCTATCACGAAAGCTGAATAATTTTTTTCGAAAATTTCAAAGAATCTACGAACATTATCGAAAAAGTTTATGGAAGACTTTATAAGTGGATCTGACGATATCATTGATCTGATTTCGAAAATATCGTCAAGATATTAACTGGATTTAATTTCTACACGGAAGTCTTGATTTTTTTTATACTTATATAGATACGCATTTTAGATCTAACAATCGATTCGGATTTTTTCCAATATCTTTCGATTCGGATTGGATCTTTTCCCAAGATTTTTTTTAGCAAATATCGGTGCATCACGTCGTGACGTTCAACACTCGAGTCACGATCCTTATTAACGTAACTCGTTAAATATCAAAGTCTATCGATTTTTTCTCTCTCTCTCTCTCTCTCTCTCTCTCGCTGAGAGAGTAAGCATTGGAGCCGGCAACAAACGGTTGAAAGTTTGTCTTCTGGGAATTTCGATAACTATTTTGGGATGGAGATTACGCGAGCCATCGACTATTTTCGGCCTCCCTGTACGATATTACACAAGTGTAGTAGTTTCACTTTTCACTTCTGACACGTTCTAATTACTCACGCTTGATAATAAAGCAACATCGAGTTATCGCTAAAAAATAAGAAATTAGGGGGAAAAAAAAAAATATCCAAAGCTTAAAAATTCCAATTACCAATTCAGGAATATCAGAGTTTCTATTTCCGTCAACTTCGAAAAACCAAGGAACGGTTAAAAATTTCTCAACGATGTATCGACGACCAAAATATTCATAAATATTCAAAATCCTGTTTAAATTTCACTTTCCACGATTCCTACTTCCCATCCACTTTTCCAATACCCCCTCTTATCGTTCTTTCTTTCTTTTTTTTCACAATTTCTTTCCAAAAAACTTTCCCCGAATCCGTCACGAAAGTCACGATCGAGGAGGGGGATCGTGTGGATGGAGATCGATCGATCGTGAGGAATTACGATCGAATCCATCGGTGAAACGATAACGAAGAGTCCGAGAAGGGAACCGATGGAACGAGGCCGATAGCCTCGCCACGATATAACCGAGCTCCTTTAGGTGGCAGAAACGAGGTCTTTAGCGCGGCTGCGGCTTAAGGCGCGCTGCTTACTGTAAATTATCTTCGGCGTCATTATCAAAGATTGCACGCGCGACCAAGAATGAAAATCGAGGGGAAGAAAGGAAAAAAAAAATGGACGCCTATCCTCCACTTCTCCGTCTTTCTCTTTCTCGTTATTGTTTCTCATCGTTCAAGTTTATTTTCTCTTTTTCTTTTTTTTGGATAATTCATACATCGCCAATACTTGAACATTTGGAAGACAGGTATACATATATTCGTGTTTTTAGATTTTTAAAACTATCGTTTTTCAACTATGGACGATGTAATTGGTTTGGTGAATTAATTAGATGGAGGTGGTGTAATTAATCATCGAGAAAGGTCAATAATCCCGTGTTGGCGTAAGAACGAAGCGAGCTGGAATTGGAAGATTCTTTCGTTTTTGAGGGAGTAAATGTTTCGTTGGAAAAAATATATTTTTTTCGTTACTGAAACTAAATAGCTCGTGTTTGAAGAATGGTAATAGGTGCGTACACCGTTATATTTTTTTTTATTTTTCATTTTTTAAGGAATCGGTAGACCTTGAAATATCGTTTTATATTTCGGCTGTGTCAATGTTGAAATCGCGGTTTTGTAAAGTTTTTGCTCGTCCGAATATACATATATATATAAAGGAACAAGAGGAAGAAAGAAAAGAAAAGGAAGGAAGCGAATAAACATGCTTTCACGCTCCAAAGTTGCTTTCGGAAGATCGCAGATGCAAGCGTCCGTTCTCTCTGTTCTCCATGAATATTTCTATAATATACCGCAAGAATCTTGCTTCTTTTTTTAAAGAAAAATTTACATTCACATTTACGAGCTCGAAAAAAGATAGATAGATACTTTCCAATCTAAAAAACTGAACTATGATAATAATCCTCTCGAACGAATTGGTAACCTAAACAACTGCAAGAATTCTAAAAAAAAAGAAAATCGATCCAAATATGATATAATAAAAGAGAATACGAAGAAATTCGTTACCGTTGTTATTGTCGGCATCAATGAATCGAAATTAAGGAGAACAATACCAAGATCCATCCAGCCTTGACACGCCGCCGCTTCTCCGCCGTATAATCGGATACTTCTAATCTCGTCCCCCCTCCCTCCCTCCCTCCCTCCCTATCGATAATGCAAGACGCGGATCTTTGAAATTATATAGCTCAACGGAATTCTCAGCCGGAAAACCCGTACGCGAACGATCGAAGGAATGCGGTGCGCGCACGCGGGTAAAATTGGAGCGGCCGGGGAACGAACGAACGAACGAACCCGACACCGACACCGACACGGCGCGGCGTCGAGGACGTTAATCGCGCAAAGGAATCGAGAAAATTGAAGGCGACACGTCACCTTTCACGCGAACTGTGGCGGCGGGTCGTGCCGCGATTTTCCCGATCGCCAGCCACGCAACGCCTCCAAACCAAACCATTTTTCTTATCGTATATAATAGAACGCAACAAGTCTTTGGCAGGTGACGCTTGTTTCCCCTTTTCTTCTTCTTCTTCTTTCTGTTTTTTTCTAGATACGTGGATTTTATTACGCAACGAATCGAGACTCGTTTTTTTTTTTTGATATCATCGATGAAATTTAGTAAGTTTAATCGTTTAATCGAATTTACGAAACGATTATTTAAAAATAAAGATTACGTTTTTTTTTCCTTTCTTTTCCTTTTTTTTTTGTTTCAGGTTTAATTGAAAATATCATCGATTTTCACCATAACGCATATTGTTATTTCCCCGTGTATTATTAACCCTTTGAGGGCGATGAACCCGTATGTACGGGTTAACAAGAGCCGAAGAGAATACCTGTGTACGCGTGTGTCTGGGAAAAATAATTGATACAGTGCTACAGTGTACGTTTAAAGAAAATAAAAACTAAAAATGTATATAAATGTAGATATGTAAAAAAAAAAGAAAAAAAAAAAGGTAAAGTAAAATACTAATTTGATCTCTGTGAAATTTCTATCGCATGCCTTATCCGTTCATCTAACCTCTGGATAAAACGTTTATATCCATTATCATGGAAATTTTTCACGTTACATTTGCCACGACTTCTTCTTCGAGAGATATCTAGATACCTGGTGAAAAATTTTTCCCCAACCGAGCTTTTAATTGCAAACCTCGTACAATTTATCGAAGATGTATTCTTTCCACGCGGCGCGACCTCTCGCCAATTTAATCTCGAGCCTCGATTCAAACACACACGATCCCGACCACGCGCGGAATTTTTCTCACTTTTTAACGGAAAAACTTTTCCTTCCCCTCCCCGGTGGCGAGTCGCCCGTACATATTTTTCCAAGAAACAAGAAATATCGTCCCGATTTTCCACGACCCGCCCTACTTCCGCCTCGAGAACGCGATTCCTCGTCAATTCACCCTTGCAGCTGCAACTCGACAACAATCCCAAAGGCGTATTCGATTTTTCCACGAACCGTGTTCCCCGTTCCTTTTCTCCGAACCCTTAAATCTTTCTCGTCAATTCTAATTTTCCGTCCAAGGGTTTAACACTTTCTCTTTTTCCCACCTTTCCTTTCCTCTATCGATCCGTTCTTCGACGAGTACGTTCCATTTCTAATTTATTCTCTATACGCTAAGAATGGAATTACTCTTCGTTTCTCAAAAATTGTCCAATCGATACGTAAGAATCTAATTTTAAAAATTATTAACAATTTCCTAAAACGAACGAACGGATGGATAAATTCGCGTACGTGGAGTCACAGAGTGGTTAAACCCAATTATCCTCCAATTTCAACGTTTCGAGCTCGAAACGACGAGATTTCAGGCGTCCTCCTCCGCTCGCCCTAATCCGTCCCTCCTTTCGTATTCCCCTCCCTCGTATCGAGGAGTAACGCGTCCCGATTTTCCGCGAGGCGGCCCGCTAAACGGAGCCTCTCGGCAATTTGCCGGCACGCCGCACAACTCGCCGGCCCCGAGAGCGCAATCGATTACCGTGGTCGAAACTCGCGGCCGCCCGATACCGGATACAATAACCCGGCCGCCGCGCAATAGCAGCCGCGCGCGCTCCTTTAGGTGGCAGAAACCGGGTTCGTGTTCTCGGGACACGGCGGCTTAAAGCGGCACACAAGTCACGTACCGGCATGGGACCACCGAGTATTATGGCGCGTCCTCTACCCTGAACCGTTTCCCCCTCCACTCGCGCGCTCGCTCTCTCGCTCTCTCGCTCGCTCTCTCTGTCCGTTCGCCTCGTTCCAGCGTGTACACCTTCTTCTGCCTTGCCTGGCTACCTCTCTTCGTCGACCTTCCCTCCCTCCGTCTTCGTCCCACCCGCAGTCGTATACGTATTACGCGCAGCGTATATAATGTGGGTGCCGGTTGCACAGCGAGGCAGCCCGGTGTCACGCTACGTGCTTCCTGCCCGCAGGCCATGGTGTGACAAAAGGCCTTATGTCCGCCCGCTCGTGGAACACTCGTGATCGCAATGTGTAATCAAGCTCGCATGGCCACTGTATTACCACGTACACCTCTACCGTGGCCCGCGGCCATCCAAGCGCCTCTATATACAGGCGCGCACACGAGCCATACGCAACCAGCCAGCCAGCCAACCAACCACGCACGCATGCACGCCGCACGCACGCACGCACGCACGCACGCACGCACGCACGCGAGTAACGCGCCGCTTTTGGCTGGCCGTTTCCCGCGCAGGACGCGACCCGACCCTCCCCCTCCTTTCCACGATCGGTTTCGCAAGCCGGACAGAGAGGCAGACAGGCGGAGAGGGAGAAGGAGAGATATCCCAGCGGCGCCCACTTTTCTGCTCGATTCGTCGCGCCATCGTGCCCCAACCACCGGACCCGTGCGCTCTTTCGGAACCGATAGTCTCTCTCTCTCTCTCTCTCTCCCCCCCCCCCTCTCTCTCCCCGGGGAATTTTTTTTGCCGCGTCTTTTTCTCGCTTTCCTTTTTTTCCACCTTCTCGCTTCGCTTTTTCTTTGCTTCCGTCGTGTTTGGTGCTTGGATAATTTTGGATAGAGTTTAAGATTGGACTCGGTTTGATAAAGATAAATATCGAAACGCGATTCCAGACGAGTGGGAGACGACGCTTTCGAGGATAAATTTAAAGACTGGTATTTAACGCCTGTTGCGTTAATTTTGTCTGTTCCCATTGTGTTTTTTTTAGAATCAAAAAAAGAAAAAATATATATATTCGAAACTTGTCGTCACGAATTCTTAAAATCTTCCAGCCTATTTGTTATTATTGTATCGTCACGCGAGGCTAATTTTTTTACTCGTTCGCCTGGATTTTCGGGGAGTCCCCCCCGTTTTTCGTTTTTCCACGGAACAAGGGTGCAAAAGCGGGCCGAAGCGGAAAGTTAAGGGCGGAAAAGGGCAATCCTGCCGGGTCCCCGGTATACGTTGCACTTTTGGCAGTTTCCGAGCCGTGTCGGGATGCAGTCTGCCGCGAGTAACGTGTTTACCTAGACTATTGATCGAAGGGGGCGAGAGATCCGTGTTCGGGCAGAGGTGTGCGGCTTCTGGAAAACTTCGAGGGTGGAGAGGGTCGAGAATTTTTGTCGAGTTCCTCGTCGAGGGGTGAGGGGAAGAGGAGGGGGAGGAGGGGGAGGAGGAGGGAGGGGGGATGGGATATTCGAGAGCCAGCGGGATAGCCGAGCGTATCCGTGCGTCAGGGAAACTTTCGAGACCTCGACTCGACAACTCGACGGGGACACTCGTTGCGCCGCGCTTTGATATTTTTCCTGCCTCGATTGGAATTTTTTTGCGCGACTCGATTCTCCGCGTTTCTTCGCTTTTTTGTTCTCTCTCTCTCTCTCTCCCTCTCCTCGTGTTTCATTTTACGGGAGATTCTCGCGTCGAAATTGAACGATGCGGACGAAATGTTTCTCGAGATAAATTGCGCGATATCGATGATCCTTTTATTCGAGATTTTTTTTTTTCTTTTTACGATCCTGATGATTTTGTAACACAATTGTATCGAGCAATCGTTAATTCGTATTTACATGCACGTGTTGTTAATGTTTAAAAAAAAATATTTAGAAAAGCGAGATGTATCTTTGTACTCGACACTCGTCACGATTTATACTTAGATTCTGGATAAAATTTCCAGCGGTTTAATCGCAATTTTGCCTCTTTTCTCCTTTACATGCTTTTTAACTCGATCATCCTAATTTAATTAGATCCAAATTTTAATCTATTTCGTAACGTGAAGTAAACAGGGAACGTAAAACCACGATTATCTTCCACGATTTGACAACCATTTTAAACACGTTGCGTTCGTAGCAACGTTTCGATCCAACACGACGAGCAAAAATGGAAGAAAAAAAAAGAAAAAAATAAAATAATCAGATCACCTTACCGAAAGATCGAAAGAGAAAACACCTCTAGCTCCTAGAACCTCTCCGAAACTTCCATCCTCGATTTCGTCAATTTTCAAAGTGAAAAGAGAACACCACTGAGAAATACACCTGTCCGATCTTCACATCGATCGCGCCGATTTTGAACGATCCAAACGCACTATCTCGCGCACTATCTCCAATATCGAGAGAGAGAAAAAAAAAATATAAAAAATCTCCTTCCTTGAAAATCGAATTTCGAGAACACTGTTCGAGAGAGAGAAAAAAATCGATCTCTTTTCTTTGTTGGATCTCTCGTTTCAATCGGGATCCCTTCTTCCTTCTCTCGCGCAACGAGACACCATTCGTCACGTTTCTTCTCACAAGCGCGCGTTCGCACGTCTGGTAACGGAGCGCGGAGCGCGGAAAAGCGAAAGACAGAGACGACGGTGTGGGCCAGCAATTTCTGCGCCGGTCGGGATCTAATCCACCGCGAACAGCCGGCCTCCTCCTCTCGTCATCAACTCTCGACCGTTACACACACCGTGGAGAAAACGTCGAACGCTTCGGGTGTCCCGAGCGGCAGTAAGTTGAATTCCCAAACGGGCGGGTGTGGCGACCGTCCCGCAACCGAAACGGATGCCGCTATCTCCACGACTCCCGGCGTTTCTCTTTCTCTTTCTCTCTCTCTCCCCTTCCCTCCCTCCCACCACTACCGCAACTTCTTTCAACTTTTCTCCAAGCCTTCCACCGATTTTTCTACCTTCCACCGTTACCTCTTTCCTTCTCCCTTTCTTCTCTCCCCGGTGTCTTCTTCATTGCTACGGGAGAAATCGTTTCCCACGAAATCGATCCTTTTCTTTATCGCGAGAATTCGATTCTTCCACTCTTCTGGAACGAACAGATTCGTACGAAAAATTTTCCAAGGAATTTCATTTACACGTATGTATGTGATGTAACGTGATCGTGATGTGCATGAAGAAAAAGAAAGAAAAAGAAATTCGCTCGATCGATTTCGACCGAGGAATGGATCACCTTGGGAATACGACGAATACACTGCGTTTTACAGAGAAGGTTTCACAGAAAGGATCCGATGATTTTTTTTCTTTTCTTTTTTCTCTCTCGAAAAGAGAATGGAAAAATTCGCGAGGAGAATTGGCGAAATAGAAGTTGGTCGAAAATCGGGTGACGGATTCGTTCACGGTTCGACACGCCGCCGATTCGGGCTCGTGAAAGCGTGACACACGCGCGACAGCGTGCTGTCAGTGGCCGATCGGGCAACACTTTCCTCGTGACACTTTTTTTCAGCACGGATAAATGTCGGTGGTCGGATCAGGTTGTGGACGATAGCACGATTTCGCGTCGCGTGTTGTCACGCGCGACGGGTGAACCGCGGCGGTCGCGTGCGAACTCTCGAAAGAAACTCGAGCACGTCATCGTTCGACGACGGCTATGGGACGACAGAAAGGCGAAAGAAAGGCGGACGGGAGAAAGGGAGACGAAGGATCGACCGTTCATCTCCATATTCATGGGGGACGACGTCGAGGCGCGACGACGATTCCGTGAGCTTTAACGACCCGTAAAACGCGGCCCGAAATGAACGAAAAAAGAAAGAACGAGTAGGAGGGGGGGAAAAAAAAAAAAGAAAGAAAAAAAGCGCAACGCACCTTTAACCGCCACCTTTTTCTCGAATCTCAGAATCGCGGTGTTATCGGTCGTCACGCAGCACCGACACCGCGATGAAAACAAAAATAAAGAGACGGTAGACGGGTCACAGACACACGGCCGAAGACACGCACACTCACTGTTTGCATTCGTCGTTGTGGACGTTCGTCGTTGCGGCTGTCGTGGTCGCGACGATCACCGAGACTGGCCGATATATGCTGCTCGTGCGTCTGGCGGCACAGCCGCGAGAAAAAGAAGGGAAAGAGCGAGAAGAGAAGAGAGAAAACGTTGGCTGAGCGCGCGGAAGTGAAAAAAAAAAAAGAAAAAGGAAAAGGAGAGAAAGAAAACAAAACGCGAACGGCACGAACCGGAGAGTCGAAGATGAGAAGTAGGAGAGGAAAGAAAAGAGAGAAGAAAAGAAAAAAAAAAAAAAAAATGGAAAGAAAAAGAAGCGCGACTCGCGGAACACTTGACGCGGCGCGCGGCTATACAACACACAAACACACTACTATATCACCGACCTGCACGAGAGCACCAGTAGCCAGCCGTAGTTCTCCTGGATCCTCACGTATCCAGCGTGACGATCCGTGCGTGCCGCGTGTCCACGTTCCGAAAGTGTCACCTCCCTCTCCAGTCGGTCGGCTTCAGACGTGTGCACCGGCGAAGATCCGTGAAAGGAGGAAGAAGAGGCGAGAGATCGGGGCAAGCCAGTCGCGGTTGGACGATGTCGGTGGCGCGTACTTCTCTCTCTCTCTCTTTCTCTCTTTCTCTCTCTCTCTATATATATATCTCTCCGTCTCTCTCTCTGCCACTCGTCGCACCTTGATACTCCGTCTTTCTTTCCTCCTGTACTCCCGTACCTCTCTCTCCCTCCCACTGTCCGTTTCTTCTTCTTTACTTTTCTCTTTTTTTTCTTTTACAGTTTTGCCTCGGTCCGTCACTTGTTTCTTCCCCTTCTCCTTTTGCGACGTTCCGTTCTCCTTTTTCCTTTCCCCACCTTTACTTTTCCACGCTTTTCCACGCTTCTTTTCTCCCTTTCCCTTTCCTTTTTTTCTTTCTTCCTACGTTTCGCAACTTCCCTTCTACAAAACCACCAGCGCGCACGTTCGACGTCGCGCGGCGGCAACGAGCCGAGTATAGGAAGAGAGCAGCAAGAGACGTGGTGTCCGCGCGAGACGGAAAGGAAAAGGAGAGCGCGCGCGCCCCGTGAAAGAAAGAGGAAGAAGGAGGAGAGTAGGAGCAGATGCCGAAGGAAGAGGCGGTTCGGGGCGCGGGAGGTGGGAAACCGAGCGACGGTGGCGGCGGCGGCAGACTCGGTTGACTCGGTGGCCGAGCGGTATCTCACCCGCGAAAAGCGTCCCGCGATCAGGTGACAGCGGGAGTACACACCGGCGCTACTCAGGAGCGAGAAAGAGGGACGGATGGCCGTGTGCGCGCAACACGAGAGGAACTGAGCGAACGAGACGGAACGAATGGCCCGCTCGAGCTCCCAACGGAGACAGAAGCCTAGTGGCTGTCTGGTGGAGGGGGCGCGTGGTGGGACGGCGGGAGGTTAAACACGCCGAACGCCGGCCAACCGACAGAGAGGGAAGTGGGAGCGAGAAGGAGGGAGAGAAACCGATAGCCGGCGCTCGTGCGTTTCGAGTGTGACTGACGGCGAGAAGAGAGAGAGAGACCGAGGGAGATTGGCGGAGGAGAGAGAGAGAGGAAAAAAACAAAAGAGAGTAACAAGAGGAGGAAGAGGAAAAAGAAGAGAAAGAAGGGTGAAAGGAAACCGGGGAGGAAATCGACGGAGAAAAAGAAGACGACGCGACCGTCCCGCCAGGAGGAACAAAGAGAAGTAACGTGCGTAACGAGGACGTACGAGCGTAGGAGCGAAGGAGCAAGGGAGATGGGAGAAAACGGATATAGAGGCGGCGTATAGCGGCGGGTACGCGATGCGCGACTCGCCGGGGTGGAAGAGCGTGCGCGCGCGCGCGCACGTTTCTCTCGAAGGGGGAAGTCGAGGGAGAGAAGGGCTCCCTGATCGCTTCTGAGTGCAAACGGTTCGGCGTGCGGTGGGACACTGGCAGGCGGGCGGCTGGCTGAAACTGCTGTGGATAGCGGGTGGCGAGCGGTGCGATACTCTACGGGACGGGACGGGCCGAGAGCCGGGCCGGGACCCCCATCCACCTATACGGAACGCACACACAACCATTCCGTTCGTTCGTTCGTTCGTTCGTCCGTTCGTTCGTTCGTCCGTTCGTTCGTTCGTTCGTTCGTTCGTTCGTTCGTTCGTTCGTTCGTCCGTTCGTCCGTTCGTTCGTTCGTTCGTTCGTTCGTTCGTTCGTTCGTTCGTTCGTTCGTTCGTTCGTTCGTTCGTTCGTGCGTCGGTCGGTCTCTCTTCGAACACACACAAAGAGAGAGGGAGACTCGACGGACGCGCCACGCAGAGAGCGCAGCACACAGTCGCGTTCTCACACGGATAGTGAGTCAGGCAGGCGAGTAAGCTGGCAGGCAGGCAGTCAGGCAGACAGGCAGGCATACAGGCAGGCAGGCAGGCAGGCAGGCAAGCAAGGCAGCTTCGGCTATATATGAGCCATAGCACGTTACTACGCCAACGGCACTGCCTGCCCTCGGCTCGATTCGGTCTCGCTCGGGCGGCCGCGTTAGTCCGACTTTGCCGTCTTCGTCGACCGCTACGCTCCGTCCTTGTCGTTCTCGCTAACTCGTCTTTCGGCGCGCTTCTCTCTCTCTCTCCCTCTCCTTCCTTTTCCCTCTATCTTTCTCCGTCCCTCGTTCTCTCCGGTGCTCCGTTTCGTGCCGCTACTCTCCTCCTGCCTCTCAACCCTCGGATCTCTCCTCGTCGCCGTTTTCCTCCCCCTTCCTCACGCTTCAGCCCGATGCTCTCTTCCGCAAGCGCGCACGATCCACGTCTCTCTTTTTCTCCACGCTTCTTCTCCTTCTCTCGGATTCTCGCCTTCCATCCTCCTCCATTAAACGGACCCTCCGTCCGATCGTTTCTCTCGGTCCGTGTGCACCGCTCCCTCGTTCTCTTTCTCCAAGCGTCGGCTTCTCTTTGTCGCTCCGTCCTCGTCGTTTCGCGGCTACCTCTCGCTCCCTCTTCCGCCGTCTGTCGCGTTCTCTTTCCAATCCCACGCTCGCTCCTCGTCACGCCTCGTCCTCCTCGTTTTCCCGCTCTCTCTCTCTCCGACCCTCGTCGTCGGCTCGTTCTCTGTTCCCTCTCTTGGAGAGCGCTCGCGCGCGCGCGCCCACACTCGAGCGGTAGCATATCGTAGGTCTGCCTGCCTACCGGAGCTTTTCAGACACCGATGAACGTGCTGGAGGCTCGAAAGCACGACGCAGAGAGAAACGGGGAAGGAGAGAGAAAGAGGAGGAAAAAAAAAAGAAGAAGGAGGGGAAAAAAAAGAGGCTGCAAACGAAAAAAGAGACGAGTCGAGGAAGGGAAGGAGCGAGAAGGAACGAGATAAAACGAGACGTGACCGCGGGGATGTAACGGGTGTGTATGGAACGACGACGACGACGACGACGACGACCGTCGGGCGCCTTGTTCACGAATTTTTCGCCGCGGGATGAGATTCGTGAAGCCGGCAGCCGAGGTGGAAATTGCTTCCAGAGAAATTGGATTTCACGATAATGGCGCGAATCGGTTGCACAGATTTCCAGGAAACCAAAACGGGTGGAAAGGAGCGGGAACCGGCGGTCCCGCTTCGATTCATCCCGGCCCACTGTAAATTTCTCGATACACGCGACGATACAACCGTAACTACTATCCGTGAACTCGCCGCTGTTCTCGTTTCGACTTTCTGGGGAAGGGGGGAGAGAGGAATCCCTGGCAACGTGGAAATTATTCTTCTTCGAATTTTTTTCTTCGTCCCACCGTTTTTATAATATTCTTATCGATTTGTGTATCGTAAAATCGACGAAATTAATTCGCTCGTTTTTTGATGGTTTTTCCTTCGTTCGAAATCGCCTCACTTTTCGCCCGAGATTCGAAAGAAAGACCGGTTAATTTCTAGCTTCGCGGTTGATACAAGACTTTTACACGCTTCGAAATTTCCTCCGTTTAAGCTGATTTACGTAATATCTTCGTCGCTGCTAATTGGCTGGCCCTTCAAAGCGCACCCAGTCACTCCTGGTTACTATCGCAAACAGAATTAGCGTGATTTGCGGTTACGGATCTTTCGTTTAAACGTTCGCATGGAAAATCCATGCAACTAACGGCAGTTTCCAGCTCGAGTTTTCGACCATTGTAGCCATTCTTATAATTCTTTTTCTCCCCTTAATTATCCGTTGATTTCTCTTGATTTTGAAATAAGTCGAAACGAGGTTTAAACTTTGTATTTCTTAGAATTCTCATTTTTCTTTTTTCTGATATTTCTCAAAATAACATGGAAATTTAATTACTGAACGTATGCTACCAAAGATTGCGGAAACAAACCTATAAAATAATATCCTTCTCCTTGAATAATTCCAATAATTTCCCCCAAAAAAATCATCGCGAAAAACACACACTATTGCATATTATTTATACCAGATATCCAGATCCAATCTCGATATGGGCTTAAATTTAACGGTCCAAGTTTCGATTCGATATAATTTTCAAAGCGCAAAGTACAATAACCGCGCGATTCTTCAAGCAAGGGAGCGCAGGACGATCTCCCTCCACCCGCAAAGATCGTCCCAAGGGATAAGCGGGGACAAGCGAAGGCTGTTGTCCGATTCCGAAAGGAGTTAGCCTTTGGTGACAGGAAGCGGAGGAGATCGGTCACCGCGCGCGGAAGCCTGTCCGCTTCCGATCGGGGACAAGTCGGTCTCAGCTATTCCAACAAAGTATTCCTCGCACGAAAGAAAGAGAGAGAGAGAGAGGGATACGGAGGAGGGAGGAGGAAAAGGAGGAGGAGGGAGAGAGGGGCGATGAGCGCAGTCGCCGAGTCTGCGAAGTTGCCTTAATCTCGATCCGCCTCTCTCTCTCTCTCTCTCCATCCCCTCTCTATCTTCCCTCTCCCTCACCTCGTCCCCTCTCGTCACTGGCAACGACAGACTTTGAGGGTGACTTTGAACGAGATAGAGAGTTCGAGAAACGAGAAAACGAAGCGTGGAAGCGGAGAAGAACCCGTGGGCTCGTCCGTAATCCGGGTAAAGAAAGAAGCTGGCTAGAGGTAGTGGAGGCGACATCGTGGAGGACGGGTAGGAAAACGATGAAAGAGAGAGGGAGAGAGAGGGAGACGGAGGGACGGGAGAGGAGAATACCTGAGCACAAAGGCACTCGACATGGCGAAATACAGGAGAGTCGTCCACAGAGAGAGAGAGAAAGAGAGAGGGAGAAGGTGGACCCGCATCACGCGAGGTTCACGCTCAAAGCATCGGCTTTGGGACTCTTGGAAATTCGTGCGTTCGTTTTGAGTTACGATCCTCTTGATAATATATATATATATATATATTTGTAATAATATATTCTGATGATATGTCTCTTTCTCTCTCTTCGAGCTAATTAAAAATTGTTAATCGGATCTACCTTCTTTTTTCGTTGATAATTTTCAGATTTTGAAGATGTAGATATATAAAATTATATATTCTCCTTCTTCGTTGAAAGAATTCTATAATCACGATCGTGTCTATTATCTAAAAAAAAAAATATAACTTGGAGTCGTCGATTTTTAAAGTGGAGGAAAGACGAGCCGTATATGGACACTGTTGGTATCGCGTAATCTCTACTATCTCGTCCTTGTACGACATCTAATTAGGACACCGTATTGGACGAAGTGTGTAACATCGTCGTGCGGCTAAGGACACGATCACCTCGCTCTAACCTCCTCCTCCGTCTCGCTTCGTCTAACGCAACCTCGATTCCCTCTGATCCCGAAATCTTTGCATCATTTCTCTCTAAAAAAAAATCGTAAATCAGAATCCAAACGTGAACAGATTCGATTCGAGAAGGCTCGCGATCGACGAAAAACAAAAATATGTATAAAATCTTGTGGAATGAAGATGAAAGACGCGTTCGAAAATGGTGTTACATCAAGAATTTTCGGATGAGAAGGATAATAACCGAAATTTTGATTCCTCCAGAATGAAACAATCGTCGCAACGCAACGAAACCATCGAAAACACGTTGCGCGAAAAAGGGAAAGCCATCGTACTTTCTTTAGAAAGGTGTGTCACGTAGAGTATCGTTGCAACAGACATAACATTTTCTTTGAATAACATCGACATTTCTAACATTTTATTCTCTCTTCTTCGCCCTTTCTTCACCCGAAAATCGATAGATTTGCGACGAGAAAAAACGTGCCGATTTTCACGCGACGAAAAAAAAAGATTGGAAAAGGATTGATAACAATTTTTCCATGCTTCCTTCGGGGAAAGGTGTTCCACGAACGACATCAACACCCTGCTCGCAACGGGGGAACGGGCCCGAGAGAGAATGAATTCGCCGTGAGAAGAGGAGAGGGGAGGGCTGGCTGTGTAGTGCGGGGGACGCAAAGAGGGAGAGAGAGAGAGAGAGAAGGGTACGCGAGATGAACACGCAGTGGGAGGGCGGTACCCCCTTAACACCGGGCACGAGGCAAAAAGGAGTCCAGCTGCGCTGCATCCTTGTCCGGGCTGCTCTCCCCGAAGGGAGCCGGCCCGGATTATTAAAATGCCGGATAGGGATGGGGAAGAAGAGGGTTCCGTTCCACTGTTACCGGGGCCTACGTAGCCCACGAAACCGGTACAACCCTCCGCCTCCCTTTCTCTCCGCTTCTCTTCCCCCCCATTCTTCTGTCCAACCTTCTTCGATCCCCGTTCGGGCCTCTCTCTCGCTTTCTCGCTCCCTCTTCTCTTCTCTTTCTCCCTTCTCCTTCGAGAGAGACGGGCTGATTCGGTATTCAAGTTGGAAGTCGGGTGGTGCACACGGGCCGCTGCATAAAATCTCCCTAAAAACTCCCTCCCTCGACAATGATACCAATCAACCGGAGGCCGCCATCGAGGCCACCAATCAGGGAGGCTTTGACGCGCGGCGACAACGTTTTTTGGGATTAATTCCCGGGATGACGGGGCGACATTTGGCGTTCCCTCGATCGTCGGGCAAATGAACGATTGGAGAAGGATCCGAGAGGAGTTGTGTTCAGTGCAAAATAAGTTTCGAGTTTCGAGCGAATGCATTTTTCTGGCAGAAATATTTTCCGTGAATATTTTTCGGAAGGGAAAAGTTGGCGCGGAAGAAGGTTGTCTGGACGGGGGCTAATTATGCCCCGTCCCCTGTCATCGTTTAACGATCTAAACAAGGGAACTTACGGACGACCCTTCGACACCTTGCAGCTTCTTGGCCACCTTGCGTATCACCGACACAACAAAGAAAATCCGCTAAGCACGTGCAACGCGCTCCCTCCCTCCCCCCAGGGACCGAGTTACCTGAGAGCTTTTAAGGATCCTAATACATTTTGTTTAGGGTGTACAGTCTATTGTCGAGCGACGAACGTTAAACGAAATTATCGAACGACTCGAGACAAATTTCTTCCCTTCCTTCTTCTTCCTTTACCCCTCATTTTTCCTTCCATCGATTATTTCGTCGATCAATCGTTAATTGATCAACTAGGATACGATTTTAAAAAGATATTTACCCCTTTCGCAATAATAAAAAATAAATTGGAATAACGATCAAGCACAGAGTAAAAAAAACTCGCTCACCCTCTGTTAAACAGATGTCGCTCCCTCTTTCCTCGGAAATGTTTCCAAGTCGCAAAATCCTCTCGCCCGTTGATCTCCTCCGCAACTCCTCCAGAAGAATAATGGTTCGCCTCCCTGTCGAAAAACAAAAGCGACTCGGTTAGCGCTAACGTTTAACGGAACCGATCGATAAATCGTCCTTACTTTACTCTCACGTCCCGCTGTTTTACATTTTCGCGGGTGGATGGAACCCTTCGACGAGAAATTTTTAATACGCCGTTATATATGTATATACTATAAAACTTTTACTACTAGATGTACAACGATCGAGATATTATTGATGGGATAATTGGACGTTTTTCACGTTTTCCTATAATTTTGTATTTATTAATCGTCCAATTGCGTGTTGTGCAATCGTCGATGAGATAAACAAGACCCTTGATAACCGTGACCCCGATCGAGGCCACGAGCAAGCGCCATTAATCGAGGCGTTTCACCGAGGTTTTTCGACGACGAATCGTCGATTTAATCCTCCCGTATCCTTCAATACTTTCCTTACTAGCTTGGAATAATTTTAAAATTATTTGCATTTCGACTTTTAGGAAGGGGAAAAAGAAAAAATTATATTACGCGTATCCCCAACAATTCCACAAAATTTCGACGCAATAAAATATTGTAAATTACATTGAAAATCTATCCAATTGTGAAAATATATATGTATATATTGTATTATTAAAATTTTTAACGGAGATAAAATTTTGGATATATATATATATATATTAAAATCTAATTCCACATTAAACGCGTTATTGCCAACAAATTACATTACAACAATCGTCAAAATCCTAATCTTTATTTTACACTTATCCCCTAACAATATATTCCAAATAATTCCAATCTTCGCTTTACATATTCTAAATTGCGTTAAAAACCTTGTCCAATTCTCTGAAATATATTATTATTAAAATTCTTAACGATTCCATAAAATTTCGATAGAGACGTTAAAACCTATCCAACTCTCTGAAACGCACGCGATTGCTGACAAATTGCATTACAACAATCGTAAAAATTCCAATCTTTATTTTACACCCATTTTACCCTAACGATTCCACAAAATTTCGATAGTTGTTAAAACCTACCTGAAACGCTAATCTTAATTAATATTAAAAACTATCAAAATTCACAATGTATATTCTAAATTATATCTATATAAACAAATCAAAAAAAGAAGAAAAACAAACCCAATCCTCAACTTATATTTCCTATCACACCGCCTCCGAATAATAATTGAAAGATAAAAGCGCGCGGCTTTTCAACTCGGTACGTGAGAACAAGAGATATTCCATTCCGGGGCCAGAAAGAGACAGAGACAGAGAGAAAGAGAGAGAGAGGCTCTCACCTCGGCTCGCTTCAACAGCTTACTCTCGCGGCGGGCCTAGCCGCGCGCATAATCGCACGGAAACGTTCCGCAAACAGCCACACCAGTCCCGGGCTCCACGGATTCCCGCCGAGTTTGTCCCGGATATCGCGCAGGCCAGCAAGCCGCGGGTAGGGATCGCCGCCAACGTCCCGTCACTAATTACATTCTCCTCGCGCAATCACGGCCGCGTGTACACTTACGCCCTGGCCCGCGTCCAATCGCCCCCCACACTCGAGATCCCAACACCTCCTTCCCGGCTGCCTCCTCTTCCTTCTTCTTCTTCTTCTTCTCTCTCGCGCCTGAAACTTTCTGGGAATGAATTTTTTTCTTTCTTCAATCTTTGGATATATGTGTGTGTGTTTTTTCTCAAGAATAGAATAAGGATAATGATAATCGAAATTAATAATTGGAATGTTATTTAAGGGGTTGTTTAGGATAATAATGATAAGTTTATCGGGGGAGGTTTTTCTTCTTTTTCTATATTCTTGGAAGGGAAGAGAATATGGCTTGGGATACGTTCGCCTCACCTGAAATAAAGGCGTTCGACGCGTTTCGGGCAAAAGCGACACTTTTAATGAGTTTCGAGGGTGGAGCCCGGTCCTTCTGTTGACTCTCCCACTATTCTTCTTTCTTCCCCGGGCTCATGGGCATGAACGTACCTGGAATTCTAAAGTTGGTCACGTGGGAAAGGTTACTCTGGAACATCTTACTAATAATAATGAAACGGGGAGGGGAGGGTTCGATTTCGAGGGAAATTTTGATGAATTTTCGTGTAGCCGGAATTTTGATCGGATTTGAAAGGGGGGAAAAAGAAAAAGGATCATCCGTCTTAGGATCATCCTTTTCGAAAACCAATTTTTAAAATCGATCTTTTTTTTCATAATAATTTGACAAAGAGTGGAAGAGTGGCTTTTTATTATAAAGTTGAGAAAGAAATTTTCATCGGTGCCGCGGAGAGTAGCTGCAGCTTTTAGCGAGCAAAATTTGAAACGGGGATGAGAATATTTTCGTAATGTAATTTTCGATGTAAAATCTTTACATTCAAAATGTATCGAATTATCTCGCCTTTCTTGATATTCTTTTCTCTTTTTTTTTAGAAATTTAAAGACGTTCGAATTATTTTTTCCCCCTCCCTCGAGAACGAAAAAAAATGGGGGAGAGAGAGACACGCACTTTTTTCAACGGAATATTTTTCTCTAATTTTTTCGAAAAATACCAAGGTAATATCACCCACGTCAGAATTTTTTCGGAATACGTTTCGACACCAACGTCACAGCCAATTTGCTTTGACGTTCTTGGGGTTACGTAATAACGAGTTTCGAGAAGGGGATGATGGTTTTTCGGGCGGATTTCGAAAGACGAGAGGGAGAGAGAGAGAGGAAGGGACTATTTCCTTTTCTTTTTTCCCTTTCAAAGAAATAAATTACAACACTCGAAATCAGATCTCCCAGGAAATCGGAAAATTGGAAATTCGAATTTGAAAAATTGAGCTGAAACTTTAAAATTTAAATTTTAAAAATAAATAATTCACCTTTCAATCGATTCCTTCTACTTCAAATATTAAATAACAATTAATAACTTCGTGAAGAAATTTTTAAACCTAAATTCCTCCATTTAAAAAGAGACAGAGAAGAAAGATAATTACCGAAATTACTCGATCGATCGATCACACCTAAAACATGCAAAAAAAAAAAAGAAAAAAAGAGAATGATAATTATATCGACAACAAATTAAGGCTACAACGTTAAATATCGTAAGCGTGATGGCGTTCGAAGGCGATAAAATTTGATCTCGTGCACACGCAAAGAGAAGGGGGCGCGCAAAAATCCATACGACCCTCCTCTCTTAACGCGCACATCCCGCGCCACGGGGCGAGATCCGTAAAAGTTGAAACGCCCGGCGTGACGTAGGCGCCCCGTCCCGTTTATCCGCACGATTGCGCCCTCGATGTCTTCTTCTCCACTCGTTTCCGGTATCAAAGTTCCCGCGTAACGAACGGCGGAGAGGGGGGCGACGATCTTATCCTCTCCTCCTCCAGCCCCTCCTCTCGAATGTACGTTCGTCCCTGGAAATTAAATATTTTATATTATTCGGGGATAATAACAAAAAGAATAAAGTTTGATAACAATAATAATCTTTGCTCTTCTTTCTTTACAAATCAAATCTTCGTCTTTTTACACTACAAGTATATTATCTATACTTATCTAAATTAATTCTCTAATTCGATAAGCGTCTCGACCCTTCAAAACTTCCCCAAAATTCTTCGCTTCGATCAATTTTCAATCCCCTTTCATTGGAGGGAAACGGAAGGACACAGATGCAGAGACCAGACACCTTTCTCCTTCTTCTTCTTGAAAAAGGTTTAAACAATGAAGGAGAGGGACAAAATTTGTAGAAGGAGACGAGGTCGTGAAATTTTCGCGGATTTCTTCGAGAGAGAGAGAGAGAAGGAGAAAGGTAACTGGCGACTTCCTACTACTACTACTAGTAGCAGGGGGTGGGAACATCCTGGCCAGAGATGGATGGGGTTGTACAGGAAACCAGGATTCTTTTTCTTGCTCCGGGATCCGCCGGCTAACGGAAGCCACTTATCCGACCGTGTTGATCTTGGATCTTGGGCGCGTGGAAAATCCAGGGCGAGGGAAATCTCGAATTTTTGATCCTTCCACGCAAGGGATCTAATTCCTTCTTCTTTCTCTCTCGTTAAATTTTGAAAAAATTTTGAAAAAGTCTCTTTCTTCCCCCCTTCTCCTATTTTTATTATTATTTCTTTTCTTTTTCAGAAAGAATTCAATCCTTCGAGATGATTTTACAACAGAAAATGATTGTATATATATATTTTTCCGTATTTTTAAGTTATATTACTTACCCAAGCTTCCAAGGTTGAAAGAATTGCAATTCTTCATCCAATCGTCCAAAGGATAATTCGTTCCCTCTTCTAAAATTTTCCAAAATCGAAGATCTGGGCAATCAATATTATAAAATTCTTCCCTTCCATCCTCCACAAGATATACTCGAACGATCTAAAAATTTTCACTTTCTTTTCACTCGTTCGAATCACCTTCTCGTCGAGACAACAAAATTCTCCATCGAGTTGGAGAATCTCCTCGGCCTATCCACCGGCACAATGACCCGGAACAAGGTGAGAAACGAGGAGCAAGAGGAGGAGGCAAAAAAAAACGAAGAGAGAGAGAGAGAGAGGGAGAGGGAGGGAGTTGAACGTCGACCACCGCTAACTGCTCGACGTATAACCGGTTAATTACGTTAAGATGGATTACTCGGGAAGTGTGTTTCAGTCGAACGAATTGGCTTAAAGGAAACGGCGTAAGGCGGGCGCGCTTTTAAAGCCGATATACGCGCTCGACTCGACGCGCTTAATAAATTAATGGTAATAATTAGAGGAAGGGAATTACTTAGAGGAGGAAGGGAAAAAATAAGGAAATAGGAGAAGGCAGAGAGAAAGAGAGGGAGAGAGATCCGATATTTTTGATACACGCGTTTCCAAATTTCGAAGTGATTAAAATTCGATGAGTTCTCTCCTCTTAAACCCCTCTTGTGGATCTTCCACGATCCTCCACCTCCTCCTCCTCCTCCACTCCAAAGGTACAGGCGCGTCGAGACTCGAAAAACGTCGGCCTCGCCTCGCCTCGACGACGACGACGACGAGGCGAATGTGGGTCAATTAGAGAGGCAATTAGCGGTAATCGCCGTGCTACGCGTGTGCTTTCGGCGCCTCGCCTCGCCTCCTCTTATCCGCTCCCCTCTCCTCCCCTCCCTCCAGGCCGGCACACGCTCCTCGCACGCGCGCTCGAATCCGAATGGATTCCGGAAACCGTTATCGTCGAATTTAAAAAGAGAAAATTTTCGAGACGATTTCGAGGAAGCTTTCGAGGAAGATCGATTCGTTCTTTCTCGCCGGATGCGAGAGCCGAGCCACGACTGAACGTCATTTTTCCAACGTTGGCCCCACGTTGGCCCCCCTCCCCCCTCCCCCCCTCTTGCACACGGGTGCAACGAAAACACGAAACGAAACGAAACATCCAAGCGTCTTCCCCTCCTCCGTGAATCGTGATCCGCGCAACGATTCTGGACCAGTTTTCTGGACGATTCTCACGGGACGGTGAACGGGAAGAGGAAGGGAGGGGAGGGAGAGATGCTGAGAAAGTGGACAACGGTCAAGCGAGCGGCCGTCCCGTCTCCTAGGAAAGCGTGTGTATATATGTGTGTATAACCTGCTCGCTCTTCTCGTCGTAGGGGTTGAATATCCTCCTCTTCCAGGGAGAAGATCGAAGGAAAGGGGTTGCGGGATAATTTCTGGTTTGATCCAGTCAGGGATGGCGGAGTCGCGTGAGAAAGGATACGACCTTTGGCTATCCGAGGAGATGAGAGTAGAGTAGAGGAGAGGAGAGGAGAGGAGAGGCGAGTATTTTTCTTGGAGTTTATTTTTCCTTTTTCTTTTCCTCCTCCTTCGATGGAAAGTAGAATTCGAATTTTAATATATTTCCTCGCCGTTCTTTTCTTTTTTTTCCTTCCCTGCATACAATATTTACTCGGATCAATATGAGTTGAGAACGAAGAAAGGAAGTTGAGGTGAGAATGATTTAGAATAGGTGTAAATTTAGGAAAACTAAATTGAATTATTCGTTAAACTCTCTCTTTTTTACTACACTGTGTGTGTATATATATGTATGAGCAAGGTTTGGTCATCCTTTATGGGTCTCTATTCTATTTGCATTTGGGATGAAGGTCGGGTAGAAGGGATGAAAGTGTTTCCCCTCTCCGGTATACGATAAAATTCCCAAGTTTATTATCTCCAGGAGAATTATATCTTGCAAGATAACAAACAGAAAGATTCAATCCTCCTCATCACTCATACTCCCGCCAATTCTTCTTTCCAAAATTTTTCCAAAAAAAGATCAGAGCAACCATGTTATTGCACTTTGATGGAACAGAAGAAAAAAAGAAGAGGAGAAAAATAATAGACTCGGATATATCGTTCCGAATAATCGTTCCATCGAGCGGCGATTAACTCGATGGATCGTCGAGAAACGAAGAGAAGTAAGAACGGATGGAAGAGAGAAAGAGAAGGAAAATGGAAATTAAAAGCGGTCCTGCGAATTAAGTCGACGTCGTGGCGGTGAAAGAATTATTCTCCCTCCCTCCACTCCCTCGGCATTGTTCCACGGACGATGCTCCCCCTCCTTCCTCGAGACAAAAGGGGTGGCACACGCTTAATTCTAAATTCGGCGCTAATAACGGGCACCCTCCCCTCCGTGCGTTTCGTTGGCCGGCCGAGAAGATTAACGGGGAACGATGGCCTAATGGCGGGCGTGCACGCGGAATTCGAATAATATTTGCCTTCGCCGCGACGCGTGGCCAGCCAAAGGTCTCGTGGGAGTGGCTGGCCAACGCGTTTCGATTCAACGCCGATGCATACATTGCGTAACAACAACGTCGATAATTCGCGCGACACGAGAGGAGAGCAGCATTTTTCCTTTCCCAACTTTGTTAGAATTGTAATCCTTTCTTCGTCGCAAGAAATTTTCTCGTATTTTTGTACCTTTTCGTATTTTTGTTGCGTTAATAGTAATAATAGTATTAGAATGGTATGAAGGAATAGAATTTTCTTTTTTTTTTTGAGTGAAAATGGATACGCAATTTAGTTTGTCACCACGAATCATACGAAATTTGGGATTTCAATAGTGATTTCTAAGGGATCTCTCCACTCCCTGCAACTGTTGCATCAGCTTGTTTCCGCTTTGTTTCGTCCGGAAAAGGACAAAGGAAGTCGTGGATGTTTTTACAACGAGGAAGAGCGGCCATTTTCCAGACCAAGCGGCCAGTTGTAAATTCGCTGCTTTTCCAAGGATCATTTGGGAAGTGACATTTGATTGTGCACCACACTTCCCCGTTTCTTACCTGTACAAAATCTTTTCAAAATTCGACTTAAGATCCTTCTTAAGGTAAGGCTTCCTCGTCCTTCTCGAGAGAATGAAGTAAGGCAAGCAAACGGCACAAGAATGGAAGATTGTAGTAAAACCTTTTCGAATTTTAACTGTACATGCTCGTTGTGTACATTTGTCATAATTACGTTTCTGATCTTTTAAATTCTAACTTGAAACAAATATTAGATCACAACTAAACTGAAATATTTTTCAAGAATTATTATCTAACTTGTCCACTTCGATCCAATTATTTATTCATTTACTCTCTCACTTTAATACCTACTCCCTAAAAAAAGAGAAAGATCAAGAAACAAATGACAATAAGCCTGTCCTCGTTCGTCCAATTCTTTCCACTTTTCCAAAAAGTGTCTCTCGAAGAAAGAGTAAGAAAAAAAGAAATAAGAGACGACTATATATATATATATATATATATATATATATCCGCGACACAGAGTTTATCATCGATTATACACGGCATGAGAGGAGAGGAGAGGAGAGATCGGCGAGGAGAACTCGGCTAGCCGAGTCCGAATCCTTCGGTTTCCACGCGGCCGATCAATCACTGTCCGCCGAGAGGAGTCCCGGATTCGAAGCAAGGCTGTGCGGGTTAAACCATCGATCGGCGATCGAGATGAAAGATCCGTTCGTAGCGTCGCGGCGCTATCCATAACTTTCTGCCCCTTCTCCCCCGCCCCCGGTTATTATGATTTACGAGGGTACGCGGCCGGGACAATTAATTTTAATTAAGACGCGACCGTGCCGGGCCAGAATCTGGCGCGGCCGCGTTATCATCAACGATCAGGCTAATGGAGGATGATCGTTCGCGACCGATTTTCGTTTCGCCGATCATCGCTCGAGATTTCAACGGATTGATTCTCCTCGATTCTCTCCTTTTCCCACGATTGAACGAGAGTTTCGGAATTTCGATGGATTTTCTAATGCGATTGAACGAGAGTTTGGGAGTTTGGATGGATGGATTTTCGATTTTTTTATTTTATTAATCGGGAGAATTTGAGTTTGGAGGATTTGGAATTTGGAAATGGATCGATTTTGGATTTTCTAATGCGATTGAACGAAAGTTTGGGAGTTTGAATGGATCGATTTTTTGTTTTATTAATTGGAGTTTGAAGGATTTGGAGTTTGGAAATGGATAGATTTTGGAGAATTTTGAGGTGGATTAATTTTGGATTTTTTATTCTTCTAATTCGAAGGATGGGAGGATGAATTTTCGAGAATTAAGTTAGATTTTTATTCAAGAGGCAATAATGATTGTGACGAAGATTAGGAATTGGGATGAATTGATTTTGGATTTATCGTTAAAAGAATTCGAATTGGAGATTGGAAAATTAAATTTTGAAGATTGGAATTGGAAAATTATTAGATCGTGACGTATCGGGAATTTAATTTCGGATTGATCTTTTCTTTTTCGAGGATAAAATCGACTTAGATTTACGATCGATTCAATAATAATCGTGACGAATGATGTATCTGGAAAATGTTCCACGTCGACTAATTGTCGAATGGATGAACGTTGATGAACGATGTTTTCGCAGCAGTCGTGGCCGAGTGGTTAAGGCGTCTGACTAGAAATCAGATTCCCTCTGGGAGCGTAGGTTCGAGTCCTACCGACTGCGTCTTCGACCATCCAAACCAAATTTTTTTTCTACCTGCATTCCTGACAATAATTTTATCATCCTTTTATCCTCAATCTTCCCAAAATCATCACACCCTGAATCGAATCAAAATTCTTTTTTCAAAAAACAATTGCCTTCCCCTTCGTTTAATCCTTCTCCAATTCACAATTATCCAATAAATTCTCCTTCCAAAAGAAAAAGAAAACCTCAAAAGATACGTCACGAAACGATCATTCTTCCTCAGGAACCATTTAAAAGAATCATCACTTTCTTTCTCCTTCTTCCTTTTCAAAATTCTTCACCTACCAAAATTCTCTTTTCAAAAAGGAGAACGCTTCAACCTTCGTTCGTTCCTAATTTCTTCCGTATCCGATAAATTCCCTCCACGAAACGATTCTCCTTCCGAAACTGTTAAAAAGAACCTCTTCCTTTTCCAAAATTCCATCTTTCCAAAATTCTCAAAAAAAAAAAAAAAAAAAAAAAAAAAAGAAAAAAGGCATCGATTCTCAATCCGAGAACGAAACAGGGGAAGCGCACGGTTATTACATTTATCGACCAGAGGAGCGAGTGCAATCTCCTTCTCTCTCCCTCTCTCTCTCTCTATATATATATATCGTCTTTCCCTCCACGATAAAAAAAGATCGATATCCGAACGCTGTTTCGCTCGATGGCGGCCGCCGCGCCGCGCCGCCACGATTCCTTTATCCGACATCTGTGTCAAGGAGAAATTCCTACGATCGCCTCTCTCGCCTTGATCCCGTCGTTCCCGGCTTCCTTCGTAATCTTTCACCCTCACCCCACCCTCCCCCCTTTCCTTTCGAGGGGTTGCGCGTGGCCGTGAAAAAGGAAAAAGGAAAAAGGAGGGTGGGGGAAAAGAAAAGAAAAGAAAAAAGGGAAAGAAAAGAGCGCCACGGGAAAATAAAATGGCCGTCGTTACCCTCGTCCTGGAGACCGATCAGACGTTCCACCATCCGGGAGATTCCTTCCACCTCTCCCTTTCCACCACCGGCCGCCGAGAGATTGACCGAGATTAACGGCGAGATGCTTGCCCCCCGATAAGCTCAATTTTTACCTCCCTTTCCTCTCTCTCTCTTTCCTTTTCTCTATGCGTGACGATAATTACATTACACGAAAAGGATCCAAGGATCGATTCTTTTTTTCTTCAAAAATCAAAAAATCTCGCATTCTAATCCAATCATCGTCTCGATTAGCGATAGCACTTTATTTATTCGAAGGAGAGAGAGAGGAAGAGAGAGGAAGAAGGAAGGAAGAAAGGAAGGGGAGAGGAGAAAAGAATCCAAGGCTCGGAAAATCCGCCATCATCCGCCTCCCCCGCCCCGTTTCTCGTCTCGTGTTCACGAGACGCGACGACCCAAGGGGTGAAGCGACCCCTTCACGGTGCTCCGTCCACGGTGTGTACGGGGATGATGGACCCGGCGGGGGGTGGCAAATAGAGCGGGACGGAGCGAACAAGGATGCCGTGACAAAGGAGAGAGCCAAGGGCCCGGGGTGGGAAGGGGGAGAGACGGGGGTTGAAAAGTTCAATTGCGCGTATTTTCGCAGTGACGTCTCGCAAATCCTGCGCCACCGCGCTCCTCTCTCTCTCTCTCTTCTTTCTATCTTTTTCCGGCCGCCAAGCCAGACCGAGGAAAACTGGAATGACACTTCGGGACCACTTCTATTGCCCCCTCTATCCGATATTTAACCTCTTCCTTTCTCTGTCTCTCTTCTTTCTCCTGGTCGTCGGAGGAGTATCCCTTTTTCGCACGCTACGAGAAATCTTTTTTCCTTTTCCTCCTCCCTTTTCTCGCGTCAAATTAAACGCGGTTTATACGTGTTGTATCTCTGTTCCTCTCTGAAAGAGACGGAAGATGAGGGATATTTTTCGAATCGAACATATAACGTTTTTTTCGAAAGGAAGGGAATAGAAAGTGCGCGTTTTCTTCTTCTCCTCCGTTTCTTTCTTCGACTAATTCCTTCCTTTTTTTTTTGAAATCATCCGTATAGAGGAAACGGATGGAATTCTTTTCGAAATCGTTCTCTTTTTTCGAGGAGGAAACGATGGAATTTCTCTCTCCGGAGGAAGAGAGAGAGAGATCGCGTGTCTCGCGTGCGTGGCTCGCGATTCGACGTTTTCTCTTTCTCCACCTCTTTTGGCAATGCAGCCACTCTCTCGTTCTCCTTTCCGCCAGTCAACCAGTTCCTTCTCCCTCCCTTTCCCTTCCTCTCCTCTCGCGGCCGTCTTACCCGGCTTTTGCTCGGTTTCATTCTTTCCTTCTCCAGTTCCCGCCTCTATTTTTATTGTCATAACCAATTTAATTAAGTCTCGCGTTTCGACGTCGTGCGCCCTCGGCGGCTGTGTTAAACATTTTAATTAAGAGCCTCGCCCATTTACGCCCCCCATCCGATCCCACACGCCTCCCCCTCCATAATATCTTTCTTCGATTCATCGTTCGTTCGGCTTCTTCGAAAACCGTCTCTTAATTCTCGATACTTTTCCTTTCACTTCATCTTCATACGAACTTCATTACTCGTCATTACTCGTCCAATTATTAAATACGAGAAGAGAAGAGGAATAGTTATATTGTATAAGAAAATTTCGTACTTGTAGAGGATGTATCTCGAATCTGTCCATCCTTGTTACGAGAAGGTCGTATATAGCGCGGAAAATAATACGTCGAAGGAGGAAAATCGTCCAAGCCGAAGGGGATCGATATTCTCGGCGACTCTCCTCCGAAAGCCACGAAGCCACGGCGTGCACCACATCCAAACACCCGCCACACAGTCCCGTATAGTTTCGTTCACCGCCAAAATCAACACCTCTCCCCTCAACCTGGCCCACTCATCCCCTCGAGAATGCACTCTCTCTCTGAAGTGCGAGACACCTCTGAGTTGATTCAAGTTTTTAAAAAATAAAATCCATCGATCCGTACTCTGAAATCTATCCCCTAATATTTTATTCTAATTATCGCACGCTCGTGCAAAATAAAGGCTATTTCGTATCGCAAGTGAACGATTCTTGAATATCTCTGCGCGATCTCTCGTTAATTAATATTTGGAAAAAAAAAAAAAAAAGAAATATTTCATAGGATAAATATTCGGCGCACGATCGAAAGTAATACCCAAAAATCCTTACAAATTGTGCCTATATATTTTTACATAACCTGCAAAAAAAAAAATTTTAATTCGTTCAAATTTGAAAGAGAGAAAGGAAAAGAAAAAAATCGATCGACCCCGATAAAATTAAAGATATTAATAATAATGATAATTTTTAACTCGGCTAATCGTGTCGTCGGGGAGGGGGAGAGGGAGGCGAGATCGTAGGGTGAAAAACTGAACTACCGCTCATCGCGAGAACGGTCCATTTCCCCGCCCGTGAAAACCTGGTGGCGGCCGCTCTTCCATAAAATCCATGGATTATTTCAAGCTGTCAGCGGCCGGCTATCGGGCAACGCCGTTAATTAATGGACAACGCGTTAAATAATTCATACGTAACATTCGAATACGCGGGTGCAATAAACGATTGGCGCGTAAAACTTGGGATTTGAGGACCCGGGAGGAAAAATCGTTCAACGATTGCGGCCTCCCCTCCGGCAAAATCGGCATTATTTAGCCTAAGATCACAAGCATACACCTGTCCAGCTTCGAGCGCAAGATCAAATTTTGAGAAGTTGATCCCATCCTGAATAATATCCATATATATATATTCATTGATCGAATAAAGTCGTAATTTTACTTGTAAAAAAAAAAACGGCGATTCTTTCTCCATAGAATTTCTCTCTCCTCCCCTCCTCCTCCCCCGAATGTGCCAATTAATCCGTGCCAAGCTTCCACAATTTCACGTCACCCGAAGCTAATCACGCAATTGAATCATCTTTCGTTTAACGCCGGGGCCCGCTGCTTTAAGCCCGAGTGAAATAAACGCCGCTCTAATCTCGCGTCAATTAATATCGACCTCGAAAGGGAGTCCACTACCACCACCACCACAAGGCGGCGGCGGCGGCGGCGGCGGAGATAAACAGCCCTCGAGCGGCCTCCCCCTGCCTCGACACCTACCAACCCTCCCCCTCCCCCTTGTGACTCGTCTTCGACTTGGCGTCGTCGAGGGGGGGAGGAGGCGCCTCCTCGGTAAGAGGAGGGCTCGAGGGTGAGAGGGTAAATCCTTTTTTCCCTCCTTCCCCTCGTCCCGGTTCTTCCTCGCCTCGAACGGAGGAAAGGAGTTCGAGAGGATGGAGACTGAGGTGCCATGAATCAAAATTAAAGTCGCTTTATCGTAAATTTCTCTCCCCCTCTCTCTCTCTCTCTCTGTCTCTCTCGTCCCCTCCCCTCGCTCGACTTCTCGCGGACTCTAAGCAGGGCAATTAGTCATTCTCCGCGGCTATGATAAAACATAAAAGTCCCTATCGCTACGTTGGCTCCACTACCTGGAAACTTCTTCTTAAAGGGAACGCCGCCGCTCCAATCTTTTTCGCCGCGGCTTAACGGCCAACTCTCGGATTCTCCGTTTCATTCGGAGTTTTGGAAATCTTCTTTCTCGTTTCTCGTTTTCGAGATTTTTGATATTCTTCTTTTTCGAGAAAATAGGAAACGAGTCTATTCGAAGAGAAAGGGAGACGAGGATTGAAACGTAAATCTTTTCGTTAAACGTAATGTAATTTGTAATTCGAGATCCAACCATTCAATTCGATCCCCCCTTTTTTATAATATTCCCACGATCCAGTTGATTTCGAAGATTTAAAATTGTAATAATAATAATAATATGTCTCGAAGTACAAGAACAGAGGAAAGAACATGAAGGGAGCTCGAACGAAACGATTCTCCCACCCTCTATTTTCAATCTCAACCACCATCGTCTCCGAATCGTCGTTTAAACGTTGCATCGAAAGTTTTCCATTCACGATTCGTTCCTCGTTGATTCAATGTCCAATGTCGCTGGACCGTGAGCCATCCATATGGGTGGATATCTTATAGTAAATGCAGTTCGAGAGCAAGTTTCCATCGATTAACTCGCGGATACGGATAAATAATCGTCGTTCCGTTGATTTCAATCTCCAGATTTCCAGCGTCGAACCAACCATCCACGATTCCTTATACCGGGTGACTTTGTAGCAATACGATCAGCAAAGCAAGACCAAGAAGACCCCTCCCTTCATCCATTCACGAATCGTCTACATAAGTCATTCGTCGAGCTCCAATTTTCCGCAACGAATCTAGTCATATAATCCGTATAATTCCTTATACCGGGTGACCATATAGTAATATCGTATCTATATAAAATTCTAGAATCAGATCTTTGCACCCATTGACAATTTATACAATGTATACTACACGATACAGCTCGTCTATTCGTCCAATCCAATCAAATTCGCTATCTATTCCCTCACTACATACCGGGTGATCCTTTTAATAATACAAAGCACGATCACATCTTCGTATCCACTACTAATCTTCGTTCACGTGAAACTCGTTCACTCCAGTTATCCAATTTTCCACGTCGAACTCCACATCCCTGGATCATTATGTTATACCGTTATATACCGGGTGATCCAGTAACAATCACACTCTCCATCCACATCATCTGCGTATGTGTGTAATGTACGTCGTTCATTGACTCGATTATTCCTCCGATTATTCTTTCTGCTCGAGGATCGAGCAGTTTAAACCCGCTATACCGGGTGGCCGTAGAGTAACGCAGTCCCAATATACGAATCGGATCGACGCAAAGCAATCGGCCCAAGTTCCAATCGACGACGACTCGAGTCTAATTCCCCACGTTGGACCAAGGCTATCCGTGCGGGATATCCCGCTATACCGGGTGATCGTGTAGCGAGGTCACGGTTCGAGGGCCTCCCCATCGATTCGCGGTGAACGATAGAGAGGGCGAGAAGACAAGGGCGGTTTCACGGTAGCGTGCCACGCGGCCTGGAGCATCGGGGTGGTTTCAACCTCCCCCCCCCCTCTCCCCCTCACCCTCCGGCTTTGCCTTGTCACGGGGGTCACGGGGGATCCGTAATAGGGGCTCGCTATAGCGTTATGGGATTATTGAGTGCGCGGAGGGTGGCGCCGGCAGGCTGAAAAGTCCCGGGACCCACCGCAAGCTTTATGATCCCGAGCACGGAGACAACGTGATTGCGCCCATCCCGCGTATACTGGGTGTCCTGTGACACCAAAAAGGGCTAATTATACCTTTAGGAGGGAGGGCACCTTTATACGGATATATAAGTGGTATGGGATGAAATTTTGGGTTGAAAATAAACGATGCCCCTCTCTTTGCGATTCGTGTGAATCGTGGAAAATTCTTGATCCTTGTTTTATATGCTTCAAATATATTTCGAAATCGCGCGTGACACGAACGAAAGTAACGCTTCTTGTTTCTCATCAAGGTGTACCGTTGATTCGAAAGCACTTTGTGTGCAATATTGTACGAAGATTATGGTGAAAGAAGGTACAAAAGTGATGGGATTAACGATTTGTCACATAAACTGTTTTTCAGGATTCAGATTAGGATGTTGCTGATAAATTTTGAAGCTAGGATTTCACGATGGATGATTTGGAGGAATGGAGGTTAGAATTTAGAATAATTTTAAGAAAACAAGAGATTTATTGTCGGAAACGGTAATAATTTCTATCCCTAAAATTTTTGTACTATAGAGAAAAAAGGAAAAGCAGTTTAAAGTAAAGTGAAGATGAAAATATTGAATGAAATTTATTACGAGGTATTTAAACGATTAATTCAATTCAACTTACTTCGATATACTCGTGCATTCAATATGCAAATACATAATTTTATTAGAGGTGTAAATTTTTAAATAACCCGCTCTCCAACGAAATTTTATCTTATCCGGTTCAATCGTAATTTAACATTACATTTGACATTTCATTTCGTACATTTTTTAAACATATTTAATTTCCTCGAATTTACTACTACTTTTCTAGAATTTCATCGAGGCCCATTCCTCCCCTATTTTTTTCTTTTAAACTATCTTCTTTACTTAATCAAATAATTTGTTAACGATCGATTATCTTTTTCACAATTAAATTTAGAAAATCCATTTCATTCCGCGAATTTCCAACAACCATTAATTATCACAGTTGTAAAATTAGTATTAAAAAGAAATTCTTTCTAATTTCGACATATCGCATCTTCCTCACAATTACAGGCTCACTCTATCTCCATCTTCAACAATTGTATCTCAAATCTTTTCATCATATTCGTCATCAACTCTTCGAAGAGCACACACCTTGTGCTCTATATATATATATACATTCATCCATTAAACCTACGTGCCTTCCACCAAAATATTTAACTCGATAAATAAACCTCGATCCAAATTCTTCTATAACGAATCTTTCCACCCTGAATATCTCAACACCCTGTATATAGATTCATTAATTAAACGTAAGTTCCACGAGAGAAAACTTGAAATAAATAAGCCTCGGTCGAAATTTCTTCTGTCAATCAACTCTTCAAAGAGTTGTCGTCTCAATATATATATATACACTCATCACAACGTCGATAACAAACGTAAGTTGTCCATTAAAGCTACGTGTGCTCTACTACGTGGAAACAAGGCGAACGTCCGTGAACATTTCAACGGAGCAGAGTTGCGTGAGACCGCGTCGTCGATGGAATTTCGAAAAGCCGTTAATTAGCGGAATTTTTTCTTCTCTCTCTCTCTCTCTTTTTCTCTCTCTCTATCCGTCTCTCTCTCTGTCCACTCGCAGAAACGACTCACGGATGGCGCGCTTTAACGCGGCCCGCCGCGATAATTAAATTATAATTCGCGAAATCCGCGGATTCTCCCTGTTCCAACAAGGGGGATGCTGCGGAAGTGCACCATTTTCCTGACGCAACGATAAAATCCGTCGACGCGTAATTTCCCTTCGGTTAGAAAACACGTATGAGGGAAGGGAGGGGTTATTATTATTCTGAAAGAGATTTTTTTCCTTACATTTTTTATTTTTTCTTGGAACCAACGAAATTGAGTATTTATCTTTTTGGGAATAAAGATTTGGATGGAAGAAAAATTTAGAAGAAAAATTGGCAAAGTTTCCTTTTTTTTTTTGAAAGAAGAATGTTTTAACGTTGTACGAAAATGATAAACGATTCTGGTATCTCGAATCGTCACGAATCGTAGAGCAACGAGATCGTAGATCATCGTCTTTAAAAAAAAAAAAAAGAAAGAAGTGGCAATTTTTAATCGATTTTCCTTTTCTTATTATGATGCCATTTTCGAAATTCGACAAAAGTTTGGAAATTCTGGTTGCGTGCTACGAAATTGTTTGATTATAGGGATAGTCAAAATGCAACGTATATACCTATCGAATTTCCAAACTCAATTTGCACAAAAATGAAATTTCAAAGGGGAAATTTTCGATTTGTTTTTTCCATGTAAAACTAATAACTAATTTCCCTATTTTGATCGATCATGCGAGCGATGTAAGTCGCAAAATATTTGGAGAAACTTATACCTACTTGATATTAAAAAAAAAAAAAAAAAAAAGGAAAAAAAAAGGAACAAGTAATATATTTCTTATAATTTCGATGTTCTATCTTTGGCTTACATAACCGCTATACTATTCCATTATTTATACTTTCACACCAATTCTATTTCTTCTCGCGCCAATTTTATTCCAACGAATAATTAACAATCAAATACGTTTATTCATTTATATTTTATCTTCTTTTCTCAAATTATTTGGCTCCAATATCAATCGATCAACGAGGAGGATAAGGAGAAACGAGTTGCACGCAGGAAACGTACGATTTACCCCTGCGTGCAGGCAATTTCTATGCACGCATCGCGACCTACGTACGTGTTACAGGCGCGCGGAAAAAAGGTGTTGGGTACGCGACAGCTGTAAGCCCCCAGGGTGTACGAGTCCTCCTCGACTCCACCAACCCCCACACGCTTGCCCCGCACAACCCTCGATCCACCCCTCTTTTTCACGCACCTTCCCTCTCTCTCTCTCTCTCCCTCCCTCCCTCCTAGTTTCCACCCCTTGTTACAAAACCCCACTTCTCTCTGTCTCCCCTCGTTCGCAACTCGTCTTCTCCGCATGGATTTCTCCTATCATTTTTCCTTTTTTTTTTTTCCTGGCCATCGTTCTCATCCATCCTCTCGTCGACTTTCTCGTTTCATTCCTAGAAATGAAAAGGTGAATCTTTCACCTTCTCTCGATATTATCAAAATTATTATACATTTTATTACATTATACAATTTTCGTATTATATTTCTTCTTCTTTTTTCCTTCAACAATTAACAAACGTTCAATAAAGTATATATAATCCTCTCGACAAATATATTCATATTCCTTCCGAATTTCATTCACCCTTCTTCGAAATTTCCTCCTCGCCAGTGCAGAGGGGAGGGTGTCCCACTGACGTTCCTACACCCCTCTGCGTGCGGGCTGCGCGCAGGAAGCGAGACAGGGCGGCGAGAAGAGGGCGATTACTCGATGTAAGCCAACGATACGCGAGGAGGCCGGCGATTACGTTATTCAGAGGAACATGCACGTCCACGCCAGATCCTCGTTCGCGTGCCCGTTTGTCCCGCGTTCATTCCACGTGACGCTCGCCTCCCTCCCTCCCTCCCTCCACGATTCACCCCATTAAATTTAATTTCGACGCCGCTCGCCGACCCTTCTTGCGCCCGCCTCGGATCTCCGAAACCGGGCCGTCGATTACACACCGAGGGCCGTGCGATCGCCGCTATAATTGCCCCGGCCAGCAACCGATATACCCGCCCTCATTTGCCGTTTTAACCAGCCTGGATTGCTCGTGTCCAGTCGATCGAGAGTTTTGTAATTTCGATTCGTATTCGTACTTGTGTGTGTGTGCGGAGATTGCGTGTAGTTGGCTGGAACAAGGGTTGGCTCGTAAGGGTGTTCAAGATAAGAAATCGTGATTGTAGTACAAGTAGTGGAATTCTTCTTCTTAACGAGAATGTTATTCGATAGTTAAGTAGATTTGTAAATGTGATTATATCCTAATTTCATGAAGTGTGTATAGATGAGCTTGGATTTTTGTTGTGGAGGAATTCGTCGAAGGAATCGTTCAATTTCGAGGGTGGAAGCTTTGTTCGACGGTGGACTCGTCGAGAATTTTCCGCCATTTCGCGGCGCGATATTTTATTAAACCCGCCGGCTGGCTTCGATCGAGAGTCGATTCGGAATCGGTTCGACGCTGCCTGCTCTCAGAACCTGCCACTCATCTTGTCCCTTCATCTTCCATATTTAATTCCTCTCTCTCGTTAAAGTTTACGGCGCATGATCGAGTTATTAACCGACTTCCGTTCCAATTTTTCCCTCGTTTCTCTATTTTACGCTAGTAAAAGTAAGATCTGATCGAAGAGAAAGGATTGAAATTTCGAGCAACAATTTACTATCGTTCGTTTCCCCAAAAATTGGGGAGGGAGAAAGAAAAATGGATAATAATTTCGGCGAGGAAAGGGAGGGAGAAAGTTGGCCCGTGTCTCTCGATGACACGGCGCAATTATTTCCACCCTCCACTCCACTCGCCTCGCATCATCGCTTGCCGAGCTTCCTCGCACGCCTCAAAGGTACATTGATCGATCACGTTGTTATCTTGCCCTATACTCACTTGCCGGCGGAGATCGAACGGACATCGTACAGCGAAATAAAACACGACCAATTGTCCGATATATATATATATATCTCTATCATCTCTAATGTCCAACTAAACGATTAATTGAGAATCGTCGATTTTGAAATTCGAAATTTCGAAAAGAGAGAATTTTCGTGAATTTCGTTCGCCTCTGAATCACTATTATTATCATTATCGAGCTCTCTCGATCGAATTTTCAAAATATCACAAGATCACAAGGATCACAAGGGAGGAGGGAGTGAACAAACTTGAATAAACTCGATTCAGAGAGTGGGGAGGGGGTTAACGATCGTTAAGTTTTGACACATCGACGTTATAATGGAGGACAATAACACGAGTGAATAGAGAGACTCGTAGTGAAACGGGTAGACGGGTATTTTTGGGGAGGGAGGGAGGGAGGGAGGCATTGCCTCTGATCTAATGATGCGGCCGTGGTCGAGCGTGCATAACCATTACCTAGCCGCAAGATAAAATGACGCCGTCGATCGATCAATAATGCTGCTAACGGCAGAGGCGAGCAAGGATACCGTAAAATTGCACGCTCGCTGAATTTGCACACGCAGATTGCCACACTCTGGCGAATCGTGGGAGGGGGTGTGGAAAAAAATTAGAATTCGTTTTTTCTTTTCTTTTTTTTTTCCTTCTTCTTCCTTTTTCCCCCCTCCGGAATTATATTTTCTCCTTTTCGAGTTTTATTCGAGATTGGAATTTCTTTTTTTCTTCTCTTCTTTTAAAAATGGACTTTTACTCATTTCCTCGTTGATTATTATTATGCAAATTTGAAAATTACAATTTCTTTACCTTCCAAAAATTGACTTTTCTTAATTTCTTTCTTTATTTCTTTTTTTTTTCTTCTTGGGAAGATTGTGAAAATATCGCATTGCGAATGATTCGAATATCGTATAATTCGAAATTAACGTTTTCGTTACTTCGCGAAGGGACAGTACACCGATAGATAATATATTCTGCTATGCAATTTTTAATAACGGGAAGCTCCCTTGCTCAAAAATTGGAAATACAAAAAGTAACGCGAATAAAAATTCCCAATTATCATTTCTTTATAGAATGATGGAAAATAAAAACTTACGATTCCCTCTCTCCCCCCCTTTTTCTAAAGAATTTTCTAATTTCCCTAATATCAAATTACACTAACGTAAAACTTCGAAATTGCAAATTTACCGAAAAACGCAGAAATACACCAGGAGAAATATCTATTCCTCTTCCTCCCACACCGTTCGTTTCGTTTCGTTAAAATTTTACCCCGGCTACGTCTGCGCAGACATTTTGCCATCGTGGTTCGAGATAACGTGCTATCATCGATCAATGATATACGTTGTTAAGGTTTTCTGAGCTTACTCTGTCTGGACGATAAGCGCGACGATGGCGCAACGACGGTTCGCCATCGATAACCGGTGACGGATCGTTACGTTTTCGAGTTTCGACCTTGACGACAACTTTATCCCCCTTCGAAAAAAATTCCCCTTCCCCTGATTTTCTCAGTTTTTCCATCATCCCACGCGAAAGGGGATCGTTTAATCGTTTCATGCACAAAAATGCGCAACCGGATCCGATCAACTTTTGCTCATCGCCATGTTTTTTTTGGAGGGGGAGGAGCAGGAGGAGGGAAATGGGAACAAAGGTTTCCGCGCTCCACGGGGGGGAGGGAGGGTGTCGTGGCGTCCAACTGGGTCAGCCTTGTGTGCAGCCTTCGAAAACGATTGAAAAATACCGGCATCGCGGAAAAAAAAAAAAATTTAACTTTTTGTTCCACATCGACAACGATATCCGCCGACGATACTAACGAGCGTGTAACGCGATAATCGAAATGAGCTTGGTTTCTTTTTTTCTTCTGATCTTTAGAGAAAGGTTTATGCACGAAAAATTTTGTGCAATGATATTTTAGAAATTCCTTCGATATTTCAAATCATCTTAGTTATTTGTTTATACTTGAATATTGAATTTTTTCCAAATTTCTCAACGTTTCTTTTTTTCCTTCTTCTCTTATTTATCATTTATCTTTACAATCAGTATTTTGAGTGGAAAGGGTTTGTAATAATTTTTAAGAACACAGAGTTACAACATTCTTTTAGATACCGTTTTACTACGCAAATTTATTATTATTAATGAATACGTACCGTAATGATTATTGTTTTACACTCAATTTTGTGGATCACCCCGTATAAACGATAAAACGATAACACACGATAACACACAAGCGTGGAGGAAGGTGGAGATACTTCAGTCGAGGCATCGCAATAACGTTTTCTGCGTTTTTTTTCTCTTTTTTCCTTTTTCCCCCCCCTTCCTCCTTTCTTCCCCCCACGCGTGTATGTAGGATGTCCTGTTTCCGAGGGAATCGAGTTTGAAAGTTGGTAAAAATCGATGTGGATGACGGCGACGAAGAATGGGACGAAACAAAGGCAAATCTATCGTGAATATTTAAAAGTAGAATTCCTACGCAAATACTATGGATTTGAAATTTTTCAGATAGCGTTTTCTGGACGTCATCTATCCCTCTTCCCTCCTCTTTCTTCCCTTTTTCCTTTTTTTTTTATTTTTATTATTTACCATTCGATGCATACGAAATTTCCCTCCTTTGAAATTTAAAATCGATCGTCTGATGATACCGCCCGTTAAATTCCACGAGTATTTTCGAGTTGTTGTTAATTTTCTGACAAGGGAAATTAGAAGGATTACTTAAAAATCGTATAATATCGGATAATATTCAATTCGAAAGAAGAGAAAAAGATAATTTCCTCCTAAAAGAATTATTGAACGAAGAAATATTTATTTCCAACAAAATCTCGCAGAATTAAAAAGAAAAGTACATCTTCTTCTCCTCAATTCCCGCCAAATCGACTGACTTATCCGAATCTCATCGAAGAGAAAACAAATAACACATCTAACAACAATTACAGATCAAAAAACCTCGTCAAATCTTTTCATCAATCTCACCTCGAAGAAGAAAAGAAAGAAAAAAAGAAAGAAGAGCTTCCCGAAACTCGAATTACCCAAATCAAACCTTCTCAAACCTCGTCGAAAAAAGAACTAAAGAGAAAGAGAGAGAGAGAGAGAAAAGAGCACGTATATCGCATCGATGCATCGCGGGCTGGTTACGAGGTTATAAAGAGGCGATAAACATAACCATAGCCTTCCCTGCCTCTCTCCACTACCACCGCCGCATCGGCCTCCGCTCGGCCGCCGAGACTAAAAGCTCGGCAGTGGCGCGGAGCTGCATGGTCGGTCGGTCGGTCGGTCGGTCGGTGGGTGGAAGGGAGGGAGGGAGGAGGACCCACCACTACGTGTGCTGGTTTCCCCCCGTGCCGGGAACCGGAGGACACGCCGACCGAGGAGAGGGTGTCGGTGGCGGAGTTGGAGGAGGTGTGGAGGAGGAGGTGGAGGAGGGCGGCCGGGTTATCGATTATAATCATCGGCGTGCGGGCGCCGCGACGGATCCGCAGTCATTAGGGACGCCTGGGCGTCGTTCCACCTTATTCCTGACTGCCGGAAGCGGAGCGGCGAGCGTTTGAATATCCACGCGGCGAGAGAGGGAGGGAGGGAGGGAGTCTCCTCCTCCTCCTCCTCCTACGCTCGTTGCTCCTCCAACTTTATTTCTCTTTGGCCCCGTCTCTCGTTTGCCCCGGCTATTGACCCCTTACACGCAACAATTTTTCTCATCCGGAATGGATGCTTTTTTTTTTTTCTTTCTAGGATCAGCGAATCGAACGTTGCGATCGTTTCGTTCTTCTTCTTCTTTTCGCTCGACGGAAAGAAGAGTTAGAGCGTTGTTTCGCTTCGTTTGAGCAAGTTTGGAATATGGTGGTGGTGGTTATCGATTCGTTGCAAGAGATTTGGGAGTTGTCGGGGGTTGTTGATCCGTTTTGTTTGAGGAGATTCGAGAGATACTCGGCTCTGCTCGCCGATCGATTCCGTTCGAGGAAGATTTTGACAGAGACGTCGATATCGGCGCTCGACTCGTTCCTTTCGCAGGCAACCTGCTTTTCGATTCGATTGACCGATATTATTCTTTTTTTTACGAAATTTAATCATCAAGGAGCCTCTGATTCTAAAGGATAGAATCTGATGTTATTAATCGTAGCGTTACATCTTACGCGTCTTCCAAAGAAAAAAGAACAGAGAGATTCCCTTTACATCCAAACCCATTTCGAGCCCGAAATCCTTCCAAGCCTAGCTTTTTCTCACCGATTGGGCACACAACGGCCATCGATCATCCGCGGCACAAATACACAAAACTCGTCCTCCGACACCGAAAGCGCAACCAAGTTTCCATCGCACGATCCACCGTCCAAACCCACACGTGCGCGCCTGTGCTCGGATAAAACGACGTTCCGCCGCTAATGAGCAGTTATTAATCGTTCAGCTTCCCATATTCGTTGACCCAGAAATTTCTCGCGGGTCTCGCGCCAATGGAAATCCCCCGTCACGCTGTTTTACCTATGTGTGTGTGTGTGTACAATCTTTGCGAAAAGAATATCGATTCTTTGCAAGTGTTCGCGTATATTAAATTAATTCTCTTCGATACTGTACGAGATCGCTTATTTAGACTTCGAAATTTGGAAGGATACAAATTTTTAACTGTAAAATCCATAATATATTGTCGTCGATATACTTCCTTCTCAAATAAATTTAAATAAAATGTTTATACATCACGTATCATCGAGTTTCATCATCTAGCATTGCCAACGACACTGTTTCATCGTTCTCCCTAAAAGAAACGCACTTCAAATGTTTCGTAAAACATTCCAATTCATTCAACGAAATCAGCGCTCATTTCCAACCTGTCATCGTGCGTCATCTCGTCCGCTTGTTCAAAAGTTCCAAGTAATCCTCGAGATGGTTCGAAAAATTACCACCCCCGTCTCGCGGGGGGGTTGGTGGGTCATCGAGGAAGAAAGGGGCGCGTTTGACCTTCGCCTGGAAGGCGGGCGATATTTATCGATCATCAAAGTTTAATAATCCGCGTAACGATAATCTCCTCCCTCCGCCCTCTCCTTGTTTTCTTCCCTTCTCCTCCCCTCCCTCGGATCACGCGTGTGCACAACTTTCACCCGATATTATTTTAAGCGCTTTTAACGAAAGCCCTCTCCTCCTCCCTCCACCCCCACCGCCCCGATAATAACGAGCGTATAGCCGCGTACGTACCACCGGCCGCTGACTAATTACACAACCCGGCTCCATTAATGACCGCCGCCCGATTTCGGCCCGACTTCCGCCGATAAATAATATCCTCGTATCCTTGTTCCTTTTTTCCTTCTCTTTCTTTCTCGCAGATTCAGAATCTCTGAATACGTTTCGTAACGTCGCCAAGGGGATGATGATCTTTGAAGGGAGAGGGGTGGAAGAATCGGGGGTTCGATGATACGTATTTCGTGGCTGTATTTGTATCTCTGGTTCGTGTCGCGTGCGAAAAAGATTGTTGAAATGGAGTTTGTTAGTTTGGTTTTTAGTTATTAAGGATCAATTTCGAATATGCTCTTCGATATCCTTCTTGTCCGCAGTTTTGAATAGATGCCGCTTTTTGAAAATTCAGGTAAAACCTTGCTTCGAAACTTCTTCTTCGAATTATTTTTTCTTTTTTCTAAGATAATATTCCGATAATGATAATGATACTTGAAAAATCAAGAAACTCTCGATATTCCGTTCTCATAATTTATTTAAAAAGTAAAACGAAAAGAAAAGAAGATACCTCGAATATCCTCTCGATCCATTTTCAAAAATCAACAAACTCCTTCCCATCCATTTTTTCCATAACAATTTTTCGATAATTTCCAGACACTCCATATATATACACACACACATACATATAATTTATCCAAGATGAAAAAACTATGCTCAAACACCGTCCTCAAAATATCCTCTCGATCCATCGTTTTAAATATCCATGGTTGGCGAGTGGGGACGACGCAGCCGGTCGTCGCGACGCCACTCGCGGTCCACTCGCGGAGAAACCGGCGTCTCCTCTCCTCCCCCCGGAATAAAAGAGGAAGATTGATCGCGCCGCTCGGTTCCTCGACCGTTACTCTGGCAAGCCCGTCCCGATCCGCGCCAACCGTCGCGCGTAACGTTTCCCCAGAATGTCCTATTGTTCCTTAAGAAGAGTTGCGCGTGTTTATTGCGTGACGCGGCTTTTTATTGCCTAAACTCTCCCTCTTTCCCTCTCTCTCTCTCTCTCTCTCTCTCTCTCTCTCTCTCTCTCTCTGTCTATCCCCGTTTGCCAGCGCGGGCGACGATCGATCCTATCGGCGGGATCGTCTCCCGCGGGAAAACAGAGAGACAGAGAGAGAGAGAGAGAGAAAGAGAGAGATTTGGAATAATTATGGAACCTCCTTTGGGAGGCGTAGAATTGACCAAAGCCGCGATAAAGGGTTTCCTCCACGAGCGAATCTTTTTCTTCTTCTTCTTTTTTCTTGGATGACAAAGAGAAAATGGGACGTTTCGTGTTATTTTTTAACGGAAGGAAGCAACGACGTAGGAGTTTTTTTTTCCAAGATATTCGAAGGGACGAGTTTCTGTTCTAGGGAGCAAAAGCACGTGAAATTTCACCGTCTGTCGCTTCGTTTAACCACCGCTAATTCCCCGTAACACATCGGCCGACACGCGTCAGGGGACTTGGAAATTTCGACGCAAGTTTTTCTGGGTCGTGATCGATCGACGTGGCACGCGTCCCTCTTATCTATAAAAAATATTCCCCCATTCCTCTTCCCTTCCCTTCCCCCCTCCTCGAAAGAAAACGGGTCGGTTTATTACGCGACCCGATCATCCTTCCCTTCGATCGACTTTCTTCTTCTTTTTTTTCTCGTTGTTCCTTCGTCGAGCAGGGATTAATCCGATCCGAATGGTGTTTATCCCGGTCGGTCGATGACGTTGGCATCACTGTTATCGATCGAGAGGGATGAGCGCTCGCTCACGAGACACGCGAGGTATCGAAGAGTATCGATCCTTCCAACTCTCTCTCTCTCTCTCTCTCATACCTCGTATACCGACTCTCGACGTGTACCAGATTCTCCTTCCACGGATCCGAGAAAGAGAGAGAAAGAGAGAGAATCGGTTTAAACTTTGAAAAAAGTTCCCTTGAAAAAAAGAGAAAGAAAAAGAAGCGACGACGAATCCGACGAAGCCGAGGTAATTCGTATTATTAGAAATTACATTCGACGGAAATAGAAATACGCGACGAAGAAATGCGAAGCAAGGAGAGAAAGAAGGGAGGGGAACGAACGACCTTAAACAGCACGCGTGCGATCCACGCGCGCGCGCGCCAAAGAAGAAAGAAAGAAAGAAAGAAAGAAAGAAAGAAAGAAAGAAAGAAAGAAAGAAAGAAAGAAAGAAAGAAAGAAAGAAAGAAAGAATCCCCGTGTGTCCCGTCGTGTGGCCACAAAATTCCGCCGCGGCCCGAGGACGCTTTGCAAAGCCCGCAATATAAATTACCCATATCGCGTCCCCGTATCCCGGTCGCCGCTAAACTGCCAGTCCCCAACTATTTCCTCCTCCCCCTCCCCCCCTCGTTTCCCGCCGCGCATCATCCGGGGGTTGCTCGTTTCGACCCTCGCACGGCCGTCACACGAGCCACGGGGCTTAGGTGGGCGGCGCCCTTCCTTCTCGCCCACCGCCATCGCCACCACCACCACCACCGCCGCCGCCGTCGCCGCCGCCACCGGCGCAACGAAAACAAACGAATTTTTAATTGATCACCTGCTAATGAGTCGAGGGTGGCGAGCGAGCGAGACAAAGGGGAAGCGGAGGGAGGGGAGGGAGCGGAGGCCTGTTCTGGGAACGGAGTGGAGAGGGAGGCAGGGTTCGAGTTAAGGTTTAGGGTGGCGAGGAAGGATGAATCGAGGGTGGAGGGGGAGGGGGAGGAAAGAAAAGGAAAAAGTGGTGTGGCAGACGGTTGAAACTTCATCATCGACCGTTTCGAGTCTTGGAACGAACGATGGAGGAGGAGAAGGAGGAGGAGGTTGGTGGGTGGTTCAGACGAGTTAACCCTTCCGCATCTCTTCGTTTCTGGTTCCAAAGTTCGTGGGATTCTTAGTTTCTTCTGAAGGAGGAGGAGGAGGAGAAGGGAGGAGGAAAGTTAACGTAAGTGTGTTAACTTCGAGTTGGAGTTGCGGTGGGTCGGAGTTTGTCACGTGTCCCCCACCGCGAAGGAATTTGGATTTGGTTTAAATTACGACGAGGAGATGTTAGATCCGATACGAATAATATCGGTATTGGACGTTGTTGCGAAACGATGAAGATTCTTTCTCTTTTTTCCAACCGTCTCATCTCGATCTTTTAATTTTTCCGACTGACAAGATCTCCTCAACTTAAATTCTCAAAACCCAAATTTTCACGAAGCGAAAATAAAAACTGCGTAACGACTATCGATCCCTCGATCTCTCGATTTTTAAAAGAGAGAGAGAGAGAAAAAATTCCAAATTGACCTATGCTACACACCCTTCTTTATATCAAAAAGACCTCGATAAGAGCGGAATATTAAAAAAGGACGGAATATAACCCAATTCTCTCGCAAACTTCGCTCCACCAGCTCGTTTCCACGAAACCAAGTATCTCTCACCCGGTATACGCAGTCGAAACGCAACTCGAAACAGAGACAGAGATAGAGAGAGAGGGAGAAAAAAAAGAGAGAGATCCATAGGAAGAACGGTTTTCTCTTCCAACGAAACATTTTTCCCCGGCGCAGATTTACACGGGTATGCGTTAACGAGCGGCACACCGGTGTAATAATTAGTGCCACTATATATATATATATATATATATATATATATATATATATATATCGTGACTCGCAAAGCGGAACCGGGTTCACGCTTACACACACGTATATGCACATACGTGTATATAATACACGCGTAGAAAGGAGAGAGGGAGAGGGAGAGAGAGAGGGGAGATATCGTGGCACGGAATTTCCAGGCCGATTATCAGCGTCCTGTCGGGAACGGGCCACCGAGGATCGTGGCTCTGCTCGAATATCGATTCCTCGAGCTTATCGGCCCGCTTGCATACCCTCCATCCGTAGTCGCGCGCCACTTTTTTTTTTATTTTTTTCCTTCTCTCTCTCTTTCTCCCTTTCTTTCTCCCACTCCTCCGACGTTTTTTGCCTTCGACGATGCTTCCGTGAGGTTTTCGAAGGCCCTCTCCGGGGAGAGGTAAAATAACGCGAGTTCGTCAGGGACGAATTCCTCGTTTTCGGTCGGGTTCCGTTATACCCGAGCATCTCTCTCCTCCTCTCTTTTCTTCGCTTTCCTTTTTCATTTTCTTTATTATAGTTTTTTGCTTCTTCCTCTCTTTCTTGGCATCCCCTCCTCGTCTTTCCAATTTCTTTACTCCCTCTTTCTCATTTTCCTCTCTCTTTTTTAGTTTCCTCTCTAACTCTAACGTGTTTTTCGATTTTCTCTCTCTCAATTTTCATTTCTTCAATCTCCTCGTTCCTTTCTACTTCTAGTTTTTTCCTCGATATCTTCTCCTCTTCATCCTCTGTTTAATTCTCGCACGCTTCGTTTTTCCCTTCCCTCTCTCTCTCTCTCTGCCAATTTTTCTTCTTCCCTGCACCACGAGGAGGAAAATAGCAGCGAGGAGGGTTTAGATATTTATACGAGGGCGAGGAGAGATAGAGAAAGAGAGAGAGAGAGAGAGGAGGCGAGGAGGCTTGGCCGAGGCGAGGCCGAAGAAAAAGCGGCGGTCCCGCGGTGAAATACGAGACGACGACGACGAGGAGGATGCGCCGGGACGCGACCCGGCACAACTTTCGAAATGCCTCCTTCGAGAGTGGCGTAATTGGGTGGGTAATGGCGGGAAGAAAGCGGTGGGGATGGGAAGCGAAAGTATCGCTCGTTTGCGGTCAGGCGCTACGGTCGAAAGTGACGATTAACCCCTTAAGTGCCGTGGACTCTTATAGTGCATCCAGTGAAATGTCAGCGTGGATTACATATATCTGGGTTACATGTAAATCTCGTTTCGGTGGAGAGAGAGAGAGAGAGAAAAAAGAAGGAAAAATAATTCGATATTTCGTTGTACCAATACGATCTCTTACTAATGTTAGAATTAATAAATCAATAATTAACAAATCAATTTATCGATTATTACAAACGCGAGATGATGGTAAAGATCACGATTGGAAAAATTGAAAATTAGTTTTAGTTTTTAAAATTCGATTCGATACGTGACTCGATGATTCAAATGAAAGAGCATATTTTTTATTAGGATAAAAAGAAAAATCGTAATATTTGCGCGTTGTTGTTATCTAGAAAGGAAATAGTGATAAACAATTTTTTATACTCGAGTTAAATCGAGCGAGCAAGAAAAAGAAAAGTAACTCTACTCGTTTTCGTGAATAATTCTTAAGATTCTTGTGATTCTCCCTCTCCCTCCCCTTGTGGTTTAATTGTGATAGAAAGTAGTAGATTTAGCGTGGAATCAAATTAGCGGAGTAGAGTTTGGCGGAGGTGGTGGATTAAAGTGGAAAAGTGGAAGGAATTGGAAAGTGGACGAGTAAATCTGTCCAAGTATATTTCGTTGGTAGAATTGGGAATGGAGGGGAGGGGGATTAGAAAAGAAACGCGCGACGCTTCTTTCGAAATGTTCCAATATTACAGATTCTAAAATTCGACGAATTGGATAAAAAGAATAAAAAAGAAACCACGCCCTCAAGAAAGGACAATCCCCCCTTTCGACCTCCGCCAACTCCGCCCCAAATTTCCAGATATTTTCCAGACAATTTTACATTTTAATTCATTCATCGAGCGAACTTTAAAAAAAAAAAAAAACGCGAGCGCGCATAATACGCGATAACGGCAATAATTTCGCACCGGGGTGGCTATCGATCTATCGCCCTTTGCAACGCTTTAATCGGGCTGTCCATTTCGGGTATGAATTTTTTAAAAGGTGTATTTTTTTTTTTTCCCTCCTTTTTCTCTTCCCTTTTTTTTTTTTTTTTTTCCTCTTCCCCTCCCTCCCGGGGAAAAAAAGCCACCACGCACCGTGAAAACAGCAACGCCCACAAATATTTACAAAATCGCAGCTGCTCACAGCTGTTCACACGGAAAGATCTCTCCACCGCACGAAAACCTATCCCACAAACAATACCCCTTTTATCGATCTGCCTTGTAACCAACATTAAAAACTATTGAAAAAAAATATTGGAGAGAAAAAAAAGTGGGCAAATAGAAAGGGTTATCGTACAAAGGAGATGTGAAAAAAAATTACCACGTAATAAATCCTTTCCTCGGATATTATAATCATAACGCTCATCTTTCGTTCGATCAAGAAGGCTTCGATGATAATTCATGAATCTTAATTATATTTTTCGAAAAGCACGTATTATTTTTCCAATTTCTCAACGATTAGAAAATCGAGAAATCTTTTGTCGAAAGATTATATTTATATGATATATTTTTATATCCCAATAATATATAATATATACAATTTTATTAGGAATTTACTTTACTATTCTTCAAACAATTGAATACTTAAATTCATTCTTTTGTTTTAATGATAGAATTTAGGGATAATTATATTTTGAAAAATTGTATTCCTCATATACGAAAAGACGCGAATAAAATATCCCTCCCCCTTTCCGTCACCGTCCATAATACACTCTCCAACATCCACGATTACACACAACCCAGAAACACCCGATCGATTAACCGTGTCGCAATCCCAGGCGAAACGACCCGTTTTAAGGTTTCCGCCGTCGTCTCGACGCCCTATTTTCCCCACGAATCCATCGACACCTGCGAATTTCGATCCCGAGAAGAAATCTTATCTGACGAGGCGCACCAACCCTCGACTTTTTCAAGCGGAAAAGCGACATTATCGGGAGGGAGGGAGGAAAATATCCACGTCGCTTTTCGCCAGTTGAACTTTTGACGGCTAATTATTTCGCTTAATTAAAGTGAAACCCGATACCGAGCCCCCTCTCTCCCTGCCCCTCTCCCGGTCGGAAATTAAACAACGTTTTCGTATTCGAGAGTTGGCCACCCCCTCCCTCTTTTACCGCCACTAGTAGTCTTCTATCTGGATTTATTTGCCGGTGTAATCGCTCATTTACAGTGTACATTTCCCCGTGACGTTGATCGTTCCACGCGTTTATCGCTTCACGACGAATCAACCGTATTTCCCTTCCTTGTCCCCTTCTGCTTTCTCTCTCTCTTTCTCTCTTTCCCTCCTCCGGTTTTGGTTTTTCGGTTTGTTTCGGTTTGAACGACTCGTCGAACGAAACGGGGTATCGGTTGCGTGAATTTTTATGGATTAACGTTCCATCGACGCCGGATTAAAAAACGTTTCGTCGCCGGCGCTGGCTCGATTAGAGAAATTTCTTGCCCGAGCTTGATTCTCGTACCCCTTTGTCGGTCAAGTGACGGAGAAATATCATTTTTTCCCCTTCCCTTCCCTTCTCTTTTCTTTTCTCGCCTTTTTCGTGTACACGCGCGTAGAGAGGTTTTTTTTAATTGGTAGAGAGAAAGAAAGAGAAGGATGCGTTTTGTAACGTTGAATTCGATACTCGGGTTCGAGAGAAAAATATGGGTTATAAGCGCGGCGCGTCCAATTGTTTTCACTGGAATTTTTAAACAAACTTGAGCACGAAAGTATAATCAGTTTATCGAATAATCGTGGATGAACACGTTACAACAACTAAAAGTTATTCATTTTTCGTTTGCAAGAAAATACTCGTATCTATATTAGAACACCCTCGAACGCGCCTACGCAAAATTCGTACGATTTTTCCTCAAACTTAAGGAGGACGAAAACTATCGCAACAAACAACTTTTACCTCGATTCTCCAGAAAAACCGTACACCTACCTACCTACCTACCTACACCCTTCAAAGGTGTCCACCGTCGAACGCATTAATCACATCAAATTACCCTGTATTACATTTGCACGCCTATGATCATCCCGATCGCGCTAATACCCAACCATCGCGGAATAAACTGCATTTAATTACACGCGCGCTCATCGCTCGCCCCCACTCCGCCGGCCTTTACCCTTCCCCTCCCCCTCCACTCCTCTCCCCTCCACTCAGCAGCTCGGCTCGAATCCGCGTATATAGCCCGAGGCGGCGGTAGCGGTAGTAGGTATTTATTTCCACGCGGAAGAAAGAGAAACGGTAGGCCGCAGGGAGGCATCGACCCATCCCCCTTTCTCCCTCCGGGTCCTGGGATGTTCATCCATTAATCCTGCGAGCAAAACGATGCAACACACCGTCCCACACCGTCGACGCCGGCGCCGCCGACGATGGGAGACCCCTTTTCCTTGGCTCTCTTGGATGCCGGCCGAGTTATTAATGAGTTAACAGGATTTCCTACGGTCGGAAAATACGCCGGGAAAAGCCTCCGGAGGATTTGGATTTCGGGTCGAGAAGCCAACGATCTTCTTCCTCTCTCTCTCTCTCTCTCTCTCTCTCGCTGTATATGTATAAATATATATATGTATGCGTGTGTTTTTCTGTTTCTCTCGTTCGGTTCTCTGTTCGACCGTGTTACAACGGTGTTCCGTGGCGTGTTGCGGATGTGTGCGTGAGACGGCGGAACGATCACCGGTGTGCACGAGAGCGCGTCCAATTGATTGCCTCGGGAAAGGTAGTTTGTGAAAAATTTAACCGCTCGGTGGATGCTGGATCGGGAGGGGGAGGGGGAAGAAGGGGAGGTTGGTCGGAATTCGAGATGGAGAATTTTGCCCATCTTTTTCGATTTTTTTCTTTCCTTTTTCTTTTCGGAGGTACACGCGTGTTGTGCGTTACGAGAGCAAAGTAAGGAGGATTTTTTCTTTTCTTCCTTCCCCCTCCCTTTTTGCCCATGGATATTTTTCAACGAATTTTTGATGAGGAAGCGAAATGAGAAATTTCGCGCGATGAAAAGTGGATACAGTCGAACAGATTTTTGGGATTTAATTTTTGCACACACGCGCGCACACGGTGGATGGAAATTGGGTATTTTGGACAGATTTTTGAGATTTGATTTTTCGGGAGGGGCGATGAGAAATTTCGTATGTACGATGGGGATGTTGGACTGATTTTTGCGATTTGATTTTTCGGGAAGGCAATGAGAAATTTCGTGCACGTGTGTGTATGTGTATGTATATGTGGATAGAACGGGGAACACTTTGAACGGATTGTTGGGATCCGAAAAGATAATGAGAAATTTTGCACGGGGTGGATATTGGCTAGCGTGGACAGCTATTTCCACCAGCATCTTCTCAACGGTTAAAAGTTAAGCAGGAGAAAAACTTCAATTATTTTATTTTTCATCTCTCACGCGTTCCAAAAGCCAAGAATTATACATACTGGTCGGATCGTGTTAAAATTTACCATCCCTTCCGAGATTCCTAAGATTTCCAAAACTTGGAAATAGGTCAAAGATTAATTTCCTTACCTCCTCCTTTTATCATTTTAAACGTTTGAAACCGGGAAATATATACTACGTTTATACATCGTATTTCGATTTTCGCAAAATATTTTTCTCAAAGAAGCACGCTCGAGTCGATTATCGCGAGAGCAAGCAGCACGAGTTCTAGACCGGGCGATTAACTTCTCGCAATAGGGGCTACGCCGATATATTGATCCTTGGCTGGGTTTCCACGTATATCCTGATCTCTCTCTCTCGGCGGAGGCACCGAATCGACACGGAAGCCGCTTAGAAAACGATGACTAAACTCCCTCCTCCTCCCCTCCCTCGGCCTCGAATCTACGTAGCCTCGTTCCGTTTTTCGCGGAACGGTCCGGTCTTCCCGATAATTTCCACCGAACCTTTTATGCCCTGGATTGGATTGGAATACGAACGTAGGCGAAAGAATGTCGATGAGAGCCGGGGGCCGAGATGTGCTTTGATGTGTGTACACGTGCGCGAGTTGAAAAAGAGGGAATTCGAAGGAAGGGGTAAAAACAATCCTGATTAATTATAAACGATTATATATCCCGTGTACGTATGTATGTATTATTGGAAATATGGAATGTGAAAATTTCCTTTCTCTTCTTTTCTTTTATTAAACGAAACTTCCATTCGATCCTTCGAATGGAAAATTGAACGAACGAAAGGTGATAGTAAAGTAAGTGAAGGAGGCTCGAAGAGAGTGTTTTTTTTCAAAGGGTGTTATTTCTTTCTCTTTTTTTTTCCGCGCCACGATTTCGAAGACACCCAGTAGTACGGGATCCCAAGATGGTCGGCGCCGATCGCGTGTCGATTTCTGTTCCTCTCGGCCGCTTTCTCTTTTTCCGGTTTTCTGACGCCACACCCAGCGGAGGATACGGTAGCCGCTCGTCGAATCGATGGAGGAGGACACGCAGGGTCGATGTTAATGGGCTTGCAACAGGTTGAACGAATCGGTCGGCATCTTCGAGTCGCGGCGATAAGCGGATTGCGGCCAAAGAAAACGCGTTTCCGCCGCCGCTCGATCGATAACCGTGAATTATATCGATGCACCGTGGGCTGCATAAATATTTATGAGCCGTTCCTTCCTCTTTCTTTTTTCTTCCTCTCCCCCCCCTCTCTCTCTTTCTCTTCCATCGAGCTTCTCTCCTTCTCGTTCTCTGCGGCGAAGGGGAGTGAGAGAGTAGTATCTCGAGATACGAAATTTTCGACCGATAATGGGGATTGGGAATTTGTTGATGAGCGGACCGAGAGCAAGATATTTCGAAAAAAGATCAAAAGTAGAAGAGAACGGATTCTTCGTGTGGATGGATAATGGAAAGGATCCCTTCCTAGGCGAGAAAAATCCTCCGTCTCCGTGTACGTCAAATTTGTACGTCGAGCATCCATTATTGTGATTACACACATCAATGCTCTCTCATGATTAGTTCGTAGGCACACCTGTCCACCTGTATTAATCCAGCATTTAATCAAGCCGCATCCATGCGTACGCCCCATAATTATCGCTCAAGAAGATTCTCCACACTCCAGATTGCCTATTCGTCCCTCGAGGGCGAATCTCAATTCTCCATTTCGATTCGAAAAAATCGCTCCTTATTTCCAATACTAAAATTTACTAATCAAAAAAGAAAACGATTCTCGATCCTTCTGCAAGGAATATTCGTGATATTCGGCGAGGGAAAAAAGAAAAAATCCCCATTTTTCTCGAGGAGGAAGAAAGAAAGGAAAAAATAAGTGGAAAGTTTTTAACACGAGTTTGTCGACGACGTGGTTCCCGGTAACGATACCAATACTACGCGATCCCAAAGTAAAATTAGGGTCACCTACGATCGATACCTACTACTACCCCGCCAAGTGGCAGAGCCTGCGGATTACCACCGTTGATTACAATCAAAGGTAAAATTAGCGTCACCCGCGATTGATAGTAGCTGAATCCTGAATCCGGACTGTCGACTGTGGCGGCCGGTGGGCTAAATTAGACTCGATCGATATATATATGTATATATACCGGCCAACAGAGACAGAGTCTCTCGCGTAAGAACCGATAAATACTTCTGAATCGATGAATCAAGATCACGATAACAAGCCGATTATCCGTAACGGAAGTTATCTACAAGAGGAGGAGATAAATCGAGAGAAAAAAAGAACCAGAAGACGAATTATTATTAAAAATTCTCCTATTTCGAGACGATTTTCTCGAGCAATTGCTCAATTACTCGCGGCAATGCACCTCTCCCCCTCTCCCTAGAGTAGTTTATTTATTTATTTATTCATCTCATTAGCCACGCATCTCCAAGGATCTCGCGCTGCTTTTCTCGATTGATCAACCGAGAAAAAGAGAAAAAAACGAGAGAGAGAGAGAGAAAGAGCAAAGAAGACGATACTCGACGACACTCCTTCGTCGGCCGTGAAATCGAGCGTGTATTGTACGTTGCGTGTGCGTTGCGTGCGTCTCTCCCTCCCCCTTCTCCCTAAACATCACCACGTAGTGGCCACGTGTCGGGAAGGGACAACACAATGATTATAATAACAATAACAATAACAATAATAATAATAATAATAATAATAATAGGAGAGAGATGGGCCACCCATGGGCGGCGTATCATAGACGGCGACCTATTACGCGAAACACGACACCGGCGCCGGTCCGAGGCTGGAACCACTTGTGAAAGCGAGCGAGAGAGGGTACGATCCTCGACACGGTGCGCTCGGCGAGGAACGAGGGGAGGAGAGGGAGGAGGTTAAAGCCGCGCGTGTGTGAGAGAGAGGAGGGTGGAAGTAGGAGAGAAGTAAAGGGTGCGCAGAGGGGGGTTGGAGGGAGGGGTGGCGCGGTGGTGAAACAGAACGGGGCAAAAAGAACGGCGAGAACGAGAGCTGGCTGGCTGGATGGCTGGCTGGCTGGCTGGTTGGATGTGGGCGCGGGGGTCGGCAAGACGCCTGGAAACGAAAGAGCGGCACGAGGGTGGTAGCGGCGGTGGTGGTGGTGATGGTGGTGGCGGTGGCGGTGGCGGTGATGGTGGTGGTGGTGGCGGCGGTGGTGGTGGTATAGCCTGGAACACGAACGTCGAGGGAACCAGGCTAACCGGTGGAGCAGGAGGAAACACGCGGCCAGGCAATGGCAGTGCCGTGGAGGGAAAAGAAGGAAGGGCGCGGGAGGGGGGAGGGACAGGCACACCGACGAAACGAGAGGAAACGAAATGCACGGGTATATATATATATATATCGAGGGGGACGGCGGGGGAATTCTGACTCTGGATGCGAAAGAGCCACGGGTAGGACTCCACCGCACTCTCTGTGGTGTGCAAAACTTCCTTGCGATGCACCGAGAGCGCACGGTTGAACGAGCGAAAAAGAGAGACAGAGAGAGATGGAGAGAGAGAGGGGGGAGAATGGAGAGGAAAGAAGGACGGGAGAAGAGAAGGGGACAGAGAAAGAGAGAGAGAGAGAAGGGGAAATCGAGAGAAGGAGAGAAAGAGAAGCGGTGAGCGAGTGAGAAGAACGGAACGATGGAGATGGGGCGGCGAGGGTGTGAGGAGGGGTTAGGAGGGTGGGTGTCGAGTAGCAGGCAGTGAGAGGTGGCGCGAGTGCGAGGGAGAGCGAAGAGGGACGGAGAGAGACGGAGGATGGAAATCGTAACCCGGCTCTGGATGAGAGCCAGCATGAAACCCATGGTGTGCGAAACTCCCCGTGAGAGAAACGAGGGGGAGAGACACGGCCGTGGCCCCACGGCCGAGATAGCCCACGCACGCGGTCCAAGAAGAGAGGAAAAAGAGGCAGAGAGAGAGAGAGAGGGAGAAAAAAAAGAGAGAAAAAAAGGAAAGAAAGGAAAAGGGAGAGGAAGAAAGAAAAGGAAGAGGGAGAGACGACTTGTTTGCCGGTATCGTAATCAATGGGTTAGAAGGATTTCGACAACCGCTCCCGCTCTCTTCTCTCGTGGATCAAACCAGCTTCCGTTTCTCTCTCTCTCTCTCTCTCTCTCTCTCTACGTAATGGCGGCCGGTCGGCCGGCCGGCCGGCCGTCTTTGTCCATTTGGAACATCGGTTTTTGGCGGAATGGAACGACCGGCCGTCCCGTTATTAGGGGCAGCATCCCGTCCAGCCACGGGGTGGATTTATTTTGTTTATTTATTTATTGATTTATTTGGAATGATTTCGACGGTCATTACCGGCCGATTGCAGGATATTATCTGCATGATAATGGGCCGTGCAAACGTTGCCGGACGGTGGGCTTCATTTATCCAGATACCGATAATGAGCAAGGAATCCGAAATCGTATTAACCCCCTTTCGGAAACGTGTCGAACCCCCATTTTTCGCGTAGCTCCAATTTAGCGTGTGTGGGGAGGGGAAGGGAGGATATATATATAACACGGTCGTTATATAAAATATACCTGTATCGGGGTATATATTGGTCTTGGTAAATTGGATGGAATTAATTCAAGAAGCTACTCGTCGGCCCACCACGATTGAATATTATTGATGAATGACGTTTCGTTATTTCGATTTCGATTTGTTTTGTCGGCCAGGAAGAGTTCGAAAGGGACGAACGATGCATGGAAAAAAAAAAATGAAAGAAAAAAAAAGAAACGTACGAATATTTATCAAGCCTTTCAAGAAAATTCAAAGAAATTTCTTCATTTTTGTTTGAATTTTGATTGTCAAGTTTCGTCTTATTTTATCGTTAATCGTTCTAATCTAGCGGGGACGTTAAAAGATGAAACGTTTCGTAAATTAATTTTCCATTTATAAAATAATCTTTTTCTTTTTTCTTTTTTTTTTCTTTTTTTGCAATTGCGACAGGTATATATCGATGCGATGCCTAATCCTCATTGAGATCTGATTAAGATCTTTGACTTGTGATATAGACAACATCAACGTATCTACGATTGAATGGATTAGACGTCTTTGAAGTAGAACTTGCTAATTAACCACCAGTTTTCGACTAGTAAGATCCGTGGATGATCCGATACATGTATTTACCTTATGTATCTCCTTAGATATATATACACATCTCATATATCTCTTAAAAAGAATTCTTAAAAATTAGCAAATCGATAGTAGATCCTATCATATCCTATCATATCTAAAAAATCTTAAAGATTGAAATCATCGACGCTTAGAATATCCGGGAAGAATATTCACGATATCTTAAATATCGAGATACGAAGATAAATTACGAAAAATTTTAGTTAAATCGAAACCCTACTACTCTTCTCGTTCTCAGTTACAATTTTAATTCTCATTTAAAAAAAAAAAAAAAGGAATTCAAATAAGATCGATCGAAAAATCGTGGAAGAACAATACCCGATACCTGCACCAAAGAAAAAGAGAAAGAGAGAGAAAAGAATGGAGGATCCGACGATCCATCGAAACAAGGAGGGTCCAGAATCAACCTGCTCTCGATTCGGAAGCACCCTCCTCTCCTTCGTTAACGACCTCGCGCTCGTTCACTTTTAGAGGGGAGAAGGGTTAAAAGGGCTGGTGGACCAGCAACCCTCCTCTTCTCCCCCTCCCCCTAGGCAGGATACAAAAGGGGGAGGAGGAGGCGTCGGCCTCCGAAGGAACCGATGTAAAATTTAAGCAGGCGAGAAGCGATACGTGCGCAATGGTGTGACATTCAAACGTTCGATGCTTCACCGACCTTAAAGCGTAATGGTTTTACGGTACGTCAAAGCTGGAAGAGTACCGGAACTGTCCGGGGGTGAAAAGGGGGTGCGTTGGGGGAGAGGATGGTGGTGGTTCTACACAGAGAGAATCGAGGTTGCCTCTCGTAGGGTAGGTTTGCGCTCTGACGGGGCCATTACACCCTTGATTTCATTACGGCAGCCTTGCTAGTCAACTGCAATCTCTCCTTCTGCCGCGCTCACACCCTAGTCTTTTCGCTTCCATCCCTCCCTCCCCCCGATACTCCTCGCCACCACCCTCTTTTCGCTCTTGATTTCACCGTTTTTCTCGCGCAACCTTGCTCCTTTTGCTTCTCCTGCTCGAGTCTCTTCTTCTTCTTCTTCTATCTTTTCCTTTAATGGTTTATATTCCTTTTTGATCGCTTCTTATTCTTTATAGATTTTTAACTTATTACTCAAGCGAATAAGTCAGTGAGCACTAGTGTTTACTCGTCTCTCTTTTATCGATGCGAGTTTTCCAATCCTTTCTTTCATCTTGCTTAAGTTTTATTTTCTGTTTTGTTTTGTTTTCTTCTTCCAAGATACATGTAATTTACAACACGTTTCGTTTATGATTGTATCCAATCAAAAAATATCCAGAAGAAGAGAAAGGTATGCATTTTAACTTGAAACTTACGTACGTAGTGGGATATCGTTGTACAAAAGGATTTCTACGAATCGATAATTTTGTAATCTTCGATCCAATTGAATTCGACAATTTTATACCTACTTTGACGTTCTTCTGTTTCTCTCTTCTTCGCACTAATCACGCACATTCCATGCTCATCTATATTTCTTCTTCCTCTATCGCTCTGCTTCAACCTCTTCGTCGTATCTTCCTTCGTTCACCCCCTCCACTTTTATTCCTCGCCCCAAGCCACCCCTTAACTCGACTCATCGTTATTCTCCGCTCGCTTCCTTCTTCTTCTTCTTCTTCTTCTTCCTCTTCCTCTTCTTTCTCGCAGACTCTGTACTCAACTTCTCAACCCCTTCCTTCCTCCCTCCTCAACCCTCTTCCATCCTATCTCGCCATCCATATCGCGTCTCCGTTACGAAATTCGTTTACCGACCAGCTAAGATCGCGCGATTTTCCGCCATCTACTCATCCCCTCCCCGCTCCCCCCATCCAGTTCCAGGGGCGCAAATTGGACGATGAAGTTTTTTACGAGGAGTGTTGACAGTTCGCCCCAACGATATATACCGAATGAAGCAATGCTCTACGTACTTGATACTTGATGAAATATCGATAGTTTCTTCTTTCTTTTTCTTCTTTTTGTTTATTTCGAAATTGAAATATCATATACGCGTGAATTTTAGTTCAGGTTCCTTCGAATTATATTGTTTGAGTTCGATTGAATTCGAATTAAAAAAAAAAGTTAAAATCTTGAAAATGTTGGTTCAATACTATCACGAAAATTATGCACGTATATCTGGAGATATCTAGATATCTTTTAATGAAATTTACGTTAATTCTAACTTCTCTTTGGAAGTATTTCACAAGTATTACTCTTCGAAACAAATATTTCTATCGTATCACCTTCACCAACTTCTCCACTCAATGATCTCAATTTCTAATCTTGCGAAATCATCATGATTCCTCATTCATCACAAAAAAAACCCACCCTCTCTTCCATCTCCAGCTTAGAATAAGAAAAAAAAAAGAAGTAGAGGAAGAAAAATACTCCGCCAATCCAAAAATAAAAAAAAAAAGAAATCATCCCAAGACACTTCTCTCCCCTTCCCTTCCCTCCCCTGCTTGACCACCCCTCCTTCCACTCCCCTCCCCACGCCCACCACTCGATCCGGCAGTGGCGCAAATTGGACGATGAACTTTTTACGAGGAGTGTTGACAGTTCGGCTCCGCGAGCGAGACGGCTTAATTGTAAACCTCGGCCAGGAGTCCCGTCGCCAATCCGCGGGGGAGGGAGGGGGGCGATCGGAAATTGGATGGCCTCCGTTCCATCCAAGGGAGGAAGAGGGGAGGGAGGAGAGGAGAGGAGAGTCCCACAGCCCACGGGGCTAGATTGAAATCATAGCCCTCCTCCTCCTCCTCCTCCACCTCCTGCTCCTCCCTCCCTCCCTCCCTCCCTCTCGCTGCTGCCGCATCTCTCGCTATCGGCGTCGGGTTAATCCGTCGAGCTCCGCCGATATTTATCTTGTCGAGTCCCGGACCGACACAACTTGGGGAGGCGAGGCGCGGAAAACGCTCGATCGGTTGATTGACTGCGCGCTGAGTCGCGCGCCTCCAACTGCTGCTGAGGAGGACGGAGGGAGGGGAGAGCCTCCTTCTCGCCGGCCAATTTGCATGAGCATTAGGGGGTAATTGATAGAGAGGGCCGGATCAAGCGTGAAACGAACGCGAGATCGCGCAGGGGAGGGGAGGGGAGGGAATACAGAGCTGTGATTGCCAAGATTTCCAGGGTAATTAGATGGATGGGGTTAAGGGGAGAGGAGAGATGCAGGAGAGTAGGCAGGCTTCGAGGAGCGTGTTCTTTTTCTTTTTTTCCTTTTTGTTTATTAATCGCGCGAAGTTTTGAGGATAGGAAAGAGGGAGGGGGATAATTTTCTCGAAATAAAGACGAATACGAATCTCTGAATATATTCCCAAAAACGTGGGAATATCTCGTCGTTTATTATCGGAGATTTTTAATCTCGAGCAACGATTAAGATATTTACGGACTTTTTCTTAATGGAATACTCGCTCACTCTCTCGATATAGTTACAGTAGATTTTATACTATAGAATGTATAGAATAATTATTTCGAGCTGGAATCATACACAGAGACGAAAAATTTGACACGATTTCAGGAGATCGCGCGTTTTAAGGAGAAATAAATAATCGTATTATTTTCGTAAAATTCGAATCGAAATTAGGATTAAACGGTCTCTCTTCTTTCCTCTTTCTCGTTCGATCGAAAATCAAACCTTTTTTCCCCCATCTTTTAATCCCGTTTCTATCCTCTCTCGAATTGCAATTGCAAGAAGCGGTCAAATTTCCCTCTCCCCCTCGTTTAATCTAATCCACTGTTCGATCGATCGAATTCGATCGAACTCGGCGGAACATATATATATATATATATCCTAGCGCACCGAATATATCCTTTTGCCGCGGCGGATAACTGCATCATTTCGCGCACGCGAATTCGGCAACGAACAATTGCCACGGGTGGGCGGCGGGTGAATTTTCTGTAATCGGCGTTTTAAACGATCGTGAAAAGGGTAGGCGCCGTAGTTTAATTGCGAGCAATACGTATCACGCTCCGCGCCAACGTTCGAATTAATTATTTATTACCGGCCCAATTTAAAACCGGGCCCTTGAAAAACTCTAATTAACTACTTAATGCCCCGTGACAACTCCACTCGAAAAGCGTGGAACGCGAAAGGGGAGGGGGCGAATAAGAGAGAAAGAAAGAGAGAGAGAGAGGAAAAAATCGTCATTAATTACCGCAAATTGAATTTTCGGCAATCGACGACGAGAAACGCAATTAACATTTTTAGCCCCCTCGCCCTTCCTCGCCCTTCCTCGCCTCGCCTCCCTCTCCCCCTCCCCTCCTGCCCTTCGCCTGCGCGCTCTTTTATCGGGAAAGAATCGGGGAGATATTACACACGCGATGATAATAAGTTTGGCAAAAATATTAACGAGATATCGGTCGCCGTAAAATATGATGCGTCGATCGTGTTTATTAAAATATTACACGGGGGTTGATTGGTCTCATTATTTTCACCATCGATGGGATTAATTTGAATCGTTATCGACCTTTTGTCCTCGAGTTTGTAAGAAGCTTTTTAGCTTTTCAGCTTTTTTTTTCCGTTTTTTTTTTGTTTTTGTATTTTTTTTTTTTCCAACGTTTCGATTATTTCGTAATCCCTTATAATTATGCTCGAGTGATGCGTGAATGATTGTAATTAAAACGATACGATGGAAATTTCGAACGCGATGTACCCGTGTCAAGAGCGATGCAAAAAAAAAAAAAATATTTCCAAAAAGGGGAAGAGGAACAGAATTTGCGTCATTCAAAAATTTAAGAAATAACTCACGATTTCTCCATTTCAAAGAACACTATCATGTGTCTTCTCTCCTCCTCCAACCCCTCGAATTCAAATTCAAAAAAACCCTCGAACAGTTTTAAAAAATTATCCTCCTCTCCCCTCTCTCCCTCAAACTCCCCCAAAACTCTTCAAATTTTAAAGAACCCGTTTCAAAAACCCGGAAAATTTCGTGACTCGAGTCCAAGAAGAACGAAAGAAAGAAAGAAAGGAAAGGGAAGCGAAAAAAAAGATAAACCGATTTCAACCCTTCGATCCCACCCCACCCCGTCCTTTTTTCCCCGGGAAAAAAGAAAAGGAAAAAAGAAAAACACCCATCCGTTCGCCATGCACAACCATGCCCTCCCCCCGCGTCCAAGTCCTCGCGCCACTTCGAGCGGAAAACCCCCGTCGTCTCTCTCGAAATCGATCACCGCTTCCGGTCGCGTTCCTCCCCCTCCCCACGATTTCCTTTTCCTCGACTCGCGCCGCGAGAATCCACCTCCCACCCCCCTCCCCACTCTCCTCGAACTCGATTCGCCCACGAGTTATTCACGACCGGCCGAAAGTGGCTCTCGATTGATAATCCGGCGAGTACGGCTCGATTCCACCGATATAAACGAAGAGAGAGCGAGCGAGCGAACGAACGAGAGAGAGAGAGACAGAGAGAGAGATGGAGATATAGATAGAGGGAAGAAAGAGGGAGGACCCCGTTCGGAGGAGCGGATCGAAGAGAGGAGGGTCGAAGGTTCGGTGCAGACAGGCGACACGGGGATATCGAAATAGGGCCTAGGGTGGGCTACCCCAACGGTAATGTGATTGCTCACCCGTTTCACCTCGTCCCGGACTACTTGCCGAGTCGTCGTCGTCGTCGTTCAACTCATTCCGGATCCGACCAACCACCCTTCTCCCTCTCCCTCCCTCCTCGCCCCTCTCCCTCCCCTGTCAACGTCCGGGAAGATTTCCCGTGGAAACGAGGGCCGATGGCTGGAGGCGGAGAAAGAGAGAGAGAGAGAGAGGAGGGGGGAAGAGGAAGAGAGAGAGAGAGAAGGGAGAGGGAGGACGGATTCCTGTTGCAGAGGCTGGAATATAATTCCTGGAGAAGGAAGTGGTCGACATGCAACCGGCCTCGGATCTCCACCTCCCCCTCCTCTCTCTCTCTCTCTCTCTCTTTCTCTCTGAGAAACGCGGGCGGATCGGCCGAGCCAAGGGGGTGGACAACAAGTGGCCAGCGGCCTTTCGAGCAAGCCTGTCCTCCTCTTGCTCCTCTTGCCTTGTTGACGCTCGTGTTCCATCTTTTTTCTTCCCCTTCTTCTTTCTTTCTCTTCCTCCACTTCCTCTTTTTTCTCCTTCTCTTGCACGCTTCTTTTTTTTTGGAAGGAAGGAAGGAAGGAAGGAAGGAAGGAAGGAAAGAAGGGGAGAGAAGAAGGCCGGGGTTGGGGAAGGGACGTGGATCGATGGCCAGATTAATTTCGTGCTCTCGAGAGACTTCCTATCTTCCGATTTTTCTTCCTTTCCTCTTTTTTATTCCTTCTCGTTTCTTTTTTTTTTTTTTCTCTCTCTCCCCCCTCTTTGCTCGCATTCGGACGATCCTTCGGCCGCGTATTTTTCGGCCCCTTCTCGATCCAATCAAGCTTCTCTCCATGGCGGGATGGAATTCGTTTCATTGGATCTCCATCGGTGAGGTGGTATTATTAATATACGGTTTCTTAACTCGACATCTTCTACGTAAATTGGTTATGTCGATTACTTCGAAATCGAGGAGAGATTCGTCTCTCCAAAAAAAAAAAAGAGAGAAAAGATACATATTTCGAAGTTGAGGTGAGAGGTTTGAAAAACTTGGAGATACGCGGGCTCGTAAATCGTTAGAGGCGGTGGTAGATCAATGGAGGAGGAGGAGGAGGAGGAGGCGAGATTTCTCCTCGTTGGAAGACGGAGCTGCAATCACCGGGAGGCGATCAATCTCGTGGCGGCGATTTTCAGCCACTTGCGGTCACCCGCAAACTGTGGCCGCGCCGGAGACACAAGGGGTAAGGGTGGCGAGGGTCGAAGGTCAATCGTCGAGGGGAGAAGCATAGCAGAGGTATATATATATATATATATAAGGGGTATCCATGGTTTTATCCGCGTCCCGTCTATCCTTCCATCTTTCCACCGATTCCCATCGAAATAAGCCCGATTAATTTTAATCCCTGTTCGTCTCACGAAACAGGGTTGCCCGCTTTTCGAAGTTATTGCGAATGAGAATGAGAATCGCCGCCACCTGGACAGTCCTAGTTTCCGATTGATTATACGCGATACGAGAAGAATATTATTCGATCGTGAAATAGAGGGGGGATCTTTTAGATCGTAAAACGTTGTCGATTTTGATATATTTTTGCTCGTTCGTTGATTTCGTGTAAATTATTTGCGATTATCTAGAGAATATTGGGACATTACAAAATTTTTAACATTAATATTTTGAATGTATTTTGAAATATTTGCTAAGAATCATGCTACGTGAATTGCATACGTTTCGTGAATTTCGCCGATAATCTTCGTAAATGTTACTCAAATTTATATTTCTTATCCACCGAGGCGAGCGGATTCTTAATTAAAAATAAAAATCCATAATAAACGATAAGTTCTTTTCCAGGAACTATGCTCGAATAAGGAGGATTAAGATAATACGATATAAAAAAAATTTCCAAACAAAATGTTTTTAATCTTTCATCAAATATGTGAAGCGAATGTACACAAACGCATACATCGAATGCAATTCACGCGCATCTACGACAGAATCAAATTTCCAGACTTTCACTTTCAAACTATCGTTCCCTTAAATCGCTCGTTGCATTTTTCTTAGGCTTATTCCATATTCGCACGAAGTCTAACTCTCTCTCTCTCTCTCTCTCTCTCCCTCTCTCTTTCTCTGTCGACCAGGGGAATGGAAAAGTTCAAAGAAGCTTCGACTCGAGCCGGTTCGATAGCTCGTAAATCGAGGTCGCGGGGATCAAAAAGGCCCACGGAGTAGCTGTCAGGGATTAAAGAGTGGAAAGCGCGTTCGCGTTGCCGTTTACCAAGGCGAGAGGAAGGTATTTCTTTGAGTTTCTTCGCATTTCTTCGTCGAAGAAAGATTGCTGGAGAAAGAGAGGGAGGGAGGGAGGGAGAGAGAGAGAGAGAGAGAGAGAGAGAGAGAGAAGTGGTCCTTCTTTTTTTTCGAGACGAGCGATAAAAGTATCCTACCTCGAAATAATTAGACGAGGATATCATGACGATGGACGAAGACGAAATTTCTCTCCCTTCTCCAATCACAAAAAAAACAAGATTAATCCAATCAAAACTTCTTCCCCTTCCTCCCAAAATTCCCAACATTCGAAACACTAAAATTATCCATATCCTTCGTCCACTAAAAAAACCCTCGCTCCTCCCCCGCTACGTACGAACAGGACACCGAAAAACAAAATTAATTCAATCAACAAACCCTTTCACAGCCCCATCACCCGCAAAGCAAAAACCGGCCAAGATCAACCCAATCCAATCTAACCACCACCCTCCAAAAAAAAAAAGAACAATACACCACCCATACATTATTATTCCACCCTCTCTCTCTCTCTCTAGAACTCTAATCGAACTTCCAGTGAAACAATAAAACTCCCTACCCTCCCACACTTCTCCCAAATTATCGAAAAGCAAAATCAACACCCAATCAAACCCTCCTCCTCCTCCAACCAAGAAGCAAACAGACCAATCTCCCTCTCTCTCTCTCTCTCTCCAACTCTGCGCGGCAGTGGACACAGGCGAGGGATAAACACGCCTCCTCCCTGTGCAAACGCGATGCACGGTCGAGAGCATAAGGCATTGGACGCGAAACGTCAGAGAATCTCTCTCTCTCTCTCTCTCTCTCCATCCATCCATCCATCCATCCCTTTCTCTCCGTTGCACGGAGGGCCGCCGGTGTCAGTTGGAAAGTGCGAGCCAGGCATCGGCCCGCGGCGCGACGCATCGATCCCACTTTCCATCTCTCGCCCACCCTCCTCCACGGTCGCGTCTCCTTCCACTCCCCCGCTCCCTCGCCTCGGTTTCTACCCGTCCTCGTACGTATCTCCCCCATTTATACACCGCTCCACCGCCCACCCACCACACCATCCGTGGTTACGTGCAACGGCTAACCATGATACAGATACCAGAAATCCACTTCCACTTCCATATCTCGCGCGCGCGCGCGCGCGGGCGTGGGTGGACGGGTGGATGGGTATAACGTGTTACACGCGCCCTCCATCCCACCCCTCCTCCTCCCTACCTGCTGCTCGTGTGTCTCCACGCGCGCCGCTGTGTGTACCCCCGGCGCCGCTGCAACACGGCCCGCTATCATTTTAATGAAGATGTAATTACGCCCGTTTCGGCGCCGGAATCAGCTACGCGACCGAGCCGAGCCACGACACATCGGCTCGCATTATTGGCCGCCTTATTAACCAGCGTGCATCACCGGTTACCCGGGTGCCTGTTGTTGCCTGTTTCGAAGGGGACGAAGGAGAGAGAGAGGGAGGGGAATTGGTTCGATTAGAAGTGGAGGGATGGGACGGGTTAAGACGTTCGGGGACGATGATCGTTGGATTAAGATTTAATATCTAATATTGTTAGAAATATTTGCGAGTTGAAACGAATTGTGAGTTTGGATGATGAAGGAAAATTATGTAATGCAATATCGAGTTTGGATTTCACGTAATCAGGAGAATTCAAGTTTTGGCGGTAAAGGAAAGTAAGAGGAAATTCGAGGAAATGGGGGGAAACGTTAGAAATTTCGAGGAAAGTTGGGCCCTTCGGAGAAGAAGATGGTGTCGCGAATCTAAAAAAAAAAAAGAAAAAAAGGGGGAGAAAGTTGGAATTGGATAAGCCAGCGGGGCCTAAAAAGCAGTTTTATACTCGAGTCCATGGGGAAAATTGGAAGAAGTTAGAAATTGGATAAAGTGGTGGGTTTCATAAAGAGCGGGGCCGTTTCCACGGGGAAAAGGGGTTGCGATGGAATCGAAGAGAGAGAGAGAGAGAGAGAGATCTTCGAAATCGGATTTTTCTGCGTTCCGGATGAGAAATTTCAAAAAACTTCGAATCGGACGACAGACTTTCCAAACTTTTAATCCATCCCGATTAAACGGACCGAACAGATGTTTCCCAATCCGCGAAAAAATCTTACAAAAGGACCAATTTTATTAATAATAATAATAAAGAACTCTAAAACTCTATAAAATTTCGATAAATATTTCTGATTTTTAAAATTCTTTAAAACGAATTTAATATCCAAAATTATATTCAAAATTCATCACTCACACAAATGCAATTATATATTTTTATCAAAATTCTTATCCCCACGAGTCACAAATTCACAGGCGAGTTCGAAAACAAAACCTTCGATTGTTCGACGCGCCATCACGGTAAGTGCAACGCGCGGTTTTTCCATCTGAGAACCGTGATGAATGTCCCCGTGATATTTCTGCCTTCGTGAAAGAGATGGGGATCGTCGATATATATATATATATATATATATATATATATACACGGGTCGACGGACATTTGTCATCATCGGGGCGAAGATGTAATTACGGATTTTGGCATCGGGGCCCGGCATCGCGCCTCCGGGTGCGACATATCAGTCGCATTATTGGCTGCTTTATTAAGCGCTGCCACGCGCACGTCGCCTGTCACTCGATTATACATTCCGATATACGCCGATATTTCGGCGTAGAAAATCGCGAAGGAAGGACCCGATCGTACGAAATAATCCCCCTCCCTCTCTCCTCTTCGTTCCAATCATTCAAAGCCGCCGCTTCATCCATCGATCCGTAATCTTCTCAAGCTTCGAAAAGGAAGATTGAACAGTTCCCTCTCTAGTTTTCGCGAAATTCAAGTCAAGTTTCACGTTCGATTTTCGAGACGAAGACGCGAAAGAAAGAAATTCAGGAAAATTTCAATCGTACATCTTTAATTCTAAATTCTAAATTCCTCTCCTCCTCTTTTTCCGTTCGTCCACTCGATCGAAAAAAGGAGACATAAAGAGAGAGAGAGAGAGAAAAGTGCATCGCAGCGCGACGCAACGGAGTTAATTTGGCCGCGACCGAAACTGTCAAGCCGTGCATAATTGCGGAGACTCCTCCGAGATAAATCGACCGGTCCATTCCAAGGTATAATTTGAAATCAGATCTTAAATCCCCGAGGCGGCGTCCGCAACCCTCACCGACCAACACCGACCAAGGGAGGCGAAAGCCAATCGAATACCCCCCGGTATCCGTGTGGATACAAGCGAATTGGGGTGGAACGTGGGGGGAGGGAGGGAGGGAGGTGGTGCCGGAGGGGGTGGTCCGTTGGAAGCTGTGTGCCGTGTGTACAGGGTTGGATTGCATAGCAACGCCAAAACCTCGCGCGCACGTTCTGTAATCCCGTTAGGGGGTCGAATCAGGGAAAGCACATTAACCACCGTGAAGGGGATAGTTGCCCTTAACTGCTCTAATTAATATAAGGGTTACCTCCCGGTCATTCTCTCCTATCGAAAGCATACGCCTCGCGTGTTAACCCATTACGAAGGAGCGGCGGGGACGTCGCGATATCGATGCCGTTTTCTTTCGTCACTAGAATCTAGGGAATTTTTTTATCTCGACGACTCTCTCTCTCCGATTACTCTTAATTTCTAGCTTCTCTTATACGAAAGGTATCGACAAAAAAGTGACGTATTACAATCTTTGAACATGTTAAATCTGTATTTTTGAATCTTTACGAATATTATCTTTTAACGTGGCCATTTTCGAAAAGTCAGGCGATGATTAATCGTCGCTGTTATGTGCGTGCGGGTGAAGATTTAATTTTTAGGATTTAAAGAGAGAAGGAGAAGGAGAGTGGCACGAGACGGTATAGGTGATGGGACGAATAACGTCGTGAATGGGGAATGGAGACGCGGACAGAGGGTGCCGATTCCAATGGTGGCTGCACCAGTCTCGGGGATCATTCAAAATTCAAAGGGTACTCTCGACGAGCAGATCCACCGCGCGCGTGATACGCAAAAAAAATTTTTTCTCTTTTCTTTTTTGACCCTCCGCGTCCACACGCTCGCATACTTTTTCCTTGCAAGAATTTTTATTCCGATTCGAAGAAGCACGAATAACTTCGACCTCGACACTTTCATCTTCACTCTTTTTTAATATCGATTATCATCGACGGAAGATCGAGCTTCTTTTTAATTTTCTCACTTTATATAAACGATTCGATATTTAGATAGGAGAATTTAGAAAAGATGAAATTGTCCGTACGTAGAAAGGAATATGTATGTATATATATACATCTTTCGAAATGATTCATATGCAAATCGAAGGATATCGATCGCATTCGTATCTTTTCAAGTTTAAAAAAAGTATCGTACGAACGTTGGAGGTTCGACAAGAGGAAAAAAAAAAAAAAAAGAAAGGCGTACGAGTATAATACTAACTTTTTTCCTCCAACTCGCTTCAATAATTACGATCACAGGCTATTTCGTGAAGTTTTGAATTAACGTGTCACATCGAGGAAAAGTTTCAGTGGCACCGGTAAACAAAGTATAGTTCGTAATACCTCACACGAAGGATTACACAGGGTGCCGTCAACTTTGCGTACACTCGTAAACCAATGAAACCGACATCAGACCGCCAGTCTTAGCTTAATAAATCCATTACGCGAACAACTTTCTAATTTCCATATTTTTCGCACATTTTATTATCGAACGTCCCCAAATATTCGATGAGAAACACTCTCTCAAGAACAAGAGATAAAATTCTTAAATCCATTTAATCCACTCCTCCCCTATAATTAATAATTCGAATCCTGATCGCAATAAAATCGATTACGTCGCGACTTTCGCCCGTAGAAAGAAGAAGAATTTCAACAAGATGGCTCGTAACCGTTGCCAGAAGTTCGTTGACGATCCTATTGACCTTTGCGGGATCAAGATTTGCTGGACCTCGCAGCATCATCCCCTGTACAGTTTCCATCATCGAGGGGGTAACTCACGTTCCGGCTCACCCCTTAGATCCATATACGAACAAGGGACGAGAGAAACTCTCCCGAGAGTAATGGGAGCTGTTTTCTATTAAAACTTGGCCAACGACAATGGTCCCAACGATCATAGGCCTCCTCCTTTTCGACTCGAATCTCGATCCAAGTTTTTCCTAATGACGCGCGGTTAGTTAGTTGCGTATATATTCGAACGAAAACAGGTTTCTCTACGTTTAGAGACGATTCTAGAGATGAGAAAATAATAGAAGAAAGCAACGTCTGATGGCTAGGATATTGGGAATCTTTCCAGTATTTCCAAATACCAGGACGAGGAAGAAAAATCGGGCTCCTCCAAGGAAGGGAAATAAATACGGGGATGAAAAAAAGGGGGCACGTAGAGAGTAGTTTCATTCGCAATTCTCTAAAGGGGTGGGTTAATTGGATTGCGTGGTTCGTGGACACTGCGGAGTCGTCGTCGGCGTTAATTTCTACGGGGTTTGGGGAATTTTCCTCCGGACGGAGCAAGAACGATTAATTATTAAAACGCGGTGGCCGGCACGGTGATTAGCAATCGTGAAAGAGAAAACGACCGGTGCATCGCCATTGATTTTCAACGGTCGACCGAGGTGCCAGTTTGGCGCGCGTTCAGCCAGGTATGATTATCGATTATCGCGTCTAACCGGGTCGAGCGGCCGTCACACGTTTTCGTCCGCCGATCACGCCGGATAATTCGAATTGTAAAACCGTATTTCGATCGTTCGAAAAACGAACGCTCCTTTCTCTCTCTCTCTCTCTCTCTCTCTCTCTCTCTCTCTCTCCGAAATTGTTTTTTTTTCTGCTCGTCGGATGACGACGATCGGTGGCGGATGGCAACGATACGCTAATTCAGAGAGGTTGGCAACAACCGTTGGAGGAAACAACACGGACGAATCGGGTGATTAAGCATGTTTAACATGGATGGAAGCGAGGATGGATGCGATTATTTCGAGTTTCTGCTATTCGGCCCGGACTTTGTGGGATTTCGCTCCCGATCTCTCGAACGTGGGATTATTTCGATACGTTGCGCAGCTTACGAAATAGTTTACGATTTTACGAAGGTAGAGGATAATTAATTCGTTTGGAAATTTTTCTGAAAGCGCATATATATATATATATTTTTAAAATATCCTCCAGATCGAACCGCTAATCCCTCCGTTCAAAGAATAATAAAAAAACAAACATTTCCTTTGAAAATCTCCCCAAATCTTCCTAACCATCCCTCGAAAAATCCTCTTCGAAAACTGGATACGCCTGTAATCGACGACGCGAAAGAAGGAAAAATGAAGATGATCGAACTATCGACAACAGGTATCGAAAACAGAGAGCGTCGTGCCGTTCCATCCAACGCCGGCAGAAATTAATTAGCAGAGCGCAACGGATCGCGCGTAGTAATTGGCAGCGCGACGACGACGACGACGACGACGACGCCCTCCTAGGGGGGTTATAAACGCGCGGAAGGGGGATGTCCCCGGGGTGAGAGAAGAGGACGAGCGACAGGACGACGGAAGAAGGAAAAAAGTAGGAAGGAAGGAAGGAAGGAAGGAGGATCGATGTAATCTACCATCTGCTGATAATAGGAGGCTTTATTACGCCCGTTGCCCATTCATCCGCGCCCCGCGTGTTTACACCAGCCTCCTCTGGATCCACTTGGGCCGGACCCAACCGATTCCTCCCATTGACGCCTCGCTCCTTTAGATAATTGACCGAGTCACGGAGCGATTCTCGAAAACGCGAGACGAGACGAGAGATTATTCTTGTAAAAGGGAAAAAAAAGTTTGATCTTTTGGAAAAACGATTTGGAAAAAAAGCGTGCTTGCAGAGATCGAGAATTTTTCGAGATAGTTGACGAGGATCTTCAAGTAAGTCGTTGCGTTACACGCGCTTTTCGAGGAATTATCTCTTCTTCGTGTATCCAGGTATTCGGAAGTCGGTGTGTTATCGTGTTTGAAATGGGTTCGATAAGGGTTAATGGAATTTTTGTCGTTTCGTTCCAAGATATTGGAGAAAGGCTTTTGAATGTGGGTGGTCAAAACAAGATTTTCGGGAACGTACGTATTTCGGGAAATTCTAGACGAATATTTAAAAAATTCTTCGTTCTGCGTCGTCGATAGATAGATATTTCCTTCTTTCTCAATTAATTGAACGAGCTCGACGAAATAATAATAATAATACAATTTTTATTTTTCACTTTTTCGACGAGATCGAACCACCATCTCGTAACAAATCGAGCATTTAATTACGTTACATCGATTCACTCTCCTTTCCCCTGGAAATTGGAAGAATGAAATTTCAAGATCTTGTATCTCGTCTCTCTTTTCTCTATATACATCTCTCCAGCGAAACGAGACTACCTCCGTCTCTCCTTCAAATCACTCCACCACTCTTCTCCCATCGAAAACCAAAAACTCAAAAACTCAAAAAAAACTCCCCGATTCCCTATTGTCCGTAAAATAAAAGAAAAAAATTGCACATCCTCCGCAAACTTCACCTCTCTCCTCTTCCCTCTCCCCAAAAAACAAAATAAAAAAAATCCACCTTCCAAAAAGGGGGGCCCCCAACAAGCTCGCAACAATCTCGATATCGCGAATCGATATCGCCTCTCTTCTATCCACCCGGAGGAAGGAGGAGACAACGCCCCGGTTTCCTTCGGCTACCGCCTCGAGAACTCAGAGATGGGAACCGGTCCCCGAATTCGCGTGTCCCGAGAAAAAGGCTTAATTCTAGGCATCCCGCCGCGGCAACTTGAGCGGCCGTGGCCCGGTTCGAGATAGCCGGCCACGATAACAGGATTCTTCGAGAGCGAGGGGCAGGACGTGAAGAGGAGGAGGGGAGGGGGGAGGAGGAAAGGACCAGTCCTCTCTCGCGGTGGAACTCGCTCGACCGGACGACGTCTATCCCCGAGGTGATTCTTCGAGGGGAGCGACAGTTATATGGTCGGGTGGAGAGTACGTGTGGAGAGAGAGAGAGAGGCAAAGTCACGAGGAGAAGGAGGAGGAGGAGGAGAAGGATAAGAGCCGAGAAAGCCGTGCAAGTCGAGGAGGGGGAGAGCAAGCTGAGAAGGGAGCAAAAAAAAAAAAAAGGAGGCGAGGAGGATCGCCGAAAAAAAAGGAGGAATATCGAGAGAGAAGGACAGGCTCGAGCGGGACCAAAGGTGGAAGGAGAAAGGTTCGAGAGTTGGTCGGTGGGACTGAAATAGGGGGGGGAGGGCCTTGTGGGAAAGGGAGAGGAGGAGCGGATCAAGCGGTACTTGAAAATATGCGCATGGTGGCTCGCGTGGTGTATATGTAGGTTGTCGGGATGGCTCGGTTTTGTTTTTTTGACGAGATAAGAAACCTGGAGGATGATATTTTTCCCCTTCTTTCCCCTCTTTTTTTTTTAATTTCGCAGTCGCGTGGGTCGTTTGAAATTTTCTTGGAATCTATCTCTCCGAGTGCAGTTGCCGATTCCTTCTCCCCTTGGAAATAAATATCGATAATTTTACGCGAATCATTATAATTTCGATGCTTAAATTTCGCCCATCTTCGTAGTATCGAAAGAATTGTCGAGAGAGAAATCGAGAAATATCTACATACGCACACACATGCTGACGCACGAGAGAGAAAGACGAGGCGCCGAGGGGAAGAGGATATCTTTAATTCGCGGCCGAACGATTCGTAGCCCGATTCCCGAACGGTTCGTTTGCATCCTTCCCGTGGTATTTAGCCGAACGAGTAGCGATTTCCAGCCGTGATACTCTCGCAGGACCTACCACTACTGCGTTATATCGAGCCAGCCGAAACCGGAGAGGCTGGGGGAGGAGGAAAGAGGATGGAGGCGGAGGGAATTTCGAACGAGAGACCTTCAGCGAAGCGCGAATTAATTCAACGCACAGCTCTCTCCTCCTGTTCCTCCGCTTTCCGCCTCATCCCTCTTCGAGTACACACGCACGCGTACATACACACAGGCACGCAGCAGACACACGTATAAATATATATATATACGTGCTCGTGCGCCACCCTCTTCCCTCGTAAATTTGCCCTCGCCGCATCGAAGGGCTTCGAAGAAAAAGAGGGGTACCCAGAGAGAGAGAGAGAGAGAGGGAGAGAGGGAGGACAGGATGACAGACGCCCGGGGATCCTGGCAGCGCGCATGGAATGATACAAAAAAAAAAAAAGGAAAAAAAAAAAGGAAAAAGAAAAAAGAAGAAATGTCGAAAGATAGGGAGGAAGGGAGAAGCTCGAGGGAGAGGCGGGATATTGTACTCTCTCTGTCGAGCACAGGATGGAATGACGAGGACAGGGATATCCCCGCTGGTTAAGTGTCGTCGGAATAGGGGGGAGAGGGACCTTGTCAGTTATCAGGGAAGATATTCATCGAGCTACTCAGAAACTATGATGACTCGATTCGAACGACACTCTCATCAATTGTCTACTTCGAAACGTTATTCGTGCTGCAACTTCGTTGAATAAAATTTAAACTGTATATATATATATATATATATATATATATATATATATATATATATATATATACTTGATATAAAAATTGTAACTAACTATACGTTCTAATCTACCAGCTATTTACTCGTACGTTTTGTTAAATCTCTTTTAGCTGATTTCACGTTATCGCGTGAAAATTAAAATTTTCGAATCCGAAATTTTTGAATAATTCCGGGACGAAACGAACGTTCGACGAGTTAACCGTGCATGCTGCGTACTTCTGTGTTGCGGGGACACGTGTTTTTTTATTTTTTTTCGAGCAAGGAAAAAAAAGAGGGAGAGAGAAACTGGCAGTTTTCGATCGAGGGAATCGAAGAAGGGAAATTGGTTCGGTCGCGGTCGTTCGAAGATAAATAAATGGCGTGCGGTGTGTTGCGAACGTTGAAAATTTGATATCGCGCGGTTAACTGTGCTTGGGTCCTCGTTTTTTTCTCTCTCTCTCTCTTCTTTTTTTCTCCCCCCGCCCCCTCCCGTACGTTCTTGCTCTTCTTTTCACGGTGAATATTAGGTTTGGTGGGTAGTGTGTACGCCGGTAACGAAATTGGATGGACGGTGCGAGGAATTTTGAATACGGTCGGGGAGTTTGATATCGCGTGTTTGCCGTTTCCCGATTCTTCCTTTTCTCTCCTTCCCCTGTTCCTCTCCGGTTTTCGGAAAGAGGAACGAGGTCGCGTGATTATTTCGTAAATGAGTATGCGAGAAACAATGTACGCTGAGAGATGCTAAAAATAGATCTCCGTTCTTCTTCGAATCGAGAAGATTTTTCGATGGAATAAAGATCGAATCGGATCGTCGTTATTCGAACGAAAATTTTAAACGTTGTCGCGTAATTATGAATTTTCTCCAAAGTTCCGTCGAATTATCACGAACGATAATAAACGAGAGGAGAGAACGCGCAGTAATCCAACGATGCTCGACAAATCGAGGAGAGAGATCGTAAAGAAGAAAAATTTCAAGATCAACGCTCCCCACCCCTCTCCCCAAAAAAAGAGAGAAAAAAAAAACAGTTATACATCACTTTCATCCGTGACCACCTCCCGATAACCCTCCTAAACGATACCAATATCCCAATAACCGGAACCCCTTACCAATAAACGTTCTAACAACCCCATAAACGCGGCGGCCTTCCCCCTCCCCCTCCCCTCCCCCTCCCCCTCCCCCTTCTCCCATATCTCGAAAAACTCCGTCCGCGTTCTCCGCGCACGGCCACTCGTGCCCTTTCACCGACGAAGAGAGACGGAGAGAGACGGAGAGAGAGGGAGGGGGGAGAAAAAAAGGAGAGAGAGAAAGAGAGAGAAAAAAAAGAGGAAAATTCGCCATAAATTACAATCCGCCGGCGGCGGCCCGGTTATCGACGGCCGCCAGTGGAAAAGGCGTCGAATAAGAGAAACGACGTGCTAATCGGCTCGTTTACAGTCACGTGCACGCCCACCGTCCGCCCGTGACGTTCGATTTGCATCGGCCACTTAACGGGTGTACATAATATATGTATCGCGGCTGCGGCGACCGCAATTCCGATGTCTCACCGCTTGTCGACCCTCGTCGATCCTCTCTCACCATTCTCTCTCTCTCTCTCTCTCTCTCTCTCTCTCTCTCTCTCTCTCTCTTCCTTCTCCTTTCCTTTCTCCACACCCACGCGCGCTTCTACCTCTCTCTTTCTCTCTGTCCATCTCTCTCTCTCTTCCTCACTATAGCACCCCTCTATTTTTCTCACCCACCTTCCTCTCCTCGTCCCACGCACGCCCACGTCTACTTCTTTCCTCCTGCTTCATTCGTTCTTCGTCTCTCTCTCTCTCTCTCTTCGTGCACACGAAGCCATCGCGCGTCTCTCACACCCTCGACGACCACCAACGGCAAGCGTCTCTCCCTCGGCACGTTTCCACCCTCCTCCGCCTAGCCCCGTCTGCACCAGCTCTCGGGCACACCTCGCCCCCCTCCCCCTCCGCTCCGCTCCAGCCGCACTCGAGAAAGCATTTCCACCCTCCCGCCGGCGAGAGTAAAGTGAGTTGGCCCGGAGAGGCAAGGAGGCGGGAGGAGGGGGAGGAGGGGGGAGGAGTTGGGTCGGGTACGTGGCGCGAGTGCCAGAGGGCAGGGGCAGGCCACCCCTCTCTACCTTAACAAGCAACAAGGGTGGAGAATTAATGAGAGAGGGCGCTCCGGCAGACACTTGTGGCTACCGCCCAACCCTAGCCATCAAACCGAGCACCGATCCACAGAAAACCCTCGAACTTAACGCACCACGCCCGCCGCTTTTCGATCGCGTGCCCCCGTCACCACACACGCCAAGGAAAACTCGTTCGTTCGTGTGTATATATAGAAAGAGAGAAAGAGAGAGAGAGAGGGAGGGAGGGATCAGCGTGCGTACACTATCCAACAAAAATTTCGAATCGAAAATTCTTACTGGTTTTTATATTAAGATGAGTTGAGAAGAGAGTTAATTTTTGAATCGGCGAGATATTTTACGATATATCGTTGTACAGTGTCGATGGGAGATTATCGATAAGAAATTTATGTTGAAAAAGGATTATCGAGAAAGGATTGATGGCGTTGTTTGAAATGTTATTCGATCATGTTTCGCGACAAAGCGATTTCGAGATTGGAATTTTTATGCATTCAACATTTCTTTCGAAGAATCATCCCATTCGAATTTTCGAAAGAATTATTTTAAAGAGCGATCGAACGATATTTCTTGCCAATTATTAATATTTGTAACGATATTTTTTTCAATATTCTTTCACCGTGCACCGATCAATACTACTGATAATTATCGATAAACGTGTTATCGATTCTAAACTTTTGACCGGAAGTGTACGTGTGCACGTGGATCCCAGGATGCGTTGGATTTTTGCTCTCTGTCTTTCCAGATATTTCTAGGTATTCGTATACGTGTATGCACGTATGTATGCATGCACGTATATGTGTATGTATGTGTACGTGCGGTTTTTTCGTCGACGTTCTCTCTCTCGTTTTGTTTCGTTTTGTTTTCACCAGTCAGGGAGAGGGTATTGGATTTTTTGGAGGAAGTTAGAATGCGAGAGGAGGGTGGCTCGCGAGGAGAGAAAGGTGAATTATGGCCGGAGGAAAATTAGTGGGACTTGTAGTTGTGAAAAATTGGTGTGGTCGACGATAGTTCTTTGCTTTTTTTTTCCCCTCCCCTCCCTGTTTTTTATTTTTTTCTTTTTTTTCTTTCCAACGAATTCGAAAATTTTTGATATCGTTCTTTGCTGTCGACGACGTTGCTGTCGATACTCGCTAATTTCTGGTATATAATTCGTTAAGAATAACGTTTCTGACGTGATTTCTGAAAAATACGTAAAATTTATATCTAACTCCTAAAAAATTCACATCTCTTTCGAATATATATATAATTCCCTACGACATATCTTTATATACTATTTTCTCTCTCTCCCTCTCTCGTTTTCTCTCTTAAAAAATGATCAAAAACAAGAAGCAATATTCAACTAATCCTCGTCCAAAAAGTACGAAACTCATCCAAAACTCATAATTCGACTCGATTCATCTCTAACCCAATTTCCACAAATACATCGATCGCCAGAGCAAACCTAACCTCCTAACTCTCCTCTCTTCCATTCGCTCACAAAAACCACTCTGTTCTAAAAAAGAAAAAGAAGAAAAAAAGTAATCAGAATCAGGAAATATTATCCCAATATAAAAAAGTACACCAACCATCTACAAAACTCGACTCGTCTCTAGCCTAATTTCCACAAATACTTCGATCAAATCCAGAGCAAACCTAACCTAACCTAAACCCCCTCTCCGAGACGAGACACCTCTCCTCCCTTCACTCGCAACTCCGCTCCACATTTTTCGAAAAAGAACAAAACAAAAGAGACAGAGAGATAGAGAGAGAAAAAATGACCAGCAACAGGAAGCAATATCCGAGTGGGAAGGCTAATCTAGTGAGGAGCGCTAATTAAAAGAAAGGCTCGCCGCGGCGGGCAGAAATTAGCGTCACGCTTCCCACTCACTCAAACGCGTGTATGCAACGTAGTACGCGTGTACGTGTGCCTACCACTACCACCGTGGAAAAGCGCGCGTCGGCTGGGAGGGGGGGAGGGAGCGCTGCTCTACGCGAGGTGGAAAACGGACACGGCCAGATGTCCAGGCTTTCGTTGTCGGTCGCGTGACACATCGCTGTCGCGTTTTTGAGCACGAGCACGAGGGCCCATGAATGCGACGCCGCGCGCTGGTTAATGCGACTACCTATGGACGCATGCTTAATTGCTTTAATTAAAATTCACGCTGCGCGCCGGGGCATCGGTCTCGCGGGACGGGAGGGGGACAGAGCGATGGGTTGGGTGGTCGAGAACAGAGAGAGAGAGAGGGAGAGAGAGAGAGAGAGAGGAGGAGGAGATGCGTAGGCACGTTTATTCGAACGGTGGCCTGGTGTTGTACGCTCTCGCGAAAGGAAACGGTACCCGGCCGCCTCTTTCTGCCCGGCCACGACTTCGAGGGAAAAAGAAGTAACAAGAACGGCCCCGGCGCGTTCGTTGGTCTCGGCCGCCGCCGGCCGGTTCTCTCCTCCCTCCTCCTCCCCTCGCTCTCCTCGCTTCCGGTAAGAGATTTTTTTTTCTCTCTCTCTCTTCCACCGACCGCTGCGACCGAAAATGGTTTGTTTGAAGCGCGACGGCCGATTTGGAAAAGTCGATTGACCGCTAGCAGTTCGTTTGAGATTATTCTTCGTTCGAATCGATTAATAAACGTTTCGAACTTGATAATAATCGCGATCGAATTCTAACTAAAAAATGAATCGAAATTTATTATTATCGTGATATCGAAGGGACCAATGTTCATTTGTTCCACGTTGTATAAGGAAAATTCGTGAAAAAAACGTGTCTGGGACGTGATGTAAAAGAAAATTTCATCACGAAAGTGCGGTGAAGGAACGAGGAATCGAAAAAGAAAAGGAACGAAGCAGAGAAAAGGACAAAGGCCCTTGTCAAACGTTCTCGCCATCTGTGGCATTTGTACCCTTCTAATTCGTCGTCCCTTCCAAAGGGGCGAGAACTGCGAGGGCGGGGAACGACGAGCACCAGCTGGATCGGCTGGAGATGCAAAACAAGACGATTTTCGCGAATTTAGGGCGTGCAGGACACGCCGAGCGTTAACCCTCCCCTCCCCCCCTTCAGGAGGCGTTGGTTAATTCAGGGTGGTGTTTGGTACACGATACCAAAAACCGTGCACAATGGTCGTGAAGCGCAGACATCGTATCGTCGTTTTCCCGGCCTCGCCGTAACTTAATTCCTCGATCGGGTCGAGGAGGAAACGGTGGAAGAAAAGGCTGGGGTGGCGCGGCAGCCAGGAGAATCGTAGAAAGAGATAAATATATACGAGGAGAGAAAAAGAGCAAAAAGTGTACCGGGTGCCTCAGAAGTGGAAGAGGGAAGAAATAAAATCAAGATCTCGCTTCGTCCGAGTTAAAAGTTTTTCGAAGATTCGAAGTGAAAAATTACCCTCCCATAATATAAATCAATTACAATATACTTAAAAAAAAATTCTAAACCCTTCAAAATTCCACTTTTCCAACCGTGTCATCACATTTTCCTATACAACTATTCTTTCCTCGTGGTATAACGCTCATCCCGAGACACCCTGTATATACTTCAAAAGAATAGGGAGAGAAAAAGGAAGGAAGGAAAGAAAGAAAGAAGAGGAACGATTCCAGTGGAATCAGGAAGGGAGCAGTAGGACGTAAAAACGGTGGCTGGTACAAGGGGACGTACGATCTTTCCACCCTTTCTCCTCTCCCTCTCTCTCTCGTATCGTAAAAATCGAATATTTCCACGAGTGGAGAGAGAGAGCGTAGGCGAGAACGCGCACCGGCTAGAGCCACCTTTATATATATCTATAGTGACTCGACTGCCGCCGCCACCGCTGCTATCTGGAAATATATACGGTGCCGTAACGGTCGCCTGTGCGAGAGCCTCGTGTGTGCACGCGGCGGGCCGAGGGAGAGACAACGAGGCGAGCAACGAGGCGAACGAGGGAGTGGGGATGAGCGAGCGAGCGAGACGGAGAGAGAGGGAAAGGTGGCGAGCAAGGGAGACGGCCTTATACCGCCTTCCTGTCCGTTGACCCACGGGACCCTCCTGGCTCTGGCAACCCTCGCGACCCTGTTATTTGCATACGCTGACCTCCTTTGCCGATTTCCATGGACAAACACAGACATCCCGCGGAATCTCTGGCAACCTCCACCTCCCTCTCTCCATCCTCATCCCACCACCACTGCCACCGCTCTTCCTCCTCCTCCTCCTCCTCCGCCTACCGGCGCTGCCCGCTTCTTCTTCGCCTCGTGCAACTCCTTTCGCCGCACGTTTTCACAGCCCGTCGAGTGTTGCCCGACCGTGGAAAGTCTGCCTCGCGCGTTTCGAACAACAGTCGTGAGAATACGCGCGTGATTTCCTATGAATGGGAAGCGATAGGGGGTGGGGTAGGTGGTAATGGTGGGGGTGGTAATGCAGTCGCTCCGCTTTTTCTTCCCGTTCCTTTTCTTCCCCCCCCCCCCTCCTTCGCAGATAAATATAATAACGTTTCTTACGTCGAGGTAAAAGTGTGAATATCTTAAAAATTATTTCGATAGTCAGTCGAAATAGCTTGGATTTGACGAAGCGAAACAAGAGGAGAGATTAAGAGTAAATTAGGAAATCGAGACGAAGAGAAGAAATCGAAGAATTGTGGAACTTTCTTCGTTCAATTTTCATAGGGAAATTTACTCGCTTCGTAATTTCTGCGATAAAGCGAAAAAGTAATCTACGAAACTGGTAGAAATATATATATATATATATATATATATATATATATATGTAATGGACAATTTGTATACGCGATAAGAAGAAGAACAACGACTGGACAATCTGTTCTTGGGATATGGTTATGCACACCCGTATCCTATACATCTAAAGTATATAAGGCGTATATTCTTATACATAACAAGGAAATATATCGTGTACATGGATAGTCGAATCGTCTTCAGCAAGAAAAGGAAACGGATTGCCCTCATTTTTCATTCGAAACCTATCTCCAATCGTCTCGACGATAAAAAAAAGAAAGAAAGGAAGGAAGAAAGAAGGAAAGTCCATGAGGATAAGACAAAGAGAGGGATTCGCGATCGTGACGAATTTTTAATTAGATCGATCGAATTTTAAATCGTTTCATTACGAAAATTTTTATTACGATTATTACGAAGGAGGGGGAAAAGAATTTTTTTATTTTTAGAAAGGAGAACGTCTTTTCCTTTCTATGAATGGGAAAACAGATCGAAGAAGGTTCGACCACGATCAATGAATATCCACGAATTTATGACAAGGATGGAATCGTGGATCCATTGTCTCGAGAATGGACAATGAGTTAGCGACGATTTTATTTTAAGGAAGAAGACATTCTTACATGCATGAATTAAATGTAAGAATCTCGATAGACAAGAAATTTTGAAGAAATATAAACAAGACCAAATCCATCCGTATAATAATGAAACGAACCAGTTGATGAAAAATTATTTGAACGTCTATACATTTCGTATAATAAATTCAATAGTCGAAGAATCAGAATTAAAACTTGTATTAATATCCAGACAGATATCTATTTTATCTTGGAACAAGATTAAACGTTCATCCTTCTTTTGAATAACTTTTAAATCCAGTTGAATTCTCGTCGTTTGAAATATTTATATTCTATGCTTAAAATTTTATTGCCAGAAAAATACCGAAATCAAAACCTAGTGAAGCTAATCTCACAAACCTTCAAAAAGATTCGAAATCTTTAAAAAAACCATCCTTGTACATACACATCCATTAATTCCATTGCACTCTTTCAATCCTCTAAAAATTACCCAAAAGATCGAAAATCTCCAAAAACCTGTGACACAACGTCCACACAATTATCCTACTGCGCTTTTTCCTAAAACTCTTTCAATATTACCCAAAAGATTAAAAATCTCCGAAAACCTGTACAAATAACCATCCACCAATTAATCCTATTGCATTTTTCTCTAAAACTCTTTCCTCAAACCTTCAAAAATTACCCAAAATTATCCAAATCTCCAAAACCCTTCTACAAATTGACCGTCCACCAATTAATCCTGCACTTTTTCCTAAGACTCTTCCAAACCTTCAAAAATTACCTCCAAAAGATTCAAAATCTTCGTACTAAATTTTTCGCCGCTGTTTCCAAAAAACTCTTCCAAACGTCCAAAAAACTGTTGAAAAAAGTTCTTCAAGTTTCCTTTCCAAACTAATCTTCCCCACCCCTTCCTGACACACACCCACCCCCTTAAATCCCTTCTCGCCGCAACGCACACACGATCATTTCCCAAACGGTCACTTTACACCCACCCCAAGCAGCCCCCTGCAACCCCAAGGGAACTCGAAACTTTCCTACCCCTACCCCGCGTATCGGCGTGTCGTCAGCTTTTTGGCAGTGGCGCGATATACCTCGTCAGCTCCCCCCCTTTCTCCCTCCTTTTGTCACCCCAAAAGTCGTCGTAGGCTCGAATGCACTCGACCGCGAAACAGTGTGCGCGTATAATAAACCCCGCGTACGTGTGAAACACGCCATCGCAACAATAGGGCCCTCCTCGCCCTCTCTCCCTCTCTCTCTTCCTCCTTCGGCGCACATTTACACATCCGCCATCCGTTTTTCCCTTCGTCCCTTTCGCTCAGTCCGCACGCAGGTTCGGTTCCCTCATCTTCCGCCTCTCCTTTCTCTCTCTCCCGATGTCCCTCCTTTCTTCCTTCGCTTCCTCAGCCCCGTGTTCTTCCGCCCTCTTATTCATCCTCCTTCCACCATCCTTCTTCCTCTCGAAACCACTCGACGCAGCGTTTCTCAAATCCAATCTCCTCGGCGAAATCTGAATGCGTTTCGGTTCGGAACGATCGATTTCTTTCTTCTTCTTTCTCTTTCTTTCTTTTGGGATTTTATAAAAAAGAAAATTTTTTTCCGAGATTTCGAAGTTTAATTTTTTTATATTTGTGTCTTTTCAATCGTGGCACAAAATTGTTGAAATTGTGAAAATTTGTAAAATTATTCGAAGCGAATAAGTTGGGCTACTTTCTTCTTGTCGTTGGAAGATAATCGTGTTAATAAATGATTAATCGAGGAAGTAAGGAAATTAATCTATTTATTCGTTCATATTCGCTTATAAGAAAAGGGTTTTTTTCGATTAATCCATTAAAAATTAACCCGTAAGGTTGAGAGACACTGATTCAACATTCTTTGTTGAAATATCTTTCTTCCTCCTCTTCACATCTTATTCTCTCGATCTTCGTCACTCTTCATTTCTCTGTATCTCGTAAGGTCTCCCTTTGCTTGCAGACCTTTCTTCTTTATCGCAAGATTCTACCACCATCTCGCGCCCTATTTCGCGGCCACACTTCTCTCTTTCTCCGTCGGTTGAACCACTGTTTGAATCGCGACTCCCCTTTTTCCCTTTCCACAGTTCGTTTCCTCTTATCAACCTTTTTCCCTCCTTTGTCTCTTTTCGATTCCTTCCTTCCTTCCTTCCTTCCATCCATCCCTCCTTCCCCCTTTATTTATTTCCCTCGAATTTTTTCAAACGCGATCATCTCCCTGTGTAAAATGTACTCTCGACGAGAGAAGTACTACTTCCGGTGAAGTCGATCTCATGGAGGGGGGAGGGGGTTCTCTCTCGTTCATTGACCACCGTTCATCCCTCGCTGCTCTCTCTCCTTTGAAGCCATCACCGGTGGAACACCGGTTCGAATATATGAAGGCGTCTAGAGATTCCTGTTATGAGGTTCTCCCGATTCTAAGCGATGTAAGCTTTCCTCCACTTCTGAGATTTCTCTTTCCTGGAAACACCTCCTGGGAGTTCCTCCTTTTTTCCACACCGACCTGCGTTTATTTCTGTTGTTTCTCTTGGACTTAATTCGAACGTGTGTGTGTGTAGATTTTTTTGTTCGAAATTCTTTCTGGAATTTGCATTCTTTTTCTTTCTGATTTTTCAAAATCTTTCTTCCTACAATTCGTGTTGGCTACTGCATTACGTTTCATTATATCTTATTTGTTGGTTGTAAAAGAATTAAAGTACTTTTTCAAAATTGCAATATCGTGGAATAACAAATAGTCCACAATTTTCATACACTAATTTGTGTATGGTATACTAGATAAAGAATCTCAATATTTTTATCTCAAAAGCAGAATTAAATTTTTCAAATTCACCAATATTATTAGGTAAATCATTATCTTCCACGAAATTTCTCTTCTCTCTCGTTTTCTTCCCATTTAAAACCACTGCACAAGAAAGGAAAGAAAAATTCCATTCTCCAACTCTTCCAATATTTTCAAAATCTTTCCCTTCCAATCCCTTGCTGCGTCCCAAATCATCCCCTATCTCTTCCCCAAAAAACTTTCATTCCCCACTTCCGGCACCCTTTCGACCCCCACCCAAGGGTCCACCAGACACGCTGACACCCGGCCGTAAAAGAGTGAACCGATTCCTGGAAGCAGGCCAAGGAGGCAGGAAGCGGCTCGAGGCCGGGACACCTCTCCCTTTCCCTCCCTCCCTCCCTCTCTCTCTTCCACCTCTACCACTCTTTCTCCTTTCCTCTCTCCTTTTCTCTCCATGTCCAGCCATGTGGAACATCTCGTGGAAGATGACGGACGAAACCGCGCCGACCTCCGCCACAAGTTTATGGCCGAGCACGGGGTGCAGCAGCAACCGTTCGTTTCGCGAATGCGATGCAATTTTCGCGGTTACGGTTACCGACCCGTACCTTCGACCACGCGCTGCCTATGCTCGGCCGTCATCACGGCGAGTTTTTCGAAAAATAATCCGTTTGGAGATCCGTCAAGTTGTTGTTGGGATTTTTTTCGTCGCGAGGAAATGACGCGCGCGATGGAGCGGAATTTCGTCTCACATCGGGGGATGAAACATCTCGTTCCATTTGATCCTCTTAATGCTCATCGATCGAAAGTGCGATTTAAGGAGATCGAGTTGAAAATCAAAAAAGGAAAATTCAGTTTTGTTAGTTTTGTAATCGGAAAGATTATTATATATATATCTTCGATAAAGTATCTTCGAAACTTTTTTTTTTCACTTGGAGAATCTTAAATTTGATGGAAAAGATTTAACGGATCGATCTTTGTGAAGATAAATTTTGTAATTTTTCGAAGGGATTAGTTGGAGGAGAGCACTTTGTCGCACAATTTTCGTAGATAATCGGGCAGGAATTCGATGCCTCAATTGCCCGGCGATAATCCCGGACAAGAAGCGGCGTCGACGGTCCTACTTGGACGGTTCGACGAGTTTCAGTAGCCGGCCAGTAGCCGTGATATCCCGTAAAAGGATAGGTTGCTCGCTGGAAAGCGGCCAGGACTCATTCAGAAGGACGTGCCTGGACGGCTACCAACTTGCTAATGTACCGCGAGCCTTGAACAAGCCGTGTGAAACACACGTAGAACGCGTATATACACGTCAGAGACGGTATTTCGGTGTAACGTTTAAAAGGCAGCTCCTTCCGGACGATCGAACAAATTTCGCACGATTCCTCAACCGAGATTCCCGAAATTTCTGTCTCGCGGTTGACGAAACAGTTGAATATCTACCAAAAGATTCGACTAATCCGAAAATTCAGATTTTTTTTAATGAAAAGATCGTGTGTGCGAAGAACGCAAAGGATTTACTTGGGGTAAATTTATTTTTTTTTGGAAGAGATATTTTCTTCGAGAAGATAAATCCGACGAAATGTCGGGATTGATGGAGTATTGAAATTTGAACGTGTCGTATATTTAATGTTTTCTTATGCGTCTTCAATCGTTATATAAAATTTATATTTTAAAAAACGAAGGGATACTGAAACCTCGACAAGTCTGTTAAAAAAAAATTCTATTCGAAAACGTTTCATTTAAAAAAAAAATTTCGTTGAATTTGACGATATACTCGGTTGAAATTTAAAAAAAAAATATAAAGCAAAATATAATTGCACTGCCATCTGGTGAATTAAAAATATATTATTTTAAAAAATATCTATTACCATTTAATGGTACAGTAGATACGTGGTACATTCTGTCGATAAATTACCATGTACCACTTAATGAAATAATAAAAATTATTACGAAACTTAAAAAAAAATAATAAATTAATAAATAATAAATTAATTAATAGAAATTAAATAAAATTAATAGAATATTTTATATTTTAAAATATTCTTTGGAGAGAAGAAGCGAGAATTCTACTATATCGATATGGTAGTCGGTAAGTAACCATAAATGGTATGAACGAAAGATGAATAGAAGTGCAGTGATATTTTATGGAACATTATACCATGTTCTGAAATACCGACTCGAAAAAAGATCAGTGTTTTCTTACGCTACCTGGTACGTAATATGTGTACTTTATGATTTTTAAAATTAAAACGAGAATTATTTGCCCATCACCTTATAAATTTTCTAACTACAAAAATATAATCGCGTTCGCAGCCTATTAGCTCATATTATTTTTTATAAAATATATAATTATATTACTATATATATATACATATATATATATAGTGATATGATTATATATTATATATTAAATAATAATGATTTCCCGGGTCTCACCGCTTGGAGGTTGCTGCGAATTGGAGACCCACCCTAACCACGACGTCCCATCCACCCTCCTTTTGCGAAAAATTTATTTAATTTTGAAAATTTATTTTCAAACAAACTCTTCTTTTGGTGTAAGTTTGCAAAACATTCGTTCAAACATTCGATTGTTGTACAACACAAACACCAAAAGAAGTTATTATATAAAACCGGCGCGGAAGAAGCTAAACCTGAAAGTAAAATCTGAATTAAAAAATTTTCTATCAATATTTTACATTTCCATCGGTATGAAAATGAAAAATAATTGATAATTAAAAGCGTAAAAAAAAAAAAGAAAATAAGCAAAATAAGCAAAATAAGCATCCCATAAAAAGCACAACCAATCAAAGCACTACTTAATAACCATTGCATGCACTTAATTCTAAATACATTTTATTTAATTTATTAAATAATACCTTTTTATTTTGATGATTCTCTATCTTCTATTCTTGTAAAAAAAAAACAATTGCAACAAATTTAAATACAACAATTAAACAATTACAGCAACAATTAAAGCATCTTAAACATTTTTGCCTATTCTAAGAAAGCTTTCCTTCATTCCTATACACGAATCTACACAAGAAAATTGTTCATAAATCCTGATTAGCGAAAACCTAACCATAATAATCTATTGAGATTAATACCAACGATGACACAATTTTCAACGAATTTTTAATCACATCTGGCCAGATGGAATACAATTGAGGAGATAGCAACGATATCTAGTGAAATGAAATCACGTAGATATCAGAATGAGGAAGTTTGAAAATGGCAAAATGGTTACCTCGAAAAATAGGAAGACTTTGAATCGGAGTAAGGAAGGCGAAGATATTTAAGAGGAAGAGGAAGAACTCTAAACACATCACTTATAACTATCAAGAATAATTAGATATTATTTTAATCCTATCTAATATAAGAAGATAAAAGATCTCACGATGGAAAAAAAATAAAATATTTCTTCCGTTGAAAGTTGAAGTTGATTCCTGAAACACAACAGATAAAATTAATAATATCAAATAGATCAAATACACTTCATAACCAAACTTCTTCTATTATGTTCTTGTCTTCAATTTGTACCTGTAACAAACTCAATTATTGGATTATTAAAAAATAATTTATATTAAAAAAAAAAAGAAATATCAATTTTCAAAATGATCAAAACATTGTTAAGCAATTCATAAAATTTTTGATGAAATAATACTCGTAAAAAATTTTTACTTTACATTTTCTTAATAATATTTTTCATAACAAATGTTCTTAAATAAGGAGGCGCTGAAAAGAAAAAAAAACGCACGAAAAGGTAATCAGAAGGATTACCAAAATAATTATCCACTCCATATAAACCCGAATAAACCGTGAGTGGAATATTTTTTTTTTCGCAACACTAATATACTAAAATATATTCAAAAAAAAAACGCGAAGAGTGCTTTAACATATTTTCAAATGCAATTCTTCAAAAATCAATACAAAAAAAAAATAAAAAAAAAGATGTAAGATTCGCGGAAGAATAACTCCTTCGATAAAGTATTTTATTTACGAAATTCTAATAAACTAATTTTTGCACTCTTATTTCATTAAACGCAACACTAATATCGGAAAATCACAGCCATATCAGAAGGCTGTCGTCGTATAACCACCTTTGTACAGCTTTTATAGCTGCAATGGTGGTCGGTCCAGTCGGTGCAGGAACACATTTCCATCAAAATGGAAATAATATTTCAGGCAATTTGTAAGCGCAACACTACTTCAAAAACGCGATCATTCATTAGCGCAATACTACTTTAAACAACGCGATCATTTATGGACGCAACACTAATTTTAAAAAATGAATTTAACGCAAAATTTATTATTATGCAAATTCTACTATCAAATCTAATTGTGCATTGCAAAAGAATAAATTAAAGATTAAATAAGAAAAAAAACAATAAAAAAAAATAGAATAATTCATAAACAAAGTAATTAAAAGCAATCGCGATATCTTTCATAACGCAACACTACAGCAAACGCGATTATCATTTCATCGCAGCATTAATTCAAAACGCGAGATCTGTAAACGCAACTCTAATTCAACCCGTAATTTATTCATCGCAACACTAATGCAAAACCGCGATTTGCCCATGATGACTGGATGAACGATGGGCCAGCATGCAAATTGGCCAGACGATACAACAACACATACTACGTATTACTAAAACGAGCACAATGACAAAGTAGTAACAATGACTTCCCATTCTTTGGACCCAGGCAAGATCCAAAAGATGAGAAATCATTCGTTGCAGCCCCTCTTCGCGACAGTTTGTCGAGGCCTCTTCGGTCTTCCTCCTTCGGGCGCGATGCCCGCTGAAACTTAAATCTAGGCTCGAGATTCACTAATCGCAAATCAAAGAAAAAAAGAAAAAAAAAAGGACTAAGTCGCGGAAGCTAAGTGCACATGGACGACCAACGATCGCAATGATCATTCTTCGTACATGCACAGAACCTCGAGCGCAACGTTCGTTTCGAAAGCAAATCACGACCGCGACCGCGAAATTCGAAAAATCGATGAGCAAAACCAGAGACGAATGGCATTGTCCTCCCATTCGTCTCAGCTTTACCCTCGATTTCTCAAATTTTATTCCCTGAAACAGGTTGTCACGCGAAAACGCGCCTACCCGATCAGAGACTGTGACAACCTGCCCGGCCCTACCTACTTATAATTAACAGACATACCAGAAGTATACTACCTATCCTACCTAACCCTATATTTAAAAAATGGCAAAACAGGCACACCAACACACTCATTCCACGATTCTCACGCATAATACCCGGGCGCAAAAGCCTACACTAGGGAAAACGTCCCGGGACGCCTCCGACACCCGGGCTTGGCACACTACTCGCACACTCTAACTTTACGTACCATTTTCCTGAAATCGACTGACGATGGCTAGCGACCATTGCGTGAAACGCGACAAAAATGCGTATATCTACATTTTAATTCTGAATATTTATAAATATGTAATATTTTCTACCAAAATACTAGTCATCAGACTAAACGGTATCATTATTGTGAATCAAAATTATACCATTATTGTAATTTGAGACTAAAGATTAATAATCTTGTTATTTATTCGCAATATTTAATTCAATAATTGCGAGTGTGATTCTAAAAAGGGATTGAACAGTGAAGGAAATAATAATTGAAACGACGCAATTCCACAGCCTAACCACACACACACAATGTGGAAAGTACGTCGTGCACGATACACTAACGCATCGCCAGTCGCTAAAAAATTTGTATTAACTTATGAACTAAGGTCATCATACCCATTGCCTCTCCCTCACTCAAGTAACACCTGGGCACGTGAGTGAGTTCCTGGCAGTGAACACGGAAAGGGTTAAATCTGAAAATCCTGAGCTAAAAAGAAATATTAGTATATCCATTTTGTATCTAACGGGCTAATATTCTTTGACTTTGCATTACATTCTTATTATATTTCAAATTATTTGTGACTCTACTTTATATTTTATTTTATTAATTGAACAAGTTATTGAAATTTTAATTCTTATATATTCTTTGACTTTGCATTATACTCTTATTATATTTCAAATTATTTGTGACTCTACTTTATATTTTATTTTATTAATTGAACAACTTATTTGAAATTCTTAATATTGAATTTAAAAAAGAATTAGAATTATTCATTGTAATTTAACATAAATATTAATAGAAATATCCTCAGGCGATTCCTTCATCAGAGCATATTTTCAAAGCCATAAAAATAATATTCAAAACTTATTGCTCTGATTCTAAAATCTACCTGTCGCGAAATATCTTCTTGCACAAAATTTAATTCATATTTGTGAATTAAGAAACGAAGAAAATTGAACTTTACTGTCTACTAATGTTGTAAGTCATATTATTACATGAAATTTATATTATATCACAATAATCAAATTATATATAAAATATATAAATATATAAATATAAAATATATTTGATCAAATAACTTAAAATGTTATTCTCAAGAATTTTGAATTATAAAAATTCAAATAAATTATTGTATTATATCAATACAATAATTATTATATGCTTTGACATTAGAAAATTACTAAACATTTTATATTAATCAAAAATGCAAGAAGACGCGAAATGCAAGAAGATCCTAGCCTGAACTAATAAATAAAACACAAAAGAAATAATTGTTACTACTCACGGATATTATAAATAAATATCCGCGGTCATTGTGCTCGTGCAAAATTCTACGTATACAACCAGTCATCCGTGTCGATTCGGATCTTTCATCCTACGACATGATTGAATGACCGGAGGAACCAAAAAGCATGCGACTCACCATACGATGCGACGAACGCCTTCACTGTGTTGCAGCCCCAGAAGTCATCGAGAAGAAGCCTGTCATCAGGTAGGAGGATGGAAGAAATCTGTGACAAAACGTCATCAATTTAAAACACGGTTCTCGTTATTCAAACAAATTGAAATATGAAACTATTAAATTTGCAATATGTAATAATGATATGAAATTCTGAATTCTGATTAATTTCTGTTTGAAAGAATAAAAAGTTTAGATAGAAAAAGAGACATAATTACCTCTTCGCGTGATGGATGATCGCCTTATTTTCTTCAAAGAAGCACTGATTCTACCCTGTACCGAAAACGAATATTCAAAATAAAAAAAATAAAAATAAGAAACTATTAACGCGTCGGTATATATTCTGTAATCGGCGAACAAACACTGATTCTAATTTCGCGTTTGATTATTCTAATTAAATTTAATCAGAGCTATTGTGCTCTAAAAAATATTAAAAGTACTATGACGAAGCAAACACTGATTCTACTTAACCACATTGCGCGTGGTCACAAATATTTTTTTAAGTCCAAGAAAAACTTTCATCAGCATCTGCAATAAAATATAAAATATTCTATGTAATTTTTTTCTTAAAAATATAATATTCGTTATTTAAAATCTTGGAATAGTAAAAAATATAACTATGTTTAACTTTAAATTTTAATAAAACAAATAGTTTAATATAAAAAATTAAGTTTCTAATAAATTTTAATAATAATAAAAATATAAAAGATTAAAATCTTTAAAAAATGAGAATCTAATGATTTCTCTTACCTCTTCGCGTGGTGGATGATCGCCGTATTCTCTTGAGAGAAGCACTGACTCTACTCTGTACCGAAAACGAATATTTATAAAAAGAAAAAAATAAAAATAAGAAACTAATAACGCGTCCGTATAAATTATAATCGGCGAACAAACACTGATTCTACCTTCGCGTTTGATTATTCTAATTAAATTTAATCAGAGCTATTGTGCTCTAAAAAATATTAAAAATACTATGACGAAGCAAACACTGATTCTATTAACCGCATTGCGCGCGGTCACAAATATTTTCTGAAATTAATATTAAATTAATGGGGTGGGAAAGAGATAAAAGAAGAAACAATATCTTTTTGATATTTTTCTTCTTCTTTCTATCGTACATTTGTCCTGAAAATATTGCTAAATTACGAATTATGTATAAATCATGAAAGTGTTTCATAATTTTTTCACTTTCTCTTAACTAAAATGTAATTTTATTATGAATTGCTTAACAACAATCACTAATAATCCTGTAAAACAAAAAAAAAATTTATACATACGAAATATAAAATTTTACCACATCAAGAAAGGCGTCCATATTGGAATTTTTCCCGCCTTTTCCCCCCTTCCCGAGAGCTACCTTCATGACGCTACCAATTAAACCTGCGCAGAAAAAATATCAAAACTTCTAAATAAATCAATTAAATAAAATGTATGAAATTAGATTACGTTAATAAAGTATCACAACAATCAAATCAAATGAAAACTCTCGATAGCTATCTTATTAAATTCGACACTTCATTTATACGAAGAGAAATGAGAAATGAACTCAAAATGATTTAATTGTCAAAGAATTATCAATTCTAATAATGTTGTATAGAATATTGAACAAAGATGTATTAATTAAATAAAAAAAGAAACAATATTAAATTATTACGCATTAAATAGAACAACACACGTCTCGAGAAAATATCAAACGTCTAATTCTCACGACGAATCAACGAATAATGTCGCTTTGCGCTTCTATTTCGCGCATCGAATAACAATATGGAGAGGGGACACGCTCGACAACAATTCGACAAGCCGAAACATGTTTGGACGCGAATTTCTTGGAAATTCTTGGAAACACAAGGTTATAAGGATTGTTTCTAGCCTCGAGCAAATTATAAACGACCAAAAAAAGTAAACAGTAAACGCAGACGTGAGACGTTACACACAATATATATATGTTATGTACAATCGAAAAGATACTCGAATAATACGAAACGAATTGTGAAAAATTTATTTTATTTTAATACGACTAAAATAATAAGAAATAAAGATCAAGAAATTAATTAAAATTATATTTAAAAAAGACCAATATACCATTTCAAATTCTGTTTCGAAATATTTCGATATTTCGACGAGACGTTAACGACGCAATAAACGCGAAATGAACAATCGAAGGAAAAGACGCAAAGAAACACGAAAAACCAATTAATTTTGTTTTCACTACACTGAATGGATTATTTAGAAACTTAAATTAGCAATGATTGATAAATTTGGTAATAATAAGAGTAAAATAACTTACCGAATAATCCGAATTCGGCGACGACACGTCCACTCCACAAAATTTTCAACTGTAGACTGACGCAATGCGCAGAACGATGCGCAGTATGATGCGCACTGGTTCGTCTCGCGCCAAAAATTAAGCGACGATTCTGATTGGCTGACGTATAATGCTTATTTTTCCATTCAAAAACGCGCGAAAAATTGAAATATTATGTATATTGTTGCTTGGAATCCTGCAAAGATATTAACTTATTAAAAACATAATAACAAGAAAATTATTAATTTAACAAGATAAATTATTAAATTAAATAAAACAGATTATAACATAAAGAAAGATTTTGATACAAACATTAATTTAAATAAAATTATATTTCGTTTAAATGAAATTTAAAATAAGTAAAAATAAAACACAAAAGAGAAATTTAATAAAAAAATAAATAAATTTATAAAAAGAATGACAGAATAAAAAAAGAAAATAAAAATAATTGAATATAATATTATTAAAATTGAACACATGAATTGAATTTAACTTTAAAATGAATAAATTTAAGAAATTAAATTAAGGAAATATAAGAAAGCAAAATATAAAAATATAAAAATCAAACAAAATAGAAAAAAAAACACAAAAGAATATTTAACGTAACAATTTGAAAGATTGAAAGATAATAAATAAAATATTTTATATTAAGATGAACAAAATCTCAACAGAATTCAAATATAAAAGAGGGATAATATAAAGATAGATAAAGATAAAAAAAAAATCTTTCTTCTATGTTTCAAATCTTTTTGAGTTTTTTAACTTTGAGATTAAAGATACTTCTTCTTTTCTTCAAACTAATGTTATTTTATAAATAATTAACTCTTACATTATATACAATTTTTGTGTTTTATTCATTATTTATGTATATAACAATGTTAAATTCCTTTTTTCATATGTTGCAGCTTTCTTACATTTAATTAATTATATTAGTTATGTTGCAACATATAAAAAAGTATAAAATGTTGCAATATATATAACTAATGAACAAATATAAAAACACAAAAAGAGAAAATAACTTAAAGGTTAACTAATATAAAATAAAAAAGACTATAAATAATTACTATTGAAACATAAGATAAAAATTTAATCTCAAAGTTGAAAAACACAATCTAAATCTAATAATCTAAAAAAGAACAAAGAAACAATTTAACTTTTACTCAATTGAATTTGAAATATATATATGTATAACAAGAAATTTAACAACATAACACAAATTTGCTAAACTTAGTTGTTTTGTTTAAATATCTTTCATGATTTAGTTTTACTAATGTTAGATTTTATATTTTTATTATTTCTGTTAAATTCTTTTTTTATATTATATTTCCTTCAGATTTTTTTAACTTTGAGATTAAATTCTTCTCCTATCTTTCAATTTCACTTATAGTATATCTTCTTTTTTTTATTAATTTTGTATTATATAACCATGTTGAAAATTCCTGTTTTTATATGTTGCATATTTGTTAGATTCAATTAATTTATTATGCAATTTATATGTTGCAACATATAAAAAAGAACAAAATGTTGCAATATGTAAGTAATGAACAAATATAAGAACATGAGAAGAGAATGTAGCAAAAAGGTTAACTTTTATTACAAAATAAAAATGAATTGAAACTTAAGAAAAGAATTTAACCTCAAACTTAAAAAAGAATCAACTTAAAAATCTAAATGAACAAAGGAAACCTTTAAGTGTAAGTTAAATTTTAAAAAAATTTACATAAAGAATATTAACATTCTCAATTTGTTAAATTTAGATGTTTTATTTAAATGTCTTTTTTGATTTATATAATATTTTTGTTTAATCCTTTTTTTATGTTATATTTCTCTCAGATTTTTTTAACTTTGAGATTAAATTCTTTTCCTATCTTTTAATTTTATTTCACTTTTAGTATGTTCCCTTTTTATTTTTTATTATATAATTTTGTATTGTATGACCATGTTGAAAATTCCTTTTTTTATATGTTGCACATTTGTTAAATTTAATTAATTTATTATGCAATTTATATGTTGCAACATATAAAAAAGAATAAAATGTTACAATATGTAAATAATGGACAAACATAAAAACATAAGAGAAGAATTTAAAGAATTAAAATTAAAAAAAGACATCTACTATCTAAAAATCTGAAACATTAAAAAAGGAATATAACATTAATGTCAATTGAATTTGAAAGAAATATAAAATAAAAAAGAAAATTTACATCATAATTATTAATTAATTTTAACCAAGTTCCAATATGTGAAAAAAGACTTTCACATTGTAAAATTTGTTACTTTCTTTCTCATGAGTTTGGTAATATTTCTTATAAATCCTTTTTTGTATATATTATAATTCTTTTAGACTTTATTTTTAACTTTGAGATTAAATTCTTCTTTTATCTTTCAAAATTATTTTACTTTATAAATAGTTAACTTTTGTATTATCTTCTTTTTTTATGTTTTATTCATTATTTATGTATAACAATGTTAAATTAAATAATCCTTTCTTTATATGCTGCAGTTTTCTAACATTTAATTAATTATATTAGTTATGTTGCAATATAAAAAAGAATAAAATGTTGCAATATATAAGCAATGAACAAATATAAAAACATAAGAAGAGAATATAACAACATAAAGGTTAACTACTATAAACTAGAAAAGAATTGAAAGAGAATTAAGAGAAGAATTTAATTTAAAAGTTTAAAAAAAAAAATCTAAAAATCTAAAAGATCAAAAAAGAATTTAACATAAGTGCTAATTGAATTAGAGAAAAATATATTTTTATTTTTATTATATTCTTGTCTTATGTTTTTACATTTGTTCATTGTTTTATATTATATATATATTTATATATATATATATATATATATATATATATTGAAAAAATTTATTCTTTTATGTGTTGCAACGTAACAATTGATTAAATCTAACAAAAGTTGTTAGATTTAAAGTTGCAATATATAAGAAAAGAATTTAACCTTATAATACATGAATAATGAATAAAATATAAAAAGAAATTATACAAAAAATAAATAAATATAATAAACAAATATAAGGAAGTAACATAAAATTCAATTGCTATTTCTCATAAATTAAAAGAATAAAAATAATTCCAGAATAGAAAAATTATTTAATTTAAAAATTAAGGAAATTTAGAAAAATAAAAAAAATAACATAAAAGTTAAACTAAATTTAAAAGAACATAAAAATTTTGTATTGTAATAAATAAATAATAAATAAATATAAAAACATAAAAAGAGAATGTAACACAAAAAGTCAACAATTCTAAAGTAAAAATGATTGAATCACCAAAGATTTTTCTTCAAAGAGGATAAGAATTAGCTACTGCTGCCATCTTTTCAATACTTTTAAAAAGATATTTCTTTCAAGAGATGGTGCTCACGTTCAATTCTTACCTTATCTTTATCCTTTTCACACTATTCTTTCTCTTTGCCTATGTGTTTCATTTACGGCACCATTGTCAAGATGGCTAATTCCTTATTTCTAACCTATATGCGCGAGCATACGTTCAGTTAAGTTACATGAAGCATTAATTTATACGTAAAATATTTCTTGAATGTGAAAATTAGATTTCAATAGAAAATTAAGTTTGCAAAACGTCCAAACTTTTGATCGTTGTGCAACACGAGCAACAAAAGGAGCCGTAAAAGAAACCGGCGTGGAAGACTAAACCTGAAAATAAAATTTAAATTAAGAAAATTTCTATCAATATTTTACATTTCCATCGGAAAATGAAAATGAAAAATGATTGATAGTACAAATAGCAGGCAAAAAAAAAAAGAAAAAAAAAAAATAAGCGAAATAAGCATCCCAGAAAGCACTACACCCATCTACTTATCTACAGTATCTCCTTTTCTACAATATACTACTTTATTTAATAAAGTAGTATCTTGATTGTACATGTACTTAATTTTAAAAACCTTTTCTTTAGTCAATATCATTTTCAACAAAATCTCCTACCCCTGTAAAAAAATCCTGAAACAAATTTAAATTAAAAGTATAACATTAACATTTTACTTATTCTAAAAAGCTTTTCTCCCTCTCTTTCCTAATATAAAAATTAAACATTTTGTTTTTGTAATTCTGTTTATTGAAAATCTAACAAATTCTCTACATAACCAAATCTACATTCACACTGAGGACACACAATTTTCAAAAAATTTGATACGAGATAAACCACATGTGGCAAGAGGAAAATGCAAATCAGGATATATCAATGATAGCTAGTGAACAAAGTCACGTAGCTATCAAGTATCAAGTATTTGCTTATAACGAGGAAGTTAAGGATGGCAGGATGATCATATTGCCTTGAAAAATAGGAAAACTATTGATTTGGAAAACGAAACAGAGTAGGAAAGGCGAAATTGCCTTTTTTAATAAAAAGAAGAACAAAACACGTTTTATAAATCCTATCTTTTTACAACCTATCCTACCTAATATAAAAATTAGAATATTTATTTGATGATGAGATGTAATCCTTTTCGTTGAAAAGTGAGGAAGATACCTGAAACAGACTATACAACAGAATTAGTAAAACTCAATAACAAAAGTAATTAATTTTCAACAAATGAAGAGATCATACGTTATTTCCTATCTATTTTTTCCTGTTTATTTTCTTCAATTCATACCTGTAACAAACTCAATTACTGGATTAGTAATTAAAAAATAATTTAAAAGAAAAATAATTATTAATAATAATTAAAAAAAAATCAAATTATCAAAATGTTGTTAAGCAATTCATGATTTTAAATGAAAGATATTTATTGGTAAGAAAGAAATACAATTTTTAACAATATTTTCAATAACAAACGTTCTTAATAAGGGGGCGCTGAAAAGAGAAAAACGACGAAAAGGTAACCAGAAGGGTTACCAAAATAATCATCCACTCAATGTAAATCCGAACAAACCGTGAGTGGAATTTGTTTATATTTCGCAACACTAATATGCTAAAAATCTCAAAAGAAAACGCGAAGAGTGCTTCATTATACTTTTAATGTGTTTCTTCATTAACAAAAAAGAAAAAAAATAAAAATAAAAATAAAAAAAAGATAAAAGATTCGCGAAAACATATACGAAACTCTAATAAACTAATTTATGCACTCATATTTTATTATAGACGCAACACTAATAGCGGAAGATTGCAGCCATAGTCAGAGGCTGCCGTCGTACAATCACCCTTTGTACAGCCTTTTTGGCTGTAGTAGGTGATTCAGGAACTGGAACGTACTTCCACAGTCCAAAAGTGGAAGAAATGTGGGCAATTTGGGCAAATAAACGTAACACTACTATAAAAAACGCGATCTTTCATCAACGCAACACTAATTCTTCAAATGAATTTAATATTCGTTAAAATTTACTATTATTCTGTAAATCTTAAAAGTTACTTTAAATATTATGATATCACAAATCATAATTATATCATAGAATAAAATCAAATTTATGTTAAAAAAAAAAAAACGATAAAAAAAGGAAAAAATAGACTAATTCATGAAAATAATTAAAAGCAACCGCGATATTCTTTTCAATGCAACGCTAATAGTAAACGCGATTATCATTTTATCGCAACTCTAATTCAACCCGTTATTTATCAATCGCAACACTAATGCAAAATCGCGATTTGCCCATGATGGATGCCCACTGGATGAACGATGGGCCAGCATGCAAATTGGCCAAGACGATACAACATATACTACGTATTACTAAAACGAGCACAATGACAAAGTAGTAACAATGACTTCCCATTCTTTGGACCCAGGCAAGATCCAAAAGATGAGAAATCATTCGTTGCAGCCCCTCTTCGCGACAGTTTGTCGAGGCCTCTTCGGTCTTCCTCCTTCGGGCGCGATGCCCGCTGAAACTTAAATCTAGGCTCGAGATTCACTAATCGCAAATCAAAGAAAAAAAGAAAAAAAAAAGGACTAAGTCGCGGAAGCTAAGTGCACATGGACGACCAACGATCGCAATGATCATTCTTCGTACATGCACAGAACCTCGAGCGCAACGTTCGTTTCGAAAGCAAATCACGACCGCGACCGCGAAATTCGAAAAATCGATGAGCAAAACCAGAGACGAATGGCATTGTCCTCCCATTCGTCTCAGCTTTACCCTCGATTTCTCAAATTTTATTCCCTGAAACAGGTTGTCACGCGAAAACGCGCCTACCCGATCAGAGACTGTGACAACCTGCCCGGCCCTACCTACTTATAATTAACAGACATACCAGAAGTATACTACCTATCCTACCTAACCCTATATTTAAAAAATGGCAAAACAGGCACACCAACACACTCATTCCACGATTCTCACGCATAGTACCCGGGCGCAAAAGCCTACACTAGGGAAAACGTCCCGGGACGCCTCCGACACCCGGGCTTGGCACACTACTCGCACACTCTAACTTTACGTACCATTTTCCTGAAATCGACTGACGATGGCTAGCGACCATTGCGTGAAACGCGACAAAAATGCGTATATCTACATTTTAATTCTGAATATTTATAAATATGTAATATTTTCTACCAAAATACTAGTCATCAGACTAAACGGTATCATTATTGTGAATCAAAATTATACCATTATTGTAATTTGAGACTAAAGATTAATAATCTTGTTATTTATTCGCAATATTTAATTCAATAATTGCGAGTGTGATTCTAAAAAGGGATTGAACAGTGAAGGAAATAATAATTGAAACGACGCAATTCCACAGCCTAACCACACACACACAATGTGGAAAGTACGTCGTGCACGATACACTAACGCATCGCCAGTCGCTAAAAAATTTGTATTAACTTATGAACTAAGGTCATCATACCCATTGCCTCTCCCTCACTCAAGTAACACCTGGGCACGTGAGTGAGTTCCTGGCAGTGAACACGGAAAGGGTTAAATCTGAAAATCCTGAGCTAAAAAGAAATATTAGTATATCCATTTTGTATCTAACGGGCTAATATTCTTTGACTTTGCATTACATTCTTATTATATTTCAAATTATTTGTGACTCTACTTTATATTTTATTTTATTAATTGAACAAGTTATTGAAATTTTAATTCTTATATATTCTTTGACTTTGCATTATACTCTTATTATATTTCAAATTATTTGTGACTCTACTTTATATTTTATTTTATTAATTGAACAACTTATTTGAAATTCTTAATATTGAATTTAAAAAAGAATTAGAATTATTCATTGTAATTTAACATAAATATTAATAGAAATATCCTCAGGCGATTCCTTCATCAGAGCATATTTTCAAAGCCATAAAAATAATATTCAAAACTTATTGCTCTGATTCTAAAATCTACCTGTCGCGAAATATCTTCTTGCACAAAATTTAATTCATATTTGTGAATTAAGAAACGAAGAAAATTGAACTTTACTGTCTACTAATGTTGTAAGTCATATTATTACATGAAATTTATATTATATCACAATAATCAAATTATATATAAAATATATAAATATATAAATATAAAATATATTTGATCAAATAACTTAAAATGTTATTCTCAAGAATTTTGAATTATAAAAATTCAAATAAATTATTGTATTATATCAATACAATAATTATTATATGCTTTGACATTAGAAAATTACTAAACATTTTATATTAATCAAAAATGCAAGAAGACGCGAAATGCAAGAAGATCCTAGCCTGAACTAATAAATAAAACACAAAAGAAATAATTGTTACTACTCACGGATATTATAAATAAATATCCGCGGTCATTGTGCTCGTGCAAAATTCTACGTATACAACCAGTCATCCGTGTCGATTCGGATCTTTCATCCTACGACATGATTGAATGACCGGAGGAACCAAAAAGCATGCGACTCACCATACGATGCGACGAACGCCTTCACTGTGTTGCAGCCCCAGAAGTCATCGAGAAGAAGCCTGTCATCAGGTAGGAGGATGGAAGAAATCTGTGACAAAACGTCATCAATTTAAAACACGGTTCTCGTTATTCAAACAAATTGAAATATGAAACTATTAAATTTGCAATATGTAATAATGATATGAAATTCTGAATTCTGATTAATTTCTGTTTGAAAGAATAAAAAGTTTAGATAGAAAAAGAGACATAATTACCTCTTCGCGTGATGGATGATCGCCTTATTTTCTTCAAAGAAGCACTGATTCTACCCTGTACCGAAAACGAATATTCAAAATAAAAAAAATAAAAATAAGAAACTATTAACGCGTCGGTATATATTCTGTAATCGGCGAACAAACACTGATTCTAATTTCGCGTTTATTATTCTAATTAAATTTAATCAGAGCTATTGTGCTCTAAAAAATATTAAAAGTACTATGACGAAGCAAACACTGATTCTACTTAACCACATTGCGCGTGGTCACAAATATTTTTTTAAGTCCAAGAAAAACTTTCATCAGCATCTGCAATAAAATATAAAATATTCTATGTAATTTTTTTCTTAAAAATATAATATTCGTTATTTAAAATCTTGGAATAGTAAAAAATATAACTATGTTTAACTTTAAATTTTAATAAAACAAATAGTTTAATATAAAAAATTAAGTTTCTAATAAATTTTAATAATAATAAAAATATAAAAGATTAAAATCTTTAAAAAATGAGAATCTAATGATTTCTCTTACCTCTTCGCGTGGTGGATGATCGCCGTATTCTCTTGAGAGAAGCACTGACTCTACTCTGTACCGAAAACGAATATTTATAAAAAGAAAAAAATAAAAATAAGAAACTAATAACGCGTCCGTATAAATTATAATCGGCGAACAAACACTGATTCTACCTTCGCGTTTGATTATTCTAATTAAATTTAATCAGAGCTATTGTGCTCTAAAAAATATTAAAAATACTATGACGAAGCAAACACTGATTCTATTAACCGCATTGCGCGCGGTCACAAATATTTTCTGAAATTAATATTAAATTAATGGGGTGGGAAAGAGATAAAAGAAGAAACAATATCTTTTTGATATTTTTCTTCTTCTTTCTATCGTACATTTGTCCTGAAAATATTGCTAAATTACGAATTATGTATAAATCATGAAAGTGTTTCATAATTTTTTCACTTTCTCTTAACTAAAATGTAATTTTATTATGAATTGCTTAACAACAATCACTAATAATCCTGTAAAACAAAAAAAAAATTTATACATACGAAATATAAAATTTTACCACATCAAGAAAGGCGTCCATATTGGAATTTTTCCCGCCTTTTCCCCCCTTCCCGAGAGCTACCTTCATGACGCTACCAATTAAACCTGCGCAGAAAAAATATCAAAACTTCTAAATAAATCAATTAAATAAAATGTATGAAATTAGATTACGTTAATAAAGTATCACAACAATCAAATCAAATGAAAACTCTCGATAGCTATCTTATTAAATTCGACACTTCATTTATACGAAGAGAAATGAGAAATGAACTCAAAATGATTTAATTGTCAAAGAATTATCAATTCTAATAATGTTGTATAGAATATTGAACAAAGATGTATTAATTAAATAAAAAAAGAAACAATATTAAATTATTACGCATTAAATAGAACAACACACGTCTCGAGAAAATATCAAACGTCTAATTCTCACGACGAATCAACGAATAATGTCGCTTTGCGCTTCTATTTCGCGCATCGAATAACAATATGGAGAGGGGACACGCTCGACAACAATTCGACAAGCCGAAACATGTTTGGACGCGAATTTCTTGGAAATTCTTGGAAACACAAGGTTATAAGGATTGTTTCTAGCCTCGAGCAAATTATAAACGACCAAAAAAAGTAAACAGTAAACGCAGACGTGAGACGTTACACACAATATATATATGTTATGTACAATCGAAAAGATACTCGAATAATACGAAACGAATTGTGAAAAATTTATTTTATTTTAATACGACTAAAATAATAAGAAATAAAGATCAAGAAATTAATTAAAATTATATTTAAAAAAGACCAATATACCATTTCAAATTCTGTTTCGAAATATTTCGATATTTCGACGAGACGTTAACGACGCAATAAACGCGAAATGAACAATCGAAGGAAAAGACGCAAAGAAACACGAAAAACCAATTAATTTTGTTTTCACTACACTGAATGGATTATTTAGAAACTTAAATTAGCAATGATTGATAAATTTGGTAATAATAAGAGTAAAATAACTTACCGAATAATCCGAATTCGGCGACGACACGTCCACTCCACAAAATTTTCAACTGTAGACTGACGCAATGCGCAGAACGATGCGCAGTATGATGCGCACTGGTTCGTCTCGCGCCAAAAATTAAGCGACGATTCTGATTGGCTGACGTATAATGCTTATTTTTCCATTCAAAAACGCGCGAAAAATTGAAATATTATGTATATTGTTGCTTGGAATCCTGCAAAGATATTAACTTATTAAAAACATAATAACAAGAAAATTATTAATTTAACAAGATAAATTATTAAATTAAATAAAACAGATTATAACATAAAGAAAGATTTTGATACAAACATTAATTTAAATAAAATTATATTTCGTTTAAATGAAATTTAAAATAAGTAAAAATAAAACACAAAAGAGAAATTTAATAAAAAATAATAAAAAAATAAATTTATAAAAAAGAATGACAGAATAAAAAAAGAAAATAAAAATAATTGAATATAATATTATTAAAATTGAACACATGAATTGAATTTAACTTTAAAATGAATAAATTTAAGAAATTAAATTAAGGAAATATAAGAAAGCAAAATATAAAAATATAAAAATCAAACAAAATAGAAAAAAAAAACACAAAAGAATATTTAACGTAACAATTTGAAAGATTGAAAGATAATAAATAAAATATTTTATATTAAGATGAACAAAATCTCAACAGAATTCAAATATAAAAGAGGGATAATATAAAGATAGATAAAGATAAAAAAAAAAATCTTTCTTCTATGTTTCAAATCTTTTTGAGTTTTTTAACTTTGAGATTAAAGATACTTCTTCTTTTCTTCAAACTAATGTTATTTTATAAATAATTAACTCTTACATTATATACAATTTTTGTGTTTTATTCATTATTTATGTATATAACAATGTTAAATTCCTTTTTTCATATGTTGCAGCTTTCTTACATTTAATTAATTATATTAGTTATGTTGCAACATATAAAAAAGTATAAAATGTTGCAATATATATAACTAATGAACAAATATAAAAACACAAAAAGAGAAAATAACTTAAAGGTTAACTAATATAAAATAAAAAAGACTATAAATAATTACTATTGAAACATAAGATAAAAATCAGAAAAATTCGCGAAAACAATATACGAAACTCTAAATAAACTAATTTATGCACTCATATTTTTTATTATAGACGCACACAACTAATAGGGAAGATTGCAGCCATTAGTCAGAGCTGCCGTGTACAATCACCCTTTGTACAGCCTTTTTGGCTTGTAGTAGGTGATTCAGGAACTGGAACGTACTTCCACAGTCAAAAGTGGAAGAAATGTGGGGCAATTTGGGCAAATAAACGTAACACTACTATAAAAACGCGGATCTTTCATCAACGCAACACTAATTCTTCAAATGAATTTAATATTCGTTAAAATTTACTATTATTCTGTAAATCTTAAAAGTTACTTTAATATTATTGATATCACAAATCATAATATATATCATAGATAAAATCAAATTTATGTTAAAAAAAAAAAAACGATAAAAAAAGGAAAAAATAGACTAATTCATGAAAATAATTAAAGCAACCGGATATTCTTTTCAATGCAACGCTAATAGTAAACGCGATTATCATTTTATTGCAACTCTAATTCAACCCGTTATTTATCAATCGAACACTATGCAAAATCGCGATTTGCCATGATGGATGCCACTGGATGAACGATGGGCCAGCATGCAAATTGGCCAAGACAGATACAACATACTACGTATTACAAACGAGCACAATGACAAAGTAGTAACAATGACTTCCATTCTTGGACCCAGGCAAGATCCAAAAGATGAGAAATCATTCGTTGCAGCCCTCTTCGCGGACAGTTGTCGAGGCCTCTTCGGTCTTCCTCCTTCGGGCGCGATGCCGCTGAAAACTTAAATCTAGGCTCGAGATTCACTAATCGCAAATCAAAGAAAAAAGAAAAAAAAAAGGACTAAGTCGCGGAAGCAAGTGCACATGGACGACCAACGATCGCAATGATCATTCTTCGTACATGCACAGAACCTCGAGCGCAACGTTCGTTTCGAAAGCAAATCACGACCGCGACCGCGAAATTCGAAAAATCGATGAGCAAACCAGAGACGAATGGCATTGTCCTCCCATCGTCTCTCAGCTTTACCCTCGATTTCTCAAATTTTATTCCTGAAACAGGTTTTCACGCGAAAAGCGCCTCACCGATCAGAGACTGTGACAACCTGCCCGGCTGACCTACTTATAATTAACAGACATACCAGAAGTATACTACCTATCCTACTAACCCATATTTAAAAAATGGCAAACAGGCACACCAACACACTCATTCCACGATTCTCACGCATAGTACCCGGGCGCAAAAGCCTACACTAGAAAACGCCGGGACGCTCCGACACCCGGGCTTGGCACACTACTCGCCTCTAACTTTAACGTACCATTTCCTCTGATCGACTGACGATGGCTAGCGACCATTGCGTAAACGCGACAAAAATGCGTAATCTACAATTTTAATTCTGAATTTTATAAATCATGTAAATATTTTCTACCAAATACTAGTCATCAGACTAAACGGTATCATTATTGGTGAATCAAATTATACCATTATTGTATTTGAGACTAAAGATTAATAATCTTGTATTTTTTCGCAATATTTAATTCAATAATTGCGAGTGTGATTCTAAAAAGGGATTGAACAGTGAAGGAAATAATATTGAAACGACGCAATTCCACAGCTAACCACACACACCACAATGTGGAAAGTACGATCGTGCACGATACACTAACGATCGCCAGTCGCTAAAAATTTGTATTAACTTATGAACTAAGGTCATCTACCATTGCTCTCCCTCACTCAAGTAACACTGGGCACGTGAGTGAGTTCCTGGCAGTGAACACGGAAAGGGTTAAATCTGAAAATCCTGAGCTAAAAAGAAATATTAGTATACCATTTTGTATCTAACGGGGCTAATATTCTTTGACTTTGCATTACATTCTTATATTATTTCAAATTATTTGTGACTCTACTTTATATTTTATTTTATTAATTGAACAAGTTATTTGAAATTTTAATTCTTTATATTCTTTGCTTTGCATTATACTCTTATTTATTTCAAATTATTTGTGACCTTACTTTATATTTTATTTTATTAATTAACAACTTATTTGAAATTCTTATATTGAATTTAAAAAGAATTAGAATTATTCATTGTAATTAACATATATTAATAGAAATATCTCAGGCGATTCCTTCTCAGAGCATATTTTCAAAGCCAAAAAATAATATTCAAACTTATTGCTCTGATTCTAAATCTACTGTCGCGAATATCTTCTTGCACAAAATTTAATTCTATTTGTGAATTAAGAAACGAAGAAAATTGAACTTTACTGTCTACTAATGTTGTAAGTCATATTATTACATGAAATTTATATATATATCACAATAATCAAATTATATATAAAATATATAAAATATATAAATATAAAATATATTTGATCAAATAACTTAAAATGTTACTCAAGAATTTTGAATTATAAAAATCAAAATAAATTATTGTATTATATCACATACAATAATTATTATATGCTTTGACATTAGAAATTACTAACATTTTATAGTTAATCAAAGAAATGCAAGAAGACGCGAAATGCAAGAAGATCCTAGCCTGAACTAATAAATAAAACACAAAAGAAATAATTGTTACTACTCACGGATATTATAAATAAATATCCGCGGTCATTGGTGCTCGTGCAAAATTCTACGTATATACAACCAGTCATCCGTGTCGATTCGGATCTTTCATCCTACGACATGATTGAATGACCGGAGGAACCAAAAGCATGCGACTCACATACGATGCGACGAACGCCTTCCACATGTGTTGCAGCCCAGAAGTCATCGAGAAGAGCCTGTCATCAGGTAGGAGGATGGAAGAAATCTGTGACAAACGTCATCAATTTAAAACACGGTTTCTCGTTATTCAAACAAATTGAAATATGAATATTAAATTTGCAATATGTAATAATGATATGAAATTCTGAATTCTGGATTAATTTCTGTTTGAAAGAATAAAAAGTTTAGATAGAAAAGAGACATAATACCTCTTCGGCGTGATGGATGATCGCCTTATTTTCTTCAAAGAAGCACTGATTCTACCTGTACCGAAACGAATATTCAAAATAAAAAAATAAAAATAAGAAACTATTAAGCGGTCGGTATATATCGTAATCGCGCGAACAAACACTGATTCTAATTTCGCGTTTAATTATCTTAATTAAATTTAATCAGAGCTATTGTGCCTAAAAATATTAAAAGTACTATGACGAAGCAAACACTGATTCTACTTACCACATTGCGCGTGGTCACAAATATTTTTTTAAGTCCAAGAAAACTTTCATCAGCGATCTGCAATAAAATATAAAAATTCTATGTAATTTTTTCTAAAAATATAATATTCGTTATTTAAAATCTTGGAATAGTAAAAAATATAACTATGTTTAACTTTAAATTTTAATAAAACAATAGTTTAATATAAAAAATTAAGTTTCTATAAATTTTAATAATAATAAAATATAAAAGATTAAAATCTTTAAAAATGAGAATCTAATGATTCTCTTACTCTTCGCGTGGTGGATGATCGCCGTATTCTCTTGAGAGAAGCACTGACTCTACTCTGTACCGAAAACGAATATTTTAAAAAGAAAAAATAAAAATAAGAAACTAAATAACGGCGTCCGTATTAAATTATAAGCGCGAACAAAAACAAATATAACATAAGAAGAGAATATAACAACAAAAGGTTAACTACTATAAACTAGAAAAGAATTGAAAGAGAATTAAGAGAAGAATTTAATTTAAAAGTTTAAAAAAAAAAATCTAAAAATCTAAAAGATCAAAAAGAATTTAACATAAGTGCTAATTGAATTAGAGAAAAATATATTTTATTTTTATTATATTCTTGTCTTATGTTTTTACATTTGTTCATTGTTTTATATATATATATTTTTATATATATATATATATATATATATATATATATATATATATATATTGAAAAAATTTATTCTTTTATGTGTTGCAAACGTAACAATTGATTAAATCTAACAAAAGTTGTTAGATTTAAAGTTGCAATATATAAGAAAAGAATTTAACCTTATAATACATGAATAATGAATAAATATAAAAAGAAATTATACAAAAAATAATAAATATAATAACAAATATAAGGAAGTAACATAAAATTCAATTGCTATTTCTCATAAATTAAAAGAATAAAAATAATTCCAGAATAGAAAAATTATTTAATTTAAAAATTAAGGAAATTTAGAAAAATAAAAAAAATAACATAAAAGTTAAACTAAATTTAAAAGAACATAAAAATTTTGTATTGTAATAAATAAATAATAAATAAATATAAAAACATAAAAAGAGAATGTAACACAAAAAGTCAACAATTCTAAAGTAAAAATGATTGAATCACCAAAGATTTTTCTTCAAAGAGGATAAGAATTAGCTACTGCTGCCATCTTTTCAATACTTTTAAAAAGATATTTCTTTCAAGAGATGGTGCTCACGTTCAATTCTTACCTTATCTTTATCCTTTTCACACTATTCTTTCTCTTTGCCTATGTGTTTCATTTACGGCACCATTGTCAAGATGGCTAATTCCTTATTTCTAACCTATATGCGCGAGCATACGTTCAGTTAAGTTACATGAAGCATTAATTTATACGTAAAATATTTCTTGAATGTGAAAATTAGATTTCAATAGAAAATTAAGTTTGCAAAACGTCCAAACTTTTGATCGTTGTGCAACACGAGCAACAAAAGGAGCCGTAAAAGAAACCGGCGTGGAAGACTAAACCTGAAAATAAAATTTAAATTAAGAAAATTTCTATCAATATTTTACATTTCCATCGGAAAATGAAAATGAAAAATGATTGATAGTACAAATAGCAGGCAAAAAAAAAAAAGAAAAAAAAAAAAATAAGCGAAATAAGCATCCCAGAAAGCACTACACCCATCTACTTATCTACAGTATCTCCTTTTCTACAATATACTACTTTATTTAATAAAGTAGTATCTTGATTGTACATGTACTTAATTTTAAAAACCTTTTCTTTAGTCAATATCATTTTCAACAAAATCTCCTACCCCTGTAAAAAAATCCTGAAACAAATTTAAATTAAAAGTATAACATTAACATTTTACTTATTCTAAAAAGCTTTTCTCCCTCTCTTTCCTAATATAAAAATTAAACATTTTGTTTTTGTAATTCTGTTTATTGAAAATCTAACAAATTCTCTACATAACCAAATCTACATTCACACTGAGGACACACAATTTTCAAAAAATTTGATACGAGATAAACCACATGTGGCAAGAGGAAAATGCAAATCAGGATATATCAATGATAGCTAGTGAACAAAGTCACGTAGCTATCAAGTATCAAGTATTTGCTTATAACGAGGAAGTTAAGGATGGCAGGATGATCATATTGCCTTGAAAAATAGGAAAACTATTGATTTGGAAACGAAACAGAGTAGGAAAGGCGAAATTGCCTTTTTTAATAAAAAGAAGAACAAAACACGTTTTATAAATCCTATCTTTTTACAACCTATCCTACCTAATATAAAAATTAGAATATTTATTTGATGATGAGATGTAATCCTTTTCGTTGAAAAGTGAGGAAGATACCTGAAACAGACTATACAACAGAATTAGTAAAACTCAATAACAAAAGTAATTAATTTTCAACAAATGAAGAGATCATACGTTATTTCCTATCTATTTTTTCCTGTTTATTTTCTTCAATTCATACCTGTAACAAACTCAATTACTGGATTAGTAATTAAAAAATAATTTAAAAGAAAAATAATTATTAATAATAATTAAAAAAAAATCAAATTATCAAAATGTTGTTAAGCAATTCATGATTTTAAATGAAAGATATTTATTGGTAAGAAAGAAATACAATTTTTAACAATATTTTCAATAACAAACGTTCTTAATAAGGGGGCGCTGAAAAGAGAAAAACGACGAAAAGGTAACCAGAAGGGTTACCAAAATAATCATCCACTCAATGTAAATCCGAACAAACCGTGAGTGGAATTTGTTTATATTTCGCAACACTAATATGCTAAAAATCTCAAAAGAAAACGCGAAGAGTGCTTCATTATACTTTTAATGTGTTTCTTCATTAACAAAAAAGAAAAAAAATAAAAATAAAAATAAAAAAAAGATAAAAGATTCGCGAAAACATATACGAAACTCTAATAAACTAATTTATGCACTCATATTTTATTATAGACGCAACACTAATAGCGGAAGATTGCAGCCATAGTCAGAGGCTGCCGTCGTACAATCACCCTTTGTACAGCCTTTTTGGCTGTAGTAGGTGATTCAGGAACTGGAACGTACTTCCACAGTCCAAAAGTGGAAGAAATGTGGGCAATTTGGGCAAATAAACGTAACACTACTATAAAAAACGCGATCTTTCATCAACGCAACACTAATTCTTCAAATGAATTTAATATTCGTTAAAATTTACTATTATTCTGTAAATCTTAAAAGTTACTTTAAATATTATGATATCACAAATCATAATTATATCATAGAATAAAATCAAATTTATGTTAAAAAAAAAAAAAACGATAAAAAAAGGAAAAAATAGACTAATTCATGAAAATAATTAAAAGCAACCGCGATATTCTTTTCAATGCAACGCTAATAGTAAACGCGATTATCATTTTATCGCAACTCTAATTCAACCCGTTATTTATCAATCGCAACACTAATGCAAAATCGCGATTTGCCCATGATGGATGCCCACTGGATGAACGATGGGCCAGCATGCAAATTGGCCAAGACGATACAACATATACTACGTATTACTAAAACGAGCACAATGACAAAGTAGTAACAATGACTTCCCATTCTTTGGACCCAGGCAAGATCCAAAAGATGAGAAATCATTCGTTGCAGCCCCTCTTCGCGACAGTTTGTCGAGGCCTCTTCGGTCTTCCTCCTTCGGGCGCGATGCCCGCTGAAACTTAAATCTAGGCTCGAGATTCACTAATCGCAAATCAAAGAAAAAAAGAAAAAAAAAAGGACTAAGTCGCGGAAGCTAAGTGCACATGGACGACCAACGATCGCAATGATCATTCTTCGTACATGCACAGAACCTCGAGCGCAACGTTCGTTTCGAAAGCAAATCACGACCGCGACCGCGAAATTCGAAAAATCGATGAGCAAAACCAGAGACGAATGGCATTGTCCTCCCATTCGTCTCAGCTTTACCCTCGATTTCTCAAATTTTATTCCCTGAAACAGGTTGTCACGCGAAAACGCGCCTACCCGATCAGAGACTGTGACAACCTGCCCGGCCCTACCTACTTATAATTAACAGACATACCAGAAGTATACTACCTATCCTACCTAACCCTATATTTAAAAAATGGCAAAACAGGCACACCAACACACTCATTCCACGATTCTCACGCATAGTACCCGGGCGCAAAAGCCTACACTAGGGAAAACGTCCCGGGACGCCTCCGACACCCGGGCTTGGCACACTACTCGCACACTCTAACTTTACGTACCATTTTCCTGAAATCGACTGACGATGGCTAGCGACCATTGCGTGAAACGCGACAAAAATGCGTATATCTACATTTTAATTCTGAATATTTATAAATATGTAATATTTTCTACCAAAATACTAGTCATCAGACTAAACGGTATCATTATTGTGAATCAAAATTATACCATTATTGTAATTTGAGACTAAAGATTAATAATCTTGTTATTTATTCGCAATATTTAATTCAATAATTGCGAGTGTGATTCTAAAAAGGGATTGAACAGTGAAGGAAATAATAATTGAAACGACGCAATTCCACAGCCTAACCACACACACACAATGTGGAAAGTACGTCGTGCACGATACACTAACGCATCGCCAGTCGCTAAAAAATTTGTATTAACTTATGAACTAAGGTCATCATACCCATTGCCTCTCCCTCACTCAAGTAACACCTGGGCACGTGAGTGAGTTCCTGGCAGTGAACACGGAAAGGGTTAAATCTGAAAATCCTGAGCTAAAAAGAAATATTAGTATATCCATTTTGTATCTAACGGGCTAATATTCTTTGACTTTGCATTACATTCTTATTATATTTCAAATTATTTGTGACTCTACTTTATATTTATTTTATTAATTGAACAAGTTATTGAAATTTTAATTCTTATATATTCTTTGACTTTGCATTATACTCTTATTATATTTCAAATTATTTGTGACTCTACTTTATATTTTATTTTATTAATTGAACAACTTATTTGAAATTCTTAATATTGAATTTAAAAAAGAATTAGAATTATTCATTGTAATTTAACATAAATATTAATAGAAATATCCTCAGGCGATTCCTTCATCAGAGCATATTTTCAAAGCCATAAAAATAATATTCAAAACTTATTGCTCTGATTCTAAAATCTACCTGTCGCGAAATATCTTCTTGCACAAAATTTAATTCATATTTGTGAATTAAGAAACGAAGAAAATTGAACTTTACTGTCTACTAATGTTGTAAGTCATATTATTACATGAAATTTATATTATATCACAATAATCAAATTATATATAAAATATATAAATATATAAATATAAAATATATTTGATCAAATAACTTAAAATGTTATTCTCAAGAATTTTGAATTATAAAAATTCAAATAAATTATTGTATTATATCAATACAATAATTATTATATGCTTTGACATTAGAAAATTACTAAACATTTTATATTAATCAAAAATGCAAGAAGACGCGAAATGCAAGAAGATCCTAGCCTGAACTAATAAATAAAACACAAAAGAAATAATTGTTACTACTCACGGATATTATAAATAAATATCCGCGGTCATTGTGCTCGTGCAAAATTCTACGTATACAACCAGTCATCCGTGTCGATTCGGATCTTTCATCCTACGACATGATTGAATGACCGGAGGAACCAAAAAGCATGCGACTCACCATACGATGCGACGAACGCCTTCACTGTGTTGCAGCCCCAGAAGTCATCGAGAAGAAGCCTGTCATCAGGTAGGAGGATGGAAGAAATCTGTGACAAAACGTCATCAATTTAAAACACGGTTCTCGTTATTCAAACAAATTGAAATATGAAACTATTAAATTTGCAATATGTAATAATGATATGAAATTCTGAATTCTGATTAATTTCTGTTTGAAAGAATAAAAAGTTTAGATAGAAAAAGAGACATAATTACCTCTTCGCGTGATGGATGATCGCCTTATTTTCTTCAAAGAAGCACTGATTCTACCCTGTACCGAAAACGAATATTCAAAATAAAAAAAATAAAAATAAGAAACTATTAACGCGTCGGTATATATTCTGTAATCGGCGAACAAACACTGATTCTAATTTCGCGTTTAATTATTCTAATTAAATTTAATCAGAGCTATTGTGCTCTAAAAAATATTAAAAGTACTATGACGAAGCAAACACTGATTCTACTTAACCACATTGCGCGTGGTCACAAATATTTTTTTAAGTCCAAGAAAAACTTTCATCAGCATCTGCAATAAAATATAAAATATTCTATGTAATTTTTTTCTTAAAAATATAATATTCGTTATTTAAAATCTTGGAATAGTAAAAAATATAACTATGTTTAACTTTAAATTTTAATAAAACAAATAGTTTAATATAAAAAATTAAGTTTCTAATAAATTTTAATAATAATAAAAATATAAAAGATTAAAATCTTTAAAAAATGAGAATCTAATGATTTCTCTTACCTCTTCGCGTGGTGGATGATCGCCGTATTCTCTTGAGAGAAGCACTGACTCTACTCTGTACCGAAAACGAATATTTATAAAAGAAAAAAATAAAAATAAGAAACTAATAACGCGTCCGTATAAATTATAATCGGCGAACAAACACTGATTCTACTTTCGCGTTTGATTATTCTAATTAAATTTAATCAGAGCTATTGTGCTCTAAAAAATATTAAAAATACTATGACGAAGCAAACACTGATTCTATTAACCGCATTGCGCGCGGTCACAAATATTTTCTGAAATTAATATTAAATTAGTGGGGTGGGAAAGAGATAAAAGAAGAAACAATATCTTTTTGATATTTTTCTTCTTCTTTCTATCGTACATTTGTCCTGAAAATATTGCTAAATTACGAATTATGTATAAATCATGAAAGTGTTTCATAATTTTTTCACTTTCTCTTAACTAAAATGTAATTTTATTATGAATTGCTTAACAACAATCACTAATAATCCTGTAAAACAAAAAAAAATTTATACATACGAAATATAAAATTTTACCACATCAAGAAAGGCGTCCATATTGGAATTTTTCCCGCCTTTTCCCCCCTTCCCGAGAGCTACCTTCATGACGCTACCAATTAAACCTGCGCAGAAAAAATATCAAAACTTCTAAATAAATCAATTAAATAAAATGTATGAAATTAGATTACGTTAATAAAGTATCACAACAATCAAATCAAATGAAAACTCTCGATAGCTATCTTATTAAATTCGACACTTCATTTATACGAAGAGAAATGAGAAATGAACTCAAAATGATTTAATTGTCAAAGAATTATCAATTCTAATAATGTTGTATAGAATATTGAACAAAGATGTATTAATTAAATAAAAAAAGAAACAATATTAAATTATTACGCATTAAATAGAACAACACACGTCTCGAGAAAATATCAAACGTCTAATTCTCACGACGAATCAACGAATAATGTCGCTTTGCGCTTCTATTTCGCGCATCGAATAACAATATGGAGAGGGGACACGCTCGACAACAATTCGACAAGCCGAAACATGTTTGGACGCGAATTTCTTGGAAATTCTTGGAAACACAAGGTTATAAGGATTGTTTCTAGCCTCGAGCAAATTATAAACGACCAAAAAAAGTAAACAGTAAACGCAGACGTGAGACGTTACACACAATATATATATGTTATGTACAATCGAAAAGATACTCGAATAATACGAAACGAATTGTGAAAAATTTATTTTATTTTAATACGACTAAAATAATAAGAAATAAAGATCAAGAAATTAATTAAAATTATATTTAAAAAAGACCAATATACCATTTCAAATTCTGTTTCGAAATATTTCGATATTTCGACGAGACGTTAACGACGCAATAAACGCGAAATGAACAATCGAAGGAAAAGACGCAAAGAAACACGAAAAACCAATTAATTTTGTTTTCACTACACTGAATGGATTATTTAGAAACTTAAATTAGCAATGATTGATAAATTTGGTAATAATAAGAGTAAAATAACTTACCGAATAATCCGAATTCGGCGACGACACGTCCACTCCACAAAATTTTCAACTGTAGACTGACGCAATGCGCAGAACGATGCGCAGTATGATGCGCACTGGTTCGTCTCGCGCCAAAAATTAAGCGACGATTCTGATTGGCTGACGTATAATGCTTATTTTTCCATTCAAAAACGCGCGAAAAATTGAAATATTATGTATATTGTTGCTTGGAATCCTGCAAAGATATTAACTTATTAAAAACATAATAACAAGAAAATTATTAATTTAACAAGATAAATTATTAAATTAAATAAAACAGATTATAACATAAAGAAAGATTTTGATACAAACATTAATTTAAATAAAATTATATTTCGTTTAAATGAAATTTAAAATAAGTAAAAATAAAACACAAAAGAGAAATTTAATAAAAAAATAAATAAATTTATAAAAAGAATGACAGAATAAAAAAAGAAAATAAAAATAATTGAATATAATATTATTAAAATTGAACACATGAATTGAATTTAACTTTAAAATGAATAAATTTAAGAAATTAAATTAAGGAAATATAAGAAAGCAAAATATAAAAATATAAAAATCAAACAAAATAGAAAAAAAAACACAAAAGAATATTTAACGTAACAATTTGAAAGATTGAAAGATAATAAATAAAATATTTTATATTAAGATGAACAAAATCTCAACAGAATTCAAATATAAAAGAGGGATAATATAAAGATAGATAAAGATAAAAAAAAATCTTTCTTCTATGTTTCAAATCTTTTTGAGTTTTTTAACTTTGAGATTAAAGATACTTCTTCTTTTCTTCAAACTAATGTTATTTTATAAATAATTAACTCTTACATTATATACAATTTTTGTGTTTTATTCATTATTTATGTATATAACAATGTTAAATTCCTTTTTTCATATGTTGCAGCTTTCTTACATTTAATTAATTATATTAGTTATGTTGCAACATATAAAAAAGTATAAAATGTTGCAATATATATAACTAATGAACAAATATAAAAACACAAAAAGAGAAAATAACTTAAAGGTTAACTAATATAAAATAAAAAAGACTATAAATAATTACTATTGAAACATAAGATAAAAATTTAATCTCAAAGTTGAAAAACACAATCTAAATCTAATAATCTAAAAAAGAACAAAGAAACAATTTAACTTTTACTCAATTGAATTTGAAATATATATATGTATAACAAGAAATTTAACAACATAACACAAATTTGCTAAACTTAGTTGTTTTGTTTAAATATCTTTCATGATTTAGTTTTACTAATGTTAGATTTTATATTTTTATTATTTCTGTTAAATTCTTTTTTATATTATATTTCCTTCAGATTTTTTTAACTTTGAGATTAAATTCTTCTCCTATCTTTCAATTTCACTTATAGTATATCTTCTTTTTTTTATTAATTTTGTATTATATAACCATGTTGAAAATTCCTGTTTTTATATGTTGCATATTTGTTAGATTCAATTAATTTATTATGCAATTTATATGTTGCAACATATAAAAAAGAACAAAATGTTGCAATATGTAAGTAATGAACAAATATAAGAACATGAGAAGAGAATGTAGCAAAAAGGTTAACTTTTATTACAAAATAAAAATGAATTGAAACTTAAGAAAAGAATTTAACCTCAAACTTAAAAAAGAATCAACTTAAAAATCTAAATGAACAAAGGAAACCTTTAAGTGTAAGTTAAATTTTAAAAAAATTTACATAAAGAATATTAACATTCTCAATTTGTTAAATTTAGATGTTTTATTTAAATGTCTTTCTTGATTTATATAATATTTCTGTTTAATCCTTTTTTTATGTTATATTTCTCTCAGATTTTTTTAACTTTGAGATTAAATTCTTTTCCTATCTTTTAATTTTATTTCACTTTTAAGCAATGAGTATATTCCCTTTTTATTTTTTATTATATAATTTTGTATGACCATGTTGAAAATTCCTTTTTTTATGTGTTGTACATTTGTTAAATTTAATTAATTTATTATGCAATTTATATGTTGCAACATATAAAAAAGAATAAAATGTTACAATATGTAAATAATGAACAAATATAAGAACATGAGAAAAGAATGTAACAAAAAGGTTAACTTTTATTTTAAACTTTTCTTTTTAGGTTAACTTTTATTACAAAATAAAAATGAATTGAAACTTAAGAAAAGAATTTAATTTCAAAGTTAAAAAATAATCTAATTCTAAAAATCTTAAAAGATCCAAAAAGGAATTTAACATAAATTAATTGTTAATTGTCAATCGAATTAGGAAAAGTTAGATTGAAAAGAAAATTTATCATTCTAAATTTTCAAGATAATTAAAATAAAGCAATAAAGAAGCTCAATGTTTATTTTAGAAACTGATAATATATATTTTAACAATAACTTTAACGGTATAATGGATTAATAGAGAAAATTGAATAAATTATTATTCAAGGAATAATATGTTCAAATAATTTGAACAATATTATTCAAAGAATAAGAATAATATTCGATAGATTATCGAATAAATGTTTTAAATAAATAATAATATATGAAAAGTAAAAGAAAAATATATTACGCAATAAATTAATTACGTACCTGAAGCAAGGCGTCTAAATGACAAGAGTTTCATTAGAAGAATGGTATCTCGCGATTTCAACTTGGATCGAATTGGATCTAAGAGAGAACGAAACATATTCGAAATTTAACAACAAATCGAAACATCGAACGTGACTCAAACATGAACCATCAATTTCTCGTAAAAGTTTTGTTGCTAAAAATGTTTCTCGCCTTAGGCGTAATATCAAAACAAAACATAAAAACACTCTCTATTTCTTGGAAAAGATGAATCGTGAAAAACATTCTTAGGCTTAAGCAGAACATCAAGACAAAAATAATACGAGTACGAATATACGTATGAATACACATACGAATAGATTCACGAAAATACATGAGAATATAAAAATAAAATCGTAAAATAAAATTGATTAAAATAATTTGATATATTTTTGTTTCCGTATAAATAAAAAGATTTAAAAACGTTTAATAATTATTATATAATACGTCTTTTGTTAAAAATAAGTTAAAACTTACTACATTTGCATAAAAATCACGATGTATGAATAACCTATTACACCTTTGAAATCATTCCAATAATTAAATCTGCACAAATAAAAGTTCAAATCATAAAACAAATATATAAAACTAAAATAATACTAAAATAAAACAATAATTATATTTAAAATATTATATTTATATTTAAATCTAACTTTAGACATTTATAAACTATCGATAACTATAATGCGTCATATACGCAATAACAGAAAACGACAAAAAAAAAGATTTAAAAAACAACAAAAAAGATTTAAAAAACAATTCAATTTCGATGTAATAATACTTGATAAATGATTTAACATACATATATTAATTAAAAAAAAACAATAATCTATAAATTATATTATAATATCAAATTCCTCAAAATTATATATCTGTGCCGAAATAACATGCTCTCTTCGCGATTCTCAACTGTAGACTAACGCTATGCGCAATGATTCGTCTAGACGCTGCGTTCTAGCAGCTTTCTCATTGGCTGAAGAGTTTAGCGCGGTTTCTTATTCATTTTAACGGCGCGAAATATGAAATATAATAATATAATATATTTTTATGTATATAAATAGATTTCTATACAAATCATCGAAATTTTATAAAGATGCACCGATTAAAAATATATTATAATTAATTTAATATGAAAATTATCTGAATTAGAAAGATTGAAAGGTAAGATTAAATATTTAATGTAAAAATTATTCAAATATGAAAAGGATACAATATAAGAAACAAGTCAGCACAAATGCCTCAATTAAAACAAAAACTAAAAATATAACACAACACAAATACTAAATTTAAAAAAAAATAAATAAAAGAATTTATATAAGTTTTAAAAATTATATAGAATATAAAATATCTTATAGATGAATTATAAATGAATTAATTCATAATGAATTAATGAATGAATTATTGCTTTTATATTATATATAAATCAAAAAATCATCCACATTTATATAATAAAAAATTTACATTTATATTTTTATAATAACATTTATATTTTTTTATGTAAATTATTAATAATTTACATAAAAAAATTAAATTACATAAAAGCTAAATAAAAAAAATTTATTAAATTTATTATATTATTATAATTACATGATTTACAAAAATATAAAATATAAAAAAAATTAAAAACAACATAATGTATAAAAGAAGAATAAAACTATACAAAATTAAATAAAAATTAAAAAATATATTCTTTCAATATTCTTTAATGAACCATAAATTAAAACTTTTATTTTATATTAATTATTACAACATTAGTTTTTATTAATTATTATGGTTTTAATTATTATAATTATTATTGGTATATCATTTTAATTTTTAAAATAATATTTAAAATATTGTGATATAATTATAAATTAAAAATTAATATCATAATAAATTATAAATTAATTTTAATTTATAAAAATGAATCAATTATTGCATTTATTATTATTAAAAAATGTTAAATATATAAATTTTCGATGAAAATCGAAAAATTTCTAAATTAAATTTCTAAATTATTGATTATTATAAATTCATTTGTGACTATTATTATCATTATTTTTTACATAAAATGAGATTAAAAATATTTTAATGTAGTTAAAAATTGAAAATTAATAATAAATAAATCATAAAATAATAAATTTAATTTTAATTTAAATATATATATAAAAAATATATATTAATTATTATATTTAATATTATAATAAAACTATACAATTATTAAATGCATAAATTAACAATCAATATTAACAAAAATAAAAATCAAAGAAAATAATTTGTAAAATGTTATTAAAAATATTTTAATACAATTATAAATCGAAAATTAATATAATAAAATAGTAAATTTAAATAAATAAGTAAAGCAACTAAATTAATATAAATTTAACTTTAATTTATAAAAATATATATTAATTATTATATTTAATATTAATAAGTAATACATCATATATAAATATTAGTAAGTAATAAATTATTAATATTATATAAATTAAGAATAAAAATCGAAAAATTAAAATGCCATTAAGAATATTTTAATATAGTTATAAATCAAAAATTAATCTCATAAAAGAGTAAATTTAACTTTCATTTATAAAAATATATATTAATTATTATATTTAATATTGCAATAAATTATTAAATGCATAAATTAATAATAAAAATCAAAAAATTAAGAAAATAATTTATAAAATGTTATTAAGAATATTTTAATACAGTTATAAATCAAAAATTAATATCATAAAATAATAAATTTAACTTTAATTTATAAAAATATATATTAATTATTATATTTAATATTGTAATAAATTATTAAATACATAAATTAATAATAAAAATCAAAGAAAATAATTTGTAAAATGTCATTAAGAATATTTTAATATAGTTATAATTGGAAAAATAATAGCCTAAAACATTAAATTTAACTTTAATTTATAAAAATATATATTAATTATTATATTTAATTTTGTAATAAATTATTAATTGCATAAATTAACAATAAAAATCAAAAAAATTAAGAAATTAATGATAATTATATTCGAAAAGTCGATTTTAGAGCTATCGACCAAAGTCGTATATTTCCGTGAAACTTCGACAATAGATAAATACGGGGCAGGTCGCGCGGAGCGATCATTTCATATCGAACTTTCGTACCGAGTAGATCGATATATAACATTCTAACTAAATTTTTAACTTATATTATTTTTCAAAATTTTTTTATTATTTTTTTTATTGATTCATTTATTTAGTCATTTACATAAATTTTTTTTTAATTTTTTTTTTTTTTAATTTTTTTTTAATTTGTTATTCGATTTTAATTTAAATTTTCACATATTTATTTATTTTTTTATTTTTTTATTAATTTATTTTTACATTAATTTTTTGATTTATTTTTTTATTTTCACTTATTCTTTTAGTTATTTCTACATTTATTTTTTAATTTATTTTTTTATTTTCATTTATTCTTTTATTTATTTCTATATTTATTTTTTGATTTATTTTTTTATTTTCACTTATTTATTTTCACTTATTCTTTTAGTTATTTCTATATTTATTTTTTGATTTATTATTTTTTTTTTTTCATTAATTTATATTTTATTTTTTAATATGCTTTCTTAGTTGTAGATTTACATATTTATTTTTTTATAGTGTAATAAATAAATTTTAATAATGTATGTATATTTTAATAATAAAATTTAATATGGGTCTCGAAGTAGTCACCTCCTCGTTGGTGAGACCCGGTAATTGGCATCAGTTTCTATATTATTAATAAAAATATAATATAAATATTATATTATATTATATAATTATTACATTAAAAGTATTTAGTAATTAAAGTTTTGTATTAAAAATATTAGTTTCTGGAAACTGATGGCAAGCTAAGAACTACACTAATTTTTTTTTGTCTGTTTCAGATTTTAAGTTTTTCAAATTTCTTTATATTTTTTCACATTATTTATATGTTTATTATTTTACAAGTAATTTCGAATATTTATAATTCGCGATATATATTATTAATTAAAATGTAATTTCAATTAAATCTAAATTAAATTGTTAAGTTAAATTCAAAATATTAGAGAATATTTTATAATATTTAGCAGTATTTTCTTAAACAAATGCTTGACAAAAAAGAAAAAAGAAGGAAAAATATTCAAAGAATATTTTACTTCTTTTTTCATCCCTCCCTATTTCAAATTTTTGTGATCGCGCGCAATGCGATCAATAGAGTCAGTGTTTGCTTCGTAAAAGTTTTTCTTAAATCCTACAATGGATAACGCGAAATTAGAGTCAGTGTTTGCTTCGTAAAAATTTTTCTTAAATCCTACAATGGATAACGCGAAATTAGAGTCAGTGTTTGCTTCGTAATAGTTTTCTTAAATCCTTTTATGGATAACGCGAAATTAGAGTCAGAAGATAGTGTTTCAAGAGCATAAGGCGATCATCCATCACGCGAAGAGGTAACTATCTTTCATTTTATTTAAATTCCTCTAGTTTAAGTTTTTCTATCACGATGTAGAATCTTTGCATTTTAATTTTTTATTAGAATTTCAATTTTTGTTACTATATTATAGTCTAATAGAGTTTTATTTCTTTTTATTTCATTATTTTTTTGAAACAAAGTTGACTGTGTTTTAAATTATGCTGTTCCATTTTTTTGTTACAGATGCCCCACACGATGCTGGCCTCAACGATGACTTCCCAATGACTTCCCAATTCTTCGCATCAATGGTGAGTCGCATGCTTTTTGATTCCTCCGGTCACTCAATCATGTCGTAGGACGAAAGGTCCGAATCGACACGGGTGACTGGTTGTATACGTAGATTTTTGCACGAGCACAGTGACCACGGGTATTTCATTATACCCGTGAGTAGTAACATTTTTGTGATTTATTTTTAATTCAGGCTAGGTCTTCTTGCGCATCGCGTATTTAATTATTAATATCAAAATTCTTTAGTGAATTTTCAATAAATTATTTTCAATAAATTTCAATTTTGATATGAAATATATAAAATTTTTAGAATTTGTTCACTCCGAATATAAATATGTAAAAATTATATGCGCAAGAAGACAATTCGCGACAGGTAGATTTCGGAATCAAAGCAAACAAACTTTTGAAATATTGTTTTCGAAGATATGCTTTGATAAAGGAATCGCCTGAGATTATTTTTATTAATTAGAGTCAATTTGTGTTTTACTTTAAATTCAATTTTTTTTTGCAATAAATAAATTTCTTTTTTTCTTTTAACTTTTTTTAATAAATATTAAAATTTCAATAAACTAGTAAAGTAGAGTCATTAGAGTTTTGAAATAAAGTTAATAAATCAAATAATATTAATCCGTTAGAAATATTAATAATATATTTTTTTAGCGTAGGATTTTCAGATTTAACCCTTTCCGTGTCCATTGCCTTGATCTCATTCACGTGCCCAGGTGTTACTTGGATGAGAGAAAGGCAATGGGTACGATGACCATAGTTTGTAAGTTAATAATTTTTCAGCGACTGACGATGAGTTAGTGTATCGTGCACGACGTAATTTCACAGTGTGTGTGTGGTTAGGCTGTGAAATTGCGTCGTTATTACTTACACTCATTATTATTAATCGCAATAATTGCAATATTGCAATGTTCTAATAGAATATCGCGAATTACAAATAAATAATTTTTATCAATCTTAAATGTTCTTTAAAAAATTATATATCCTTTCGATATATATATATATATATATATATATATATATATATATATATATATATACATAATAACACATAATCGAAATATATTTTTATCGCGATACACGCAATGGTCACTAGCCATCGTCAGTCGATTTCAGGAAAGGTACGTAAAGTTAGAGTGTGAAAGTAGTGACAAACTCGGGTGTCGGAGGCGTCCCGGGACGCTTTCCCTAGTGTAGGCATTTTGCACCCGGGTGTTATGCATGAGAACCGTGGAGTGAATGTGTTGGTGTGCCTGTTTTGCCATTTTTTAAATATAGCGCTAGGTAGGATAGGTAGTATACTTTCTGGTGTGCCTGTTAATTATAAGTAGGTAGGGCCGGGCAGGTTGTCACAGTCTCTGGTCGGGTAGGCGCGTTTTCGCGTGACAACCTGTTTCAGGAAATCAAATTTGAAGAATCGAGAGCGAGGCTGAGACGAGTGGTCATCGACGACTTCTCGTTTCTGGCTTTGCTCGTCGATTTTTCGAATTCGCGGTCGCGGTCGCGAAATAGGCCCTCGAAACGAACGTTGAGCTCGAGATTCTGCACATGTGCGGACAATGGTCATTGCGATCATTGGTCGTCCATGTGCACTCAGCTTCCGTGATGTAGTCTTTTTTTTTTATTTTTTTTTTTTTGCGATTAGGAAATCTCGAGCCTAGATTTAAGTTTCAGCGGGCATCGCGCCCGAAGGAGGAAGACCGAAGAGGCCTCGACAAACTGTCGCGAAGAGGGGCTGCATCGAATGGTCTCTCATTTTTTGGATCCTTTTTTTGGATTCAAAGAATGGGAGATCATTGTTACTACTTTGTCACTGTGCTCGTTTTTAATATGTAGTGTAGTAGTAGTAGTTGTAGTAGTAGTTGTATTTTTTGGCCGATGGATATTCCGGCCCAACGAGCATCATGGGCAAATGGGCAATCGCGGTTTTTTAATTAGTGTTGCGATAAATAAAGTACGGTTTGCATTAGTGTTGCGTTAAAAATAATGAACGCGTTTGCATTAGTGTTGCGTAAAAAATAATGAACGCGTTTGCATTAGTGTTGCGTTAAAAATAATGAACGCGTTTGCATTAGTGTTGCGTTAAAAATAATGAACGCGTTTGCATTAGTGTTGCGTTTTACGAGACGTCGCGGTTTTTGGAATTAATAATTTTAATTATATATATAGAATAGAATTTTTTAAAGTAATATTAAAATTTTGCATGCTTTCTTTGATTTGAGTTTTTTTAAATATTATTATATTTCATTGATTCATTTGTATTTTTATTAAATTCATTTTTTGAAAGTAGTGTTGCGTTAAAGATAATCGCGTTTTTTAAAAGTAGTGTTGCGTTAAAAATAATCGCGTTTTTTAAAAGTAGTGTTGCGTAAATAAAATGCCCATGTTTCTTCCACTTATATTGTGGAAATGGTCCAGTTTTTGGATCACCTAATGCAACTGTAAAAGTTGCAAAACGGTGGTCACTCATCCCTCGATGTTAAAGCATTTGTTAATAAAAATACTGCTAAAAAATTTACTTATATGAATATTTTTCGATTCTCATAGTATTATTTAAAATTATAATTTTCGAAATTGCTATGTAAAATAAATTAAATTACATTCATTTATTTTATATTTTTTTATTTATATATATATATATTAATATATATTATAATATATAATATATATATTATAATATATATTACTTTATATATATATATATATTCAAAAAAATGTATAAATACATTATAATATATTTCATTAAAATTAGTTTTTTTTTAGAAAGTAATAGTAAGTGAAGAATTATATACTGCAATCAAATTTATATACAGATCTATATACAGATTGCACGATTTCTTTTGATTATTTTAATCAATTAAAAGTGGGACTGCAGAATAATTATAATATATATTGAGTATAATATAATATATAATTACAATATAAAATATTACAAGGATATTCTCCTTAACTTTTTCTCTTTTTACTTCACTTTTTTTTTTTACTAAAATATATAAATACATAATATATTTCATTAAAAATAGTTTTTTTTTCCAGAAAGCCATAGTAAGCCAAGAATTATGTACTACAATCCAGTTTATACATTGCACAATTCTTTTTAATTATTTTAATCAATTACAGATTGGACTACAGAATAATTATAATATATATTAATTTATATATTATAATATAATATATAATTATAACATAATATTTATGGTATGTTTTTATGGTAATATTATATTTTATATATAATATATAATTATAATATAACATATTTGTACAAGGATATTCTCTTTAACTTTTTCTCTCTTTTTATTTCATTTTTCTTTTTTCTTTTACTTTTTCCAAGTAGAAAATAATATTCGAAAATTTCTTTGATTGTAATAACATAAAATTAATTTTTTTTAACAAAATTTTCTTTTCCTTTTTTCAAACGAGAATATCCTTGGCACAAATATTAGTTAATAATTAATATTAATATTAATTAATAATGTAAATTTATTGTAAGCAAATTCTGTTCGAAGATAGTCTCTCTAATTTAAAGCGAAAAAATTCTTTTCTTTTATCTATTTTTTATTCGTCGATCTCTCTCTTGTCTTCGTTCCAATCGATTCTTTCTTCCTTTCTTCTTCTTCAATTCTTATTTTTAAGGATAGTTGGAATTTTATCGAATTCTATTCTCTTTTGGTGTTAGATTCTGACTCGAATTATTGTCAATCATGCATTACGCGACAGTTGCAGGTGTTGTCGAACTAGTGCTCTACTTCCGGTGGTCAATCAAAGGTCCGCGCTCTGGCCGATTGGTACCTTCGCGTACTCGGCCAGAGATAGGTTTTGTGGTTGAACGTCGTCTTTGTAAATCGGCTCCGGTGGTCGAGGATCTAGTATCCTTTGCTCCTTCCTGTGTCGTTGGGACATAAGGCGTTCGATTATTAAATCGCTGTCGTAACCTTTCATTGGCCACGACTGGCAAGTATCACTTAGTTCGATAACTCTAGTAAGTCAACTAACGTAAGTCGTGATGTGAGATTGGCAATGATTCAGAGAGATTTGAGATTTTTTAAGGTTCTTTTTCGAACGGTATATTTTGGTTTCTTCTTTTTAACATCTATCTTTTTGTTGGCTTGCGTTTTGCTATTTTCTTTGTGAGCACTTTGTGGGCATTTTGAGCATTGTAATGCTATTTAAATGAAACATTTTAAATTGAAAATTTTTCTTTCTTCGCTTTAAGTTAGATGAGACTATTCTTCGTACAGATGTTGCAAATAGATATTATAAATTTTAAGTCTAGTATTAAGATTAATGATAAGTCTAGATTAAGTTTTAAGATTAAGTTTAATATTAAGTTTAATGATAAGTCTAGATTAAGTTTTAAGATTAAGTTTAATATTAAGTTTAATGATAAGTCTAGATTAAGTTTAATATTAAGTTTAATGATAAGTTTAAATTAAGTTTTAAGATTAAGTTTAATATTAAGTTTAATGATAAGTCTAGATTAAGTTTTAAGATTAAGTTTAATATTAAGTTTAATGATAAGTCTAGATTAAGTTTTAAGATTAAGTTTAATATTAAGTTTAATGATAAGTCTAGATTAAGTTTTAAGATTAAGTTTAATATTAAGTTTAATGATAAGTCTAGATTAAGTTTTAAGATTAAGTTTAATATTAAGTTTAATGATAAGTCTAGATTAAGTTTTAAGATTAAGTTTAATATTAAGTTTAATGATAAGTCTAGATTAAGTTCTAAATTAAGGCCTTAGATTAAGTTTAATTAAGTTTAGATTAAGGATAAATTTCTGTATGATTTATGTATGTTGCGTGAATGTAAAAATATGATTGTATGAAAAATTGTAAAAAATTCACTTATGTAAAATTTATGTATTTTATTTTAAATAATAAAGAATAAGTTTGTAATAAATTCTTTTTGTATATTTCACCTTTTAATATTTTAATATTTGTCCTTTTTATTTTTCAGATTCTTTTAATTTATTTAGCTTTTATATATTATAGTCATTTCCAATTTATATCAACATTTATATTTGTGATTCTTTAAATATGTTTTCAATTGTTGTGTTTCAAATTTTTTAAATTTCTTTAATATTTTAATTAGTTTTATTTTATTTTTATTAATATTTTTACAGATGGGTCTCGAAGTAGTCACCTCCTCGTCGGTGAGACCTGGTAATTGGCATCAGTTTCCATATTATTAATAAAAATATAATATAAATATTATATTATATGATATAATTATTACATTAAAAATTTTCTATTTAAAATTTTGTATTAAAAATATTAGTTTCTGGAAACTGATGGCAAGCTGAGAACTACACTAATTTCTTTTTGTATGTTGCAAGTTTTTCTAATTTCGTTATATCTTATTAATTATAATGTAATTTCAATTGAATCTAAATTAAATTGGTAGATTAAATTCATAATATTAGAGAATATTTTATAATATTTAGTATTATTTTCTTAACAAATGTTTGACAAAATTTTCTTTCCCTTCTCTCAAACGAGAATATCTTTGCAAAGATATTATTTAATAATTAATATTAATATTAATAAATAATGTAAATTTATTGTAAGCAAATTCTGTTCGAAGATATGCTCTCTAATTTAAAGCGAATAAATTCATTACTTTTATGTATTTCTTATTTGTCGATCTCTCTTATCTTCGTCTTCCGTCTTCATTCTAATTCCTTCCTTCTTCTTCAATTCTTATTTTTAAGGTTAGTTGGAATTTCATTCATCGAATTCCATTGTCTTTTGGTGTTAGATTCTGACTCGAGTTGTTGTCGATCATGCATTACGCAATAGTTGCAGGTGTCGTCGAGCTGGTGCTCTACTTCCGGTGGTCAATCAAAGGTCCGCGCTCTGGTCGATTGGTACCTTCGCGTACTCGGCCAGAGATAGGTTTTGTGGTTGAACGTCGTCTTCGTAAATCGGCTCCGGTGGTCGAGGATCTAGTATCCTTTGCTCCTTCCAGTGTCGTTGGGACATAAGGCGTTCGATTATTAAATCGCTGTCGCAACCTTTTATTGGCCACGACCGGCAAGTATCACTTAGTTTGATAACTCTGGTAAGTCAATTGATGTAAGTCGTGATGTGAGATTGGCAATGATTCAGAGAGATTTGACGTTTTTTGAGGTTCTTCTTCTTCTTTTTGGTTTTAGTTTCTTCTTTTTAATATTTATCTTTTTGTTGGCTTACGTTTTGCTTTGTGAGCACTTTGTGGGTATTTTGAAATGTGGGCATTGTAATGCTATTTAAATGAAACATTTCAAATTTAAAATTTTTCTATTTTCGCTTTAAATTAGATGAGAATATTCTTCGTACAGATATTGCAAATACATTGTATAAATATTATACATTTTAAATTAGTATTAAGATTAAGGATAAGTCTAGATTAAGTTTTAAGATTAAGTTTAATATTAAAATTAAGGATAGATTAAGTTTAAGTTTTATTAAAGTTTAATATTAATATTAATATTAAACTTTAATAAAATTAGATTAAGTTTATTATTAAGGTTAAAGATAAGTATACCCTTAAGTTAAGGATAAGTCTAAATTAAGTTTAATATTAAGATTAAGGATAAATCTAGACTAAGTTTAATGTTAAGGTTAAGAATAAGTCTAGATTAAGTTTAATATTAAGATTAAGGATAAGTCTAAATTAAGTTTATTATTAAGGTTAAAGATAAATGTACTGTTAAGTTAAGGATAAGTCTAAATTAAGTTTAATATTAAGATTAAGGATAAATCTAGACTAAGTTTAATATTAAGGTTAAGGATAAGTCTAGATTAAGTTTATTATTAAGATTAAAGATAAATGTACTGTTAAGTTAAGGATAAGTTTAAATTAAGTTTAATATTAAGCTTAAGGATAAATCTAGACTAAGTTTAATGTTAAAGTTAAGGATAAGTCTAGATTAAGTTTAGTATTAAGGTTAAGAATAAGTCTAGATTAAGTTTATTATTAAGGTTAAAGATAAATGTACTGTTAAGTTAAGGATAAGTTTAAATTAAGTTTAATATTAAGGTTAAGGATAAATCTAGACTAAGTTTAATGTTAAAGTTAAGGATAAGTCTAGATTAAGTTTAGTATTAAGGTTAAGAATAAGTCTAGATTAAGTTAATTATTAAGGTTAAAGATAAATGTACTGTTAAGTTAAGGATAAGTTTAAATTAAGTTTAATATTAAGGTTAAGGATAAATCTAGACTAAGTTTAATGTTAAAGTTAAGCATAAGTCTAGATTAAGTTTAGTATTAAGATTAAGGATAAATCTAGATTAAGTTTATTATTAAGGTTAAAGATAAATGTACTGTTAAGTTAAGGATAAGTTTAAATTAAGTTTAATATTAAGCTTAAGGATAAATCTAGACTAAGTTTAATGTTAAAGTTAAGGATAAGTCTAGATTAAGTTTAGTATTAAGGTTAAGAATAAGTCTAGATTAAGTTTATTATTAAGGTTAAAGATAAATGTACTGTTAAGTTAAGGATAAGTTTAAATTAAGTTTAATATTAAGGTTAAGGATAAATCTAGACTAAGTTTAATGTTAAAGTTAAGGATAAGTCTAGATTAAGTTTAGTATTAAGGTTAAGAATAAGTCTAGATTAAGTTTATTATTAAGGTTAAAGATAAATGTACTGTTAAGTTAAGGATAAGTTTAAATTAAGTTTAATATTAAGGTTAAGGATAAATCTAGACTAAGTTTAATGTTAAAGTTAAGGATAAGTCTAGATTAAGTTTAGTATTAAGGTTAAGAATAAGTCTAGATTAAGTTAATTATTAAGGTTAAAGATAAATGTACTGTTAAGTTAAGGATAAGTTTAATTTAATATTAAGGTTAAGGATAAATCTAGACTAAGTTTAATGTTAAAGTTAAGCATAAGTCTAGATTAAGTTTAGTATTAAGATTAAGGATAAATCTAGATTAAGTTTATTATTAAGATTAAAGATAAGTTTACTATTAAGTTAAAGATAAGTCTAAATTAACTTTAATATTAAGATTAAGGATAAATCTAGATTAAGTTTAGTAACAAGGATAAGTCTAGATTAAGTTTTAAAATTAAGTTTAGTAATAAGATTAAGGATAAGTCTAGATTAAATTTTAAAATTAAGTTTAATATTAAGTTTAAGGATAAGTCTAGGTTAAGTGTTAGGATTAAGTTTTAAATTAAGGTCTTAGATTAAGTTTAAATTAAGGATAAGGATTTCTATATGATTTATGTGTGTTGCGTGAGTGATGAAATACGATTGTATGAAATTCATTTATGAATTTCATTTTTATGTATTTTATTTTAAATAATATTTATAATAATTTCTTTTTGTATATTTCACCTTTTAATATTTTAATATTTGTCCTTTTTATCTTTCAGGTTCTTTTAATTTATTTAGCTTTTATATATATATTATATTATATATATTATATATATATATTATATATATTATATTATATATATTATATATATATATTATATATATTATATTATATATATTATATATATATTATATATATTATATTATATTATATTATATATTATATATATTTTATATATATATTATATTATATATATATATTATATATATTATATTATATATATTATATATATATTATATATATTATATTATATTATATTATATATTATATATATTTTATATATATATTATAGCTTTTATATTATAATCATTTCCAATTTATATTAACATTTATATCTGTGTGATTTTTTAAATATGTTTTCAATTGTTGTGTTTCAAATTTCAGATTTTTCAAATTTCTTTAATATTTTAATTAATTTTACTATATTTTTATTAATTTTTTTTCAGGTGGGTCTCGATACGTAGTCACCTCCCCGTGGTGAGACCTGGTAATTGGCATCGCTTTTCAAAATATTTTTAATTAAAAAGATTAGATTGGAAAAATTATGTTAAATTATGTTATAAAAATTACAACTTGGAAAGCGATGTCAAGCTAAGAACTACGTATTTTAATCTATTTATTTTTTTCAGATTTTTGTATTATTTAGACTGAATTGCAACATATTTTAAAAATCGTCATCGTATCTAAGAGATACATTAAGAGCTGGAATATAATATATATATATACTTTTTTACATTAAAGATTAAAAAATATTATAATTTTGAAGGTATAAAAATGTATTCTTTTGGTTTTTCATACTTTATGAGATTGCGCGCCAATAACAAGCGTAGACAAGGAGAGCAAATAGTTAGAGAAGGACAGAGATATAATAAAAATTAGACAATCAGCGCCATCTTCAGTTTGCCGCAAATGAAACATGCAAAGAAAGGATAGAAATATATTTAGAAAAGGATAGAAACAATATAGTAAAAATTAGTCACTTGCAGCGCCATCTCTTGAGAATTAAAAAATTATTTTTCTAAAAATTCTCAAGAGATGGCGCTAGTGATTAATTCTTACTATATATCTCTATCCTTTTCTAAATATATTTCTATCCTTTCTTTTCATGTTTCATTTGCGGCAAACTGAAGATGGCGCTGATTCTCTAATTTTTATTATATCTCTGTCCTTTTCTAACTATCTCCTTTCCTTATCTATACTTGAAAATTATACTACAAGATTTATAATTAAATTCAAAAAACAATTTTGATATATGATTGTTCTTATTGACTTGTTTGCTTAATTTTTTATTTTTTAAAAAATATTTTAACAGAATCCATTGGATTTAATTTTTATATTTTTAATGAAATCAAGATTCTAAGTTATCGATGGATAGTTTGTATCTTAATACATTATGGAGGTAACAGCACTATTGTTGTTAGACGAGAGAAATTGTTAAATATCATTTCACGTGTAAAATAATCGATTTAATGTAATCGCGATCGATTTATAGAATTCAGATTTAGTATGATTATTGTCAGTTATTTATTACTTTCTATTTAAGAATTGTTAATGTGCAAGTTCAGTGTATGTTTGGGAATTGTGAATATCAAGTTTAGTTTTGAAAAATGTCGTTGCATTTTCATATGTGTAGTTTGGTTAACATTAAAATGAATGGATTTGCCACAATCATGATCCAAATATCGTAAGTACTAATTTTAAAGAATCATAAAAGTTATTAATTTTTGCAATAGTATATATATTTAATAAATTTTTATTCGATTATATCAAAATGATGTGTATTGAAGGTATCGACATGAAGGTTAGAATATAAATTCTTTTAAAATATCCTATTTAATATATCGAAATTTTAATCATTTATTAATATCAAATCAAATATTAATCAGTTATATCGATATATTATATTAGAAAATAAAGAAATGCTAGATGGAAAATTTTAACTAAAGAAATAAAGGAATGACATTTTTTAGAACTATTGAATAGGATAGACGTAGTTCATAACAGGTCACGTATATTCACGTATTTTCATTATCAAATTGACATTCGAAATGTGTATCTGAATGACGATCTAAGAAAGGCTTTCGACATCAGTTTTCACTCACCATGCCTGATTTCATATTCGCACGTATTCGTAAAATTTGAATAAGTACGAATGACGCGACGCGCTACTTTGTCATCTTCTATAATATCAATGTTTGAGATGCAATCAGATAATTTATAGATGATTACTAAAAAGATTATATTGTATTTTGGAAAAGATCAATTTTTCCATATTAAAATTTGCTTATTTATTTATTAGTTAATTAGTTAATCATTAATTATTTGAAAATTTGAATAAATTAAAAGTTATGTAAGAGGTTATGTTTGCTTATATGTAGACATAAAACCAGAAAAAATTATAAAGATATACATATAGATGAGCACAAAATCCAGAAAAAAATAAGATTCTTTCGAAGCATGAAAATCCATGGAAAGACATTTTTTATTCAAATAATAATTTGCAATGTTAATGCTTAATCTCGCAATTTGCTTTGAGACTAAATTTATTCCTATTACTAAAATGGGATATAAGATATTTCTATTTCTCATTTTAAACTTTCATAGAATATTACTTCGATAATCATTAATGATTCATTTTTGAAAAGATTTTTATTATAAACAATAATTCTTTATATTTTATTATATTTATTTATATACTATATTATTAATGTAGTATTAATATGTAAGTTTTTACGTAATAATAATATTATAATATAATTTTAATATCCTAATTAATTTTTATTTAGTTAAACATGCTAAATAATTTTGCAAAATTATGTAAATATTTATTTCGCAAATTATTAACAATGAACCATGTATATTTCATTCTAATTGATCATCAATCAATCATTCTTCATTGGATAGATGTTCATCAAATTACATTTTGGTTATAAATAAAAATCAGATAAATTAGATAAATTAGATATTGAGGTATAAAATTTTATATTCTTTAATCATTGGTAACTAATAAAGTAAAGATGTTAGTAAATCAAAAAAAATTCAAAGAGAAAATCACTTTTTCCTAATTGCTAGTTCCTTGTATATTTATTATAATTTTATGAAAATTTAAAAGTGGAAAGATGCACTTTCCACAGTGCAGAAAAGTTCATGAATTTTAATGGTGTCGTTGACGTATCCCGTACGGTTATCTATCCGTCAAAGTCAACAGTAATTAAAAGTCTATTAATCCAGGTGTTCGTCGTTGTTCACTGCTTGTCCCAAAAAATAACATTACAGTATATCAATTGTCATCAAATAGAGATGTCCAACTAAAGTTTTTTCATTTACATTAAATCATCATTTAGTAGATAATAGAAACACATCTTTTAAAAATTTCGAATCCCTTAATAGAATACAAAAAAATATTTAATTATATCTAAAATTACAGTATGTATGTATACAATTATTAATATCTTTTAATATCTAATGTAAATCAAATTCATTAACCATTTTAGAAACAGATCAAAACATTCCTCATTGAGTTTTCCGTTTGTTAAATGATCCATGTATTTGCCCGATGCGTAAATCGGCAATTTTCGAGCGATTTCGAACGATACATTTATGCAAAACGGTACGTCCATCCATAACTGGACGCGCCATGTGAAGTCGAATTCACGAAGAAGCCCATTTAATCCGATACATCTGTAAAAATAAAAGGGCAACGGCGTGAAACACCGCCCACGAATAGGATTGACGGCGCTACGACATTTCACGCGCCTCGTTTCTCTCCCTTTTTTATTGCAAATGCGTATCGGTCGCGCTTCGGTGCAATGGCTTGTAATGCGTTCACTGCGCGTGCGTCTCGCACTCTCCGTTCAAATTTCCCGCTCTTTTTGCCCGCCTAGAATGCATATCATTTTTCTCCATCCTTAGATCACTGGGGATTATAAATTTGAGATTAATTGCGAATAGAAAAGAGTAGGTGAGAGAGAAAAGTCAAAGGACGATTAAATTTGAAGATAATTGGAGAAAAATGGGAAAAATCTATCTCAATTTGTTATCCCTTTTGTAAAATTAGAAGAATCAGATTATGTATCGAACATTTTTCAAGATGTTTGATTTTCGATGGCACATCGTATTATATACTCAAAGTGAAATAGAAATATGAAGATACGAGAAGAAAAGAAATAGTTAATATCTTGTAGGTATAATAGATAGAAGAAACATTTATATGATTTCATTTTGTGGATTCAAGTTGAATTTCTAATTATCTGCTCGCAATCTCCGGGCTAAACGAAGGGTTATTCGTTATTGATTCAGAACTATTGATTCAGAAATAGAAGAGAAATATACTAGAGAGCAACGCGAAACCAATTAGAATACTTCCTGTCTTTAAAACAACTTACATATTGCATACTTTTTTCAGGGAAATACTTCACTTCGCTCACGAATCGTATTAGCTTTTTAACGACTGTGTGTATGTTTCAATCGATTTATCCGTTCATTACTTCTATATGAACGAAACTATACACTTGTGACTATTTATTAAATATCACGAGCATTTTTTCTTTAAATTTAAACGCTTAAATTGCTTTTGTATGAGTTTAAAAAAATTTTGTTATCAAAAATATTAATTTGGTATGTGATTTATCAAAAGTAAAGATTATCTACACGGTCGCAAGCTTACACAAAGTATTTCTCGAGGAGAATTAAATGAAAGAATAGGAAAGCGTTATTCCATTGTTGACAAGTGACGAAGTAATTGAGAACGAAAGCCAATTTGCCACTCATCTCCTTGTTTTGATGACTTAGGTTTTACGACTATCACGATAAAACATTGTTGACAACATTTTTCACATGATGAAAAATGCTTTGGGAAGATGCTTCTTCCCATGTTTATATTATCAAATTTTTAGAATAATTATCTTTATGTTTTTAATTTCGTGATTTAATAATATTTTTCTAAGTATATAACGTTATTTATAAAATTTGTTCTTCGACTAGAAAGATGAAAAAAAGAAACGGAAAAGAAGAAAAATTAGAATGATCACATTAGGTTAAAATCAGAATATAACGTTATAAAAAGTTTGAAGTATAATATATTTATAAAACTAACGGATAGAAGTTCAAATTTTACAAATTTCATATACAGTTTCGTAGTATGAAAGCGTCTCATTAAATGCAAAATTATTAAATTGCAAGTGTCTAACATATTCATTATTGAATTTATATACTCGTTTTATACAAAATTTTCACGCAAGTATTTTGATGTTTGTTTGATTTTAAATATACATTGATTTCAATGTATTTGACATTTCAATTCGAAATTTCTAATGCTTATAAAACAAATATTGATAAAAAAAAATAAAAGATCAAACATTGATGAAACGATTGATGAAAATTTTGTAAGATATACAGTTAATATTCAATGTTCGTTTACCCCATCAATTATGAAAAATTCAATTATAAATAGTCGAAGCCGCATTGCTTATTTATTTCGACTTTTTTCTTAATTAATGCAAAAGTCAGCCGGTGTTTCCCTCTATATATGTTAAATTCTAATTCTCCTAGTTTACACAAACGATTCGAAATGTCGTTATTTTCAACTATAAAATTACAGTAAATAGAAGATAATATCTCGACTGAAAACTCGGATGAAATATTAATCCGAGAGATTTATGATCTTTGTATAATGATATTGGCTTAAAATAACTTGGTTCCAGGTGTGCTACTATGCGACATTATGTTATGCGGTCGGATTTTGAATCGTTGTTACCACTGGCTTAGAAACACATGGCCGAGAGAAACGTAACCTCTACCACTTGTTGGTTCTTTAAATATATATAAGTGTCTCTCGATCAATGGAAATTATCACTTGTCTATGAATAATCCATTTTCACAACCACTCATAAAAAATATTTTTCCTTGAATTGGTTAGAAAAATAAATTCTTTAAATATATTCATGTACTTTTATAGATGAATCTGAATACATGAAATAATAAAAAAATCCATGATTGTATCATTGAATAACATAGAATGTAATCTATGTTTTAATGATATAATTTTGTAGTCACAGTTGATATATAATTTCATTTTTAAAATTAATTTATTAGTAAAATAGTGTTATGGGAAAGTATAGTATCATAGAAGATTTTCATTGTCTAGAAAAATTAATAAAAAAGTATCTAGCAACTGTTCTCGATAAAAAATCATAATTATGGTAGCCATAGACGGTTTAGGATGCATTAGTACAGAGTTACTTGGGCTAAGATTGTTTAAATTAAAGGTTAACAATAAGGAATTGCGATTCATTATTTTTAACGATGAGAAATATCATTTGCAGGTAAATTTAATAATATAACTTTCTTTAATCTGGTTAATTAGTTATTTATTATTTGTATTTTGTTGTAAAATTTTTATAGGTATTTCTGAATGATTTGTAATATCTTAAATCAAAACTTATTTCAATAAATTTTGAGAAGGAAAACAATGAAGAGAAATTTTCTTTCCTTCTCAAATTTTAAATTAATTTTTAAATGCTTAAGAATTATATTTATTTCATTATATTAATAAGAATTTTTAGATCATCTTTCATCTTCTTTTCCCATTAATGAAAATTTTTCAGGATTCAAAATTTTATTTTAGAATTAGTCAAAATTGTTCATTGTTTTCTAATCATCAAAAAAATATATCTGTGTCTTTAATTCTGAGAAAAAGAGAATAATACTCTCGAAACAGAACCAAAATTACATAGAAGAGCTGCAACAGATGTGTCGGTTGAAAGTTACAATTAGTTAAGTGGATATTATTATATTTCTAGAAATTTTCAAACTTAAATTTAAAAAAAAAAGATAATTTCATAAAAACTTTATTTTTATGAATTATTTTAAATTTTATAAATGATTTTTTATTATTAATAATAGCAATTATTTTTCAACACTCTTTGTCTTATATGTAGTTGTACATGTTATATAGCATTAAAAAATAATATAAATTTCTATTTCTCACTTGAAATCTCGACTAATATGTACAACGATTTAATTCAGTATTGGGGGTTTAATACGTTCCATAGTTTCATCAAGGATGACACGCGTCATAGAGATTTTCCTTTATTACGCTCTGTTTAAGAGCGACGATAGGCCTACTCTGTCCGCGTAATTAAATTTCATCCTGTTCACATTGTTACAGTTGAATTCATATACCGTATTTCAATTCGTGAAATACGTTTAAATAAAATTTAACGTGAGATTTGCGTACAAAAATTTTCTTGTTAATTCTAGAAAAAAAAAAAATCTAAAAAATAAATTCTTTTAAAAATACTGTTAATATTATTATGTATAATTGTTTTTTATTTTAAATCGATTCTCAGTTATTTTCACTTATTTTTACTTTAATTTATTTGATTATAATAAAACTGTAATTAAAAGATTGAAATGTTTGTAAAAATTGTAGAATGTAATTAATTGTTGAGATAAAGAAAAAAAAAAAGAAGGGATTTTATTCTGGACTTGCTAGAGAAACTCATCAGTAGGGTTATCCAACAGACCATGTGTTTTAGACATCAAGATCTTGGAAGTTATGTCAAAAAGTGTATTTGCAAAAAATATGATCCATGTGAACTTTTCTAGGGGTGAATATAGGAGAGCCGTGGCGGTATTGTAAGTAAAAGATTAAAATTTTAAGATGAGCAGAATATTGAAAAAACATATTACTCCTTTATTAAAAAACATAGATCTCAATTTCCTCTCCAAATCAAGCAATATATTTGCGGTGTTGAAATCATTTTAACTTATTTTACATTCTTGACTTTTTATCAAAAGATTTTTTTAAAAAATATTTGATTCCACTTTTATATCAATATTTGCATGTTCAATGTGGATTTTATAGTATTTATAATATTATACTGAAAAATACAGAAAACAATTTATATTTATTCAATGTGTAGAGTTAGAATAAATACTGGTTTATTTACACTTTTCATAAGCTTCAATTTTTTTAAAATAAAAATTTATTTTATTTATATTTGATTATTTGGAAAAAACATAAATATATTTGAAAAACATTAATATGGCATCAATTAATTTCTGAAACAACAATATCATTTTAAGTTATAATAGACTATTCATAATATTATAATTGTATCAAAAAATCATATATTTGAAAATGTTTTAATTTTAATTACTTATTTTTTTATAAAATTAATTAGAAGTCAAGTTAAAAAAAATAAAAATTCTGAAAAACAATGTGGCAAATTTTTACAATTATAATATTAATAAGTTATGTGATAATTTATTAAACTGTAATTTGTAATATTTGCTAAATGTTAAACATCAACTTTCAAAACGACTATCTAATTCGATAATGTTTTTACTTTAAAACTTTACACATTTTCGTAGGCGCTTCCTGCACGTAAAAACCACTTTCATAGAACGATACTATACTATACTCGTAAAACTTCAATCCAATAAAATCGCAATTTCCACCTAATAGGCGCATTATTACCTTAGTACTAATCAAATTTTTCCAAGCTCGTTTATATATATTAATTGAAATTTAAAGATTTATTTAAAAAAACAATTAATTATACACCGTACCATGTGGATTGCATACGTGGAAAGTCACCAAAAAAAATCAATTCTGACACGAAGAGTATTAGTTTAATTGATGATCTATTCAATCATTTAAAATATTTTATATATATATTTTAAAATATTGAAAGATTGTCTAAGTTGGTGAAGTTAATTACTATAAGTTAAAATTCATTAACTTATATATTAAATTGGCAGAGCAGATAAAAGAAGATTTAATATACATCTTTGAATAATCTAATCAAAATGTTTTTATGGATTAATATATTTTGCAATGATTTTTAGGAAAGGAAAGGAAAAATTATATCTTACATCTTATATTTTTTATTAAAAATGAATAATATCTTTTTACATATTTTGTAAATAATTAAGGATTAGATTAGGATTTTTTATGAACACGATCTCATTCGAAAAATTCGTAATTTCTATACGATTTATATTATCTTCTTCAATCCCAAATATCGATCGATCGATCAGTCGAGTATCTAAGCTTAAAATTCGTCAATCGAACGGAAGATTGCATGGAATCGCGAAATGTATCCCGATTGTCACGTGTCGGGATTGGTTTAACACACGATCCCACGTAAATTCGAAAACGCGAATCCGTAATTTCAAAGGATGTACACACACGATCGCAGTAGATGATTCGGTACGAAAGAACATCCCAATCCGCCAACGCAGGTGCGCGCTCAGAAGGCGCGCGGTGAGTTAACCCCACCACCATACACCACCATACTCGGCCGTGTTGCAGACACGTCTATAAAAGCCTTCATCGTGCCCGCTCGCTTCGAGTTAAGTCGGCAAGCCCTTCGATCGGGATCCTAACAACGGGTCGAATCGTGTCCGTCACTCTACGATTTTGGTGAACTTGTGCGAGCGGATCGGTTTCCCTGGAACTACTACGATTCCTGACTAAAGGACGTCTTTTCTATTTTTTTTTCAATTTCAAAGGTGAACAAACTAATTGGGAATATATGAATTTATAAAGTTGCAGAGTTGGTATACTTGTTTTAATTTTATTCTTGAATGAAGAATTTTTCGAGAAAAGTGTTCCATAGTTGAAAATTTCATTTTGTCGAGTCTGATTTTATCTTTCTTTCTTTCTTTCTTTTTTTTTTTTGTTTGTGTTTTTGAAGGAAGCGGGTTATTTTTGAAAGTGATACAGGGAGAAATTAATGAATAAGTGATGGAGAGAGAATTTCGAAGTTCTGAAGAAAGTGTGCATGAAATATTTTGAATTCCTTTTAAACTATTTTTTTTTTTTTTTAATATTAAAATTGATTCTAGATATTTTAGATTTTGTTATTCCATTTTTGTTTATAAATTTGAGATCTGAAATTCGTATGAGATTCTCTTTTTGGTCACTTTTACGATTTTCATAGAAGAAGATGAAGAAAGGAGGAAAATATCATATAAGTCCTTTTTTTCTTGTTTATCTTATATATCAAAATTATAATACAAATTTTCTATTGAAATTTCTAAATATTTTCATAAAAATATTATCTATAAAAGTTTTAATTTTTAAAAAATAGTTTATTCATTTTTTCTATTTTAAAATAAGGTTGTATCGGTATTAATTAGGTAATTTTCTAAGTTAAACATCATCAATATATCAATACAAACATCAAAATTTTGATGTAAAATTTTTAGTTACAAATATTTCTTAAAATATTTGTAATTTTCCATAAAACAAAAAGAAACAAAGAATTTGTTAGAAAACGATATTAAATTCATATTTGAAAATATTTTATTTATAAAATTGCATTTGAATTGCATGTGAAAAACATTATTAAGTTTTATAATAAATACATAAAAATATTTTTGTGAATTCAATTTAAAAACTCTTTCGATTCAATTATATTTTCTATATCCAATATTTAAAATTAATTTTTTTTCAATTTTCAAAATTGCTCTTAATTTAAACCTAATTCAATCATTTCTTCGTTCTTTCTTCCAAAAAAAAAAAAAACAAAGAGGAATTAGACTATTAAAAAAATCGCAAAAAAAAACTTGTACAGAGAATGCGAGAAAGATTTTCAATTAATTTATTTTTACAGAATGAACATTTTATCGATTCATAGTAAGTTATATGCAACGTTTTTTTATTCCAGACAATTTTTTATCATTTATTATATAGCTTCAGGATCATTTGGCAATCTTCCTCTTTTTAAGTTATTTTTACATACATTTCCATATCACATTCAATTTTTTTTCTTTTAAAGGAAATTCATAAAAAGTGAAATAAACGATAATCGATATAAGCAATAAATAAATAAGATGAAACATCCCAGCTGTGATAAATCTATTAACACTTTTTCACTTTTTTCGACATTTTTCTCTGATATTTCTTGCTGCGTTTAATCTCCAATTAGGATGAATATTTATCAAAATTTAACATTTTATTACATGGAAGCTAATAGATATAATACTCTTTCATTCCAATTAAATATACAGCAAGATTGGATTGAAACTTATAAAATATAAATATCTATATTGTTTACACTATTTTGTAAAAATAAAATTAAATATCTCAGATTTATTTAATTTGAAAATAGATATTTATTGTGATTTGTGCATATCTTCAAATTTTTTATTTCTTGTAGATTTTTAAAATATATAAAAATCATTATTGATAATTAACATGTTTAAGATAGGATATATGTGTAATTATAATATTCAAGATATCATGTATTTAATTTAAAAATTTTATTATTCGAAATTTATAAAAATTTTGAAATTCAACAGTTCCTCAAATATTTTTCTCATACAATTCTTCATTTAAATTCCTCTTAAAGCAATTTATTACGTATAAAATAGATATAAAGAATATTTTAAATCATCTAAACATGTTAATATCATTTTAACTTTGCATCAATTGCTCTTTTATCAAATATGAAATCCATATAAAAAAGTTGTACAAATATTATTGCATATGATTCATTCATAATCAGTGGAGATTTATAAAACTATATTATTCAAATTCAAACTTTAAAAGGAAAGAAATTTCATGTGCATCAATATAATAAAATATAAATAATTTGCATATAGTTATAAGAATAGCTGTGAATACTCTTAGAATCAGTTTCACATGTTAACTTTATGGAAGGAAGCTTTAGTGCTGTAGCAATTTCATATTGTTATTGTATTGAAACTTAAATTTATGTAAGGGAACAATGAAATAACGTATAAAGGTATTCAATATACAGTTTCTGAATTATTATTGCACTAACTGAATAATTCCATCTAATATATTTCAATATGTTCTTCTAATCATAATACAAAATTGATAATATTAGGTATAAATAGTGAAGATAAAAAGATAATATGTTTTAAATGTTGTCCAATCTTGAATCTATTTTATCAATTTATGAATATTAGAAATTTTATTAGATTTCTTTTTTTATTTTCAATCTTCGAATCTTCTCTTTTACTTTATTAATATTGTTAATAAACATTAATAACACAAAAAACAAAAAATATTGTATATTTTATTTGATTTTTATCATTTTTTAATTCAATAATGGAACGTATAAAATTTTCGAAAATTGATTAAAAATTTCTATTATTTTTTAATTTATATAAATACATATTTGGAGAAAAACAATGAAAATTAATCAGGAAATGCTTGCACGTCAAATATATATTGCAAAAAAAAGGAGGAAGAGAGAGCTAAATATTTTTATTTTTTTCTAAATTCTTTCGTGTCATTACTATTTTCCACTAAGCGAAAATATTTAATTCCACGCGAAAAAAAAATATATATATATATCGTATCCATTAATCATATTTATTTTTCGAATAATTTTTTTAAAAATTGTCGAAATTATACGAATTCCTTTAAATAAAAATGTTATATCACTACGCTATTATACGCAACGTATAATCGATGAGCATGATTTAATTTAATATTCTGGGAAAGGTAATACAATCCCAAAATGAAAAATTAATAAATTACTATTTTATTTATATTATATATATATATTGTAGAAATAATTCCCTTTTCTTTTCGTGTTTGAAAATTTGATTAATATTCAATATTACAATTTATCAAGATACTTCAATCTTTCACTGAATATTAAATTGACAAAAGATTTAATTTTTTTTATTGTTGTTTTATGTAGAATACCAATAGTCACATGGCGATCACTTCGGTCAACTCACAATCGGTGACGGTTCTTATACGCACTTGGATTTTCATGATAATCTTTTGTTTCGCGGGTGGTGTAGCAGGTATGTATATATACGTTTTTTTTTTTTAATTATACAAATAATATTTATTCATTTCAAAAGCAATTCGAACATTTAAATAATATATATTTTTTTTTAAAACACGAATTCTCTACATCTTAAAAATAATTAAAATTACATTAGAAATTAATAACGAACTTTTGATTTTATTGAATACTCATTTTTGATATTAAATAATTTAAAGTTTAATTAATTACAAAATTAATATTAAAATAATTTGAAAGGAAAAGAAATTTAGCAAAATGAAGAATGTTATTAGAAAATATTTAATCGTAAGGAACTTGTTTATTCGCTAGGGACCCTAAAGATTAAACTTCCTAACCTCACTTTCTGCAAATCTAGCAACATTTGTGCTCAGGGGCACATATGCAGACCAAAATGAAATCTCGCATTAAACGGGCGTAAAGAACCTTTGACTACAGTCAAATGTCTCATCATTAAGGTTTAATATAAATTTATTCATCAAGAAATAATTATCTAAATATATATGAAGAAATATCCCTCGAGCTATTAATTTACATATCTTGGTTATTCATGGTCTTAATTTTCAGAAATTATATCTCATAGGGATAATTATACTTATTCGTAAGATAATTTTAGTTTTATTAAACGAACAAATTAAAAATTCTATTATGCTAAATTTTATTGGAGAATTATGTATCGATAACGAGAATAACGTTATTTCCGTTTCCGTTCCATGAAAGAAAAATACATAGATGTTTTTAAGTTAATTTCAATTGAATTTAATTAATCGAAAATTTAGAAAATTTATATAAATGATCAGAGAAACAATATTTTCGTTACATCTTCGATAGTTTTAAAAGTATTATCAAATTTTATTTTACATATTTGTTTCATTGATTTATTTCTAATTAATTGCCAGATAAATAATGGATATAATTTAAAAATATTACTGCAAAAATCAATAAAATTTATATTATTACCATAATAGTAATTAAATGTTACCCTTCGTTAGTGAAGTTAATTTTTTTGAATTAAATTTTTCATATTGTTAAATTTTATTCACATATATCTATATTAAAATCTGATAATTATGAACAAAAAGGAATGGAACAATTAATTCAATCTCAAATTCAATCGTTCCGATATAAAATATATATAATTTTGCGAAAATAGTACAATTTTAATTGCAAATCGAATCTGTATCTACTTTGAATTTATAATAGCCACGGCTATGATAAACAACGTAAGGGATATTGCAATAATACGAAGGGAAAAAAATGAGACACGAGAAAAATATTTAAAAAGATTGGTCAATTCAATCAGCCAAGCATGCGAATGTTATATCTAAACGAAGATGGGGAAAAAATTGCACGTCTCTTGAAAAATTAATAACCATCTTCCTTCTTTTTATTTTTATCACTTCTGTTCCTATCATGTTTTCGATGTATCTTTGATTAATAATATTTCCAAACAGATTTCTTTATTTAAATAAAAATTGTTTATATTACTTATTAAATTTAATAATTTTTGAGATTATGGATTATTCAAAATCTCGACGTTGAAATTATTTGTTGCTTTTTCATATTATATATATTTTGTCTGAATTTTAAAATTGCAAATTATGGAGATGTTCGTTAAGGAATAATGTTAATAATTTATACAGCTATAATTTATATAGAATAAATTAGAGAATTAAATATATTATTTATATTTTTGAATAAAGATTAATTAGGAATGTATATTATAAATTATTAGATTAAAATTTTTTTAAAATGGGAAATTTTTATGATAAAATTCTAAACTTGGATTATAAATTGATTGCAAATAGTTATGTCAAACAATAATTAGTGATCCAGTGATAAAATTTTTATAGCAAGATAAAAGAATTTAAAAGATAAAGGAATTTGTATTCCAAGTAAAATGATGTTTTTATATTTTAGTTATCTATCTGATTTATTTGACCATCCTCTACTGATTTTTCTATTTCTCATCTTTTAATAATTATATTTATTATTTAAATTTTCTTGTATTTCTTCCCTTTTTAGTTTCTCAAAGAGATGTAGACAAATAAAATTTTAAATAAAAAGGAATAAGATACAGGAAAATGAATTTTTAACTTAATCACTTTAAATGTGATTATTAAATCAATATGAATAATAAAACAATATGAAAATTTTAATTTTGTGTAATAATAAATGGAATTTTATATAGTTAGCGATAATTTGAAATACAAATTTATATTTTTAATAATCGAATATTGAAATATTTCAACAAGTATAAACTTATAACTCGGACAGTTCGTTACTATAAAACAACTCGACAAAACTCATTTAACTTTCACCTTCCGATTGTAATTTAATTCATTATATTGAAATTATTATATGGATTATCATTTGTTCTTCGATTCTTTTGAAATCATGTCCATTTTGTTTCATATATTATTATCTATTTAATACATATCCACATTTATATGACAATGAATTAGGTTAAGTTTCATTTTTTTAATCTTTCTAATTGAAATTCTAAGAATTTTTTGTTTTTAATTAACAGTTAAAAAAAATCTGTCTTCAAATATTATCTTTAATCATCATCTTTGATCGACATCTTCACATCAACACTCCAATTTTTATTTTTGGTAATTTTCTAGTAATTTTTTTGTGTAACATAATCCCAAACTTGAATTGAAATAAAATTCTCAATATCGTTCTGTTTCTGATCTTAATATATTTTTGAACTTGAAATATGAATACTCTGATTCGAGTAAATGAAAAAATGTTTTAATTGGATGATAAAAATAATTTGGGCTTTATCTTAAAATAAAAAGGTATCCGGATAATTCATTTATTGACGTAAGGGTGAAAAGGTGGACCTATTTTAAAAATTTTTTCCATGAACCAATTCTAAAAATATGTTTATATATATTTAATATATCCGCGTAATTATCATTCCTTATAATATATCTACACACAATTTATTGCACATTAAATAACGTAAATAAATTGGCTCGTTTCGTTTTTTCATAGATTAGAAATTATAAGCGACGATAATACCGTGTGCGCAAATATTTCTAAAGTAAGTTCCTCAATATTATTAAATCATGAATGAAAATTCGAATCGAGATAAATAGAGATCGTTATTAAATGTGAAACGAAACCTGGTTTAACAGAAAGGGTTGCTTAAGAAGGTGTAACGTGAACAATAATAACAAAGTTGGTGCAACTTCGATAATGGGATCATCTGTGGTTTAGCGATCCCTGTTTCCATCCATGGGCCGCGTTAAATTTTAATTACACATTGAGAATCTCTGCGCATTTACAAGTTATAAGATTAGCAACTTCACACGTTCCAACAGTTTTGTGGTGGTAACCTGTTGCAGCTAATCCTCGCCAGTCCTCGGCGTCCTCCTCCTTCATGTGTTCGTTGATCGATATTCGAATGGACGGGCAATCCGATACTTTGTGGAGAAAGAAATAAGTGAAATTGTTGAGAACAATGAAAATTTTACACACGGAAATTATTGTCTTTCGTGAATTGGATTTATTAGAAATTGAACGCTCTTTTCGTGGAAAATTTTAAAAGATCCATTATTGGAATAAATTTGGATTTTTTTTTTATTATAGTTGCAGTTGTTATATTTTTTTAATTCTATGTATTTATAAATTCAGTTCTTTTCAAATTAATATAAATAATTTCAAGACATTTTGAGATTTTTTTTTAAATCTGTCTTGATAATAAATTGTTATTTTATGATACGGGGTAATTTTATTATTTAAAAGTGTTGTTGCATATCAACGCGGTATAAATTTAAATGAACATATGCATATGAGATTTGTGTATCTATATGTATATTAAACTCATGGAAGTATTGTCATTCTCTTCATGAAAGAAATTAAATAATTGGATACATTGTAATTGTTGGATACATTATTTCTTTTTGTTAACAAAAAGTTATTGATCTAAATTTTTATTGTCTTATATTCAGTATGATGAAGAATAGATAAAAAATAAGATTACAAGTTTCAGAAAGAAATAACAACATGTTTAAGGAAAAAACAAATAAGAATATCCATTTCCATATCTATCCATCGATTCAGCTGACAAAAGTAACAATTGATTTTGCTGTTCACGACATCCTTCCCCCTTTTTTGTTGCTTTTCTCACTTAAGATGTGCAACACAACATGACACATTTTCTTCTCTTTAGTATATCTTAGTATGAAGATATTAGAATATACAGAATAAATCACATAATATGCATCAATTAGAAACAAAAAATTTAAAGTATATGATTGTTATTTCCTGATGGAAAGAAGAAACTTATTTGTCTTTAATTTTGGAGTGAAAGAAAAGAAAGTTTCTGTGAAATTAATTTTTAAAATGTTTCTTCCTCACATCTTTCAATATTTTTTACTTCCAAATGATACTCACAACATAACAAATTGAAAAATTATAATAATTTTCTTAAAGCTTCTTTAGCCTATTCTAAATATCTTCATTCAAAATTATTTAACTATTGTTTTAAAAAAAATCCATGATCTTTTTATAATTTATTAATTTGCAACTTGGTTTGAATCATCATGCACACAATTATAATTTCTACCATTGATAATTCTTTGTAACAGATAGTTCAAGTTTCATCCAAGTTACAAGTATATAAAAAGATTAATCTTTATAATATTACACCTACGAAGAAATTTTGTTAACATTCTGAAATATTCGTGTTTTTTTTTTTTTTTATTATCTCATTTTCAATAGAATTTCGAATGAAATCCATGTAGCTTTTCACAGCCTCTTAGACATCCTGTTGAATTTTTAATTAACCCAATTTATCTCTTAGATAACCATATTCGCATTTTTTCATATATATCATAATGAGATAGATTCGCCCACCTTAGATTGTCATTCAGAAAGATGAAAATCATTTTTTCATTCGATATATTAATATATTTCTTCGTTAATTGCTTGTTCGATTTATGATTGATTAATATATCTATAAATTTCATTAATAAAATATCGATATCATCGATATATCTTTACTTCATAATTCTTATGTATTATTCTTTCTGTGAAAAGTAGAAATAAGCAAAAATAATAATATTTTTTTAGTTAAAATTAAATTGAATTAAAATTTTTGCAAATTAAAAAAAGAAAATAAGACAAAAGGAGGATATTTTGTTAAATTCTAAAATAAAATGGTCTTTTTTTTTTTTCTCCCCAAGTGAAGAATGCAAGGTTAAAACTTTCCAGAGTTAACTTTTACAATTATTTTTTCATCAATGGAGTCTGTATCCACTGACAGTGAAAGTTACTATCGTTACTACAGCAATCTTAACACACTGTCCATCGATTTTCAAGATAATTATTCTTAAACTATATTAGAACACAAAAAAAAATATATATATGTATAAAGAGTAAAAATCTTTCAAAAAATCTTTCTTCAAAATTTTAAATATAAACCTTTTTATCAAAAGTTTAATTGCACTTTGTCAAATTTCCTTTTATCAGTATTTTATCAAAAACAATCATCTCTTCTTTCACATATTTTTTAGATTAGCTTAATTCAACTTTGAATGTATAAGAGTCACTTTTACGAAGAGCTTTAAAATTTCAAAATGGAAGTTCCATTGGGATGGATCTAGGGAGGATCCATTAGGATATCCTTAAAAATATATTTTGTTTCAAAGTGATATTCAATTGATTTCGAGATACGAAACACCTTTGAAAAATGTGAAAATTTGATTATGGAATTCCCTCAAGTACCTAAAATCTTTTTTATCTTACAAATAACATCGGTGAAACTAGATGAAAGGTAGTATTAAGTATATCAGAAAGTTCACGCATGATTTTATATTATTTGTTTGTCAAAGTATTTTCTTTTATCTCTATATTCCATTACATACTGAAAATATGCTGAAAATATACAGACAAGTAAAAAAGTGGTGAATATGGTAAATATATATATATATATATCGGTGAAAAAGCTTTGATATTATAAAAAGTATAAAATTTTAATTTGTATATTTTAATTGAAAAATTGAGATTTATAAAAATTATGTTTTGTATCTTGCAATATGAAATAATTTAATAAATTCAATGATGAAATAAATAATTATAAAATATTTGTTCCAGGTTCTTGTTTAAGCTATGGACATTCATGTTGGGGAGGTACGTTTTCACCTTTGATTAATTGTAAAAGGATTTTCACTATAGCGTGAAAAATTTTTTTCCCTCTTTCTGCCCTTTCCTAAGATAAAAAAAGATTTTAATAATAAACTGTTAGCACGTTTTTTTTTATTAATCCAAAAATTTTATATTGAATTTGTTTTACATAATTTTTAAATTACAGATATATAAAATCTAAAGTGAATTATGGAAGAACTAGACTAATAAAAAAATAAAAAGAATGCAAGAAAATCATATATAATACAATTTTTATGAAGAAATTCTTTTTTTTTTGTCTTTCTATTTCTCAAATAGCATATTTCTAACTTTATTAAATATACTATAAAATTATATATATATATTATTAACTTAATTTCATAATTTGCAGCTCATGGTAAACGCAATGGAGGACATAACAATGGATATTTAGTGCCATCCAAGACAATAAATGAACAAGGTGTACCATATCTTACAAAAGATCAATTCATACTTTCCCGTTTGATTGGTCGACCATTAGTATCTAACAAATATAAAGGAAGATGGGACAGGCTTTTCAAAATAAAAGCTAGTTTTCCAGAGCATTGGAATGACGATGAACTTGATACCCATCTTATTAACAATGAACCTATTCGGTAAAAAAATATTATAACAAATAAAAAAAATTTTAAACATCTTATTTATTATTCTATCATGACATATGATTTTAATAATTAAACTCATAATTGATTTCAATTAATATAAAATAAAATTTTAATCATTTAAAATATTCTGAATGATGAATATTTGAATGATTTTCTATCTATTAAAAGATAACTTTCAATTTCAAATTATATCTTAAGATTATGTTAATACAGAGATCAAAACAACAATGAAAACATGAACCAGAATAAAAGAAAACATATTGAAAATGTGCAGAATATGGCAGAATACGACAATATCAACGACGAAAGGAAAGAAATTCCAGAAATATTACTGATATCGAATAATGAGAATAATCATCATGACAGTAAACCACAAAATGCAGAGTTATTCAAATTTTTGGTATGATGAAACACTATACTTTGAAACACTTTTGCTAAATACATTGCATTGCAAAAACTTGAATACTAATTATGACTAATTATGTTAATTATTATTTTCAGAGTAACACAAATGATAATTTCGAATAAGAGAAAGGAATATTGCTATCACATATAATGTAAAATAGAAATTGTCATAACTATATTGTAATTGAACTAATAAGAATATTGTTTAAACTAATTTATTAGAAATCCTGTTTCTCATATTTAAAATTATTTGAATTATTCAATTATTCTGTTAATAATTTATATAAATCCTATGGTTTTTATCTTTTAAAACCTGTATTATTTAATTAAAATTTCCATTGCAAAATATATGAAAAAATAATTTATATTTTTTTTATTATACAATAATAAGAATTAAATAAATCATTTTTATTATATGTTATAGGACGAATATGTAATTAAGTAATTTAAATAATTAATTAATTAATTAATCAATTATTAAATATAATATTTATATTACTAGAAGTATATAAAATAATAAATGAAATATTACTGATAAAAAAATTTCTTATTTTACAATTTTTAAATTTTTTCCTACTTTTTTCAAATAGGGTTTTCGTATATTTAATACTGCTACTGGATTATAAAAAACTTATATTTATTAGAATATGTTTTATATTGAAAATTAAATCGCATTATAATATTAAAAAAAAATAAAAAATAATAAAAGAATGTTTAATTGATATTTTGTATTTTATTTATAATTGCGTAATAAAAGCAAATAAGAAAGACAAAGAAAGCAAATAATAAGAGAAGGATAGAGATATGGAAAAAATTAGGAATTCAGCGCCATCTCGAGAGTGCCGCAAATGAAACACACAAATAAAGGACAGAAATATATTTAGAAAAGGATAGAGATAAAATAAGAATTGATTACTATCGCCATCTTTTGAACGTTAATAAAAATAATAATATTTTCCTAAAGAATCAATTTTCTTAAGTTCTCAAGAGATGGCGCTAACATTTAATTCTTATGCAAATAAAGGACAGAAAATAATAAGACAAAGATAGAATAAGAATTAACTATTAACGCCATCTCTTGAGTATTCATAATAATAAAAATATTTTCCTAAAGAATCATTTTCCTTAAATTCTCAAGAGATGGCGCTAACATTTAATTCTTACGCAAATAAAGGATAGAAAATAATAAGAGAGAGATAGAATAAGAATTGACTATTAACGCCATCTCTTGAGTGTTAAGAATAATAAAAATATCTTTTTAAAGAATCAATTTTCTTAAATTCTCAAGAGATGGCGCTAACATTTAATTCTTATGCAAATAAAGGATAGAAAATAATAAGACAAAGATAGAATAAGAATTAACTATTAACGCCATCTCTTGAGTATTCATAATAATAAAAATATCTTCTTAAAGAATCATTTTCCTTAAATTCTCAAGAGATGGCGCCAACATTTAATTCTTACTCTTTCTATCTTTCTCTTACAATTTTCTTTCTTTATCTTTTGATATGTTTAATCTGCGGCACTCTGAAGATGGCGCTGATTTTCTAATTTTTACATATCTCTATCTTTTTCTTATTACCTATATCTTTCCTTGTCTCTATTTATTATTATAAATAAGAAATCTCACTCAAGAAACAATTCAAGAAATAGATGTTTGATTAATTTTTATTTTTTTTTGTCTAATCTATTAATTATAAATCTTAATAGAATTTATTTTTTATTATCACACAAAAATATAATATTATCTTCTGGAAACCATTCATTTTTTTTATTCTATATTTTTTAATATTATCAAAATAGAGGAAGATATTTTAAATAATAGATAGTTTAGCATAAAAAATATTTAAATTTTACCAGGTTGGTACTATGCATGAACGAAGTTCGTTAACTATCAACTTGTCAATGTAATATATTTAATATAATTATATATCAGTTAAAATAACAATATAAAGTTCTTTTCCATTTTATTTAAATAAAATCATCATATTTAATTATGAAGTTATTATTATTTAATAATACAATATGATTTTATATACAATATAAGTAATTTATGGTGTTTCGCGACAATCAAAAAGTCAAGTTGAAAACACAAGATCTTTATTACATATAGTATGAAAAATAATATTTAACGTTGATGTCTTGATATTAATTTGATCCATAAGTTTTGCTTAAATTTAATTATTAGATTTAATAGTAGTAAATAAAATTAAATTTGATTAATTATTGTGATTAAATTAAGGTTAGCTATGAGATCAGGTTAAGTTTTATTCAGTTAATTTGAGTTAAGCAAAATGCAGCCAGGTTATATACAATATTTGTAAAAAATATATATCACACGTGTCAAAAAAATATTTGATTAATGACTACTATTGTGTATATTTTATGAAAAATGTTTATTATCGCCGATGTAATTATAATATACTTGCATACAGATATAAATACATGTTATATTACGTTAAGAATATAAAGTATAAAAAAAATTGCACTTGCACAAAAAAATATTCAATCTTGGATTAAATATATAAAATAAAATCATAAATAAAATAACACGGTGAAATTAAGAAAAAGATTAATACAATATGCGAATTGACTGTGCGTTTTGCGAAAAAAAGGCGCGGAAATTCGGTGGTGTAAATTGTGACGTAACAGGTGGTTAAACTGCTGTAAAACAAGTACAAGGTTTGAAAAAAATCACTTACTTTATTCTTTTACAAATAACGTCAGACCAAATCTTGTTCTGTTTCCTTTTTTTTTTTTTTTGTTTTGAGTTATTCTTACTGTCATATTAATTTTTTTGTAATGAATTAATATATTCTTATTATCTTAAATTCATTTGTATTCATTGTATCTTATGCATAATAAAAATAATAATAATATATAGCTATAAGCAATTGTAATTTATTATTGTTATTAATATGAACATTTAATATTTTACACTAATTTTATTGATAGTTATAATAAGTATGTAAATATGTACTTTGAAAGTACATATTTTTATTGATTCCATTAAATTTAATTAAATTGTTTTCTTTCTAATATATTTGTATAAACATATGATAGAAATAAAACAATAAGAAATAAAAAGTAAATATAAACGAAAAAAAGAAAAATAATGTCAGGAAAAGATAGATAATTTGTCAGTATGCGTATTTATATTGATCGATGTCTAAGTACATTGAATAAGGAATTTTGAATCTCAACATAGTAATTAGAGAAGTAAATTAGATGAAAACTGTGATTTATCTAGAACGTGAACTTTTGCATTTTTCCAACGTACATTCGATACAGATTCGTCCGCATTCGCATCATTCTACATTTTCTTGAATGCATATACACCTAGTTAACATCAAAATAAATCTATATCCGGCATTAATTATAATTCCAATCGGGGTTATGTACACGACGGCGGAATAAAGTACTATGCACGAAACCTTCTCCTTTTCTTCGGATCCTATAACGTATCTTTATCATATACATGTATATATACCGTTATTTTTTAACGTTTCGAACAGGTAACTTATCTCGAATCCGTAATACATATATATATAGATCCAGCACAGTGTCTTCCTCCCCTCCCCCCTGATAGCATTTCTTTTCTTCATTAGGCACTCCTCACATTAAACGAATGAACAATGATCGAATTGCAATAAACTGCTACGTAATATTTTTTATATCTAAGTAGCAAGTGTACATGATTTTTAGGACACTGACACTGTAAGTAATTATATCGGGTTAAATTAATTTTTCACATTTGTTCGAAATGGTTCATCAATAGCGTAAGTGCTATTTTTCAAACTCAAGTCATTCGTTTTAAGCGTCCGTTTTCTATTTTTGACAGATTTTTTTTTTCACGCGTTATTTGCGTTCTTTAACAATGACGAGGTTAAAAGTGTTCTCAAACGCACATTTCACACATTTTTTTTTGATCCACAATATACATTGCGTTCGAGTATCACCGTACACAACATGCAATAGTACATATTTTGTTATATTCGAAGAATATTATTTTTACAGGTAATTCGTATATATCTCATCGTTCCATCGTCCATCAATACAGTTAATTATATGTAACAATACACGTAACACATTTAACACAATGCGCACATTTTCGCATAATCCATAACCGCGAATGTTATTAAATCACAATCTACCAAGGCCTCCACATTCCTTCCTCATCCTTCGAAGGTTGTTGTGGGATTGGAGATGGTGAACGAATTCCTGTGACGAATTCGCTGCTCGTATGACTGGACGGTCTGCCTTCCGAATGTTGTGGAACTGATCCTTCCGTGGTTAAACGGCCTACGAATTGTTGTTGTTGTTGTTGCTGTTGTTGTTGTTGATGGTGTTGGTGTTGATGTTGTTGTTGTTGTTGTTGTTGTTGTTGTTGTTGCTGCTGCTGTTGCTGCTGTTGAAAATGATGGTCGACGTTGCTGCTCACAGCGGTTACCGATGATTTCGTGCTAGGTTTTGGTTTCTTGGAGGTAGTTGTAAAATCGAGCGGTTGTTCCGGTTGCTCGAGCCTTGGACTTTTACTTGGCTTTGTACCAATAGCCGAGATCGCATTGGTAGCGAAGGTAGAAACGGGGGCGGAAGCGGAAATGGAAGCGGAAACAGAAGCGTTGCCGGACGTAGCGGCAGCGGCAACGGTTGCGGCAACAGCAGCAGCAGCAGCATTAACGGCAACAGTGGCCGCGTCCTGCCATTCTTGTATATCTTCGTGCGGTCGTTTCGCGGCGAGTTTATCCGTAGCCTTGAGAAGAGACATGTTAGTTGCGGCCCATATGGCCGTGGGTGGATTCGGCCCGATACTGATACCGTTCGCCGCAGCGGCAGCCGCGAGTTGTACGTAATGACTAGGAAGCAAGAAAACTACCTGACCGTCGGGTAGTCTGGAAGGTATCACTTGCACGACTGACAACATATTCGGATTTTGTTGCGAGCTGGAAGCCTGATCGATAACCGATATACCGGGTGGAGGAGGTGGAGGTGGATGATGATGATGTGAATCAAGGTTGGTGGTGTTAACCTGACCAAAGGCAGAAGTTGGCCGGCTGTTGCCGTTGCTACTGCTGTTGCTATTATTGTTGTTTTCGTCGCCGGCGGTAGTGCTACTATCCGGTCTAGCTGGTTCAATATCCGGAATCTCGGCTTTTATCAAACCGACCGGATTCAAAGATGTACTACAGTGTGCAGTCGATGGCACATGATGCTCCAGCGGACCGGGACTTCCCGAGCCTGTCACTCGATCCGTCACGCTTCCGGGACTGCTGCCTAATCCGCTATCCGGCCTCGAACCCAAATCCAAGTCTAATTCTGACACGCAACTATCCAAATGTCGTAGTAGTCTTTGCTTCACTGCAGGGTCCATCGGTGTCGTGTTCCCCGTAATTATGTCCGGGGCATCGAGATATCGACTTACCTGAAACGCAAAATCAAAGCGAAAGTGCAAAGTGAATGGGAATATCGACAAATCTGAATTGTTCCTCATTATTCTTTGAACCGTGAACTCGTATCTTTTATGTTAAATAAACATGGAGTCAAAATTGACTTATATCAATAGCCAATCGCTAAATCGATCGAGTCATAAATGAGTTCACAATTGATTGATTAGTTAATAAATAACATTTTGTATTTACTATGTTGTATAGATAATATTTTTCTAATTATATAAATCATTAATTATATCTTCTCACAAGAGACAAATAAGTATTGAATTAAATGTACCTCTCTGGAACAATCTTGATAACCAGCCTTGTATCTTGATAAACCAGGCTGAGCAAGAGATCTTTGCCTTTGTAAATGCCGTACTGTTAATTCTAAAATGTCAGCTTTTTCAAGTTTGCTATGCTTTGTGTTCTCCAGCCGGGCGCTGTCAAGGATGAGCGCTTTCAGCGCCGCCAACGACTGATTGATTCTAGCTCGCCGTCGCTTTTCCATTAGTGGTTTGTTAGCCTGAAAAATAATGATGCTATTGCTAAATAGTATAGTAAAACATTAGAATATGGATGACCGTCATTTCTAAAATGTTCGCCTACCAATATCATCTATTCCTCCCTTCTTCTTCTTGCTTCGCGTCTCTACTCTTTTCTTATTCCATACAATACATAGGTATAAACTACGTATCACAATATAAATAAAAGGATTTAATCATTACAGAACTGAAAGAAAAATTTTTTTATATCAAAATTCAAAGAAATAATAAGAAAATCAAAAAGAAAATAAAATAATGAAAGTATTGAATAGTTGAAAGAATAAATAACTATTTTGTTACATATTCTAATTAACAAGATTTAAATTTATCACTATATAATCAATATTTATATTGTTTTTGTATTATTATAAAATTGTGTTGAAAATTCAACTTTAATAAAAGTAATAAATATTTAAATATTTATTTCAATTAGTTAATATATATATATTGTTAATTACATATAATTATCTTAAAAAATTCTCAAAATTATTAATAATATCAAGCAAATTAAGATAATTATTTTTATTCAAAACTTATTTATTATCTCAGTTTCATTAATTAAATATAGAACTGATCATCAGCATAAAAGATGAAGAAAATATAAGTTTTATATAAGCAAGTAACATAAGCAAAAGCATACATCAATATTCCCGCGCTTTTTTATATATCCTATAACTTAATTGAAACAAACTATTAAATTCTATCATGTCAAAATGTTATAATGTTAATGAAATCAAATCGAATATTATAAAATTAACAATTCTCAAGAAATTTTAATAATATATATATAATACAACAAAATTACAAAAAAAGTACAATTATAAGAATAAAAGAAAAAATTTAAAAAAGATTAGAAGAAAAAAAAGAAAATGAATAATATAAAAATAAATATTTACTCACTCGACGTCCGTCCGAGTGTTTAGGGCTCGGGCTGAGACTAGGACTGGGACTGGCTGCCGGACTTGGTCCTTGATGTACGCTTTGTTGGTGTTGGGATTGTTGATGATGATGATGGTAATGTCTATGAGTGTTGCCGGCCGATTTCTTTTCTTGATGCCTCAACGAATGAAGACGAGCGGTCATTTTAGTAGGCCACGCGGGCCCTCCGCTGTGACGACAATAATGGGAAGGATGATAACGACAAAATTGATAATAGTGACACTAACAACAATGACAATAACAGCAACAACGATGGCAATGACGAAGACCACGACGATGGTGATTTCGATAACAATGACAGAAATGACACTAACAACAGCCGCCGCGACGACGACGACGACGACGACGACGACGACGACGACGACGACGACGACGACGACGACGACGGCGACGACGACGACGACGGCGACGACGACGACGACGACGACGACGACGACGACGGCGACGACGACGACGACGACGACGGCGACGACGACGACGACGGCGACGACGACGACGACGACGACGACGACGACGGCGACGACGTCGACGACGGCGGCGAGGACGTCGACGAGGACGTCGACGACGACGGCGAGGACGTCGACGACGACGACGACGAAGACGTCGACGACGACGTCGACGACGACGACGGCGACAGTAACGGTGTGGGAGTTGTTATCGGTGTCGGTGTCAGTGACGGTGACAGTGTCGATGACAAAATTGATTTCAGCGTCCAAAATAATCGACTGGACGCAGCTGAGACACTCAGCATTTCGCGTTCTAAAAAATTACGCGCACTACGCTGACACTCTAATAAATCGAAAAGTCTCACACTGATACAATCGCTTGATTATCGTCTCTCAATATATCTTTTCATTTTTCTTAACATATTATTAAAAAATGTTCTATTAGTCACAATATAAACACGCATATATACACACGTTGTATCAGCTGCAACTCTCTCCTCGCATCTTATTCCATTTCACGTAAGCCTGTCGATATAATTTCTCTATGACGATATTACGCGTTCCTCGTGCGATCTATAAGCACAATTCGATCACTAAACTTTTTATTATACAGTTTTATAATTTTCACTTTGATAAAAGCACATTTCGATACAAAGTTCAACACCACGTGGTTTCTCATAAACACTTACAACGACAAATTTTCAATCATGTTTCATCGAACATAACTGTTTACAATTTGAATTATGGTTTTTTTCGTGGATTCCATTTGATATATGTTTCATTTTCAAGATAATTATCCGTAAGAAAGAAATTCAGAAAATTGCACGATATTCGTGTCTTGTCAAGCCACGTTGCAGTCACAAAAAAATTGAAGTTTTTTTCTATCATGTTTGTGATCTCTCGATAGAAACTGACAAAAAAAATTAGCAAGTTGAAAAAATTTGCAAACGGTCTTTAATTATCGAAAAATCAAAAGAAATAACGGAAATCTCATTTCGTTCTTTCTTTTAGTTTCTTTTCCTTCTTTATCTTCCTGTATCTTATGAGATCCACTTTCATCCTCACTGGTCGAGCAACGATGACGGACTGCGAATCGACGAGCGGTAGCTGGCGGCTCTTCACCAAGATTCGCGCGTGTGTGAGTCGTGGGCGAGAAGCCGGGAGCCGCACAGAGGATCGCGCCGCGGTTGGTCGTGCGTGTGGGGGGAGTTGGATGGTGGCTGCTTGCCAGAACCGCTGCCGTCAAGGGGCCGAGAGAGAGGATGAGGTTCGCTTGCCCGCTCACGCGCGCCCTTGCCTGCGGCTACGTATACCCCTCTCTCTTTCGCTATGCTCTTTCTCTCTTTTTGCCATTTCTAGCGAGTTGCTAGTTGCACGCGACCTACCTTGATCTCCTTTTTCTCTTTTTCGCAATGCCGCTTACCGTCTAACAACCGTGATGTGTCATTAAAACAGGAACCAATTTGAATTGTCTTCAAATTTTTTTTCTCTTAAAATTTCAAATGGTTGAAAGATTGGATAGTAGATTTTAATAAAGTATGGGAAATGGATAATTCTTTGTAATCCATAAGATATAAAAAGAAATAATGAATAAAGTACCGAAGTAACAAAATTGGAAATATTATGGAATAATAGAAATAATCATTCATTGAAGATTTACATAACGCAAGATTTTTCAATTCTGCGTATTTAATGCAAAATTTTTCTTAGTAATCGATATGATTATGCATATAATTATTATAATATATATATTATATTATAATGTAATATATATTATATTACATTTTGATATATTGACGTTAATTTATATTGTATTTAAGAATTGTTCATTTTTTTCTTGATCTCAAAGAAAAAAATTATTTAATATTTTTGATAATTTATTTTATATTGTATATTTTTATAATAAAATAATTTTTTTGACTTAGCAGTTTGGAAAATAAATTATATCACTTATCTTTGTTTATAATTCAAAGTTTTTTTTTTTAGATAACTATGAAAAAAAGAAATCACACATTCTAATATTTAGATTTGATAATTTATTTTATCTATTTTAAAGGAACATGAAAAAATTTTCAATAATTACAATATAATATCAACTTATATATTTTAATTATAATGATTCTTACACATCAAGAAAAAGAAAATTTGGGATCGAGACATTGTCATTACTGCCCACGATGATTTTTAATCTCCTTTTATTTGTCTGTCTATCTGTGTCTACTATTCTGACTATTTCTCCCCTCACTTTCCCTTTCCCTTTTTTTTGTCTTTTTATATATTTTTGTTCAGTCTTTCACTCATTCTTTCTAGCTTGGTTGTCACCGTGCAAACGAAAAGGCGGCGATGGTAACGGCAGCGGCAGCAGGTCGTGTGCGTGTGACTGGATATAGACGAGGATAACACCGTGGCGTAGGAAATTACGACGAGTTGCCGAAGAAAGGTGGCAGTGGGATGAGTGGAGAGAGAGAGAGAGAGAGAGGTGGGGGAGGTGATGGCTCGTTGTCGGTGCTGGCATGGCACGAGCCAGCACGGCGCGGCGTGGTCTCTCAGGCGGCGTGGCACGATGCGATCCGACGCGGCGTGGCGCGATGCAACCCACCGCGGCGTGGCCCGAATCGAGCCGAGTCGGTTCAACGTAGCGCGCGATGGTCGAGGGAGTGGAGCAAGTGCCGTCACAGGACAAGCTCGATCCGTGCTGTTCGGCTCGTCGAGGTGATGAGCCCTCGAGGCGGGTGGCGGGCAGAGGGTGACGAGCGACTGGCGGCAGGCGGCGCACGGCGGCCGATGGACGGCATGCAGTAGGGGAAGAGGGGAGATGTATGTTGGGCGGGCGTGCGGCCGTGCGGCGTGCGGCTATGAGGCGCGGTGTGAGGCGTGCGGCGTGCGGCGTGCGGCGTGCAAGTATAGCGCGGAGACGACGGGCGGCGGCCGCTTCATGGCTTATAGAGAGGGAGAAAGAGAGGGAGAGAGCGGTCGAACGGATGGACCGTGGAGACCGTGAAGCGTGCAGCGAGTGTGTTGGAGGGCGATGAAGCGGAGGCGCTTGAGGGGAAATGAGTGAACCAGGAGGCAAAGAAGAGACGTGGGTGTAGAGAGCACGAGGAAATGTGTGCGACGGTAAGGCGTCGGCAGTGGGGTCGGAGGAGATAGTCGTCGGCACGCGCGGCGCAACCTCTCTCTACCCACGCAACGTAGCCAATGTACGTGCGAACGCGCTCGTACGTGAGAGCGTGCGTGTCAAGCTGCCTGCGTGCCAGCGTGCCGCCCCTGTCGGTCGCCCGCCACCGCGTGTCACCGTATATGTATAGTATACCATTTCCTCTACCTACTTCTATGCCTTTGTGTATGTGAACGCACTAACTGATGTTGGTTGCACGCGTTCGTCCAGTGACAGAGCTAATCAAATGGTTCTACTATTTCGTGTTTCGAAATTAATCTCTCCCGATCAGAACAATTATGCCAACCATAAAATAAGTATTATAAATATAAAAATATACAATATTTATTTTTTTCTTACCATCTTTGAATGTTAGATATTCGATTATTTTAATTGTGTGAAATATGTCTTGCATTACTTTATTATAAAGTTAATTATTCGCTTGATTTTATACATCTTATCATTTTCTCATTATTTAAGATTTATTTGAAGTCTACGTATGAAATACGATATATATATAAATTAAATTAATGTTATTGATATCGATATTGCAAAATATATCAGAAACTATCCAAAAATGATAAAATTGAACTCTTTAATGATCTAAATCATATAAAATAAATAAATAAAAAAATAGACTGGGGAGAAAATGGAAAGAAAATGAAATATAAAGGAAAGGATTGAAGTAAAAAAAAAGTGACAGATTACTTTTTCTTTTGGGGCAGACATACGTGAAGGAATCCGTTGTAAATGTAATTTGAAGTAGAAAAGGGAAGTAGAGGAAAATAGTGAGAAAGCAGCCGCGAAACCTAGGAACGCATACGAATAAGGAAAAAATTTGCGAAACTTTTTCACGGTATGAGGTATCGCGATACGACCATACCATGGCCACGCCATTGCCAAGCCGTTACCACGCCGTTATCCCATCGTTCTTTACCACTCCAACCCACATATAACGCTATGTATCGCAGCATACCTCGCCACGTTGCAGTACACTTTACATCGAGGGCTCTCCTTTCTTTTTCTCTCCGTTAAAGCGCTTGCTTTCGTTTCAGTTCTTAAATACGACTAGGAGAGGTGAGGTGAAACATACAAGGACCTGTTTTATACGCACCTCGTCAACGTGTTTTACTTTGTATCTTGTTTTATAAGAAGGGACAAAGGAAGAAAAAACAATAAGAAAAGAAGAGAGTGTGAACCAAAGAATGAATAATTGCGAAACATTAACGATCGTAATAAATAAAGGATTATCAACTTTTTTTTATCATTTTTTCGTTTCTATTATCTTATTTTTATTTTTATATGAATACATATGTTGTATTTACAAAAGAAATAAGTCTTATTAATTTTTGTTTAAAAAAAAAATAGAAATAGTATTTATGTGCAATAGATTTAAATTTTTTTTAATATTTATGATAATGAAATATTTCATTATCATATAATATTATATAATTATTGACAATATCATGAAATTGTATATATTAAATTAAATTATAATAAAATTGAACTATTATTTTTAATATAGAAAATGTTTTCTCAGAAACACCATATATTCATTATAAAATTATATAATATTATATTGTATATTAAAATAAAATATAGAATTTTCACACAATTCTAAGTATATTTTTATATATTTTTTATATATTTTGATATTTATATTTTTAAGAATTTGTAAGAATTTTCTGATTTCTGATGAATTCAATTTTAATTCATATAAAAAAAAAATAAAAGAATATTTTAATTATTTATGACAACTCAAATATCCAATATTTTTAAAAATTTTGTTAACACTAACATATACATATATATAAAATGATAATAATTCAACAGCTGGCAATAAATTGATCACTTTCAAATTCTGCAAAATAGAAAATGTTTCATACGGATCTAATGGACAATTAAAAGGAAATATATATAAAAAATCTTATTGTCACTTTATATAGTTATAGTTTTTCGAAAGATTCTTTCGAGGTTTCCGTCATCGCTCTTTGGAACTGTCGTCTCCATCGAGCACAACTCGATCGATCGACAGCAAACTCAACGTGCCACGTACTTTTCGCGATAAGGTGCAGGATAGAGAAAGAGAAGGGAGAGACGATGGTGTGACGAAGATAGGAGAGGGAAAGAGCGAGTTTGCCCGGTGGCTTCAGCATTGATCGTTCCTAGAAGAAGAGAAGGAGCCAGGCGAAACGAAGAAGAGGCGTACACGAGAAATTCGAGACGCCCGGCGTCGCCCGGCGGCGAAACGTTATCCGGTATGCAAGAAAGGACGTCCTCATTAGCGGGACCCGACGTCGTTTCAGCTCAACAGGAGCGATCGTGGCGTGGCTCGACGTGATACCGCGTCAACCCGTCTTGGTTCAGCTCGGCATAACTATCCCTCCCGCCCGTATTTACACTTTTCTTCGATGATACGTCCGAAAAATATGAAAAAAAAGCGAGAGAAAAAAATAATATCCGATTTGATTCGATGATCTATATTTAATAATGATTTCAATAATGATTGGAGAAAAGTACATTTAAAATTTAATTGAATTAATTTAATAAGTTGTCATGTCTATTTTTTATTGTATTCTATGATTAGTCTCATAATTGTGCTCGATACTCTATAAATCTCTATATCTTCATGAGTGATATGCATGATATAAAAGCATGGAAACGTCTAAAGCATGGAAAATTTTAATTTTTATCATCAATCTTAAACATTTAAATATATGAAACATTGTATATTCGTTATGTTAATATTGCAATATGTTGGTATTTAAATAATATATATTGCAATACAATTTTCATTGTCATAATCATAATTTATTCTATTCTCTTTAATTATTTTTATAATCGCTCATTCACACTAGAACGTCTCTTGACAGAAGGCTGATCCCTCGAGCTGCGATGCCCAACTACTAAACTGCGACCTCCGTTCGAGTTCACCGTTAATCCGTTTATCGCGTTACCGCCACCGCCAGTCTAGCAACCCCCGACCGATTTACCTACCACCCTCTCCCCACCGTCCAACACATATCAACGATGTTGGAGATGCACACCAACTTTAGACAGACGTTAAACTTTTACGAAATCTAACATTATATCTTATATCTGTCTCTATATCAATGTTGTAATTATAGTTTTTCTACAATACATATATATAATTATATATGTCACTTAATATGCATATTATATATATTTTTATACATTGCATTAATCTTTGGATGATCAATCATTAAAGAATTACTTATTAAAATATTTAAATTTTATAAAATTTCAATATAAACTTTTCGTAAAAAAAATTATTTTTAACTATTTATAGATTATGTACTAATATCATAAGTGACTTTGTATTAATTGATCATTAAAATATAATAGTTTTGAAATATCATAAAGAAAAAAAAAAATAACAAAAAACTTTTTTTAATTTTTGAATCCAAAAGAAATACTATCAATAACTCGTTTTACATAGTAAATTCTTTTTCTTATTGCAATGCAAATATAAATATAATTTGGAACAAAAAGAATTTTTTTTTTTCGAATACAAGTTACTCTAAAAATCGAAATAGTGTAAAGAATTAAAGCATTTGAACATATTCCAGCATTTCAAAATCTAGATTCAAGATAGAAGATAGTTTAGGTTAGGCGTAATCGTTACCTGTTACATCGCTGCACCTTACTGCCTTCTTTTCTCTTTCCATTTTCATCGTCTCTTTTTCTTTATCCCAAACACACTTTTACATATATACATACACACATTTGAAACATATCTCTCACTTTTCTTCATCCTTTCGTTACAATTTTTTTATCACTCGCATTTTACCTTCTTCGTAACAGTGAGGTTGTATGCATACACAAAGCAAGAAAGAAAAGGGACACAGATGAACGAACGAGTAACCGTTCTTCTCTTCCGTCGAGTCCCCTCGGGAATCCACAATCCGGCGTCCACGATCTCGTCATCCAAATCCTTACTTCACTCTGGCTCTCTTCTCAAGCCACATCGACCCTTGGTTCTAAAGATCCTTCGGATTTTAACTTCGTCCCTTGTAGGAACTACTGGCGAAAGAATTCTCTGGAGAATCAAACATGGACGATATTCTTCGTTGCTTGATTTACAATCTCTCTCGTAACTAAAAGAAAGTTTCTCTCTTTATTTGGGTCGAATTTTTTGAAATATTGTAGGTTTTTTTATAGTATTATTCTTAATTATTTCGTATTCATTTATCGTTCTTTAATAATAATTTCATATTGAACTAATATATATATATATATATATTATTAAAATTTTATAAAACACAAAATATTATATAAATTGATAATATTAATAAGTTTTCTAATGCAATAAATTAATAATAAAACAATTAAAATAAATAAATTCAAACTATAATAAGAGTTATTTATAACAAAAATATTATGCACTGATATATCACTGATTCCTAACTTTTTCAAAATCACGAAACACTTGATTGCAAGAAAAATTTACGGAACACTAAATCACCATCATATATTTTAATTAATACACGAATTTCATAATTTTACAAAACATTAATATTCTATAGAATATAAAAAATCACTGTTGTACACTTTGAAAAATTCCGGATTTAATTACTTATATTATAAAGTATTCGAAAAATGATTATTATTATTTCCATTGATGTGAATAGAGAAATTGAAGATTTTTATCGATATTTGAAAGTACGAATAAGGCAAATTCCAAAGTAGAAATATATCAAACTAGGAGAACAAAGAATATAGATTGTATTAGAACGAGAAAAGTAGCTAGCGTATGTTGCGTATTCGTGTATCTGGAGCCACCACGATACCAGTGGGAAGCCATTAGCCAAATTGCGAGGTGTCTGCTCGTTGCACCGCTCTATTACCTTCGAGCCGCTTTTCACCGCACCTCCTAACCCAGACCTGCCCATAGTCTTGCTATCTTTCCAACCTCTTTATTTTACACATTTCTTTTGCTTATTCTTCGATCTTATTTTATACAAATTTCTTTTTAACTGATTTACATAACCAAATTTTATAATATATAATGTGTACATATTAAGTTATTGAGAACTAAATTGTAATTTTTAATTTTTTCGAAGAAAATAATGCACTTTATTAATATATTTCAAATTATACTATTCACGATAAGATTTAGTATGAGGAATACTTATTTATAATCAGCAATATTTATTTATTTAAAATAATATTCATATTGTTAAATTAAAAAAAAAGTAAATTTACATACGTATCACTATTTTTTAATAAATGAATAATCTAACAAATAATATAAATTTTGACTTCATGTTACGTAGACATTTTATTATAATTTAGGTTAAGTTATATATTGGTCTTTTATAATTATAGTTAATTATTATATTTATCTATTGACAATAAATAGTAAATTTATATAAATTTTTATATGAACTCAATATTAAAATATTAAAAATTGTTTAAATTAATAATTTAATTTTTGTTTATATTTTACTATTATATAAAAAGAACTATTTTTCTAGGGTATTGTGCCAACTACTTACATACAAACTAGTGAAAAAAGAAAACAAACTAATCTATATACGCGTTTGTGAAATTTCAATGAAGTAAATTAATTGTGAAAATTGAATTGACAAAGAATATCAGATAAGAAATATTATATTTTCGTGAAATATTTTAAAAAATAAAAGAAATTAATTATAAAATTTAAAAAGATCTATTACACGAAAATATTAATAAATACATTTGTATTATTATAAAATTGTATTAATTATAAAATAAAAATAAAAAATATGATCAAAAACGAAGCTTAATTGGCATTTGTTCGATACGAGAAGAAGCAAAAGAATCTGTAAGCTTAGTGAAATCATTCGAACTTGCAGTGGTATTCCCTTGAATGTGGATCTCTCTCCATAGTATAGTGTGTGAGTTGACGTGCAAGCGTGCGGTCGTGCGAGCGTGCAGCGTGCGCGGCCCGGTTTCAAAGTGAACCGTTAAATTATTCGTGGCGCTTTCGAGCGACAAATGGACCAGTGAGACGTTTTAAAGGGTCTCGAGAGTCGGACGTCTATAAATAGGCAGGTTAAGGAAACGTTTAAAATTAGCATACAGAGATATATTGTAAACGCGCACGCGTATTTTATCGTGAGAAAAGCTGATTAAATTTTAAAAATCTAGTCACTTTTCGTTTAATCGATGAAAGAAAAAAAAAAAGAATAGGGAATTTAACCAAACCATTAAATCTTCAAACATTTCATTTGTAAGTAGATTTTATATATTAAGATAAAAATAAAAACAAAATATTATTCTTTTGATTTTTAATTCTTTGAAGAATTAGATTCTTTCTAGAACAAATCTATATACATTCTTATCTCAATAATCTCTATTATTTAAATAATATTTTTTATTAATCATTGAATCAAATAATATCAAAGAATTAAGAAGAAATGACAAATGCTTAGGTTCAAGTCGGTCACTAAAAACAAAAGTAAAAACACACATAAATGCGTGACACATATCGACACCAGAAAAGTATGCATCCTGCTTAGCGACGTACCTGGCTGATACACGGTCATAGAATATTGATATGTAAATATAGCGGCACCGGTAGCGGCGGTGCAACGGCGGTTTATAGGGGCGCTAGCAGGTTAACGAGCGACTCGCAGAGTGCGCGACGGCGGGGTAAAGAGATAGATAGGAAAGTTAAGAGTGAGAGAGACTCTGAGAATGAAAGGAAAAGAGAGGTGGGTAGGGTCTCCCAAAGTCTGTAGGTAGGTTGATGGAGGTCGAGGGTGAGACAGATGGATGGATGGATAGATAGATAGGTGGTGAGAGCGAGGAAAAAGAAAAGAATGAGAAAACGACAGACAAAAGAGAAAAAGAAGAGAAAGATAGAAAACAGTGAGAGAGAAAAAGAGAAAGAGAGCTGTGGAAGGAGAGACAAAGAGAGGTAGGATACAGTAGAGAGAAAGAGAGAGAGAGTGTAAGAGTGTGAGCACGAGAACGGCGGCAGGGGTAGAAAGCGGTAGCAGGAGACCAAAGTAGGGTGAGGCAGCATTGGGATGGGCGAGCGAAGAGTCGAGGGGTAGGGGAGTTGGGTCGCTGCCGGCAGTATAACAGAGACGGTCGGGCGTGCCGCGGAGCGTGCCACCAAAGGGGATGAGAATTTTCCACAGGTTGGAAAATTATTGTCGCAACTGATTCAAATTGAAATTTCGTAAAAAAATTAAATCGCGCGTTAATGATCATACGTATCTTACGTAAAGGTTACTTTCCATTTCAAAAAATGAATCAGAGAGAAAAATTTTTTTTTACGATTTGGGATAAATAATAGAATCACATGCATAAATGACAGTGCGGACAATAGTAAGTCAGTGGTGTATAGGGACATGCCCTGCGGGACACGGAACGGGGTGGTTGGAACGGGCCGCGGAAACACGGAGAGGGCGGGAACACGTCGGTCGAGCGAGGGTTGCCACGCTGCGAGCTGGAGAACGGGGATATAGGAGGGTGACTATGGCTTCGTATGTATGCCTCTCTACGAATAGACTTTTATAACTGTGTGCGCGCTCGCCAGCGCGCGTGACTGAAACCGCCAGTGGTACTATCTACGAGGGCACGTAGAGTCGAAGGGTATCATCTATAGACGAACACCTGGAAGAGATGTATCCTGTCGCTTCACCGCGACGTGTAAAATCTCTCTATCTTTCTCTTTACCTTCACCGATCTTCTCACGTCTGCATTTTTCCTCCTCGATTCCACAATCTTGTTCATTCGTTGCATTCTTTTCAAAGATTTAACTAAGTACATACTTTTATTACATTCTCTCTTTCTCTCCTTCCTCCACCTCTTACCTTCGTTTATCAATTCATTGATAATCGTTTATCAAATTTTCTTACCGAGTCCAGTATTATCGATATTTTTTTTCTTTTCATTTTTTATTTTTGTTATTTATCTGTAATATATCTCTGATCTAAGTTCTATAAAGCTAGGATATTAATTTTGTGAAAAATTAAGATTATTTTTTGAGAAAAAAATAACATTTGTAGATGTGAAAAAAATCATTGCATTTTAAAAATATCAAGAATTTTTAAAATGCAATGAAATATATAAAAAAATCAAACTGATCAAAATTATCAACATAAATCATTTGATTTCTCGTGAAAAATAGGATATTTAATGTAAAAAATTCAAAATTCATATAAATATATATTCTTAGTTTAATTTCTAAATGACTTATGTTATTTATTAATTTCTGAAAATGAATAAGTATTTTATTTTAACTTATTTTTTTATTTTCTTAAATATGCACAAATATAATAGATAATTAATAGACAATTTAAATGCCATTTAAAAATCAAATCCTAATCATATAATTTATAAATTTATGATGAACATACGAATAGATTGATTGGAATCTTCAGAAACGAAGACATATTTAAACGGTATCAACCAATGTTAGTATCGTGCACATTTGAATTAAACTACGTATTAGTTTTTAATTAAAACGTGAATTAATGAAATGAACGAAAGTAATGCAGACTTCTTGAAAAATACACACAACTCCCCACTGCGAGGAGACATAACCGTATTCCTCTTGGAAATGGTAGTGTGAAAGGAAACTGCCACCTCGTCTGCTTAGATGGTGGTGGGTAGCTGTGGGTAGATGAGAAGAATCCGAAACGATCGGAAGACAGAGAGAGAAAGAATGAAAAGAAAGAGAAGGGGCGAACAGCTAGGCGAGCATTAAATCGGAGAAAGATAGAGAGAAGATCGCGGCGGCAAAGGATAGTCGAAGTGGGAGGGATAGACGGGTGGAAAACGTTACGAGGGATCGGGAGAAAACGCAGCGGGTGTTGGCAGGCGGAGGGAGACGAGTACGATAGCGGCGCTGCGGCGTAACGACGCTATAACGCGAGCCGCCGGGTGATTACCTACCACCTCCGTACCCCGTTTACCCTCGTGCGTCGAGCGAAGCGCTTGTCGAGCCACGCCACGCCACACCACACTGCGCCACGCCGTGCCGCGCCATGCCACTCGATACCACGCCGTGCGCCACGCCATCTCGCGATACGGCGTCACACTACGCTACCCCCTCCCCGCATCATACCACGCCATGCTATCGCGTTGACCGTACTATGCCACTACCACCGCGTCGGTAGCTCTGGATGCTACGCCATCGACCCGACATTACGCCCTACGAATTCCTCCCTTCCTCCATCTTTCTTTGCCTCTTTCGCATCCTGTTCTTCTCAGCCAAGTCCGTGGTGCACCGATCGGCGGCCTCGTGTGCCAGTGTCATATGTGTTGATCGCGACAGCCGCGTGTTCGTGTCGTGGTAAGCTCGACTAGCGAGGAACGTCGACGCCGTAAACGCGACGCCCTCGTAACGATGCCACCGGAGAGGTAAGAGGAGGCGGGTTTCAGAGCGGAGTGGCCTCTAGGCACGTCCGTATATACCCCCCACATACCTGACTCTGTCGTCTGTAACATAGCAAGAACGTATACGTGCGTGTAGTCCTACTTCTTCGTTCGTGTTGGTCGCCTATCTAGTTGGTCAGCTCTGCTTCGCCGACTCGAATCGCTCGATTCTCGTTAGAGGTTTCTAATGTCTACCATCTCTCTGGTTGCCTCTAATTTTTTTTTATTTTTCTTTCCTTGAATCGAAAAAAAAATTTTTTATTTTATTCCGATTAAAATTGCGCGTTAGATCTTTTTAATTCTTCATTGCTTCTCTCATTACTTTTGTTTTTTCATACTTTCTTTTTTTTTTTTTTTGCTTCTTTTTTTCTTGAATAAGTAGAATCTAAACAGAGAGGCATTGGAAAAAAGAATGTTTTCATTGATATTTTTAAAAAACAACTTATAAGTTATTAATAATTATAATTATTAATTATTAATAACTTCAGCTTTTATTTTTTTTATTTGTAGTTGATAAGTTTAATAAATAAAAAAACTTTTCGATTTTTACATTTCCACTTGCTATCTTTTCTCTTTTTTAGTGTTTTGCTTTATCTTGATTCCATTACTTTATTCCATTTCCTTTCTCTCTTTTTATTCCTTTAAAATATATAAAAATTCCGAAATCATGGTAGTTTTGAAACTTTTTTGTTTAATTCTTCATTTCTTTTTTCATTAATTGCATTGTATATTTAATCGATCAGTTAATTAACACATTGATCATCGTTGTCAGTTTTATATGTATATGTTTTGTTTTAGAAACAATAAAAATTTTTATTATCCTAAACATATAATTGTAAAGCCTTGACACTATTAATTTGTGAGAAAAAATTTTTAGTTATCTTTTCAAACTGTAAATTCAAAAAATGAATTTTTCTTTCATATAACATATCATCTTTTAATTAATCTTTAAGTTACAAATGATTGTAATTAATAGTGAATCAAAAAGCAAAAATTGCAATCGATTCCAATGACAAAAGCAATAAGAACATAATTTCTTTTCAAAAAAAATAAAATATTATTATAACTCTTTTTTCTACGTTCCAAATTTTCATTCCATTTTTACGTCATTTCCAAAAATAGCTTTCAGGTAAGTAACTGAAGAAAGAATCTCTATATCGAATAATTAGTTTAATTTTCAACATAAAATAAAAATAAAATAAAAAAGAAATAAAAAATCTAAGTTTGACAACTTTCTTCCACTATTTCCATTTCTTCACACTCCCTGTTCGGTCTTTGTCTTTCTTCTCACGAAGCCAAGCATAAATTCATACGTGGTAAGTGAGACTCGCGTGCAGGCATACCGTCGATCGTTTGGTGTGGATATGTATGCGCACTCGCATAATAGCCTCGTTCCTGCCGCATTCGATGCTAGATACGTGAGACGTCGCGTAGATCCCTTCCAAGAGTTTGGGTCTCTGCGATAAACGATACTGTGCCACGCCACCCTAGGTCACGCTAGATGTAGTCTGGCGTGGCCTCGTGCCGTGAATCGGCAGGGGAATGGTCAGAGAAATAGTCACCATGGCGTGGTATAACAACATGCCATTGGCGACGCGACACGGCGCTAACTTAACGGAGATAGCTTCGTAATAGTAGCAGAACTTGATAAACTTTTGCAAAAAAAAAAAAAAAAATACGAATAAGAAAATGCTTCAGTTCAATTTTAATTCGAACTATTAGAATTGTACTCGTTTCAATTAAAATGTAAGTCAATGGTGATGAGAAGTATGCTTTTTGAAATATATATATTAGTAATTGCAAGTAAATCTGTAAGGAATACGAAATTCGAGCCTGATTTTAATGATCTTGTAGAAAATAGCAACTAGCAAAAAACGAAGAGGGATTGAAAGCATTTGAAGAAATTTACGATGTATTGTTTCGATATGATGTCACCTGCTTCACTGAATGCAAGAGAATTCTTTCAATATTGGGGATGACTTTTAAATATATACATCTGCAACAAGAAATCGATCATATAACTTATCAAATATGTTTTTACATACAACTGGAAATCAAGAAAAAATGTAAAAATTCATAGGAATTCAAAAAATCTCGAATATTCAATTGTAGAAGTTAAAACATATTGAAATCTTAAAAGAATATGAAATGAACGTATATATTTTTTATAAGAAAGGAGCAATAAGTTGGTAAAAAGTGAAAGTATAAAATATCTAATAATTTGACGAAGTGAAAAAATCGAAGCACACCTCGTATAGATTTCTGACGAACGATTTATCCGGTCAGATGGTTGGTTAGCTCGATAGGACGGGTGGGTGGTGGCTGGATAGGTGGGTGGTTGGGTGGGTGGGAAGCATGGATGGTTGGATAGTTGGGTGGTTCGGTGGTTAAGCGGTCGAATGGCCGTGCGATTCAAGTAAAACAGAAACGCGCGGGGTGAGGAAAGTGAGAGGAAAAGGTAGGGAACTGAAACAGGAAGGAAAGGGAAATAGGAGAGAGAAAAGAAATAGGAGAGAGTGACGACGGTATTGGATGGTGCGTCGTTAACGATAACGACGGCCACCGATTGTCCCGACGACGCCGGTCTGCACTCCGACGTTTCCCGCACTACTGCCGCTTCCCCTCCGACCTCTGGCTTGACGACACTCGGCCTCGAGCCGCCTTATTGCCGCGATAAATATAGAGCCTACTCCTCGAAAGCGTCTACCCACTCTATTTGGACTTTCTTCTTCCTCGTTCAATCTCTCCTTCTCCAAGTTTTCAATTTTCTTGCTCTATATATATGTATATATATTTTCGACTTTCTCGTTCTGCAAATACAAAATGAAAAATTATGAAAGGTGAGAAAAAAATATACTATATTAGGATATTCGGAAGAAATGATTCTAGAGATTGAAGAAAAAACACGAAAAATATATATATAAATGTCGACTGGATTTAATTAATATATAAATCTTGATCATTTTTGTATATCAACTTTTGTGTCTGTTTTAATCTCTAGAATCATTCCTTAAATTTTGTATTCATTATATATTCAAATTGATATATAATATTATTTATCAAGAAATGTTCTTAAAATTTAGAAAAGATACAATTTTTTTTTGTAATTATAAAAATTAATTTGTCGAATTTATAGATAAAATAATAAAAAAAAAAATGAAAAAGATCTGACAAAACTGGCCTAATCCAAATGATACAATAAGTATAATTTCGTTAATTTGATCATTAGACTAATTAGCTGATTTTTTTTTTTTTCAGGTTCACGATGTTCAACCAGTTTCCACTTGCAAGTATAAGTGCGCCAAGTCTCTCTTTACCAGGCCCGACAGAGCGTCGTAATTTCAGCAAGAATAGAACGAGGTCGTGAACCAGACGTCCAACGAACAAACGTCAGACGAAAAGAGAAATGGTGAGGAGGTAGAAGAGAGAAAAGCAAAGATCGAAAGAACGAACAGAAACGGTCATATAGGTGGATGATGAGTTGGAGGAAGAAAAAGCAAGAGGAAGAGAGAACTGTCGAGAGAGGAACCTTGTTACAAAATCATTTCGTCGGCAGTACGATGGATCGATCGTAACCATTTTGTATTCAGACATCGAAATACTGAGTTCAATGATTAATTATTGTATGCTTTGCTCTTTTTTTTTTTCCTTTTCCTACTGTCATAGGATGCAATGAATTTGATCTTGAAATCTCTTTTCTATTCTCTCATATTAACCAACAATGTTCTTTATAATTTTGACGTAAATTTTTAATGTAACAATTATTTCGATAAGAGTTTTGAAAAATGCATAAAATAATCACAAAATTTTTTACAAAAATTTATATTAAAAAAATTTTGAAATATTATTTTTTAATCAATAATTTTTCAGTTTCTTTTTTTTTGTACTACCCGTTATAGTGCATATTATCATATAGTGTATATTATATAGCGCGAATTTAAAGCGGAAAATACCTTAAAGATGGCAGTTCCATTCGAAGAGAACAAGTTTCATTTGAATATAAAATTCGTGAAAAAACTTTTTTTTGATCAAATAAATAATTAAGCGTGAAAAAGTATAAATAAAAGTAAAAATAAATAAGTAATAAAATAAATAATTTGTTTGCTCTTTTGAAATAAAGAAATATATAATAAGAGAGATAAAAAATGCAACTTATTCACTTATTCTTCGAATTTTTAGAATAAATCAATACAATACACTTATTTACAATATTCTATGAATAAAAAATAATTTCGAACTTTCTTAATTTGTGCCTAAGGTTTTTTTATCATTTAAAATTTAAGGTACCGCAATATCAAATTAATTCATCTGTAAAATTATCTGTAACTAATAATTTAAAAAATTTTTAATTAACAAATATGATAATGATATGATGATGGCATTTACAATTTTTTTTAAGTCTTTTTCTTAATCTTAACTATATCTATTATAAATTTATTATAAATCGTTCAAAAATAAAATGTAGTAAAATTGTTAATCTTTCATGATTCTTCAAACATTATCGATAATAATATATTTATTTAATTTTTAGATGAAATACTGAAAATATCTTCTTTGAAAAAATGAAATGGAATGAAACAAGAAAATGTACGAGAAAGAAAGAGAAAGAGAAGAAGAAAGAGATCAAATAAAAATGATAGAATTGACGAGCGAATCAACATTTGATAATGAACTTTGTGACGACATATTGTATAATTACATATATGATTGTTCAAATAGGATAAAAAAAAAATTACAAATTATAGAATTACAAAGATACGAGTTCTTATCTAATGATATCATTCGTTAATATATCCATGGCCTGCAAACATTTATATATATATGGCTAATATATCCATCTATATTGGCAGCATCCTGAAATTTAAACATCGGCTTAGCGCAAACCGATTACAAATTTTTCCACACGAATATCCTGTCAGCAATTTCCTACTGGCGAATATTTCGCCAACGTAGATATCTATTTCGTTTTTTTTCTTGCTGATTTTTACTCTCTACCCGAGTTTTTGTTTTTACTTTGAATGCATCGATCGTCTGCATACGTTTGCTAATTCTCATTCACCATATCCACATAATTGTTGTAATATAATCGATGATTATAAAGAGTAGAACATGAAAAGAAGATAAGAAATAAAGAAAGAGATTAAACTGATTTAAAAAAAAGAATTTTGGTAAAATCTGCAACACATTCGAAACGCAATAAAATATAATTACTTATAATTTAATTTTTATATAAATTTATAGTTTTTGTAAAAAAAAAGGTATTATTCAAAAATCATTTTTTATAAAAATGATAAAAATGTATATGTATATGAATATGTAAATGTATATATGTAAATATTGAATTGTGAACTTAATTATCAATCATCAAAGATATAAATACAGAGAGAGATAATTAAAATACAAAAAAATTGAAATATAATTAAGAATGGAATAAAATGTATAATTTTTAAATTTATAATATTCATTCAAATAATATTACTTAAAAATTATTTGTTATAAAAATAATAAAAATATATATAATATATATAAACTAGTATTACTATGGAAGATCACTATTGATAAAAATGGATGAATTAAAAAAAGATTAAATATAATAGCCGAATGTTATTTTGTATGTAAGAAATAGAGGTGGATAATAAAATACAGCTAACAGTACATAGCACGACATCTATTATTCGTCACATTACGTGTATTTCATGTGACTCTATATCATGCTACAATACTGCTGTTTTTGGATTAATTATTTTAATATTTCAAAAGATTTAAGAAAAATTAATAGAGAACGAAGTTTTTATTTTTTATTAGAAATAAAAAATTTAATATTTCGTAATACTTTATATTATTTTTTGGAATATGTGTATAACAAATAATATATCATTAATGTTATCTATATATTTTCATTAATTAGATTGTTTAAACTATCGTATCATGCAATGTTTAATCAATAATTGTTATTAATTATACTTGATAAATGAAGTTAAAAATAATACATAATCATATTTTAAAAATAAAATAACCACAGGAAAAAAACTTAAGGTTATTCTATTTTGATTTTTTCATTTTTATATTATTTAATATCTAAAAAAATATAAATTTAAAAAATTATTAATATGTCAGAAACTAATTCATGAGATTCACCCAATCAATTAAATTTACATTTCATAAAACTTTTTTACAGATCTGCACAATACATTAGTATTGAAAAAGAATCATGAATGATAAGCAATCAATTATCACAATTATGGATCTAATGATTCATCTAATGATTCAAAATAAAAGAATGAAACAAGAAAATAAAGAAAGAAAAACAGGTTAAAATGAAGAAGTTAAATGAATATAATAGAAATTGAGATTGATAATTATTACATTACAACTATCAAATATGAACCTAAAATTGTAATTAAAAGATCAATTATATATATAAAAATTACGTGAAATTTGAAATTAAAATTTTTCAACGAAATCTTTATTTTATAATTGAAATTATATATATTTAAATATAAAATGAAAATAAAAAATTAACAATGAAAAATAATATTGTTCAATATATATGTGATTTTATAACTTTTAATTTTTTATTATTTTTTATAGATTTTAATATACTAAATACGAATCTACAAACTGTTTTTCAGAATCCACATTTTTTAGAAAAAAAACCAATTCTAAAAAAATTGAAATTTTTTAATTTTAGAAATATTTATTTTTAGTAATAGTTATTCAATTGTTCTTGATATGAAATGATTCTATAAATTTTCAACGAATAAAACTATGTAAATAGTTATTAGATTATAAATATCTAAATATATTTAAATAATAATTTAAGTTAAAAGAATGCTAAAAATGCACTCACTTTTTCTAATATTTTTCAATTTATTTTAAAAATTAAGCATCTAAGAGAAAATTTAAATATATCATGTATATCATAGGATCTTTCTGCTAAAAAAAGAATTTAAAAAAACTACAAAATCATTTTTATTTTCAATGTACAAGTTAGTTTGGCAAAATGCACGGTAACGATAATAATAATGAGCGATTGCTTTTTCTATTATACAACATATTGGAATCGCAACAAAGCAATTTTTTGTTAAAAGCAATTATTATTTTAAAAATATAAAATAGTTTAAAATTAAAAAAAATTATGATTTTTTTTTAAAATTAATTTTTATGAATTTTAGCGAAAATTGTTTGCAGGTTTGTATTTAGCATATTAATTTCTATAAGAAATACATATTGAAATTGAAAAAAAAAATTAAAATTTGTCAAAATAAAATCAATATAATTTATATATATTTTTAAGCATTGTGAATATACTTATTATAAATATTTTTTTAAATAGCTAATTGATAAATTAATTGTATTAAGAATAATCAATCTTTTGTTGATATTCATTTATGTTAATAACACGAAGATGCAATCATATTTTATATATAGTAAATCTAATTCAAAAGAATAAAATGCCATAATACAATTAGTAATTCGACATTTTATTAATTTCAAGGAACAAAGGAAACTGTAGGTATATTACAATATTAGGCAAATTATGAAAAACTATTGATCGAAATATATCTTTTTCCGGATTAATTTTAATGTATTGTGACAAGCAGATATTTTGTCTTGTAGCGCAGGTATTCGGTGATTATAAAGCAATACGCGCAGTAAAATACCAAGAAATAGATTAGTTACTAATACATATAGATATGGGATTTATTAAATATCAATCAATACGTTGATATTATATGGTATCACCATATCATATAAGTAGGTACAATGTGGTTGTGCATTGCAGTTTCATAGAAAATATGCTGTTAGCTTAAATAACTATACGCATGGTACATCATTACTCTATACCACGTCAGTCCAATAGCGATATCGTGTGTTACCGACTTATTATTGAATCAGCTCGATTAGAGCAAAGAATCAGTCACTGCCAGCTCTATTTTTTCGGCATTTTCCTAAGAACAAAACATACGAGCAATTCGTACGAAGATATTCCAGGAAAATGCCGCGTACATTGTATGCCATACATATATTTAGTGATGGCAGTGAATAGAGTAAGCCCTCGTTTTCGAGCGACTAAGAATTTCTACTCTTTGTTTTTGTCTTTTCACAATCCTGTATGCACACACAGTTCCATTTTTCTACCATCTTCTGTTTTTCGTTTGTTTCGACTGAATGTCGATATATTACTGCTTCTCATAGTTTTTTATACCAAAACAGATAATGATCTCCCTCGCTAATCTGTAGATCATCCACACCTAAAAAATCAACTTTTAGATGGCAATCTTATAAAAATGATTTTGAAATAACGAAATAACATAAATGCAGTCTATAATTGATTATGCACAAATAAAAAAAATTAAAAATTTTATGAAATAAAATTATTTTTACATACCACCAGGTGCAACTAGTTGATTACCCGGTGGTGAAGTTGAATCTGGTGGAGAATTAAGACGATATAACAACCAATAATGATAAGACATTGGTTCCTCCTTGTAACCGGCTATCGTATGGACATAATGTCCATTTGGCCATTCAGATGCAACGAATTGGAAATGTGGCGACATTTCTGCAGCTAAAAGCATCACTTCATAAAATGTTTCATTTTTAGGAGCAGTCACTATCAAACTGTATGTCTCATTCACGTTACTGCCAACCCATAAAGTATAAGAAACGTTCACCATGATTGGTGTTGTATTAGTAATGATTACGCCGTCTGTATTATTTGCATTGAAAGTATTTGTTGCATTATTGCCATTAGTTCCACTATTACTATTATTTCCATTAGTTCCGTTATTTCCAGTAGTAATATTACTTGTGTTGGTTCCAGAAATTACAAATATTGATATACTATCGTTACGATTAGTTGAAACTGGCGCTGATTCTGCATTATGAATATTATAATGAATTGAAATATTTATAAAAATATATAATAGAAAAAAGAAAAGAAGTTAAATGAATGAAAGCAAAAAAAGGAGACTTACCGTTACCATTTGTGGTAAATTTTGGTGATGAAGTTTCAGAAAATCCTTGTCCACAATCAAGAGTTCTAATACTAGCTAAACCACGCGGTGCTATACCAAGTAGTGCTTCGGCAGTTACTCGAACATCCCCAAAAGAACCATCAGTTTGTTGTTGACTTGTTAACCAAGCTAAAGCGGCAGATCTATTCCAATTATCAGCAGGCTCATTTTCTATCTCTTCAAGAGCTTGCATTACCAAAGCCGTTGTTCGTATATCTCCAAAACTACCATCGAGTTTTTGTTGCTGTGCTAAGCCGACCGATGGTTTACGCACAAAATGATGAAGATTTCGATGTCTGTGATCCTGAACAATGCATTTTAAGGCCAAAATTACCATTGCAACAGTATCTAAAATCAGAAAGATAAATTAAAAATTGTCTGTTTATTATTTTAGAAAGAAACATCAATTAAAAATTAATTAATATAATCTAGATAATATTGGAACGATAATACTCACCAATATTATGATCTTGAGCAGCATTTGCAATATCTAATAACCGACGTATCTGTCTCTTTCGAACATGAGCTTGTGCATTACACGCAGCTAATGTTGTTAACGCAAATTCAAAATCAGTCGGTGGTTCATGATGTTGAAGTGTTCCAATCAAATCATGACCATGGAATTGTCTTGGATCTGTGCACATAGCGTTTAAGGCAAGTGTATAGCGTGCTAATCGAACAGGAGAAAAATTAACTTCTCTATGCCTATAAATAATATAATATATTACACAATTACATTTCTTCATTATCCAATATGCTTTTATGTAAATAAAAAATATATTACAAATATTACCTCCACAATAATAACACTATTTCAAGTTCCATTTGTTTACTACTCAATTGTAGTTCGAGAGGAGCTGCAGGTGCAATGTTATCATCTCGCGAAAGATTGCTTAATCGCAGAACTAACAAAACTCGATGAGTATCGTTTCCCCAACCGGCATCTTTATTACGTTGGCTCCACAACCATGCAGTTGCGCGTTCCAAAATGTTTTCTACATTGATATCGCTCGAACCAGATTCCGAGATAGTATCTATAATAAATGACAAATTTCTTTTTTTTATTTTAAATTTTAAATCATTTTTTTCATTAAATTAAAAAATAAAAATTTTGTTATATTGAAGTATGAACATTGGTATAGAACTGATAGATCCAAATTTATTTAATTTTCATTAGTTAGCATTATCGAATATTAATTCTAATGGATTAAAAATAATTCGATCATCATTATTAATAATAAGAAAATACTATACCTTTGGCATATGCAATATTAAACGTGCACAAATATGTTAAAATCAGAATCATTACAGCTGCCATACTTGCTCTTCCCCACATTTTCACTGAATATCGAACAATACACATAAATAATGTTATCTGTAAAATAATATACATAATAATAAAAATGTTCAATCATTTTCTTCATTGAAGCTAAATATTTAATTAACACCTTATTATTTTGTATTCATATCATACTATACATATTACATTTTCAGCCTCTGTTATATTTGAGTAATTTTCTTAAAATCTTAAAAATATTCATTAATAAGAATCGTGGGTGTTCAATGATCAAAAATAATGATGAATATTGCTTAAAAATTATATATTTAAATAATATAGAAAATTAAAATAATCACCAGAATAATCAGACACTGGCAAAAAAAGATACGATTACCACCACCGCTACCACCACGGCCACATTCAACGTCGCTACGCCCGCGGAAACGCTACTGGGTACAATGCGATATTGCGTGGGATCGATATCGCGGCACTCGCCATCCTACGATGTATACATATACATACTACTTTCCAACTAAATATGTGTGGCTGCTTTCTTTTTATGCCAGTGTCTCTCACCCTCACCCAGTCCCACTGTCACCCTTTTATTCACACTGTGTTCCAACTTTGACTCGATTATTATAATTTCGTTTTTTATTTTCATTGTGAAATTTATTCATGACTCCTTATCAGCTCTATTATGCCTTTATGATCGTTTCTTTTTTTTTCATGAAATCGCTAAAAAGATTATAAACTTTATTATTAATAAATAACCAACATTTGATTAACTTTTTTTTTTACCTTAGAAATAAGAAATATTCTTAAACAGTTGGAATACAATAATGGTAAAATTTTAATAAATTTTAATTTATTAATAAATTTAATAATTATGAATGTTGATTTTTTTATTGCATATTATAATAAATTTATTTATTAATAAATATTAATAAATACATTTATAATAAATTATAAATTTATTATAAATCACATTTCGTTTATTCATTAAAAACATCGAATTTTCAATAATTACAATAATATTTTTATATAAAAAGAAAATAATCGGATATATAAATTTTAAATAAATAAAAATTGTTATTATTCTTTTATTCTATCTCAATTCTATATTTAATTTGTTATTTTATATAAATTTATATATATATTTTTCTTTAATTTTAATTTGCTTAAAAAAAGTTTAGTTACAAAGTTAATAATAATGAAAATATTGAAAACTAGTAACTAAATTTAGTCATTATTCGTTCAAATTAGTTAATAATACGAAAGAAAAGTAAAAATAAAGAATAAAATAATATAATTGTATTTATTTCATTATTAAAATTGAATAAGAAAGAAAAGAATAATGATTAGTTTTTTGTATACAATTTGAATTTTAAATGTTATTAAAAAAATTGCAAAAAAATGTCAAAAAACGAAATAGAATAAGAAATAAGAATATTAACAATAATACTAATAAATTATAATATAATAATATAATATAATATTATATTATCATATTACATTCAATATATTGCTATTCTCCGAGAAAATCATAATTTAGATCAAGAAAATTGATTTCGTGAGCATAAAATGTCGAAACAGTAAAGAGATATGTTCAAATATGCATGCATATTATTTGCTTACCTTCTTAAAAATATATTATTTCAAATAATTTGTATTTATTTTGCAACACACATTCACTCAAATGCATACAATATTTTTTAATATTAATATCTTTTAAAAATTAAACATTGAAGTATATCAACTTAAACTCATTGATACAACTGACACGAACAATCACTGTTGATTCGATGCAATGAGAGGTAAAGGGTGTAAAGGGCTTCAAGATCGCCCTCTTTCTTTTATTATTGCAATAAATTGAGGCGCCATATTTAAGATTATATTATTGACTAGATATATCTAGATTTTATAAATATATTATTAATCTTATTTTGTTCAATAAGATAAATAAGTACAAACTGGATGATATTATTGTTAAATTTACAAAAATAAAATTTATTTCTCTTTCATTAATCATTAATAAACTCGTGCGCGCGCATGAACATATGCTACATTACATGCAAGGATAAAAATAACCTAAGTACGAAATTTGCAATTTTATACTTATCATTATATCATATTCACAATTAAATTCAAATTTAATTTTAAATACGAATACAAATTATGATATATAATATAACTAATATTGCATTTTTTCCATTCTTCACTAATATTGATTTATCATTTTAGCATCATTCTCAAAAATTATCAATCTTTGATTCAGAATAAAATTAAGTAACGTTAATAATGTTTGGAATTAAAATTAAATTTCAATATAAATATTTTTATTTGTTACTATAAATAACAAATAAAAATAGTTTGTTATTGAATATCTTGTTATGCACGACTTATTTTTACTTTACTATAATATTTTATTTTTATATAAAAATATAATAATAAGTAATCTTTTTTTCAAATTTTCTTTTTTTTTATCTTTTTTATATAATATTTTTCGTCAAACTACAGGCTAAATATGAGATTCTCAATGAGGTGATCAATGTTCGGTCGATAAAATAAATGTTTGTGATGTTGTCAGGAATTAAGAATCAATGCCATCTCTTGAGTATTTTTGAAATGATGTTTTTTGCATTTAGGAATAACGGTAAGTCAATTCTTGCTCTATTTTTATCTTTTTCTTATTATTTATTCTTATTTATTTTTCTATTTTTCTATATTTATATTTTTTATATTTTCTTATTTATATTTTTCCTATTCCAAAATTAGAATATTATATATATTGGACAGAATTAAATAATAGAATGCAATAATAAAATTTTGCGACTATCTCGGAAATTAAAATTCATCTTATTGTTTAAAATGTTAATTTTTAAAAATTATCAAAATCGATAAAGACACATTTTTTCAACAAGTTTATCTTGTAAAGATTATTTTAATTTGAATCCCTTATGTATAAGAGAAAGTCTGAAAAATATAATGACTTTGTAATAAAAACGTTTATTCATTTTTTAATTGCTAATTCATTGAATTCAATTTTTGTTTGCTTATTATCTGAAAAAACATCTATAAAATCATCATAAACATAAATTGTAACAAAAGAAGTTAAAAACAAGTAATATGTGCATAGATACATATAAGGTAAATATAAACAAATAATCGATTAGAGCCAGTTTTATCAATCTTGATAAAAGAAATATTGAATTCGTTATTTAATCAATGTTTTAGAAAAAATAATATAAAAATATGGCCGATAGAGAAGATGTGGTGGAACCAATAGAACAAACGGCACGACGACCGATAAAAGAAATTGTATTGCTGACATTAAAATTTCTCAAGTTATACTGGAAAATAGTATTTGCCTTAACTTGGCTACTTATACTAATAATTTTACTTATGAATTATAATACTTCGGTATTTAATTTGAAAATAATGTTTTAAGGAATCAAATTATAAAAAGATTTATTTTATAATATTTTTAGGAAACTAGATGCGCTTTTGTCGTTCTATTATTAGCTGGTTATTGGATTACTGAATGTTTTCCTATGGCAGTTACTTCGATAATTCCAGTTGTGTTATTTCCAGCATTTGGAATATTAACTTCACAAGAAGCTTGTGGTTGTTACATGAATGATACTATAATGGTTTTTATAGGAGGTTTAATTCTTGCTATAGCAATCGAACATAGTGGATTACATTTACGAATCGCTCTTGGAGTAATGAAAGTAGTTGGATGTACTCATGCAAAAATACTTGGTAGTCTTTGTGTTGTAACCACTTTAATATCCATGTGGATTACAAATACTGCAACAACTGCCATGATGGTGCCGATCATATTCGCAATTTTGAATCAATTAGAACAGGTTCTTATTATTTTCATCTTAATCTTTTTTTTTTTTTTCATTCATCTGTAAATATATATTTCTAATTATTTGAATATTATTGAGAAAATTCTTTTCTAATTTTCAATCTTCTTCTTTTCTTTAGGCTGGACTTTGTGAAGTTTACATAGAGAAAATTACTCCCGAGACTGCAGAACCGTAAGATATAGAAATAACATATATATATATATGTAGGGATAGGGAATAGGAATAAGATAAAAGGAAGGGAAAAAGAAAAAAAAAAGTAAAAAGTAAAGAAAGAACAAAAAAAAAGAAAAAGAGAAAAATAAAAAAAAATAAGAAAAAAAAAAAAGAAAAAAAGAAGGGAAAAAGAGAAAAAAAGAAAAATTTACTTACTTCAATAAATATTATTATGATTATGATTTTCTCATTTTAACATATTGCAGAATACAAGAACCAACAAATATAACAAAAGCTTATTTATTGGCTGCTGCATATTGTTCAAGCATTGGTGGTACAGGAACGCTTGTAGGTACGGGTACTAATCTTACATTTAAAGGAATTTTCGAAAGTACATTTCCACTTGCCGAGCCTATTACCTTCACAAATTGGATGATCGCTTCTATACCACAAATGATTGTTAATTCCTTCTTGACGTGGATTTATCTTCGCATAGCTTTTATGGGTTATCTTAGACCAGAAAGCAAAGATGCAGTAGCAGCAACTATTGGTGCAGAAGGAGAAGCGATTACGAATGAAGTAATAAAAAAATTATATATTTTTTTATTACAAAATGATTTATTTATTATTCCTCTGTTTACAGGTAATAGATCAAAGATATAAAGAACTAGGAAAAATGTCATTTCACGAATTATCAGTTGCTATCCTCTTTGTTATTTGCGTAATTTTATGGTTATTTCGAAAACCTGGCTTTGTAGTAGGATGGGCAGAATATTTGACACAAATGTTAAATATCTTTTTATATGTTTCATTTAATTCTCATCAATTTAAAAAATATATAAATACACAAATATTCATTATAAATCTTTAATTATCTACGAATTTCATTGACAGAGATGTTCGAGATTCATTGCCTGTCATAGGTATATCAGTCTTAATGTTTTACATACCGAAAGATTTAAATTTTCTTCAAAGCTATAGCAGAGATCGTAAGTATAAAAAAAGCAATTGTATATGGATAATAATTATCATTATATAATTTTTAGATATTCGAATTATCTATTTGTCTTTCATTTTTTTCGTAGCCCAAGCAAGACCTCTTAAATCTTCTGAAGGTTTGATTACATGGAAATTAATCGAAAGTAAGATGCCTTGGGGTTTAATGTTTCTTTTGGGCGGTGGATTTGCAATATCCAGAGCCACTGTTGCTTCCGGAATGGCAAAAATGGTTGGAGAAGCAATGAAACCATTACGATATTTGCCTCCAGCATTAGTTTTGCTTTTCGTTTCCTTTCTTATTGGCCTTTTTACGGAATTTACTGCGAATGTCGGTGTTGCAAATATTACTTTACCAATTGTGGCACAAATGGTAAAAAATTACTTGAAAAATTAATATTATTTATAACTTATCAGCCTATTAATAATTATTTTTTTACTTACAGTGTATAGCTATGGATATTCATCCATTATATTTAATGGTGCCAACAGCTATAATGTGTTCTTACTCTTTTCGATTACCGGTCGGTACGCCTCCAAATGCAATTATAGCTATGGTTGGAAAATTGAAAACTAAATATTTAATGATAGGAGGTTGCATTCCTTCCATATATACTCTTTTAATAAATACTATTTTTTTCCTTTTATGGGGTAGTTATGTTTGGGGTACAGGTGAATTTCCAGAGTGGGCTGAGCACGAAAAACAAAACGTTAAATAAATTTTTATATTTTTGTATTATTTTTCTTTTATTTATTTGTTAAATAAATATATATAATCATATCTAATTAAAAAATAATAACTCGTATTAAAATACTTATATACACATATGTTCTGTGCAAAAAAAGATACAAAAGATATTTATCTACATATCTAATTAAATAACGCGAAAAATACTATGTTAATATAAACAATTTTAATTAGAGTTTGAAATTGATATTAATAATCAAATTTAAATGTATTCAAGAAAAAAACAACCTACTAATCATAAAATTTTCATATACAAACATTTATGAAATTGATGTAACAAGAGCTTTAAATTGGTTGTGTCTTTGATACAGATGATTCAATCTTTTTCGGACTTGAATTGATTTCCTGTTGCTCTAACCTACGATGTCGCAACATAGTAGATAGTACACCATTAAAGCTAGCAGTCTTCTTCTTAGCACTTCCCTTTGGAGTACTTTCTCCAGTTCTACGAACTGGTAATCTCGGTGACGACATTTCATCCATAAAATCAAAATCTGATTTTTCTTCTGCCCTAAATAAAAAAATAGGATGACATTGAAAAAAACATGAAAAAATAAAATATGATAATAATAAAATTAATAATAATTTTAAATATTGAAATCTGTAAGTACTTGTATTCTTGTGAGCCATTATCTTGTTGTCGGTTGTTTGAAGGAACAGGTGATGGACCTCTTCTACCAGGACACTTCCATTCAAGTTCTGAAACTCTGTTATTAGCTTCAAGAGCTTCAATTAATGTTAATATATCATCAGGTTTCAAATTCCATTCATTCTAAACAGATACCAAAATAAAAAAAAAAAAAACAAAAAAAGAAGAGTAAACCATGTAAACAAAACTATATATTATATTATTACTTTTATTATTATTTATTTCTTTTTTATTCACCTTTCCATCCATTTCATATTTCTCATCATCTGAACATTCTATCGACCAATCTTCTTCGTTGCACTCCATTTATCAAAATATATAAAAATATTCTCAAATAATCATTTAATTAATGTAAAATTTATATATTTAGAATCAAATATTTATGTATTTATATTTATATAAACATAAGACATCCTAACCTGTAACGAAACCATTTCGTTAACTTCACTGATCTTGAATCAAGATTCACAAGATGTAGTTACAATTAGTTCCACTAGTTGTCGCTTTTTAACAATATATAAATTCGAATACAAAGTTACAAATAATTACGAAGAATTGAAAAATATTTATATTATTATCAAAAATATACAAAATATGCATATTTTTTAAAATGAATATAATGGCTAATCGTATTAATTTATCCTTCCAAAATGTTTTTATATTAAAAAATAATATTAAATAATTATATTTAATGATTATAATTATGATATATATTTTATTCTTGTTTATGAAATGATAGAAATATCAAAACGAAAGACAAAAAAGCAAAATACGATGAAAGAGAATAAAGAATTGATCAACAAATATGATAATGGTTAAAGATCAAATATCAAATATTATCAATGCGCATGTTCCTTCCCATAATTTTTTCAACGTGATAGATCACATCGCATGAAAACGTTTTAGTATGAATACTTATCACGTCGTTTTATCATTATTGAGCTTGTTGAAAAGAAGAATACTTCAATAAAATAAAACTTGCACTACATTTGTTTATCGATGCAATCTTATTTTCTTTTCGGTAACTTATATTACTTATATGATCCTTTATTTTATACTCTTATATTCTTTATAAATATATATTATAATTTATAATATAAATTACAATTTTTTCTTCCTTTTCTTTATATTTATTAAATTTTTTATTCGTAAAATTAAATATTATATTAATAAAGAATAAAGATAATTATAAATAAAGGAAAATACATTTAAAGAAATTTATTTAAAATCTCTTTTTTTTAACGCACGCGCGTATTATGTTTTCAATAACTATATATAAACACCTGTTATGAACGCTCGCGCTCAATGATACCATTAAGCGTTCGCGGAGAAACATGTTATTTCTCAGGAAAGTCAATATTGTAATTTCAACAATAATTACCTGTCAACAATCTGACAAGAATGAATATATGGAGTTGAAACTAATATTTGATATCATATCCTTTTAGTAATAAAAACCAGAGAAAGAGAGAGAGTATACTGCAATAAATATTAATAAAGCAGTGTTTTTCTTCTTCTGCTCGCAACTCATTTAAAATCATTTGGAATTTATTTAAACGAAGAAAATGTATTGTAATGTAGATGTTGTGCTACCTTTTATATATTTCTCTAATTTTACTTATCTTCATTTCTAATAATATATAAAAAATATATACCAATATATACCAATTGAAAATGTGCATGCAATGGAACAACAACAATAATAAATGATGAATCATCGATAATGTCTCAAATAAAGTTTTTCACTTTATTCTGTTAATATTAATATATATATATAACAAATGAAATGTGATAAGGAAGAAAAGTAAATGTGCAAGTTGAATATTGGTTTCTATTTTTTTTTTTAGTGCGATTCTCTTTGTGTTTGATCGATTACTCGTAGAAAAGCAACAAAAAATAAATATAGATCGAATTGTCTCGTTCGCAAATACGATATAACTAAATTAGAAGATCGATTGAAAGATGGAGGTAAAACGAGTAGAAGAAAAAAGGAAAATTCTGTTTAACAATGAACTTTGCCAAGCAATCTTTCCGATATATTACCTTGGTAAATTTTGTGGCTTGGTTCCAGTAAGATTTTTTGTGCATACTTCTGAAGGATGTCAGGCTCGTTTAAATATTATAGATCTTATCTATAGGTAAGAGAAAACAGTAAATTAAATTGTTAAAAAATTGTCTGTACCTCAGAAACAAATTTTTCTAATAGAAATGCAATAAGAAATATTAAAATAAAATTAAGAAATGATAACATTTTATAGTTTATGCGTACTTGTATTACTACTTAGTGCGGAAATTTGGGGTTTATGGAGAGATTTAAAAGATGGTTGGGAATATAGTACCAGATTAAAATCTCGAACAGCAGTAATCGCAACTTGTAGTGATGTGCTTGGGGTAATGAGTTTAACTGTGGTTTGTATTGTTGGCTCTCCTTTCCGTTGGAAATATTTGCAACTTGTTATAAACAAATTAATTGAGGTAAAAAGTATTAAGTAAATTTACAAATTTTCTATTACTTTATCAATCATATGAAAATAATTTGAATATATTTTTTTTTATTTAAGGTGGATGAAAAGATCGGCGTATCATCTGCAAAAGTGGCTCGAAGATTCACGATTGTGCTAACAATATGTAGCCTAAGTTATCTCTGGTTCAATTCAATTATAGATTTTTACACGTGGAATCGTAAAACAAAAGTCGATAATAAAGCGATGACCGGCAAAGGTCCTATTAATTATGCACCTCTATATTTCATGTATACAGTAATTATTTCGACAGAAATTCAATACACTGTCTCAACATATAACATAGGACAAAGATTCATTCGTTTAAATACTAGTCTCAAGGATTTGTTCAATGCAAATAGCAACAACAATGACAATGCAATTGATTATTTTCGAAAATGTCCAGAGACAGGTAAATAGAATGAAATTAAAACAATCTTCAATATGATTGATAATAACTTTCTTTAATAATTTTTAATATCATTTTATCAATCAAAATAATTGAAATTATTTATTTAAAAATGGATATCATTAAAATATTTCTTATTTGTTTAAGCAGCTCATGATATGGATGACAAAAAAATATGGAACCTCAAACCAAAACGTCAAATTGTATTAGGCAGCTATAGACTATCGCGAAAATTAGATGGTATATTTTTTAGATAATTAGTAAAATTCAAACACGATGAAAATTGAAATAATATTTCTCATACTTTACGTATTATATATTTGCAGAGAATAAAATGTACGTGAACAACATATCTGAATTGATAATGGTTCATTCTTCGCTTTGTGATGCAGTCTCTCTTATAAACAGTACATTTGGTGTTGTGATATTGGCTGTTACTGTAACCTGTTTATTACACCTAGTCATCACACCGTATTTTTTAATATTACAAGCTGGTGAAAGACATGAATGGATATTTCTGATTGTACAAGGTGGATGGTGCATCTTTCACATAACTAGAATGCTGATAATTGTTCAACCCAGTTATTCTGCAATTGCAGAGGTAGAAAAAGAAAAAAAAATAGAAGAAAACAAAACATAAATTTGAAAAACACTTTCATTTCAGGCAAAAAAAACGGCAGTTCTCGTTAGCCAGTTACTTTCTTGTACTTTTGAAGCAAATATCCGACGCGAATTAGAAATATTTTCGCTTCAATTGTTGCATCGGCCTCTCGAGTTTTCAGCATGCGGACTTTTTTCCTTGGATAGAAATTTAATAACATCGGTAAAAATACTTTTAAGTACTTATATATAAAAACAAATGCATTTAAATAATATAAAACATATATTATTGTTGTACTGCATATAATATGTCATTTAGATTGCAGGAGTTGTGACGACGTATCTTGTTATTCTGATACAATTTCAAAATGCAGATGACACAAAGGACGACTTCGATATTATAAGAAATGCAACACAGATTTTAAAGAATGCATCACCGCTTCAGAATTTTACCGGATTGAAGACCATTGTATAAAAAACCAACTAATTGCAATCATACGCATAAGCAAGAGAGAAAGAGAAAGTGAAAACAAAAAAAACAATCGCATATTGCGATAATGACATTTAATATACCAATTTTCGTAAATAGCGGTAATATACAAATACAGATTACTCGTATTCATTATTCAACTACTAATAATAAGGAGTTGTTTCATCGATCGATCGATTTATTTAATTAAAGAGCACACCTCATATGATATTTAGAATTAAACGTCAATCACAGCCTATCCAAAATATTTTTCGGCCTCGCTTGCTGTATATCTTTGAGAAGGGAATAATATTACCTAAAAACAGGGAAACTCGAATAGGGTTTTGTGTTTTGAAGAAGTACCTAGTATCTCCTCATTGATTCGACTAAGATATATACAATCTTTCGTATATTGACATTTTTTTCTCAATTTGTCCAATGAACTATACACTTTTTTCCGTACAAATGATTAATCTAGCAATAAATATTAGATCGCTCCAAATCATCTAACTGTAATTATGTGAAACTATCGATTCACACGCAACATATACATCTGATCGAGGTATACATTGTACAGACATAGATGAAAAATGCGAGAACGCGTATCGCAGTTGATCGATTAAGATTAAAGATACACTTCTCGCGTCGTCGAAAACCAAATTAAAAATCCGAATGCTACAAATGTTCCTTATTGAGTTCGTGCGAGTTTTCTCAATTTACAGTAGCTGCTGTAACTGGAGGTTGTACTTTCTGATGCACAACTTGCAATAAATTATCGCAGCAACTGTCTTTCGTCAGATTCAAACCTTTTGATCTTTGACAAGTTGACAAATTTTCAGAATTTGACGAGAGTTCCGTATCGTTTTCTCCTTTGCTTTGATGACGAATATTATACTGACAAGGACTTGTGTGTCGGTGAAGTCGAGAGAAACAATCACTACAAACTCTCACAGGATTATATAGTTGTTCGTTAGGAAGTGGTGTTGAATTCTCAGAACAATCCGCACAAAAGATTTTGCCACAGCATCTACGATAAAGAAGCAAATAATTCTATTTTAAACTTATATTCTCATATTTATTCTACACCTTTATTCTATACCTGGTTATATTATACAACTATTTTATTCAAAGAAATTATTATAAACAATGATTACGATGTTACAAATGACATTGGTCTGCGTGCCGCATACCTGCAATGATGCTTACGTCGTCCCAACCAAAATTCTGTATCACATCCCATGCATCGATTTACAGCATGATCTGGTACCCAAAGAGTAGGAGCAGGACCTAATTCTTCCACTGCTTCCCATGACATGTCCGATGGTAATGATTCTCCATGATCGCCAGTACTTCCAACTGAATCGGGTAATGATCCCTGAAATAAATAATTATAGTGTTCGGATATTTTTTCTTCTAATTTTTTCTTTTTTTTTCAGACTTTTTCTTTTTTTCTTTCTTTCTTTTATATATATATATATATATATATATATATATATATATACGTGCAAATATCTCATGATTAGTAAAATTATATTCTTATTTTTAATAATGAAATTAAAGTTTAATTCCAATCACTTTAAATAATTCAACTCACGATATCATCAACGCGATCAGTTTCTGCGTTATGATTACAAACTTGTTTGATCAAAGCCATTCTTGTTGTGTGTAATTCCTTCCTTAATGCTTCTTCCTTCAACTAAAAAAATAATAAAAAAAGAAAGAAAAAGGAAATATAATCATCCAACTCTAAATTTCTTCTTATTAGTGAACATTTGTGTTCAACTAATTAAAATTAGTACCTTGTGTTCCATGATAATCTGTTGCACACGCATCTGAACGTCGCAATGTATAACTGGAAGACCATCAACATCATCCAATCTATCAGGATTATCTGGTATTATGTCTTGGTAAATTGGTGAAGCTGGACAAATGCTACTAGGTGTTCTCGAAATTTGCGGCGCACTAATATCACTAACATCACTACCCTCATTATGATTATGATTATAATTTCGATTACAAGAACAAACGATACGACTGGTTGAATTGTTCTCAATCCATGGAGATACGATGTCCGGTGGTGAATTTTTCTGCGTTTTGCTGTTCAAAAATTTGCTGCGACAAATATTTTTATTATTTTTATTCAAATTCAGATTTTTGATTCTATTTTCAATTTTGAATTTCAAAATTTAAGATTGAGTATGTATGTAGATTTTAATTTATCGATTATTTAATTAATTAACTTATCAATTTTAATTCTCTACATCATGAATATATAGTTTTGATAATACTTACGTTTCTTTATCAACTGTGTCAAATAAAAACTCGCTACTGGGTATTAGCGTATCCGTTGAACTATCTACCGATGGATTTAGCGGCGAATCATTCAAAATTTGCATTGTTTTTGTATAATGTTCTACTTTGTTCAAATTCTCCATCATATTTTTCTCTACTGTATCATCAATTCTACAACTTTCTGTACAATTGTGTTTCCCTTTTTCACCCGTTTCTGTGTCGAGTGTTAATGAATCAAATTTTCTATAATAGAATTATATGAATTATACATATATTATTTCATTCATTCTGATATAAAACATATAATAAAAAAGATGAATATTAAAAATTAAACTTAATTACTTTTCCATCGAAGCGCTTGGATCACTAAGTCGACGATGAAGATAGGCCGTATGATCAGGGGTGTGCATAAGATCGCCATATGAACGAGTTTTAGTCATTTGACCTTGAGGTTCTTCATTCTCAGCACCTTCAATATCTATCATTGTTACTTTCTGTTTATCATCTCTCATGCCAAGAGGACATTCCATAGAACCTAAATATACTTCGGACCATAAAACAAGATCACGGACATTACAACTTGGCCATAGTACCTAGCAAATAAAAAAATTTTCTATAAAATGTTTTAAAATATGGAATATATCTATTATTACTACTATTTTATTATATTATTAAAATATTTATTATATTATAAATCTTACATGAAAATATCAAACTGTCTAAATAATTGATAATAAATTTATCGTATATATATATATATATATGACGAAAAATATCTTACTTGATTTTTTAAAGGAGAATACAAATGATTTACAAATGAACTAGTATTTAAAAAACGCCAAACAGAAAATGTACGTTCCCGTATTCTTAATTGTAATCTTTCTTGCATTGTATTACAAAGAAATGTGCCAAAAAGCTGAGAATATGTATGCTGTGCAAGTTTTACCTAAAATGGATTAATATAATTAATTGAACTAATATTTTAAAACAGATATATATGAATTTATGGCTATTTACAAGGTATGCAGAGGACATTTGAAAACTGCACTTGAATTGTAAAATTAATTGATGTACACAATCGAGCCATTGTAAAAATACTGGACATCGTTCATTCGGATCTTCACAGCCTACCGTTTGCCCACAACGATCCGCAAATTTATGTCCAAAGTCTAACCATTCTCTCTCACATAAAATTTGGAATCCCTAGTAATGATAAAATGAAATAACGAAATGATTATTAATTATAAATTAATAACAAGAAAGAAAAAATACCTTTGGCATACCTCCATAGTTCGATAATAAGGATCAAGAAGAATTTGCGCTAGAGCAACAATCTGAGGCGTTCTATCCCAACCATCGCTACAATGTACTAATACCGGTCGGCCATCCCTTTCTATTGCTGATGCTACAGTTACTGCAGCACGTAATAATCCAGACATATGTTGTAACCAACGTGTTCCTTCCAATAGACTGAGCCAACTATACAAATTGAAGTATATATATATATATATATATATATATATATATATATATATATATATATATATATATATATATATATATTTAATTCAAATAGTAAATATTATTACCATAATAAAAAGAAAAGATAAATATATGAAATATTTACTTAGGTTGATCTGCATCTGATGCACAAAGTTGTCTCACTGCATGAAAACTTTTTCGTATCGAATGAATATTTGGTAAATTCATGAATTGTATATCACAACTTGGATAATATCCAGGATATTCGTAACCACCTCCGCGTGCTCTATTAGCAAAAGCAGTTGAATATGACCTAGCATCCACGATTAAAACTTTCTGTAAACAACATAAATTATTAATTCGCTAAAGATCAAATTAATTTTAAATATTTATATATTCGATACTCACTTTCGTTCTATTTGTCGTGACATTATCATCGCCAGAATCAGGGTAAATGCTAGACGAATCCGATTTACCTTTATCGTAGGAACATGCATCCGAAAGACCTTGCAAAAGCATTTCATCTTCCGGATTTCGCCAACCGAGCCATCCAACTTCCGGTTGACTGCTTCGTGCTATTACCGCACCATTATTTACATGCCTTTGAAATTATAAAAGACAAATGTGATATATTATAAAATGAATAATCATATCATCATGAATATTTTTTTTGCTCTTTATTTCTTTATTTTTTTAAGTACCTCCAAACAACGACAGGAATTCGTCGAAAACTTCTGTATTCTGCTCCAGCCTTGAGTTTATCATCAGGAACACAAGAAGGAACTAGAAGTAATGGTGGATAGGACGGGCATACGCGATAATCTTTATTGATTTGACTTATACGCCATGTAGTATGTAAATTAAATTTTAGTCGTTCTACCTAAGAAATAAACAAAATAATTAAATTATATTTAAATTGTATTTTAGCCATGTTTGTTTTTTTATTAATTACTTACTTCTGAATTAAAGGTAGCACTATATGATGTATTATCTTTTCCTAATTTAAAATTTTCTTTGCCTTCTTCCATAGACCAAGCATAATATGCAAAAGCAAATATATCTTCTACACTCTTTCGAGGATAAGTTACCTTATGTAATCGCTTGAACCATTCCAAACAATGTTCATTTGTAGCAAAAACACAACTGAAAATATTAAATTGTATTATGATAAAAAATATTATAAACTTTAACAAAATAATAAAATGTTATACCTTAGTGAACGAGCATCCTTGCAAGCAATATGCAAGAAAAAAAGTTCTTTAACTTCTAACTGCTCTATTAAACCCAATGGAATATTGTAACATGCCTGACTTAATTGTAAATAGAGTCTGTAATTAGAAAGAGCCAATACTCCATCCGATGTACGTCCAAGTGCTACAATATTTTCTCCACTCAAAGGTGTAAATGGAACTGTAAGTGTTTGATCCTCGCATTCAAAATGTGTATGCTTTGGAAATAATTCCGAAGCATGTAAATGGCAAATGGATTGCAAACTTGTTGGTTCTTCAGAATTCTCCATCTCCTCTCTATGTGACACATCATATATAAACTTGAATCTCCTTCTTGAACATGAAAAGTTCTTATTGCGAATTATAGATTATATTGGAATATTCTAACTTTCATAACTATTTAATAAACTGATCATTTATTAATAATTTATTAATAATATTTTTATATATATATTTTACATAAACATTATATAATTCATAATATCGTTACGCCTAAATTATACACATTTCTTATAAATTTTAATGAAAGCAAATAAATAATCATAAAAATAAGTTATCAAAAATTTTTAATATTATATATATTTTATCGATTGATAAATACATATCATTTAAATCACGATTAAACATCAAATTCCATAAATCTATTCGAAATAAGATGATACGCAAGTAAACGAGATATCGATATAACATACGCTAAAGTGCTTATGTTTATTATCGCTTATTGATTTGTGTCATTTTAAAAATGTCATATATAAAAATATATTGATGAAATAAAAATGTATGCAATATGTACAAAACAATGTTTTGTTTTTATGGGTTATCCGTTTTGTTTCAAAACAAAAATATTTACAAAAATGCAAAAAAAAATGTATCATTCTTTATTGAGTATTAATCATTTAAATATACTTAAATATTATAACCAAAAGAATAAAATTTAAAAAATTTAAGAATATATCAGACTAATAAACATTTAAATTGACATACATATGCATATTCGTGTTTGTTGAAGATTGATAATGCTACAAACTGCCACAAAATGTTTCAATTACAATTATCAAATAAAATAGAATAAAAACATTTTATATAAAAGAAATTAAGAAAATATTAAAAGATAAAAACATTTTCAAATAAAACGGCCGGATGTTTTTCACATGTTCTTTTTTTCATAAATAATAATAAACTAAAAATAACAAGTTTATAATATAAGTAATAGTGATGATGTCTTACCTTGAATTGCGAAGTTTCTTCGCGATGGACGATATCCAATCGTTTTAATATTTCATACAAAATCCATGAATAATCGTTTATACAAGGAGTACAATGTAGACATTATTAAATTAAAAAAGAAAGCCCTTTTCCACATGGGAAAAAATATAACTATTTTGATTCCAAGAAAAACAAGTACTTAAGTATTTTAAATTTTTCTTAAAAGATACGTAGCTTACGGGATAAACGATTCTCTTAGTCTTATATGAACTCAATCCAAATGCGATCACTTTTCGTTACGACAATTCAGGAGAATAATCAGCATCACAAAGAACGATCTCCATTAATTAAACTGTTTGTTTATTTTTTTTCTTAACATTCACTAAATAACGGTTTTATGAAGAATTCATTTTCTGATTAATTTTTTTAAAAGACACTCGTTCTACTCGATGTGAGAGTTAGAATGACAGATTAATCTATATACAAATTAAGCTGTTTTTCCACTATTCGGTATACTTCTTATTGGTTATTTTCAACGTAAGAATTTTTTCTTAAAATCAATTTATCATTTATCATAATACAAAAAACTATTTTCTATTTTTAAGAATCAATAAAATGTAGATAATATAAAACTCTGGTCGAGTAATTGATATATTGAATAATTTTATTATGTAAATACATATTAATAAGTTTCAATTTTATCCTCATGAAAGTACAAATAATATCACTGTGAAAATTTCTTCATAATCATTCATTGCTTTTCTCTTGTAACATAACAATCTATCTTTATAATTGTTCATGGATGTTCATAAACTTCACGAACAAAATGGAAGTCGACGCATGCGCCATTTCCATTGCTTTAATCATAAATTAGGTTTAATGGTTTTTTTTTATCGTATTATAAATTAAAAATATTTACATTCTATTTTGCGTTATTTATGAAATATAGAATAATTAGAATAAAAATGATATAATTCTATTCTTTCATGACTAATTCAAAAAGCATATACTTGATATCAACAATAAAAAATGAGATGAATGTTTATATTAAACATTAACAGGTTGCAAGTACTGCATTTTGAATAAGGTACGCAATAGCGTCATAATTACTCTTATTATTATCATATTGTTCTTTAGTGAGAATATAAAAAAATTGAATTTACGCGCACAATATGACGCATTTTAATACACCATACTTCGCGAACACAAAGCACGAGTGTTGAAAAATGACGCATCACTATGCAAAATGGAAACGAACTATTGAGAGTTGGTTGCTTTCTCATCATGCTTTCCAAAAATTTGGATTTTGCTGTAACCTCCTCTCAAAAGTTTCGTACCATCCTTGAATAACAGATAGCGGTACAAAGTTTTCTGTTGGATTTGGTGTCATTTGTGCTTGAGTCACAGAAAAACTTGAAACATAATTCAAAAAACTAGTAAGCATTTTTTGAACAAATTCTAAAAATGAGTTTGATGTAGCCTGTGTCACTGTAGCTGCTTGTTGTTCTATAGCTGCAATAGGTTCAACAGAAACCCCTATTTGTGCTACATGTGAAATTTTCCCAACTCCAAAAATTCCTAAATTGCTATTTTCAAACTCATGATTCTTCTTTAAGTTTGATATTTTGAATATAGCAGATGGTTTAGCATTTGAGATATATCCAAGGAACTGCCAGTTAGGTGGAGCAGTTGGATCTGGCCAACTGAAATATACTATAAAAATGAATTCTTAGAATATCATTAATATCATATTTATATAATTTATATAATTATGTAATATTATAATATACCTGCACCACCTGTACCATCAGGAAATGGTATAGTACCTGTGAGAAATACCACAATATGATTTATATTATCTGCATCAGGTACTGTTATTAAAAACTGGTTTTCTCCTATCTGCTGAAAATCCGTTTGTACCTAAAAAAAAATTTAATTTACAATAAATTTAATATACAATTACATATTATACATACATTTTACACAATTCAGGATTATTGATTGAAATTTAAAAAAGATTAAAATTTTTCGACATTATATTTCATATGTTCGATTAGATGCTCGTGTCAAACTGACGATGGGGATAGGATAAGGTAGGGGCATTACTGAAAGGTAACAAAAACAAGATACGAAACAAAATCACATAATATATAAAGAATAATAAATTAGAAAAAAATAATAAAATGCGCCTTAAACAGGAAAATTGATATATTTATAATTAAATAATATATTTGACAGCTTAATATCGAAAATGAAATACAATGTCGATATTTATTATTATAAAATTTTAATACTTACGAGTCGACCAGATACAATTATACCAAGCATCTTTATGTCGAATCTAGATCATTCTACCGCCTTCTATTTATCAGGTTATACCAGTAAATGTACGGTAAATACAAGACGTCGTGTCTCCATCCAAACATTTACAACTATGAGAATGGTGTTTATCACGATTTATACAACTATGTAGAGAGCAGAAACTAAAATAAAATTAGCGATTGCAAATAAAGCAGCATTTTTATGAATACATATTAAACTTAATAGGAATAATTTTCCTCAAAATTTTTAAATCAAAATAGAAATAAATAAAAAATATTTTATTAATCAATTTACTTACTTACTCAATTATTTTCTTTTTTCTATTTTATATTTCTTTATAAAAAAATTTTTAACCGATATATATAATAGATAAATATATAATAAATTCTAATTCAGTTGAAATATAGCAATTTACCACCTGTTGTTCAAGATTAATATTAAACTACAATTTAATAAATTTCTTAAGTATTTTAATAAATTTTATATATTTTATTTTTCATATTTTTATTTTTTCTTTTCTATATATTTTAAAATTAAATTTTGAAAAACTATATTTTTAAAATTTTCATTTTTTCAAAATTTACATATTACGCACGATTCACAATTATTTTATTTACATATACTATATCGAAACATTTTCCTTACTTTCGTATACTTGATTCATATTATATAAATCTAAATAGTAATGTTTTTTTAAGTATATTTTTTGATTTTATAAAAATAAATAATATACATAAAAAATATAAAAATTATTGAAAATGTTCATTCATATTGAAGAAAATTTTCTTACTCTGGTTGAATCATTTTTCTATAGTAAAATTCTTCATATCAAGCATAGTAAAGAATCAGTTTTATAAATTATTTTTTATTCTCTGCATGAATCTGTGTAAATAAAATAAATGAAAATGAATTAAAAAGAAATTATTAATCGTATATTTATAACATATTTACAGTGAATGTGATTTTTTTTAGAAAAAAGAAAAATTAAATAAATATATATGTAAAATGAAATGTACGTAAGTAACATGTGTAACATAAATCAATGACGTCAATAATTTCCTAAAATGAATCTTTTAATCTTAAACTTGATGACGAATTATTAAGAAAAACTTGTTTTTGATCATACTATTATTGTGTTCCTATTATTATTCGATTATTATGTTGAACTATAGTGAAAAGTAAGATTTATGCTAAAATATGATTTGTAATAATTAAAAATATTCGGAATGTTGTAAGTTAAAAACAAAATAAAAGAAAATTCTTGGATGAATTGCCATGGCGATGACAGTGATAGTGAGAGCAAACCTCTACGAACTTCGCTGTGTGTGACATCACTCTTCATTGTTGGAGGTTTACGTCATTCTCGAGTCTGGTCCTAAGTCGGTGCGCGCGACCTACAGTAGTATATACACGCGTACAGACTAGTGGCGGGAAGTGATAGAGACGAAAAAGGCAAAAAACATAAATTATTATTGTAATTAAGTGAAATATATTAAACGTTTCGTTTTTCATTAAAATAAAATCATTATTTGCCTATAGTGACTTCTTTTTTTGAATCAAAAATTGGAAACTATTAAACTTATAAGTAAGAAAAGGAGAAAGGATACTGTGCCGATGGAATGGAGGAGTGAGGGTAACTAATTGTAAGAAGAATAGAGAGGAAAGGGTGAAAGAAAAAGGAAAGAAGGTGTATGAGATAGAAAAGGAACATGATATGAAGCGCGACGTTTAACAGTGGTAGCGCTGATTTGTGATTTCATCAACGATTATTGATTTCGAGGGAACTTAATCTGAATCGAGTGTAGTGCTTTCGAACTGTAGAGTATTTTTCGCGCGGCAATAATATTACGCGCGATATCACTGATATCAAAAGAATATTCACGAGTATGTAATTTATTTGTGATTTGTCCACAGCAGTGCCTCTTTGACGACGCGCTCTTACATTTTAAATATAACGGTGTATAAATAAGTATGAGCAATAGCGGGAGTGTACTATCAGATCTCTCATTGTTGATTTTTCCAGAGAATCGCAGTTTGATTACCGCGTTTTTTTATTCAGATTTGAGACTTATAAATGAATGCACATGAAATGCAGTCGAAATCAATGTTTTTCCCTTTGAAGTTTACCACATATGTTTTTTATGCGTGGGCATGCAGCACCGAACTATCATCAAGGTTAGTGTGCCTGACAGGTTCTCCATCGCCTTGCAAACTTACGCTAGTTCTCAATGGGTAGCAGTGAATAGCTGTAGTAGGTAATTAAATAGTGTACTTTAACGTGTATATTTATTAATAATAAAAATAACATTATAAATGTTTCGAATATATATATTGTTATCATAATGACTATGATCTTCTTTATACTTATATCTCTATTTACAAAGATGTAAAACAAATATCAATATTTTTCTTTCTGTTCATTATATAGTTTGTAATTATAACATACTATAAAGAAGAAAATAAAAAAAAAATAATAATAATAATCTTTTTTTTAAATAGGAAAATTCAAAATTCTTCTCTGTTGAATGATTAAGAGATAAATATATCAAATAGGCATAGATTCTTTGCCTAACTCATATTATTTTGTACAATGAAATCTTTCTGTATATCTGTTCAAGTTTATAACAACAGATATCGACAAAATCTATGTAAGTATAATTAACAAAAATATATTTATTATTATATCTTAATAATTTTAATATAAAAATTATATTTTGAATTAAAAAATTTCACTAATGAAAATATAATTTTATTTCAGGGAAAAAAAACATACGTAATGTTGTCACTTGTATACTGGATACACATACACAAAGAGTGGCGACTTACTAAAAATTATCTGATTATTGGTCCTCATGCTTATATAATGCTCCAAGAATTTTATATTTTTATCATTGAATTGGCACGTTTGTGCAAAAAAAGGTAATGTAAATTTTTTTTTTATTGTTGCTTTATTTATTATGCAACAAAACTGAATAAATATGTTACAGGCTTAAAATAATAAACAGTTGGTTATAATTAATGAAAGGAATAGTTTTTCACAATGCAGCGTAACATGTTTTTCCTTGTTGCAAAAGGATTTGATACTTGGAAGTATGTTTAGCAGTACAATATTACATACATTAAGTTAATTGGTAATAAAATGATTTTAATATTACCACACTCTAACCAAAATCAATTCAACTTTTATCTATTATTTATTATTTGAAATTAACAACTTTTAAATAGTTGGATATATAAAAAATGAATGTATATATGTGTATGTATATATATATATATATATATCGAATCCTCTTGCAAATCAGATAAAGATTGATATGTTCGCAGTTTGAGTGTGATAATACTGCTTTAAATCATAAACTGTTAGTCTCATGAAATTATGATTAATTTATGTACATCTTATTTCAGAACAGCCGCTTCTATGAATGCTACTCATTTGTTACACTGTGATGGAAAAGATATTAACAATAAAAGTGCTTCAAGTAAGTATATTTTAGACATATTCATTTTTCCACATATCAATATACATTATAGCGTTTATTTTTGCAGGTAGAATGGCATGTGAGGTATTTCTGGGTGGATCTTGTAATCCAACCACATGGAGATCAGAAATAGCGATACCAACTTTACAAAAACTCGGAATTACTTATTACAATCCCGTATGTAACTATCGATATACGTTTTATCTTGATTTATCTGTTGTTAATAATTGTTAATATAATTATAAATAATGTATTTCAGCAAGTATCACAATGGGGACCAGAATTGATAGCGCAAGAATATGAAGCAAAACAAACGGCGAAAGTATTACTGTTTGTAATCGATAATCAAACACGCAATAGTGCAGGCATCATTGAAGCAGCTCAGTTGGCAGCTACGCGCCGCGAATCTTTAATCCTTGTTATTTATCCATATCGTCAAGGTCAAACGATACTTGGCGAAACTGTATCTATTCAGTAAGTCCATTTTTTTTGGTTCTATATTTTTGGATCCTATAAATTAATGTTAATACTTGTACAACAAACGTTAATTCTTTAGAGAATATTGTGACCTGATGAATGGTTTGCTAGTACTTCAGTATCTAATGGAGAAACAGAGGATACCAATATTCGAAAGTGTATCTGTTGCACTGAATTGTACATCTAAGGTATATATATACATATATCATTTTCAGAAAATGTGATTTACAATTAGTGATTAATTAATTTCTGAACCTTCCATGTAATATATATATATTTTATTATATATTTTATAATATATATAATATAAAATAGAATTAAGATATAGATGATTGTTTTTTGTGATATTTCATGAGTAAAATTGTTTTTATTATTATTATTTATAAATCCTCTACTTTTATCATAGGTGCTACGTGAGGAAATTAATGTGCAAGATCTGCATTCCGAAGATGGCATTAGACCAATTAAAATATCATTCAATCAAAATGGAATAGATTTAGTGTAAGAGTTTTTTTGTTGAAACTATATATATTTATGTAAATAAAATAGTTAAATACTCAATTTTAATTTTATTAGTATACTCAGAGAGATTTTCAAGTCTATGGATATGAGTGACAGTGGAAGTATAAACTTAGAAGAAGTAAGTTTAGCTGATAATGTAAAATTATGATCTGTAATAAGTAATTTTCCTTGTTTAAAATAAGTAATTCGTTTTTTTTCTTTGTCCAAAAAAATATGAAAACAAGAAGCGATAAACCTTATTTCTTCGGAATTGATAGAGTGAGAAAACACGTTATTCTATTATTTTTTTGAAGAATAATATTTATTGAGTTTATTATTTTATAATTTAAATTTATCTCGATTTCCTTATTTTATTCGAGAACAAAGTCAAGTCGAATAATATACTTGATCCATAATAAACAATTAGTCAATTTCGAGTGAATTGCTTATTTCGAAATCAACCTATACAATTTATGTAAAAAAAAAAATATAGATTGCATAAAAAAGTATATATTTTGTACATTTAGTTTGCATTTTTGATTTTGTAGGCTTGGATAGCATTACAATCGAGCGTTAAGTGCAATGTATCATCAATGTCGGAACTTCTTAGTATCGTGAATAAATCTGGTAATAAATTTTTATATTTATATAATAAAATTCGATTGTATATATTTATATATGCTATTATTTGTTTATTGTATTATTATTTAATCATACATATATTTATCACATATGATAGCAATGAAAACGGAAGAACATATTGATATTTTCTTTATTTGTTTTTATGTTTGTTTTCAGAAACTTATAGGTCATCGATAGATGATGGATTTTTGACCAAAAGGGATCCAACAGAATTGCGGATAAACTTTGAACAATTTTGTGCCTTAGCTACTGAATCATCGTGGAGGATGAAAAGCAACGGCGTCTCTTGTGAAAGTGAGATACCTTCAGTTTGGAGTATATTATGTAGGAAGGCAACGAAATTTCTTCGCAGAGCTATCGTGCAACCTTTTAATCGTTTCTTAGGTATTTCTTATTCTCAAAAATTTCCCACGACCTGTAGTAGTGTTTGTATTGTTAGCGTGTATGAACTAGCAAACAGGTTGTTAAAGACGTTCGTGCCTCGATTAATTGTTCACGAAAGCGTTCGAGCAGTCGAGTGTACGATTCGTTCGACCGTTCAACTTTTTAGATTGGACCAATTTCTTCGTGCCAGAATCCGAGAAGAGAGACTTGTACATTGGAGTAATCGGTAAAGATCAGTTTTGGTTAGAAACAACCGCCATACCCTCGATCGAGTGAGCATTCGAGATGTAACGTTCTTTCAATTATTGCCATTTCGACAATATCGTTGTAAGTTTACATGTAAATTATTTATCATTCTAGATCTATTGGATTATCTTTATATCGATCAAGCCTGAATGAGTACAACGTAAGAGTGTTGCCACAAGAATTGCAGAGAATGAAAAATTCGCGGTTAATATTATTAATTGTACCGCAACATTCACGTGGTATCACTATAATGGCATTGGCAGCTCACCTCATTGGATTACGCGCAAAATTAGTCCTATGCATTCAAATGCTTCCCGAAGACTGCGTAGTTTCTGGTGAAAAGGTAAATATTTTTGTATGTTTTATATGAAATATCTTTAAGAAATTAATTAACAAGACTTAACAGATAATCCTAAAAATAATTTTAAAAACAACAAGCAACTTTTTCCTTTGTAAATTTTCATTTTGACTGATTTTGTTTCAAGTTATTAATGAAAAAAACTTAAATCATTAAGCCCAATTGTAAAGAAATTATGTGTATCAATACTTTTTTGACTATTATATCAGATATATTGAACTTGGCGATTAATCGATGATTTATTACATAACGTTATCATTAAAACGCAATAGCTTTAATGTTTTTCGTTAATAACTTATTAACAAAGTCAAAAATTCACAAAGAAAAATATTAAAATGAAATTATCAGTTAAGCTTTGTCGATCAATTTTTGGAACAGTATAAATACCATATTTTATATAGATATATTATCATATATTAAAAAAATATACAAGAATGTTTTTTTGTTCATATCCCTTAATTTTTTCATTAAAAAAATTCTATATATATTATTATATAAAATAACTAATAAATTTTCTTTTTAGCTAACTGAACAAGGCATAAAAGACTACAATCGGGGAAGAATGTACCTGTCGGACTATGCGTCGCGCGAAGGTGTACCTGTTTTTCAGAATATCGTAGATGCTTTGCAACATGCGATACAACTAGTTCAACATCTCTGATTTTCTTCTTATTCCGATTCTTCTTTCTTTTTTCTTTTTGATTTTACACTCAACCCCTTCCGTCCTTTCCTTACTCCTACTCTTCTTCATCTATGACTCCTATCTATTTTTTTTATTATTATATTTTTTTTTTTTTTTTTTTTTTTTTTGATATGAGTAAATGTTTCAATTCACCAATTAATTTATTTTTACTGTTAGCAATAATGTTCAACTACTAATCGAATGAATGAAAAATAAAATTGTGCTTGTTTCCGATTAGATTCCAATTAGGTAAAGAAAATATGGTATTAAATCCACAATAAATATAGTGTTTTACATGAATTTAAGAATATATTAGATGAAAAAAGGAATAGTATTATCTCGATCTGTTGGAATTGCGAAATATTTCATATAACGGATCGTTCCATTTTCATAAAGTTGCTCGTATCGAGTCGGTTACAGTAAAGTAATTTGAATTTCAGTGAAATTTCTTATGGTAGTTGAACATAGATTTTATAGTGATTCAATTCAATAATTTTGTAACCATTTGGTAACTGGTTGAGGATTGATATACGTGTATTGTATATAGATTATTAGCTGTTTCTAACGATCTAATGATAATTAATTTGAAATTTATTAAAAAAAGAATGCATGAGAATGCGTGGAAGAAATTTGATAGGCAAAATGTGTGGATAAAAGACGCGTACCTGTGAGTAAATAAAAAATTTTATTTAGCTACTTTGTATTATATCATATGCTGTGACGTGTAATACGGTTTATCCGTGAATAACAGAAATTATGAAAATATTATATTTCTAGAATTTAATCTATGTACGACAAAGATGCAGGACAAACAAATTTTTAGCTATATGTAAAATATCTTAAACTCATTTGACATTCGTTAGAACAATTTAAACTGCTCGACGCATTCTCTTCTCTTTTTCCTTTTCTTCTTTTTAATCTTTTTTAATCACTTAATCCTCTTCCTCTATTTTTCATTCACTCATTCATTTTACACTTTCTGCTGTTTTTATAACTTAATCAATATTTTCTTTGTACAATAAAAAAAATTGTTTTTATTTGTAATATTCGTTTCATCTAAATAAGTAGATAGTGTAACGAGTTTCGAAATTCGAAAATAAGAGAAAGAAATCGGAGAATTGATGAAAAACATTATTGTGAAAAAATTTACGATTCTTATTTATTATAGTCTTGTGCAATCTTTCTTTTATGGATTATTTTCGAACAAAATAATAACGATAAATACTTTTTAAGGAAAGCAAGACTGGTACCATAGTTGGCAAAAACAAAGGTGTATATACAGCATATCTGAAATCAAAGAGAAAGAAATAAAATGAAAAAGACAATGAAGATTAGGATAGTATGATAAATATTTCGTGTGAATAAAGATAATATTACTTTTGATCTGCAGGGAAATACAACAAAGCAAAAAGTGTTGGATCGGAAAATGCTGCTTCTGCGGTAATGAATGCTTCTTTGCTCAATAAGAAACCTGTAGCTAGATCGCCCTGTGTTAATTGTTGAGCTGATTTTTCCACTAAACTCAAGGCCGTTTTTATTCTATTTCCTACAATATCTGTGATCACAATGTTACCAATTTCTTGAAGAAGTCGAGCAAGTGATTGCAAGGTCAATTTTGCTGATGTTAATTGCTCAATCGTGCGTACACGTAGCAATGCATCAACTTCCCAATTATGTAGTTTCAATCCTGGTAAAGGAACAATGGTAACACCATTCAAAAATTTCTAAAAAAAATTAAAATTATGAAACTATCAGAAACTATCATGATTTTTTTTCTACCATTATTTACTTGTATCATTACATCATAGATAAGTCAGTAATAAAAAAATAAAAGAAACCTATAAAAATAGAGAAAGCAAGAATAATTACCGGCTCGGGAATACCTAAGAGAAGTTTCAATTGCGTAAGAAATGTTCCAACAACTATAGTCTGTTCAGGAACAATGGTAACTAATTCATCAGATTTCACAGTCATACAAGTTTCCACGGGTGGATTGATTAATATTACACCACCCCACCTGTTCCAGGGAAAAAAATGACAAACGCAATATTGTCAATGAAAGTAAAAGGTCGTTTTATTTCCAAGATTTTCGAAATTGATGAATTTTGCATTTACCTTGGAGAAAGAAATGCTTCAACGTTAGCGTTAATTTTTGATCGATGACCAGAACGTGTGTAAATATACAATGGAGCATTATCGCAAGGAACAACATAGATGACGAAATTGATAGTTGATCGAAGACTAACTTGCGAGGCTAAAAGAAATTTATCATTTATGTTTTATTTTTCATTTCAACAATTAAATGGAATGAAGATACGAACCTAATTTCTTTTCCAACGGCGTGATTAGTTGTGGCAAAACGTCTTCCGACAATGCAAAGTGTCTACCTAACGGACTACTATCAGGTACACGTTTCGGAGTCACGTCCAAAGGTAACAAATACAACCACTGCGATTTCACCGAAAAATTACTCAAGATTGAAACCTCATCGAGAAAGGGTTCGACATACTCTAAAAAGCAAAAAAAACTAATCTCAACAAGGAGAACGGAGAAATTTTTTTTTTTACCCACCTTCGACCATCTCGCGAAGATTCCAATCAATCTTCAATTTCTCTGGATCAGGATTAACTACAGTGATCAATATATCGTATGCCGAACTAGCAGGAAATCTTCTTCTATTCTTCTCATCTAAGCTATAAAGGGTCGGTTCGGTGAGCGCATTCTTTGTTAAAGCCAACGAATTTTCGTGCAACATCCATTCCGATAATATCTGTATCAAAGTGGAAGAGGCTGAAATAAAAACGATATCGATACGAGATTGCGGTCACGGAGGAGATTAAAGAGATTGTAAGAGAGCAATGATATATTTCAAAAGATATTTAATTGGCTGCTTACTGGTTTCGGTAGAAAAATAAATAGTTCTTTCCGAACCGACGAGAACTGCATTATTCAAGTTAGTTGTTTCAAAGAGTAAAAGTTGCCCTACGTCAACATCAAAATTGGACGCTATCTTCTCCAGTTGATGATGCGTAAATGCGAAAGTATTGGATATTACACGATAAATGATCTCTACTTGACAGATACCTGAAGACAAATTTCATAAGATAAATGAAGAGAGAGGAAAGGAAAGATGAAACAATTTTAAAATTACTCACTGGCATTTTTGAAAGCTTCTTTTATATCGTGAACCAACAATTCAGCACGATCTCGAGAAAGAGCTAGTATGATGAGTTTTGTTTTAATGTTGATTTCTAAGTTGGAAAGTTGCTCAATTCCATCATAAGGAAGAGGTACACGCGGAACTGCAGTAGTATGCCACCAAAGAGGAACTCCGATGCCCAATAACAGTACAGCAAAGGATATACTCGCGTAAACTCTATACTTTTCTGGAAATTATAATAAGCTATAGTTAAAAGAAAAAAAAAAGAAAAAAAAAAAGGAATTAAAAACAATATTCAATTTTGTATTTGCAGTTTGATATATATATATAACTTGTAATAATTATAATCGGCTATTTCAAGTAAAAAGCAGTTGTTGATGTAAGCATCGAACTTGAACGACTACGCTAGGTCAATGGTAATCGAATGTTCTCCGATTATGGTTACTAACGCTAAATTACATCATCGCGTATACAATATCTATGTATATCACGTACAGGATACAAAAACGTGCAGTGAATTTGAAATTTTTCATTCAATCCTTTTTTTCTTTTTTCTTTTGGTCATTTCCTTTCAAATGAAAATTAAAAGAAGAGAATGACAAAAAATAATGAAATTAATTAAATTAAAAAAATTATTTATAATTTTAAATACATAAGAGAAAAAAATGTAAGTCATTTTTTTTTTATAAAACGTTGTTTCAAATTCAATTCAAGAATTATAAAATTATTCAATGTCAAAAAAATAATAAGTACCATCATTTTTTTTATTATATTTAATAATTATTTCTAATTGTGATTTACTCAATGTACTCAAATCACATCATTCATATTTCTTTAAATGCCCAATTCATTTGAAAAGAAATGATTATTTAATGATTATTTAATCATAATTATTTAGTAATTTATTAAATACATCCAATATTCATTATAATATATATATATATAGCAATATTCTGTCCAATTCATTTGAAAAGAAATGATTGTTTAATGATTATTTAATCATAATTATTTAGTAATTTATTAAATACATCCAATATTCATTATAATATATATATATATATATATATATATATATATATAGCAATATTCTGTCCAATTCATTTGAAAAGAAATGATTATTTAATGATTATTTAATCATAATTATTTAGTAATTCATTAAATACATCCAATATTCGTTGTAATATATATATAGCAATATTCTGTCCAATTCATTTGAAAAGAAATGATTATTTAATGATTATTTAATCATAATTATTTAGTAATTTATTAAATACATCCAATATTCGCTATAATATATATATAGCAATATTCTGTCTATATATTATGTTCAGTTAGAATTTCGGTTACGAAGAAGCACGATAAGAATTTCGTTCTCGATGTATCGCGTATGTTCCTTTTTATGACTTAGAAAAATATAAATTTTTCTTCTATATATTTCTTCATCGATTTTTTATGAAGTAAGATAACTAACGATAAAAAATAGGGAGAGCGTATTTCGTAATACTATTATACAGTATTATGGGTGGTTACATTTTCTACAGCTATGTTTACCGGTCTATTTGAACCATAAGATGCGTCACGTAATAAACACGAGGACGAGTGATAGCATGAGCGGGATTAATTACTGGAGGGATTAAATTGATTCAAACGCCACGCGTTTATTATACTGAAATGCGTATCTTGTATTCAAATCTTGAATTTGAATTATTTTTACCAAATTGATAATAATCATAAACTCTCGTTATTTTGTTTATTCGGACAAAGATTTTGTAATATAACATATATTTTCTATATCGAGATAACACGATAATTATAAGTTTTCAATTATTATATTTTAATTTTCAATTATATATTTTTGTTTTTTTTTTTTTAATTTTTACAATGATTGCAAAAGCGAAAAAAATAAGGAAAAAATTGTATTAATTTATTTTCCATTTTATTGTCACGTTGATTTGCATTTTATAAATTATTTCTTATTCATGTCATATTTGCTATTTGCAATCTCACATTTCTACGTCTGTACAAAATTTAAATTTAATTTTATTTTTTATCTCGACGCTAGCTCGATTTTGGCCAAAATTTCATATTGAATTCAAAGCCCTAAGTATACATGCTAAACCGTGAGTGAAAATTAGAAAAAGAAAAAGAAAGAAGAAGGGGGAAAAGAAATTGATCGATTCGAAATCCGAATTCCACGTGGGTGATTGGTAAGTTTACGTTTGCAAGTAAACCTGCAATAAGAACATCGACGTACCAAGGACGAGAGACGGGGAACGATACGTTTGTCACGAGTTGTTACTTCGTTGAGTTGACTTACCAGTCGTTGGAGAACCAACCAAGTAGGCAGAGGACAAATCACGAGGTAAGTAACGAATAAAGAGCATCAATATCTGAAAAATGGGTAGGGGAGGTAGAAGAAAAAGGAGGAAGAGAACGAGAAATTGGTAGCAGCAACAGTGGCAATAAAAAAAAAAAAAAAAAAAGAAGAAGAAGAAGAAGAAGAAGAAAGAAGGAGAGAGAAAAAAGAAAGAAGAAGCAGAAGCGACCGCTGCCGAGTAAGAGAAAGAGATCTAAAGGAGAGGGGTGATAGTTTAATCACCAGTGGTCCGATTATGCGTGCCTAAGCTGAACTGAGCAGTGGTATAAAAGTTCGTGCAACGATCGAGAACTCGATTCGGAAGTCTCTTGGTGAGATCCGTTCTTGAAACAGTATACGAAAATATGCATATACGGGAGGCAATGATCATACAACAATATATACGGTACAACTTGTAATACGATGGTTCAAAACCCAGTATGCAAAGCGTTTATCGTTCAGATATACGATATCGATTTGATCGGTTCCGATCAAGTATTATACTAGTATTATACAGTACAATACTTAACTTCCAAATAATTGATATTCGATATTCGTTGATCGATTAACGATTATTTGTTTAAAATCATCCATACAAAATATTCATATAAATTTTAAAACAAATGTTGAAGAAATCTTATTTTTTCGCGGTTTATAATTTTATTTAGATTAGAATTTCACGATATCGATATATCGATATATCGGTATAAGTTCGATATATTGATTGTTTTAGAATCGAATGTACTTATATCGTTGAGTTTATTGCCAATTCGATGTCAGACAAAACGTAAGCTTTGTAACCAACACGATAAAAAAAGGCGATCTCGAATATTCTGGTGGCAATATAAGGATATATGTACAAAGAATTGAATGTACGGATCAATTCATATCATATTCAATTCGAATATGATATAACATATGTTATTTCGTACGCAAAGACTCGATATAGTGATAGAAGTATACCGAAAATATTATACCGGTTCATCGATATCATACAAAGCTATTGACAAAAGTATTCTTTTTTGTCGAAATCACTATTTTTAATTCAAAAAAGAAAAAAACACATAAAAAAGACTACGATTATTGTATTGAAAGAGCAATTTCATTTTGTTAATATGATTTTCAAAGAAGAATGCAACGCCATGTAATTATTTCATTAAGATATAGGCAAAATAAATTATGAAACAATAGAAGATTAAATTTGTTTAAAAAAAAAACGCAAGCATGTGTATATAATGCAGAATAATTAGTAACAATTAGAATATAAGGAAAAACTTGTATACGATTATGAAAATAGTAAAATGGTCGACAGGGTTAGATGACCCATTGTGCAAGACCTTCGAGGTCAATCTCGTTCAGTGTCACTTAGTGAAATTATTTAGCCTGTAATCCGAGCACACGATACAAATGGGACCAGAAAGGAGGACAAAGGTAACGGGCAAAGAATAATAAAGTTGCGCAATTCTTTGTATCATCGTGTGCCAATTCGATCATAAAAAATCCATACTTAATTTCGATTGCCAATCTAACAGATATTTAATGTTATATTGTTCAATAATAAGGAATGAATGTTGGAATATTCAAACACAATTATCGTTCGATCATTATTTCAAATTAACGATTATTGTATGATACGTCATGACATAAATCAACGTTTCTTTGCAACGTTTTTTTTTTCCTGGGTAAAAAATTACTCGTACAGAACCATATATCTCGCTTTTTTTTTTCTAGGTACATGGCTTTTGGCTAGACAAAAAACAATGGCCACACAATCTGTTGATCCATATCCAATTACCACAGATTCTACAAACAGGAGGTACATATTTTTTTTATATTGTAATTAAAGTTTATGTAAAGAAATAAAGAAATGTATAGAAATTATATACTCATTGATTCATGGTCAGTTTAATGAACTATTATTATATCTATGAAGTTTTAATATATAAAAATGATTATAATAATTATTATTATTGCGGATGATGTATTTAAAACTTGAATGTATAAAAACAAAAAACATAGGACATGCAAAAAGACAAGATATTTAGAATATTAGACACATATGTATTATAATATATTATAATATATTATAATATATTATAATATATTATAATATTTGAAAAATAAAGCAAATTCTAGTCTAATTCTATTAATTCTATTTATTTTATTAAAGCTAATTCTCTGTTTTTTTAGTCATATTCATAAAAATTTTACTTTAAGTAAAAAAAATACACAATTTAATAATAATTAAAGAATAATATATGACTTTGTGATAAAATAATCGATTAATTAATATCAATCATCCTAATGTTTTTTTTATTTACGTTTTTTTCCTTTTTATTATTTCCAATCTTCCCTTCATCTTTATTCATTCATCAATGTATTCTTGATGTATTCTTTATTTTTGGTTGATATGATTGTTTCAGAAAGACCGACAATTGTGGTAAACTGTTGATACAATTTCTCTTAATTTATTGGAAATCGTTTGTAATCATACTATGGCCACTGATTCTATTGCCCATTTTTATCATTGAAACTACCGAGGTTCGTTCTTCTTTTTTCCAATCTTCTTTCAGTTCTCTTTTTTTTTCTTTTTTTTAAATTTGTTTCTACGTTATTCATTATATTTAGCATTTTTTTCTTCACTTTTTCATTTGATCATTATATCGTATAATGTACATCTATTCATTATCGTGCATTATAATACGAAAAGGATTATGTATTGATTGGATGCAGGTAAAAGCGATGAGATGTTTATACGTGATTGGTTTGATGGCAATGTTCTGGATGACCGAAGTACTTCCTTTACCAATCACAGGTTTAATTCCTATTTTTCTTTACCCATTGATGGGCATAATGAGCACTGGTGATACTTGTATGTGTTATATGAATGATACTACAATGATGTTTATTGGTAGTATGGTGATTGCGATCGTTATTGAAAATTCTGGCCTACATATACGTATCGCGCTATTGATCATTAAACTGATTGGTTGCAGTCATCGAAGGTAATTTAAAATGACTGACATAGTCTAAATGTTTTCAATAATCTTTCATTTGGTCTTTAAATCTTATCATATTATCAATTTTTCTTATATATCTGTATGTATAAAATAATAATAATTATAATATTTATATATATATATTTTATTATATAGGATCTTGTAGTCTACTATCGTTGTGTCTATTATCTGTTATTAATATAAATGGAAAATGAAAAAATAATTTGAAAATATAAAATAAATTTTTTCATTTCAAAATTTGTTTTCGAAAAAATTTGAAAATTCATCAATTACATGATTATATATATTTATTATATAATATAATTAAATATTTTTGATAGTATATATTCAAACTTGATTTTCTTTAAAAATTTTATTTTATATTTATTTTTATATATTATATATATAGAATTATCTATTGATTATTTATATTTAATCGAGAAATAACCAATTATACTTGAAAAATTTTCAAACTTGTTTTATTCGAAAACGAAGTTTCAAGTAAAAAAATTTTATTCTATTTTCGAATTATTTTTTCACATAAAATCATTTCTGATTATACTAGTTATAAAATGTTATTACCATATATAAATCAAAATAAAATGTATTTATAATTGTAATACCATATTACACATTTATAAGCTATGTCATCTTTAGATTAACACTGGGCTTATTTTGCGTAACTATGTTTTTATCTATGTGGATTTCAAATACTGCTGCCACTACTATGATGTTACCTATTGTCGAAATTGTTCTCTTAGAACTTGAAGCAGTAAGCATTATTCCAATTTCTAAATATGTTTGATTCTCTGTCATTATATTCTTTTTCAAATTAATATAATATATTTTTTATCTTTTAATTTTCAGCAAGGTTTGGGTGATATGTTCATACGAGAAGAAAATAATTGTGAAGAGAATGTAGAATCGTGCGTAATTGTTTCATCAATTTTTCTTCATCAAAGTTCTTCATTAATAAACTTTAATTAATTTATCTTTATTATTACAGATCAAAGAAACCGACACATATTACTATGACTTATTATCTTGTGACAGCATATGCTTCTAGTCTTGGAGGTGTGGGCACATTAGTCGGAACCGGCACCAACTTAACATTAAAAGGATTCTTTGAAAAGTAAGTGCTCTCTGATAAAGGATCCATTATTAATCTATCCACCGATTTATCAATCGATCGTTCACAGACTATCAAGTACAATGTATTAAGTACAATGAGAAAGCAAGAGAAACAATCGTTCCTTCATGTCGCAGACGGTTCCCAAACAGTTCTGGCATTAGTCTAACATCGTGGATGCTTTATTCAGTGCCGCCAATGCTTCTAATGGGATTCCTCACGTGGCTTTGGCTTCAAGTTATGTACATGGGAATGTTTAGACCAGGAAGCAAAGATGCGAAAGCTACTAATATTGGCAAACAGGGAGAAAAAGTTGCAGCGACTGTAATCGAAAAAAGATACAAAGAACTCGGCCCGATTACGTGGCATGAATTCTCTGTTGGTCTCCTCTTCCTTGTAGTTGTACTACTATGGTTCTTCCGAAATCCTGGATTTGTTCGGGGTTGGCCAACTTACATTACCGATTTGTACGTATAGTTTTTTTTTTCTTAATTATCTTATATTGTTATTATTATTCTTTAAATCTTCTTTCTTTTTTTTATATCTTTATATACTTTTGTTTCATCATTCTTATAGTCTTTTGTTACATAATAGTATTTTACTATAAAAATGTATTTCAACGACATATGCGCGAACAATCTAGTTCTTTATAGACACGTTAAAGATTCAACGGCAGCCGCTGGTGTTACTCTTCTTTTCTTCATATTACCATCCAAACTGGATTTCCTTCGATCATTCGACGCGGATCCTGTTAATCGTCCAACCAAACCATCGCCTGGCATGATTACTTGGAAAATGATTAATACAAAGATGCATTGGAGTTTGATTTTAGTTTTGGGTGGTGGATTTGCCATCTCAGCTGGAAGCACCTCTTCCAACCTTTCTTCTATTCTAGGAAATGCTTTAACTGTTTTGAAATCAATAAATCCATTTGCGATATTATTTATCGTCTGCCTATTTGCAGAAACTATCACAGAATTGACATCTAATGTTGCAATTGCAAATATTATTTTACCTGTTTTGGCAGAAATGGTAAGAAATTTCAATTAGTAAATTTCTTTTTTCCAATCATTAATTTATTTTTCAATTATATCTAATTTACTGTATATTTATATGTTGTTTCAGTGTATTGCTTTACGAATACATCCACTATATTTGATGCTACCAGCCTCTTTATGTTGTTCTTTTTCATTTCACCTACCAGTAGGCACTCCACCAAATACAATTGCTATTACAGCAGGTCATATAAAAACCAGAGATTTCGCAATTGCTGGAATAGGACCTAGCATTATAACGCTTCTTGTAACAATATTTGCATTTTCCACTTGGGGCACTTACATCTTTAATTTGTCTGAGTTTCCTGATTGGGCAACTTAAAACTACTTCAGTGTTTCATTATTGTGTTTAGTACATCATTATCACTCAATATTTTTAATAAATATCAAATTTCATAATCATATACATATATATTCTATTTTCCATTTTATATAGACTTATAAAAAAAAATGCAATAAGTATTAAACTTATATTATATTGACGAAAAATATAATAATATTATTGTATAATAGTCTTCAATTAACGAAAACAAAACTTTTTTAACCATACAGAAAGGTTATTATTAAAAAAACACAGAAGTCAAACCAATAAACTAACTTACCATCTATAGCCGTATCGTAACCTATAGTGTCCATTATTTCTTCATTCATATTGTATTCACTTTATTTCGTTTTATCAATATTCATCGCTAAAAAAATAGAAATTATATTAATGTATATAATGTATGTATATAAATTTTATGATTAAACAATGCCAAAAAAACTTAACTAACCAGAAATTATATATAATGTATGTTAATATTTTATACATAATAAAAAAAATTATTTCGCATTGTCATATTTTAATATAAACACATCTTTGTAATAAATAAACACTTATTCGCAGTCATATGCTTAAAACTAGAACAAATTATAAAATATATTGAAAATTATTCATTTATCTTTCTTACGATCATTTTCATGAAAATTCCTTTAGGTACTGTTTATAAATTCGTCCGAAAGAGGGCACATACTATCTATAAGTATTACTTATCTGTGAATTATATTAATTACAAGATTTGTTTTCATAAAACAAAAAGTCAATAAAAAAAAAGTAATTTTTTATTGAATCAAATATTTTTTTTTATTATTTTTCTAATTCAAAATATTAATTAACAGTGAAAAATATATCTTTTAACCACGCAGTTATTTTTATTGTATTTGATTTATTTCTTTACTCTTGGTATGTATATAACTTAATTTAATATATGATTTTGACAATATCAAATAATATAATTTATATTATTTTATCGAAATCTTATCTATTATTGAAATCATTTTTTTAAATTCATAAATATTTATTTATTAATATCCTGTTTGAAAATTCGATTTACATTGATATCCATGTGATTTCTTTTTAACCTTTATGTTTTTTGTTTTTTTAAATAAATCTCTTCTTTTAAATATTTTTTAACGAATAAGTCCAATCGAAGTTATTTTAGATAAAAGTTTTTTCTGAAAGTGATAATGCATAACAAGGATTAGATATTGTCAAAAAAGTATTATCTAAAGATGCAATTAAAATTTGTAATTTAGAAAGTAGTTGTGTAAAATTTGGTCTGTTCTGAGGTTCTGTAGCCCAACAAGAATGCATTAATTTATAAATACTTGAAGGAACATTATCTGGTTGTTCCAAACGACCATTTTTATGAACAATATAATGTAATAAATGATCATCTTGTATGTTACAATAAGGAAAACCACCTAATGTACTAATTTCCCAAAGTACTATCCCAAAAGACCATACATCACTTTTTGAAGAGAAAGCTCTATTATATAAAGCTTCAGGAGACATCCATCTTATTGGAAGATGATGTGTTTTTTCCTCTGTATTTTTTATTACATATACACCATTTCTTGAAAGTCCAAAATCAGAAATCTAAATGTTGTCATTTTGTTAAAACTTTTTATCTTTAAAAAAATTTCATATAATATTAAATATTAAATTACCTTCACAGTTAAATCTTCAGTAAGGAGAATATTCCTTGCTGCAAGATCTCGATGAGTAATTCCTTTAGCTTCCAAATGTTCCATACCCATAGCAATTTCTTTAGCAAATTTTAAAAATTGATGTCTTTCCATTTTACCAATCCAACTTTCATTTTCATTTTTTACTTTTTCTTTATAATTGTTAGTAATATTTATATATTGTTTAGATCTATAACTATTTGTTTTGTTTAATATAGTGGAACATATATTAGTATATAAAGCTGAAATTTAAGATTCTATTAAAATTTTTAAATTTATATTAAATAAATTTATAATTTAATAAATCATTTACTTTTTGAAACATAAGTTTCACATAAATCTTGTAAAATATTTTGATCATGATAAATCATTTGTTTATTTTGTTGATTCCTTTGATTATGTAAGTAAGTTAATAAATCTCCACCTTTCATATATTCAAGCAAAATACATATAGGATGATTAGGTTTAATGCAATAACCTATGAGGCTTACTAAATGAGGATGATTTCCAGCCATTATCATTATTTCAATTTCTTGAATAAATTGTTGACGTGTTTCAGAGTCAATAGATAGATCCATTTGTTGAGACATTTTTACTGCAACTAAACTATTATTTTTATCATTCAAATGACCAAGATATACTTTTCCAAATTGCCCAATACCCAATTTACGTATTAATTTTACACTTTCAAATGACTCATTTAACTTATTTGTCTGTTCTATATGTTTTTCCTAAAAATCATTTTAAGTAATATAAATTATATAATGTAATAGTTATTCACATAATACATATAAAATTATCTTTTTACTTTAGATTCATGTTTGATATACAAAATGTTATGCTGTTGAAGTATTGTTTCTGTCCATTTGCATTTTGAAATTGTACGTATTTTTTGCTTCATCATAAAAAAATTATAATTATGATATAATATAAAACTTAAAATTCCAATTAGAATACAACTGATTATTACTCCAATCAATATAAACCACTGAAAAAAATAATTTGAAAAAATAATATAAATAATGAAAAATATTTTATTATACATTATTTTATATTGTATAATTTTTGTTAATAATTTACGATTGTAATTTACAATTTTAATATTTGATGATGTAAAATTTATAATAAAAGTTTCTTCTGGTCCAAAGCATCCATAATAATTGACAGCACTAATTATTATTTTATAATCATTTTTAATTTGTATGTTTTGATTGTTAATTTTTAAGTCATATAAAAACATAGTTTTATTTACAGGTATTTGTCCTATTTTTGTTACATTATAAACAGGTAGCCCTTTCCTTGATATGAAAAGAGGTATACCTATCCTATGAAATAATATATAAATGTTGAATAAAATCAAATATCAATTATATTTAAAGTTTTTTTAACTTTTAAATATACTTGATTATATAAAATTGAATATTAGCTGTATTAAAAGTTGTACTCCAATTTATAACTATTTGATTTCCTCTTTGAGATATATTTACTTTTGGAATAGGTAGTGTTCTTTTGGCATTGATACAATTACATGAATTATTTATGCATTTAGGAACTGTATATAAAACCTATAGAATTTAAAAATATTTTTTATTAATTTTATAGAATAAATATACTATGTACATATTTATGTAGTATATTAATAATTTACTTCAGGAATATTTGTTATGTATTTTGTTCTTGGATTAGCAAGAACTTGTACTTTGTAAGAACAATCAGGTTTTATATATAGATCTGGTATATCATCTAAGTTACTGTATTCAGGTAATAATACATTAAATTTTTTGTCTTGTGTTTGTTTCAATATATAAAAAAGTGATCCTTCTGAACATTTTATGATATTTGTTTTTTCTTCTATTGATGGTATGCCTGTGATTATAATACTATCATATACAAATATAATATAAAACAAATTAGTAATAAATTGATTAAATTTTCTCTTATATTCATTAATGAATATTTACCTATAAGAAGAAGGTTGCCTAAAAGTATTTGGTGGCAACCAAGATATATTCAATTTTAAAAATTTATATGCATCTTGTTTTCCTATATATTTTGGATCTTTTAAAACTTCCACGCTTAAATTCCGCACAGTACCAACATATTCGTTCGTGTTTGTTACATATTTTCCATCACATAAGTAGAATAAAATGAGTATACTATATATCAGTATAAATTGAATTCTTACTAACATTTCATTTTCTAATTATAACAGATTTGATGATAAATAATTACACTATTGCTTTATATTCAATCGTGAAATCAAATGATATAAAGTAATATATAAAATTTATCGCTATTTTTACAAAACGAAACATATATTGTGCATAAACACTTTATCTGATAATATTTTTCTTAGAAAAAGTATATAAAATTTTCAAGTATGTGATAAAATGATAAGCTTTTAATATTAAAAATTAGAGATATAATTATATATATTAACAATTCGAATTATTTAAAATATATATTGAAAAAAATAAATTTTCAAAAATATATCAAAATACGTATAAAAAAAAAAAATAGTAATATAATAGCTTATAAATTTTTTATCAAGAAAGTAAATAATTTTTTTTTAATATTGCAGAAAAATATGGCCTCGGCTACTATATCACCAACCGAAGATGATGAATTGACCTTACCTCGTGCATCGATTAATAAAATGATCAAGGAAATTTTACCACATGTACGTGTAGCGAATGAATCCCGAGAATTAATATTAAATTGTTGTACAGAATTTATTCATTTACTTTCTTCTGAAGCAAATGAAATTTGTAATCAACAACAGAAGAAAACTATAAATGCTGAACATGTTCTTCAAGCACTCGAAAAACTTGGATTTGGAGATTATAGTGCAGAAGCGGAAGCAGTTTTGCGAGATTGTAAGGCTGTCGCAGCTAAACGAAGACGTCAAAGCACTAGATTAGAAAATTTGGGAATTCCAGAAGAAGAACTTCTTAGACAGCAGCAAGAATTATTTGCAAAAGCAAGAGAAGAACAAGCAGTAGCAGAACAACAGCAATGGCAACAATTACAAGCAGTTGCACAAATGGCTTCAATGCAACAAGTCGATAGCGAACAAGAAGATTATTCGTAAAAGTTTGTAGCTTTGTATTAATGTATTTAATCAATTCATTGACAACAAATAAGAGATAATTGTTTTCATTTTAACAAATTTAAAATAATTGCAACAATATATCACTTTAATTTTTCTTTGATTTATTGATTACATATCATTAATTATACATAACATATACATAAGTTTCAAAAATGCCAGAAATTGCTTTCGTATTTCTATGATTTTAAGATCTTATTATGAATTTAAATAAGTAACAAAACATTATGATTTTTTTTATATAAAATGCTTAAAATTATTTGATGCACATATACACAATGTACGTATATTCTTTTGCAGAAATAGTATATAATATATATATACCATTATTGAAAATTATGGCATTAATCTTCCATATTCGGAAGAAAGATGACTCTTTTTAATCGCTTCCATTACTTTTGAAACGTAATGGTACCTAGATAATTCAATTATAAAGTGATTATAACATACAATAAAGAAAAATTAATTTTTTTAATTTATTACATTTACCAATTTTTTTCTGTTAAAGTAGATGGTGTCATTGAATTTCTGTTAACACCATGTATTTTTGTTTTTAGCTTTTCTATTAATTTTTTTCCGTTTTGACGCATTGTAAATTCTTCTACAATTAAAAAAAAATTGAATCAAGACAAGCTTTAAAACATTTTTAATATGTGAGTGAAAGTAAAATGAATAGAATAATGAAATACTGTACCTTCATTTGTAATACGAGGTATAAAAAACAAATTTAATCCTGCCTCCATAGAATGATTACTCATATCCAAACCACTATGAATTTGTAATCTAGAACTGGAGAATAATTTAGTATAAAATTCCTGCAAGTATAAATAAATAAACATCAGTGTAACTTTTCAAATTAATCATTTATTATTATTTTTAATATAAAAAGTACATGTTTTAATAATACATATTAAAAATATATATATTATACATTACCTTTACTTTTTCCATATTATGAGGAGTAAAATCTTGTAATTCAGCTTTATTATGTAAAAATACAATATGTGGATAATATTCAACATAATCTTGGTCCATATTACTAGTTGAAGATGGTTTTAACATTTCTGCAGTTTGTAAAAATCTATGAAATATAATAAATTTTAATTCTCACAAGAATTTATAACAAAATAAAATTATAAAATTATGCTCATTATACCTAACTAAATTTGGATCTACGAACCAATCTTGTACAAATATAATAACATGACAAACTGAAAAAAGAAATGCTGCAAATTGTGAAGACTGTAACTCTAAATTAGTTTCTATATTTATAAAGTCTGTTGTAGGCTTTTTTTGATCATAAGTTGTTGAATAATCTATTGTAGATCCAGACAATATAGGTTGTGTATCTAAATATATTACACGATTTTTTGTTACAAAAAAATCAATACCAATAGTACAATTTGCACCACTTTCATGATGTGATGTATCTTGAATTGGAAAAATACCAGTCCTATAATAATAAAAAAATGAAACAAATGATTTTCTTTAAAAATATAATATTAGTTTAAAGTTTTTAAAATAATACTGACGCAATGTTACATGTTAAAAGAGACATTATAGTTGATTTTCCTACACCTTGAGCTCCTAAACATCCTACAACTAAAAAATCTTGTTGATCATACAAGAATTCAAGAGGATATTCACAAAGTTGCATATTTTCATCCATAAATTTTACACAACTTGTCATTTCAAGACAAGTTGGTAATACAGTGCGAACAGCTACAAATTACAAAAATCTATTAATATCATTGTATTAAAAATTAATATTTAAAATTTAAAATAAAAAAAAAAATACTCACGATCTTGTATTTTTGATGAAACATTGGAAGATGCATCACCTTCTTTTCTATAATTTGATATTAAATGATATTATAATATATTAAAAATTCAAATATAATTTAAATTTTTTTATGCAAAAAACTATTTGTAAGTACTTGTTACCACCATTACGTTGATTTGGAGACACAGCTCTATTTTCACCTTCTCTGGTTTTCAATATAAATGTCGGGCGATCTATAACTTTAATTGTGCCTCTGCTATCGCTGTCTTTCACGTCTGAATCTTTAGATGTAATTGGCATCATTTTTTGTACATTCATCGCTCCCAATAATATTTCATTCTCTGAAATATTTATATAATAAAATATTTTCACTATTAAAATTAAAAACAACTTTTATAAATGAAATTTATTAAGTACATACCTTTCTTTTAATTATTTATCCGTTAAAATTGTTTAGATTAAATATGTTTTCGACATAAATAATACATATATAGGTTACACAACTTTGATATTAAAACTAAAAGTAGTAATTATTATGATAATATATTGTTATAAGAAATATTCAATGTATATATTATTTTAATAAAATAAATTAAAATTATATATACCTTTTTTTTTTAATTATATTTTTTCATAAAATGAGATTAATAATGATGCGATCTATTACATTTCTTCTCATAAGCAAATATAAATTTTTATATAATAATATTAAATATAAAAGGAAGTGACTAAAATTATCATTAAAAAGAAAAAATAAAATTTATTACATTTAGAAATTCTTAAAATGAAATTTTTTTAAAAATTTTTACATTAAATATTTCAATGGTTTGAAAATAAGAATATTTTAAAAATTTATTTAATATAAATTTATATGATTAATGTAATTACGGAAGAAATTATAGTAAATAAAATATAACAATTTGAAATTTTCATTCTATAATATCATCGATATATTTTTTCATCTAGTAATTGTTACTATATAAAGTTTTACTATATACTGCATAGCATTAAGAATAATATTTTTGTTGTCATTTGAGAGATATATCAAATTCATTATATGCATACGATTGCATTGCAGAATAAACGTATTTAAGTATTTACAGTTAATAAATATTTATATGAATATTGCTTATAAAAGAAATTGAATATAATAAAGAATTGATTTAATTTTTTTACTAATATATAAATGAATTTATTTAGGTCATAGCTAATATTTTTTTACAATGGCTAACAGTTTAGCAAAAGTTTTTGCAACTGAAGATTTTAATCCTGAAAAATGTAAGTCAACATTTATAAATTTTTGTTTATAAAATTTAAAATTTTATAAAACATAAAGTGACATTTGTTTTACTTATAGTTGTAAAAGAACTTAGCGCACAATGTGTTGGAGCAGATGAATTAAGACAACAAAGAGCTAAAATTCAAGAACTTGCAAATAATACTTCTGCACAATTAAAACGTAATGTTTATCAAAATTATATGCAATTTATAGAAACTGCCAAGGAAATTTCACATTTAGAAAGTGAAATGTATCAGTTATCTCAATTACTCAGTGAACAACGTTCATTGTTAAGTACATTAGGATCTACCAGAACTACTGGTGTTACTTTTGAAGATTTATCTGAATCCCAATTAGAAAATATTAATGATTCTACTATTAAAGAAGAAGAACAAAAACAAAAATTAATGCAATTACTTGAAAATGTAGAAGGTGCTATGGTAAGTTATTAAATTGTTATTTTTCTAGATTTCTAAATCAATAATAATAAATAAAAAACATTCATAATAATAATTGTTTTTTAATTTCATAGAGTTTAGCAGAAATACCTGGTCGTATATGTTTACATGAAGGATCTTTGTTAGAATTAGATCCATTAGAGGGGACACCATTAAAAAGAGTTCATGCATATTTATTTACTGATATTTTAATGATTGCTTCTTGGTTAGCAAATGGAAATAGAAGAGGACCACCAAAATATAAAATGCAAGCTGTTTATAATCTTGAAAGTTTGGCAATTGTTAATGTTAGAGATCTTGGAACAGTAAAATTAGCATTCAAACTTTTAGCATTCTCTGATACTAGGGTATTTCAATGTGCAACTGCAACAAGTAAAGTTAGTATATTATAATGATAATATCCATAAAAAATATTTTGAAAAAAAAAGATCATGAAAAGATATTATAAATTATAATGTATCTTTTAGAAAGAATGGTTAGATAAATGTGAACAAGCAAAAAGAATGAAGTTGATTGAAGATAATCCAAATGAGATATCAGAAAATAATAAATGTTCAAAAGAAGAAAAAATAACGATGCCTTCTCGGTCGATGTCACTCGATTCGAATACTCTCGGTATAAACGATAATTTAATAAAATTTGTATAATTAAATTAAATTAAATTTCATTAATTTTCTTATTAGTTATTTTTTTATAGGTATAGATGATGAAGATACAGAATATCATGAACCACCACCAGAATGGATATTAGAGGTGGCAGAAGATTTAGATTCTTGCATAGCACAACGTCATTTTGAGGAAGCTTATAGTCTTTTAGAAAAAGCAAAAACCTATTTAAAAGATGCACAAATAACACCACTTTTATTAGAAATCCAGTTAAAAGTAAATGATAGAGGAAAATCATTAATTGAAGTTTTAACAAAAGAACTTGAATTAAGTGCAGAAGCGAAATCATTGCAAGGTGGTGGTTTAAGAAGTGCGCGTCGCGTAGTAAAACTATTGATACAATTAAATAGAAATGCTCAAGCCTGTCAATTATATTTGCGGCTATGTAGTGCTATGTTAAAAGCACGTTTAAAACGAGTTAAAAGAGAAGGAGCTATTGCACCTTATGTGAAGCAACTTAGTGCAATTGCTTTTAGTAATATTGTTGAAATCACAAAAGAATTTTTAAAACTTTTCCCACAGTCAACAAATTGTACATCTGGTAAGTTACAAATAAAAAAATCATGAATGAATGTTATGATTTGAAATCAAATCATCTTTTTTAATTTTCATTTTATATATATAATTAGGTTTGGTACTTTGGTGTAGTCAAGAAGTAAAATATTTAACAACACATTTAACTAAACAACTTTTTATTCCACAAGTATCTCTAAGCATTTTAGTAGAATGTATTGTTTGTGTTCGAAGTCACTGCGATCAGGTACGGTAATGATACGGCATTGATATTAATTTTTGTTTTATATATGTTATTATTAAAATAACAATTTTTTATAAATCGTAATAATATATTTTTAAAGAATATAATTTTGTTGTTATAATAATATTATATATTTTATTTTGTAGTTAACGCAATTAGGAATGGATTTTCGTTATCAATTGGATGGTCAACTCAGATCCCCATTAGCAAAAGCTATACAAGATACAGGTGAAAAATATATTGATACTGTGAAAGAATATATAGCAAAAGATACGTGGCGGCCAACTAATTTAGAAAGTTGCAAAAACGTTCAAAAATTTCTATTAGAATTTGATGATCTTGGAATATCTGTTCCATCATCTTATATAACAAATGATTGTTGGATTGCATTAACTGATAATACCTTAACTTTTTCAAAAATTTATGTAAGTCTACTAGAAGATTGTCTTAGCGTTGCTACACCTGAATTAATGGCAATAATAGATTCAGTTTTAATATCAGTTATGCGAATTCAAGTGCAACATATAATAGTATCACTTACAAATCCAAGATTAAAGCAAGAGGTAATTAATTGTCTTTTTTTTCTATATTATATTTTTTCATGATCATAATATTTGAATAAATATCTATTTCTTTAATGTTTCTTTAGAAACAATTGGTGCATGATAATGCTTCATATATCCGAGATATTTTAATTATGCGGGGATTAGAGTTGTATAAATCAACAACAAATCAAGTTTTTAAGAAATTGTTAGCTTTAAAAGAGCAAATTGTATTCGATTTATCTCCAAGTAAACCAAAACCTGCTCCTAGGACTTCTGTACCTAAGTATTCTACTACAGAATATATTTAAAATTATAAAACAAAATATAAATATAAATATAAATATATAGAAATCTAGAAATCTAGAAAACTGTTTGCAAAGAAAGTAATAGAATCTTTCACAATGTACATGCTATTTGTATTATATTGTATATATATATATATATATATATATAAGTTAATCTGAATTTTTTAATAAATACATATATTGAATTTCAATATTTTTCTGTTTCTATCACAGGCACATAATACATACATAAAATAAGTAAGTTCATGTGTTACAATCAGTAAAATATGAATAACTTTGCATTTAAACATTTAATTTTATGTCATATCATTAATCTGAAATATTTACAAGTTAGAAATTAAATAAGTTAAATATTTTACATAATTTTGGATTTAATTATTTATTTTATTTTGTACTTTCATCTTGATGATTTGACTCCTTGATATTCATTTCCAATTTTCTTTTCTTAGCTCGTATATCTGCTAATGTTTGTTCTATACTTCTTTGATCTTTCTTATTTTCACTAGGAACTAGAATAAATTTTAATTAATAACTAAATATATTTAATAGATATATATATATCTAATAACATAATTATTTATTTACCATAACCATAACTACTATTAGCTTCTGTTTTTCTAGCTGCTTCTAGAGCAGCTTCTTTTCCAATTAAATGTTGATATTTATCTTTATAATAACTATTTGGTACAAAATTATCTTTTCGTTTTCTAGGTTTAGTAGCAGCTTCTTCCTCTTCTTTGGCTCGCCTTTCTCTCTCTTCTATTAATCTTTTTGCTATTTCTTCGTTCCATTCTTCTCCTCTGCGAAGTGCATTTAACTGATCTTCAGATGGAGCATGTTCCCTTTTAAAAATCACAATATGACGATCAATGCCTTCTTCACCAAATGAATATGCCCATATATTTGCTATTTCAGCAACATCATGTCTATAATATAATAAAACATCAAAATAATATATTATTGATAACATTGAAATGATTGTTTTTTTATATACATTATACTCCTATAAATTTGATCCATTGGTGGAAATTTGTATTCCTTTGCATTGTCATCTTGAAGAAATTTATTAATTTTCTCTTCTACCTGAATCAACATAAAAGAAATAATACACATATAACCTCATTTAATAGAAATTGAAATATAGACGCAAAATTTAAACCTTTTCTCGGAAAATTTTTAATCTTTCAGCTTCTGCTTTTTGATGCTTCTGATATTCTTCTTTTTGCTCTATGTAATAAAAGTTATTTTATAAATATCAAAATAATTAATTGGTCAATTATAATATAGGTTAATTATTTTAACTAACTTTTCATTAAAGCTTTTTGTCTGTCACTAATTGTAGGAGGTTTATCCATTGAATTAAGAATAGATCCTAGTAAATCCATGATTTTTATGTATAATGAATTGAAATAAATTTACATATACGAAATGAAAAAGTTTCGGAAACAAATTTTTCCTTATTGCGTTTAGTTTTATCAGACGCAACAGCACGATAATACTTAGCAAATTCTCAATGTATTAACCAATGACAATTGATTTCATACAAATATACTATTGGTTTAATACTCATTAACAAAAACAAAAAAGATATGATATATATTAATTTAATGATATTTATTAAATAAAAATAATCAAAAAAGATTGAAAATAAATTAGATATATTTATTATAATAAATATACATATTTAATTATATGTAGAATTTAATAAAAAGTTAATAATTCAATGTTAACTTTTTTTTTAATATAATTTTTCTCTTTGAATGTAAATAATGATTAATTTAAATTAATTTTAATATGAATTATAATTTTGAAATTTCGATAATGAAGATATAAATGTTACTCTGATTTAAAATATGATCAATTACATATATATATATATAAAATGAAAAATATACAAAAAAATATTTGATATAATTAGATTTATCAAAATATAAAAAATAATTAAAAAAATTGACATTGTCCTAATGTAAGGATCAAGATACTGCCTATAGTTAGGAGAAGACAAAGGTATCTACCCGTAATTGGTACTCTGAAGAGTTTGGCGCACATTTTCAATGACGATGTGTACAAAAGTATAGTATCAAGGTCTTCACCCGGAGTGCTTTGATATACGAATGGTCTAATTCGTACTTCGTGTCCGATATTTTGAATCATAGAACAAGCAGCAGTTAAACGAGCTGCCTATTAAAAAACAAAAGAAGTTCAATGTTTTTTCTTCATTTTGAATTTTCGAATTTTTGAATAATCAATCAAATAATATCAAGTATATCAGTGTTTATTTTGATCGTATTTTTTATAGATAAACATACCTGAATAAAGGGAGCTATTGATATTAAAATCCAAAGAATTACATTTATTATACCAATCCAAGTGACATGATTATTTTGTATATCGCTATTATCATATTGAAGCAACCAAACAATACTAGTGGCTGCCCATGATAAATTTACAATTGTATAAATACATACTGCTAATCCTAATTCATCATTGAAATATTTCAATAATTTTTTAAATTCACTAATTTCCTGTAAAATAAATACAAAGACCTGAATTGTATTCTTCTTCTTTTTTTATTTTTCTCTTTGTTTTTAATTTTTTAATTTTAATTTTTTTTTATCAATTATAAATTAAAATAGTTATTTATAAAAATAAATATACAAACCCTCATCCAATCAATAGGAGATAAAGTATGATAAAGTAATTTTCCACGAAGGAAATATAAATGTGCTAGTAAAAGTTGCCCTTGCAAACAATAGCTAGTAATAATTGTTCCTTGAACCATATCATGCCATAATGTACAGACAATTAAAAGTATCTTCAATATTATTTTTACTTGATTTGGACTATACATAAAATAAATTTGGAAGAAATATAAATAATTTTAATAATATGAAAATAATTACTTTAAATGAAATGTTTCAATATGAAATTAAATATAGCTTAAAAATGAAAAAAATAAAATAAATTTTAATTATTATATTTTATATTAAACAAAAATTTTATGTAGAAAATTACCTGAATTCTAACCATTGAAATATGATATTTTCTTGGGCCATTAACACATTTACTGTAATTAATGCCATAATTATCCATACAAGACTCAATGCTATAAATAACCACAATATCCATACAAGTTTTCTCTGATTTCCACGATTTGCAGGATTAGATGATAAAAGAAATGCTCTTTCCATTAAATTTTGTAATTGTTCATTTTCTTTAATTCGAAATAGATATATAGTGTATAAATATGCAATTAAATGTAAAATACTGGGAACTAGATAACTAAATATAACATTTCCATAGCAAATAACTTTTTCTGAATGTTGCTTATTGATGGATGTCATTTGAAATTTCAAAGGCATTGTTTTGTAACAAAAGCCTCTATCTCTCCTTAATTAAAATTAATTACTTAAATACTTAATTCATATAATTCATATTAAAAATCATATTAAAAATACTATATTAGATATTATTACCTAAAACATGCCATATATTGTAAAATATATCCAATGCACATAAATATTGTGACCTGTAAAGTATGAAGATTTGCAAAAATACAATAACAAGAGCATCGTTGTGAATCATCACTATTCATTGGTTTTAAACCCATTATTCCTAATAATGTCAAATATGGTTTTAATATTTTATGTTTACAATAATGAAGTACTGCAGATGTGTTTAATATTTCAAAATTTGGCATTTCTGTGATTTCACCAACCTATCAAGAGATAAAAATTATAACTTATATACATATATTTAGATACTAAAGTGAAAAATATTAAATAATCTTACTTCTGTACTTTGCATTTGTAAATCTGATAATCCAGATGGTATAGATTCTTGCATTGTTTCTTCATGATTTTGTTGAGGAGGATCTTTTCCATTCTTTGATTCATTATGTGAACTTGCCTGTAAGGAATAACAATCAGAATATAATTAAAATACATAAAATTCTATTATTAATATATTTTACAATATTAGAAAATTATTAAATCATTTATAATTATTAGAAAAAAGAGTCTAAAATAACAATATAATTATATTTTTTTAAATGTAGATTTTATAATCCATTAAAATTGGAAATAAGTAGTTAAATTATAGATTTAACTATTATTATTAGAGAATTAACGATTTAAATATAAATGTAGACAAATCAAAATAAACAATATTTATTATATAATAAATTATAATAAAAAAAGTAAAAATAATCATTTTGGATTTCTTTTTAAACAAATATAAACTAATTTAAACTCTTTAAACAAATCAAATATTAATTTTATAAATTACGATAAAATCGAACGATATCATATTTATTATATTATGTGATAATCTACATATGTAATTAATAAAAAAAAAAGAATTAAATTAAATATGATACAAAACTTACTAATGTCATTTTTCTTGACAAACGAATACGATACTTTTGAACTTGAAAAGAAAACATTTGTATCACTATTTCGTATGATTCACCCTAATGTATGAATTTCATTATATCACTCTTTTGAGATGACACTTCACCTCTGTCAAGATATCTACATACATCGCGTCAAAATAAATTATTTTATTCAATCTATAACTAACTTCTAGTACAGGATGATACTAAGGAATATAAGAGTTGTTCTTTAAAATAACAATGATAATAATATAAAGATATTTTTATTTAAAAAAAAATAATTATTTAATATTTAATAAAATAATTACAATAAATATTAACGTTTCATCCTTTTCAAAATTCCTGCTGGTCTTAATAGATGTTTATATCCTTCTCCATGCCTCTCCACATGTAACTTTCTTCGTCCTGTTTGTTTATTCTATAAATAAACATATAGATATAAGAATAGATCGCGCGCTCGCGTGTGTATGTGTGTACATGTATATATACCTTTCCACTAATAAAAGTTATTTCTTTGTTTCCACGAGAAGCAGAAATTTTAATATCATCAGTTTCATAATTCTTTAGTCTTTCTCCTAAAGTAGTCCTAAAAAAAGAATAATAATGATAACAATGATAAAAAAAATTCAAAAATTTATATTAAATATTTAGAAATCAATGTTTTTTAATCATATATATACATATATATAATAATATACATACTTGTTTTGCTTTTTTACTACAGGCTTTGCATCTTTGAATTCTACATTTTCTTTAATTTCATAAAGTTGAGGTTCATTCTCAATGTGTTCATCATTATTTTCTTGTATTCGTTTTTCATTCTTCTTTATCAATCGGTACTGATTTTTCACTTCTTTAACCCATAATTTTTCATCTTCTGAACTACTATCATCATGGATAAAACTTTCATCTGAACTATTATCTAAAAATATAAATTTTAAGTCAATTAATTATTATTTCTATTCCATTCAAATCATTTTTCTAATATTTAATCTAGATTTCATATCTATTAATGTTGATAATATAATGTTCCAAATGAAAATTATGATTTCAAATAGTATATATTTAATATAATTTTATGTTTAATATATGAAAATTAATTATTTTTTTAAATAATATCATATAATTTCTTATATTAATCAATATGCAAATATATGTATAAATTATTATTCTCTAAAATAAAATAAAAAATATTGTTCTCTAAAATAAAAAAGAATTAATCATTATTCTTTGAAATTATTCTATTCTATTTTCTCTATTTAAAACATTTGTTAGTATTATTCAACAATCTTGTAGATTTTCAAAAATAAATAATTTAAATTTAAAAAATGGAACAATATATATGTAATATATATATATATATAATAAATATATCTATATTCATATAACCATAGTGTTCGTTTTCTGCATCTTCAATTTCTATTCTTTCTTTTATTTCCTTTTCAGCTTCTTTGGCTTTTAATTTCTTTGCTTTACTCTTACTGAGTTGTGAAATGACAGGATTTAATAATAAGTATTCTTCTGAAGTTTTGTCTACTTGAAAATCTGGATTAGTAAACAATTCTTTGAAACGTTCATCTGTTAGAAGATTAGAAGAACTTTTTCTTTTTTTTCTCTCATTTGTTTCATTATCCATTAATTTTAATGCAAGTTCTTTATTTACACTTGGTATTTTTTGAATCTATAAATACATATAAATATATATTAAAATCATATATTAACATCGCATAAATTATATTATAAAGTAATAAAGTATTCAATACCTGTACTCTATTACTGCAAGTTTCTTCTATTTTTTGTTGAATTTTTTTCTTTTTATATTGTTCAAATTCAAATGGTTTCATTACATCTCTTGCTTTTCTATATAATCGCATATCTATAAAGTAACCATGCATGTAAGCTCTAAGAAGATTGGTGCCTTTTAAATGTGAAAGACCTAATTCATCCAAATCTTTCTCAGTTATAAATTTATAATCATCATAGATTATTTCATAATTTAATTCTTCTAATTCTTCTGTAAGATTATCCAAAAAACCGCACCATGAGGGAGCTGGACCAAGAGTTGGAATATAGAATGTTTGAATTTTTGTATGTTCATTGGCAATTAAAAGCATTCCTGTGTTTGGTATAATACACATATCATTAAAATCATGCTGTGCTTCTATAGATGTATATAATTTACCCTAAAATATTATTTTAATATTTAAAAATAAATACTATTGTTATATATTGTTTTTTTTTACATATTGAATCACAAATTTTATTTACACTATTTTTTTCCCATATTTTTACTATGGAACTATCCATAGAATAAACTATATCCATTTTCTTATGGAATTCAACATTTTTAATGGGTAAACCATACATATGATCTTTTATTAAAAATGGTTTATTTGAACGAATATCATATAATAATACTTGTCCAGTTGATGTGCCCACTCCAAATGTTAAACCTCCTTGAAATTTTAAACTAGTAATTGCAGGAATTTTTTCTAATCTAAATAATAATAGAATAAAAAATTTTGTTGTTATAAAACAAATATTACTATAAAAATTATATTTGAAAATATAATATATATAAAATTATTGACATAATGTATATCTTACTTATTATCTTGATTAATGCAATGCAAAGCACAATCCAAAGTACCAACTTTATTTCTAGCACGAGGATCCCATGCTTCTATTGTTCCATCTTCTGTTCCAATAACAAGAAGATGATGTATAGGATTTATTTCACATTTATTTAATGATGATGCTTCTGTTAAAAAAGACTGTAAAAATTGTCCTCTTTCAAGATTTATTCTGTAAATTTCATTACTGTAACATATACATATTGCAAATTAATGAAATATATTCATTAATATTTACAATCTTAACTAAAAATTATAACTCAAAATATTATGCACCAAACCTATCTCCCACAACAAAAATATCACAAGATGGATAATGATATTTCATATCTCTTCCAAAACGAGGTACTCTAAGTATATAATATTTTCCATGAGCAACATGAAATTGAATGCTTCTATCACAACATAGAAATATTAACTAAAAATAAAAAATAATTAAATATTATATTTAATTATAAAAATATAATATATATAATATAATATAAATACATACTTTACTATAATCATCTGATAGTATTTCAAAAGTAATAGCTTCAGAATCAAAACATCTTTCAAACTTTAAAGAAAGATTCTTTACATCAAAGCATTTAACACGTGGTTTATATATACCTGTTGCTAAAATATATTGTCCATCATTTGTAACTTTGATAGAAGTACTAACACCAGGCATATCAAAATCTTGAATAAGTTCAATTCGACGTCGTATATCTATTATAATATTATGATTACATGTACATTTTATTATACTATTATTTATTACATTTGATAAAACATTTATGAAGCTTACCAATATTTTTCTTTAATAAAGCACGTCTTTTTCGTTCAGATAACCACTGAAAAAAATTAAATGATGAAATGATGAAAATTAATATGTAATTATATGATGATATATTTAAAACAATGAAAATAAAAAGATTTACCTCTGGAAGAGATTTCCCAGCACTTAAGTTATATATTTTTACATTGTTTGGACAAGATACTTGCATTTTGAAAAGAGATTTAATAACTAAAATCTATCAAATTTATTATTCATATTATTTAAAATTAATTAAAAATTAAATAAGCAAAGCACGTGTATAATGTTTCTTACAAAGCAAAAATGTGTATGCATATATATATATATATATGAGTATATATCATGAACCTATGTATATATATTTTTAAAGAAAGATGTCGCTATAATGTTCTTTGTTCTATATAAAATATAAAAATGACTAAAGAGAATGGTAAAGAACGAATGTTAATAAATTAAATAATAATCATCTTGATTATTGTTTTATTAGTTGACAAGTATCAATTTCAATATAAAAAAAATTAAAAATATGTTAAATTAGCATTTGAAATCGATATATATATATGTAGTCGTATAAAGGTATAAAAGAATAGAAAATAAAAATATTCTATAAAACAATAAAAATATTAAATAAAAATTATATCATTTAATGTTAGATCTAAGAGAAAAAAAGATATGAATATAATATATAGTTTTCATCAAAATGAGAAAAAAACTCATTTTGGTTTTTACATATTGATTGCAAAATCTATAAGTTGGTACAACTGTGTAGTCAATTACCGGCCGGTCATCAAGAGTGGGGGAAATACGATCATCGGCACCCGCGAGTCTGGAGGGGCCAAGAGGGGTCGCTACAAACCACGAAGAGACGAGAGGAGGGGCAAGAGAGAAGTGTGGCCGGCGTTCAGCGCATATAGGTAGTCGTGAGAAGAGTCAGTCGGTGACGGGTAGTGTCTTTAGTGGCGTGGTGAACGATTGAATTGAGCCGCTTGTGTTAAAAAATGAGCTGGCAGGATTACGTTGACAAGCAGCTGCTCGCGTCTCGGTGTGTTACCAAAGCTGCGATTGCAGGACACGATGGCAATCTTTGGGCAAAGTCTGAAGGCTTCGAAGTGAGTATATGATTCGACTAATGTCTCGCAAGCTTATTATTAGCTAGGCGACAAGAGGGAAAGTACGCACTGAATATATCTTGAAGAAATTTAGATATATAATAGCAGTAGCTTGTATTTGGTATTTTTATTTCTTTTGATTTTCCTTTAAGTATTATTCACAGCAAGTATCGAATATTTTCCATTTATTCAGACTCCAATCGCGTAGAATTGGATATATCTAGTATATGATATATTAATATGTAATGTATTTATTCGTAATAGAATTTTATGCGTGTTGGTTAAGTACGTACAAGTTTTAATATATTTTATTGGAACTGAAGTGAATTTTGCAAAATAACATATATATGTGTATATATATATATATACATATTTTATATATATATATATACGAATATATATATATATATATATATATATATATATATATACATATATATAATACATATATATAATATATATAATAGTAATTTTATCATAAATAATAATACCGCGTAATCATTAAACAATTAGTTCTTCCAAAACAAAGAAATATACATTCTCGTGTTTAACAAATAGCAAAAATCGTTCAAGTTCCGCGTGTTGACCCGGCATGATTGTTCCCTCGTGTTAGCGACGCCGGTTAGATCGTTTAATAGTCCAAATTAAGTTGTGGGATATAGTTGAAATTCATTATTATATAATCTGCAATAATTGACATTTTTGAACATCTCCAGAATTTTGTCCACCGCCCAAATATGTCTGCAGCAAAGAGCCGGCCATCGTAGATGGTAATATTACTGAATCGATTGAAAAAACTAGTAATAGAATGAGTAAATGGATATATTTGTCTAAAAATTTTGAAAAAAAAATTCACTTGATATATTTAAAAAAGGAATCTGACAAGCTAGGGTGTGGCAATTTTTACTACAGAAAATTTTGCCTGGTCGAACTTGAATGGTTTTCGACTACGTTTAACATGGCTGCCTGCCGGGCACGTTGCCACTGCCGCCCATAGAAATGGTGGCTCTTATTCTCAGTGGTGGCTTCTATTTTTTGTTGAAACTGATTCATGCTTAAAATTTTTTCATTAGTTACAATGTACAGTAGCGAATATCTGAGAACCAACGAAAATTTGAACATTGATGTTTGTTACGAAGCATGACTCATTTCGGAAACGATTCTCTGTTATCAAAAGACGTGTATATATATATGTATATATATATATATATATACACGTAGAAACGCCTACGTGTATGTTCGATGCATCAATCTTCTTTCTCTTTTTTTTTCCTATCTTTAAAATATTTGTTAAATAAATAAAAAATAAAATAAAGATTTTATTACGTATATGACATACGTCATATGAAAATTTTTATTTTATATAATTTAAATTTTCAAGTATTATCTTAATTATTTAAATATATTTAACAATTAAATTTATTTAAATAATCAAATTTTTGATGTTTTATATTTTTTTCTCCATTAAAATTCTAAGTTTAATATTAGAAAAAAGGATCAGGGACAGTTCTAGAAAAGTTGACTCTGATCGACGCGCCATCTGCATTACATTTAAAAAGCTTTTATGATCATGTCGGTAAAATTTAAGAGCCTTGAATTAGTCGTGTTAGTGAAATGAAATGATAGAGGTCAGTTAAGAATATTGAGAAAGTTTGAATAAGTGGATACAGATATATGAGGAATTTATAGTTAAATTTTTCTTTGAATATTTATTTAAATTTTGATAAATATACATATAAACGCATTATAAAATCTTTTTTTTAAGAATTCTTTTTTTTTCATTTTTATTAATCAATTGATAATATATTATTTAATTTTAAGATTATTTGTATAATTAATAATGATTTTATTATATTTGCAAATAGCCATTTTGAATTATGAACAAAATTAAGAATTAATTTTGAAAATGCATAATTCGCAAATGACAAAATTTCTATCAAATATGAACAAACGCTTTAATATTTCTGCGAAAAAATAGCAATGCAAGAATGAAGCGTGTTCGGTTACAAGGTAAAGCAGTTCTTTCTTGATTTCAAAGAAAGGTTCTATGCGGAGAGACGGTAAAACGTAAAGATAAAGGTCGCCAGCTGCACCGTGGCCTCGCACGCGCGCACACACTTTCCGGTTACGAATGCCAAAATGGCGATGCCGGCCGGGCAGCAACCTCCCACAGTACCGTACCTGAAATCGCGAAATGGTCGTTTTGGCGCCCGATCAAATTTCTAATAAAATCTTGTTATTTCATTTTACTTCTAATTTTAATCGTTTATTTATTTGGAATCTGCATCATCTTGGAAATATAATATCGCTTAATTAAATATTTTAATAATTCGTCACAAGATCACAAGATAATTATTAAATAGGTAGAAATTTAAAAGTAAAACAAATGAAGAAAGGAAAAAAATAATGTTTATTTTTATCTTGAATTGAATTTTTAATATTATTATTGTTATAACAATAATATATGATAACAAATTTTTGGATAACAAAGACCATATTTTTATTCTAAGTTATAGTTTAAATTTTAAAAAAGTTATTTTATTAAATACTCGTTGTAATGAAAAAAATAGATAAGCAACTATTATTATATTTTTTCTTCTAGTAATTATATATTTTATTTAAATATTTTTTTGATAGATTTGTATGTATAAATATATATATTTAATTTAATTCGAAATAATTTAAGAAAGAATTTTTAAAATATGCATTCGATTGTTTTTTAAATATTTCAATTATATTTATTTTTTCGTTAACAAAATTTTCTTAAAGATCATATAATTATTTAAATGAAATTAAAACATAAGATTGTTTTTCAATATCGATATTAATTTTTATTAAACGTTACAAGGTTGAATTCTATCATTTATAAAGTAGATAACGATTTAAATGTACATTACAATTTTTCTTATAATAATATAAGACAAAAATTATAAAAAAATAATTATAAATATAAATATTTTTACTAACATGATATATCGGGTATATATATATATTTCTAATACAATTAAATATATTATGAATACTATTATAAATCAAATAAATAATTAATCTGTATTTTTTATGATTATAATATATATTAAACTCTTTCACATAAAAAAATGGATTTCTATGAATGTTATAAATTAAATACAGATACAAATTGAATTGAATTGTTCATAAAAGCACAATATAATGTAAAAAAAATAGGTAAAATTATTTTTATATTATATATTATAAAAATATTTAATATTATTTATTTTCATTGATACAATTGTATTAATTTTCGTTAAAATATTATTATGAAATTAAAAACTGAGAATAAAAAACATAATGATGCGTTTGAATAAATTAGACATAATAATTTTTATCATTTTTGATTTTATTTAATTATTTTATATTAAGTCAACAAACATATGACGATTTGTATGTATAGGTAAGTAAAGAGGAGTTGACGAAATTGGTCCAGGGATTTGAAGAACAAGATATTTTGACGTCGTCGGGTGTCACCTTGGCCGGCAACAGGTACATTTACCTGTCAGGTACGGATCGAGTGATAAGGGCAAAACTTGGAAAAGTCGGCGTCCACTGCATGAAGACGACGCAAGCAGTAGTTGTCTCTCTTTACGAAGATCCTATACAACCACAGCAAGCCGCATCGGTCGTTGAAAAACTTGGGGACTACCTTGTGTCCTGCGGCTATTAGGTTAGTATATACGTATGTATCATTTGAGTATGGTGTTTAGCATTGAACTTTTGCCACGTTTAGTAGAGTAGTTTCTACGATATAATTGCGACGAAATAAATTAAAGCATTAAGTAGAGGCACCGATTAATAATTGTGTAACATACAGAAGTAGCATTTTATGCTTTTCAATAGAAAGATTGATCAATAGAAATTAAAATTGAAAGTATATTATTAAGCGATTCCCGAGCTTAAGTTTTGAGTTCGTGTAACGTCAATTTGCTTGAACACATAAATGTTCCATATTTGATTTCACAATCTTATAATATGATAAAAGATTATTTATACGAAAGAATTTTAAACACGAATCCATGCAAATTTTCATAGAATAAATAAACAAACGGTGAAATTTACAAATTTTTTTACACGAATAAAAAGATATACGTGCAAATACATAAGTCATTTTCGCATAATTTTAGTCGACCACTTTGGCTCGATGTATCAGTTTGCAATGATGACTAATCATAGACTTACGCTGTCCCTCGTTCATGAATTGCGCGTGTATATTGCGAAGTACGGATAAATATTTCTTCTTTTTAATTTTTAAAATTGAAAAAATGAACAATGCAAGATCTACTTTTTCACATTGTAATATTTTTTAAAAAATAAGAAGTATCGATATAATAATGATCGATCGAATACAGAGACATAAAATTTTGCAATTGAATGAAAAATGACTTAATAAAATAAAATAATAAAGAGTATATATAAAGTTCTAAATTTTTAATGCTTTTTTTCTTTCTGTTCATATCAATTAAATAAGAATAAAGATTGTACAACGAAATTTACAGTAAGGCATTTCCCACATTTTTTTCTTTTTCTTTTTTTTGTTTCAGTAACCTCTGGGACCCAACATAAATATCTAATATTAATATTAAACGATCGATTATTTTAATGAACAGCGAATGGAATGCGTCATGCCGCACGAGTCGCGCCGGAACTGCCGCAAGCTTGCCGCGCGACATTCGATGAAAAGCAACAACTACATCAGCAACAACACCAGCAACACAGCTATCATATTCCAGTCGTCATTCTCTCCTCTTCGATTCGGCTGGTCGACGTTCGAGGAACAGACGCAAGCGCTCATACGTGTGCGCAATACTTTTTGAAAAAAAAAAAAAAAAAAAAACTCATAGGCATTTACTTGAAAGATGATCGCGCAAATTGTAATCGATGAGGTGTGCGGTCTTTTCATTGTTTTTGTTTCGACAGTAGCACTTATGTTTTGAATTTTTATTCCAATGTGTATTTACAATCGAGATGTCAATATTAACGACAGAATTCCAAAAAAAACTTCGATGAAGAGAAAAAAAAAAATGCTTTTTTACAATTGAATAAAAAGAAAGAATAAAAAAAAAAAAGAAATGAAAAAAATACAAACTGAAAGTACATGCAGTTTTACATTTATATGCTCCATATAAACAATAAATATTTACTTAAAAAGTGATAGTGAATGGGGATAGATTAAGATTAAACAATCTTTCATTTGCGAATGATCGTGTGTCGATTCGTCGATGGAGAGAAAGAAAAAAAAAAAAAATACACAAGAAGCATGCATTAAATATAAGAAATAATGATAATAAATAATAGTAAACTATTGCGTGTTAGATTTACAGTCTTTGTAGCGAATGAAAGGATATTAAAAGAAATGGAGAGAAAGAGTGAGCGAAATATGAAGAAGGATGAAAGAAAAAGAAAGAGAGTGAACGAGAAGAAGTGCGAGGAAGTGTGTTAGAGAAAGTTTAAAGGGATAGAAACCTAAAAAAAATGGAAAGGGCGTGAAAGAGAAAAAAAAATGATGAATGATCGAGTAAGAAAGAGGAAATGTGCGAATGAGAATAATAAGGGAAAAAGGGAGGTAGCGTGGAAGGATTGATTTTTAAGGATTGAACGGCAAGAATCGGAAAAACAAGAAGCGGTTGTCTAAAGGTATGTCGGTGAGCGCAATAGAGGTACAATATCGATGATAAAGAACAAGAAAAAAAAGAAATATGTAAAAGCGACTACGTCGATAAGATAGTGACGGTAAGGAGGACGGTGCGGACGGTGCAGGCAAACGTGCGGCAGAGGGTGAAAAGGCGTGGATTGATACAATCCTGGCCACCTCCCTCTCCCAGATCGATACAACCCTTTTAACTATTTACTCTCTTTAATATTGCTATGTGTAAGAAAAAATAAAACAAACTGACAAGAGATGTGTCATTTATCGCGAAAGAAATAGAGAGGAGGAACGGGGATGAGAACTGGAACGAGAGTCGAAGATATACACCAAGATAATATAAATATATAAATACTGAATGACATTCGAGCGCGCGTGGCATGCATACAGAAACACAAAAAAATATGATTGCAAAAATTGAAAGAGTATATACTACACGGAACGGAGTATATAATTAAATTGTTCGATCTTCGTATTTTCATTTATTTCTTATATTTTTATTTTTCTCCCTTTTTAAACGAACGATATTTCTTAGCACAATTTTTTTTATCAAAGATAAATATTAACGCTGGGGACTGGTTAAAAGATTAAATATATTGAGACGCGACGTTGAAATTTGGATCTATTTAAGCGTTTAAAAGAATAGATTCCTTTAGACCGTGTAAACGTTTCTCATTCGATTAATGCAGTCTTATACGAGTTACATCAAGAAATACACCCTGCAGTCATACAGATGCGTTCACGCGTATAAACACACACACGCACACGCATACACACACACACATACGATCATATACATGACACACACACATCTAATACACGATACTGCTACCATTTATTATTACTGTAATATTATTGCTACTATTATTACTATAACTGATTGCTTGTCGATTCGGCTGGCGTCAAGCAGCAACCCAAACTACTATGTAACGATTTTTATTGATAACAAAATAAGGAATAAACATTGAAGTAATAATTGTAATAAAAGGTAACTCCCAGGCGTCGTTGAAATATTCGCATCTGCCTCATACTTTTAACTTTTCCTTTTTTGTTTGGAAAAGGAATGATATATATATATATATATATATATATATATATATATATATATATATATATATATATATATATCTATTGATCCTTTCATTTTATAAAAATCATCGTATTTTAGAGATGCGACTCTACTATATATTTTTCGTGCTTTATTAAACCACTCGATGGCCGATAAACACTTCGACTTTTTAAGAAATGTGTAACGGGTGATGGTCGGACGTTATGGTTCAGACAGGAAAAGCAGAAATAGAAAGCAAAAGCTAGTACATTGGGCGGGGAGGGGGAGGGGGGTGAGCGAGTGAGGGTGATGGGTGCGCGCGCGCGCGCGCGCGCCTGTGTGTACAAGAGAGAAAGAGAGCGAGGGGTACACATTTTTGGTCGGTTAAAATTAGATATAACTTTGTAAAGCCGATATACTTGCTCTTAAGATTTTTTTGCATATGTCGATAAGAATCTTCGGAATACCATAACACGAATAATGTTTAAAAAAAAAAAAAAAAAAGGAAAAAAAAAATAATAATAATAAATTTGTATAAAGCGGTGTAACGGAGCGTGTTTTGTTTCCATTTATTCATTTATTTCAAATACATTCATAATAATATTTATCGTGGAGTTTTTTTGCTTCACCACCAGATATAGTCGTATAGTGGGTATATGTATATATATATATATATATATATATATATATGATAAAAACCGCATTCTTCCCGTCCATGAATGCGATTAAAAATCAACTTACAAACAATATGCAACTTCTCGGTTTTCCAACGCGTTGTTTTCGTTCCGATATATAACGATTATTCGAAATTTTATTTATTCGACATATCTTATCGGCAAGTTAGACTTACCTGCAATAGAAAATTAGCACTGCAACGTGCAACCGATTCGTTCCATCGAATGTTCCATTTTTCCGATGTTTTTTTAAAAAATAAGCCGAGGGGAGGTTTCTATAAAATGAATTTATTTGGATAAAAAAATTATTAAATGTTATTTTAGGTCTTCGATAGTCGCAAACTACTACTTGATATTATCAGAATTTTTCCAATGATTCAGAAAGAAAAGAAAGAAAAAGGAAGAATATACCTACGAATATTTCCATTCTCTGTTCGTTCCATATATTTTATTTTATTTCGTTGAAATAATTTAAACGACTTTTTTTTTTCCTTAAAATCGGGAAATAATGGGGTATCCGGCATGTGTATATATGTATATTTATGTACATGTGTACATGCATCACAACACATCACATTTCATTTCATTTATAAATTGTTATTTAATTTATTGATAGATTAGAAGATTAAATAAGACTTTTTACAAAATTATCAAGAAAATTTACATAAAAATCGCTTACTCTCGTTTACTTGCATTGATTTTTTTTTTTTTCTTTTCTTAAAAAACATTACCTCTACTTATCGCGATCGAAAATCACGATCGAATCATATTTTATATTTTCTATATCGATCAACGCCTTATTTATAGCCTACTTTTTATCATTCTCGAAATTTATTCGATCTTTTCGTTTTGAGTAAATAATAGAGACGATAACCCAGATCTCTTTTCGCATATTAGAGATCGAGACGGTGACGCGTAAACCTTTGCGGAGTGGAAAAAAAATATAATGCGCATAGATATATATGAGATACAAAACGAACGATGGATGAATCTCGGATATAATACGTATATAATTCGAAGGAAAGGCTTGGATTTTTGTAATTCACGGGATACGAAATGTCGCCGATATTAGTACCGAGGCGTCGAGCGCTTTAAATTCGTCGAACGACTTCCTAATCGTGTATTTGTAACCCTGCATTCGTATGTTGCACGCGTTATACGTTTTTTATTGCCATTTTTTTTTTTTTTTCTTTTTTTTTTTTAGTACCTTTTATTCTTGCTCTTTTCCACATCTTAAGCGATAAAGCTATTGAATTTGTACTAAAATTTCCCCCTCCCTTCCCCCCCCTATCTATCAACTCGCTTTAAATCCTTTTCCTTTTCTTACGTAATCTAACTATACAGCATATTTACCCGAGTTTGTTTTTTTTTCGACTTTTTGACCCGTTTTTATCCGATTTTATTATATTACTCGCCCAGATCGCTTTCATTTAGGGAACAAAGACTAGAAAAACGATGATGCGCCCAACGAACCGGTCTTAACATCATTAGATTAGTTTAAATAATTGTTTGAATTGTTAATGATGGCGATAATTAACATCGAATCATATCGTATAACTTGTTCGGTAACTTGATTGAAATGTGCGTCGTATATATCGGTATATGGAATTTGTCAGATACAATCATGTTAGAACACATGAAAAAAGTAGATGGTACCATTAAGATAAAGTCGATAATCTTGTGTTGTCGCGGTGTACAAGCGAGTATCGTATATATATTTCTTCCTTCGTATTCGACTCGTAATTCTATCTATTAAATTGTTCGTATTTTCGTTTCGATTCTTTTCTAAAAATTTTAATCGTTTTCTTTTTTTTTTTCTCGGAAGAAAGAAAAATTCCCATCCTTTCCCATTCGTGCCTCGTTTATTCTTCAACGTTCACTTTTCATTGAATTTAATTAGATTTATCAAGTATATCATATCTATTTCGCTTTTTTCATACCGTTTCTCTTTATCTCAAAGAGAATCCCCCATTTATTATCGATAACGGTTACACGATACCTGGTTCTATCCATTATTATATCTCGATACCAAAAAGAAAACAATAATATAGTTTATATTTTTGTTTAAATCGTTGACAAAGAGAAGAAAGAGAAAGAGAAAAAAGGGACGCGGGCGAATAAAAAGGAAGAGGAGGAAAAAAAATCGTGATATCATATGAATATGAATATAACAATAAGAGAGAACAGCAGTGACAAAAAAGTAATTGAACATGTAGGTTCATCACGTGCACGTACGCTTATACATGCAAAAATGATTATTAGCATACCGATGTGGCGAAAAATTGTTTTTTTTTTTTTATAAAACGTTTCCATTTAAATGGCATTAAGTTTAAGTAGCGTTAACCTTTATTAAGATTAAAGTTAAAGTCTTATCAGGTAGACGTGCATACATCTCATCAACGAATATGCGACAAAGCGGCCAGCGTGCTCTCGACTTTGGAACTATGCTAATAACAGCAACGTTATGCTAGTAATAGCAACAATAGCAGCAGCAGCAGCAGCAGCAACAATAGCACGCGGCCGAAATGTATCTCGAATGCCCATCATTCTCACAGTCCAAATTCCAACATGCGATCTATTCGTCTTTCCCGAATAGATCGCGGGATAGTTTTATCTTTTTATCTTCTTACACGTCCTTTCTCCACTTTTTTCCACCACCCACAATTTATGATATTTCGTTATTTACAAGGATCATTGTACATACAATTGTAGCAAAGACCGCGTATTATATTTAAAATAAATAAATATATTCGCGTAGGAAATGAAAAGAAATATCATAACCTACATTACGATTAGAAATAGCTTCCGCCATTTTCTTTTTTTTTCTTTCCTTTTCTTCTTTCTTATTTCTTCTTTCCTCTTCTAAGTTATTACAATAGAGCCCTTTATCAAAGCACATTCACGTCATCGCTTTCGTAAATGTGTTATAATAAATACCTATATATATATATATATATATATATATATTGTGTGAAAACAATATGTGTAAAATAATGCTAATAGAATTTTTTTGCGGATGAATTTAATGAATTTCCGTTTGAAAAATATTGTTTCGAGAAATAAGAACGATGACGACAACGACGACGATGACGACGACGACGAGAACGAATTTATGCGTCATTAATTGGCACTTAAAAGAAAAGGAAAAGGAAATGTATAGGAAAAGGGAAAGGAAGAAGATATTGGTTCGGTTATTTGTACACAGAAATCGATCGAACAAAGAAACGATTTTTATATCATCGGCGCGAGTTTTTACTACGAGACAATCTTTGGCGATCTTTCATTCGATTTTTTCCTTTCGACTTGGTTAAATATCAGAGAGGAGAACGAATGTGTTATAATTATCGATTTTCAAACTTGTATTAAATGTAATTTAAAAAGTGTTATCGTTATTATCGTCACCATTTGTTACATTACCGGCTATAATATATCTTGCCTCTTTTTCTCTTCGATATATATAACATATCGAATAGAAAATTATAGATAATAATAAGTGGATAAGTAAGCGAGCGAAAAAAAAAAAATAAATAATTCAATCGTTAATATGATATAATAGCATTTTATAAAAATAATGTCCGCATCTCACTGCGTGTTTCAATGTTTTTTTTTGCATGCATACAATTAAGTATTTTGGTGCTAGCATTAAAGAATTAACAATGACAGTAACAACAATCATAACAACAAATTTATCATAATGATAATAATAAATAGCAGCAATAATAATAGTATAAACGAAATTAAAAAAAAAAGAAGAAGAAAAATACAAAGGCTAGTCACAGTGATTATTCTGATAAAAATATTAGTATATCAATCATGATGGTAAAAATAGTAAATAAATAAGGATGAGAAAGACAGCAATAATGACGACATTAGGTGATAATATAGTAAGATAACAATAAATATATTATAGATATTAACAAAAAAAAAAAAGAAAAATAATGAGAAGAGCAATAACAAGTTGATATTGCATTAATGGTAATGATAATGGTGATAATGATACGAGCAATGATGTAATAAAAATAATATTTAAATGGTAACGTTCGAAGCTCAGAAGAAATATTTCATTCGTATAATTACAAATTCTTTATAATAATAATAATAATAAATATGTAGTACAATTTAATTTTTTTCCTCTACGTTGGTATTCGTGTTACGATTTTGTTCGTTTCGTACGCTCTCCTCTTTCCCCCCTTATTGCTTGTGCCATAATCTAACGCAGTCTAACACGTGTATTTGAATATTCGTGTACACACTCGAATACTGGATAACTTAATTAATTTAATTACTCACTTTCTATAAACGTGCTCGCGCGTTGGATACACAAGGAAGATGATGGAAAAGAAACGCCTAGGTGACCGATGCTCGCGATCGGTCGCGACTTCATCGTCGACCGGATGACTAACCACGATGATCGTCGATCGTCGTTGCGTCAATTAGAAAGCCGACTACTGTATTTTTGGCATTGCTAATCAAACAGCTGCCCGTTCCAAACGATTGATCTAACCTTCCACCCCGATGAGATTATTACGACTTAATCGGCGGTTACCTCTGTAAAGTAAAATCGTTCCGTTCAATCGAAATCGATCTAGCAATTGGTAAAGCCATACAAGCTTGCGATTACCTCTCGTTCCGAAAATTATCCAACTTTTACCGCTCGAGATACGGAAGAGGGCGCGCGTGCGCATCTCGAAAGCGAAGCCTACGGTTATTGCGAGAAATCGCTATGGATGTCGTGTCCGTTTTCAACACTTTCGGTTCGCGTTGAGAGAGAGAGAGAGAGAGAAAGAAAGAAAAAGTAATTGAAAAAAATAAAGGAACAAACTTGAAAATATTCAAATCTTTCGAATAAAAGTAAATATATATATATGTAACATTTGTTTAAGTTGATGCGATTTAATCGAACAATATCGAAAAATGATACTTGATTCGAACGCCAGATGGAGATAAAATCGACACGATTCGCGCAGCACTTTACGTTATCGCCTCTCTATTCTGTTTCATGCTTTAAGGTAAAATGCTGAAACGAGTTGTTGTGCGAAAGGAGTTGAACAATATATAATATACACATAATACTTGTATCGCGAATGTGTAACGAAATGTAATGAGAAATGAGAGTGAATGAAAAAAAAAATAGAACGAAATAGAGAGAAGAGGTTATGGGAGAAAGATGGAGGAGAGGAGGAAAAGAATCGAGAAACAAAAAAGATACGCAAAAAGATTTTACCCACGGATTGACGTAGCTTGTTGTTGTATTCGGAGACCACTGATCGGGCGGAATAAAAGCTCGATGAAATGGACGAAAGAACGCGAACCTTGTCGCTGGTTCTACCACGAAACGGGACCGAGGCTATTGGACGATGCAGCAACAAGCACTGTGCGTCAAAGCGCTTGTAGCGACGTGTTGTCGATAATGGTGTTGTTGCCGCGATGTCTGCCGTTGCTGGTGGCCCATCACCCTACTGCCTAACCTGGGCTATTGGTTCTCCAATGAATAATGACGCGACCTCTTCCAGAAACCTTTGAAGAATCCTTTCTTTTTAGGCGCGTCCCCGCACTCAGCCGCTGAAACAAAAAGATGATATGGCTCTTTCGCCTATATACGTGTCTCCTTGTCTTCTCTTTTATTTGATTTTAAAATCATTTTTATTTCTACGGTATGAGAGAGAGAGAGAGAAAAAGATTGCATTATCCATCGAGTTTATTCAATATTTATTATATATCAAAATCCTTGTACGATTATATCTTGAGCTGGTAGTGGGGCGACGTACGTACCAAACAGCATCGTATATTTCAGCCACGTTTTTACTCTCACTATATGTTAATAGGGGAAGCGTTGGCAATTGTCTGTCGCCTGCATAATAATCAACGGTCTTTCCGGCCTTTCCTTCGAATCGACGGACGTTAAAAAGCCGGCTGACGATTGACGACGGATAGCCTCCCCCTCTTTTGATCAAATGATAACTGACAATGAGAATAGAGAAAATTGCTATTCCCATAAATGGTTATTCTTGCAAACAGATCTTTTTCGCCCCTTTTTTATCTTATTTATCTCTATCTAGAAAGAAAAGTGGAAAGAGAGAGAGAGAGAGAAATTGTATCGCGAAAATGATATATTTTTGCGATGCGAGGAGCTAGGAGGAAGCGAGTACGAGAAAACGGTGCGTATGGATCAATACCGATAGTGTGCGGCTATGTAGCGCGCGTAATAGACGCAAACTGTTGGGTGTGTCTGATCTCTGTTGCTTTGCATCTCGAACTGTGCATCAGCAACATTTATTTGCCGATGATCAAATCAATAAATAAAATAATTCTTCAAGAGTTTCTCGCGTTTTAAATCGTTTCTCGTTAAATTAATTCTTCCCTCTATTTCTCTTAGCAAGATCCCTTTTCGAAAATAACTAAACAATATTAATAGAACTGATGTTCAGGCTAAAAGCGAAGCGTACATTCGGTGGATATTTTGGAATGTCGTGTGTACGGTTATATTACGCGTGTAAAGATATAAACGGTATATATATATACGTGTATACGTGTACACATGTACGCGTTATTATCAGCAATAAAATAAAAACTTAATATAAGTACATACTTACAAGGTTAAGCATTGATTGAATAGCATCCAGTACCATATTTTTATAATCATAATTCGGTTTAATATATTTTTTTTTTCAATATTTAATAATTATTTGATATCAAAATTTATAATCTTTAAATTATGGAGATTATCGTATCGTATTATGTATGTAAAAGAAATCGAGGAGGATTTTTCGAATTTTAATTTACAGTATGATTTTTTGAATATCTATTTAAATGAAGAAATGTAAACTTACCTGCATAAGGACCACACGGTGATGCATTATCCTTCCCACCTTTTCCATCTTTGCTTCCACTTCCTAGAACAAATCAATACAAGTTCCATCTTGAGAAGATTGAAAAATAAATTCTTTTGTTCATTGTTTCTGATTTCTGTATGTGAGATATATATATATATAATGAGAAATCATAGAACACTACGAAAAGCTAGCGAAAATTAAATACGATGAAAGACATAGGAAACTCGCGTACGTGTAGTACATAAAACGATATATATACGGCTACCTGATTGATTTGTTTGGAGGTTAATCTCCAAATAAGCGCGTGTTTCCCTTGGAAAAATTGACCAAATAAAATCGGATGGCTGCCACATGCCAAGTATGAAACGTGACACAAGACAACGAGGACACGATTATGATCCTAATGAGCAGCATTTATGGCCAAAAAATTGTGCCTTCAACTTATTAGATTAAATTACAAAGAAGAATAATAAACATCGAAAAGAATATTACAGAAATGTTCGAATAATTAAATTTCTGTCTGCAAATATATATACACACACATTTCTACTAAAACACATTGATTCAATGATCGTTTCATAAAATTTTTACAAAAGTATCTTTTTTCCATGATAAAAAAATGAAACGTTTCAAAAATGTTTGAAAAAATAACATAACTGTTGAATGAACGGAACTAGGCAGAAGAGATAATGACAAGAGATAGAGATAAATACATTCATAGGCAAAAAGAGATATGAATATAAAATTATACCGCTTTGTGAATCAAGAGGAACAAATTGATAAATCGAAACATAACAAACAATGCAAACAGGTGTAACATCTGGAATAAATTTATATACGTGCAAATGATTATAAAAGCAATTCAGACGATTCGTTTGAAATAATACAACAGTTAACACTCTGATTCTTTAATGAATTAATTTATAACGAATGTTATATATACTATTTTTTTGATTTAGAAGAAGAAGGATTATTATTGTCAAAACTATCAAAATATTGAATATTTTAAATATGAAACGAAGAGGTCTAAATTTTGATAGGATTTATCATATCCATAAATAGACAGTCAACATATCAAGTTAATATACCAAAGTCCTTTATTCCCTTTCCATCGGGAGTTTATTCGGCCACCAGTAACAACCACTAGTCTATACGTTCGCGACTCTATTTCTGGATGGATAATAATAACCTCTCTCCATATCTTGTTTCAACGGCTGGCTTCGGATGACAGAACGAGCTCTTTGCGAACAGTTTAACTTTGTAAAAGATGCGATGATTAGAAATGCTTGAAAAACACGAACGTGTGTCCTTTTCTGTTCTGCAAGTACGTTTTATTTCTACTTCATCCATAAAATTTATTGTATTCATCTTGAAAAAATTTTACATATTTTTACAGTAGCAGTTTTAAATATCCAAAAAAAAAGAAAAAAAAAAAAACAAATTGAGAAAATATATACATACGTGCAAATGTATAAATGAATATTTGATTTCATTTATAAATATTCCTATTTTTTTTCTACACATTTTTTCCATTATCAGTTATCATGAAGAGATTGTAATAATCGTTATTGAAAATCGATAATAAATAGCACAAGTGATGAAGAAATAAAGAATAAGTACGAGAAACAAATACGTTACTTTCAATCGAGGTCAGGGTCGTGTGTCTAGGATTCTTATTCATTGCCATGGTTAACTATCTCTATTATTATCTAACATCTGTTTAAACGATAAGACAATTTTGGCTTATCCAATGAAATTATAGAAATATGATCAATTAAAAAGTAAACAAAACAAGTAAGTTAATTCGTCATAATGATAACTTTGAAATCTATATATTGAAAAAGCAGATACTCGTTGCATTTTCATGGAACTGACTCGTTGCTATTACGTACCAAAGATAGCGAGAGTGATTACTCATCGAATCGATCGATTACTTTATGAACACACTAAACGCCTCTTTTATATTTCATTATTCTTTTCCCGTCTTTTGCTTTCTTCGAATGAAAAAGTTTCTTGAATTTTAATATAAATATAGGTATTTTCAATAATGGTAATTTTTACAATTTAATGATTTTTTTCAATTTTGATTGTTTAATTTTTTTTTATTTTAAGAGAAGAATTTCTTTTAAAAGTAAAAATTAATTGGATAAAAAAATAAAAAAAAATTAGTTTAGAATAATTGGTCACTTAGCAAGTGTTGGGTTTGAATTCGATTAAATATTCATTACACAATTAATTTTTTTCAATTATTCATTTGGAATGATATTTTTTAATTTTTCTTGTCATATATTATAACAATATGGTTAAGAAAAACCTGATTAACTTCTTCAAAAAATTACTTCATATATATATAATATCTTCAATTACTATTTTTTATAGTATCAAAATTAAAAAAAAAATATAGATTTAAATAAAAATTGAGAAAAATCATAAAACTCTTAAATAATTTTAATATTCCCTGTATTTAATATTTTATATTTGTCTATACCTACATAGATAGAAACATACAAGTGAAAAGAAACTTTTATATTTTAAAAATGTCGTTCACGTCTTGGTTGAAGGAGATAAGACGAAGGGAAGCAAGATTAAGTTTGTTCAAGGACAAGCAGAATCTCTCTTGGCAACATACTGAAACCAGCTGACGTTCTAAATGTCCAAACGTTCACGACTCAGTCTGGCGTACAGTTCGGTCTGACCCATCCTTTTATGTCCCCACTCCATACACACATATGCACACACACATATACACACACGTGCGCGCGCGCGCGAAATATGATAATACTAAAATTCCTCATCATAATAACAATGTTGTTCGAATTGATGATGATAAAAATAATTTTTGAGATTGTATAATTTATCAGTTGTTTCTCCAGAAATTGAAAATTTTGTTGATAAAACAAAATGATAAAAATGAAAGATAATTTCACATAATAGAAAATAAGTAGAAGAACAACTAAGCGTAATGTTACACCGATTTTCAATTACTGCTGTGCGACATTTAAAACGTTAAGTTACGTTGTAATTCAAGATGTCTAATAAATAATTCATTATCGCAAAGAAAGAAAAATATTTTTTTTTTTACAGAAAAACAAATCAAGAGCAAAAGAAATTATATTAAATAGATTTTAAAACTCTCGGTAGACCGAATCCGACACATTGATGATAAATATATATATATAGATACATACTACACTATATATTACCTACATCACAGTGAGTCCTGTTTTGCAAACAGAGTGCAATGACGTAGATATAATTAGAAATATCGATAATAATAATAATAATAGCGTAACTTCCATGAAAAATCAGTTATTGCGTGGGTGGATAACTATGTTTTCTTGTTGATTGACATTCATCGATTAAAATATTTTTATTTTTTTAAAAATCATATAAGAATAGAGCAAAAGAGATAAGGAAAAGAAGAAAGGAGGAGAAGAAAAAGAAGAGGAAGAAAAAAGAAAAAAAGAGTGAAAAAAGTGATAGACCGACATTTTCTATTGGATTGAAAGATTTGTGACGAACGCAACTCGACCATGATACAAATCCCGGCTTTGGTAGGGATGGCATTTGGTTGGAGGGTTGCTAGACAGACCAACAGTAGACGGGAGTAACGATTGCCACCACCCTTGTACGAGGCGAGCTAGTCACCCCTTCCGTGTCCTTCCGACTTCCCACACGTCCCTGCTCTGCATCCAATCCGTCCAGCGAGCCGACCGCTTACTAACCAAACTGAAAACATCCCTTTGCTGGTCAATCGCCTTTGCTACCCCCTGCTGTTCTCCTATCAACCATTTTTTAACCGTTACACTACTAACTCCTTTCGATCTTTCCTATCTGTACAATATCCGCCGATCGATCAAAAAATTTTCGAATCGGAAAGGTAATATAAGAGAAAAGAGTTAAATGAAGGAAAACGTTATCTTGTCCGCATGCGCAGAAGGTCTTTTTCAGAGCATCGATACGACAGTCTATAAATAAATAATGATAAGACTCGAAAGGCTGACGTACAAATCTACATTATTTTCACATTTTTTCATTGCTTAATTGCAATTAAATTGAATGTAAACTGAAATAGAAGAAATATTGTATATATATATATATATATGAATTCTAAGTAATATTATTATGAATAGTATCATTCTATAAATAATATTTAATTTTATTTAATGTAATTGACAAAGACAAAGAAAGAAAATGAATATAGATTGTTTACTTGTTAATGCTGTATAAGCAACATTTAAAGAAAAAGGAAAATGCAGTTCGAGCAACTATATCTCTGCACGGATGAGTATTGATCCGGCGCGCCCGTTTTCTGTATCAACATGACCAAATTCTTGTTGCTTACCACGAATTTATTAATGTTTAATATAAATATGGAAAATTAAATAATAAAAATCGATAAATATTAATTTACATGTTTGTTAATTGTAAAATAAATATGCCATAAATAAGATAATTTTATAAATAATCTAATAATGACAATAAAATAGCAATGGCATTTTAAAGACGATAGATAGAATGATATAAAAAGTAATATTTGAAAAATAAAATTGAATATTTTCTTCTATACATGTATATAGATAAATCAATAACGTGATAATAATATAAAAAAAGAATATTGTCCGTATTCGAAGATATTTTAATGTGAAAATCGTGAATTCATGCTCTTGTTGTAACGTCACTAGTTTTCTAGTGAATCTTTAGCATTTACCATTCTTATTATACCGGTTCTTGGACTGCCCTAACCGGCCGGCACAGCGCAACGTTGCGCTATTCGAAAAGAGAAGAGCACATATTTTGTCCACGTTACAAGATTCGAGAACAGTCAACGAATATGAATGATTAAAAATTTTGTTCTTGTATGATGGAATAAACATGTGGAAAGCGAAAAATAATCTTCTAACAAGAGAAATATAACGAGAAAGATTTATTTCGACGAAACAATGAAAATTAAAACCCTCTATAGAAATAAGACTAGCTTGCCGCGTGTAACGCGGAGGAGGTCTCGTTCCTCCATCCTTCTTGTCTTATACGTTTATATTTTCAAGGTCAGTTGATTCGTAAGTAGTTACAAAGTTTTCGCCAGATGGAACCACTGTACAGCTACGACATAACCGTAACTTATCGAAAACTTAGTATTGCGAGGGAATGTGAATAGAGATTGACATTGATATCGTGTTTACAACATTAAAACTTATTCACGTTTCATTAAAGTTTTTTATATGTGCAACGCATTGCTGATCGACCAAATGATAAAGCAAAATAGAAAAACGCATGATTTAAGCGAATTCTATTTATGAAACAGGAATAGCTGTAAAACTGCACAAATGTGTAAAATCGTTTTTCAAGTAATATAAAAGAAATCAGGTTAAACTAATAGAAACAAATAATAAATCAATCATCATCTACGTACAGCCTATAGCAATATAAAAATGCAATAAATACATATACATGTATAAATATATATTATCGTGAGAAAGAAACTAATCCTTTAAATGATAAGATTAAGGGAATCGTAAATTTCTTTCTTACGATAGAATCAGGCATGAAAATTATTTAAACAAACCATGTATAGAAGAAATATAGCAAGATTTAAATTGGTGACACTCAGTGCCACGAAAGGTCACGCAAGAAATAAGTTAGAGAAACTATTGGCGCGTTGTTTTCAACAATTGTTACATGGATTCTGGAAAATGTGTCACAAACCGTTTCAAAACTCGATGCAGATGGTTTTTAAAATAACAATGATTTAATTTATACACATATACATACAAATATATATGTATATAAATATATATATATTTCTATATTTTAATTTTTTATAATATCGATATTGACTTCGAATTATAGGTTAGAATGTCGTCGTAAAATCGAATAGAATAAAAAGTGTACTTTTTGAAAAGTCCACTTTTATAAAAGAAATTTGAAAAAAAAAAAAATGATTATATTCACGTATTGAATCGAAAATATGTAAACTCATCGATCATTATTTTAAAAATCACGTTCGCAGCAATACTCGATTTGCAAACATGTTTATGCGAAATATTGTTTTATGATTCATCCTATTTTATTACTTATGAAATTGTTTTTGAACACATATGGTCATGTAATTTGCATTATTTCATTTATAAGTTATTATGCAATTGCGGATCTAATCAGAAAACATTCATTCGTAAAATAAACAGGAATTGCAATGAACCGAGTTGGCTTAGCGAAAAGCATCGTGTTTTTCTACAGGCCACCCGATCGCGTTCACTGGTTCCACGATCATGGGCTCTTGTAATAGCGCAAATTCCAGCGCTTACCTTTCTTGATGAGCAAGCTAGTGACCCTCCGTAGCGCCTCGCGAGTACTGGAGGCGGAGCTGTGCTTACTTTGGCCGAAGTATTTGTTCGGTGTGATGTTTGTTGGTAGAGTCAATGGTTTCCTCTGGTCTCCGGAACCTGCCAAGCGTGGATCGTATGCATTGTTCAGTCGTTCGAGATGCTCTATCGAAGCTGGTCGTGGTTGGTTCGCCTTCCTTGTTGGATACCATCCTCGATTCGGGCCACCGGCTAATCGCAATAATTCTGTCCCGATTATCGCTTGTTCCAGACCCGGATTATTCCTGCGATACCTATTTAAACAAAATATCATTTATCTTTTTTTTCATCTATCGTTATTTATCTCATCATATTCATTTATTCATTAGTTCCATTATTTTTATTTTTTACATACATATAATAATCAAATCTTGAAGTTATATATAAAAAAATATATAATTTATCGTTAATCTAATTTGCATAAGATATAAAACACGATTTTCTAAATACGTGTGAATAAAGTTCTGGTGAAATTGATAGTTATTGTATAAATTCTTACCCGGTGGTAGCCGAGGTTGGGGCATACCAACCAGGTTGCCGACGCATTTGCGTAGGATTGCTGGCATGCTGAGGAGTTCTAGGAATATCGCTTCCTCTAGCAAAAACAGGAGTTTCCGGAAGCGAACAGGAAGTTTGCATCCCACTGGTACTGGTTGCTATATTACTACTGGTTCCACCGCTAGCACTACTACAAGCTCCGCTGTTAACTCCGTTTGTGACGGTATTACCACTGCAATTGCCGTTCCCAACGGATGAGCATGGTTCTGCAGATGGTGAATGTTTCTTTGTAAAAGGCCGTCGTCGCGATGGTCCTGGTAAATCCGTAGGCAAAGTTCTTCGTTCTACTGGTATTTGCTAAAAGAATAATGAAGAAATAATATTACTAAATGATAGATTATATACAATAATAAGCGTTATATAAAACAAGATCCAACTATTATTATTATCATATCATTATTATATAATTCTTTACCCAAAACATGATAAATTGTCCCGCGTAAATTTTATAAAACGCACCTCTCGTCTGGAAGTAGTGGCAGTAGGTGTTCTTTTACCCCGAGAGAATCCAGCGTCCATGGATCTAGTATTGAGAGATATCTGTTGATCTTTCGAATCTGAGAACGAGTGATTGGTGACAGGGCCACGATGAGGTGGCACTCTAGGTCTGTACTCCATGGTTCGATTGCTATGACTTTTTGGTTTCGAAACGATCATGGCACTCTGACCGATGTCCGAGCTTTCCTCATCTGCTTCTTCTACAGGGGAAGGTGGTAACGGAGGAAATTCGAGAACTTCTACACTTACCTAAAAGTAAAATTGTGATCAATTATGAGAAATTTCTTCAATATTTTCCAAATATTTTCATTGAATGCAAAGCATACCTGAAAATCTGGATTTTTGGAATCCTCGAGAATGGCGTCGATTACATTTTCAATTTGCTTTTGATCGTTCTTATGATCATCAACGACACCATTCTGTCGCAATCTTTTCCCCGATGCATAAATATCTGTACCGTTTATTCTCCTTCCCTCGATATCTGTCGTTTCTGGACTGGTCTTAGACGCCGAATCTGAATCAAGATCTGAATCAAGCTGTTTTTTCGCTCTAGCGTCTCCTGTGACACGTTCGTTGGATTCGCTATCGAGACTAGTTTTTCTCGTCAATGGTTGCTTCGCATCTCCGCTACGGATCCATCGTTGTTTATTCTCCGAATAAGATTCGCTATTCTTCACGCTCTCAATCTCTTTTATAGCGTCGCTGACTTTCTCTAGTTGTCGTCGATTTTCCTTTAAAGCTTTTTTTACAATTTGATCTTCGATCAATAAATTCACCGGAATCTTGGACGCTAACCGATTTTCATTACCAAGGCTGGAATTAGGCGATTTTCTGCTCGATTCCTCGATGAACGCGTTCCCGCTAGGTGGCGTTACAGCCAGGCTAAATCCCTTGGAATAACTGTTAGAAGTCGAAAAAGTAACTCCGTTACACGTGTTATTTGACTCGTTATTTTCTTGATTCAATGATTCGGCCAGATCGGCCACTCGACCTTTCTCAGCCTTGTCATTCGATGATAGTGAGGATGACAATTGGATCAATTCATACATTTCTCGATTCTTCTTATCTTTGTCCGACAGATCTGAACTTTCTTCCTCTTCGACCGTGACTTCCAATTCCCGTGGCCAATTGTCGGTTTCATCGTTAATCGCCGGAAGTGAGACCACTCTGACCAAATCTGGGGGGACAGAAGATGGCGCAACAAATTCTATTGGCGGATCGTCTATCGGTTCATCCATTTTATTTTCCCTTAAAAGACTTCTGATGTTATCGAAGGTGCTCGAGTATCGTTTCACGTTTGACAATGGATTTTCCTCGCTGTTCTCGAAGGATAAACTTTTAGTTTTGGTAGGAGCTTTCGGCAATCCTTTACGTTCCTTTTTTCGACCACGGCGTATCACATAGGTGCCATTTTTCGTTAAATCTTGCGGCCGTATCTGGTCAAGTTCGTTTGTCGAAGAATCCGAATACGGGGAGATTAAATCGTCGTCGGTAGTCGATAATCGTGGATCTTGCCAATCGTCGAAATCGCGAAGTTTGGATGCTGATCCAACACCTGAAAATTTGATCGATAACATTCACCGTACTTTTACACGCATAAAGGACAATAACTTACTAATGTAATCCTGTTTGCAGGTCCAATTTTGAAAAGAATAACTTACTGGACACGTCGCTGCTCTTACGTCGTCTCCTACCGATCACCTTGGTACTTCCTGGAGCGTACAAAGGATCATCCTCCAGAGGCACTTCCCAAGCGATGGAATGCCTCTTGCTGATCGGCGGAGGAGGAGGTAAAAGTTCTTCCAACGAATCGTCTGAAAACCGTTCCTCCTCGGATTGAGTTCTAAAATCCGTCGAGTTTCTGGTCGAGAAATCCGAGTTTCTGGTCGAGAACATGTCGGAATAACGCTCTTCGGAACATCTGTCCGAGGTTGGGGCCGAGAATCTTTCGTTAGAATCGGTCCTCGTCGGTAAAGAAAACGAAACGAAGTCGAGGTTTCGAATTGAAAAAGGTTCGGACGTCGGCACGGAAACGCGATCGTTCGAGCTGGCACTGGCCACGGCTATCGAGAAATCTGACGAATGGAATCTTTCGTTCGAGATCGAGTTCGCCCTTGAAAAGTCGGACGATCCGCAAGTCGCTCTCATGGAAAATCTTTCCACGCTGACCGAACTCGAGCGCGGGATCGAGGATCTCTCCGATTCCGAGTTTCTCGAGAATCTTCCTTCGCTCGAGTCGGAATCGTTCCTTCTACGCCCGTTTTGTTCCGATTGCTCGTGATTCATCAACAACCGATCCTCGACACTGCTCGATTTCATAATCTCATTGCTTTGACGTTGCTTTCGCAAATGCGACGTTCGATCCTTGTCGAAATTTTGTCGATGGTTTTTGTTACTCCCCTCTAGTCCCTCCTCCTCGGAAGATCGACGTCTGACCTCTCGATGCTTCTCTACGGTCGTTGGATTGGTTCGAGGCGGGATCCAACCGAACGACACTTTACCATCGTATGGTAAGCTGGCGAATTTGCTTGGTGGACTTGGAGGTTGAGCCAATTTTAATGCCTCACCGTTACCATTTTCCCATCCGTATGGTCTCTGGTGTCGAGTTTTTGGCTGGAGGAAAAATATAATTTGTATTAAAATAAATAATTTTTTATCTCCATCTTTAAAATAATCAAAAGGAAATAAGTCAAAAATTATACAGTGATGTTTATCAATGATACGAGTTGTTCGTTTAAAAATAAAGTTAAATTAATTTAAATGTTCGTTCAATTTGATTCTATACTACTGTATATGTAAAAATGAATTTCACGTTATTTCGATCGAATTTGTACGATCGAGAATGCTCGTTGGATACTCACGAGAGTTGTTTGAGTAGTAACAGTACCATTTCCGTGTCGTATACTATCCTCCATAGCTATCATCCACTGTTGTCGTCCGCTTCGACGAGTTGATGGATGGCCGTTTCGTTTTGAAGAATTTCCAGGCGATACCCTATGGTTACAATGAATTTGCATTAGAATTTGTATTAATTTTTGCAATTGATTGTATTAATAATATTATATCCATAATAAGTTATACTTTAAATATTAACAGATTTGCATAATTTGGATCTATATGTTTAATTTTCATAAAAACAAAAAAGGAAAAAAATAATAAGAATAATAAAATAGAAAAGAAAAGAAGTTTTATTTTGTTGATGTATGTAATAATTACTGTACATTGTTTCCATGCAAAATTAATATTGTTTTTTAATGAATTATGTAGAGCAATTATTTTTAAAAATTCTAACTCGAGCTTGATTTAAACTTTAATTATTAATATTCTGATATAAATTTTTTATTATAACTTCTTGTATTTTTAAAAATACAAGAAGGAATAAGTAATGACATGATCAATGAATTATTGACTTTGACTATGAATAATCTTCTTACAAATTTATTAGCCATATATATATAGAATTATACGTAGAAAGAACTAATATAATATAATTGATTCCACAAATCAATGAACAGATATTAAACACACAAAAAAAAAAAAGAAACGATTCTGATGCTCACTAATTGCACATATGTCGAGAGTTTATAGCATGTCTATTGCTCTCGAGGATATGAATGTCACGTTTCTATGCTTAGTATGCTATACAGAAACGTTATATTGTTGCATCCATTAATACTTATCTGACCTCTATCTTTAACGATTTAAATAGTATAAAATATAATTATCTCTCTAATCACAATTGAAGAGTAATCAATGCAAAATCAATAAAAGAATAATTAAACGATAAAGGAAAGAAAAGATTTATCTTCTTTTATTTTTTGTATTATCTATCTATCAAATTGTTCATTCAATTTAATAAATAAGCCTTAATTGACATTCTTGCAACAATTTTTATGCTTGATTTAGTATCTATTGATCTTTTAAAGGTCGTTCATTAATATTATATTAATACTCTGTACAGCAGTGGTACAGTATAGAGTCACAAATGATCCAGAGTCGATTACCTGTATTGTACCTATTAATTGATTGAAAGAAATTGATCAGAGAATTAATACTTTCCTTAAAAATAGTTTAATATACAGTTTCAACAGTTAGAAATATTGAACTTACATGGGCAACAAAGTAGAGATGATTCGTTCGGCTTCTTCAGGCGGTGGTGGAAATTCTTGGGTAGATATACCCGCTAGATCCTGTGGCTCTGGACAATCTGGAACCGGACGCAGTGCTACCAGAGCCATCTTCGCTTTCCGTCCATTCATACTCATGTAACCGTCGTCCTCGGATTGATGTCCTGTCAAGAGAGCGTGCATTCTTATAAATTTTATCTTCATCGCGATCGAAAGGATACATATCTTTCGAAATACATATTTCGATGGATTACCATTATTGTTGTTTCCCTGCAAACACCTTCTACTTCGATCGAATTTTCTTCCTCCGTATTATCCATTAATCTCGAACCATTTTCATTTTTTTTTTTTTTTCAAAAAGATCGAATTTCCGTTCCTTCATGTTATACAAATACTTGTTACATGATCGTTTTTTGTTCTTTTCAAATTTTAAAATAAAATTTTAAAATAAAATTTCTAATAAATCTTTTACTTATATTCTTCCTAATTTAAATGAAATTGTTGATTTTTACTTTATATTTTTTGGATGGTTTTTCTAATATAATGAAAATATCAATAAGTTTTATTTAAATGTAGATGACATTTTTTCCTTCATATTTTTTAAACATATATTATTCATTTTGTCTATATTATACGAAGAAGTCATTTTAGAATTAGAAAAAAATTCGATAATATTAGATTAATGCACATAAAATTGTATTTCTTTAAAATTTGAACTCAAGAGTTATTACTTAAATTTCTTTTTTATTGTCTATCTACTCTATTAAGCAAAAAGAAATGTATAATAAATTGCATATTCTGAAAACTAGATATATATTTAATAAAATTTATCATAATATTTATAATTTTCATATACAAATTTAAAATCATCTTTTAATTAATCTACATATACAAAATGAATAACTTTTTAATCAATCAATGAATTATTTAAAAAAAACTCTTCAATTAAATATATATAAATAAATTTAATTTAAATATATTTGATACTTTAGAGATATATAATTAAATATATAATTAAAATAATTAAAATTTTATTTTTAAAAAATTACATTTCATATGCATCAATCCAATATTAATTTTCGATCAATACCATCAAGCTTGATCGTGTGACAAGATTCGATGAGCATGAATGATGTACGGAAAATGGATGAAAAGAGAAGGATGAAAAAAGTAGAAAAAATAAAAAAAGTAAACAGAGTATCAATATTATCGCGAAGGTCATAGTGATGAAAGAAGGAAATAAAACGGAAGATGGCGTGAAGGAGAACGGAAAGGAAAGAAAGGGGAAAAAAAAACGAAAAAGGGATAAAAGATACCTAAGGACGGACTTTCGTCGTCAGGTGTGAGACCAATACTTGGTTCGGTGCTGCTGCCACAATCCCCAACACCTCCGCCGCTCCCACCTCCACTACCGTCACCGCCGCCGCCACCGCCACTGCCGACGCCGACGCCGACGCCTCCACCACCTTCGCCCTCTGCTTCGTGCTCGTCGTACTCTGAGAGCACTTTGTCCAGCAGCTCGATCGATCGTTGTACATCGTCACCTCTGGAACAAACGTATCGTTCGATTCTATAGAGATCATGCATAAGATCTGTTTACTTTTCCTTGTCAAACATAGTATAATTTCTTCTCCGTTAGATTGATTCGATTTTACTATTTCGTTTTATATATATATATATATACAGTGAGATGAAATTCTCTTGGATGACACAAGAATAACGAATATTAAAAAATCGATAGAAGATGAAATAAATTATGCTATAAATATTGATAATAATATATTTTTTTTATATTAATGTTAGTTTGAACTTTTTGTTTAAAATATCTTACGTTAAAATTCTATTCGTATATCGGGGAATTTTCTACCAATAGGTATTCGTATTTTTATGATTTTATTCGATGTATATATCAGAAATAACCAATCAAACAACCGCATTTCTTATTGAGGGCTTCTCCCCAGCAACGTATAGTACTCTAGGGAGCTGAGAAGATGGCAGTAGGAACGGCATAGAAGGAAGGGAAGCGATTTTATTCGATCTTATTTTCGGCCAATAAACGTTCCCATTTTTATGATCGTATTCGAACTATCAGAAATATCCAATCAGATCTCTCGTTCTTTATAAAGAAATCTCCGAGCAACACGTAATATGTACAGGTTATTTGATCAAAAATTTTCAACCGGAAAACGAATACGTTTCGATTATAACCTATAATATTCGATGTGAATCCATTTGAACGATCAAATATACATTGAATCAAACTTAACGCGGAGTGTCTCGTATTGAATAACTATCAAAAAATATCGAAAAACAGTGAAAGGATGACGGAAACGTTATTGTGCATGTCGATAATGTGGTGATGGTAGTAATGGCAGAGAATATAACGTCGAGATTGAGGAGGTCGGCGCCGAATAGGAGAAGGGAAAGGGTGAAGCGGAAAAGGGAGAGAAAGGATTGGCACGGGTAAGAGGGGTCGGATAGGGAGGAAAGGACGCGTAGAGGTCAGGGGGAGCAAAGAGGAGTATCAGGTGGTGGGTGGGTGAGAGAAATAGCGAGAGTAGCGAGGAAACGAGGGATGGTTGGCGAGGAAAATTGCAAGGCGGTACCGATAAACCTACTCGCGCGTACTGACGCAATGCGGTCTTTGGTTAGTGGTAATCGCGATTGTTAATTACCGTGGAAATACAACCATCGAGAGACGACTTTGTCGTCGAGATGAATGGGATGGGAGGGAAAAAAACTCGCTTATTATTCCAACTAATCATTGATCCATTTGTTCTCTCTTTCATCGAGAATCACAGCATATATACGGTCGTCGTTTCACGTTTCGTTGAAAGAGGACCCAGACAACAATTTCTTGACCACCTCTTTGATACTCGTTTAACTTTTATTATGTCTTCGAACGTGCGCGGGGTTATCTTGTGTCTTCTCTTACACAATGGTACAATAGTTATTACAGATAGAAAAACTGTCTCGTAATTGCAACATGACAACCACTTCTTTCGATTCTTTTTCCTCTTCGCTTCCTCATTTCTATCGTTTGTTCGTGGTAGGTCATTATAATTGCGATATAACTGCATTGTTAAGAGAGGACGATTCAATTTATTTATTCACTAAGAGATTTGTGCAAATAGAAAAATAATGTTATGTAAAGAGGATGAAAAATAATTGATTAAACAAGAAAGCGAGGAAATTTGAGAAAAATCGTTTTTCGAAAGGTTATTCAAAGAGAAATTTTTTTAACGTAGAACAAAGACCATTTCTCTCTCCTTTCCCAATCTCTCTTCATTTTTTTTTTTTTTTTTGCTTCCTTGTTCGATTTTTCAACGTTACGGTACGAAGCACAGCAGTAGTTCGTCATCGTCAGATTCGTTAACGTTTGATTCATAATTCAAGATCATAATTGTTTGAAAGTTGCTGGAATAAAAATCACGAATATTTTCTTTTTTTTTTTCTTTTTTCATTTTTCGTCGAAGAATCATTCCAACATCGTTCGTACAATTTTACAAATTTTAAATTATCGCGACGAATTTGTACCTCGGTGTTATCTCATTTTATTACTTTCCACAATAGTAAATTTTCATCGATCGTTTTTATCTTCGCCACAGAGCTTCGAATTTCGCTTGTAAAATAATCTTGTCTACTTTCTGCGGTTCAAAGAACGCCAAGCTGGTTTAGACATTCGATATTCCTTTCTTTTTTTCATACTTATAATACGATTAATATTATGCACCTGCTTATGGATTTCTGTTTTAGTTGATTTCTCTCTATTTGAGATATATGAAAAAAATATAAAGATAATCGTATCACTTGGTTTCAACTTGGCATGAAGCGTGTACGATATTATTTATATAAATTGATACAAATTCAATGAAAAATGTTAGACCAAACTATCTAAACAACTTTCACGGATAACCATTCTGGTGGTAAGAGTGACCACGATTATCCACAATCCTGTTTGAGATCAATACCTCCTGAATTCAAATGTATTTACAATTATTGTTCATAAGTATATAAAACTTAAATTTTAATCAAATATATATATGTATAAATTAATAATAAATTTATATTTTTTTGTTATATTTTCTTTTATTAGGTAAATATCAGATATATTTAATTATTTTTATGATTACTTTTGAATATTTTATTTAAATTATATGAAACATTTGCCTTTGATGAATAAAAAATTTTCCAAATAACTTTAATTTTGTTTATCTTCAATTCTAATTCTATATCTTCAATATCTTCTATAATCTTCAATCATAGACTATATTTTTAGATATACGTGCTTTTGAATGTCACAATGTTTTTGTGTTTCTGTTAATTGAACATTGTTACGTTAAAATTGAATGAAACTCTTTCAATCTGAACACAAAGAGTGCAAAAGCAATTCGATGACTCGAATCTGCTCATTAGCAGAGGTACGGGAAAAGGAATGGAGAAAATTTTCTAATCAGCTTTCGACCGATGAAATTGTCTTCGCAAACAGTAAAATTACTCAAAGCTGAACGAGATATTAGGTAAACGTCGTGTCGCCTCGCTTTTTCCCCTTTTCCCCTTTTTTCCTCTTCTCTTTCAATTGCTAGAAATTCCATGGAAAAAGTACCTCAATTTACGAAGAGAGCTCGTTCCTGGATTACCTTCCAATTAGAATTGTTTACGTACCAGGTGACAATCATTTCCTTTCCCAACAATGAAAAATTCTACTTGATTGATGTAAATTCGGCGTATCTTTCGTCAACTTTTCTGATTAATGTTCAGCCTCATTGTTTAATCGTACATTTTGTATACGTTGAACGGACACAAACAAGAGAAAAATTATTTTTCTACCCTTTGAGTTCGTATTCGACGAGGTGGATACAAGTTAATTGAACAAGAAGTTATTATTTCTGATTCTGACAGATATTTCTCTATACCCCCGTTCGAACTAATGAGATGGTCGAGAATTCCAGAACCTTCTAGTTACTTTTGGTAACTTTGGTAAGAATCGATTTTACCCTTCGAGCTTTTCCTTTCTTATCGGTAAATCAGTTGGAAAAAAACCAATCGACTTTTATCGACCATATTCCATCAACTTATTGAGATATTAATCGAAAATAAATGAAAAAGAAAATAATGAAATTGAAAATATATATTTTGAACGAAAGTAACAATCTTCGAAATTACCCGAAGAAACATATGATCAGAAGTTAAAAAGACGAAAGAAGACTTAAGTAGCATGATCATCACCGAGTTTCCTGCTTCTATCTGCATCTTTCGTCTACTTCTTAGAGAAAGGATAACTAAAATGAACGCGTGCAGAATCTACATTTACGTGTCTATGCAACTTCGCCTTTGGTGAAAGCAAAGGAAAAGGAAGCAGATGACGAAAAGGGAGGGGCTATTGTTCGCGAAAACATTGTTTCATTTAATTCAACGAATCGATGAGTATCGAGCGGCGCAGCCGTTTTCGGATATGGGTCAGTGGTCGATACGCGTGTCCTGCGTCGCGCACCTATCTACACGTATACGTATATAGTACACGTATACAATATATATAGGGTATAGAAGCGAACGTGGCAATGCGCGCAATAAACGCGCATGTACGCGCATACATGTGACATATATACTTGTGACATTGATGATCCGTTGGTAAGTTACCTAATTTATATTATTAATTTATAAATTACACGTCACAAAGGAAACAAAGTAGATTGTATCATGATTAAAATTATTTTTTATCATTCGAGACGAAGACGCGTGTTGCTTTACCATGTATCGGTAACTATAGAGAGAGAGATATTTAACACGAGAGAAACGACCCATTTATCAAAGTGAACTCGATACAGTTTTGCCACGAATACCAGCACGAGTTTAAGTACCGATACACTCCATTTGAAAACTAAACTAATAGAGTAGAACGATAGCAGGTTCATCGACCTAAATCGCCATATCGATCGATTAAAAGGATGCGCGATGGATGTGCGGTTCTTCGCGAGTATATCGGTACGGGTGGGGTATGGGTGTGTCGGTCATACCTTGGTTTATTACTAATCGTTAGCCCGTTACATCAGTGTCTGCAATTACCATTTGATTTAGCATATTGTCTCGGGAGAGAACTATAGCTCGTAATAGCGTTGTGAATATAACATGCAACGTATACGGTATAAATTTATGAGTTAAATCATAGTTCGCGATAAAGTCTATTGCAACTCAGTCATGAAGTCCTTCTTTTTTTTTTCTTTTTTTTTTATTCTGCGCAAGAAACAAAAAATAAACGATTCGATCGAAATCGTAAATTGAAAATTGTTCGCGCTAAAAGAACCATGTATTCATTAATTTTTAATCCGTATTTTGTTACAAGAATTATAAGAGAAAAGACGATATAGCTTATTTTTGATGATTTTATATAGTGAATAACTTTTGAAAATAAATCGTGAATATGACGATACAAATATTTTTTTTTAAGGGAATGTAAATCTAAACTGAGATCAATATTTCTCGAGCGAAATAATTTTCGATTAATTCATTTGATGTAATAAGATCGTAACCCTTCCGGCATCCTCCCACCTTAACGCCCTGGCTAATGACTTAATCACATCCAAACCTAACTTTGAAACTTTCCATCGAATTATTCGGTGGCTAGACCTGGAGGATTGCAAGCATAACCTAACTTTTCTATACACACATTTCCTAACGTCTTTAAAACATATCTCATGCATTTCTAAATCGCCAAGTATACACGAACACACGAAACCAATCCGTTTAATTTCAAAGCGATTAATTTCAAAGACAAAGTATCGTACGGAACATCATAGGTTAGCTACTCTTGGGAGAGTCCTTGTCGTCTACACCTAATTACGTAATACCCGTACCTACCGGGAAGGATATACGAGTTCCGAGGATGGACGTAACATTAACTGCGAAGCTTCCAAGATAATGCAATTGCTAACGTCTGACAGGATTTTCAGTGCTGTCAATTATCGAATAAAGTGACATCGGCTCTACGTAAGTACCTTCGTGTACTTCCAGAGGGCGTTGAACTCCCCTCTCCTATATATACGATACCTTTCCAACGTATTGCATTAAAACGATATACATACATAAATCCTTTCCGACTTGAAAATGAAATTCAATATGGTAAAAGAATACAAGAGAGATCTTTAACATCGGGACATGATATCGCTCCGTGTTCACAAACGATCCGATTAAATCGTGCAATTACCGATTCTTACTCTATTATAATAGAGAAGAAAACAAATGCATAATATCAATAGCGAGATATATTTTTTTTTTTTCCTTACAAGAATACATTCCTTCCAGTCGACGGATTCAAAGAACCTACCTATCCTCTCCCCCTTCCCTTTCACATCCGTCCCTTCCATCCTTTTCCATCCCTCTCCTCCTCTGTTTCTCTATTTATCCGAGCTAGAGAATACCTCGCGAATCAATAAGTGGTGGAGCCGATTTACAAGACCGACCGGGTATGAAAGAAGCTTAACAAGCGGAAACGGACGGTGCGTATCCATCTCGGTCATAGAGATTCTACGCAATATCGGCAGAAACTCGACTAGAAAAGTTATTCACCCCGAATCGATCCGGCCGATTGTCGAGTCGATGAAAGCTGCCCTATAACTAGTTAATTGGTCTGCTACCGATACAGCTACTCTACTCCTCCACTCTGTTCCTCATACCTCCTCATTGCTCAATCCCTTGCTTCTATTCTCATTCTCTTTCGCTTCTTTTTCCATCATCAACGGCAGCAATAACTGATAATTAATCCGCCGCCTATCAATCGAATTATGGGAAAGGAGGAAGACATTCTTCACCGCGATCTTTTCATTTCTTTTTCCTTTTCTCTCGAGTCGAAGTAATAAAATAAAAATAAACCAGATGAATAGAGAGAATGAAAACGATCCGAGGTAAATTTGATTACTTTATTTTAACAGCGACAATTAAAAATATTTTAAGAAATAACGATAGAAATTTTTCTTTTTTCAGGTTCGCTTCTCGATCAATCGTAATTAGAGTCACTCGAATCGAGATCAGAGATGGCCGAACACAAGAAGCCTCTGTCCTCGTTCCATCGAGATTGAAAGGTGGAGTATTGGAGAGTAAAAGAGTATATACGTATCGATTTCGCAGTCGAAAGAACTCGCCTATTACTCGCCTCCACTTTACCATCCGGATTTCTCCGCGCGTTTCGAATCGATCGAAGAAGGCCAATGTCGATGTCAAGCCGATACTTTGACTTTTTCCCCTCCCCAGATATTCTTTCTCTCTCAAACTCGATTCGCTGTACCAATCGAAGCTTATTTTGATTTGATCGAACGCAACAACATTTATCTCGAGGAAAAGTAAAAGGGATATTTTTTTTCTCCTTTATATAAAGAGTTCTACTTACTCTGGAGCAGGATTTCTCCAACGTTGCGTTCCAGTCCACGCCATCGGGCATTGATCGCCCCCGACCTGGAACAAACAAAAATATTCCGTGAATATTGGTGTTCTGGCGGAAAGGAGTAAAAGTAAAGTAATCGATTGCTCCTTCCAGATTAACATCTCTCTCTCTCGTGTTTTGCAATTCAAATATCCTCGATTCGTTATCTCGCCTTTATATTACGTTTCTTTATCTATATATTTAATTGATATTATGTCTACAAAATATCAATTGATTAAGAAAAAGATTGCGGATTAATTGATCCAATACATGGATAAAAATATCACATTGCAATTATATATATATAAAATGCACGAGTATTTTTATTAATTACTAATTAAAATTGCAATGTAATTAATCAATGTTGATAATTTATATTTAAATTTTTTAATGGATAAACTGTTTATATATTTCAATATATAGATCATAAATAGATAAACAAAGATGATTATGTCGTTAAATCAATTCCATATATACCAATTATATCATAAAAATAGGGGAAAAAAAATAGAAAAAAAAGGAGAAACAAAAATTCACAACGCTAGATCGGTTAGTTATGAAAATTTTTCGCGAACGTGGCAGAACGAGTCGAAGAGGGACTCGCAGTTTCAGCAGTATTACGACCGCTGCTCTTCAAAACGCGCGGAGGGTATACCCGGCTTTTTCCTCCTCTCTTTTCCACCTTTCTCTCCTTCTCTCTTTCCGTCTCCTCTCTCAGAACCCTTTTCTTCCTGTAGCCAGTAGTATCTGTCTCGGTCCACGATTCTACTTCTACACTCAACGCTTGCTATCATCCCCCCACTCGCTATTCTTTCCACTTTCCCCTCCACTCTTCACTTCGCAACTTCTCTATCCACCCTCACTCTCTCTCTCTCTCTCGCACTTTCTGTCTCTCTCACTCGCCGCCTCCCCCACCACTCGGTCCGCTCTCTTCCTTCCATTCGCTATCCCTTACTCGACTCTTCTCCTTCTCCTTCACTCTGTTCCTGACCTTTTCTATTCAAGAGACGTGATTGCAGCTTGCATATTTTACGAGACCAGCCTCGAAGCGTATGCTCATCTTTATCCATCTATCCGTCTATGTTGTATTCGTCTGTTCGCCAACTCAACCACCCCTTGCACTTCTCTCGTCGCAAGATTTTACCCTTCGCGCACTCTTTCTCTTTCTTTCTTTCTCGATGCTTTGTGTCGTGATTAACCTTTAAAGTTATTCGTTACGAAAATTTACAATGCAAAATCTCTTGGATTTACTTAACGATCAGTTTTATTTAAGCAGCGATAAATTGGGATTAGATAGGTAAAATCATTTAGGGATGTCGTTATTATTGTTCGATATTAAGATTTATATATTACATAAATGATGTAATTATTTCTGCTACATTGTTCGTTGAATTGAACGGATGCATTCGGTATATAGAAACAAAAATTCAGTAATAAAGATATTTGGAGATTTTATGTATTATGAGACAATTGTTTTACTTCTCTATAGAGAGAGAAAGAGAGATAGGTATGAAATAAAAAGTTCTTTCGACGCTGTACATTTATAATCATTGGACGAACAAATTACACGTTTTTTTACTCGAAATCTGAGCAATTATAACACTCCATTTTTGGAGTATTATAGAGCTTTCACAGCACTTTCATAAATACTGTAATTAGGGGTATGTAGATCTTCCTTCACCGAAGCTTTATCGTAATACGACAAATCACGCTTAATGCGTCTTCTCCACTCCCTTCTCGACTATAATTACCATCTTTTATTTCTTTTCTTCTCCTTTTTTTTTCCTCTTCTTGCAAATACATCAATTTATTTTATTATACGATATAAAATAGTTTCAATGTTCTTTTCATTGAAAAAGAATAAGTTATTATAGGTTAGGATTTAAATAACGTTCGTTATAAGTTAGTTTTATTATAGGTTAGGATTTAAATAACGTTCAAATGTTTGTTACAGATTAGAGTTGAAATTAAGAAGAGATTGAAAAATTGGAAAGAGAGAGAAAAAAAAAGTGAAAATGTAGCGAATATGAAGAATGCAATAATCAATAGCCTTGCAAAGAATAAAATCCCTTGATATCGTCGCCCTATATCCGATGGTAATCCAGTGGAGGCTGTCACGCGAGAACACGTTTTGCATGCAAAATCGGCGGACCAAATAACCGAGAGAAGTATTTCAAATTCCCTGACCAAGAGCCGCCTCTGTCGAGAATCGATATCTGCCTCCAACCGAGAGAAGCGATCGTTTTCGAGAAGGAACTGATTCGACCTTTCCACGTTGAAAACGTATATATATATATATATATATATATTGTATAATATCACAGCATGTATATATAAATCGATCTTATCAGCATGAAAATGGGATCGTAACAGCACCGTTTCCCCTAGCTCCCCTATTTCCGAAGATATATATATATATATATATCAAAGGTGTCAAAGATATTTCTTGGTTCGAATACCGCGAGATCGAATTTAGATTCCATTTCTCTGATTTTGATATGCGTCGATCAATTATTTAATTTATTCTTCTATATATATATATATATCTTTCGATTAATAAGTCAAGATGTACTCGCTTCCTGTAATCAACCGCCGTGAAAAATTAATTTTCGTGCGAAAAATTTTACGATGTTTTAATAACACATACACAAATAGATTTTGTGCAATTACAAACGTTGCATAATCATAGCGTGCAACATACGATATACGAAAGAGAAAATTAAATTTTATGCACGTTTATACATGCGTATCTTGCGCGCAGTATTACAGCCATTTGATATTATTCATTGTCATTTTACGAACACGTTTGTCCTACTTTACCAACCGTGTAAAGCTACATATTCAATCACCATTGTCCCTGTCACGAATATGATAAAACGGTAAGAAAAATATTCGCATTGACGAAACTTCAAATTTACGATATATATATATATATACTTTCTATTCACAATTTAGAGTAATGGTGTATAATTTTCTCGCAGGTAAGATAAGTGAAGCGCAACGTTACGTAAGAGTACTAATGGAGAAAGTACGAAAGCGACGAAATAAATCTAGATAGAAAAGTAAAAAGAAAAACTTGGCATTGATGTCGAATGAATGAATCAATACAAGTGAATAAATTCTTACAATGTCACAACAGCATCTGTTTGATAAACGTTTATGATATTCGATTTTATTGCGCCAACTTATATATATATATTCAAAATTCAGTGGAGGGGGAATATCGTGTAGGCTTGCGTCGCCTTTTTATTGCGTAGCTGTTTGATGATTGCCTACGACGCTAAAATCGTCACTGACGTAAAGGAGATGAATGGAGAGAGGGAAATGGATAGTTGAAAAGAATAAATAAATGATGAAACGAAATGGATATTACAGAAGAAGTCATTTGATAACATTGTCGAAAATTCTTGCCTGGACAAAAAGAAGTGATCGTGTCTGAGAATAAAACGAGAAGACAGTGTTGGAGTTGTGTGAAATGCAGGACGCAACGTTCTCATATCTTTTATTCGTTGCATCGAGGTTGCTAGAGAAAGAGAAAGAGAAAAAGAGAGAGCAACATCCGCGTTTCACCGTTTCGTTCATCGATGGTATGTTGCTCACGGTTTTCTACCTTCGTTTCAACTTATTCGTTGCAAGTAATTAATTCAATTGATCATTAATAAGGAATTAATAATTTTTTTTTTTTTTTAAAATCACCAGAGCGATAAGATACTCTCAAATGCAATTTTGAAATCATCTTACGTGCTTTGCAAAATGAAACGAAATAAACTTTCTCCCGGTTTGTAAGTTTCCCTCGGTTCACCCGGTGGTAGCAGCAGAAGTGTATACTCGAGACTATTCAAATGTAAGCAAAACTCGATTCTATGTGTGTATAGGTTATGTAGTAACTATCGAAGATTCCTGTAGACTGCGCGTTCAAACCGTACTTCGGATGCATGTACAATTGCAAACAAACAGCATCTCCACTCACACGAATTGCTTCGAGAGCCATAAACGGAAGAGCTTATTCGTTAAATGTACGAACGTCTGGCCCATTCAATAAATATACACCGTGCATCTTCGTTAAAAATATTTCGATACCTTTTCCATTATTTTTTTTTTTTCATCGTTATTTCTTGACTTCTCTTCTTTTCTTTTTCTTCTTTTTTTCGTCTCATTTTCTTTTTCATTAATGAATAATTTCGATAATTCGTATTTAATACAATTTATAACAAATTCTTTATTTATACACGTTTACGTAAATTTGATTTCAATATTCGAATTTTAAATATCAATATAGATTTTATTTCGAATCGTGGCAGGGAAGTGGAAGGGAAAAAGGAAGCGCGAGAAGCAAAATTTCAACAGAGGAAGCTAATTCTAATAATATCTCGTGTTTGAAATCTTCGTTCTATGACACATGCAAGTACGTGCTTCTGTCGAATCGACCTAATAACCTAATGATATCTATAGCAGGTTTTCTATCGCGCAAAAAAGATTTCGCGGGAACAATCTTAAATTAATAATCCAAACGATTAATTAGCTTCGTCTTTTAAATTTTTTTTTCTATTAATATCGAATTCGTACCTTAAATGATCCACGCGATTCTCGTTGTACGATCCATTGTTGCCCCGAAAAAGTATTGCTCTGCAACGTAAACGAAATACTATCGATTAAATGTTACAAGAACACAATTGCGTAATACAAATAGTAATATTCCGTATTTATTGAAATTATTAATTGAAATATATATATAGAGAGAAATATTCTTTATGTAATATTGTTGGTTGAAGAATTCTCTCATGACGAAAAAAAAAAACTGGTCTAAATTTAAGACAAATCATTTGGGATTGATTCAAGAAAGCAGCTAATCCCACGAGATGAACTGTCTTTTTTCCCATTAATTAAGTTGGTTAATTAAGAAGAAACTCATTTCATGTACGAGTTCTTCGAGTATCCCGACGTCCCGAGACATAAAGTGTGAGATTAAACGCAAGCTTTTAATTAACAACATTATATTATCAATGATTGCATATTGAAAATTAAGAAACCGGAAAAGATGTTATTATCATTTTTTTAATTTCCTTAAATTCGATTCTGTGTGAACGTATATATATATATATATATATATGTATAAACGGTTGTACGCGCGCGCGCGCGCACGCTCATACACACAAGAAACGAATGCCTTTGCCTAAGAATAACTTAGGTAAACCGGGTCACGTTCAATGCTTGCATATTCTTTTTTCACAGAACAGACGTGCAATAATATAATTTTTAATAAGCTTTTTTTTTTAATTTATAATTCGACGAGTTATCGTATAATGATTCGTGTTGCAAATATTTGTATAAAATGACGGATCGTAGATTGTTATCAATAAGGCGCTTTAGCCTTTCGCAAACTCGGTGTGAACTTGAATCGAGAAAAACAATCGGAAAAATCTTGTGGTGGTAAAAGATGAATCATTAGAATTGCGATGACCAAGCTGTACGATATGTATTAGCAATTGTATTACGTAAGTTGTTGCACAGGCTAAAAGAATCGCACCCATCGATGACAATGAACAACGAAAGCAGCAGGACTGCAACGACAATTATTTAAAAAAGGATCAGCATTCGTTTTATCTTCGATTACTTAATCTTATATATATAGTTAGATATTCTTGGCTCTATCAGATTTGTTCAAAATTTATATATATGTCAAACAGATGCACATTGGTATACTTTCCATAGGAAAGGAAAACGAAAGTAAAGATCGTTGACGTCGAGAAAGAAAATGAAAATTCAACCATTTTAGGAAAGATCATTTGGAAAAGCACGAAAGTTAACAATTAATTTCTTTTTTAATTTTTTGAATTTGAATTGATCATTTCAATCAACCATTTTAAAACGGTTCCTTGAATGTTTAATTATTCGATAAATATATTCGTGAACCTTGACACGAATATCAACATGCTATAATCATACCACAAGCTCGATAAATTGTTTTTCTTCTAAAATTGTAAATATATTTATATATTTATATTATATAAATTTTTTTATCGAAAAAATATTTACCTCGTAATTCTAATTTAAAAGTTTTTTTTTATATTTCTTATAGTTAGGCCATACAAATCAAATAGAAAGGACGCGACGGCCATTTTTCGACATTACGGTATAAATTTTTCTTTACATACAAGTATATCGAAATCAAGAGAAATATAATTATTAGTGAAATACAGTGTATCAAAAGAATTTATCTAGATTCGTCATTTTCGACAATGTTTTTGTTTGAATAAACACGTCGCGAAAATACCATCCTTATTGATCAGTTTTTATATTAAAGAAATATGGATCAGATATGAGAATAAACATACCTTTTTAGCGCGAAACTCGCGCTTATTTAGCCCTTAATACACGACGTGTTAATCCAATATGGCAGAACACACACATGTCAAAACAAATCGGCGAGTGGCGCGGAATGACGCGACGACGCTACACAATTCTACACAGCTACACGTTCGTATTCACTTCACCCGAACATTGGATCGATATAGTTTCAGAGCGATTTTAGACATATTCAACGTTGCTAACAGAATTTACGTTGAATTTAAGTTTTACACAAATGTTAAAATATCATTTTTGAGACGGTGTAGGGAGCATCGGAAGATATTCGATTGTGATTGGAAAAATGTTCTCGATCACAACTGTAAACTTGCTGATTTAAAGAGGCACGTAGACGATCAAGCTCCGTCGGTGACTGGCAACGCGAACCTATGTGCGTCGCGCCACTCATTGGCAACTTCGTGGCAGGAAAACCGAATGCGCCCGAACGCTAGACTCTGTATGTAGCTATCCGAAGAGAGGCGCTGCTTCCTCCCGACGTCGTTCATCGAAGTTTCAGTGACGCTCAATTCAAACGATTCAGTTTGTTTTCTTTTGTTTTTTTTTTTGTTTTCTCGATTTATTTTTTTTATTTCCTTCTTCTTATTAATTGTCCAATAATTTCATTTACAATTCGACACGACACATTTGAACGCTTGAAAAATTTATTTGCAATAAAATATAAAATTTTACTTCAACAAATCTGATATAAAGAATTACCACGTGTTGTATATTTATATATCTTTATAATCAATTATATAATTAACGAATCTAATGTTTCAGATCAGATAAGAGAAGAAGATATTAAGAATATTGACACTGGAATAAGAGTACATAAAACGAAGATAAAATTAAAGAGTTAAAATTAAACACGTGAGATTTTTGAAAGTGATATACATTTAATCTTCCAAGGCAACTATATAAATAATTGATATTTGTTTGCCTGTGTTAATTTCGAATTAATAGTCTAAAAATTGTACCTTTTTTAACACAAAGATAATATTTGAAATTCTAATTGATAACGAAGCGTGTTATCATCCAAATACCATCATTATCATCATCATCGTATGCAAATAAATTAAATTAAAAGTGTCCAGCGATGTTACGCCAAATTTTTACGGTACATAAATATTATAAAACACAATTGATCGTTGGGTAATTAATCAAGCTTAGGCTATCATCCGGTTGGACATAGTCCAACATTTCCTCCATCTGCCTACGCTTACCACTGTCCAATAATATTCCGTATAATCGTGTTTCGTAGTCGTTCGAAAGAGAAATATACCTTTTCTTCCAATGCAGCACGTATTTCATGAAAATTAAAAGATTGCAATTTATTACACGTTACATTCATCAGAATGCACATTCGATAAAATAAAGACGATCCGTACAAAAATAAATCCGTCCTAATCGTGATATCTTCTACTCGACTGTCTGCCCTTTATAGTTTACCCTCGACTCAAGACCTTAGTCTCGCTTTGTCCCTATTTCCCTCCCTTCCTTAGTTCCTCTTCAAGGACTTATACGTGACTCTAATTTTGATACGTCAACAAAATTTACCCTATGTACTTTACATTATTCCTAGAGACTGCACAATTCAAATTCACCTTTGATTCCCAGAATTCCAATCCTCCATTTTCAAGAAAGGAAATATCCTTTTTTCTTCAAAAAAAAATTATACGAATAATTGATTTCCTAGAAATCAAAAAACATTTTTGATTTCATGGATTCATAATTCTTCATGAGTTTTCAAATAATATTATTGATGATATTTGATCTAAATAAAATAACAAGGAGAAGGTTTTATTGTAAACGTATGAAATTGACAATTAAATCAGAATGTTTTACACGAAGCGTGATTACGTGGCTAAAATCGAAGGAAACGGAACAAGATGTGGAAAACAGTTTTACGCACAAATGTATAGAGGAGCAGAAGGACGGATGACGAGTGCAAGAAAACTCTTGAGTTACAATACAGCCACGTCACGTCGTATCCGTAGACGTCGGTTCGTGCTTCCCCTTCATGGTTTCGCGACTCTTCAACCCTTTTGCACAGCCTCTTGTTACACGGTTACCTACCCTGCCCTTCCCTCTTTAAGGCTTCGTTTAGGATGGGGTTACCGGTCGTTACGGCCAGTTTTCGAGGGTACTCTTTCCACGCGTGCGACAGGAAACGCGGACCCCGTGTACGCTAAGTAGGCGCATCAAAAGAAGAAAAGCCTTTTTTTCGCCCTTGTTCTTCGCTTCCTAACTCGGTCTTTCTTTCTTTGGCTCCTCTCTTTTGTCGAGATTAAAATCATCGCTAATAAACAACCGAGCGAGAGCGACGGTTACCGTTCTCAGAAAGATTTACCGGTCGAAAGAGTTAGAACGTAGAAGGAGAAAAAGGTGAATACGAAAAATACTCGGCCGGAAAAGTTGTTTGCAAATTTTTTGCAACGAACGAGAGACGAATTTAGTTTCAGTTTTATACACAGGTAATGGAGATCGAATCTTTGCAGATGTGAAATGTCAAGATGGGTATGTCGTTAGGAAAATGAGAAACAATGTTCTCTGGAGCATGTTTTACCTACGGTAACTAGTTGAAGCGCGCAAAAAGGATCTTTGGTTAACAGGCAGACAAAAGAAGAGAGGGATGAGAGATGTCAGGGGTAGAGAGATGAACGGATAAACAGACAACGTGGAGCACGAGGGATGGACGAGCAAATGGCAAATGGACGAACACAAAACGCGAGAGACGCGATATGTAAAGCGATACGAAGGCTAGCACATATTTTACGAATATATATATATTTTCGAGAAGATGTACGATCATCACCGTAGTTTAAAATCCACCAGTCCATTCTCGAGAATAAAAATTTCATTGTTTTGAGATATTATTTTATTAAGTTGTAATTTGAATATCTTCAGATTCATTCTCAAAAATAATTTTACTCCTAAATGAACTGTATATAGACTTTATAATTTAATCATTGCCATCCTGAATTTTTTCAAACTGCTTTTCTATTTCGAATTTAAGAATGAGATAAAAATGTTGAAAAAACACGGAATAAATGTATAATTAATGAAAAAGTACGTGTAAAATAGTCGAAACATGTTGATGTTTGCGCTCTGTCATTATTTGATAGTCGTCTCGCGATACGAATGCATGGGTGAATCAAGCGACGCGGCGCATTGCGACAGTTTGTCGAGAACTAGCTGACAGATGCATGTATGTAAATTTTCCAGAAATAATGGTCATAGATATATCTTTCTTTTCTTCTTTCTCCTTTCTGCTTTCTCTTTTGTTCTATGCATCGTGCATTGCAAGTAACTTGGAATCGATCTTACTGTAATAACAGTAAAATGTACGAATTAAGGATAAATTAATATCTCTTATCTCTTCAATTGATGGATTATTATGATGATTGATAAATAAGATTAAATACACGATTCAAGATTTAAAAGCTTAATCAATATTTATTATTTTGAGAAAATATTGATTTTCTACTTTATAAACATTTCAATATTTATTTGATTAACTTTTAAACGTCACAATCAAAATTGTGATATTGATTTGCGATTTAATGATAAAATAAAAGCAAAAATATGATTAGAGAAAGTATTATTGGTGTTAATATCCTGTTAAAAAATATTGAAAAATAATATAATCTAAAACTTTGATATATATCGATACTGGCGTTGATCGATATCGATAGACTCGATATCTTGAACTCGGCCCCTAACAATAATTAGTCGCAGTGTCAGCGAAATTGGAGCTAAGGTGTTGGTTATAGGCGCTGCTTTCGCGATAACTCGACGGCAAACGCGCGTCGGTATACACGGAAAAGGATCAATGAGCAGGTTCAATAACCTGAAATCCACTTGACGTCCGACTACCTATTGGTACGAACGACTGCGTCGTTTCAACAACCAAAATAGATATTCATTTTCCAAGAGTGCTATTTTCCCAGCCAGACACAAATTCAATACCTGGTGATTTAAGTGGTTTTGCTCGGGTCAAAGACCCGATGACAGAAACATGCTTGGATTACTCTAACGTTTTCACCGAAATCACATTTACATTTATTCAGTCTAAACAGTGATTAATTGTTTACGATGCGCTTTTGGCAAAAAAAAAAAAAAAAAAATAGAAGAAAAGAGCGATAAAAGGGAAAGAGAAAAGAATACGATGAAAAAATGAGATAATAGAACGATTTATCGATTGTAAATTTAAATTTTGATTGTAATTTAACAAGTTGCAAATTTTCTTTTTGAAATGAAAATGTGGAGAGAAATGTTAACGATTATAGTTTGACGGCATTTGAAAGAAGATGGGATTTGTATTGTAACTAGCGCGTGAATCCTATATACGAATCGAGGTAAGTGGAACAAGAGGGAAGAAGAAAGGCCAAGTAAAACCAATAGGAGCTAAGAGTATTCACCAAGAAGGGCTAAGATAATGCATATATATCTATAATATATGTATATCTATATCTTACAGAACTTGACATAATTTTGCAATTTTCATAAAAAAAAAAAATCATCAAATTTAATTTAAAATTGATACCAATAGATTTTAATTTTCCATACTGTGATTATTAGATTTTCCATTTATTAAAATAGAATAATATTTTTTTTATTTGAAAGAAAAAATTAAAATTCAGATCAGAAATACTTAAAAAATTAAATTATATATATTGTATTGTATATATTTTAAAATCTATTTGTTTACATATACTTGTATTAATATTTTTACATACATAATTTCGAAAATTCAATGATAAATCGATTATGAATATTCTTCGATTGAAGTATCGATCAATACTTCGAAGTCGAAGGAAACAATCGAAGAGAGACATAACCTCGATAACAAAATCAGTCACGCCTTGTAGAGAGTAACGAATATATCAACTTGGAACGATTGAATAGAAAAAAGAAAGATCTTGATCGATTAAAGTGTGATAAAAAAAAATTAAAAATTAAGAAAATGGATGAAGAATATGAAGATATCACGTGTTGTCATCGAATAACTATATTTCATCCCGTGATACGAAACATGCTTATAACGAAACCGGTTGTACAGTTTTTTGGATTCGATCGTGTAACTTGGGCAAATTTGTTTGATATAACAACTTACTTAGGCATAATAATAATGGCTTGGGCAGTGTTGTATTTTTTATTCGACAAAACGATGATACCAAACAACGATGGTTTTGGTTTATACTTTCTTGCAATATTTTCTTATTGTCTTGGCAATTTTTTTTCGATTATTCCATATGTAAAACTTCCACCCATGCTTGGAATGTTACTCGCTGGCTTGATCGTTCGCAATTCCGGACTTTACAATATTCGCGAAGAACTTGGTATCTCAACAACCAGTAAGATGAGAACATTTTGTATAACCATTATCATGATACGTTTTGGACTTCAGTTGTCGTTCACCAGTATAACCAAGAATACAATGTTCATAATAATTTTGGCCATCATTCCTTCTTCAATCGAAATACTCATAATCACAGCATATTGCAGATTCATTTTGTTATTTCATTGGGAATGGTCCTTTATGACTGGGTGAGTGACCAGTCAAAAGTAAATGTACTATATATATTATGCCATAATTTTTCTCCTATTGTTTTTTTCTTCTCTTATTATCCTCCTATTATAATTTTTTCATTTTCGTATATTGGCACAAAGAGCAATACTTAGTGGTATATCGCCAGTGGTGATCATGAGCACTCTCCTAGCTTTAATCGAACAAGGTTATGGAGAAGCTAAAAGACTAGACACAATTCTCTGCACTGCTGCTTGCATCGAAGCTGTGCACGTTATTTCCCTGTTCGTGATTTGTTTTTCGATCGTTTTCGCTAACGGTAGGCTACCGTTCGTTATTAAGCTGAAACAAAATATAAAAACATAATCTTTTCTTGATTTCAAATAGTAAAATAGAAAATTATTTTCTATAGTTTTAATCGATTTTAATATTTGATATATATTCGATTTCAATTTCGATTTTTTAATTCTATTTGTTAATTTTTTGTTTCCTGTGTTGAAAAACGTAACATTCCCATGATTAATTCTTTTTCAGATGAGTATAAAACTCAATGGTGGTTATATATATCCATCGGTATTCGCGATTTAATTTTGGGCCTTTCAATAGGAATATTTTTAGGGATTTGTTTCATCTTTTTCCCCCATCGTAGTCATGTAGGTATTTTGTGTCTCCTTTTTTTTACTATTTTCTACTACTATTCTTTTGCTATTATTAGCTTCTCTCTTTCTCTTTCTCTATCTATATATCTATCTATCTATCTTTTGCTTTATTTTATTTATCACTGTTAAATTAATTTACCAATACATCAATTAGAGATACGTGGATCGGTATCGTGTAACCTGCTTGGTACTCGGTTCTTTGATGTGCACAACAGGAATTGCGAAGATAGCTATCTCCGGTGCAGGATTTTTATCCACTTTAACGTTGGCATTTATCAGCATAACCGGTTGGAAAATTTTATCGCATAAATTTGATGTGAGTATCAGTTTTCAAGTTCATTTTCTGATACATATAAAAATTGCTAATATATTTAGTCAGCTAATTTACGAAGAATCATACATACACTTTGGAAACTGGCACAACCAATTTTGGTCGGAATTATAGGTGCTGACATTGATTTAACACTGTGGACTATATCCAGATTTGGATTACATTTATTTTGCATTCTGTTTGGATTAATGGTAAATTTATAAAACTTTAACACAGAATTTTAATTATTAAAATAAAACTTTGGTAGCAACAAGAAGCAAAAGATATTTGAATTTCAATTAATTTGAAAAATTTATTAATTTTTTTTTTTAATGGCAATCATTTGAAAGACAGTGATATAGCAAAATACTAGTCATCTTGTAGACATATGAAACTGGTGGAAAAAAATATGATTTTGAAAAAATCTACAAATATTGTTCCAAACTAAAAATTTACTTTTATGTCAAAACAAAAATTTTTTATATTAATAAAAATAACAAAAATATTAAAAAATTCATGATGAACAAATTAATCTAAATACAAAATATAGTTCAGATAATTGTTTTGTTAATATGATGTTTTAATTTGTTCGTCACAGAAGATAATATAATCGATTCGTTCTAATAATCAAGATTCTATTTTATTTGATTAAATTCTCTGTTTACACGATTAATTTGAACAAATATATTTTTTGTTATATACGAGCACAGGGACGATGCATTACTGCTTATATTGTAGCATGGTCAATTAGTTCATTTACATGGAAAGAACGATTATTTTTAATTACGGCTTCTATACCAAAAGGTACTTTGCAGGTATATAGTTTTGATTACATTACATAATAATTGGATCAAGTTGAATATATATTTATAAATGCAAATCCAATTTAATGTTCAAATTTTATTTTATAAGATTCAAATATTATTCATAAAATATAATTCATTAATATAATTCATTATATAGTTCATTCATTATACTTTCGAAATATCTGATCTTATTCTTTAATTAATTGGTTTCGAATCTTATTTCCTTCGAATTATTTATAAAGGATATAAATCTGGTATATATAATTTCTTATTCAAACTTGACTTGATCCCATTAATAGATATTCATTAATATCTGTATTTATCGATTCAAAAATTCATAAATTCAAATTTAAAGGCAGCTTTAGGGCCATTAGCGTATGAACAATTGCGGCACAACGAAGGAAACGAGGAATTCGAAATGGCTTTGAACATCATTATGTTATCCATAATTACCTTTTTCCTGGCACCGATCGGATACTCTTTGATGAACTACACCGGACCGATTTTCCTTGAACAAATTACTGAAGAACAACGTCAAAAAGAACGCGAATTAAGTTATTTGCGAATTCTTTCTCTTTTGCCAGAATCACCTAATAATCAAATAAATAATCAGGAATGAAGCTGAATGAAGCTTACATGCTTTTTCTTCATTAATCGATTCTATAGAATCTGACATTACAATATCGACAACCATGATTGACCAATCAATGTTATCGATATCTTCACGATAAATATTGTATGTCACTATAATATAAAATTTAATAAACTTATTAGTATTAAAGTTTTCATAGATAGATAATCGTCCAATTGTTGAAATGATTTTTATTTGATATTTTATGCTTAAAATAAGAAAAAATTTTTCATAATTTATAAAACTTTGTATTTGTTGTTAATAATTAATGTTAATATATTACATAACCTTATATTTAATATTGTAATATCTTGTCTTATATCCTAATTTATTATTGATTAATTATGTATGTAACAATTATTGTTAAAAATTTTTGTCATTAAAATTAAACTTATTTGTTGAAATAATTATTTTAAGAGTTAAACTCTCGTAATCTCATTTAATAGAATATGAAATACAGGATAGATTTAATCTTACATTACATTTAATAAGATTTTGTGTCTCTTGTTCTGAAATGCCGATTGCGTACAAAATTAAAATTATGTTTGATATGCTCTTTATGATTGCAGAAATTATATATATATTAAAATATTAAATATTATATATAAAATATTCTTATATATTATTATATTATAATCATAAATTTTTCAATTACTTTGAATTGATTGTTAGATTCATTTATGAATTAAATTATTTATGAAGGAATTAATGCATTATCTCTAGAATGAAATAGTACATACAAGAAAAAAAATTTAAAAATAGAGCAAAAATTTAAGAATCATTGCCATCTTTAAAATGCTATATATGAAATTAAATATGAACAAGAAGAACAAATAATGAAAGAAGAGTAAAGATAAGATAAAGTAGAATAGAAGTAACTATTAGCGTCATCTCTTAAGAGATTTTAGAAAATAATTCTTTTTCTAATTCTTAAAAGATGGCATTAAAGGTTACTTCTTATTCTATTTCTATCTTTTTCTAATATTTACTTTCTTTATCTTTATATATTTAATTAACAGCATTCTAGAAATGGCGTTGATTCTTTAATTTTTATTTTCTATATATTTTCTGTCTTTTTTTCACTATTAATATTTGTTCATACATAATTATGACCAGAGACAAAATATTGGATGTCAATTGAATAATATATTTGCATTATTTTTCTTTAAAAAGTCTCAGATTGATTAGCATATTGATAATATCTATATTTATAAATAGATTTCATATGGATTTATCATTTTTTTTATCTCTACGTATATATCTTTAGTAGATCTAACAATTATTTTAAATAGCATAATGCAATAGTATAACATAGTTCTAATGATACAAAAAAGAAAACAGAAAAGTACCTTTTAACCTGTTGTAGAAATGAGTCTGATCTTAGTACCATTTAAATTGTTATTGAATAGATTTAAGGTTAGTAAATAAAAGTTTTTGTTTTGTTTGAATGTTTTATATTTTTGGAAAAGAAATGCTGAAATTAATACCAATAATACCTTATGTATGGTAATAGTGGTATAAGTGCTATAATTATGTATCAAGGATTATTAAGTATGGTCGGGAAAAATGAAATATTACTCGTTGCATCACTTTTAATACTTTTTTGCAAACAAATATCTTCAGAATGTAGACAATTAACGCCTTGTTCATGTATGTTTTCTAATGGACAAGGTTATAATTTGTCACCTTTGAGTAATTCAAGGTCAGTAGATTGAAAATTCTAACCTCTTTATATTTTACGCATTAGTTTCTAATTGAAAATAAATATTTATTAGCTTAATAGCCACCGATGATTTTACTAATTTCACTTTTTATTATCATCCTTGTATGAATATACCATTGGGCAATAAATCAACTGATTGTTATAAAGGTGTTTCCGTAAGTAAAATTCATTAAAATAGCATAAATTTATGTGATAAGTTTTATTGTCAATATTATTTAATATACTTCGTTTATATTCTAGTTATGTGCTGTATACGACAATCATACTTTTAGTTTAGGTAAAGCAGAAGAAACAAAAATAATTGTCGAAGTAGATAGTGCGAAACCGCCCGTTTTCATTCTTCGTAATGAAAGTAATAGTATAACGACAATAGCTTTAGCTTGCTGTAGTAATTTATGTGGTACTCATTTATATGTTGATTCCATCAATATTGATAAGAATGAATATGTATGTTTTAAATTTTCTAATTCTAAAAAAAATAATATATTTTCCACTGTATGTTAAATATGCTTGTTTATATTTTCTTGTTTCAGCATCTAATATTAACATCTTCTTATGCTTGTAAAACGACGCAAATTAAAAGTCTTTCTACTGGTTCTATATTGCTTATTTATTTTTTTATATTAACTGGAATATATTTTATTGGAGGAACAATAATTTTAAAGTTTTTACGAGGAGCAACTGGTTGGGAAATGGTACCTAATCATGAATTTTGGCGAAATCTTCCTTCACTTGTTAAAGTAAGTTGAATTCATATCATATTTTGATTGAATTTCTATCATATTCCATTATTTTTTTTATATTAACATAATTATAACTCATTATAAAATTAAAAAATTTTATTTTATTTTTACAGGATGGAGTTGTATTTACTTTTAATTGTTGTCGTTTAGACAGTTATGAAAGAATATAAAATTATATGATTATAATTTAAAATGCAATGTAAATTTGAGAGATCATAAAAAGTGCTCTTGTGGATTTAATTAGCCAATAAATGCTAAAATAATTTTTTATTGTAAAATTATCAATGAATATATTCTTTAAGATGTGTATATTTTTCAAAGGTGTAAATGCAAATGTGTATATATGTATAACGCATTATGCATAGTGTTTGATATTGTGTGAAAGTAGCTGAATATTTAATTATGTTACATACATATAATAATTTTATGATATATGTAATATTTTATTAATGATTATTAATAATATAAAAATATAAATACTTATATATAAACTACATATATCTTATATACATACACGTGTGCTTGCACACATATATATTTTTGTATATTTTTATTTTATAATACACGTGTATATATGAAAAATTTATAAAAATGTTTAAATATGTGCGATCATAATGTTTTAAATAAAAACACAATCTATTGCGTTTTTACTTTCAATAAAATTAAACGATACGCTATTTTTGCATCGATAATAGAGATATATCGGATATAACAAGTGGAAATGACCTATTTTAGATTTTAAAATACTGTGTTCTTTTTTTTTTATGTAAAAAAATGGAATAAATATATGCGATTTAATTTCACATATTTATCAAACCATTATAATAAAAAAGCATTAATTTCAAAAGGATTCAATACCATTGACAGGTATAGAAACTTCCCGATCAGTTTGAATAATCATCCAATTTCCATTGGTATTTAAGTTGCAAATATTGATGTTTTTCAAAGAAAAAACATTTACAATTTGTGCTAAATCTTGTATATTACTTGTTTGATATAAAGAGATAAAATCTCCTAAAATTATTCCATCAGAAAACAATGCGTCATCTAGTGAGAGTAACATCGGTTTGTTGTTACGAACGGTTCCTGCATAAAAATGAGAAATAAATCAACAATGCAATAATCTTTATTTCATTCTTACCTTTAATCCAATGACCCTCAGCTTGAATAACAATTGCTTCGATATTCGTTGATTCTTCGTAGCTTCTTTTGATATCGATACCTATTTCTTGTGCTAATGTCGGTGCATTGATCAAATTTAAGCCATTTTTTGTTTGTCCTGATAAGATTCCAACAAGAACAGCTGTGTGAATGAATGTTTTTTTTTCCATTTCTTTATTGCCAATAATTTGATTATGTACGGTTATATTTAATTTTCCTTTCAAAATCCGACTGATCAAATTGCCTAGTTTTTTCGATAATTCAATCCATGATGCGTTTTCATCTGATATAGCAGCGCTCAACATTGGAGCGTTTACAATTCCGGTAATTACATATTCCGTTGATCTACCGGCTAACACCAAAAATTGTTGGGCTATTTCTTCGGCAACTCGTTGCTGAGCTTCCTCAGTACTTGCTCCTATACCATACAAAAAAAGTTATTAGTTTTTTGAAAAGAAATTTCATTTTATTTATCTTATGTTACCTAGATGAGGAGTAGAGATAACTTTAGGATGTGCGATCAATTCTAGAATAACAGAGTTTTTTGGCGGTTCTTCTGTAAATACATCCAAAGCAGCACCAGCACAGTGGCCCGATTTTAATGCATTCAATAATGCCTCTTCATCTACAATGCCACCACGAGCCACGTTTATGATACGTACTCCCTTTTTACATTTCGCCAATGTTGTAGCATTGATTAAATCTAAAAAAATTAGTAATTAATTAGTAATTAATAATAAACGATTTATTGAAAATTAAGAAGCAATTATTTCATAAATATTAGATATAGAATTAAAAGACGGTACTTTTCGTTTGAGGAATAAGTGGTGTATGTACAGTAATATAATCAGCCATTGGCCATATCTCATCCAAAGAAAATTTCTCGACATTGAGATAGTTTGCGTCTTCAGATGTGAGTAGAGGATCGAAGGCGATCACTCGCATTCCATATGCTTGCATCCTTCGTGTCACTTCGCGTCCAATACGACCCATTCCAAGTACGGCAAGAGTTTTTCCGGATAATTCGAAACCGGAATACAATTTTCTGTCCCATCTTCCGTCTTTCAATGATTGAACTGCTTGAGTAACATTACGCGCCAAATTAGAGATTAGAGCGCATGTTAATTCGCAAGCGCTAATGCTGTTTCCACCGGGAGTACTGAAAAAATTTAAATCGGTTAGTATTTTCTTTTAAAGTTAAATAAAATTAAAAAGATAAAAAAAAATGGGTATACTTCAATACAATGACTCCTTTTCGTGTGGCAGCTTCAAGATCGATGTTATCAACACCAGTACCAGCTCGGCCAACGACGCGAAGGTTTGGACAACAAGCGAACACATCGGCAGTTACTTTTGTTTCTGATCGAACAATCAATCCTTCGTGATTCTGTTTTGAACACACGTATGTATATGTATATATATATTATATAAATATGCAGTTAGCGTTTTTTTTAAATTGTTTCAATGAATAAGTTATCATGGAGATTGCACATAACTGTGCATTCACAGATGTATATACATGATAGAAGGGGAACTTGGGTGAAGTTAAGTACAACGACCCAATGAACCGGTATTCACATTCGCCAACTAAACTGGTTCTAGCCGGTTGAATCGACTAGAATGTAAGTGGTAATTTAACGAGATTAAAGAATGAAAAGTGGAAGAAGGAAGAACGAGAAAGTTGAACATGTTACACATGTTGCTATTACATTTGAATTGAAATAACTTGATTTTGAAATAAATTGAAATAAATTGATTTTTTCAATTGTAAAATAAAAGAATATAAAATAATTATAATGATTTAATTTTGCAATTCTTTGAAAATATTTGTATATATTAATATGAAATCGAAATATTTGCTAAGAGAAGAAAGAGAAAGCGAGAAAAAGAAATAATTTAAATTAATGTTAAATTTATGCATACCTGTAGTTCTTTTATCAATTTTTCCTTTGATAATTTATATTTGGTGGTAACTGGAATACCGTGACGAACAAGTAACTCACCGCAACATGCGTCTACAGGATCGCTTATGAGAACGCTTCTAAGTGTGGTTGACATGCTATCCTTAAATAAACAAAATTTAAGTATCTTGATTTCAGCTACAACATATATCTTTTATTTTTCTTAATTCTATTTACATAAATTGCTTGCGTTTGATATATATATATGTATATATATATATAAATATATATAACAACGAACCGATTGTTTTTATTTTACACGATTTGTTCTTATGTTCAAATTATTTGTAAACTAAATTCTTTTTCTAACGTTTGATTATGATTTATATACTATTTAAGTAAAAACTGTTTGACGAATTTGATTCTTACGATATGTAAATAATTATTAGTTATGTAAGTGAACGCGTAGAATATGCAGTATGAAAAATTATAGTGCATTTGCAACGCGATCAAAACTGTAAAACAGTAGAATGTTATTCATACACGAATGTCATTCGTACATTCGATGTATGATCGATAGAGAAATGTTGATCGATTGACACATACCTTGAAGAAATGTTTTTCAATGCAGTTGAATATATATCTCTGACGATTCGTTGAAAACGAGCGTAAATTTCTACTGCTGCGTTCGGTAATCCAACCGTAAACTGTCTGTTCGTTGGTGATATATCTTCTTATAGCGATGTCCCCACTCGGTCAGTGAAGCGCGCATCTACCGTCACTCATTATATATTTCGTTATTTTTGTTCAAATCATTATAGTTTTAAATAAAAAAGCGACATTGATTTGGAAAAATTATTCGATTAATATAATAAATTTTTCGCTACATAGCAATACATATTTTATATAAACTTTTTGATAATAGAAAACAGGTACACATATTTTTAATAAAATCGATTGCTAAATTATTTTTTAATAAATTATGATTTGAATTGAGTGCATAATTTCAAAATAATTTTTGTTTAACAAAGAAATGATCATATTATTATATATTATTACAATGATTATCATAGTTTAAGATGATTTTTTAGGTTAAAAAAAATTATTCTTATTTTTTATCGTTTTTAAATTCGTTTATGTTTATATTGTGTTTATGAATTCTTTTTCATTTCCATTAATTATTTTTGAAAAATCGAAAAAAAATATATTCGCGTTACACGTGTTCGATATACATCTATTGCAGACGGCAAAATATATTTTCCATTCTGGGGTCATCTAATGTTATGTGATGCAATTTCTGCTGGGGGTCTGATTTAGTAATAATAATAATTATTACATCGTTATCACGAGTTCTGGATTTGCTCGGCACTCCAATTTATTTATTTTATTTTATTTTTTTTCATTTTGCTATTGTGAGATAAACCGAAACACTGCGAGTCTGATACATTCACGCGGCGTTCAATTTACTCGAACTTTGAACATATCAATCAATATTTTCCCATTCTTTCATTTTTTCAATTTCTTTTTTGTTTATTTTTATATTTCTTTGACTATTTGCTTACGGCTTTTATTATCTTGCATTCGAAAATATTTCAAACATGTTTGCAAATAATGACAAATATACGCGCATAATTTAAATAGTTATATTCTTTTTAATGAAAAATATTATCTTGATTGCAAATTTTTTTTTCTGCTTATTCAATATTTATATATATTCAATTATACATATACATATAACTATATATAAATATATTTTTAAATATAAATTAAATTATAATATATTTTTTTTTGGATTAATAATTCTTGATATTAAAATAGTAACTTATTATTAAAATCAATTTCATTTGTTTTTTAACAGCTGTGATCTCACGATTATCGATTGAGATACAAATGTCTTATTGAGAAATGATCAACCATTGTTTGATAATATGCCTAGGGAGAAGTCGATAGACCGGAGTTAACCGGTTACTTAGCTCGGAACTCGGGACCCCAACTGATAACTTAAGAGGAAAGAAAAAAATGCAGATAATGCTCACATGATTCGACAGAAAGAAGGAAAAAGGAGAGAGTGGAAAAACGATGATAGATTGAAATGAACGAAGAGGTAGACAGTAAATAAATGAGAAAGAAATTATATTGCATCTTAAATACTAAATGTCTATGCAATATCCAACTGCGTTATTTAGATAATTCATGGATCTAGAAAAGAAATTTAAGTTTAGCTTTATAAATAAAAAAAATAAACTAAAGTCTTACATTTTTTTTATAATTTTAATAAAATTATTGAGCATTTGTTTTATATAAAATTTTTATTGGAATAATTCTTATTAAATAGAATATAATTTAATTTTTAGATTAAAAATTATTTCATTGAATTTTGTAGATAATAATTTTAATCAATTAATTATATAATTTTGATGTGCTAAGAATGTGAAAAGAAAATTAATTTAAAATATAACAAAGCATCAAATTGAAATATTTTGTCAAAGTTAAAAAGAAATCAATATCAAAATATTGATTTTTTTCAACTTTATTATTAAATTATAACTTTATATTAAATTATACCAACGCAAACAATCGACAGAATATACGATAATATTTCCATATCATCTGACTATATCATTCTCCTTATTTTCATAAGGAAGTTTCAATTTCTAATGTTTCAATAATATTATTACGTTTTTGACCTAAATTGCATTTTGAAACAAGATATGTGTAGGATAATAAGATATATGGAAAATCAATTTTCTCAGCATTTAAAATGACACAAAATATCATATATTTCTTAATAATATATTTATCGATTTTTACTTTTACTTTTTTTCCATTTCAATTATTAGGTAATAATTGATCAATGTCATTTCATTAAAATTCTATTATAAATCTCTATATTCGAATAAAATAAATTTCATTTTTTTCCTTTTCCATTCGATCGTTCCCATTCGATATGTATGATCTAGAAGAAATCTTTTTGTCTGCTAAAACCACTTGTCCAGTGCCAAATATGGACGATATGTTAGGTTAATGCGAATTCCATGTAATTGGAAAACTCAACAATTCTGTTCTATTGATTTATCTTCTATTTCTTTATTTTAAGATTTTTTTTAAATCTATTTTGTGAGAATAACTTCTAATCTTTTGATATATATAAATTTGTAGGAAAATAAACTAGGAAAATAATATAGTAATGACTGTAATCTATTTTTAGTATATATTCTTTTCTTTTTTTATATAGATCTCGGATTACAACAATGATATTATTATTATTATTATTATTTTATCATATTATATTATTATATGATATATAATAACAAAAAAAAATATAAAATAATATAAACAAAGAAAATTAAAATATGGAAGAAAATGTTTAAAAGGAATAATTTCATTTTACATACCAAGAGAATAATAATTTCATATAAAAAAATCTTCGTCTTAAAAGGATATTCTAATTTAATCATGAAAAATTTGTCAATGAAGCATATAAAAGAGTTTTGCATCCAATAAATTGATTTCTTCAAATATTTGTTCTGTATCATATATATTATTATATTATATTGTAATTAAATTCTCGTTTATTTGAACTGAAATGAAATTAAATATAACAAATTATAAGAAAAAAGATTTATGTCCATTTTGTCAATTTTGTAACGTGTTAATATGTTAATTTTTTAAGAAATTCTTTTATTTCTCTTCAAAAATTATGAGAAAAAATTATATAATAAAGAGTTTAAAGAGTTTGTATACGAAATAAAAAACTGGATAAGGTTAGAAGAGTACTCAAATTCAACGTGCGATCATAATTCGAACTCAGTAACGCTAGACAATTCATACTTGTTGCAACAAATTGTATATAGTGAAACATTCTCACCATAATGATCTAAAACTATAATATTTTAAAATATAATTTTTTAATTTGATTATTATTCGATTTTTTTATATTTTAAATATTTACATATATCCAATTAAATAAAATAAACTTATTATAATAAATAAATCTAATACTTCAGGAGTCGAATCACTGAATGTAAACAAAATCACGTGACAAAATCTAGGGAAATCAGAATTGCATTTATAATATTGAGATATAAAATTACTTTTCGCATATAAATTCTTACAAGTAATTATTTGTTATCAATATAAACATAAACAACATAATAAAAGAGATAAATTGCTTCCAAGATAAAAATTTATAAATACAATTTATTTTCATGGAAATAAGCAATTAATGTAGAAAAAACTGGCGTCAGTAACTAAAGAATTTTACGTAATGATATAGTATATAAATCGATTCTCATATTGACTAGTTTAGCAACTAATATTGAAATTATTTCGAAAGAAAGTGAAATCGCAGCATCCATCATGTAATTTGATTTGTGTAATTTTTTTTGAATATCTTAAAAATAAATCGCATAATCTTAATGTAATAATAATTTGAATTAAATTTTACTATATGCATGTATATGTTCTATACAATTCAATTATCAGTGAAATGTTGTTGAATAAGTATACATGTATTATGTGATTATCATGTCATTAATAATAATCGAATAAGTAATAAGATTTAAGTTTTAAAGAAATATTGTATAATTTAAGTTTGTTTTCTTACAACTCAGATTTTTCTACAACTTCGAGTGTTTTTAAAACTGAAATTGCTATTGAATGAAGAAATTTTAAATTGGAAACAAAATCATGTTGATGGTGATTTTAAAAAGAAATTTTGCAAATTATTTTAACAAATGAAAGAAACAGTGAATTAAGTTTGTAAGTTTTGGAGGATACTTTAAATTAAGAATTAAGAGATTATTCCCATATATATTATGTTTAATAATAACTCTTTTCCGGATAACCTCATATATATATATATATAGTAATTATAGTATGATACATACTTTATCACACCATATCTGGTATAAAGTATGTTTTTGCTTAATTTATGAACGCGATGAACACTACCGTCTTTGCTTTTAGCCGTTGAGGCCCTGATTCTCCAAGGTGCTACTTCGCCATAAACCGACGACAATTCTGTATAAAGACAAGACATCAAGAGAAATGGAAGTAAGTAAAGAAAAATAATAAAAAATATCTAATAATGTTTTGTTATGCTTTTTGTTATTAGTTATATATATATGAGGTCCATTTCACTCGTGAGTAAATAATTTTTTAGCGTAAATTATGGTTATGATCTAAACAATACTTATTACGATTTATAATTCACTTCTAGTTTAATTTATACGGATTTGCATTTAATAAAATAAACAATAGCTAAATATTATTCGATACAAATTATTACTGAATTAATATACTCGTTATGTAAGAGAAAGCATGAACATGAGTTGTTAATTATTCATCAAATAATTTGTTAAAGTTTGGTATATGCAAAATATCGACGTAGAAATCAGATATTGCCAAATTAATTAAAAAAAAATTAATGATACTGTATAATTGTCAAGAGAACGATGATTATCAAATTATTTAAAATCAAATTTCATAGAAATATATTTCGGAATATATTTTATGATTACTCTTATGTAATCGTATATTTGTTAACATTTTCGAATAATATATTATAAAAAGTTCGATTATAGCATTTGTAAAATAGAGAACAGATAGAAAGAATTATAAGACAGAAAGAATGAAAATATTCAATATCAGAAATGTATAAGAATTCGATTCTTGTACATTTAAGTTAGGTTGAGATAGTTCGATATATCGAAAAAAAATCGAGTTCGATTAAGTCAAATCGGATTAGATCGATTCTCGAAAATATTGAAATGTCTGAAAATATTAAGATTTTCAAGTATCAACATTTTTAATTTTTGATTTTTGAGACATTTTATAGGAAAAACAATCCTATATTATAAGTTATATTATTTTCTTATTTTGTATATTACATAACATTTTTCCAATTATCATACAATAATTTATAATAATTACATTAAAAAGATTTATCATTTTTTCTGATAATCGAAGTTCTATTGACATAAAATTTTGACATAAAGATAATTTCTGAATGACATATCTTGTGAAATTTCTTCTTTTGAAAACTTAATCTTCTTATTATATTAAGATATAACCCAATTATAGTTTTAGATTAATATAATTATTTTTTTATATAAAATTTTTATTGAATGTAAATGTTGCTTTTTTTTTTTATTAATTGTAATACAAATAAATTTTTAATAGATTTAAAAAAAACAATTATATCTGTTTCAGAGTTGGAAAATTTTTACAAATATAATAAAAAGATTAATTAATTCTACTTTAGCAGCGATGTTTCATGAACACGAATATTTATTATAAAAATGAATTGAAATTTCAATTGAAGAACAGTTTTTATTGATTTACACCGATATTCGCGTTTTTTATTTTGTCAAAAATTGAGAAAGAATACATTGGACACAATTGATACAAATCAATTTCATCATTGTACCGATCACAATATTTTGAGATTCAAGTGATAATCCAAGTGATCTAGATTAAAATGATCACTTACCGAGAAAACAGAAAAGCAGAAGACAATGGTATAAAACATAATAAAAATTACTCTTATATCAATCCTGTCAAGAATGTACTCTTCATTTAGAGATATATCATACAAAGAGGTTTCGTTATCCATCAGGCTTTTTTTATTATGAACTTCATGAATGATGATGTCACAGCTGTTGATCATTCTAAAATAAAATTGCAAAAAATACAAAATTATTAATTCTTAATATTTAAAATATAACTTGTTAAATATGAATTGCAATAATTTCTAATTAATTTCTTCATTTTTGTTCTAATCATATTTTTCTATCATTAAAAAAATTTTTAATTTTGAAAAATATATAAATAATTATACATTTATAATTATACATCATTTTAAATCTCAAATATTACATTATAATTAAATATATTTTTTGTTATCTATGTTCAACTATTATCACAAATCTATCATAAAACAATTTATTAATAAAATATAGACATGAATATTTTCGTATAAATTGTAAATATTAATAGTTTTTTTTAGAAATATTAATATTATTTTTAAAAATATATTATTTTTAAACAAATTTCTAAATAAATTTTTTTTTATTTTAGTTATGTGAAAAGAAAAATAATAATAAGAAAATTTCAATTTTCTATACGGAAAAAAAAAGAAAAGATTTTTTATTATACAGTATATTTTTGATTATGATATACTTTTGACAATTGATTACTTCAAAAGAAGAAAACCACATTGCAAACAATTTATTAATTTTTAAATATTAATCAAGTTACGTAAGTAAATTTCCTTAATAAGTTAAAACAAAGATAAAATTGAAATTTGTATTATTTTGCATCCAATGTATGGTTTTTATTTTATTCTTCTTAGTTCTTAGAAATATTATTTTATTTAATCTAAAGTATCATATTACATATATAATATATTAAAAAATATAATATTATTATGATATATATAATATATACTTACATATTAAATTATTTAAATATAATTCTATACTATTTTTAAATTTAAATTGATTTTGTTTATGATACCACGAAAATTTAGTTTAATAGTTTAATATTTTTATTCAAAAATTTATTCAAAAAGATACAAAATATTATTATAAAAGTATTATAATATAGATAATATATTGTGACAATTTTTTCTGAGATTATTGTTTTCAAGATATATATAATCTTCTATTTAATCTATAATTATATTGTTCAACGATCAATTTTTATTTTCGTATATTAATCTATCATGTATTTAATTTTATCAACGATACCAGTTCAGTTAAATTCATATAAAATATATAATTCGCCAATTATATTTTTAATTTATATATATGTTTCTATATACAAATAATTTCGAATATGATTATAGATCAATGAATTTGAAATAATTATGAATTGTTAAAATAATTAATAATGATATATTTAAAATTAAAGAAAATAAATAGATAAATTGAAAAGCAAAATGGATGGTATTAATATAATCAATATAAATTCTATTGAAACACTATTTTTACTTTATTACAAATTTTAAGATATTCACTAATGAATATGCATTTCTGTTATATCTTTTATGAATAAAATTTCAAGATATTCTATGATGAATCTATATTTCTAATATATTTTTTAATGAAAATTGTTAATATTCATTATAAAATAATTATATTAATACAATAAATATATGATATACATAAATTAATATATTGGTGGTACATTTAATATAATAAAAAATTTAGAATTGCAAATTATGCAAATTTCAAACTTATATAAACTAAATAAATCATTTATTGCAATAAACTAATTTTGATAGATTGTCGATGGATATTAGAAAAACAAGAATTAAGTTAAATCACATGACTAATAAAAATTTTTAATCTATAGTTTCTATCATACTATAGTAATCTTATTAATCATGAAATATTAAGAATTTTGTCCGATAATAATTTTATATTGGTTGATCATCAATAGAATTAAAAAAATTGAATGTTAATATTTCTTTTTCTTTTGAATAATAATAATTAACTAATATTTACAATATTATAGTAACTAACATATGAAGTAATTAACATTAACATCTTTATTTTGCGTAGTATTGAAAATTAAAGACTTCTATTCATTGTTGCTAATTTGATCGAATATCCTGGATTTCACATAGGCATCTTCATTCTTTTTAATTTTTTTTTCCAGAAATTATAAGTTGTTTGAATCATTAAAAAAATCAGTATTTATAATTAAATGATTCTTTAAAAACAATAAATAAATACAATTAATGAAGAAATTATTATAATAAGAAAAGAAAAGAATTATAATGAAAATAAAAGAAGGTAATATTATATTCAATATCTTGATAGCTTTAATAGTTATGATGATTACTGAATCGTCAAGTAGAGGAGTGGGAGTATTAGGATAAATATCGGCACTCGAAGCTTTTATAACTTCTCAGAGTAGCAAAGGCATTTATTATAATCAACGACGTTATCGAATGGTTGTGTTTTGTGTCGAGCTCATGTTTCTTTATCACAAATAACTTCTTTTTACATCATAATTATATTCGAGAACAAGAAATTTGAATATTTATTTTTCATTCTTTCATTGAGAGTATTTTTTATTTATCAAAATTATATTATCAAAATTTATTTGTAAATATTAAATATCACTCTAATAATAATATGTGTATAAATGTTATTTAAAATTGTAAATACACTATAGAAGAATAGTAAGTTATTGCATTTAGTGTTTCACGTCAAAAAAATAATTTTAAATATGTTGAACAAGGCGAAGGACACGTTTTATCAGAAAAGTGAGTTTACATAATTTAATTTTATGAGATATCGTTAGAAGATAGAGATCTATATAATATCTTTTATTTCATCTTAAACAAATTACTTATATATATATATATTTTTTTTTAAGTGTCTCAGTGCAACAAAAAATCTTGTTATGGATATATCAAACGAAGATTACCAATTTTATCATGGGCAAAGGATTACAAATTCACATGGTTAGCTCAAGATGCATTAGCCGGTTTAACTGTTGGCCTTACAGCTATTCCACAAGGTATTGCTTACGCTATCGTTGCTAACTTAAGTCCTGAGGTAAATTTAAATGAAACGATATATCACATATCAATCATTGTATTTTTACTTATTTGCCACTGACATTTATTTATTTTTTTTCCAGTATGGATTGTATGCATCTTTCATGGCTTCATTCGTATACATTGTTTTTGGTTCTTGTAAAAGTATTACTATTGGACCAACTGCTATTATGGCAACGATGGTGCAACCTTTGGTATCAAAATACGGTCCAGATATGGCCATATTGCTTTCGTTTTTAAAGGGCTGTATGATAGCAATACTTGGATTACTTCATTTGGGTGAGCGATAAATTGATTCTTACTTATTTATTCCTCTTTTTTTTAATGTATAAGAGTTTCAATTATATGAATTTTAGGTTTTCTGTTGGATTTCATTTCATTACCCGTGATTACGGGTTTCACCGCGGCTGCATCTATTAATATAGCTGCTTCACAAATTAAACCATTGTTAGGCATCCCTGGTAGAAGCGAAGACTTGGTAGATGCATTAATCTCAGTATTCTCGAATCTTAATGCCATTCGTTATGAAGACACGTTGCTAGGTGTTGCAACAATAATAGTTTTGGTTTTATTAAAGGTATATTTGTATGCCTCATCGAAAATAAAGGATGAGTTAAGTGACGTAAAGTCAAATTTAAATGATTTATTGTTATATGATTATAGATTTATTCGAAATTAAATTAATTTTTATTTGATTTTATTTAAGAATTTACCAGGGCGTCGAACTGGTAGCTGGCCACAGAAAATTACTTGGGCTATTACTCTTGCACGTAATGCATTAGTGGTTATCATAGGTACTGTGATTGCCTATATTTTTTATACAAACAATAAAGAACCTTTCAAGTTAACTGGTAAGAGCAACATGATATTGAAAAAAATTATATCATAAATATTTAATCCTTTATTAAGTCGTATGATAAGCATTTCAAGTTATTCAGTAAAAAAATAAGAAAAAAAATATAATATAATATAATATTATTTTATAGGATCGATGGGTAATGGATTACCACAGATTGGTTTACCACATTTCTCAATATCAGATGGAAATCGTACATACGATTTTCTTGAAACAACGGCTGCTATGGGAACAACACTTTTCTCTGTTCCAATTGTATCTACGATTGAGCATATGGCGATAGCAAAAGCTTTTGGTATGCTATATCATTGACCATTAGAAACAACACACAAGATACGGTGACTGAGTAAAAAATTATCCATATCAATAAATTCAAATTATCATATTGATTGCATAAAAAATGATCCAGCCATTGATCTTTGATCATAAGAATTATACACCCCTATGACCTTAATTATGATGAATATCTTTGAACAAATCGTTTTAGCAATGGGAAAGTCTTTGGATGCAACACAGGAAATGTTCGCATTAGGTTTGTGCAATATGTTTGCTTCATTCGTTCGATCAATGCCAATTACAGGTTCTTTTACAAGAACGGCTGTTAATCACTCATCCGGAGTTAAAACAACTTTGGGAGGCTTATTTACAGGTAAGTATACATATGAATCTTGGATTTATTTCAAAATAGTATATCTATTGCTATATGTATAGTAACAATATCATCAATATGATAATAATAATTAAAATGAACAATGAAATTTTATTAAATGAAAAAGATAAATTTATCCTAGTATATGATAAATAATTTTCTGTAAATTATTTCTAACTTATTATTATAGTTCATTTCTTTTAGGCTGCCTTGTTTTACTCGCTTCTAGTTTGTTAACATCCACTTTTCGTTTTATTCCTAAAGCCACTTTAGCTGGTGTTATAATGTGTTCTATGTATTATATGCTCGACTTCAAAACGTATGCATTAATATGGCGTGCTAAAAGTAAGTGAATAATATCGCGATAAACACAATTTAATTTTGAAATTTTATTAACATTACATTTATTTTTCAGAAATTGATTTTCTACTGATGTTGATTACATTATTATTTTGTGTCTTTTATAAATTAGAATGGGGAATCATTATTGGTATAGTTTTAAATCTATTAATATTATTATATTTCTCTGCTCGACCTTCCGTCCATACCGAAATCGAACAGGTCAGATAAATGAATCAAATTTATTTTATTAATTGTGGAAAGAGAATATATATTTTTTTTATTAAACGTTGCAGATAGAAGACAAAGTCGCGATTCGTATTATTCCTGAAGAAAGTATTACATTCCCAGCAGCAGAATATTTTAGAGCCAACATAATGCAACTTTCAGAAAAAAACTCGCTTAATGTTGTACTTGATTGTAAGAATGTAAAAAGGATCGATGTAACAGTTGCAAAGGTAAATGACGATTTGAAACTATTTTATTAAAAAAAAAATTTCATTATTATATAATGAAAAACTTACATATATTTTTTTGATATCAAAATAATTGTTATTTTTTAGAATCTTAAATTATTATCCAACGATCTACGACTTCGAGGACAAAATATTGTCTGTGAAAATTGTCCAGATAATATTGGAAAAATATTAAAAACTGTTGCTCCAGATCTTTGAATATATATGTACAAATTTATAAGCTAATCCATGCAATCATGGTTTTTATTTATTTTATAAATATGATGTAAAGTTTACGTACTTTATTATATATTATAATATTTTAAATTAATGATGGATTATTGAAATATTATAAATGCTTATAAAAAATAATATTATTTATGATTATATCTATTTTATCATCTATTTTAAATAAAGAGATTTGAATGAATTTCATTTAAAAAGATATAATACTAATCAAATATTAGATTATATTTTAATAAAAAATTTCGAAGATAAATTCAGAAAGTTTAATTAACTATTTGTATATAAATATGTTTATCGATAAATTAATCATTTTATCAACAATTTATGTACATAAAAAAATATTATAGAGAATTATATTGTAATAAAGAATATATTAGATATTCGTTATAATACCTGGATCAATTCGATGAGTATCTTCGAGATGTTTTTCCATTGTTTCGTTTCCAGATAGTATCCAGTAACAATATTTGCAATATCTTCGTCGATGACATTTTACATGCGTGGACAACGATAAAAGTGTAGCTATTTGCTCGTGACAAAAATTGCATTCAAATTTCAAGGTTCGTTGTCCTGAAATCTATAATAAAAAATAGTAAAAAGAAAATGTATGCATAATCACAAACATATTTATATTCTATTTTACTTATTTTATATAATAATATTATTATATTATTATATTATTATATGCACATATTATATTCATAGCAATTAAAAATGCAGTTACTTACATTTATTGTACCAACATTTTCGTTGTAACTGTTTTTTTCCGAAATAACAGCATATTGGGGCACTTTTGAATCAGTACTTTGTTTCTTTCGTAATTGTAATGGTAGTACAATTGGATATTTTCCTTCCTCCAACTACAAAAACATATCTTTTTATAATTTTATATTTTTATATTTCGAATTTGAAAAAAGAAAAATAGATATCGTGCAGAAATTGCGTGATATAATTGTTAATATTAAAAATACAACTAGAGTAAATTTAAGTTGAAATTTTAAATTTAAAATTAAATTCAAGAATTTGTAGAGATTTGCGTAATTTATTAATATTTATTATGAAGAATTTAAATTTCAAAATATTTTAAAATATTTAATAAAAAGTATAAAAAATATTTTCAAAAAACAATTATTTGATCAATGAACATGTTAATATTTAACGTAATTTGTTAGAATTTCATTTCATTATTCCTTGAAAATTTTTCGCGGTTAAAAGACGCCATATTAGTTCAATGCATCAGTAGTGTCATCTTCATTTTAAACCATTAAAATTTGTATCTATTTTTCAATTATATTTTAGTTAACAAATTAATATTTAATAATTTTTAAATGTATTCATCATTAAAATAAACAATTATAATTCAAGTGAAGTAATCATATCAAAGAGAAGATGTACAAAGATTATTGCAACTTGCCTTTCTGGAACTTTGAATTGGTGGGCGAATATCGTATACAAAGTCTTTTTTCGTCATCTTCTCGCTAATATTTCGGTTGCACCGTAAATTATACTTCATGGCGTCTCCTAATGTCCAATTTGTTGGTGAATTTCTATAACTTTGATGAGTGTTCATGTTTTATAAGTAATATTTTTTCATCAGTCATATTTTTCGATAGTCTTTTGTTAAATTACATTTGTATAGATATATGAACAAAAAAATTTCGTTTTTATGAAAATTATTACGTAACATATTTATTTTTTATATGTTATAATGGTAAATTACAAAGTATTCTTAAATTAATATCATTATTATTATTATTATTATTATTATTATTGTTTTTTTTTAAGAGTTTTTTTATAGAATTATATTAAAATTTTTGTGAAATGGTTCTTATTTTTTTTTCCATTACATGTTTTATTTGAAAGATTCTTAAAATATATGGATCGTAGCTGTTTGATCACGATAAGAATCTGTATTCATGAGTTATCGAATTCTAACGAAAAATAAACATAATAAATTAAATTGTTATTAATTTATACTTTATGACCTATAAATTTTCGAAACATACAGTTTGCATTTTTAATGATTAGCTGCATTGTATGACAGTATTAAAAAAAGGAAATACTCAATAACAAATATCTTTTATAAGCGATTTTTCATGCATATTGCAGTAATCATTAATATTCAGCCATCGTGCTTATCGAGAGTATAACTATATTTTAATAAATAAATAATTCTTTATGCTATGGCGTGTGATTCACTTCATATGACTAGAGAATTGTGGCATTGAAAACTAGAGCTGATTTTATCACACGCAGACACGCAGCGCATACATCCAAAAATATATTTTAGTATTTAGTTTCAAAAAAGAGAAAGAGAAAAAAGAATTAGTAAGTTTTGTATTTACTATAATGAAATATAAAAAGACCGAAATTTTTATTTCATAAATCTATGATAAGTGATTTCTATTTATATTATCATATTGTAATCCTTATGTTATAATGCAACATAATAATATTAAAAAATTTAGTACAATTTCAGGAAATATTTATAAGCATTTGATGCGCAAAATACACACACGTAGGCCTTCAGAGTTAAAATAGGCGTTTGAGATCGTTCATTTTCTAATAGAGTCTAATTAACGAATATTTCAATATTGTATTTACATCAATAACACAGATTCTTAAACGTTCAAGCTATTCTCTTGCTATAAAGTAAATCACGAGGACATCGCGTTGTAAAGCGAATTAAAATATTTTATTTTATTAAAAGTGATGATATCACTGCACTTAAGATTCAGATGCTATCTAAACGAGTGTTTAAATTATATTTAAATTCTCTGTTATTTCTTATTGAAGAATCCTGATGTAAGAGCAAGGGAGCTCTTTCTTGTCTAACTTCAGGAAGGGTAGCAAGCTCTTGAACAGGACTTCGTTGCCATACACTTCTCATAGCCAATTCTTGATAGCCCCTTCTCCGAACCTGTAATTTAGAATTATTTAATATTTATCATTTTTCTTATGTTTTTATTTGTTTTTCTTAGAATTTTTCTTTTTTTTAAAATAGTAAAGAATTAAATAAAGAAAAAAATTTTACTTGTCTATGATGAAGTTCATGCAGGTACAATGTAGACAGTGACATATCGGCAGCAATTAATTCCACTGGTATAGATAAATCAGTAGAAAATTCATGACTTGATACAAAGACAGAGGCGCCTAAAGATTGATTTGATATTTCTTGTTGTAACCCATACAATAATCCTTTTTCATTGTGTACAGGACCTTCAGCTTTGCTTAAGCCACATTGAACTGCGTGCGGAAATATGTCTGATTTCATGTTCAACATTTCATTTCCGGAAGTACAAACAGAAGTGGTACAAGGTTGATTTGTAAACATAGTACTCGTGCTTGGCCCACTTGCTTGATTTATCATTGTGCTTCGAATTATGTTTGATATAATATCGTTGTACTGAAATAATTGAGCAAATTAAATTTAATGTCAATTTAATTTCGAATTAAGATCTAAACACTTACGCCTGGTCCTAAACCTGATAAACTATTTAAGCTTGCTAGAAGGGGATTAATTTCATGTCCGCCTCCATGTACATCTTTCTTTACTCTTTCTCTTAAGGCTGTGACAAAATTTTCAGCATGACTTGGTGGTTTCCATTCAGGATTTGTTAAGGTAAAATGAATAAGAGATAATTCCGTTTTTCCATCTTCTGCTTGAGTATATTGATCCGAAATAGGAATTTGAAGTTTCTCTGGATCTGTAGCATATTGATTATCATATTTGGCAGCCCGATCTTGGACAGGAATTTGAGTTGCTGTCTGCCACATTGGATTTCCATGTTTTCGCACATCCATTTGTGCAAAACTACAAACATCTCCAACTCCCGTGACTTCGATTGTAAAATTACGATAGAAGTCAACAATATCTAAGGCTCGTTGCCTCATACGAAAACATAGAATAAACGGTGTAATCAAAGGGGAAATTAGTTCTTCTAAAAGATGGACTGCACGATATTGAAATAATTGTGCTACTTCTGCTCTTGTAGTTTGAGTATGAGCATGACCTCGCCAACTATCAGGTCTATAATGTGTATGTGCTAGAACAGCGGTTAAAAGAGTTTCCGGACACCACACTAAATTTTCATCAGGTATAAATGCTCTTGCGCCTGCTACTATTGCACCTAGTATGGTTATAGTAGTCAATACATGTTCCACCGTTAGTACATCTTCATCATATACTGTTAATATTAATAAAACTGCCAATATACTTCCAGCCACAAAAGCAACATTCTTTGCAATAACTGTCATAATAGGAGATGTAAACATGCTCATATATTTCGAGGCAGGACGGTACGCACGATTTAAGCGGGCATTTAATTCATGATCGAGTTCGTTGAAATGACGAAGATACAATCGACCGTATAAAGACCACATTCTTGTACCTAAAGTTCCTGGTTCTCGCTTGATGATCTGTTCGAGACAGAAATATTTTCCAATACGATTATTCCTACGACACGAAATATATATATCGAGTGGGAAATTTATCGCGAGTTAAATAAAATTACTCACCTCACCATAATTAAAAAACGAATAGAGTATCTGCCATAATAAAATTAATGGACAAAGTAGAAAATTTACGATTCCAACCCATAAAATATGTTTAGATAAAGCTCTTGCAAGCTCTTGCCTCTTATTTAACTTTTTATAATCTTCTTTAAGATGCCAATTATTTTCAAATGGAGACCATGGTCCCCCTGTGTACAAAATAATTTATAGCAAACTAACAAATTTAACTATTATATATAATATTTATATATAATATATTATATATTTATTATATAATATTATATAATTATATAAATATTTAATGCTTACAAAATAAAAGTAATTCCATGTTGTATTTTAATCCTCTTGTCAAGAAAATAATTTCTCCTATAATAGGGACTTTAAGTCGAATTGGTAACAAGGATTTATTGATCATAGCCACCATATAATTTTTAAATCTTAATATTCTATGATATATATCTAATTCTGTAAGCTCTCTTTTGTGAATGCACATTTCTTGTTCTTTTTGCACTTCTCTGACACGCTTTTGTATCTCATGCCATGTAAGATTGTCCAAATCGCAGTCTTCAATTTTCAGCGCGGTGTTAAAAAAAAGCTTTATATCCCAAAACTGCGTGCAATGATACAAAACTTTTACCAATCGCAAGATCCAAAATATTGCAGCTACTAAAATACAGATCCAAGTAATCAGACCCATAGATGCTATACATTCACTCTTTGATAAAATTACATCACTTATTGAAATTTTTCTTTCCTTTCCGTTCCTGGAATTATATCAATTTCATCAATCTGAATCTTCTTACTATATCAATAATTATATTAATATTTTTAACAAAATCTCACTTAAACAATAGAGAATAATTGATGCAGTGAAAAAGGAAAGTTGAAAAAGTAACTACAAAAATGAATTGTCCTAGTTCAAGCGCTTCTTGAAGTATCATACAAGCAAATCCATGTTTTTGATGATAATGATACATTCTTGTAAAAAATGAATCTAAATCTTCAACATGATTCCATCTTGCTTTATTTCCTTCTGGTACTACATGTATCATAACACCAGATTCCTGTGGTGTTTCTTCATGTTCATCATCATCTTCTCCATCCTCTTCCTCTCCATCATATGGCTCCATACGTTGATAGCTGCCATCTAATACCGTTGTCATCTAGAAATATTATCTTTTTAAATTTATTAAATATTTCATGAATATAAGAAAAAATTTATATAATATTTGATAATAAATTAAAAAAAATTCTAAATCAATGCAAAAAATAGAAATCATCATTTTTGAAAGAATATGAACACAAACATAAATTAATTAAAAATAATATTGAAAAAAATAATAAAAATAACAAAATACACATGATAAATACAAGTATCAACTTAAGAATATACTTTTACCGTTTTTGCTCGTCGGTTTGGCTCTACACAAGTAATGACAGTTTCTCGTTTCATTCTCACATGTCATTAAGAATAATTAACTACCGGTTGACGGTTGCTCCACAAGCATCTAAAATGTAAGGTACCCACCAAATGAACTTGTTAAAGCCATATAAAATGCATTTATATTTGTCTATTAGTTTGCATATTGCATTTCATTTTTATTATTATGTATATTGAAAGGAATGAAACTTTTGTGAACTCTTCTTTGTCTTCTATTGATTCTTTGTTCATCACTTGACAATTCTTCTCTTATCTAAAGATTGCATCAATGTTTTTTAATCAATTACAAATTCACTCTTGAATCATATTTTTATAATTATGTGCTTTGTGTCAATGAAGATACTAATATTTAAAAAAAAAATTTTTAATCATTATATTTTTATTTAATTTTTTTGTAAGCATTTGAATGAAATTAATATCATGCAAAAAATATTAAAATATTATTCGCATCGCTGTATTGAAAAATTAGAAACGTACATATATACATACATATATGTATATATATATATATATATATATATGTATATATATATATATATATATCTATACATATGTATATATATACATATATATATATGTTATAACAATAAAGTTTAGATATATTAAAAGAATTAAGAAGTTGAACAATCAATGAATGAATGATAAAAATTGGATTTGCACTTCGATAAAAGGATTTTATATTCAATTTTTTATGTTTTACGAGATGAAATTTTTCCGATTTTATAAGATTATCAATAATATAAACCTAGCTTACGATGTATCGCGTTTGTGCATCAAGCATCACTTTTGTCTATGCTTTTGGCTGACCTTTATTCGACGAAAATAGAAGCGTCGTAGACGCTGCAGCGAAAGCGATAGGAATGTTTGGTAACACAGCTGATCTCCATAAACAAAGCATCCTGTCGTACCTTCGTTTTTGGCGACTTTTGTCCCACTTTCCAAATTGATACGTGTTTATTATTATCAGCTGCAAACTCATGAATCTTCACTCACATATTGACCGAAATACGAACAATTATTTACTATTAATTTAGATATTTAATTGTTAAAAGCATTCCACCAATTCCCCGTGTATCACCATCTTTACTGAATTTTACTTCTATTTGTAGTCTACCTTATTCTGCTAGTCACGAACCGTACGTTGATTTTAGGAAGTAAATCTAGTTAAACAGCTAATAAAAACAATTTCCTTGTTAACATTTATCGATTATATTTTATTTTGAAAGATACTTTAAAATAGATATTTTATGTTTTATATAATAAATTTTCTTATTTTATAAAATCTCAAAAGTTTAAAATAAAAATGAAATTTAATATATATTTATAAATATAATATAATATAATTTAAATTATTAAGCTATGGTACTCATATCGCAACTCCCTCTATTCAGTAATCATGCTTGATAGGTAAGACTTGCGCTGTAGCAGTATTAATAATAGTAAAGGTAACTATCTGTAAATAAATTTTAAATGAATATATTTATATAATCTGAATCATTATTAAAATTAATATTAAAATCAAATTAAAATCAATTTGATATCTTTTTATAAAAATCAATTCTTCCAAACTTTTCTAATAACTAAATTATTTTCAAAAATACTCAAAAGATGGCACTGATATTTAATTCTTATTCTATCTTATCCTATTTTGAAAAAATATCTCATACACTCAAAAGATGGCGTTGATTTCTCAATTTTTAACTTATTTCTGTTTTTCTCTTACTATTTATAGTCTTACTCTTACTTTTGTTGGCTGCACTTGCTCTTGACGTGAAACCAGATAAGATATGGAATGTCAATTGAATATACTTTCATCATTTCTCTTTCAAAACTGTATTTTAATTAACATAAAATATATTATATTCTCAATTTTATAATATATTTCTAAGACGATAATTTATAATATACATAAAACATATTTATATAAACTATTTCATATTAATTTATTTATTTAATTTTTTAAAATTTTTCTTAATTTTTATATTGTTTTATTTGACGACAGTTTTCACAATGATTATGGTATTAGAATATTATATTTCTAATATTATTATTATATATTTAATATTATTAAAATTTTGTTCAGATATTGGATGAGAAAAATGCAATAGGTATGATGATTAGAAATTTATAAGTATTTCATCAACTGAAGATGGTTAGTATATCATATATGATGTATATTCTATATTATATTATAGTTAAGTTATATAAAATTGCTTTATTTCGACTTCATAATTAAATTATTATTTGGGATTATAATTTTCTCTCCGTTATTAAATAATAATTACGAATAATAATATTATTAATTATACTTTCAAATTATATATTATCAAATATAATAATGGTATCATTCACATATGAATGCATTTATGCATTATTTTTATCTTTTGAAAAGATACTAATATATTAATATTCTATATTATATTAATATATATTATATATTCTTATATATTTCTTCAATTATTTCAAATATTTAATTTCTGTTTACTCTAATGAGAAAAAAAAAGATTACACGCACAATCCGAAATATAGAATATTTTTTATATTATAGAAACATTTTTTTATCTTTTGTAATTATTAGTATTTGTTTTAAACAAATTTTAATCATTTTCTTTATTTGTATAATCATTTTTCCAGGTGAATATTGTGCAATGCATTTATAAAGTGTAAAATTAGTTTATATACAACTATCTTGAACAACGATTCCACTATTAATTGTAATAATAGAAGAAAGAAGAAAGAGAAATTATAGAATCATCAATATTAATTCAAAGGATATCATTTTTTTAACTTTTCATTTTTCCCATTTCTTGTACGCAACTACTAACGAAATTTTAAAATGTTGTTTAGCTAAACATAGAGATATATAGATATATATTATGCGAAATATATTTTATTTTATCTTGAAAGTCTCAAGAATGTCAAAGAATTTTATAAACGTGATTATTTTTGTCATATAACAGATATTTTAAATGATTATGATTCATTTTTAATTAAAAAATTATTCAAAAACTCTATACTGAATAATATTTTGAATAACTACTTTCAGGTATTTCACTATATATTATATAATAATAGTTTGAATGATTCCATTTCAAATGAAAATATATTTAATCAATATTTTTAAAATTTAATATTTTTTTCTATGAATTTATAATGGAAAAATTTTTTAATTTAAAATTTTTATTTAATATAAAATTTATCAATAGTAAATAATATAATTTTTATTCCTGTCTTAATGACAGAAATTAAAGTTTTTTATTTTTTTTATTTAAATTGATAGTAATACTAGCAAAATGAAAAAAAAATACTATGAACGTGTTGATTTACAATTTATGCACTACTTCTTGAACTTTTTATAATACATTCCAAGTTCATTTTAATTTTCTATTTGCTTCAAATCACATTTATCTATATAAAATATCGATGATACATTTGATATGATCAAGGGATCTTTAGAAGTGATCGTAGCTCTCTTTGAGCTCCTTTGATGCGTGGGGATAACTGGAGCTACCAGTTAAGTCAAGTGTATCGCATCAAGACGAAGTAGTACACTGTTTCTTTTCGGAGTGCGTGCATCGGATCGAGAGGATCGTCGTATAAGAGAATAGAGAAGAACATCCTGGAAGTCTAGGGAGAGCAAAAATTACTGTTCAACGAGTTATTAATCAGCATATAAAAGACATGAATCTGCACTATTTCGTAAGTGGTTTTTATCCTGCTTTCATTACTATATTTTTCATTTTGTAATTTTATAAAATTAACATAATATTGTGAAAATATTTATTCGAATATTAAAAAGAGTATAGCAGCTAAATACTATAACTATAAAAGAATAATATATGATAAAGTAAAATATAATAAAAATTCAAATTAAAAAATTTAATGTTTAATGAGCTATATTTATATTATCAGTTTAAAAAAATGTTCATAAATTTTATAAATTAATATTCAGTTATGCAATTTGTAAGCACATTACATTATAAAATAAATAGAAAGTAATTAATTTGTAATGTAATTCCATTGAAGAATTGAAAATAAACTTGGAATAATAGTATTAATACATTCAATGTGTTAATAAGTTATATATATGTATATATAATTATTATTAGCAAAGAGATTAATATTTCATTTTATAATAATGATATATATTCCATTATATTCTTTATGTTGTTCACATTATGATCTATCCATTTGTTATATATGATTTATTATATTCTTATTATTTTATGTATCCTATTTATTACTGGTTATAATTTTTTTATATTTAAAATATATTATATATAAGAAAATGTATGATATATAATAGAAAAGAAAAAAGAAATTGATGAAACAAATCTTTTCTTTTTCAGATTTCTGTGGTTGTATGGATATCATCCGTGACAGCGACATTGGAATCTGATTCCCATGAAAACTGGAGCAACGAAAAGGTAAACGTAAACTTTCCTATATTATAATACACAATTTCCAAATTTTTTCCAAGATAATTTTATTTTCCTAATGATGATTTCAACTTTTACTGTTTATTGAGATATATTTGTATATTTGTTTCAAATATCCAAATCAAATATTACAGAATCTTATACTTCTATTTATATATATTTTTCAATTAAATTATTTTTTTTTCTTGATTATAATTTTTATTTAATGTTACATATAATTTTTTATGTCAATTTTATTTCGATTAAATTCTCTCTCTTTTTTTATAATAGTATTCCTATATTTTTTACATGAGCATTTATAATATTTATTAAATTGAATCATTACAGAGATTTATTTTTTTGTTGTTATCTTATAAAAATTAAATAAAAATCTCTCATCAAAAAGATATATTATTTCATTTAAAATTTTTATTAAATTTGATAATATTTGTTATAAGGAATTCCTCTTCGCAATGTAAAAATTCAGATTAGATAACAACTTGCAATCCAAGAGAGAGAATTTCAATTATCAAGTAAAAGAAACGATGTAGTCGAGGACGTATTAATACAGTATCTACCTCGAGAAATTTACCAAACCATTCATTTTCCATCCCTCTTTAATAGTTTTCATAACTTAGAAAGTTTTTCTTATGTATTTACGATGAAATTAATGCGTCGCATGTTAGTGCTCATGATACTTAAATGGAATTACTGATCATCTAGCAATTTCTTGACATCACATTGATCACAAGAAAATAATTAGTTGTCAAGAAATTTTATTTCACGAATGTCAATAAATAAGTTGATCGATGCAAACAAAATTGATAGATTTACAAATTTCATAATTTAATTAAAAACTTGTCAAACATATTACTATTTGGAAAGAATTTTTTTTAAAATCAAATCATTTTCCTTGTTATTAAATAATAACAAAGATAAAAAAGATTAAAGAAGTCATCATATTTGTTGATTTTCTTTAATTAAATTTCATAAATTAGATGAGACTATTACTTTTCTATTAGATTTATTGTGATATTATTACACTATAACTTTTTAGGAAATCCATTTTTATTATTTCTCTATTTCAATCTATGTCAAATATTATAAATTGGAGTAATTTCATTTGTCTGCCTTGAGAATGCAATTGTGAACCAACCTCGAAGCATTAGTTACACGGAGTAAACAATGCAGAACAAGTTTCGTTGCCTTACGTAAATCGGAAGAAGAACCTTTCACGCATAACCCCCACAGATTGAAGACACCATACGACATCCTTAACCTCCAAGCATAGAAATCTTTAACCTCGATCTACTTGCGGGCGTCATTCGAGTGCTACTTCGTGTATTGCTACCCGCCTTGAACATGCTTATACAAGTATGTTGATCATGCAATTAATTTTTATGTGCAGTCGATATTTTTTTTAGAAAAACGTTTATGGTTTTTGAAAATTGAATATCACGTAAATAGAGATAGAAATTTTATTATTAATATTTTATATATATGCAGAATTAGAAATTTATCAAAATTGATATAATGATAATGGATATGGATATAAATATTTTTTATTTAACAAACATACACTTATTTTCATACATTTTATTTTTAATAATGAAAATTTAAAGACACAGATTTTAGATATCTCCTAACAAGCTTGAAAAAATTTAATTATACTGATAGTGTTTTATACAATTAATTCATTTATTCATTTATTATTCATTTATTTATTTATTTGTTTGTTTGTTTGTTTAATTGCATGTTTATTATATTTTTAATTGCATAAAAAGAAGTATATATAGAGTGATGTTAAAATATTGTGATGAGAGTTCAAAGAAGTTCTCGAAAATCTTACTTTAAAAAAATTATTAAAAATTTTTTGCTGCTTCTAGTTATCAGTTGTGAAACATAATTTTCCAGTCAACCTTCTTAATCATTTAGGTGAAAGTCGTCCTTAACCTTCGCATGCTACCTAGGTCATTTCACTCGTGTCTCATTCTCTTCCTGCAAATCCATCTAATAAAATATAGTTTACACTTTCCCTCTATGTTTCTGCTTAGAAAATGCTTATTCACAAACAATATTATATGTTATTACACGGTTCGAGAAACGACTAGAATACTTGTATGTTCTTTGCTTATTTATCACAAATCTTAAATTATATACTTAAATCCATTTAATTTTATGACAGGAAATACAAGTTTGTATAATCTTGTTTTAAATAGGATTGGTAGTTTTAGATCTAATCTTTGCTGAGTTTGATATAATCTAATGAAATTTATTATTGATTAAAATGTTTGTGTAATTTTATTATTTTTGTTACATAATTTTTATTTTTTTAATTTTTTAAATCTAAATTTCATCAAATTTTATATAATCATTTAAAATTATATTATAATTCTTTGATATTATATCTTTATAATTTATTGATTTCTCAAATGATTATTATAATTTGATTTCCATATTATATTTATTTTAAATTGTTACATGTTAATGATTATCTAGCAAATTATTTAAATTTCAAGATGCTACATATCATTAGATATTATTTCATTTATTCTCATTGTCATATATAAAATTCCTGAGATAAGGGCGAGATCATTTAATAGTCATTCTACTTTCTCTTCAAATATAATTCTGTAGGTCACTTGCTGTGCAACTGTCCAACGCGAAATGAAATCTCCTATAATTAGAGTTTGCAATCTGATTCATAAAGAAGAAAAATGTTATTCAATCATTAATTGGTAGAAATTTAATAATTAATAGTCACATCGATTAGAAACAGAATAAAATACAAAATGTTGTTTAATTATTAGTTCAGAGAAAATGTATGATAATATTCTATTACTTTTCATATCTTCACCTTATTTTTTTTTATCTAAGAAAAACATATATATGTGTAAATATTTATATTGAATTAATAATTTTACATTGAAATTTTTATTTTCAAAAATTAAGATATATTTATTTATAAAAAATAATTAGAGGTTCCTTTGGAGTATTAAGGAATCTGTTTGGGAAAAAAGCGAATACTTTCTCCACGCACTTTCGGATGAAAGCTGATTGACCCACCTACTGTCAAAAATTCGATGTAAACAATCCTGTTCCTTTCCTTTCTCTTTCTCTTCTCCTCCTACTCCTCTTTCACGAAGCGATAAATCCTTTTATAATTTTCTTTTATATTTCCTCTGCTCCAATTTAACTTATTTTAATTCAATTATCAGTTTTCACGTCTCACAAAAAAATGTATCACTAATAATATTTAATATTCAAAGAAATTTTTCATTTGTAATCCCAAGAGAAATTTTTCTTCATAATTAACTCTGAAAATTTTTATTGAACAATCTTCTATTATGAATTTCTAATGAAATTTTCTTCAAGGATTAAATTCTTGGAGACATATTTATTAAAACTATATAAAAAGCGCAAAATCTTGAAAGTGTAATAATCATTCAGTCTCTGACAAAGATCATTCCATTCTTTTTTTTTTTTTTTTTCAATGAGGCATAAAATAGTGAAAGTACTGTCCTTTGTTGGTCGCGTGTCTGAAAAGAATGTTCCAGCAGGACAATTTTGCACACGTAACTACGCTATAAAAATAAATTCCGCTCATTTATAAACGTTTTGCTCTCTTTCTTCTACTCCAAACGAAAGGGAAGTTAATATCTTAATTTTCTCTCAAATATTCGTTTCAACGGTAAAAGTATATTTTTCATTGGAATAATTGCTCAACTATGATTAATGCGATTTTAATTATTACGAATAAGAATTAAATCCTTCTTCCAAGTTTCATTTAATAATATCTTTTTCAATTCTGATTTCTGATTTCATCTTGCGAAATATTATTCAACGATCATTCCCAATATTCTGAAAAAAAATTCAGAACAAGTGAAAACATATGACTTCATTCGGGGAATCCCCATTTGGGGAAGAAAAAACTTCGAAGAACCTTCCCAAGCCGCATCGTAAATTTCTCCAGTAGTTCTTTCTAGCAATTATCAGACCAGTTCTCTAGAAAATTCGTCGGAGATGGTTAAACTTTTGCCGTATAAAAGACACAATAATTCCATGAAATCTCATAAAAAACTTTTTTATGCTACGATAAAAATTGTTACTAAAAATTGTTAATTTAAAAACAAATGAAAAATTAAAATCCATTTAAAAACAAACTAGCATTAGGTAAGATTGGTAAAAAGAAGGATTGAAGGAAACTATTCTTCTAAGCTTTCTTGATAATGCGTTTCAATACAAGTTTGATTAAAATAGCTTGCTTTTGATAAGATCCACGACTGATGCACGACTCTCACTGGTTTTTCTTTTGCACAAGCTGCAAGAATGCGACGCGCATCTTTTCCCGTTTCGCCTTTCTTCTCGCTCGAATGGTACTGGAGAAAGGGAGACCGGTAGTGGTACCGTAATGTCCACCTTTCTCTCATCTCGTCTGGCCAGCGTTATTTTCAATCTCCTCGCACTCGATGATATTCCATTTAAGAAAAAATTTTGTGTTTTACCATTCCGCATCTTCTATGGTCTCTTTCGATTCACTGTATGCCCAGGAAAATTGATCAATTTACAAAACTTCTTTCGAAAATATATGTAAAATTTAATTGAACACAATTCTAAGTTTTTCAAAAGGAAATTTTTATTTTTCTGATCATTCTGTTTCCTTCTGCCATTTCTGAAGAGACATTGGATGTATTGAAAAGGAAAATTTCTTTTAGGAATCCTCGTTTAAATTCTCAATTATATTAATATAAGTCCTCATAATTTTCAATCAATTAGTAAAAAGAATTAATCCTTGAAAAATGTTATTGTTCTTTCGAAGTTTTTGAAGAGAAATTTATCAAAAGTGAAAACTTCTTCTTCAGAAGTTGTTTAGAGTATTATTCGCAAATAAAAGCGTTTTCTTCGATTATCTAAAAGATATTTTTCTTCAGTTATCTAATTAATAGAAAGAATCATATTTTTTGAATCAAGATTATCATTATTTTTATCAAAATTATCAGGTTGAACAATTTTCTATTCTTGTTTGGCCGCACTCGGAGTCAAGAGTTTCATTTCTAGAACTTCTTCATGATCTGTTTTCTACTTCTACCATGAACAAATTGGGTCAGATGCTCGGCCTCGCTCATTGATTCGTGTCTCAATGAGTGGTGCAGGCTGTACAGAGTATCGCTTCTCTGATTGGAACTTCAGTTCTTCTGGTAATGGAAAAAATTAAACGGGAAAAACATTGTTAAAAATAGTTAGTTCAAATATTCTTACCATTTTTCAAGTATTTTTTAAAATTATATTCTAATTTTTAAACATTCTTTCTTAATATTTTATTATAATTGAAAAACAAGAAACAAAAATATGAATATTGAGTAAATTGTGATAAAAATTTTTCTTTTTTTCTAATTACTTTCATTTTTCTGCATTTTGATTATATTTTAATTATTAAAAACTATTAAACACTAAATTTTATTTAACAATCTTTTAAAATTTTATTGAATAACAAAGCATAAATGTGATTTTTTTTCAAAATTTTTGAAAACCTAAAATCTAAATTGAGAATTTTGAATAGAAAAATATGTCGATAATCTGATACTCTTCCATCTAAAATTCTTTTACAGGAATTTTTAGAATACACTTATGAACATAAACCATTCGATATTCAAAAAAAGGAAGAGATCAAATATCTCGAAGATCAATCACAAAATCAAAATGAAAGAGCCTTTGATTTCTCTCAGGCTGTTGATAAAGAAGAAGAAGCATCGTTGGTTGTCAAATTTATTAATAGAAACGAAAAAAATCTTAAAGTGGTTAGTATTGATCATTCGTATTGAACAACTGGAGATTCCTTACGTGTCACATACATATATCTATCAATTTTATCGGGATAAATTTTTAATGTACAGATATATGTAATATCAAATATAAAAAAATCAATATTTTGAGAAAAAAATGTAAAAACATAAAAATAATATATATGTCACAAAAAAAAAAGAAAATATTAAGTAAATCCTTGGAATTCATTTTCATAAAATATTATAAAAAACTTACATATAAAGTAATGTAAGTATTGTGAATTAATTAATAAAAAAAATATAAATAAAATATCAAGATAAAAATGACTTTTAACGGATTAATAGAATCTATGAATAATCTATGAATAATCAATTTTTCAACTCGAGGAACAGCGATTTCCTTGCTTTCCCTTCCTGATTAGTGGAAAGTAATTCGCTTTCGATGCCACGAGTATCGACTAATCATATTGAAAAATATTTGCGTCATTCTATTTAATGATAAATATGCGTAAAAAATTGAATATTTTTTTCAACATACGTAACATAAACATAACTTACTTTTAAAACTTACTTTTACAGATCAAAATGAAAGATCATTCTTTAAATAATATGAAGAAATTCATATGTATTGCATATTTTCATTTTTCAATAATCCTATTATAAATATGCACTTTTATTATGGATTATTATATTAATATACAATGATGTTTAAATTTGTAATATTTATTTATTGCATTTTGTTCATATTCTTTTTTTTAAATATATATAAATATTTGTAAATATTCATAATTGATTATCTAATATTTATCTAAGAATAAAAATTTTTCTTCTTTTTTTTTTTTATTAAAGTAATGCAACCACAATCAAAGATATTATATTTGATTAATTTATTTAAGGATTTATGTATTAATATTCATAAGAATATTTATAAGAAATCTTTGAATATATCTCTTCTCCATTGGTAATATATCTCAAAATTAATAATTCAATTATGTTCTTTTTTTTTTTCAGAATGAATCCCAACAACAATTTTCCATGCAAGTAGTTCAACCATATATTCTGCCTCTAAAAATAAAAAGCATGTTAGAAAACACTTCAAATGAATCGTTGGATAATATTTCAAAATTAGGAAGAATTAGTCAAAATGTAACTAACGAAGCAGTCACAGTTCAATATATTCCTTCTCAAGAGGTTATTGTACAAAATTTGACAACCACTAAATATTCTCTTCAGAATATTGGTTCCAATGATCTTCGTCAAATAAATTCCGAAGAGAATATAGATAATGAAAGCATAAAAGAATTTGGACAACGAGTTCGTTCATTGAGATCAAAAAACAATGAAAATCATGATCGATTTAGATTAAAACAGTTTTTCAATATTCCATCTCCTTCTGAGGATCATAGAAAACATTATAGAAAAAATTTTCATTCCTATAAAAAACTAAATAATTCAGACAATAATCACAATGCATTCTCGAAAGATCAACATTCTTTTACTTTGACAAAAACTACAAAACTTCAGAGAAGTTTAAAACAAAAAGAAACGGAAGAAGACTATACCGATAATCCAACTATGATCAAAAATATTTTTACAACCACTTTTGCTCCTATAGCATCTGTTTCTTTGGGAAAATTTTCTGGACCAATAGTAGTTCCTGATTTTCCACAACAAAAGAAATATTCTTATGCAAATACAGATAATTATACTGAAAGCAATGAGGTATCGAAATCAACCATAAAACCGCTAAAATCAAAAGTATCAGAGAATGGTTATCTAGCAGCATCAACTATTATTTTAAATCCTCTTCAAGTTGGTGTTGCCTTGATGAATGCAGGACAAGATCTAAATTCAGTCAATGATCAAGATACTTCAACAAAATTGTATCTTCAAAATGAAACTAATATTGTAAAATCTACTGAAATTGATAGTGAAAGTTTAATTCAGAGTGATGTTTCAGATTTTAAGAACTCCAGCTTCCAGAATGATCAAATATCACAGCAGAATTCTGAAGTAGTGGTCACAAATTCGCCATCCCAATTAGTGGAGATTCAAAAATCAGTGGAAATATTTCATACAGCACCTATCCAAGAAATTCATTATCCTGTGGAATTTGTACCTAATGTTCAACAGCCTTTGGTAAAACAATATCTTCAAGAAGATTATAAAAAACCTGTGAAAAATCAGTTCAAAGATCAAAAACTAAGTCAGATTAATGTATATAAAAACAATGAGATTTTGGATGAAAATATTTCTCCAAATAATCAAGAACGTAATCGTTATGAATATACCTCAAATGAAAATGATGTTATTTATTCGGCAAATAGTGATCAAATTAATCAAACCATAGCTAATACTCATCCTGTGGAAACTAAAACCACTATTGGAGTTAAGGAGCAAATAAATACTGCTCAGTATGATCAAATAATAATTAAACAATCTAGATTTCAAGGATATCCTGAGACTAATGTTAAACAAAATAACTATGAGATACCGAAAAAACCAATCTCCATTGTTCCACAATCAAGAGGAATTGATAATTTATCAAGTTTGACTAATCAGGAAAATCTTCAAGGAACTCAAGAATTGTCTCAAGTTCTATTAACGAAGGTTACAAGTGAATTACCAACTGAACAAAAGTTTTTAATGTCAGTACCACAATCATATTCTGTAGAAAAAAATATTCATCATCCAGTGGAAATAATAGAGAAGAAAGTACCATTCTCAATGGAAAAAGTAATAGAAAAACAAATAACAATTCCTCAGCCATTCCCCATACACGTACCAATAGATCGAGTTATAGAAAAACAAATACGAATCCCATATCCTGTGCACGTGGAGAAGGTAGTTGAAAAAAAAGTACCAATTGCTATTCAAAAATTTGTTATACCCCTGCCAATTCACTTCAGAGTTCCTCAACCTATTCCAATTTCGGTAGAAAAAGTGATAGAGAAGTCTATCCCAATTCCAGTACCAGAAAAAATTTTACCTAGACCATATTCTATGGAAATCGAGAAGAATAGACCATTTTCCTTAGAAAATACCAAGCTTGTTAAATTAAATTCAATTTATAATGTACAAGGTGATTATCAGCAACCATTAAGACAGAATTTCCAATCAGTAGAACCTTATGATAATGAACAGGATTATTATAATTCAACGATGCAGTATTATGATCAAGAGTATTTAAGCTTAAATCGTCCTCATACTAGGCAACCATCATTAATACACATATTACCAAAGAAGTTTGTACCACATGGGATTCAATATCCATCTCATTCAGTGACTTATTCGATGAATAATGGTAATAATTTAATTGCTTATGGAAGAATTTCAGAAAAAGATAAAGTTAAAAATGAATACATGGGTCCAGTACCAAGAAAATTACAAACTTCTCTTGGGATACAATCGAAATCTTTACATTCATCATCAGATATACAGACAACTTTAAGAAGAACAAGGCAAGAAGTAATGGGAAATAGTGGAAACTTTAGACAATCAAAGATGGAATATGGATTTAAACCACCTATGGTGCCTTCTGTTCAATATGATGAACAAACTGCAACTAAAGTGGAATAATTTGAATAAATTTAAACTATTATTTTTTAAATTTGAAGATTCAAAATTTCAAAAATTTATTTATATTCTTTTTATTATTTTCCACTTTGAATATTTTTTCTATTTTAAATTTTGAATTATTTTGCATATTTATTATTTTATTTTATCGATATCATTTAATTTTATTAATTAGAGTTCTCAATTTCGTATTTTAATTATTTTTTTGAAAAAAATCTATAATATTTTTCTTATTCTTTTAAAATTATTTTTGAAAAACAAAAAATAAATTTTTTTAACATACAATTCTTCTCTTTCAATAAAAGATATTATAATTGAATTTTTAATTCATAGAAACGATAATATTTATTCAATATTTATCATTTGAAAAATTTGTTTTCTCAATAGTGCAGCATTTATTCTTTAGCTGTGAGCATAAATTAATTTCATTAAATATGAAGGAATTCTATCATCTTATTATCACATTTATTACTTGCTTTTAAACTTTATTAATTTCACAATCATTAACACATTAAGACATTTCATTTCTAATTTCTTTTTACATATTTTAATAAAATATTTACTCAATTTTTACATATTATTTCTTAATGGGTTAATGTTATGTAAATATAAAAATATAGGAAAATTTATCAATAAATTATAGTATATATAGTATATATAGTATATACATATTACTACTTATAATTCTCATATTATTATAAAATTCTTATATTATTATTATTATATTATTATATTTATTATAAATGCAAATGCATTTTAAAAGATATCTTATATATATATCTTATATATAATTCATGATATACATATATGATATACATTTAATGAAAAATTTCGTTAATTTGATGAATTTTATATTTTTGATTTTATTCGTTTAAATATATTTTTTAGATAATAAAGACTAATAAAGCATAAATTAATTAGCATAGAAAATAATATATAAAATTTTTATATATTTAAATATAACAACATAATTCAGAATTTACTAAATTATAATGCCATTCTAATTAAATTTTTATTATAAAATTATAAGTAACGTTTTTTTTAATTACAAAAACATGAATTAAGAAATTATACAATTTTATTAAAGATATTTTTTAATTAAGATTATTTAATATTTTTATATTTTAGTTATTATTTTATATTCCTTATAACAAAATAATTATTTATATTTCATTTCTTAATTTTATAATTTCAGACTTTAATAATAATATTAATATATAACTAAAATAATATATAACTGGTTTATAGTTTCTTTTTTGTACGTTCATTAAATTATTTATAACATCAAATAAACTTGTTTTTATTTTATAAAGAATATTATTCTTACTTGTTCTCCACTCTATTTTCACAATTAAATCTATTTACAGGTAGGAGGAATGTACAATGATAAAATTCAATGTTTATTCTTGGACGGTACCTGTTTAATTGCTCAATTGCTCAAACACACACATGTACACACGCGCACACACACATGTATATATATATATGAACAATTATCATATCTCAATAAAAAATACAGAAAATACTGATATAATTAAAAATAATAATTAAAATACTCTGGAGCCCTGCCCAAGAGATAAAGTCATTCTTGATAATGATTAATTTATCTATACTCATATACATACATATACGTACATATATATTTATATTTATATATAGACTTTTTTATTTATATAACTTTATATATAATTTGTAAAGAAGATGAGTCAGTGATTTTCTTCATTGATTTGTAAAATCTATATACAATGCATGTTTTACATTATATTAAAAAAAAATATATTAAATAATTATTTTACAGTAGAAACTTGATTAAATAATCATAAAATTATATAGAATTTTTTAAAATAACCAAATAGTATATTATTTAACATTACTTTTTAGAATTAAAATATAAATTATAAATTACTGTTATGATTTGTAAAATCATATAATATTTAATTCGAAAATAAATATAAATTTGATATCTAGAAAATTTTATTAACTTGATAATAATTAAATGTTGGAAAAAAAGTTATTAATCAAGAATTAGATTTAACAATCTGTATAATTTTTTATGCAATATACAACAATAAAAATACATAAATTCTGAAATTATACATCTTATAAATATGTTTAGTCCTTTCTATAATCGAGATTCTACTGTATTAAAAAATAAATCTTTAAGAAAGAAAGAAATAATATAAAAAGATTTCTTTTCTCACTCATATTTAGGGTGTACAACAAAAAATGAGTACACTTTGTTTGTTTAAAATATTCACCTTGCATATTCAGATCCAATTTGTAATTTTTACAATCACAGTTGTTACGGAAGAAAAACTGTACACTGACATTCCTTGCGCATAAAAAAATGTACAAACACATATAACAACACTCACATGTGATCAAGTAAACTGAAAAGAGAAAACAATTTTTCCTTTTCCAAAATAGATTCGTCTTCCTCTAGATCACGAAGAAAACGCTTAATAAGTAAAGTAACTCGATTTATCGAGGTTTTTTTTTAAACATATGTATAGTCCCTTAAAACCCACTCTAATTCGCCTCTTCAAAAAAAAAAAAAAAAATAATATGGAATGTTTTGTTCATTATGGTACATGGACAATGTGAAGTTAATATTTTGTGATAATCATATTTACAAGACTTACAAATCGCACCTAAGATGACACAAACTCGTCACTAGTTGCACTTTAATCTCAATATATAACAAAAAAACGAATACATTTTTCCCTCATTTTGTTAATGTGATTATTTTTTTTTTTTTTTGTTTTAATGTATTTCAATTTTGTTAGCTATTCTTTCAACATTATTAGTTGAAATTATATTGAGATAGAAGTATTATAGATGCGAGAGTATTCCTATATAGAAGCAGTGACGTAGTCAGATGCACTCCTGTATCTCCTTGTTTTTTAAACTTCCTGTAAATAAGTTATAAATTTATAATTTTATCATATTTCCTTCTAGAATTTTACAAAGACAAGTAAAAATTATAAAAAATATATCGAATATATTCAGTCTTGTACTTTATGAAAAATTCCTTTGTCAAAAATAAATAATACTTATATGAATATTAAAAAATCCTATATCATAAAATAACACGATTCGGAACTATTTCAATTTATAAAATATTGATAATTATTATATTCTAAATGAATGGATAACATGTTTCCAGATATAACAAATAACAATTGTAATAAATTTGTAAATAGATCGATACATCACATTATCATTCATTAGATCCTTAAATCAATAAGTTATTTAAGTAAGTCTATTCTTTTCTTTTCAAAATCATCAGAAAATTCTAACTACATCACTGCACAAAAGTTAAACTATCTAACACTCGGACTTGTCTTCCTCGACCAACTGTTGTGTGTCCTTTCCCGAATCAATGGGTGTTGGATCAAGCTCTCTTCTTTTTAGATGCAACTGTGGTGGTTCTTTATGCTGAATACTAGATGGTTTCATTTCAGCTGGTAATTCATATCTGCTACTTGCACCAGTACCATTTGTTGCACCTGTTTCTGTGTTCACTGCATCATACATGGGATTACTGAAATCCCTATTTTTGTTACTAACATCACCAAGATTGTACTCCACATCCAGAGGTTCCTATTTAATAATATAGAGACTACATGTAGGGACTACATATTATATTTCATTTAATAATATTTAATATTATTTAATATTACTTAATATTACTCGTAATTATTTTAAAATCTTAAAATATTATAAATATATAAAATACAGAAATAGTTATATTATAATACATTGAAATTATAATACACACCATTCTTTCATGAGCAGGTATACCAAACTCAACATTACTTCCTTGCCTGAAGGATACACTTTGAGCACCAGTTAAACTACCAAGACCTCCAGGCTTTCCACTACAAAAATTATTAATTATCATTCATCATTTATTAATTAAAATAAAAATATTTTAAAAATAAAAATTTTTAGTAAAAATTACATTATTTATAATAAAGTTTAGTTATAAATATCAATACTTAGGATATAATAATATTACACTTTAATAATATATTTTCAAATCATTAAAATAAGAATTTTATTATAAATAATTATCTACCAACATTCCAGATTTAAAAAATTTAACATAAAGAAAATAAGAAAAAAAACTTACAAAGGTCGCTTCTTCAGTACCATAATAATAGCTGCAGCTCCAAATAGAACCAAAATAGAAACAACAATAGGTATCACAATAGCAGCAGTGGCGTTAGTGGACCTAGCTCCTAACATAATCTCACAGAATTCTCCATGGAATGGAGCTGGACAATCACATTGCAATTTATCTTCGACTTCTTGACATAATCCACCATTTCTACAAGGACAAATTCTTGGTGCAGGAAGAGGTCTTTCATTAGTTGCATCACAATGACGTTCATTTGATCGTATAGTCTCTCTTTGTTGAAGAGGACCAATACTATCTGAGCAGAGACACCGATTACCACCAGGGATAGGAACACACAAATGTGTGCATTGATCTTCATGACAAAGATTCCTTAAGGAAATATTATATCTTTGTTGATGATACACCTTAACTCCTCCTGAATTGGGTACATGCTTGACAATAATCTCTGGCACACCTCTACCAAATTTATCTTGTCTAATTAATTCACCAGTTCTCTTTGTTATCCAATACAAACTATTTTCAAAAACATCCAAAGAAATTGGATGTTTCAAACTATCCCCTTTAAGGATTATTTTTCTATTTGATCCATCCTAAAGAAAAATTAACATTTTTGGAAATGAATGAGACTGAATTCAATAAATTGAATTAAATAAAATTATTGAAATTTACTTGTTCAATAGATTCAATGGTGTTAAGTTTACTATCAGCCCAATAAAGGACATGCTGCATGGAATAATCAATGGTGAGTGCAATAGGTTGTCCAATTCGATCAGAAACTAATTGTTTCCGTCTATCACCATCCATCCAAGCAATTTCGATTTTGGGCTGACTACCAGCATCTGCCCAAATAGCTTTACCCAATTCTGGATCGACTACAATGGAAGTTGGAATTTCTAAGCCAACTGTTATCAAACTTCGACGATATCTACCGTCTGCTTTCGAGACCATTACTCTTCCAAATAACGTTGTTCCTGAAGAATCAAATTCTGTCCAATAGAGATTACCAGAAATCCAATCCATTGCCAAACTTGTGAGACCGGATTCACCTATATAAATTATTTTAAATTATTACATAATATATTTTATAATAATATAATATCATAAATTGAAGAAAAAAATTACTTTTTATATTAAGATCCTGAGCATATCCAATTTTCACTTGTCCATCCTTAGCATTTACCATATATGACCTTTTAATGGAATTATCATAACCATCAATCCAAAATACGTATTCTGATCTAGGATCAAAATCTAAAGCCTGTACTCTTTTTTCATTCGCAATGACCTCAATTTCTTGTTTATCATAAGGATCATAAGCTCTAATTCCTGGACCATTAGCAAATAGAATCATCATATTAGTGTCTACAGCTCTGCATACACCACTACGATTGTCAGACAATTCGAAACCTTGTCTGCAAGAGCAAGAATAAGTGCCATTTAAATTAGTACAAAGTTGAGAGCATTGGTGTTGGCCAGTAACACATTCATTAATGTCTTCGCAATGTTTTCGATTGTTTTGTGAGATTATGTAACCCGGATAACAAGCACAAATATATCCACCTTCAGTGATGTTATGACAATAGTGAGAACAACCACCTTTATTGCTATCCAGACAGGGTTTATTGTGATCTATAATGGAAATAAGTGAATATCATAAGTGAATCATTTAAATTTCTGTAATAAATTTAATATTAATTAGATTATTAAACTTACGACAACCAAGTTCATCAGAGGAATCTCCACAATCATCAGCAAAATCACAAAGCTTTGTTCGCTCAATACACTTCTTATTAGCACATGTATATTCGGTTATAGCGTCACATGGACGAACTCTGGATGCACACATAGTCATATTATTTTCATCAGAACCATCGCCACAATTATCAATACCATCACATAATTGATATTTAGCAATACATTTGTGATTGGCGCATTGGAACCTCCTAGTTGTATCACACTTGAAGTTTGCTGTAGAATTTTATTAAATGTTAACAAACATATATAATCTATTCAATATTTTAAAAAATAAAAAAAATCATACCACACATATTGGTATTTTCGTCAGAACCATCACCACAATCGTCACTTCCGTCGCATATATCTGAGAGATAAACACAGAGATTGTTATCACATTGGAATCTAGATTGTGGGCAATATCTTCCTCCTGGATATCTTGGTGGACATCCAATTTCATCACTCATATCTCTGCAATCTCGTGTTCCATCACATCTTAAATATGATGCTATACAATGACCACTTGCACATTGGAATGTATCGTTTTTGCATACGAATTCTTGACAACCATTCTCATCACTATTATCGCCGCAATCATCTTCAGAGTCACACCTCCATCTGGAGGCAATACATTTGCCATTGTCACATCGGAACTCAGACTCTGAACATTCTCTATAACGGTTCTTACACATTGTTTCAGCTTCATCACTACCATCTCCACAATCATCAGCAAAGTCACAAAGCCATTGTTTGGGTACACATCTGTTATTAGTGCATTTAAAATCCATTTCAGGATCACATTTGGGACAATTCTCAGCAAGCTCATCAGAACCATCTCGACAATCATCTTTGCCATCACAAAAGAGCCATTTCGGAATGCAACGATAATTGGCGTGACCTGGACAACGTTGCCAACCGGTAGTACAATTCCTTTGACGACACATATATGCTGGTTCATCGCTATCATCACCACAATCATTGTCAGAATCACACATCCATACTTTCTGAATACATCTGTTATTCTTACAAGTGAATTCTGTGTTTGGATCACATGGTCGATTATCTAAATTAAAAAAATTTTTTAATTAAATAATTTTTATATAATTATACATAAAATATACATAATGTACATATACATAATTATAATATACATAAAAATATATAGAAACATGTAGAAAAAAATACTTACGACAAATAGCAGGATCTTCATCACTGCCGTCCTTACAATCAGCATCTCCATCACATTTCCAAGACTCATGAATGCAACGTCCATTGGATTTACATTTAAATTCTAATTCGCCACATTCTAGACTACAATGAGCTTCATCACTCTTATCTCCACAATCATCTGCACCATCACAAACAGCCACACTAGGTCTACAATTACCATTTGCACACTGGAAAACACTAGGTCGACAAACACGTGCTGGACAACTGATAGGTTCGTCTGAACCATCCTTACAATCTTTTTCACCATCACATCTTAAAAATAATTTAATTAATTATATTGCATTTATTAAAATTGTATTATTACAATATATTTCTATACTTACTTCCAATACCATGGAATACATTTTTCATCTGGAGGGCCACATTTATGTTGACCAGCAGTACAATTAGCTGTACAGGTCTTTCCATCTTTATCCAACACAAATTGATTAGGGCATTTGCATTTATATGATGTTACACCAGGTTGACCATAGCCTTCTAATAAATAAGAACTTGCAGGTGGTGAAATTAAACATAAATGAGAGCATCCACCATTATTTTCATTGCAAGGATTATTGTAAGGTAATTGTCTCAAAGGATGATATGCATGAATGTCATATGGTCTATGAGTTGTATTTCTAAGAACACGTAAATTATATCCAGAAAACTTCTCTGCTCTACTAATAGCTTTCAAATTCCAATCAGTCCAAAAAATGAAGTCGTCAAATATAGTAATAGCAAAAACATGAGGTACAGCAGTTCCAGAAAGAACTTTGCGTCTATTATGACCTTCCAAGTCGGCAAATGCAATATAATCTAAATGAGCATCTGCCCAAAAAATTCTATCAGTGAAATAATCAATAGTCAAAGCATTGGGCCAAGCTATATCATCTTCCCAAGTAAGAATCCTTGTGAAATTACTGCCATCCATTCCCATTTTTCCTATATAAGCCTGAAAGTTAAAATGATTATTATATTGAATATAATATTTGATATTTTAAAGTTTTATATATTTAATTTGAGATCAAGAAAAATTACCTGAAGATGCCATGAAGTGAAATACAAATATCCCGTACCAGGATGAACAACAATGGCACGTGGATCAGCTATACCAGTCAATAAAGTCTTCCTGTTGGTACCATTAAGTTCAGCAACATCTAAATGTTTAGCATGACGATCAAGCCAATAAAGTTTGCGTCCTATCCAATCAACTGCTATTCCTTCCAAACCAAGACTATCATGTCTAATAATCGCCTCTTTTTCTCCTCCTGCAATAGGTGCTCTGCAAGAAAAAATTATGAAAAAATTAGTTTTATCAATTTTGAGCAAACTATTTTTTAAAATAAACCACTTGAATTAACCTGAAAATTGTCTTAGCAGTAACATCACAAAAGTAGAGCATTTGATCACCATAATCAGCATCCAAAGCAACAACATTTATGAGATCCTGGTGCATCAGACTATAGTTAAGAGCATCAATAGACATATTTCTGACATAGTATTTATTTGTAAAAATAATCCATGGTATAATATTGTCTCTTCTTTTACAAGTATGCTCATCAGCAGCACGTTCATACCAGTAATGATTACACTTACAATAAAAGCTTCCTGGTGTATTTTGACATTGTTGACTACATACCTGTGGTGTTTCTACACATTCATCTATGTCTTCACAGGCTTTACCATCTGCTAAAAGTCTATAACCTGGATTACATTCACAATAATAACTTGTTGGTGTATCAATACATTTATGAGCACACTGATTCATTTCTACCATTGCACATTCGTCTACATTACAATGAGCAGGTTCATCACTCTCATCTGCACAATCAGGTTCCTTATTACAAACTAATTGTTGATCAATACAAATTCCATTTGCGCACATGAATTCTTTTGGATTTGAACAGGTCATGTTTTTCATCTTTGGTGCTATAAATTAAAAAAAGAATAATTTAATAACTTTTTATATATAGTTTATAATTTTTAAACGATTTACAATATCAGTATATTACTTACGACATCCATCTTCATCAGAATGATCACCACAATCATCCTGACCATCACAATGAAATTGCTTCCTTATACATTTAAAGTTATGACAAGTAAATTCTTGATTAGTACAAGGTTTATATCTAGTATTACAAAATTTCCCTTCATCACTACCATCACCACAATCATTATCATGATCACACAACCAATTCTGATTTAAGCAACGTCCATTGTCACAAGTGAACTGATTTTCAGCACAAGGTGTTGGAGTAGGACAGTGATGCAATGTTACATTTTCATCAGCTCCATCTACACAATCTGGATCCCCATCACACAACCATTTTTTGGGGATACATTGTGCTCTATGCCATACTTTATTTGCAGTACAAGTAAACTCAGTTTCTTCATCACACTTTCTATCATTGCATTGGTGACGTTCATCTTCATCAGAATAATCCAAACAATCATTGTCTCCATCACAGATGTAAATTCTAGGTATGCAATTTCCATTATCACAAGTAAATAAATCTCCAAAACAAGTTCTACCTTCTGATTGACAATAACCAGGTGGTTCATCACTGCCATCCAGACAATCATCATCTCCATCACAATACCAAGTAGCTGGAATACATCTATGATTAGGACATCTAAAAGAGCTCTGAGGACAAGTTCTTTGAGCACAATGCAATGGATTTTCGTCACTATTATCTCCACAATCATTATCTCCATCACAAAGCCAATATGGCTCTACACATATATTAGTTTTTTCACATTTCAGATGATTAGGTGGACATGTAGTATTTCTTGGACAGCGTTCATGGGTTTCATCTGATGTTACATTATCTTTACAATCATTGATACCATTGCAAACCTGTGATTGAGGAATACAGCGATAATTGGCGCAAGTAAATTCTCCAGCTGCACAAGGAGGATATACACAGCCTTCTTCATCACTGCCATCACGGCAATCATTTTCATGATCACATTTCCAAGTTTTAAATATACATCTGCCATTATTACATCTGAATTCATTAGGACTGCATGAATGATAAGAACAATAATTAGTATCTTCATCAGAACCATCGCCACAATCGTCATCACCATCACATGCCCACATTCTTGAAATGCAACGACCATTTCTACAGGCAAATTTACTAGAGTCACAGGTTACATTTTTGGGAACACACATTCTGTCCTCATTTACTAATCTGCTATTATCATCACACTTACATTCTGCTGAGCCATTTATACCTGGATGACAAGATTGATCACAACCACCATTTGAAATATTACAAGGATTTATTCTGCATTGTTGTCTAGCTGCTGAATAAATATGTAAGTCTCTAGGTGAATCTTCCAATCGTTTTACTAATTCTACTTTATTTGCTCCTGTATGCTTTTCAGCGCGATAGACACCTCTTAATTGTAGATCTGTCCAATAAATATGCTCTCTGAAAACTGTTATGGCAAAAGGATATATTGTTGCACTAACTAAGATTTGGCGATTACTTCCATCCAATTCTGAACGTTCTATTTTTTCTCTAACTGCATCAGTCCAATATAGCATACGATCTTCATAATCAATTGCCAAACCACTAGGCTGAGAAAGATCTTTATCAATAACAGCTTTCTTCAAAGAACCGGCCATTGTAGTTTTAAAAATCTTTCCTGATGTTCCAAAACGACCCCAATCAGTAAAATATAGTGATCCATTACAAGGATCAACTACTATAGCTCTAGGTCTATCTACTCTGGCAATCATCACTAGATTTGACCCATTTAAATCCATTGCATAAATACTATTATTTGATGAATCCGTCCAATAAACTTTCTTTTGTGTCCAATCATAAGAGATGCCTTCAGGATTGATTCCTTTGCTAATTAATGTATGAATCTCAGAAGAAGAAGGATTTTCTGCCTGCATCCAAGCTATTTTAGCCCAAGGTCTAATTTGAGTGAACAATAACTTTTTGTCTTGATAATCGAAATCCACGCCCACTACATTAGTTAGATTTCCAATCGGATTAAATGGTATAGTCGTATTTTGTGGATCTAAACCAATAGCTCTAATCTCTGTCCTCGTAGCGAATACCAAATATTCATTGACATTTTCGCAGTTTTTTCCATCTATTGCTAATTTACCAACTGCACATTCGCATTTGAAAGGAACTGAATTTTCTTTAGGCATAGCAAAACAGAGTTGTTTACAGCCCGCATTTCCACTTGATGAACAAGGATTTGTTGGATCTGGAGGTTGACTGTTCTGATCAAACATAACAATATCTCTTAATTTAGGTAAATTCGATCTTACTGTTACTGACGAATTGTTATCATTCTGCTTGCTAGCCTTGAATACTATTCCTAAGTTTCTGTCAACCCAATAAACATCATTACCATAAATAGCAACACCCATAGGGTTAGGTAGATTCCGTCTAATGATTTGACGATTTCCACCAGTATATGAAACTTTTTGAATGGTGTCTTGTTTAGAGTCTACCCAGTACACATCATGTGTAATAGGATCAATAGTTATATCACGTGGAGTGCTAATACCGGATGTAACTATAGGCATCCAATTACTTCCATCCAGATAGGCTTTACCTAATCTTGGATATTGTCCATAATCTATCCAATAAAGATATTTTTTAATGGGGTTTACAGCTAATTCTCTAGGGGAATCTGTAGTTTTCTTCACTAATACTTTTCTATTACTGCCATCTAATTTACATACTTCCACATAGTTATCATGAGGAAATACATTGGTAAAATACATATTTTCAGCAACCCAATCAATAGCTAAACCTCTAATACCATTTGAACCTATACCTTGTTTTACAACATGCTGTAATTCAGTACCATTTGGTCTTACACGAAATATTCCATTCCACATTCCACGATTGAATTCTACCCAATAAATCCAGTTGCCTGCAGTATAAACGTCTACATGAAGAATATGATGACCTATACCAGAGATTGGTACCATTGCTTCTTTTGCATCTTTTAAACTGTATCCTCTTGCAACATCTAGTTGAGTAACTACTGCAAAAGTCTTAAAAGGTTCACAAGAAGTGTCACTGACTTTACGGTATTCCATACCACAAGCACATACTCTAGTACCTCCAGAAGCTGGAAGACAGATCTGTTCACAATCACCATTATTTATAAAACATGGATGATCTCCAGTAACTCGTTTCTTATAAATAGTTAATGTCTTAAGCTCAGAATCATTATCAATTATTGTAGTAGGATTACCTCCATCAGGCAAATCTACTCTTTCTATTTTATCATACAATGGATCAAGAAGATATAATCTAGAGTCATGAACAGCAAGTGCTTTTGGCAATGCAATGTTTTGTGATACTATAGTTCTTAGATTTTGTCCATCAGTTGATAGTGCCATAATCAGAGCTGGATATAATGAACTGAAGTAAATAGTCTTAGTTGGAATATCAATTGTAATAGCTTCTGGTCTTTCTACATTATCAACTAAAATAATGGGATTAGTACCATCCATATTAACTCTTCCAATTTTTGTAGGAATGCCAAAACTGCCACCGTCTACCCAGAATATATGTCCTTCAAGGGGATCAACACACATAGCCTTTGGTTTGGCTACAGAAGTTTTATTGCCATCATTAGCAAGTACTATTGTTCGATATTTAGTTTTTCCATCTATCTTTATAGCTTCTATATTAGAAGCATATTTGTTTCCTATGAACAAATTCCTTCCTAACCAATCAAATGCCATTGCAGATGGAGCTCCAACAATACCACTTTCACCGGAAGCATTAGGGAATTCTGTTCTATTACCACCATTATAAGGAGTTGTATAAATAGTACCATTCTCATCATCATCATCCTTAGTTTGCAACCAATAGATCATTTTTTCTTTCCTATCATAGTCTATAAATTTACCACTCTCCACTCCAACAACTGGAGTTATATAACCAGTTTTAATACTTCTTGGTAGTAAAGAAACATCCACAATTTGAGAGCCTCGTAAAACCATCAAATAAGGTATCTCTTCTTCCAAGCATTGTCCATTGAATAATCTGAATCCAACTTGACATTTACAAGTGTAACCTTGAGGTTTAGTAGGAGATAACAGACACAAATGATCACAGGTGCTATTTGCACAAGGATTTGCAGTAATTGGTTGTAGAACAGGATGATGAACATGTATTGATAAAGGTTGAGATATCAAGTGAGATACCACAGTTTGATTTACACCATAGAATTTATGAGCTGAGAGTACTCTATTCAATTGTCTGTCTGTCCAATACATAGTATCCTCAAATAATGTCAAAGAATGAGGATGTAACAAATAATGAGAGCTAGCTAATACTTGAATTCTTTTACTACCATCATAAAGGCAAGTATCAATAAAATCTAACTTACTATCAGCAAAATATATTCGCTTATTCGCAATATCTAAAGCAAGGCCGTTTGGCCAATAAATTTTAGTGTTAATAATTGTTGATCTATTGGTACCATCCATACCAATTCTTTCAATTCTAGGATTTTCACCCCAATCTGTCCAAAAGAGCCATCTTGCTCCAGGACTAGGATCCAAACACATTCCCCTAGGTTGAGTAATATTTTCTTTAACCAATATCATTCTATTAGAACCAGTTTCTTTGGCTACTTCAATAGTATTCAGTTTGGAATCCAACCAGTATAAATTGTGACCTATCCAGTCATAAGCAAGACCTTCCACTAAATCCAATCCAGTTGAAATCACATCTTCAGGATCACTACCTCTATCCAATCTTGATATTTTTTTCAATTTCATATCTGACCAAAAAATGGTACCTGTATGCATATTACTAGCAGTTGCAACAACATTCTCTACATTAATTGGTACCCTTTCTAATGCTTGATCCTGAAGATCAGCAACCAGAATTGTGTGTCTGTTAGATATAATCAAAAAGGCAACACTGTGATTAAATGCCTTACAAGTATGCTTATCCTTCTCTAAAGTATATCCTTCAACACAATTACAATAGTATCCACGTTTAATGTTAACACAAATCTGAGAACATCGTCCTGGAGGTTCACATTCGTTCAAATCTTCACAAGTATATCCATCTTTGTTGAGTTCTTCCCCTGAAGGACATGTACATTGTTTACCTAAAGGTGTTTCAATACAATCATTACTACAGTAACCTCCTCTGTATTCGCATTCCTGAAAATTGCATGCTGGACCCTCATCTGCACCATTAGGGCAATCAAATTTATTATCGCAAACGCTAGTTATATTCACACATATATTAGTTACATTTGGACATTTCCATTGTTGTGAATCGCATTTGAATTCAGGTGCAGTACATGCATGCAATTCAGTATCTTCATCGGATCCATCACCACAATCATCTTTTCCATCACAGATATATGCTTTAAATACACATTTCTCATTACGACATTTGAAGAAACCTGGTTGACAGCCAACTTGTCCACAAGAAGCTGGTTCATCAGATCTGTCTGGACAATCTGGAGTTCCATCACAATACCAACTTCTTGGGATACAAATCGCTGAACTAGCGCATTGAAATTGTTTGTCAGTGTTACATTGATCAGGTGCTAAGGATGGACAGCCAACTTCATCACTGCCATCATTACAATCAGATATTCCATCACATTTGTACGAATCAAGAACACACATTTTCTGATCAGCACAAGTAAATTGAGTGCTGAGACAAGTAACTGGTGGACAATCCATCTCATCTTGTTGATCAAAACAATCGTTATCGCCATCACAAACCCAAGATCGTGGAATGCAATGACCTGATCTTGGACAAGTGAATTGAAAATAGGAACAAGTTTTTGCTACGCAAAAATCTCCTTCATCGGAACTATCACCGCAATCATTTTCGGAATCACATTTCCATGTATTAGGTATACATCTGTTATTAGCACAAGCAAATTGGTTGGCGGTACAAGTCACATTTGGACAAGAAGCTTCATCGCTATAATCTCCACAATCATTTTCAGAGTCACAAAGGAAGCTCATAGGAACACATCTACCAGACTTGCACTGAAATTGATTAGGAGCACAAGTTGGTTTGGTACAGTTCCGTTCATCACTGTTATCTAAACAGTCATTTTCACCATCACAAACCCAGGCATGTGATATACATCTCTGATTGGCACATGTAAAGTCCCAAGTATTAGGACAAGCTTCAAGTGGTGGTTCAGCTTCTGGATCAGGTGCACAAGTTCTGCCATTCTCTTGAATACGTTCGCCATAAGGACAACCACAAACTTTAGTCAATCTAGTAATACCATATTTATTAGTATTATTTTGAGGAATAGCAAAACATAGTTTCTCGCAACCCCCATTATCATTAAAACATGGATGATCATGTAAAAAAGTTTGAATTGAACGACTATAGACTTTCACGCCATAAAGTCTGTTCGTTTCAGGTTGGCGAACGAGAATAGATTCTTGTTCTCCAGTTTCTTTATGGAGTCGAATAATAGCATCTAATCGCCAATCAGTAATATACATCCATTGTTCATAGATAGCCATGGAAAAAGGATGTCTAATTAGTTTAGATTTAACTGATCTTACATCAGTACCATTCAGATTAGAATGTTGTACATGATCCAAGAGAGCATCACACCAATATAATCTATCTTTTGCAAAATCGATAGCTAAACCATTTGGCCAGCCCAGACTTAAATTTTTAAAGACTATTAAGTTAGAACCATCAGTATAAGCTCTACTAATGTTTGCAGGTCTATCCCATTCAGAAAAAAAGATATATCCCTGATTAGGATGAATTACAATTGCTCTTGGTCGTTTCAAATTCTTTAGCAATGTTCTGCGATATGTGACATTTCTAGTACTCAAGACATTCAATGTACCTTTTCTGGAATCGATATAGTATAAATTCTTGGCAACCCAATCTACTGCAAGTCCTTCTACACCTTCATTCTGACTAGCTAATACAACTTCTCGACCAGCGCCACTTTGGCGAACTCTATAAATTACATCTTGCAAAACATCACTATAATAAATATATTGATCATATGCATCATAATCTAGACCAACAAATCTGGCTCTTCTGGAAACTACGGGTGAGATAGCATCACTAAATCCTTCCATTACAGGATCTAATACTCGGCCTTTAATAAATCTTTGTTGTGAATACATCAAGAATTCTTGCACCAAATTACAGTTTCTTTGGTCACTGGATAATCTCCATCCTATGTCACAAGCGCATCGATAACCTAATCTATTTTCTTGATCACTAGCTGCAGTTACTATACACATATGTTGACAGCCACCATTATTATTCCCACAAGGATTAGAAACCATTGGCTGAGTCAAAGGATGTAAGGTTTTGATAGCTTTAGCATCTCTCATTTTATAAATCGTTCGTATAGAATAATCACCCTCTGTTTTGTCTACACTCATAATGGCCTGCTTTGTGCCATCTGTCCAATAGATCCTGTTTTCAAAAAGTGTTAATCTCGTTGGAGACGGTGTATGTGTTCCCCTAAGTACCATTACTCTATTTCTTCCTAAATAATCAGCAGTTTCAATATAGTCCAGTTGAGAGTCACACCAAAAAATTCTTCGAGCAATCACGTCTACAGCAATGCCGGATACTTTATATGCTGCCTCGAAAACGATTGGGAAATCTACAGTTCCATCCATGTTGGCTCTTAAAACTCGTTTACTATCAGCTATAAACATCAAACCCACTGTAGGATCTAGGCCAATATCCGTTGGATTTGTCAGATTGGAACTCAATGCAATACCATGGTACCTTCCATCTAATTCAAGTACATCGATTTTTTGAACTACTGAATCTACTACATATAATTTTTCTCCTATCCAATCTACTGCAATAGAAACTGGTCCCCATGAACTTGTTAAATATATAGCCACTCTAGAACTAGAACCTTCACCATTTAAAGGTTCTGAGTGCACTTTTTTCGTTTTAACATCACTCCAGAAAAGTAAGTCTCTAGAATAGAGATAATCTACTCCACTAGCGCTAGTAGTGTTGGCAACAATAGTTCTGTCTTCTCCATTAGAAGACATTCTCCATACAGCTTTCTCTTGAGCAACTAACAGTTCTAATTTCACACCAGGATGTTGTTGGGCTCGACACTTGTTAAGCCCCTGTAATATAAAACCTGGAGCACAACTGCAAGTGTAAGAACCTTCTGTATTCTTGCATAATTGTTCACAGAAACCCCATTCTGAGCATTCATCACGATCTATGTGGAATAATAATAAGAAGCTTGTTTAGTTTTTTTATTTCTTTATAAAATGATTTAACGTATACATACCTATACAAGTTGTCGAATCGTTTGCAAGAATCCAACCTGCAGGACAATAACAAACTCCTCCTGTGGGAGATGCCCGACATTTATATCGACATGCTAGTGAAGTACATATTACCGATGCTGTAAACAAACAAAATAAATAATTATAAAATATCTATTCATTATCAAATTTTTTAAAACAGAAAATACAATTGTACAATCATACCTGATCTGAAGATCCACATTATAGCATATCAATTAAAACAAAATAGATATTATTTTTTATTTAATTAATAAATTATAGATTTGTCTCCATGAAATTCATTATTTATTTCTATTTCTAATTTGAATAAATTTTTATAAAAAATATAACACTTACAACAAGTAGCTTCTTCATCTGCCTTATCTTCACAATCAGTTTTTCCATCACAAATTTGAGATCGATCTATGCAAAGTGGTTTGCCGTCAGTCGTTCCTCTAGGACATACGAATTTGTTTTGAGGACAAGATGTTGTAGTGCAGGACTTCTCATCAGATCCATCATGACAATCTTTATAACCGTCGCAGACATAAGATCGTGGTATGCAAAGAGAATTCGCACAACGAAATTGGTCCATCGTACATTGTTGAAAATCTGAAATTGTTGTTAATCTTTAATAATAGATATTATTAAATAAATATAATAATATCCAATAATTTATGACCGAAAATAAAATGGAATTACTAATGTAATATTATGGTAATTCCTTTAAAATATATTACAAGACTATAAAAAAATTCTTAGATTCAACAAATTTATTTCTAAAAAATTCAGAAATTCATTAAATGTAGAAAATCTTTACAATACACGTGGTAAATCCCAAAAAATCATTAGATCACAAAAATTTTTGGATTTAGAAATTTTTTATATCAAAATTTTAAATCTTTTTTCTACAGCGGAAAAAATTTCTAAAAATTTTTAGAAATTCATAGATACAGAAAATCTTTAGAGTGATAAAAGTCAAACAAGTCAAACAATTTAAAATAATTACAAAATTGAAACATACTGCAATTTTCTTCGTCACTATTATCTCCGCAGTCATCTTTGTAATTACACCTAGCTGATTGTTCGATACAACGTTGCGTGGAATTACACCTGAATTGGTCTAACCTACAAGCTGGTTTCGAATTATTCTCACATTTCTCCTCATCACGACCATTTCGACAATCCAAATAACCATCGCATTTCTTCTCTTTTGGGATACAAAGTTCTGGTGTTGAACCTCCACATCGAAAATCATCCGGTTGACATTTCCTATAATCTTTTCAACAGTTGCAGTCAATAATTTGACTTAATAATTTTGGTTTTATCTTTCAAGCAATCTTAAAATAAATAAATAATACAATAAAATTTTAGATATAAGAATATTAAATTAAACAATCTAAAGATAAATGCTATATATGTATATATATGTATAATTATAAATTATAAACGTTGTAATATTATATCATTTAAAAATAATTAAAAATTAATATTATCTTATAATTATCATTCTATAATTTGGATACTATATATTTTATCTTTCATCATTAATCATGTATACATAAAGTAATACTTACTACAACCAGCTTCGTCAGTTCCATCGACACAATCAACAGTCATGTCACATCGCTGATGTGGAGGTATACAATAAGTTTTATTAAAAATGTACTGGCCACAAGTGATTTGACCAGCTTCACAATCTGGTGGTGCTATAAAAAAATGTATTAAATTAAACATCTTTTAATTATTTATTCTTTAGTTACTAATCAATATAATTAATAATGAATTAGTATATTAGTTTTGAATGAATTCATTTGCATTTTCTAAAATGGTAATATCTAACATTAGAAAAATTTTTTAAAAAATTTCAATCAATAATAATAGCAGAAAATTATAATAATTACTAATGATAATAATTTAATCTTATCAATAATATTTCATTGTAAATTTTATCTAGATATTCTAAAATATGTAAAAATAAAACTAATCTAATTATTATCAAAATACATATTATTCTCAATTTAATTTAATTCTCAAATGCATATTATATAAATAATATACATATTATATTAAGACTTTATAAATTATTAAAAATAATAATTAATAGTAAATTAATAAATACAATTATTTTTTAACATATGTTATCAAAAATAATAAAATTATTTTAATTCTTATTAATTAATAATACATAATCCTGATACATATATCATATAAACAAATTATATATAAAAATCTAAAAACAAAATGGATGATGAATTTTACACATATACAGAATTACGTCAAAAAGAGCGTATATATGATAAAATTTTCCTTTCAGAAATATTTTTCTCATTAATTATTTTCATTCTTTTGTGTTTTGTTCTAATCGCCAAAACAACGGAAGTATCAATATTAGGAATTTTTTTTGTTTGAATTGTTAGAATAGATAAGCAACAATTAAAATTGAAAATTGAAGTATATAATATATTTGTGGAATATTTTTAGAGAACCAATTTAAGGAATTCAAAATAAATACAAAAGGTTACTATATAAAAATATTTATTGAGATTTATTTATTAAATTATAAACAATTTAAATTTGTATTAAATGAAGCGAGATGAGAACAGAATAAGATGACAGAAATAAAATTATTTCATTCTCTATTTCAAATGCAAACTTAAATTTTTTATAACTTAATAAAAATCTCAAAAATATTAAATTCTATATAAATATATATGCACACAAATAATAATTTTTTTTAAAATACTTACTACAAGATTGAAACTCATCTTCCGCACTTTCGCAATCTTTTTGATAGTTGCAAACTAAAGTTGCCGGTATGCAAGTACCATCAAGACATCTAAAGCTATTGACACCACAACCACTGCCATCAGCTGTTAAAAAATAAAAAAATAAATAATTAGTATTTATTTTAAAATTTATCTTTAAAAAAGATTTTTAATTTTTTAAAATTGCTTTCCATCGAACAAATTCCTTGACATTTTATTATGTTTAATAGAAAAAAAAAATTAAATAATTTGACTAATAATATTTTATTAATTTATTAAATATAAATTAATTAATAATATTAATTAACAACATGATAAATGAAAAATTGAATAGATGCTTAGAGATATATACACGTATATATCGAAGATCCTTTTCTGCGAGAATGAAATAATTTATTTTAACGAATTGGAAAATTCTTTTTATTTTTCGCATTTCATTTCACAAAAACAGAATGATAATATTTGAAAAATTATAATATTTGATTGTTGAATAAATTTCATAGAGATTTAGACAAAATATGATTAGAATTTAAATTCTAACCAAAATGTCTATGAGGTCTGATGGTAATTATACCATGAAATAAATATCTCGCAAAAGAGTAATAGAATAAATAACAAAGGAAGTAATCTATCATAATGAGACAGGTTAAGATATATTTTTTTCAATTTTAAATAATAAAAATATTAAGAAAACTTCAAAAATTTTGTAAGATAAGATTCCATAGTCATAAATATTTTAAATATTTTCATGAATATGTGACATTATTTATGTGAATATAAAATATAATTTTAAAAAATTTTTTAGTTGATCATTAAAAATTAATGAATATTACTAGGAATATTTGAATAAAAAAAGTTACTATAGTGAAATATTAATATGTAAGATAATAAATGTGATTAATTTTATATTGTACAAAATGTTTTAATGAAAAATTTTTTGAAATGGATTGGAATGAAATAAATTATCAATTAAGTACTTGCTGTTACATTTTGTAAAAAAAAAAAAGAAAAAAAAGAAAGAGAGAAAAATAATATGATTTTAATTTTTTTCATACATACTAACTTTCTATAAAATTTGTAGAAAGTTTTCAATACATGAGAACAAGCTCCGTTCTCAATCCATATTGCATGTATACGCGCTATTATAATTACATACATAATTAGGAGAGTGCAAATCATAAAATTTTAACACGAGACATTTTCATTAAATGAACTACAGCGATCTAATTTATATATCTTACTTTCTTTTTATTATTTATTTGAACATATTTGAAGTAAAAGAAAAAGATAGCATTTTTAATTCTATAGAGATTATTTTGATGTAACATATATACATAGTACTAGTAATAAAGTACTAACAATAAACAACAAAAAAGTTACTATAATGCTTCGAAAATTTTAAACAAAATAAATAACAAGAAAATAATAAGAAAAATCTTTAAATTTAACTTTTAAAGATTTAAGCGAAGGCTTTTTTATTCAAATTCTGAATAATCATTAAATTGTAAATTTAGAGATTTTTATTGTTAAAAATCTTATTTAACAAAGAATTATTATGAAATAATAAAAAAGACAACAAAAAGAAACAGAAAAATATCATGCATGGATCAGAGATAGAACGGTACCAACTGGTACCATCGAACAGATAGAATCTCAACGGAATCTAGCTGTAATCGGTTATCTAGCACGTACCTACCTGCCATATATGTGCATCCTTTCAAGGATAACATCAACAGGATGCTTAGCCTTTCTCGTTTGATGACGTACACTCAATAATATTGGCTCTTACTACCACAAAATTATAAGGATACATCATCATGTATCGCCATGTACGTCGCCATGTACATCACTATATATAGGAATATTTTTTGATATGTCCCTAGGGACCAGTTAAAGTTACAATTTAACAATCGCATTAAAATAAAATATTATTGATTTATAAAGTTTTAACAAAATTAATATAAATTAATATAAATTTAAATGAACAATATTTAATTTAAGTAACTAAGTATAAATAAAAACATAAACAGAAAATTTAAAAAATAAAGGAAGAAATGAAAAATAAAAGTATTAATATTTTCATTTCGTGCAAAGATATTTAATTTGAAAATATTTTATTATTTCTGATCACGAAAAAGCATGTCCTTGGTTAAAAAATAAGTGATTTTTTGCGGAATCAAAAATGACACGTTTTATACAGTAAATATTTTTTATATTATTGAATGCTATATTACCTGACGTGCCTAGAATTTCATAAATGTTTAAGATTTTTCAAATAATATTTTTAATTCGTGAGATATATCATTAAATTAAAATATAATTAATTCTTTAAAATTTAAATTAAATTTTTAATTTTCAAAATATATTATCTTATGAATATTTTTTTTAACAATATAATTTTATATATATTATATATAATTATTTTTATATAATATTCTGTGATCATGTTTTTTTATACTAATAACATATTTCAACTTTATAATTATTCTATATATATACAAGATATTAAGCAATATATAAGCAATATATGAAATCTCAAGGAAAATGTAATTTTAATTACAAAAAAAAAAATTTGATATGTAAAGATGCTTTAGCTTTTGTTTTTTCAAATTACAAAGAATTTCAGTTTTCAATTTCCATCTTTTCCTAATAAAAAAATACAATATTAAAATAAAATACTTAAACAAATATTTAGTACAATCTAAAATCTAATTCTATGTCTCAACTTAATTCAACTTAATATATGCTCTCAAAAAATTTAATGCAAACTGTTCATTAATTAATAAATCAATAGCAATAATCCACTTTTGTATATTCTTATGCAGGTTGCGAATTTTCTCATCTCCATAAATATACGTCATGAACAGAGGTGTGCTGTATCAGCAGTTTGAGAAACAGAGAAGCGCAATGAATCGAACTGAGACAACCATAGCTAAGAGGGTGACGGGAAAGAGGAAGACAGTGCACCGCTCGTACCAGGCGGTGCGCCCTGGTACCGACAGCACGTCGGTAGACTCGGCCAGCCTCAGTGAGACTTGATCAGAAGTCGTGGAGGAGAGTCAAAGAGGGGGAAGCTCAGAGAAGTGCACTCGCCTACCTTCGTTCCTCGCCACTTTTTTGCATGATCCTCTCGCGACCTTCTCTAGTCAAGAAGCTCGATAGACTCTTGATCGAGGAAACCACTGATGAATTCGAATTGGAATTTTCGGAAAATAATTTCTTGAAATGTTTTTTTCTAAAGAAATATTCGTACAAATTTGAATAGAAATATCGATATTTCTTTTAACTTTGGAATAAAAATGTTAAATGAAATTAATGGATTTAGTTAGAATACCTTATAATTAATAGAGTCCCTCGTTGGTTATCCTTGGAAGATATTCAATCGCCTGGCACAAATTTTATGATTTTATGTTTAGAGTCTATGCTAGAGCGGTCGGTTGCTCACACAAAGCATTCGTTGTGTTAATGCTATAGTCATAAAATAGTAAATCTGTTTTTACATGTCTGAAAGAATCTCAATGGTTAGAAATCACTTTTACTGATTGTAATAATAATGTGAATACACATATTCAAATATCTAATTATCCTTGATGGATTAATCTTGCAACATTACACGTATAATTTTAAATATATTTTAAATATATCAGTAAAACTATTTACAGTTACAATATTGAAATCTATGATTATATTATTCTCTTATTATATGATTATTATTTATCATATATGCAAATATATATCTATATATAATTATATTTAGTAATTAAATTAATGCAATACAATAATTAATCAATAGTTTCTTTTTTAAAATCAATGAAACTAGAGTATATATTAACATCTATCTTAATCTTTAATTGCTGACATAGAGACTCATTGATCTATTGCATTTTCTTTGCAATCTTTATCTTAACCAAAACTATAATATATAAATCATATATAATCATATAAAAATATAATATCATTAAAATTCGTACTAATCTCCTTTATATAATATAAGCAGTATATTAATTTATTTGAATATTCATTTTCTTAATATTAATATGATTAAATCAAGTTTGTGTAAAATAATAACTTTGAATATTTCTTTTTTATTTCAAGTAACAACTTCTTCATTATTTTTTCGTGATTTCAATTGTAAAAAAAACTCGTCTTCGACTATAAAAAAGGTCTTAATAGCCTATAATTTGCGTTTACAACGGAATCGAAGAATCTCGACGTGTCATATAACGGATGACTGATAAATACAGCCTTGTCCCAGTTCTGTCGTTCAATCTAGATTCTTCATGACCAAACAAAGAGAGAAAAGAATAATGACCCGAAATATGACCTGCAACGTATAGAGAATATCGAAATGAGGTGCGAAAATTCAATTCTTAATTCTATATCTCACTATCTTTTTGATTCAATTATAATTTCTGGGTGACAATACTAATTGAATTATATGTTTGAAATTATTTAAAAAATAAATTCAGTATTAATTTTTGATTTCTACCTATAACAATTCAAATAAGAAAATTGAATAAATTGCTTTCTTTATATTACTTTTAATTCGAAATTGCAATAATTATATTGCTTTTTTTATTCAAAATCATTTTAATATATAATAATAATAAATAAACTTTTAAATAATCTAAATTGTATAAATAAAGATGATTTTTTATCATAACCTATTATGTAACCATATTGTACAAAGACAATATGATTTTTTATCATAACCTATTTTAAAATATATATTTATTAAAAATTCAATATTTATCAATAATTGTAATGCAATTACATTATACATAAATTTTAATGCAAATTTTCATAATATATACTTTCTAATTTTTTTTAATTATACAATAAGATAATTTTCATAAAATATTTTAAATATATACATAAAAAATGAAGTTATTTTAATATTACATGCATTAAATTCAATATTACATATAATATCAATATGTCAAAGATAATCAAACAAATCTTTAAACTAAAAATTATTTGTGTAAATAAAATAAAAAATAAATATAAAATAATATAAATATAAACGAATAATAATTTCTTCTTCAATAATTTCTTTCTCAAAAAATCTCTTTAAATTTAATTTATGCATATATAAATTTTATCTATGGAAATTTTATAACAGTTCATAGAAAATATGATTTTAAATGGCGAATTAATTAAAAAATTAAATAAAAAAAATTTAAGTAATTAAAAGCAAATTCGTTCTTCCCATGAAGCTTATTGTCATGGATTCTCCTATAAAAATATAGCTGACCCTTTGCTTTTAAAAGAATGACGATAAAAACGAAACAATAGTTCTTGTGTGACTTGATATTTTCACATTTTCACACACATATTTGGTATAAGTATACTGTATAAGAAACTTTCACGAAACTTTAACTTATATATACGAAAAGAATCTTTTAATCTCTAAATTTATTAATTTAAGTTATTCTCTTATGGTATCTTTTTTCGACTGAGAAACAACTTCATCAAACTTCATGGTTTTTTACATAGATGTCGCTATGTATAAAATTTCAATCTATCTAAATCATCCATTATCGATGATTTAAAATTTTTATCCTAGAAAAGGATATTTAAAAAATCAAAAATTTAATTATAAAAATTATTAAATCAAAAATATACAATTTCACTTTTTTTCAAATGTGTAATGAAAACAAATAAGATATATGAAACATATCGAAAAGATTAATCTCATAACAAATAACATATAACAGTGTTTAAAGAAGCTCCCTTCACCTACAGCATTAATCGAATGTTCGTCTCTTCATGGCCTTGTAGACACATACTACGAGTACAGTAGAAATGAGTCGAACGGTTGAATGGCACACCTACATATTTACGTGCGTTTCGATTGCCATCGTTCGTTGATTCAACTTGCTTAATTCACTTTAGAGCTTTCAATCAACAATACACAAGATGAAAGATTTCTATTATGTCTGTTTTAAAATGAATAGCAAATAAAAATCTTAAATTATTTTCCATATTTTTATCGCGTTTTTGATATCTAAATTTTGCTAAATCATTAAAATTTTTTTATAATTAAATTGACAAGAAATAGTATGAACAATACTATAAGCGATATCCCTAATGGTAGTTGGATTTATAGTAGGAAGTATTTAGTATTGTTGATAATTGTTGTGGATAAAAAAAGAACACGAACAAACCCTCGAGATGGTTTCTGTTTCAAGCAATAAGAGCTTATTGTATGCTTGTTCCAATTCCAACCATCATAGCACCCGTGGTGCACTTCCTTTCGTTAGAGTCGATTCCGCTTTATAAAGCCAACATCGTTAGTCTTCCATGTGCATCATGCGTTTCTCCTCACTAAACTATAAACTTTACAGTGCACTCTTTAAACTGATTTAATTAATTATCTTTCTAATAAAGAGATAATTAATTATTTCGAATTAAATAATATTATTGGATAAACTATTACAATTACAATTATTATTTTATAATATCAATATAATATTAATATCATTATTCATTTTCATCTCATATTATCAATATCAACATATATAAAGCCAATTATATATGACATATATATAATAATAATTTTGAAAAAAAAAATCACTAATGCAATAATATTATAGTTATATTATAGTTATATTATCATAATAACAGATATTGTATTTTTATAAATTATTTATAATTATATATTTCATTAAATATAGTTTCAAGTAAGTAATATAGCATATTAATAATATTATTCATTAATATTGTAATAAAATATATATATAATGCAACATATAATTGTAATCTTTTAAAAGTTTATTACACATCATTATTTGTAAATTAGAAAAAAAAGATAATAAATATTTCACTAGGATCAAGGAAAGAAAAACTAAAAATCTCGAATAGAAACAACCTGGCATTCTTTCTCGTTGATATTCTTCAATCGTGGCTCAATGCGCCTTGCTAAAGGTTTCCAGGTCGTTCGCTACAATTCACATTTACAGTGACTCTGGTTAGTGAAGTTCCACTAATAATTTACCTGTCTCTTTTATATATTATTATTTTCAATAAATATTTCATATATTAAAGCAATTATTTCATAAATACGTATATATTTTTTAATATATTTGTGCAATTACATATAAACAAAAATAAATGTTATGGATATTGATTTTAGATAAAAAATTGAATTCATAATATGAATATTAATTTTTTATAGGAGTTATTAATAGTAAATAATAAATTGTAAATTGTAAATTGTATGATATGATATATAATATTATTATTATAATTGTATAATATATAATAGTAATTGTAAATTGAATTTAAAATATAAAACAAAGAATAATAATATTATTTATTAGAATAAGTAATTTTAACAAATTATTTTACAAATTTTCAAACTTTATTTTTCTAGAAAATTAAAATTCATAATAAAACATTATATCTCACATTATTGAATTAATTTTTCATAATTATTTCTAACATTTTTTTCTATTTTATTTTATGTAAATATTATTACTGTATATTTATTATTTTTAAGAATATTCTAAGAGATTAAATTAATGAAAAAAAAAAGTAATGACAGTTATTAGATTCTCAAAGCTAGATTAAATTAATAGTAAAAAAAGATGCTTCAATATCTGAATAAACAAAAATGTAATCTATGTGAATTACATTTACTGAAATTGGCAAAAAAATAAAATAATATATAAATCAACTAGTACCATCTTTTCATGCTGACATTAAGGATTGCAATTCAGTCAACAGCAATTCAGAACCGTTAGATTCTGCTAAGTTTCAGAACCGTGCTATTCGAATCCTCTCATAATCTCATAGGTGAAAGTTGCAGTTTCCCACGCGATTGACTTGTGAACAAATCAATGGGATCTCTAAACTTTTATCTTCTTTGTCTCTGCACTTATTCAGTCGTTCATTCAACCTTGAATCGTTTTAGTTATTATATGCATAACTTATTAATTTATTTATAACTTTTATTACTTGATTTATTATCGAGTCAGTGTAGTAATTGATAATAATCCATTTATTACAATTAAAGTCTGTAATTGTAAGTCTTAATTACAATTTATAAATTTATAAATTTATAAATTTTTTCTATAGAAATCGTATTTTAAAAAATATGCAATATATTCATTATTCATTATAATAAATATACAGCACATAACTTGAACTTTCAAATATTCAAAAAGCTATCACATAAAAAAAAATATTCATCTTGTTGTTTTATGCAAAAATAATCCGTTATAATTGATCTCAATTGATTTATAAACTATGATGAATTATATTTTACAAAATACAAAAACATCTTGAGGAATTACAAGAGTTAACTTCTGTTAATTGGTTTCCAAAAGACCAATAGCCAAGTAGCCAGTTATTGCAATACATGAAACGTGGATGGGAATATAGAAACAAAGAAAAAGAGACGGAGAAAAGAAAAAAGAAAGGGAGGAAGGTATAAAGGTGGAAGGAGAACGTAGAATCGGGGAGGCATGGTCCCGCTATCCGGTCGGCCGCTAGGCCGAGGTCAATGAACCTCGATCCGCCTACCGACTTTACCTGCCAGCCTGAAACCTGCCAACCTGGCTCAACTCTGAAGGTATCGGACAGGATATTTCGCCTACGACAGCTTTGCTATGAAACATTTCCTGTACAATCATATGAAACATTATTCTCAATAATAATAAGACATGATATCTATCTAAATCTAATATTAAAATATTGTATTTACATAAATATCTCTTATAAAAATAATGATTTAAAAAATTTTCATAAAAATTTTCAAGAAGATTAAATTTCATCTTAAAACAATATAATATTTTTTAACTCTCTTTCTTGAGTACTATATATAGAGATCAGATAAAAAATTTATAATTCATTAAATTTTTTCATTAAATTTCTAATTATTATATAAAATAAAAACTTTAAAATATGTATTGTAGATTATTTTCTTGGTGTATATTATTTTAATCTTACCTATATTAAACAAATTCATAAAAATTTTGTGAATATTAAAATGTAAAATTTTGATACTTGTTATAATTCATTTTCAAATTGTATAGATACTGTACAATATCTTTTCACTGAATAAATTCTTCCAACTCTTGATTTTTACCTGCAATGGAGAGTAATTCGCAATGGCACACTTTACACGCCTGTGAGCATTCATATATCTAATATTATATTGTTAGTTTTTTAAATAGAATTAAATTTTTCAGGATAATTCTTTACAACAAAATTATAATTCTTATAAAACATTAAACAACTCGCTATAGTAAAATACAATTGTAGAATATGAAAACTCGTACAAGTTTGATGAGTCTATATCAATCATGAAATATAGAAGTTTGTAAAAAATATTTAAAGTAAATATGTTTCGTTATAGTTTCGAATATACCGCGTCTCACTCTAGTAACAATGATTTCAAACATTAAAAAACTATGCACGCTTAGCAATTAAATTTGGTAATTTAAGTTGCATCTATAAAATATTTATATATTTAAAGAAAATTAAAAAAGTAAAAAAATATAAAGTATTGACATATTCAAAAATATATACATGCATATATCTAAAATAAAATCATTATAAATGTGGTAAATCTTTTAAAACAAATCTTTTCCCTAGTTTTCATTTTTTTAATTCATAATATAGATTCATAAATGAATTTGTCATTAACATAATCTAGTCATTAACATAAACACCTACAATTTAATCATTAATAATATAAACGTATATAATTAAAGATAAGATTTTATAATAATTATGCTATGATTATTAATTAGTATTAATATTTTTTTATGATTAATCATAATAGTTCAATATATATAATGAAACACATAGAGAAATAAAATGATTTCAGATTTTTTGTTTTTAATCATATTTGTAGAAATTGATATATATTATATGATTCTTTTTCTTTTGTAATTATTACTTTCAAAATATACAATATATACAATGAGATAAATAAAATTAAATGAATAAAATAGAAAAACAAATTTCAAAATACTATAAAAAATATTTCCACTAGTCTAAGCAACCATCTAAATACCACAATATGGACGAGCTTCGTTTTTTCTTCGAGGTCAAAGGAAATGATGTTTCCTGAATACACAAGAGGATAGCGGTACATCGATAGAAAATCATTAAACTCATGATCGTTGAACTACCTGGATCAAATAATCGGATTATAATATCCTAATTTACTATGAAATTATCATTAAAATTAGAAAAATTTACTTAATTCACTTCTATAAGGAATTAAGTTCTTTAAGCCTAATTAAAAAAAACTAATTAAGAATCATTTAGGTAAAAAAATTTTTCATTAATAAAAGATATTTCATAGCCAGTAATTATTTAACTTGGCATTGCGTGTTATTTATATTTTATTATTAATCAGTTTTTGTTATTCGGGTAAATCCTTCTATACGATGAGCGTGCAGTTATTAGTACGAGGAAAAAAAAGTAGCACGAATCAGCGAGTCGATGAAACTCAAGAACCTTGCACTCGAGAGTTGTCTGAGTTTGTAAGCTCTGATTCCTTCTTTCTTCTTCCAAAGAAGGAGAAAGTTCCTCTGTCATACCCATGAAAAGAAATTATATATGACTATACTTATATCTTACTTTAATAGTCGTAAGTTAAAAAGTCGTTAAAATCACAAATTGTCCGATAATTTGCAGATAAATCGTAAATTTTCATATACCTATTAGTGATATATACATATAATAATAATAAATTATAATATCTTGAATTAGATAATTTCAAGCATCTAATAAAGTTTTGAATTATTTATTGAATTAATAATTGAAGATATAACCATTAAAATTTTAGAATACCGAAGTGAACTTAATCTTGAAATTATGTTTCACATATTATAAATTCATTTATAGTCAATAATATATTGATTATAGATTACATTTGTGAGATTAATCAAGTTGTACAATGTAATTATCCGAATTTTCATCATTAATAGTCAGATTTCATTATTATAGAATTCACGTTTAAAAATATAAATTTGAAAATCTACTTAACCAAATAATATCTTATATTTTACTTCTCGGCATGTAAAACTATACACGTTCTTCTCATGGTTGAAATATAATACAATACGATCACTCAAAACAGTGGATGATATCGAGTTACTCAGATCCATAACTATACTTGGATTTTTTTTCATATTTTTTAACAGTTTTTTGGTAGTTCAATGATCCCCTAACATAACAACTGCGTAGATAGAAAATACGATGATATTATTACATAATATTTGTAAAACGGACATTTAGTGTTAAAAATTATCAAGATTTTACGTTAAAATGATAATTGAATTTTTAAAAATATTTAAATTTAATATGCAATTAAAAATCTAATATTATAATAATTTCTTCGCCAATCTTTAATTTCAATTATTTACTTATAAAATATGATTTTCATCTTAAATTTATCAGTTATTCCAAATTGTCATTTAGTTATTAATATTTAAATTGATATTTTTTTCTAATTTTAATATAAAATTACTATAAAATATTAGAAAAAAACTTAAGATATCTTATAAATATTATATATATTCGTATTTCAGCATTTTTTTAATTAGTATAATTATTATATATAGTATTATTACTACTATACTATATATATATATTAGTATAAGTACTATATTATAAAGATTTCTAAAATTCTTTTAGTTTTATGTATTTTTTTAAATTTTATTGATAATATAACTAACAATTAGAGATAATTGTATAGTCATTAGATAATACAAAGTTGGAAAAAAATATACAAAAATGGAAATTTTAAATATTTGGCAATAGGATTCTAATTATAAAAAGAAAAATTTTTATATAAAATTTCGTAAAATAGAATTTAGAAGAAGCTCGAGAAATGGAAATCTTCGAGAATTCGGAGCATTCTTCTTCGTGTTTATTACGAGTTCGAAAAACCGGTTTTCCTCTCTTCGAGATTTAGACTCGTGTGGATAATACATTAAAAAATGCGCGTCAGTAGCCCTTGATCGTATCGATCATTCTACTATTTAAGAATTTAACAAAATCTAATTAAGATACAATTAATTTAACATGAAATTAACTATTGAAAATTAAAACAGAAAACCCCCCAAAAAAAAAAAAAAAAAAACACTGTAACGATAAAATATTCCATAAAACATTCCATTGTAAGATTTATAATTTTTGCATAAAATAATTACATGAAAATAAAAAAACTTGCATGAAACTCCATACATCGTTTCATTCTCAAAAAAATGCTGATCGGTTTATACGTAAAGCTATAAGAGGAACCGGTTTCGTAAAGATTGCGTGTCTCGTGATGTTTGTCTGTTTATTTCGTTTGCTATCGCGAACATCGCACTGTTGTTCTTTCCGGAAAGATTAGAGAATAAGAATAAAAAAATAAAAAAAATCCATCGAAACATTAAAAATTGCAACATGATTGACACAAAATAATTATAATTATTCCAGAAAATAATATTGCAAAAATGTAATTTCGTAATTGATTTAGAAGTTTAATTCGATAAAATATTTATTAAAAAGAATAAAATTGCTTTACAAATATTTGCTCATTTTACGATCGTTTGCATATTCTTCAAGTCTCATGTGACCAAATGGCGCAATCATCTGAGTTAAATAGCTGATTTTTAATTGACAAAGCATAAACACGTGTAATTTTATCATTTTAAATATTTTTTAAAAAAAATTCTTATATGTTTTAGTAATTTAAAATTTTTCTATAATATAATTCGATTATATTACATCTGTGCAGAAACAAGATCAATGATTGATCTCCTTATTCGGAAAGATCGACTTACATTTTATCCTTTAGAAAAACCTATCTTCAAATCTCAAAGTCATTACTTATCTTCTTTTTTTTTTTCATGTATCATTTCATATTCATGTATAATAAAATATGTAAAAATTTTTTTTATAAAATTCGAATATTTTCTTCATAAAACATGTTAATTCTATCATAAATTAATTCTAGAAATATGTTCAAAATTTCTAACAAATTTTCTACAACAAACTGATTTTAAATTTTTATTTTACAATTTCTTTCTTTGGTTTATGTGAAATTATATATAAAAAAAAAAAAAAAAAAAAAAATAGAAATAGAAATAAATGATTCGAGTAGATTCAATAATTTTTAAAATTCTATTGACTTTTATCGATATAAGGATTAGAATTACACAAATTACATACATTTCATAAAACAAAAGTTATAGCGGCAACTGATGTTAACGGTAAATTCAACTCGATTCGTTAAATGCATTCTCATGCGAGGTAGGATTTTTAAAAAGTCGGACGTCCGAGGAAAAGCACATGCGATAAGTCGTACACCTAGCGGGGAGTAGAGAAAGCAGAGACTGGAGATGTTTCAATGCAAAAACGACCGCGATTTCAACAGCATAGCATAGTTTATAACAGAACTAGAATTAGATCGAGAATAACTATTCTAACTAATAATTTTACTCGAAATTTCACTTAAAATTAGAAATTAGAAAAAAAAAAAAAAAAATAGAATGCGTGCAAAATTTGCAAATATTTTTTTATTTTTTAACAAAATTAGATGATTAGATGAAAATTATTAATAAAATTTAATCAAAATTACACTTTATTTCATATTTAAGTTTTAAATTTAAAGTTCTTCAAAATTTCAATTATAATTAATTCAAGTTCATTTCAAAATTTCCATTATATAAAAAATAAATAATATTTATTACTATTATATTAATATATTACATAATTTATTTATTAATATTTCTATTCTATTAACTAAACCCAAAGTTTCCTATTCAAAATCGATTAATAACATTAATAATGATGCATTTAATTTAATTATTAATGTAATAAATAAATTTCTTTAATGCTTTAATTTTTTTCCAAACTTTTTTAATTGCCACAACTTGAATTTAATTTCACTTCATACTAATTTCTTTTAGAATAACGGTACTACACAGAATTTAATTTTGTCTGTAACTGTACATATAATTTTTGAAAATAAGCAATAAGAAATGGGTTTCAATACCGAGAATATTAATGGCCTTGAAAGGGGTCATAAAAATAATTTTGAGGTCATGACAATTGCATCATCACGTAATTCTTTTACCATTCATATCATTCACAGTAAACAGTTCTTTCCACGATTTATCATATTTGTTTATCATCCTTCGGAATATTTTTCATATAAAAAGAAAATGAAACAGATTATGACAAAAACATTAATCGAATATTTATTTTTTATGAATTAGAATTAAAATATTATTATTTATCTTTTTTTTAGTAAAATATTAATAAAGAAAAAAGAAATACGTTTACAATTGATTGAATGTCAACTAAGAAGTTCTAAGAAGGTAAGCTATTCAATAAGAATCATACGATTCTCTAAATAGCAAAATATAAATTAAGTCACACATAAGAGAAGAAAAGAAGAAATTCAATTACTTCATATATGAAAGCAAACAGATTTCTATTCATCCAATGGAACAAAGGCGAGTGAGAGTGTGTATATATATTTGACTTTGTAGAATTCGTAATTAGTTAACATGAAAGTTCATAGAATAGTAACAAATAATGAAAACACAATTGTTCTTCTCATTAATCTACTACACTTTAATCATTGGAAAAATAAAAAAAAATACAAAGCCAACAATCTTACTTTAATTATATTAACATTTTCTTAAAAATGTAATATAACTTCACGAAAATACAATTCAATCAAAACTGTATTTTCTATAACTCAATTTTCCTATGTGAATCTGTTGAACATGTTGATGATTCTAAAACGCGATATATCGAAAAATATTAATTTATAAAATAATTTATGGTATATATATGCAATTGTAACAAATTATAATATGATGTAAAATTTCATATAAAATTATTCATATACATAATATTTTATATAAAAATTGTAATATTAATAAATTTTCATCAAAAATAAATATTTTTTTCATTTTTTCTCTAACAATAAAAAATGTAAAATAATTACTTTTAGAAAGAAGAAATTAATGCACTTACCCAATCTAAGGGCAGCAATCTGTACGACACTGGATAGGATTAAAATCAACGGAAATCCATCAAAAAACGACAGATTTTTCTTCTTAAAAGTATTTCTGGAAGCGCATTTACCGAAGAAGAGCGTGCGTGGCCGGCGTGGCCCCGCAGCCACTGCCATCGCACCGTCCTTCTCACCGCACACTGTACAACACTTCAATTTTTATTTTCACTATTCGACTAACACCACGATTTTTATAGTACACTGGTGACTAAAATCAAAACTGTAAGTTTCTAAATGCACTTTAATCAGTGTTAGAAAATAGCGTGTATGATATTTATTAAAAAACAAAAATGTTTGAAACGATGTATTAAAATAAAGTTTCTCTTTTACACGAGGATTAAAAGTATTGATCTCAATAAATTTATTATGTCAGAAAAAATCTGTTACGCGTGCGTACTCTTCTTGAAGAGAAAAATAAGCACGGTTTTTAAAACTGAAAGAAAACGAAGAAAAAAAAAAAGAATGCGAAAAAGCACGAATGTCTCTCGAGTTCAATTCATGGCTCACACACAACGTTCATACGGCCGCGGTCAGCGAACGACTAACTCTAAGGCGCGCATATACACTGAATAGTGGAATTCCAGCTCAAGACGGATGCTACTGCGCATGTCCAAAAAGGAATTCTAAGGACCACGTGTGGCAAATTCTCTACTAAAACAGTACAGTATTTGACTAGCAAATATCTGTGAACGCTGTGACATGGATATTTAATGCAACATAAAAGTAATCATTATTAGAAATAATCAATTAGTAGTCATGTTATTGATTTTTTTTATATATTTAATGATAATTTTTTTTAAATTATATATATTTTTTTTTATATATCCTAAGAAGAAAATAGAATTTTAAGAGATAAATTATTGATTACTATAGTAGTAGTTTATTTTTAAATTTTGAAATTTTCTTATAATAATTTTATTTCCAATATAATCTTATTTTCAAAACTAAATAACATTAAAAAAAAATTGTCTTTGAAAAGAAACAATACAGAGAATAAAAGTAAACAGGAAAAATTTATCTAAGTTCACATTTGTTTTAGAATTCTCCTAAATTTTTTTATTACTAAACTTGAAATATTCCAGATTTACATTTGTATTTATTTTTTCAATTCTTTTAAATTAAAATATTTTAAAACTAGTAAGTAATTTTATCTGCTTATTATTCTTATAGTAAAACATTTTTAAAAATATTATATTAAAATTTCAAATATTTTTTAATATTTTAATATTAATTTATATTTTTCAATTAAATTTAAGTAATGATAAAATTTATTTTTGAATTAAAAAATCATAAAAATCAAATAATATGTAAAAATGTAATAATAATATCTAAAATAACTTTATATTTATAAGTAAAGACGAAGATCAACTACATGACGGCAGAATTAATTGGGAACGGCATGTGTTCGAGAGGGAAACCTGCAATTTGTCCTTACATATACTGTTTGTGAATGAATTTGTATGGCGTAAACTCGTGCCACCCGTGCCACTCGTGCCGTGGTGCCGTTTGAAAGAATGATACGTTGCCAATTCCATTTTCTCACAAATGTTTATTAGTTAAAGTAAATGTCAGAATACATGTTCGATTTTTCTTATTGTCTGCAGCATATAAATATCCGCATTTTTTTTTTTAAATTGAATTTATATACTATTAATTTTTTATATAAAAATTACATATAAAAAATCATATCTCAATAAACTTTCATTCGTCATTAAAATTTTTTAAAATTAGAATATATATTAATGTAAAGTTAAATTTTCAATTAAAAATAAATAATTATTTTTATCTTATTTAGTATCTTAACTTAATTTATTAATATAATTATAGCAATATCCTGTTTATTTTTTTTTTTTAAATGAATATAATTTTCACAGAATTTAAAGTTTATTTAAATAATCTCTGAAATTGAGTTCATAAAAATTTATTTTTGGTAAAAACATGACATTTCTATTATGATGTAAGTATGTTCTTTCACCTGTTATTTTGCTGTTCATTGGTTGCAGACTTCGCCAGAGCAACATTAAGCCACACAATAAAAAGTCTCTCTCCTCTTCTCGCATTGATTCTCTTCCTCCATGTATATGGGCATACGAGTCGTGACCTTGTGGCATTTGGTACCTGTCCGTACCAGTTGGCGCATGACTACGTCTGACGTGTATAATAATGGACACAATTACAGTAATAAATTACTAATTTCCCTAAACTTCTCATTGAATGAAAAAGAAATCCGTATTTTTATTCCCTTGATTGTGTTCAATTCTATACAAGTATCTATATAGGTTCGTGAATAAGTAATATGTGAATATATACACATGTGTATTTGCATTGAATTCAAGCAATAATTATAAACAAATATAATTACAAATATTAATTATAAATAGATCTAATACAACTAATAAAAATAAATATTTTTATTGACATAGTAGAAATAAGAATAATTATTTTCATATTTCATAAATTTAAAGACTAGTGTTCAATGATATAAATTTTTCTTTAATATGACTTATTTATAGAATTTGCTCTTAGAATATTTTAAATAATACTATAATTTTATAATTATTAAAAAAAATAGAATATTATCTAAAAAAAGGTTGAAGAATATAAAACAATATTAGATAATAACTGAAATAATGTTTATAACAAATAAAGTAATCATAATATCTGTAATACAATATTAGAATACAACTAATAAAATTAATAACATTTTTACGTTTGTATAATTTAAATATATTATTTGCTTACTACCTCAGACATTTTAAGTAATATTTTAATAAGATTATAAATAAAATATATATTTATTATACATTGCTTCCTATAATCATTTTAATTTTTTTCAAACTTTTTATTTAAGATTAATTCTCTTCTTGTTCATAATAGAATATTTAGTCGAGCTTAAAATTATTATATTATAATAAGAACATTCAATCTACAAAAAATAATTATCAAATGTCAAAGGTATAAGCTTCTTCATTTGAGTTTCTCACAAATACTTTTATATTTACTTGCAATATCTTATTATTATTTGTTAAGTCACTTTCGAACGCCAAGTATTTTCCGACAATTCCCTTCGAATGTTATTATATTATCAGTGCTAAATCTTAATTCGAATATTAAATATTCGAAATCACTGACTATCTACGATTGTGGTACGGCCAGTTTCAAATTTATTGAAAAAAAAATATAATTATAAAAATAAGGTAATTGTTTAGTTAATTTTTATCCCTTCCTTTAATTATATTTTTTTTCATTATTTTTTTTATATTAATAATAATAAACAAAAAATGTGTACGTCTTTATAGAATAAGAAAAGATATATAAGATATAACATAGAATTATTATTATGAAACATAAATATAATTAAAAAAAAATTATTTAAAAATTAAATTTATTTAATTATTTAAAAATATTTTTTTTAACAATAAATCTTTTTTGATATAGTCGTATAAGATTAATTCATAATATATCCATCTGGCTGCACCACTAACTTGCATATTTTTATGCCTGTTCACGGAACAGAGTCAATATATATAAAAGATTAAGTACATTATGCTTATGAACTTTACAAACATAAAATTAATTAATTAAAAAAATAAATTGTGTCAATAAACTATTCTTTAATTAAGAAACAAAATTAGAATAAAATTATTAGAAATAAAAATAAGAATGCAAAGTTTAATTATTAACTAATAGATTATAATATTCACAAATTAATTTTGTATAATAGTGTGAATTTTTTTAATATTTAGAAATATAATTAAAAATATAAGTAAAATTAAATATTATATTATAGTTGATTATATTACTTGATATTATTTTAAATTATAAATTGGTCCATATTTAAAAATAGAAAATAAGATTGAAAAATATCCATATTTGAATTAAATGAAATAACAATTATCATAAGAAAAGTACATATCACATATTAAAAGTGATATTTTCATTATTAATATTTGAAAGCGTCTGGAAATCTGAAAATTATTAAAAATTCCAATTTTACATCTTAAATGATAAAATATCATGACTCCATTTCGTGAACAAAATATATATGTAAGTACAAATTTTCTAGACATCTTATTATGCAAAAATGATAGAAAATCTGTGTTATCTGTATTATGTTTTTATGAACAGGAAATAGATATTCACCACTTCGTATATATATTCTATATTGAATCTCTTTGTTTTCCTGAATAAAGAGTATAGAATACTTCATCAGTCGTTTTTTTTCTTTCTTTCTTCATGAGGAAATAGATTAGCATTAAAGATCGGCCCAAGCGTGGGTTTGAAAGGTTAACGGAACGTTTTTTTTCTCCTTCATTTCTACATCTTATAATTTTGTCCACAGGACAGAAAGAGATCTATTGAATGTTCTGACCTTTCAAACTCGCGCTCAGACCGACGTTACTCAGCCAGGCATTTTACGATTTATAATACTCATTTCACAAGCAATCTGCTTATTTTCCCGATCGAGCATTAAAGTTCTAGCGCTGAGAAATGAAAGATCTGGTAAATGATTTAATACTCTTGCTGTTTCTGACTGAATTGGCATTATTCGACCAAATCTATCCATAACCACGTGCTCAGATCCAGATCTCTTATTCGCAAACTTTCCGCGATAAATGTCTCCCAAAATTGATTTATCAGAAGATAAATATTGCTTATCACTTGATAGAAACTGTTTTTCAATTGGTACAAATTGTTTTTCAGACGTATACTGTTTCTCGATTGTTGATAGAAATTGCTTTTCCATTGATTGTTTCTCCAGTGGAATATTTCTTTGAATACTCTTTTGTTTATGTCCTATATCAAATTCAGTTTTTTTCTTCCATTCTGATGGACGAGGAGTTGGCAAAGGCTCGATCATTTTTGAAGATTGTGGACATTTTTGTAATTTTGCAATATCACTTTCCAAAGAATCTATCATTTCCACTTTTGATGTTGAATTGCATCGTTCTCGATTTATTTCTGGGATATCTGTTGTTTTATAAAACATTTTTTTGATGAAACATTTTGATTTCAAATACAGAAGGATAATGACAATAAAGACATGCAGTAAAGAAAACTAATATTTCTAATTACAAGACACAGAATAAAAATACAAGCCTAAAACTTACGATGATTAATAGGATTCCTTGCGCTACTCGGTCGACGATAGGATTCAGAATTGGTGGAATTATGGGATGTTAATAGAGGATCAAAAGGACATAAAAAGTCCAGAGGTAGAAGAGCAGATAACCCACCACCTAGATTATATGATTTATGAAAGAATATTCCCAGCAATTAGCACATAATAAATAAAATAATTGCAAAAGCGTACACACTAAAATAAGCACTGAAGTATTTTAAAATTAAAATATAATGATATAAAAGAAAATATGTAATAAGATATCTAATATTTAAATTTTTGATATCAAAATAAAATTATGACATATTTATATAAACATATATTGCCCAAAATACTTACTAGCTTCTAAAGGATTAACAAGCCCAGAACTATTCCAATCGAATTGAGCTGCAGGTACTTCCTAATGAAATTATATCATTATTATTTATGCAATTGTGCATTATTGATACAGTATTTTTTAAATAAATTAAAAGGAATTACTCATAATTAACAGGTATAGATAATTGAGATTTCATAAGACAATTATATTTAAATTGATTTAATCATTGATTGAATAAATTGAAATAAAACTTCAACAATTCATTGATATTTGTAGTTTTGTGAAAATTGATTTCAGAAAATATTAATTAATAGAAAATGTGCCCATTTATTCAAATACTATTATATTTTGAAACTTACTTCTGAATTATTTGAAGCTGGAATTTTATTAGTATTTGACAAAGCAACTGGTTGAGGATCAATTATAGCTTTAATTGGTTCTAATGGAGTAAAACCAAGATTTGCAGCAAATCTTGGAACATTAGGATTCCATCTCGGTCCAAATAACTATAAATATTTAAATTTAATATTCAATTGATCATGAATTAATATATATAAATAAATGTTACTTACGATATTGCGAGAATCAATACCAAGAGAATTCAAAAGTATATTATTACTGGAACTGTTTGCCCATTGATATGTCAAAGCATTCGTTTCTTCGACATTTTTTATACTTTCCCAAACTTTATCTGTCTTATTTATCAATGATTGTATTTCAATTTCACATTGTTCCAATTCCACAGAGAACATTGTAGTTATTATGTCTTCTATTTTATTAGCAGCCTAAAAAAAATTTATAATGATCTCTGATATTTAATTAGATGAAAAATAAAGAAAATAAAATAAAAAATGAAAAAACTCACACTTTTATTTTCTATTCGACAAATTGAGTCTCTTATATTGATTTGTGATTGCTCTATTATAGACTGTTCAAATGCTGTTTCAAAATCATTAAAATCTCCAAAATCATCATCATCATCTTTTGTATCAGATACATTTGCTTGACTAAGTTCTTTAAATTGTGTATGTTCAGAAAAATTGGTAAAATCACCAAAATCATCATCTTGAAGTGTTTCTTCTTTTTTTTCATTAATTTCTACTGTATTTTCTGAAAATTCTTGACTCATAGTAATAGAGGATTCCAATATAGAATCATATTTGAAGTTACCAAATTCTTCATTAGAACACTTAGAAATATCTGGCAGTGACGTAGAAGATAAAAAATCATTTTCAATTTTAATATCTTTATTTTGAGAAAACTGAAGATCTTTAGCAATTTCATTTTCTATTTGATTATTCTGAGAAAGCTCATTCTTTGAATCATCAAATTTTGAATTATCAACTTCAAATGTAAAATCATCTGTTTTGGATATATTTATATTTTGTACACACTTATCTTCCAATATTGACTTTTCAATAATATTTTCCAAATTCAAATTTGAATCTTTTTTAATTTCTATATTAAAATCTTTATTTAAATTATTTACATTACTCAAAGTATCTTGGAATTTAAAGTAATCAGTTTTTGAAATAGATGTATCACTCTTAGAGATCCAATTTTTTGAAGCCACAAACTGTTCATAATTATAAAAATCATCATCTATTGATTGTATAATATCAGGAGCAATACTCGGATCTTCTAAATCTAGAGATAAAGGTTCTACATTTTCTAAATTATTGAGAGAAGTTTCTTGTTCACTTTCTCTAAAATTATTGCTTTCATTAAATAAATTAACTCCATTAGAAACCTTTCTTTCTATAATAACTTCCTTATTATTATTGTTTACATTTTCCAAGTTTCTTTTACTATTATCTTCTATTATTTCATCAAAATTTTCAACTTCTGTTTTAAGTTTGATTTTATTTACAGTATCATTAATTTTTTCAAGTATTAGAAGATCTTCTGTAATTATTTGTTTTGGAACAATTGGAATAATTGTTTGTGAATTTTTAGGATTTTCTGGAATACCATTTACTTTTGGTGAAGTATTTTGTGATGTTAAAGGTGTTTGAATTGGTGTGATAAGTTTATGTGGTGAATCTGATGACACAGATAATCCTATAATATAAATATTAATATATAAGATAAAGATATTCTACAAGAAGTATTATAATTACCATCTATGCCTCCAGTTGTAAAATCACCAAATTCATCTTCTTCAGAATCTCCAAAAGTATCTAAAGGAGGAGGTGTAGAACTAACTAACGGAGGAAATGCCATTCTTCATTGGAATCCTAAAAAATTATTTATATTTGTATAATTTGTAAAAATTACAATATAAATATAAAATAAAAAATGATTTTTTTAATTTATATAAAATATTTATTTTTTTAATGCAATAATAATAATAAAATAAAATTCTTTCCTTTATTTCCATTCTCGAAATAAAAAAATTATTTTTTTTGAAATGTAACTAAAATATTTTTAAAAAAATATATAAAATTTATGTCTTTATAGTGATAATATACATATGTCAAATTTAATTAGGTTAGGTATGTGTCATTGACGAATAAGTTTATTAAATAAAATATTTTAAAGAAACATTGATCAAGTTTAATTGATTGTATACTTTATTTTACCATAATATCTAGATCGGAAACAGAATCAATGAATATTTGAATCAAAATTAAAAATGCGATTAAACATAGACTTACGAAAAAAATATCAGGTACGTGAAGCACCTTAAGAAATGACTTTATCTGTAGTTCGTCATCATTTCAATTTTATTAAAATCAATCTTTATATGTATGCAATCTTTATCTATATCAATCGTAACTCATTAGAACCGTAAGGTTCTCTTATACGAATCACGAGACATCAGTCGTATCACCTGTTCTGTACAAGTTGCATCTGCGCACCTGTTTGTGCTTGTCATCGCGCCTATTTTTAAAGAAATACAAATTTAGAACCTTTTTATATCATTATTTAATAATGTTTTTCACTCTATATTATAAATTTAATATTCTTATAACCTTAAAATAATAACATTTTTTTAAAAAAAATCATTATTTATAATTTTTTAATAGTATGACGTATCATTACTATGAAGCTTTTATTTACATTTTATTAACTATAACATAACATCATGTATGAAAATTATTAATTACAACGAAAAGTTACAACAAAATATTTAAATTAAACTATTTAATAATTCTTGTTTTAATTCTTAACCTATTTTGCATCTTGTTTAGCAATATGTTGTGTTCGTCTGTGTTTTCTCATATCTCCTTTCTGTCTGAAACATCTTCCACAAACATCACAAGCATGTGGTTTTTCACCAGTATGAATTTTTATGTGATTATTTAAAGCTTCTGTCCTAGTAAATGCTTTTTCACAATAATGACACTTATATCTGCGATCTCCTCTATGTATTAGTCTATGTTGATAAAATACAGAACCAGTTAAGAATGCTTTGTTACAAACATCACATTTGAATGGTCGTTCTCTTGTATGTTTTTTTCTAGTATGATCAGCTAGATCTGGTTTTATTGTGAATCTTTGGTCACAATATTCACAGGCATAAGGTTTCACACCCATATGGAATCTTTTATGAGTCCACATATGACTGGATTGAGTATAACTTTTACCACAAATATTACAAACATACCTAGATAAAAATAAAAAAAATTAAATAAAAGTTGCAAAATTTAACATAACCTAAAATAAAAAGAATTGTATATACGGTCGTAGCCCACTGTGTCTTCTTTTATGTGCATTCAAAGAATTTGCTGTTGGTAAAAGACTGCCACAAATATCACATGGAAATTTAGAACATCTGTATTTTCCATGTTCTTGAAAGTCTTCAATACTTATAAAAATACTTCCACAAAGTTCGCAAATGAATTTTTCTTTACCTTTTTCTGATTTTCTAGGTACTGGTTGATGTCTTTTCTGTTTATGCTTATAAAGCAAAGATAATTCTTTAACATCTCTGTCACATATTTCACACAAAAATACTACTAGAACTTTGAATATTCTTGGATGTTCTTTCCAATGAAGAACAGCTTCTGCGAAGGATTTGAATATAGAGTTGCAATGATTGCAAGAATATGGTTTCTCAATAACATGTGATTCTCTATGACTTTTTAAATGATCCATATCTGCAAAATGACTGCTGCAAAATTCACAATGATATAATTTCAACACTTGCATTTCTTCTATAAGACTAATTTTATCTTCATGTTTTTTACAGTGTTCATCTGCAGATTCACAACTTCCAAATGTTTCACCACAACAAATGCATCTTAAATTATAAAAAATAAATTATGTTAATGAAGAAAATAATATAAGAACAAATATAATACCTCCAAATAGTTTGACTGTTTTCAAAAATAATACTGTGCCCAGCTATATGTTTATTCAATCTTGATTTTTGTGTGAAACTTTTAGAACATTCTGGACATTTGTATGGCTTTTCTGGAAGATGAGTTACTATGTGACGTTTCAAAGTATAGCCATCACAGAATCCCTTAGAACAAACTTCACATACATGTGGTCTTGTTTTTCCATCGACACAAATATGTTTTTTTAATCCTTCTTGATTTTCAAATAATTTTCCACATTGTAAACAGGATACTCTACCATCTTTACAATGATATCTACAAATAAAATGCAAATAAATTCATAGTCATTAATAGGTTCCTCATGACTATTTTATTTTTAAAGTTAATACCTTTTATAATGATAAAACAATTTTAATTCTTTTCCAAACGTAATTTTGCAAATTTCACAATATAATGCTTTTGCATCTTTATGAAAATGTTGATGAAATTGTAACCGTTCCTCAAATGTAAAAGTTGCAAAGCAAATATCACATTTATAAGGCTTAGAAGTACATTGTAAATTAGGTTTGCATTTATGCTCATCCAAAGTTTCTTTTGTATGATATAAATTCATACAAGCTCCACATTTCAAATATTTTTGTTTAGTACCCAAACAGAATAATGTTATGGATTCATTTTCTGGTTCTTCATCAATTTTAATTTCATTAGGAATTTGTTCCTCATCACTACTCTCAAGAACAATATCACTATCATACAATTCAACATCTTTTTTAGTTTCTTTATCCTCTTCATAAATTCTCATTCGTCCTTCAATGCATAATGGACAAGAATCTATATTTTCCTGAGAATTTTCCTGACAATCATTTTTAGTATTATTGAAAGAATGTTTCTGTTTTAAAATTTCAAAAAGAGTTTCTTCAGCTCTGATACACTGAATATCAAATTCATTACACCAAGTTATCTTTTCAACACAAGTTGGACAAAGTTGTTTTGGAAGAGGATCTGTTTTCTTTACCTATGAAAAAATCATAATGTTCATAGTCATTTAATATTCATATTTAATATTTGTTATTTTAAAAAAATATATATAATAAAAAATTTCAATTAATAAAAAACAAATTTCTTTTATTTATGTAAAATATTAGCGTAGTTATCGGAATATCGTACTAATTAAATATTTCTAATTTATTTGTAATTTACTTATAATATATATTTACATAATTTTCATTACAAAAAGATTCAACAAATAATTACCTTAATACTTAAACAAGTATTTATTTTATGCAAAAGTTTCAAAGATTCACCGAATTCGGAGTAAATATAAATCGGATGTAAAGTTTCTCCCGCGCATAAACGGCATAAAGATTTTAATTGATTTTGTTTTTCAGGATCTGGAGTTAATTCTAAAATTTCATTTGATGAAAGTGGTTCCTCTTGGGACCAAATAATTGATCCTTCAAATTCATCGAGATCATCTTCATGTTCGCTCAATGTACTAATTGACTCCGTTTTTCCACAGTTCATATTAGATATTTACCAATTCTTTATCTAGAAAGTTAATAACTATGTTTTTTTTTTAAATATCAAAAGTTAAATAATGAATTAATTTTTATTTAACTATTTGAAGTATCATATCAAATATGATATAGATTCTATAATATTTTTTTTATATAAATGTATATTAAAAAATTAAAATATTTTTATCATTTATAATTTTTTCTATTTCTTTATATACCATATAAAAAGTTATTTTTATTTTTCAAATCCTTTTTTTTAATAAATTGATCTTTTCTAAATATAATTTTTTAAATATTACATTTTTATAATTAAACAGTTATATTACAATCTTCTAGTTCAAATAAATTATTGTTATTAAAAATTATTGTTACGCCATAAGATTACTATTAAATAATTAGAAAAAAAAATGATAGTTTCAGTTAGTCTTGTCTTCGCAAGTATAGTGTATTATCGAAAGTATTTCAGAGCAGATTACCTCGTTCCTTGGAAATGAAAAGGGAAGAATTCTTTCATGGCAAACTAAACTTGAGTCTTTGTATCGTCGAAACAATTCGATAGGGAGTCTAATCTTTAGTTTCCGGTAAACACGCTGTCACGACGACCAAAACAAAAGTGAATCTCAAAAAAATTTTTGAGATTAAAACATTAAAAATTTATTTTTTTTTTCATTTGACATTTCAAATATTAAATTTTGTAACAATTTTTAAATTGTTACAAATAAAATGCTATTATATAAAATTTAAAAAATAAAATAACAACAAGAAATGGAATAATGGAAATATATTTTACAATAGTATTGACTACACATAAAAATATGTATCATTTACAAATTATTATAAAACTTATAAAAAAAATATATAAAATTATATGTTTAACTTCTTTGTACAATGAAACAATTTATTATGCAATCTTTTTATTTTATTACTTAATTTAAAACTTAAGCAATTATTTTTTTGTTAATATTACATATCGCAAGTCGTTTTTTATCCTATGTTCTCTTAATCTTTTGCAATGTCGTAAAACTGTTATTAAATTTAATTTTATTTTATTTAATTTAGACTTCATTTGTTTTTCATAATCTTCACCAGTAAAAAAATATATGTATTCTGAAACATAATTTTTATATTTTTTTAAATGAAATATATGAAATTTGAATATATGAAAAAAAAATCTTACCAGAATCATTACATAAATCTAATTCTTGTTTTTTGTAGTGCAAATAAAGATTCAAATCTCCTTGTTTTCTTGCATGAGCTTTTCCCAGTGATAAAAATGTATATTTTGTTTTTAATATGTGATTAATAGTATTTATGAAATCATTTACAGTTTCTAAAGATTGTCTTCCAATAATATACTTTGGAACTTTATTGAATTCATCTTCACTTATCAAAGATATCATAGGACAAACTTCAAGTTCGTTAAATAATATTTTTTTACAGTCTTTTATTGGAGTCTTTTCTTTTTCTACATTCTTATTTCTTATTATTATAGGTGATTTCTGTATAAATTCTTTCTTGCATATAGTTTTCATTGATAAAGAATTTTCAATTTTATTATAGTCACGAATTAATTCATGTGGAATATTTTTTTCCATATGAATAATTCTCTTATCCAAAGTTTCAATGAATGACAATAATTCCTAAAATTTTGTTTTCTCATTAAAATTTAATTATAACAGATTGATTTTTAGAAACAATAATAAAATATTTTAAAAAATATTTATTAAAGAATATATTATATTATATTTATAAATTAAGAAACATACTCTACATTGATTATTTTGTTTTCTCATATCAACTAATTTTTTTCTTATTTGTTCAATACCATTACACATTTGTGAAAGTACTATACGCATTTTAAGGAATTCTTCTTTAATTGCATTTTTACCTGAATATAAAAAATTATATAGATAAAAAATTATATCTATTTTTTAATAGAATGCTATTGTTTTGATAAAATAATTTAGAAATTAAAATATAATCTTACTTTTAATAAATATTGTCGCAGTTTTAAGATCTTCTAATTTTTCACACTGTTTTTCTAAAATATCTTCCAGTGAGGTTGTCATTTTCAAATAATTATCGTTTTCAAATAATTGATAAGTAAAACAATGTGAAAAAATTTATAAATTAATATCGTGTCACATTTATGCTATTCTACCTTATGATAAATAAATATTGAAAAACAATTACTTATGGAATAAATTAAAAAAAATGAAAAATGATATGTCTAACTTACACAGCATTACAAATAACGGTCATTCCTGGCGCCGTTTGTAAACTTTGAATTTTATTCATTCAGTATCGTTTACAAATGACGTTCTCATCAATAAGTTTTAAATAAAACAAATAAAGCCGCGTTTGAAGAAAAGAATCTTTAATTAAACTGATAATTAAAATAATTTTATTTAATTAATCATTATAACAAATTTATATAAAATTATTATAAAGTATTTAAAAAATATAAAAATTATATAGTTTTTATTATATAAAATTGTTATTATATAAAATAGTTTATATTATATAAAATTGTAAATTATATTTAAAATATTATATAAACTATTATCTATAAAGAGAATAAATAATAAAAGAAAGATAAAAATAAAGTAAAAATTATGTTATCTCTTGAGTATTTTTAAAAAGAATTCAAAAAATGCCATTACTTAATTCTTATTTTATTTCTATTTTCTTCTTTTTTTGTTCTTTTTGTTTTTATATTTAAATCTATGTTATTTTAAAAATAATGTCTAATTTTTGAATTACTTCTATTTTATATTTATTATTTTTATCTATATTTAACCAAGATATGTCAACTGAATTTACTTTCATCATTTCTCTTTCAAAATTATAATATATTTTAATTTTTAATTATCATTGTGAAAATTCGGTTTTATAATCTATCTTTAAAAGAATGTTCTCGTAAAACATATTTATATAAATTATTTCGTAATAAGTTTTATAATCATATAATCATATATAAAATACAGTCTATAAAATATAATAGAAAATTTATTCTATTCCTTATTTATAATTATTTGTTATTTCTTATTTCTAATTGTATATTGATCTAATTGTAATTCTTATTTATAATTATTTGTTATTTCTTATTTCTAATTGTATATTGAAATTTTAATTTCAATCATTACTTTTATTATTTTTATTCTGAATTATTTTATTCTGAACGAATTGATAACATTGAATTTATCGTTTATTATATTATTGAAAATAACGCTAAAAATGTTGAAAAGAATCCTAAGAATTAAAAAATATATTAAATGCTAAGTCTATATTATATTTTATCTATGGTAGATCTAAGAACATAAATAAGATATCTAGTTTGCATACATGCTTGTAATTTTGATTTCTTGCATAATTCAGAATAAAAACAGCATAAAATCTTATGAAACAATAGTTTATTCTGAGTTTTGTCTATGGTAACATTTTGAATGATTAGTATAGTTTTTCATGTTTTCATGTCGTATCACGAATCACAAATTGTTTGAAATACTTAATGGCTGCCAACTCATCAATATATTGATAGTTTATCATTTACATTAAGTATTACTATAAATTTTTATTAAAATTAGTTAATATAATTTTATGAAAAATGCGAATTATAATATTTATTTTCGCGATGTTATTCGCGTATGTACATAGTATACGATTTTACCTTGAACCGAATTCAATGAAATGTTTAAAAGAAGAAGTTCAAGCGAATGTCTTACTTGCTGGAGAATATGAAGTTTCTTTAGCACCAGCTGTTAAAACTGAATATGTTGTAAGTTTCATCAATTTTTTATAATATTTATATTTAAAACGAATTAAATATAATCTATTAAAGTTAAGATTAAATTAGGTTAATTTTTCACATATGTTACTTTATTTTGTATTATTTTATTTTTATTTAAAATAAAATTTTCGACTTTTTAATAAATTTTATTAATAAATTAATAAAATTAAAATTACTAATATTTATATATTATATTATTTATATCAATATTTATATATTATATATATATATTATTATTATTATATTAATATATATATTATATTTATATATCATATATTAATTTTTTGTACTTAATTTAATAGGTAAAAGATTCAAAAGGAGATATTCTTTCAAAAAAAGATGATATTCCTCATGGAAAAATATTAAAATTTTCATTTGTCACAGAAACTTATGATACATTTGAAATTTGTTTTATGGCACATGCCATACAACCATCTTTTTCAGGCAGTATGTACTATAAACAAAATTATATTTATTTAATAATTGGATAAAATTTTTATCTTAATTAAAAAATGTTTTTTAGATATTAAACAAATTAAACAAGAAATTTATTTAATCACAAAACGTGGAATCGAAGCAAAGAATTATGAAGGAGTAAGTTCTTTAAATGATTTTATTATTTATATATTTTAAATTCATAATTTTTATCTATTTCTATATCAAATTTGTTTCAATTTTAATAAAATATTTATTGAATGTTAATAAAAATTGATAATTTCTAATCTTATTACAAAAATATTAAATTTTTTAAAATAATTTATATAATATTATAATATTAATAAAAACAAATTATGTTTTTTTTTTATTTCATTTTTCTATTTTATGGATTATCAATATCTATTTTTTTAAATTGATTTCAAGAATAATCTCATATTTTATGTTCTTTGTTTTATAAATACTTTATATTAATACAATTGGTAATAAGAGTGATTTTATTAATATGGATTGTAATAACATGAATTTTAGTATGGATTAATAGAAAGTTTAAAAAAAATTATAAGAATAAAAAGTTCACACATTTAAAAATTATTTTGCACACATAAATAAAAGTTACATATATAATATTTATAAATAAATTAACATGAAAGATGAATTTTTTGCAATTAAAAACATAATCAATATATAATCTTCTATATATTGATATATAATTCTTCTATAATAAAATGATTTCAATTAATGATTTTAATTTCTAAATTTTAAAATAATATCATATATATTTAATATATAATAATTTCATATATAACTATATATTTTTTTATTTAAGATTGGTGAAGCAGCAAAACTTAAACCTTCTGAAGTTGAATTGAAACGTCTTGAAGACTTATCTGAAGCTATTGTCCAAGATTTTGCTCGAATGCGAAAGAATGAGGAAGAAATGAGAGATACAAATGGTAATAGAAAATTATAAAAATTAAATAATAAATATAAAATATAGTTTATATAAAAATAAACAAATTTTATTATTAATAATTGATTGATTTTTGTTTAATTTTCAGAGGCAACAAATACTCGAGTATTGTATTTTAGTATATTTTCCATGTGTTGGCTTCTAGGGCTCTCAATTTGGCAAGTTCTTTACTTAAGGCGTTTTTTCAAAGCAAAAAAACTTATTGAATAATTAGAAAAAAATAATAATGAAAGTTATCAAAATTCTTACAATTTTTACACTGAACCAGATTTTATTTATTCTTTTTTTTTTATTTTTTCTTTCATAAATATAATAAAAAATTCAATATCATTAAAAGGAAAATTGTAGGAAAATTGATTTAAATTTTGTATACTCAAATTTGATTAAAAAATAAATAAGATTATACTTAAATAAGTATATGTAGTAATTACTAAATTTTTATTCCTTTAGCATGTCATCAAATTTAAATTTCTATATTAATCATTTCTTTCTTAGGAAAAAAAAAAATCTTTTAAAAAAATAATTATAGGTTAATTTATTTAAATGTTATCTAAATATAAAAATTCATTCTATATTTTGTATATAAAATTATAATAAAAAATAATTTTTCATAATTTTCATTATCTAAATATAAAAAATAATAGTTTATCTTTTAACATATTATTTTAAAAATTTATATGGAAAATCGAGTTCGATTTATTTCGATCTATTATCTAGAACGAAAATGTCAGTTTAAACATAACCTATATAAAATTGGGCTTATTGTTTTGAAGAAGCTTCATCATATATATTTTAATATTTTATTGTGTAATTATAAAGTGAAAAATGCAAGAAATATCCACAGTGAGGAATATAATTAACAATCGAAATCGTGATTGTTTAGGCTGTAGAATTTTCAGTGGTTGTGGTCTTATTGGTTCTGGTTTATATGTTGCGTATCATTCAAAAAAATTTCAAAAAAAGATTGGAAAAACCATCATGTACTCAATTGGAAGCGGTAATGTATTATTTTTTTTCTATTTTTATATATAAATTTATTTCTTCTTTAATATAGATTTTTTTGAAGTATTAATATTCCATTTCTATATATTAATAAAATTAAATTTTAAAATATTTAAAATATTTTTAAAATATTATTATTAAAATTCATTTAATAATGAACTAGAAATAATATTATTTATTATATGTTTATTTTAACTTTAATTTCATGCAATAATTTAATAGTAAATTGGTTTTATATTTTAAATTTTAAGGTTAAAAATTTGTGTGCAAAAATATACTTTTAAAATTTATTAATATTAGACGTAATTTTACTTTATTTAAATTTATATAAATTTATTCATTTTTTTACAAAATTTTTACAGCTTTAATGCTCCTTGGTACTGCTCGAATTTTGGATCTCCCTCCATTTCGCAAACAATTTAACCAAGGATGATTATAAACAAATACTTATTCAATTTTCGTTTCTTATATAAATGTTTTAATATCTTTTTCTTATCTGTTTTGATATTTTTATTATAACTGCAAAATATAAATCTACAACTGTAGTTTAAACAATTTTAAATATTTATTAAATCTATATAGTTATTTTTAAAAAATCGCATTTATTTTCGTATTTTTATATAAAATAAAATACATTTAATTTATTTAATGTATTTCTTTAATTATAAACTACTATGAATATATAATTTGTTTATAAATTAATAAAAATCAATATAATGAATTAATGCAATTTCTATTATAAATAACATATAAACAATCAATTAGTTCATTATCATTATAATTATATTTTAATTCTGAATTTGATTATTCACTATTATTATGTATTATTATAATTATTACAAATTGTTAAAATTTTTTTCGAAATTTATATCAGAAACTATTTAATCAATCATATTTAACCATATTATTAAGAAAATTTTTGTACATAATTGTCAATATTACCTAATTTATATTATTGATTACAAGTTAATAGAAATTGCTACATAAAAGAAATAAAATATGTATAAAAATTATTCATTGAATTGAATTTTCTTATTTATTTATTTATTATTTTAATAAAAAGCATTGATATTTATTTAAAAACTAAAATCTCTTTTTTTTCTACATGTATATCTTTTATATTCCATGTGTACATTGTACATCCTATGTATACTTTATATATTCTTTAATATTTACTTACATTCTATTGTAATATAATTTTGGAAAATGTATCGATATCTATATACCAGTTATATTTATTGTTAGCTTGGTTTATTATTAATATTTACACATCAATAATCGGTGTTTGTTCACTGGCGACTGACGGCTTAGAAGGCTTGGTAATCCCATTGTCGCCAAATGACAAACAAAAACTGTCACTCTAATAAATATGTTGCATCCGATGGACTATTGTTACGGGCGATAAGGAATAAATATTCCTACAAGATGCATCAGACTTATTTGCACATTAACAAATATTGATAAACATTGTTTGGACTTAAAAAATAAACCTAAAGGATCAAAATTTCGAAACTTCAAATACTATAGTAAATTTCGATAATAAAGTAAATATATTGAAATACAATAACGTATTATCATTTAATCTTCAATTAATAAATACTAGAATTGTTACTTAATTCCAATTAATAAACAATAATAAGGTTTTAAAATTATAAACGATCTTTTTTGTATAAAAACAAAAATTTTTTATTTTTTAGTGATAAAATTTTTTTTTCGTTGAATATTATACATTTTATATCATATATTATTCGGTGGTATTTATATTTAAAAATATATATATTATAAAATATCGAAAATCTAAAAAAATATAATTTGTACAATAGACTAGTTTTGAAATGTTCAATTATTGATACTGCACATCCTGCATCAGAGAAAATAATAAATATAATACATTAAATTATATCGTAATTATGAAAAAATTTGGGAAAAAATTAAAAAAAAACTTACATATTTCATATATGACAGAAAAATATCATAAATCATTGTCATAAAATTAGTATATAATACTCTATAGCGAAGCGGTATGAAGAAAAAATTTACACATTGTGTTGGAGGCCAAAAACAGCAATCAACCTGAACATAAGTAGGATAAAAGGAAAACTATAATTACATATTTAAATATATTACTAGAAAGAGTAATAATAGTTCGGGAAAACTAAATATATACCTTCCACGTGTCGTATAATTTCACTTTCATCTCATCATGAATCTCTTTCATATTGTGATGTTCTAAAAGGCCAAGACCAATAAAAAATATTCCTAGACAAATTGGGCTGGCAATAGTTTGATCTAGACAAGTTTTTTTAATAACAGATGCAGCATTTTTTCCAGGTAAAATCTTTTCCAAAATCATATAAAACCAGTGATGAAAGGGACCTTGAAATAGGCCTACAATCATCATGTTTTTAGTTCGCACATAATCGTGCATATAAATATCAGAAATTTTTAAATTATGAAACTTTTGTTCTATATCTGGAGATGCTGCCATTACATAAGTTCCATTTGGTAAATATTTATATTTTTTTAAGTATTCATTACGTTGTTGAATAATATCTGCTATTGCCATCATTAAGCCACAACTCACAGTGTTTGTGACTAGAAGATATTTACCTATAATTTTTATATCTTTACTTGAACTATTTAATTATCAATTTAATTTGAATTTAATTTAATTATTAGCATTAATCTTAAGAAATTTTGAGTTATTTTTAATATATCAAATATTTATAACGCTTACCGAATAATTTTCTCCAAACAGTCATTGAGTTTAAAATCTATTAAGTAATTATTTCTTATTATTAATTTATAATTTTTTAAATATATGTTTTTTATCTTAAAAATGTTTTTCTTTCTGTATTTTATTTAAAATACTAATTATTTAAAATACTAATTTTGCTAAATTTTTACTCGTTTTTTGTGAAGATAAAATTGTGATCTAAACATGATATGATAATATACCGCTTGAATTAATTAAAGTGCAAGTATATTTTATAGATTTATATAGATTTTAAAAATAAATGTAACTTATCACTTTGCAACATAAATCTACGCGTTACTGAATAGAAATTTGCGAAACTGTAGTTTTTATAAGACAGAATGGAATCGAAAGTTGTGCCGCGTTTGCGCAGTAAGTAACGCTCCCCACCATTCACTTTTTACTTATTTAAACATTTTTTTGCGATTTTTGTTTGCTAAAAATATAAATAATATAAATGATCTGTTATTTAATCACAATGAGATTCACTAATTCATGATCAGATTCTCATAAAAATATTATTTTTAATACTATTTTATTTTAAAAAAAATTTAATTTAAAATATATAATAGACATTCAGACTTTTTAAGTTATTTATTAAATGTCAAATTTTTATAGATATATAATACAATAATAAAAATTAAAATTATTTAGTTTGAACTGATTTAGGTTTTGGTAAACCTTCTCTAAATCCATTTCTGAAAAAAACAATATAAAAAATAATAATAAAAAAGTTTTGATTGTTTATTTGAAAATTAATATTTAATTTTTTCGTTATTATAAGCTTATATTTAAACTTACTTGAATTTACGACGTACAATTTTTAAGTAACGCATACGACCAGTTCCAGTAGTTTTCCTCCTCTTAGCTTTTACAGACCAATTATCTGAAATTGATATAATATGATTAACTATTTATTCAGAAATTTATAATTAATATTTTTAGAATTATATTTTATATTAAATATATGTTGAGCTCAAAAATAAAATTCTTAATTCTTTATTTTACTTTTTTATTTGTGAAAAATAATTTTAAAAAAATAACTTTGAAAAATATAGTTTCAAAATCTTACATGATCGCATTTTTTTCTGAGGATATCCACATTGAGCACATTGTGATTTTTGAATATGGTATGAACTGCGACCACATCGTCTACACAAAGTGTGTGTTTTATTTCGTCGCTTACCAAAGCTCGATGTACCTTTTGTCTGTAAATATTAATTTAATTTAAAATTATAAAAGTTTTAATTATAATATTAGATATTATTAAAATTATCTCAGAATTTGAAATTCTAATTTTATAAACATTCAAAAAAGAATATATTAAAACAACATATTAAATTATTATATTAGAAACTTACGTATAATTATAATTTTCGATAATTTTATTAAAAATATTGAATTTTTTTAATAAAGTAATAAGCAATTTTTAAATCGAAATATGATTATAAATCTATTATTTAATCTGAGAAATGTCATATAACCTCAATTGTCATTTTATATTAATAACACATTTATTTCAAATATTTATAGCAAAACTATAATTTTAAATTATTTTTATATATAATAAAAAAAAGTTTTAAGTATTTTTCAAATAAATAACTTTTACGATTGCTTTATAATATTTAGATTTTAAAATATTAGAATGCACTTACCATTTTGCACGAAGAAACAACATAAAAGAGATGGTTAGTTCCAAAACCTTATGTTCCTTCGTCCATACTAACGATGACAGAGGTTCTCATTCCAAAAATAATAATTCTTAATACAAAAATTGTTTTTTGTTTTATATAATTATATTATAAAAATGCATATATTTATATTATTTTATTTTTATTTCGAAATAGCATAATTTTAATTATAACTTTTGCAAATTCTTATAAAAACAAATTAATTCATATACTAAAGTGAATAATATATTTAATAATATATTTAATATTTATGAATAATTAAATTACTATTAGGTCATTTGAATCAGTAAGCACTTCACGAGAATATTGACTACCAGATGTTACAACATGCATAGGACCAATTATACAATCTTTCAATTCGGTGCCTTCTTCAATGAAACAACCATTGCATAATATGCAATTATGTATTATGCATCTATAAAAAAATATTTATAGATAATATATAATTATTATAAATTAATTATAAATTAATTTATAATTAAAAGTATAGAGTTAAATTATTTAAATAATACCGTTGCTTGATTGTTACAGCTTCCATTAAAACACTTTGAGATATTCTAGTTTTTGATTCAATAGTTACATTTTGTCCAATATGAGTATTTTTAATAGATGTTTTATCACCAATAAATGAATTATTATGTACACGACAATCTTGCATTTGTGTACTATGTATTATTGCTGTAGTTGCAATATTTGGTAATGATTGTCCATCATTATCCTTATTCCACCATTCTGATATCTATAATATTAATTTTAATAATTAATAAAATATTTAAAATAAAATTATTTATATATATAAAATAAATTATTTATATAAATAATTGTTAATGTAGTAAAATTTATTAATTTCACCTTAGCATTAGCAAGATGATACATTTGTATGGTATTTGTTCTCAAACCAAATTTTCCATTACCAATATAAGCATAACATCGTATTATATCTCCATGATATGCATCTTCTAAATCAGTATTATGATCATTGAATGCTGACATTTTTCTAATTAATTCATCAAGTGGTTTTTCAATTGCAAAACGATAAACATCTTCCTTTAAATTCATACGTACTATAGAAGTATTTTTATCATCTAGACATTGTTTGGGAGGTTTCGAAAATTGTTTGCTAACAATATATGGAAGAAGTTCTCCTTTTAATGTAGTAAAATTTCTAAAAAAAAAAAAAAAAATAGTTCATTATGAAAATTAAAAAATTATATTATTAAAATCTTTTCTAAATTCTATTTACTTCTACTAACTTATTGTGTACAAGAAAATCTAAAACCCATTTATTAATAACATATAAATGGGAATCCATTAATTTTGAATGCATAGTAAAACTTGGATGCTTTTTGAGTAATGTCTGTGTAATTTTTATTGTTTCTTCGAAATCTGATGCAGATGCTAAGAAAATTAAACGGCCAGTTTCATTACAAATACCAATTAAATCAGTTTCAGGTTTTTGTTTGTTTTTTGGACCTGGAGTTATAAAATCATCTGGTACTTTAGGAACAGGCAACATTAATGCTGTAATACTAGCATTATGTTTTCTATAAAGATTTAAAATTTCACATATATCAACATCAGTGATTAAATCACAAGAAATCACTATAAAATCTGTATGAATTTTCTCATGAATAAGTCTAATAGAATCTGCTGTTCCCATATCTTCTGCATTTTTGACAACAACAATATCTGTCTTAATTTTAAGATTTAAATCACATAATGTTAATGAGATATTGTGCTCCATATTTTCAGATATAATAACAATAGCTTCTTTAAAACCAGCCCGTTCCAATAATTGAAGAGGATACCAAATCATTGGTATATTTCCAATTGGTAATAAACATTTATATCGACCTCGAGTAAGTTCAGTCATACGAGATCCTCCTCCTGCAGCAAGCACAATTGCTTGAAATTCTTTATAAGGGAACATTCTTCACCTATTACAAAACATATACAATAATAATTATAAAATAATAATAATTAAAATATGAAAGGAAAAATTATTTATATATCAAAATTAAATAATGTTTGCTTTAATAGTTTTATAAACATAATAAAACATATAATAAAGAAAAAAGAGAATAAAATCTTTATTATTTTCTTCCTAGCATTACATTAATAACCTCTAATAACAGGTGATACGCGTGTGCCTTCAATGTCGTGTTGATTAACACTCATGCGTTTAGGTTAAATCAAGTCGTATCTTAAATTCATTTGTAACTGTATTTTAAAATAGAAATTGTAAAATTTCATCAAAGTAAAATATTATAAACGTATTATAGAAAATTTAAATAAATTTAATTCGAAAAACACTCGAAGTTATAGTGTTTTTTAACTAAGAAGAATTATCAAATCCATAAAAGAAAAAAATAATAAATATGTGTGAAAACGAAGATAATATAATTACAATAGGAAAATATGTAATAGTAAAAAAATTAAATTTCAAAAAAATTTATAAGGTAACTATTGATGGTACTTTAATGTTGGGAAAAGATTTAGTACAAATGCATGAAATTATTGGAAAACGTTTTTGGACCACTTTTGAAATGATACCAATGAAAGACAAAAAACGAACATATTTTTTAAAAGAGGTATTAGAAACAGAATCATTAAATGATTTATTAAATGAATTACCAAGTGGTACTGATAATCGTTCTATAGTTGATGATGGTAAGTCACAAAAACTTTCTAAGGAAGAAATATTTCAACTTCAAGAATCTGGTAAGAGTAGTAAAGAAATAGTAAGCAGCCTGATTGAGAATAATAAGTCTTTCTTAGATAGAACAGAATATTCTCAGGAAAAATATTTGAAAAAGAAAGAAAAGAAATATTTTAGATATATAACAATATGGAAACCAAATATAAGTTCATTACATGATATATATTTTAAGCTAGATCATAATAAAATTGGAAATTTAAGAATGGATTCTTTATCGCAATTATTGTCATACAGTGATGTTCAATCAGATGGATTATATATATTATACGATAGTGGATCACATGGCTTGCCAGCTGCTGCAATGTTAAATAGAATAGGTTCAAATACAAAAGGATATTTAATCAATTTGCATCCTGGAAATGTTCCTCAAGCTGCTCTTGTTCATGCCATGAATTTTTCTACAGAACAATTAACGAGATTAATTAATGTTAATATTTATAGTTTTCTAAGACTATATTATCAAGGTGAAAATGCTGTTTTAAATAACATTTCAAAAAAATGTAATTTAAAACATAATGATTTGTCAAATAAAATAAAAGAAGATGAAAGTAAAAATAATAATGAAAATCACATAAATAATAAAATTTCGCGAATAAAAGAAGAAAATATTAAAGAACGAAATTCGGATAATGTTAATGAATCAAATGAAACAATTGATCATAGCATAGATAGTAATTTAAAACGCAAATTAAATGAATGTAACGAATGTAAATTTGCAGAAGTAACACCTGCAAAGAAACCAAAATGGTTATTGGAAACGCAACGTGCAGTAGACCTTGTTACAAATTCTAAAGCTCGGGGATTAGCTATTGTTGCTAAAGAACATCCTTTAAATATCATTATTGCTCTTTTACCATTTTTAGGAGCATCTAGACCATTTGTAATTTATCACATGTATCGAGAATCATTACAAGAGACTTATATGGTGTTAAAACAAAAACAAAATGTTATTAATCTAAGACTTTTTTCTAATTTTTTACGTTCGTATCAAGTATTACCTGATCGAACACATCCTGATATTTTAAGTAGTGATACAGGAGGTTATTTATTAACGGGATATTTAGTTCAATAAAAAATAATATTGAATAATTAAAATTTTATATATTTAAAAATCGAATTCATAATTTAAATAAAATTTATGCGATAAATATAATAACGATATACTTTTTATAAATATTTTAGATTTAAATTAATTTTTGGAAAAAATAAAGAAATATTATTTAATATTTTGTGTGATTTATAATTATAACACATTCAATATTTTCTTAATTTCAATATTTTCTTATTAAAAATTTATTTTTATATTTAAAATTTTTCATAATAATAATAAGTATAATTCGTATATCTACTATTTAGTTAATAGATTTTAACAGCTGATTTCCCTTGTTAAGAAAGTTAGGTTTTTCTATATCAACTAGTTTTGCCGTTTTTTTTATAAATTTCATTCAAATTTTATTATAAAAAGAAATTATAAATTTTAAAAGAAATGGTTAAATAATATATTTTATTAAAATTTTAAAAATAAATATTTGAAAGAATGTCAGAGTATCAAATTTTATATATATAAAGATAATATTTGAGAGGTTAAGCATGTGAATAAAAACCTATTTACCAAATATGGATTCTGTGACACTTTTGCCATTAAAATCTTCATCGAAAAGTTTATTTATGATGATTAGAAAAAAATTTCATATAAAATTAAATATTCCAATTTTGTTAATGATATTATTGATTATTTTCTTATGTGTACATTATTTACCTTCTACAAAGTGTTCTTCTAATGAACAAGAAGCAAAAAACAAAATAAAAATTAGATTTATAATACTTATACTTTCCAGTCCTGATAACTTAGAACGAAGAGCAACTATTAGAAAGACATGGTTGGCACAAAAACAAGCTTCAGTCAAACATTTTTTTGTAATAGGAACTTTAGATACATTGCCAGAGCAAAAAGAAACTTTACATTCTGAAAAACAAAAATTTAATGATTTACTTTTATTATCAAGATTACCAGATTCATATGGAACTTTAACAAAAAAAGTTTTATATGCATTCAAGGAAATTTATGAATATTATGAATTTGATTTCTTAATGAAATGTGATGATGATACATTTGTTTTGGTACATAAAATTTTAAGAGAGCTAGATAAATGGGATAACAAAGGAACAAAAAAAGAATTATATTGGGGTTTTTTTAATGGAAAAGCACAAGTCAAAAGAAGTGGACCATGGAAAGAGATAGATTGGATATTATGTGATTATTATCTTCCTTATGCACTTGGAGGAGGATATGTTTTATCTTATAATTTGGTAAAATTTATTGCAACAAATGCAGATATTTTCAAGTAAGATTTTAAAAATATAAATTTGAATTGGTATTAAAATATTATATAATGTTTTCTATCATTGAATTATTTTTTAGATTATACAAAGCAGAAGATGTATCTGTTGGAGTTTGGATAGCACCTTTGGCAAATATTGAAAGAAAACATGATGTACGATTTGATACAGAATATAGATCACGTGGATGTTCTAATCAATATATAGTTATGCATAAACAGACTATTGAAAATATGAAAAATATGTATGAATATTATCAAGCATCTGGAGCATTGTGTGTAAAAGAAGTAAGAAATCGTATGAGTTATCAATATAATTGGACAGTTCCACCCAGTCAATGTTGCAATTTACAATCTGGCATCCCATAGTAATTAAAATTCTCTTTTTTTTTTATATACATTTGATCTTCTAGTCATTATTTCATTTTATATATTTATATTTAACCAACTAACTATGTTGGTAAGTACTTATAAATATTTTATTTATAATAACTATGTTATATATTATAGTAATGTAATCTAAATAATAATATGCTTCATAGTTTTTATAGTTAATTAAAGAATGAATAATAATAAATATATGAAATACTTTGAATATTACATTATTATATTAAAATATATTATTTCATTAATATTTATTTTTTATAATATATAAGTTAAACATATTTATAATTATTTTTTATACATATATTTTAAATAAAATTAAAAATCTGATTTTTGTAAATTAAATATATTTTTCTCATTATATATGTATAGTATACATACATGTATATATATGATATATATATATAGATAGAAATAAATTTACTTTATATATATCATTTACATTTATAAAATATAAAAACAGCAATATTTTTTCTATTTTAATACAATAATTATGATATAATAAGATATTATATTTCAATTGAGCAAATCACAGATATTAAAAAATGACCAATTTATAATAAATTACTACTTTTATATCTAAAAGAAATAATAGAAAGACAATAATAATTATGGTCGATTTTTTTTTTCTGTGATAAGCTATTAATTTATTGAATTTTCATTACATCTTATATTGCTGATATAAATATTATTAAATGTAATATTTAATTATTTTTAATAAAAACTATAATAAGAAATGTAAATTATTTTTAAAATAAATACTTAATTTTTTTTCTTTTTTCAAAAAGAAATAGATATTTTAAGAATAATTACTAGCAATATTAGCTGTAATGTAAATCCAATTTTTTAATATACTTTTTTTATATACATATATATATTAATTATATGAATAATATACAATCAGTCGCAATGGTATTCATATATCTTGTGAAATTTAATTTACTAATAAATTATATCATCAAAATCAATAATAACAATAATGTTTTATATGAAACATTATATATATATATATATATATATATATATATATATATATATATATATATAGATAATGGATTACATATGTATTACAAATTTTTTTATTAGAATATTGTTTTGAGGAAACAAAATCAATCCTTAAAGTTTCAATATTATTTGTTTTATAATATAATTTTATAATATGAGATTACAAAATATTAAAGTATTTAAATTTTGCTTTATTAAAGATCTTCAATTGAAATTATGTATAAAACAAGTAAAAATAATAAAAATTTCAAGATTGTTTTCATTTAAGAAAATTTTCTGAAAAATAAATTACTCTATATATAATCTATTATGTTCTATATACATAAAAATTTTCATTAAAATCAGATTTTTCAAAATATTAAAATACTAAATTTTTTATTGAATATTTTTGTGACTGACTCTATATATACTTTTTTCTTTTTTTTTTACAAATTTCCTATTTGTTTATCTTTATACAAATCAATTCATTTTCATGTTAAACCATGAAAAATATTGTATTATAATTTTAGAAATAATCTATGAATTTTTTTTTTATTTTAAAATAAATCATTATTTCATTTCATAAAACTTACTTCTTTTTTCTATCTTGTGTACATTTTGGACAATACCATTTTCCTTTAGGTTTTGTAGTTAATCCAACACATGCAAAATGGAACCACTCTATAGGACACTATATTAACAAAGAATGTTAAAAATTACAGATATTTAAACAAATTTAGAATAAATAATATTCACTTACATCTGGATTATCACAACCTATCATTTCCCCATAAGAAACTTGATGACATAGGCAATAAGTTGGTTCGTTAGGATCAACTGGCATATCTAAAACATCTGCTGGATGACCAAGTGCAGTAGAATCTACTTGAGCACCACTTCCTACAGCTCCAGCTGATGAAGCAGAAGCAACAGATCCTCCTTAAAATATATATTTAATATAAATAATTTCTTTTAAAAATATAGATAAATCAAAAAACATAGTAATTAACAATAATAATTAATTTCACCTTTTTTCTGTTTTTTTCTAGCTGTTTTCGATTCATCTTCACTGTTAGTACCTGCACCTTTCTTTCGTTTTTCTTTTTCTTTTAATTTTTTCCTGCCCTTTTTACTAGCATTATTTTCTTCTTGTGCCCTACTACTATTTAAAGCTTTATCTTGTATTTCAGCTTCAAATCTAGCCAAATCAGAATCTAGTCTCCTAATATGTTTATCAACTAATTCATATGTTTGTATTGCTAATTGTACTTTATCATCACCATATTCCTTTGCCTTGTTAAATAAGTTTTGAATATGAGTCAATTGTTCCTTTTTCTTTTCTGGGGATTCTTTCTTTACATTTTTTAAATAATCATCTGCTAATTTATCTATATCTTTCATTAATCCTTGTGCTCTAGCATCAAGGTCTCGCATTAAAGTGAAATTTCTTTGTAATTCAATAGGTAGATGTTCCAAACCTGGTAAAATGAAATTAGATTAATAGAAAATATTTTATAAATAGAATTAGAATTAGAATGGTATTACAGAATATTGAGTCTTTCATTTATTATATTTATTAAATAATATAATTTGATAATAAATATAATAATATAAATCAAATAATATAATATAATTTGAATTAATTTTACATTTAATATAAATATAAAAAAATATAGTTTCCTTTATATTTTTTAGCAAGAAAAATTGAATACTTACTGTCTAAATAATGTTCTAAATACAGTGCTGTTGTCATGTTTATTGTTACTTAAAGAAAAATGTAAGAAGATTTTATATTTTATATTAATATTAGAATAATTTTTTGCATAAAGATTTAAAAATGATATTATTAAAAAAATATGTTAAACTTCTTGAAAAGAAACGATCAATGATTATAAGATGCAAAGCAATATATATTACTGACATGGTTACCAACATATACATTATCATTGTTTAATTTCCTGGCGGGAAACTATAATTTGTCTAATATTCAATAATTTCATAAAAATTATATAAATAACTAGAAGTATATCTTATAACTAATATTAAAATATGATTTTATATGATAATAAATAGTATTTATATCTATTATAATTTTATTATAATATATTTTATAAATTATGCATAATTTAAAATTATTGTAATATATATTTATATAGTGTATTATTTATTAATTATGATATTATTTATTATGTGACATAATTGTTTATTTGTTCATATAACGTAAAATAAATATATGAAATTTATAACGAAATGTACGATCGATTGAGAATCGTATTATAAATAAGGAACATGGCGGTTTCTTTTTTACCAATATCAAAGTAGGTGTAGTCATAAATGAAATTAGAGATAATCATTAAATTTTTTTTGAATGAATAAAAATTTAATAATAAATATAATTTGATGTGTTTTGTTCAATAAAACAAATTTAAATAAAAATATATATTATTTGTGGTAAGTTTAATGTATATTAGTGTCGTATAATAAAATATTTTCGCTTTAGTAGCAGTATATCTAAAAAATTAATGCAATAAATCTTTTTTGTAAAATATTAGACATTTAACACAATTATAAAGATAAAATCATTCTGCAGCTCAGAAAATGGTAAAGTTATATGCGTTGTCAATTTTATACAAAAATCCTACGTCAGCCACAACATTGAAAGCTGCTTATGACGTAGATAGATTTTCGTTTTTTCAAAGAGGAAGCGTAAAGGAATTTATGACATTTATAAGTAAAACTATTGTGGAAAGAACTCAGAATTGCTCTAGACAGAGTGTAAAAGAAGGAGGTATTTGTGAAAACATCAAATTTTATATGGAATGTTTAAAATTTTTTGTATTGTTTTACAGATTATATGTGTCATGTATTTGTACGAGCAGATAATCTTGCTGCAGTACTTATATCAGATCATGAATATCCTAGAAGAGTAGCTCATACATTAATTACAAAAGTTATGGATGAATTTGCATCTAAGTATCCACAATCTACATGGGATACATTAAATGAAGTTATGACTGATTTTGCACAGATTAATGTATATTTAGCCAAATATCAAAATCCTAATGAAGCTGATGCTCTCACTAAAATGCAAAATGATTTAGATGAGACAAAGATCATTTTAGTAAGTATAAATCTTAAAGTTAACGATAAAGATATATTTTTTAAATTAATTTAATTAAAATCTATTAAATTTAATTTATTTTTATGCATTTTCTAGCATAATACATTAGAAGCTGTTCTTAAAAGAGGTGAGAATTTGGATGATTTGGTTTCTAAATCACAAGGGCTTAGTGTTCAATCAAAAGCATTTTATAAAACTGCACGTAAAACTAATTCTTGTTGCAGTTTAGCTCCTTAAAATTTTTGTTATTAAATATACTGATATGTTTCAGTGAATATTATTGTAATTTTGTAATTTTAACTCAAAGTGCAAATGAATTAGTATCATAAAAATTTTATTAAAAGGAATAATTTCTAAATTATATATGTAATTAGCATCATGTGACAAAATTCAATATTTTGTGTATAAATTTATTGTATATAAGATATATGTATTAATGCACTTAAATGGTGTATCAGGTTACTGCCAGACTCATTCAATTGACTTCAAATTCAATACTTTTTATTGATTCATAATTATTTTTTTTTTCTTTATAAAAAAAAATTATAAAAACTTGGTTGTAAAAAATTGTGGTATAGTTTATATACATATAGTTAATAGTTTGTGCATAGAAATATTTTTATTTTATTTATATATTGACAAAATTCAAAGAAACATTGTAAAATAAAATTAGTATTTCATTATTGAAAAATAAGTATATAATATAAATATAATTGTTATGTTTATTTAAATGAAGCGATAATGAATTTTATAATGAATTTCTTTATTATTAAAAAATGAAGAAAGATAGTTTTATAAACAGTTATCTTAATTTTTATTTATAAAAATTACATATAATAGTGAATGAAGAATATTTTTGCTATTAAGAGTTTGTTTTTTTCTTATTCCTTGATGTCTTTTATGATTTTTTTTAATGAATATTAAGTAAATTTCATAAAATTAAATTGTTTAATACAATTAATATAAATTAAAACAAATTGAAATTAAATTATAATATTGTGTGAAATTAAATTATAATATAATTCTATAACTATTGCTAAAGCATATAAAAATGAAATTGACGTATTTTTAAATTATTAGTTCATAATTTTTATAAATTAATCTATCTGTATGTATATAAATTGTATTAGTTTTAAAGATAAAAATTCTAATTTATAATAGTTTTAGTTAAATATATGTTTATATGCGCAAATATATACATGAACAATTATATATATATATATTTATTTATTATGTAATTTTGAAAATATATTTATATTTTTAATATGTTTGTTTTCTGATATAAAAATAAAATAATATTAAATATAGGCCTTCATATAACATGATATTTTTGCAATATTATTTTGTTCTAATACAGTCAAAAAATTGAAAAACTTCATATAATATATTTCCATTTAATACAGTTAAATCTTTTTTAATATATACAATAAATAGAATATATAAACTATAATAATTCTAACAAATATGATTATTAAAATAAAATAATTTCATTAATTTTTAAAATCTGTTTTTTCTTCTAAATTAGTAATTCTTAATCTTATATAATATAATATTTTTTAAAAATATTAGAATTGCTTATATTTTATTATATTATTCAAATAGTCATGAAAAGAAATTGCAAACAGAATTATATCTAATTTATATATTATAATACTAATTTTCTTTATTATATTAATTTATTTTGTTATCTATAAAGATCTACAAATAATTTTTAACATATTTAAATAAATTTAAATAAATCGCAATTTACAAAATCACGAGGTGTTCGGCGATAAATACAAAAAAGTGGGGATTGTTTTTTTGTAATCCATGGAATCTTATCATAATATGGATTACATCCAGGTTGATATTTCTCTGAATTGACCTGAAATATTATATAAAATTTTTATTATCTATACAAAAATTAATTTAAAAATAAAAAATAAATTTAATAAGTTATTTAATTATATATGAAATAGTATATTGATTTATACTTACTGTTTCAAGTACTTTTTGTTGAATATCTCTTTCATCATTTATAAGGTACATATCAGTAGCAATAATAGGTTCTGTCTTTCGATTCATATAATCAAATATGTATGTCTTATTTTGATACCTCTCCAAAAAATTAATTAATTGATCAGTATCAACAAATACCCAATCTTGAAGTTTTTCTTTATATTGATCTTCTTCAAAATCTAAAGTTTCAATGTCTTGAATTACATCTATATTATTGCCTTCTTTTGACCAATCATAGATCAATATATGTGAGTGTGATGATAGCCAAGACAAACATTTTTCTTTAGTTGCATTTTCTAAATCTGTTAAAAATTTTGTTGTGAAAACTTTTGAATTAATTTCATCCACATTACCTCGTTTTTTGATTTTTTCCTATAATACATTCAATTGATATATTTGTAGTAGTGTTAATCTAAATTAACAATTTTTTTAAAAATAAAAAATAAACTTACTTGAATGATTTCTGGAGATGCATCTAAATATATAACTAAATGTGGTCTTAAAAGAAATTTGAATGAATTTTTTCTCATCATTTCAAATTCTTTCACAGTTAAGTCACTAAGATATCCAGCTTTATGCATAGCATCCATAAAAGCATATTCTGTAAAAATGGATCGATTGAGTACTACACCTTGTCCAGTTGCTAATATATGAACAAGTGCATTCATATATTGTTCAAATCTCATATTAAAAAATCCTAATTGAATGGATGCTGTTCTATAATAATAAGGATTTCTTAGGAAATCTTTTAAATCGTAAAAACGACATGATTCTGGTAATTGAGGATTTAGATCACGAATGTCAAATCCATAATAATTTATAAATATTTCATCATGTGTTGGTGCTGGCATATATAAAAATCCAAAATCTTTTGCTATTTGTTCACAAAGTTTAGTTTTTCCTACTGCAGGAGGTCCATCCACAACTATTAATTTGGTATTATCATCATATCTAAGAGATGTTGGATCCAATATCATAGTGATTTCATTGCATACCTTTTTCCAATAAGGATATGGAGCTGGTTTAGGTATATGTTCTTTAAACGCAATTCTTTTTATAAATGCTACTTGTGTTATATTGTAATTTTTTGATATCTATAATATATAAATTTAGTAATAAGCTATTCAAATTAAAAAATATTCTTTAAGAAATTATTTTATTTATTACTATTTATTTTATAAATATTCGATAAATATATAAATAATTTTGATAATATCTAATTATTTCTAAATATTATTTTATATTAATATTATATTTATTGTTTTTCTAATAATATAATTATTGAAAGTTTACTAACCTTACATAATCGAGTTAAATATTCGATAGAATTACTTTTTGCAATTCTAACAGAAAATATTGATGTCATTTTATTGAAATCAATATTATTTCAATAAAAGATATTCATATATAATTAATTATATGCAACAAAATTAATACTCTTTTTATTATTAATTTTTTATCTCAAACTCAACATTGTTGTACAATTCAATATTGTTGAGACATTCTATCACTGTTCAGTGGTACTCATTTGAATATATTCTGTATTATTATTTTTAAATTATAGATATAGATTTATTTCTATTGATCAACAAATTTGAATTTTTATAAATATAATCATAGAAATGCAACTAAAATATAAAAAAATTTTTTCCATTTTTTAAGCATTATAATATGTACTTTATTTTGTCATATTCTATATGACATATATTTTGTAGATTTTTGGACATTTAAATAAATGCATAGACATTCGCAATATAATAATTATAAAATTAATTTTTAAATAAAATTATATTTTAAAATAATTATAACATTTAAAAAGAATTTTGTATTACAATTCAATAATTAAAAATAATTGATATCAATATAATGAAATACTTATCTCAAACTCAAAATTTTAATAATCACATGAATTCACAATATTTTATATTAATATTGAGAATAAGAAAAAAAATAATTTTTTGTTTTTAGAAAATAAAAGATAACAAAAAAAAGTTAAAAATATATAAATACATATAATTGAATATAAAAATTTTGAATTTACCTCTTATAATAATTTCTTTAATTTTCCGCCGAATGGAGCTAGTATCACAGTTACATGATTACGTTCGCAAACAAATAGAATCATTTGTAATGAAATTGAAATATTGAATCATTTTAATTACTAATTAATTAAGTATAATAAACGCGAAAACATTCTTATTTTCGAGTGATAAATAATAGAATAAATCCTGTTTTTTTAATAAATAAAGAAAAGAAAAAATCAATACAAAATAATTTTAAATAATAAAAGATGTAAACTCAAGAAAAAATATAAACGAAATTTGTATGGCGGAGGGGAGAGTTAAAACAACGAAGAAAGAGAGAAGTTTTGTAACTTCGGACCACCAATCGGTCGAACAAAGTGGCAGACGCTTGCGTCTCATGACAAGGAAAGGACCTCCGAGTGTACCGTGCTGCGTCATCGTAGAATGGGTGAGTACCACGATATGCAATTGACAGACTTGCTTATATAAATAATAATCTATTTGAAGCACACAGGGCGTGTCTTTCAAAGAAATAAAACGATTTATTCTAACTTTTATTTTTCATTCTTCTATTTTTCATAGTCCTTTATTTCAGTTTTATATATGTATATATATATATATATATATATATAAGAAATGACTTATAAAGACGATACTCATGTTTCTCGAACTGGCGTTCGAGCAACGCGCGGTGACTTTCGATACTTCGATTAACTAATCTATTGGGGAAAATTATAAGACTATGGTGCACACGTTACACACCGAGATCGTTGTCGCGTGCCTGGAATTTTGTACTCTCCCCACTCTGGTTTGCTTCTATTATTTTCTATTTTCCACCATTATGTGTATTTCGTGCTTTCTTTCTGTATAGAAACTTCGAGTTGTTCCGTATTTTTTTAGTGCTTTGGATAAAAACTTGTTTGCTTGATGCTGTTGGGATATTATTGGTGACAGACAATGTATGTTTATATAATAACTGCATTTAAAAATGATGGTTTGTGTTTGATAATAATAAATTTGGTGACAGCAGAAGCAAGATTTTTATTCTTTTATCATTCAAGAATTTAAAAAATTTTTTATTTTGAAGTATAAATGAAATGAATTAATTGTGATTTAATGATCAATTTAATCAATGAGAATTTGTTTTGATTTTTAAAATAATATTTAATTAAATTAGATAATAGTAAAGATTACTTTTGTTTTTAATTCTGTACATAAATTTAAAAGTTTCATAAATTTTTATAATAATTATGAGTATTTGTATGAATATTAATTTTAGTACATAATAATTATTATAATAATTTTTATAATAATTTATTGTAATATTTATGCTCTATAGAATTATTTAATAGATATTAATAGTATTTACAATATATTTCTTTCATTTATTTAAAGACACACAAGGGGGAATGTCCCGTAACACTGGACCTGGTTTGTATGAATTCCTTATGGAAGCAGAACTCCAACAGTATTATCCTGGAATTCGAGGTTTGTATTTTTATTGAAGTTAAAATTTAAAATTTTTAAAAATTGAAAATAATTTGTTGTATTCATTTAGGGGACTTGAAAGTACAGACAACTGCTCAATTGAAATATGTAACAGAAGATGATTTGAATGCAATTGGAATGAGCAAACCAGAAATGCGTCGTTTAAAAAAATATTTTCAAAAACATTTTCCACAAAATTATTTATCTAAATTCAAAAAGATGTTACTACCAAAACGGGAAGAACCAACTACAGGTGCTTTAACTATGTTGCCAGAAGAAAGACAAGATAGACCACCGATTCGTGTTCCTAATAAACATATGATACCAGCAGATGCAATTATTGTGAACAAAGAATTAGGAACAGGAGAATTTGGAGTTGTTCAACAAGGTGTTTGGACAAACGATGGTGAAAGAATACAAGTAGCAATTAAATGTTTATCACGAGAAAGAATGCAGAATAATCCAATAGAGTTTCTAAAAGAAGCAGCCATAATGTATGCAATAGATCATGAGCATATTGTAAGATTGTATGGTGTAGTTCTAGATACAAATTCTTTGATGCTTGTCACAGAATTAGCACCTCTGAGATCATTATTAGAATGTTTGAAAGAACCGAGTTTACGTAGCAGTTTTCCTGTACTTTCATTATGTGACTTTTCTGTACAAATCGCAGATGGAATGCAATATTTAGAGGCAAAGCGATTAATACACAGAGATCTTGCTGCTCGAAATATTTTAGTATTTTCTAAAAACAAAGTTAAAATATCTGATTTCGGATTATCTCGTGCTTTAGGAGTTGGAAAAGATTATTATCAAACGAATTTCAATGTAAATTTGAAATTACCAATAGCATGGTGTGCTCCAGAATGTATATCATATTTAAAATTTACTTCTGCTAGTGATGTATGGGCCTATGGAGTAACTTTATGGGAAATGTTTAGTTATGGTTTTCAACCATGGGCAGCATTAACAGGTCATCAAATTTTAGAAGCAATAGATGATCCTAATTTTCAAAGATTAGAACAACCAGAATGTTGCCCAAAAGAATATTTTTCACTCATGCAACAGTGTTGGCAACATGAACCATCTAAACGTCCCAAATTTTCTGAATTAATTAATCTTTTACCTGATTTAAAGCCAGAACAAGTTCAAGCTGTTCAAGATAGTATGGAAACAAATCAGCTTGTTTACAGACAAGGAGATGTTATTACTGTTCTTGATAAAGGAAGTAGTAACACATTATGGAAAGGTGTTTTAAATAATGGAAAAACTGGCTTTTTTAATCCTGCTCATACAATAGCATATCTTGGATCTAATTTACCAAGTAATAAACCAGGTGAATTCACACGTGGTGATGGCAAAAATACATTTTCTTCTCAAAGGCGAAAGATTCGAACGGATATGATTTCATCTCCACAAGGTGATTTGAAACATACTGGTCATGTTGGATTAGATGGAGCTTATTTTGGTGATATCGGTTTTCTCGGCGGAAAGTATTCACATTTACCACGACAAGTGGTTCCACCATATAAACCACAAGAAGATGTAACGGATAATTCTAGTCAAGCTTCGAGCCAGGAAACAAGAAGCGCGGATACAAATAGAGAATTATTGAGAGATTATAGGAATACACAACAGGATGTTCAAAATAAACATGGTATATATATATATATATTTTATAACATTTAAAATAATATTCTTTTATAAACTTTAAAATTATTAATGGATTTTTTAATATTATTGAATGTATTTTTTTTTATTAGAAAATTTGTGGTCAGATGTAAATGAAGTGTGCCATACTGCTAATTCAAGTAAACAGTCTGTTCCATTAAATATGGCTAGCAATAATGATCTTGGTGCAGATCATGAATATCATGAAATAAGTGATGAAGAAAATCAAGATAGCCCATTAAGATTTGATAAAACATTAAATTTTGATTTTGGTCCAAGTTTATTAGCTGAAATGGATCAAATGTTTAGATCACTAGGTAAATTTAATAATGATATGACTTAAAAAATTATAAAAAAATTATTATATAAATATATATATTAATTAATTAATTTCTATAATTATACATTTTTTTTTTAATTAGGATCTTCTCCTCCTCCACCACCTCCAATTCATCCTTTATCAACTGAACACGAATCAAGTAATGTTCGAAATGAACTGAGAGAAATACAAGCAAAGCAGAGCAATAAAAAAAAGCAAGCCACCGTGAGTCCAATAAATGTACAGTAATTTTTTTGTCTTATTTATTATTATGCTTTTTTATATTATTAATTCATCATTTATTTTTTATTTATTATTTAGCGCTGTGTATCATTAATTCTTTTTTATATATATATTATTTGCATGTTGAAGCATAAAATCCAAAATTTTTAATATTCAAAAAAAAAATAGAGATAATAAATATAAGAAAAACATATACATATACATTTATATAATATATTAATATTAAATTGAAAAAAAAAAAAAATTGTTATATATTTTGCATTTACCAGATATGGTAAACATTTACTTCTTACATATTTAGGTGAAGCCTATCTCAGCTGCCGATCAGAAAACTCTCTACTCAGCCATTGCTATGGCACAGGAATTGACAGCACGTTCCATGACAGATCTTGAACATCCACCGGAGTCTCCCCGAACACCTGCCAGTCCTTCAAGACGCAGAAAGTTCTCTTTTAAGTTGCCACATCAACACAGTCCCAAACCAGACAGACGACACTTTTCAGAAGAAGCTGCCAGTATACCTGACATACAGGTACATTAAACATATTTTCGTTTGTTCATCAAACTACTAAAAGATACACAAATAACATAATTAAAACACAATTTAATATTGTACCTTAAAAAATACTAATTCAATTTATTTTGTATCAAAATTAACAAGCAATATACAAAAACAATCAATTCCTACAAACATAACATTATTTATTTTAACACAAACATAAATGATGTAATTCATACATTTCAAACGTCTTTTTTGATAAAAATATTTTTGAAACATCTTTTAAATCCATTTTTGTTGAAACTGTTATGGAACAGAGTTAATTCCTGATGCCACACAAAAGAGTAGGTATATTGTAATTGTATATGTTCTTAATATTCCAACCTAATTTATTTAATTGAATATTAAGATAAAATGCTTAATTTACAAGAAAGACTAATCTTGACTTTCCTCTAATCCTTTCCTGTCTGTTTATTTTTCATTTGTTTTTAAATTTTTTAATTTTTTATTATTTGTTTTTCATTTTTTATTATATTGCCATAATTAAATATTCTTTCATTTCTATGTATCATATACAATCATCAAAACTTTTGTCAAACTTCTTATCTAATACAATATGCTTTGCTTTCAATTATGATATTTTTGTCTATGCCTTTTGTCACTGCTTATTATTTATAATTTTTCTAATTGCATGATTATTTCAAAATTGATGATCAATATTGATCAATAAAGTGGTTATGTTCAAGTTTGCAATCATTATCATCCACTGTATCAAGCATAGAATCACTTGGAGCACCATCTACTTTGAAATTACCATTATGGGACAAAGCATCTGCCGAATTTTGTTTCGCTAAATCTCGTGAACTTCTAACTAAACCTACTGCATGGACTTCTTATATGGATATAGAATTCGATGCACATATTCTTGATAATGCGGTTATGAAACAAAATCTGGTGAAGTCAACGGAGTTCTTGGAAAATGGTAACAAAAAGAGTAATTTTAATTGTGAAAGTATAACAGATATAACTGGGAAACAAAATGTTCTTCAACAAAATGGAAAATTACCTACTCTCAGTATAGAAAATTCAAATTTCGATTTTTCTCGAGAACAAAAAAGAGTATCCACTAGTTATGTGGATCGTTATTTTGAATCAAAATATTTCGACGATGATAATACTATAACAGGTCCTAATGAGAAAATATCGTATTTCGGCGATGATAAATACGATAAGATGATTAATAATTTAGAACAACCAGGTAAATCAGGGTGTTATTCGAACATTCAAGATCAAGGATCTATTGCTGTGAATAAACATAACCAACAGATATCAGGCAAATTTGCTAATTGCGATCAATCATTGAAGGATAATGTAACAAATTTTGAAGTACAATGCGAAGAAACTGCTGGTTTTGATTTGATGAAGGAAAAATCTTCAAACTTTGTTGACTTTACGTGTAATAAATCTATTAAATTTGATTTACCCAGAGATAAGGTGATTAACATAGACCTCGGTACAAGACCGAAGATTTCTAGTTCTTTTAGTGATTCTTCTAAAATGAATATACCTGAATTTCCTAAGAAAATTGACATATCGAAGATGAGAGGTGGAAAAGTACCATTTGTACCAAGAAACCCAAGTCAAGAAAGTAAAGGTATCATTTTTGGATCTACAGATAGTATAAAGACAAATTTAAAAATGGGAGGAGGATCAGACAGTCCTAGAGCAAATATGGAAACTATGAGAATCAATATTCAAAGTTTTCGTAAAATAGAACAAAATCAAAATGGTCATGAGGGTTTTCCTTTTGTTATATCGAATAATCCTCTATTCATTGCAGAATCTGAAAAAAAGGAATCTCCCGTTTACAGTAGTTCTGAAAGTTTACGAGTTAATTTTCAACGACTTAGAAGAAAATCTGATGCAGAAGTAAATAATCAAGTAGAACTGAATAGCAAACTTCTGGCAGAGAAATATCAAAAAGAAGTATCAGGTTTGGAGAGTGTAAAGAATTATTTAGATTCAAAAAAAGGCCAAGGATTGAATTTAGGTCTGGGTAAATTGACGCAGAATATGATTCAATTAGGAAAAAATATCGCGCAAAATTCAAGAAATATAGAAACTACTACCACCAAATCGTTAGTTACCAGTGTAAGGAATTTGGATATATCTGGTCAAACCCAAACATCTCTGAGAAGTCTAAATATACAAAAACCTAAACATTTAGATTTGAATATTCCTCTCCAATGTCAATCACAGACCAGTATAAAATTGAATCTAACTTCACAGAAAACGAATCCTCCATCTAGTCCCAGTCTACATCAGCATATTTTAGAACCACCGAAATTGTATCAGAATGACAATACTAGAAAAGAACTATCTAAGACTGATACACTTTTAGAAAAAATGTCTACAGCTACCAATATATATAGACACAGAACGTCTTCTTTATCAGAGAATAGGAAACCACCTCTTAAAAATATAAGGAGATCTTTTCATCCTATTAATGATTCTAGTGAAGATTCAGATTCTATATCTCATTCGGAAACAGATATACGGAGCCGTTTGCGTTATAAGCGTCGTCATAAAAAACTTCCGCATAATCTACGACTAAATTTTAAGAATAAAGGTCACTTTTTGCATCCGGAAGCGGCTAGAGGATTTTCATCAATAGAACTTTGCGGAAAATCTCCGCCTCCATCGACCAGTTTTTTGAATTCTCTATCACCACCTTTTTCTTCTAGAAATAATTTACTTTCTTGGCCGGAAAGTGCGCCCAGTTCTAGTTTGACATTCACTAGTAATTCTGATTTGGATTCTGACACTAGTTCAGAATATCCAGAATTCACAAATGACATACTAACTTTTCCACCATCCCCTGCCCCATAAATAATCTATAATGCTTTAGATTTGGTCTTAAAGTCCGATACCTATAATGTGTCATCATTGATATGCCAAATGCATGTTTTTGGCAAAAATATGTAGGACAATGCCAGAGTTGGGCAGAAGTATTTTATTTTTTCTTAAATTAAATTTCATTCGTAATTGATTATATTATAATATCATAATTAATTATTGATATTAAGAATGATGTTAAAATGCAAATATATTTAAGAGTAAAATTCTTGATAGCAATTCGTATAATTTTGAATTCACATTAAAAAAATTTCTATGTTATAAGACAGTAACTTTTTTAATAATTTAATAAACTTTTTTAATAATAATTTTCATAAGAAATTCTCAAATAGATATTAATATATTCATGAAATAGAATTGATTGTAAAAACCAAAAAAAAAAAAAGACAAATTGATATACAAAAATATCGATTGAAATTTATTTATTGAGTAAATAATTTATAAATAATTTCGATTTACGTTGGATGAAGCAAGATAGAGATAGAATGAGATAGCCGTGTGACGAAGATAAAATTTATTTTCTAACTTCATAAACTTACAAATAATTGAAATATTAAAATGAGATAAAATAAAACAGTTCTATCTGTGTTACACTATGACAGAAATTAATATCACATTGTTATATATTAACTTTTATTTTGGCTTCTAGAATTAACTCTTCAAAAGAGTTCCATGAATTATATATTAACATCTTATATATACATTATATATACATTTAAAAATGAAAATATAACTCTTAATAGATGATACATTATGGATATGAAAAAAATGTAATTAGAGTTGCTGTTTTTTTTATTAAAATCTTTGCTATGGCCATTAAATGAAATGATTATTGCTCAACTGTAATTCATAGCAAATATAATGAATTAAATCTTATTTTAAAGATTATCTTGGAGATCATGTAGATTACATAAATTGAAAATAATACCCAACTCTGGACAATATACAGTGTACTTAAACGAAAAACTGTTCTGAAACAGTTCTTCAATCACATACGCTTAGCATGCTTGCATGTTACATAATAATAATTAAATAATAATATCTAGTCGATAATATGTTTGGATACATTTACACGTTTATACTATTTGTACTTGAGGGAAATTTTAATGGGAATATGTTAATCATTGAATCACACATGTCAAACATACGAATCTTTAACTTTAATACTAATACTCTGTCTTATATACATGTACAGGGAAATACATTGCATTTATTCCGTTTAAAATAATATTTTTAATCGGCCTATATCGAATATATTTTATTTTGATTTCCTTTTTTTGGTATATTGATTTGCATCATGAGGCATAAAGAGTGTGTTTATTATTTTTCCATGTGCTTGCGATTTTCTTTCAATTAGAGAGGATCCAGGTCTATGTATATGCTCTCAGAAGTCATTTTTTCATATTTTAAATTATAGTCACTCTCTCTGTCTCTTTCTCTCTCGCTATCGCTATCGCTATCTTTTCTTTTATTTGTTATTTTCGTTCTTTAATTTCTGTTTCTCTTTCCCAAATCTATCCCCTCCCACGACTTGTTTAGGCTACGTTGTCGGATGAAGCCAAGGAAGTGTACAACAGCCTTGTGGAGACGCCCAGCATAGAAACTTCCCCGGATACAAATCCACTGCGCATGTTACGTTCAGGCTTGCCCATTGTCAGACCCAGAATTCGTGGAAATAAACATGCCACTCTGGGTCATCCAGTGTCTCATCAAGATGACTTGGGTGCCGATCATTTTCATTTTGATGCCTATCACAGTGGTTCCAAGACACTGCCAAAAATAAGAGCGCCGCCACCACCACACGCACCGCCGCCTATACCTCATTCCCGTCATCTAGAGAGACATCATTCTACTCAGGAAATAGAAAACAATCAAAACCAGAACAATGTAGACGAGAATCCTATACCGTTGCCACCTAGAGACAGATCTAAAACGCTGCAACCGAAATCTAGTTTACCCAGGCATCAGAGGAAACATCCTTTGATTATACCAGGTGGTGGTGTAACTAGAACCTTGGCCAAAATGGCAGTCACCACACCACCTATCGAAGATCAGGTAGATGGAAGTTTGCAGAGTACGAGTTCTTCCATAGCTAGCAATTCATTACAAGAGGGATATTCATCAGAAAATTCAGCTAATAGGTTAGACTCTTTTTTTACTATATTACAAGTTAATTTCAAAATTAATTAATTAGATGCTAACAAGTTCTTCTTTTTCAGTCCAGAAGAATTTGAACAGCGTATAGATTCTGAATTTGCTGCATTGGACTCGTTATCGACAGACGAAAATAGATTGCACCGCTTCAGCGTGATTTCTGAAGACCTACTCGAATTTTCTGACAATTTGATCGATTGTGATACGTCAGATTATCGACAAAATACACAGGAAATTAGTGATGTACAATCTATTGATTCCTCAACGGAACGACTTCAGAGAAAAATTAGTATTGAATCAAAGACTTCTCTCAGAAGTAATACTTCGAAATATGTTCAAGAAAATGAAATAGGTGAAGCAAGTAGAAACTCTACTCCATCAGACACGAATAAATCCGAAGATTTAATGATCTCTCTCAAAGGTGATCTCGCGCCAAGTAAGCTTCAAATATGTAAAAGAACATTATTAATTCAAAAACCTTCAAACTATATGATGCAATTCAATTATGGAGAATATTCAGAAAATAATTCACAGTTACGATGTGATACGAGTAAACAGCAAACGGAAATCTCAAAAGAATCCTCTATTACTGATTCAAATGATAGTTTTCATTCTGCAGGTTTAACAACTAACTACAATAGATTGTCTAATGAAAAATTATCTAGACATACAAGTGATCTTTCGCGACAATCTGATCATGTCTCTTGTGAGGATTTATTGGAATTTGCTTGTGATGGGCCAAATGCAAGAAGAACACGTGGTCCTCGAAATGGAGAACAGTCTGATGAGGTTAGAATCATGATGAAAGTATTGCACGAGCAATCCACTCCAGAATCATGCATAGCTGCATTAAATGTCACTGATTGGGATGTATTGGCAGCAATTAAGCTAGAACGTCTTCAAGGATTACTTAAAAAAGAAAACAATTTCGTTGGTCTAGAAGATTGCAAAGTAATGTTGAATCAATGTGGCGGCGATGTTGTAAAGGCGGCTGCATTATTGAGAAATACTGATGACACTGCTGCAGTTTAATTAATCATTTTTATAATAATTGGCAGATCTATATGGCATGGAACACTTAGAGGTGTTAAGTTTGAGTAACATTTTCGAAGTTAAAATGTTTTTTCCTTTTGTGTCCGCGCGTAGACGAATTTACGCAACATTTATTTATTATTTTAGAATTAGTTAGAGTGAGATTATAGTATTATATAACGCATTGTTGTTGCCTAGGCACTTCGATAGAGCTTCTGCAAAGGAGTAACGTATGATTGCCTATCTAGAAATAAAATAATTAATTAGTTTTAGAAACATATTGAAAATATTCAAGGCAAAATAAATTTTTTTTTTTTCAATAATTTAGAATCACATACAATAAATTATAATAGTTCAGAATATTAAATACAGAATTATTCATTTTTCAATTTTTAATATTTATTATATATTATTAAAATTTTGTGACATAATTATATTTATTTTAAATATTTTAACATCTTTTAAATTAAGTATTTTCTTTCTAGTAAGGCAAATTACGTATATATGAAATAACAGTTTTTTTATTTAATTTTTTCAGTGAGAAAAAGATAAAATTACATTTTTCCCTCTTCCTTTAATATGAACTTAATGTGATAATTTGCACAATAAATCGTTGATCAATTTTTTGTGATCGGATAAATCATACGTAGTAGAAGCATAACTGAATATATGCGTATATATATCTTTAGTTAGACAAATATTTAAGAAGAAGTATTATCAAAATCTATGACTAAACGGTAAATTAATTCTTGTACTGCATAAATTATCTCATTTCTTTTATTATATTTTCATATTTATACATCTCTTATTCAGAAAATTGCATAAAAAATTGCATATTTTGTACAAGATAATCGTTTATTATCATTTGATAAGAAATTTTGTAAAAAATTTAATTTATAAATTGAATATTTGGAAATTATTTATTCTCTTCATATATTTTCATTGTTTAAAACAAAAAAATAAAAAGGAGAGAAAAATATTTGTTATTAAAAACAAGATTTGATTCCAAAGATAATATTCGCACGGTATTATTATTTGGGTATCATATACACTGTAGATTAATATTCAATCATATTCATTGCATATTAAGTTTTTATAATTAGTCACTTCAAGAAAAAGATATTTGTTCGTATCAGTGGTGACTAGTGAAATACTATATATTGTTCAATAGAAGTTCTCTGAAGGCAATATGTATTTGATTGATTATTTGTGATAGAGCAAATATAAAAATAGATATGCATATTGGCCAAAAATTTCTACAAATGAAGCATACATCTTGTGATGGTGAATGAAGAAACAAATTCTTGTGCCATTTCATAGAACTTCTTAGTGTAATACTTATGTAATACATCATTTTGTATTAAATGCAAGTTTATCAATAAGTATATTGATAAATCTTAAATACGTCCTGTATGCGTAATAATCGCTGAAAATCAGCACAAATGGGAGAGAGAATGAGAGTGAAAGAGAGATTAGAAAAAACTGCTTGTTATAAAGATTTAACATTCAGAACCTTAAATGGAAAATTTTTTAACAATGCAGAACTTTTTTTATCTCATACAGGGATGGGAATAGGGGAATGTATTTTGACCCGGTAATAGGGTACGATAAGCACCAAATATTACGTACGGAATCTTTGTGTTCAATAAGATTGATTTTTATATTTTGCTAGAGAGAGCTTTCGTGTTAATTTTATTAAGTTATAAGATATTTAATTTGATTTGATTAGAGATGAATAGCATAAAAGAGAAAATATTGTTAATGAACGTACATAAAAATATGAATTAAATTCATAATACATTTAGTTAACAATTTGTACAGCGGAAATTTTTTTATTATGATTTTTACTTAGGTCTCAGGTAAAAGTTTCGTTTTTCTTTCATACAGTATTTCGAAAGTTTTGCAAACCTTAATTTGAATTTCTATAATGATTTGTAATTATATATAATAATATGTAAGTTGGTATTAGATTTGGATTGTATTATTTTCGAAATACTGGAAATATTTGGAAATGTTCAATAGTTTGACAAGTTGAATAACATCCGAAACTGACTTTGGCTAAAGCAAACTGCTTAATCGAGATATATTTTTTCATATATCTTTTTTGTATGAAAATTTTTTCTATAAATGCTTTTTTTGAGTAGTTTTGCTATAGTTCAAGTGAGTTTGAGGAAGAAATTTGCTCATTGTAATTTCGTGTAATTGACTAATAATGTAATGTTTTATTATAAGAAAAGTGTTAAACAAAAAAAAAAAAATGAAGGGACAATGTCTTATAAAATTAATTATGAGCGATTGAAAGTTTTTGCCGACCGTACTTCTATCTCTTAACAAAGCCAAATAGGAGCTTACGAAAATCGCCTAAATAATATTACTTAGTTTTTTTTTATAATAATATTGAACAATAAGGTTTTCGGTTCCTGAATAAAAATACGCGTATCGTATTGTATGTATTTTTTTATGCTGAATTTATATTTGTTCTATCATGTATTGGCTCTAAGAATATATATGTAAGGTTAGGAAATAGTAACACTAACCTATTATGAACTAAAAAATTGAAAAAATCAAAGTATTAGGGCATTAATATTAAGAACGTAGAGAATAAAAATACACTGTTCAAAATAGTCAGAAAATACTTCTTGAATAATAAAAGAGTATAAACTAACCTCTAATCTAGATAATTACAATTGCAACAGTATTTATATCTTGAGTAATTAACTTTTATGGTATTGAAAAATGATTAACTATTAAATAAGTGATATTTCAATCATATTATTTAATTAAATTGTTTAATATCTTAGTGATTCATGAATAGTGACTCAAACAAGAAGTCTTATCTACTGACTTACCTTGAATAGTGTGAAATATACAAATGACAAGCGAAATGAAAAAATTTTCTTGAGCCAACACATAAATCAAATGAAGATCTACAAAACATAATAATGTTCAGTATAAAGAGATCAATTATTTTTGTGCAGGAACCACAATAATATGGAATAATTAGATTTAGCCAATTAGTAAATGTATCAATATCAATTTTTCTGAGCCAGCGTACTTAGTCGATTCTCGCGATGAAAATTTATATAACAATTTAAGAATCATCGAGCAGAGCTTTCGTAGGATTTTTTTGAATAAAATGTATGATCATTTTACATGAGATCGTTACTGACAAGATCTCTACGCGCTTCCTTTATGCGGATAAATCCGGCGCTCTTGATTAAAATAATTGAAATTAAATCTGCCAAAACTCGTGAAGAGGAGAATCGACGCCTCTTACGGCAATAATAGTAAGTTCATCCTATAATCCGTTTTTTTTAAAAGCGATTACTATGATAAGATAACACACATTTGTACGTCTCTATATGGATTATTATTGCGCGGAAACACCGATGTTTTATATCGACTGTATTTACGATAATATATATACACATTCACAAATGAAAAATTTTGACTTTTTTAAAATAATTTTTCAATTAAAAAATTATTTAAATAATTATAAAGGAATTTTATAAATATAAATTAAAATTTTTTATAAAAAAGAATTACAAAATTTTATTTTTTATTTATTTGAAAGTTTATTTATATTTGGAATTTATAAAAAAAATTCATAATATTATATGTAATATTTTAAAAAATTATTCTATAAGTATTGAAAAAGATAATTTGATATGAAATATTAAAATACAATAATAAAAAATATTTATAACGATATATTAATAATTTGATAATAATTTTCACAATAATAGTAATTATGTGAAAATCAATTTATTGGAAAACTCATAAATTCATAAAATATAATTAAAAAAATGTTACGTATTCGTTTAAAATCTTTATGATTTGTTTTTTAAAATTAATTATCAATTTTAATAGAATTTAAAATCAATTCAAATTTGTAATTCATTATTTTTTTTACAAAAATTTAAATAAAATATTTAAAAGAATATTTAAAAGAATATTTTAATATTTTATAATATGTATTTTAAAAATTTTTAAAATTTTAACAAAACTTTAATATTCATGATAACAATTGTAATTAATTTTATTTATTTTAAAAAAATTTAATTGTATTAATTGCTCAAAAATTTCACAAGAAAATTATGAAATAGTTATTGATTAAAGAGTCTTGAGTCTTTTTTTTTATTTTATTTTGTGATTAATTTACGATTATTTTATTAAAATAAAAAAATAAAACGTCAGTGTTGCATTAATACGTGTATAAATTTTTTTCAAACGAACAGCGAGCGGCCAAGCAGCTAGGCTGGTCTGCATTGGCCGCGACAGTCTGTATGTTCTCAGTGCACTTTAATCATTAACTGGATAAACATCGTCGCAAACTTTTCTTAATACTGATTTTGTAATTTGAAAATTAATGTTTAACAATTATAATCAAGAAATTTCATAATTTGAGAAAAAATATTTTCATTGTGATTAGATATAAAATATTTATAGATATAAAATTATTATTATTAGATATAAAAAATATAGAATATTTCATTTTTAATTGAAATTTGAAAATTAGTTAATATTAAAATATTTTATGTTTTCATTTAAATTTTATATAAGATTTCTTAATTATTATTTTAAATTTTTTGTTTTTCTATTTTTTTAATTCTAATGAAATATATTAATAAATTTGAACTTGGTTATAATTTTCTATTTAGAAATTTATATTTATAAATTTATATAGCATATATTATTTATATTTTTGATAACATTTATAAACAATAATGTATTAATATTTTATTTTAGCATTTTATTTACATTTCAAAAATTTTTTAGATATAAATTATGATTGACAATTAAAAATTTGATGTCGATTGTAAACTTCAGTTTCTCATTCGATGGTGTTCGAGATGCTTCGATTTATCGCCGGTTTATGATGCGGTACGAGTATCAATTAAAAAGATGAAATATTTTAACAATACAAAGTGATGTTTCACTGTGAATTTTGTGATGTGTAGTGAATAATAAAAAAAAAATTTACGAAGATTTATAATAGAGAAATGATATTGGCAACATAAAGAAATATTTTAGTTAGAAGCTAACCTACTGAAATTCAATATTGGTACATCTCGTTCAGGTAAGCTATAAAATAACTATTTTTCAATACATTATATATAAGAAAAATTATATAATTATTTATTACATATACAACAATAAGTATAATAATATATAGATTTTTGTTGAAAATTTGTGAGTGAAAAGAAAAAAGAAATTGATACAATAAATAATGAAATTGACAATAATATATTTATATAAATAAAATGATTAATGGAAATATAGATAACCATAAACACTGAATGATACAATTATTTATATAAATAATAGGATTATAATACAAATATAGAGATTAACATAAACAAAAATAATATCATAATATAAATACGAATTTATCATATATATGTACCATATTATTCGATTTTGAGTATACAAAAATATATATTACTGAAATAATTAAATAGAACAGAATTGAATTATTCCAGTCATAGATAATTTTGAGATTTGAATCATTCTTTTGCATATTTTATTGTATTAAGGATTTAAATATAGGTTACAAAGTCAATTTTCCCTATATATTATAATGGAACATGTGCGGAAGAAACGTCTAAAAGGAGATTCAGTTTATCGTTGCACAACGAGAGAATGTAGCACGTTGTACGCGGCGCAAAGTAATAGGAATGTCAGCTCTATATTACAACGTGTCCAACGAAGCATTGTGTTTAAAGGAATGCGCTCTGACTGACCACGCTTTCTAAGTATTTTCAAACTTCTTTTTTCACATATATTTCCTTCATCATATAATCGATTACGATTATCAATAAATAATTTGAGTTCATTTACAAAAAATCCATGCCATATAATGAAATGTTGACAATTGATTTTGGACATTATGAAATTAAAAAAACTAAAGTTTTCATGTAAAAAGATTTAATAGTGATAATAGATCTAATAATAGATTAATATTATACTATATAGTATGTTATATATATATATTTTTATTTAATCGTAAAACGATAGTGAAACTGGTTTATAAATCTTGAATGTTGAATGTAATTTATAAATTCAAAAATAGTAAATATAATATTCTTAGTGAGATTCGTTTATAATCCTAATTAATGTAATGAAAATATCTCTAAAAAATGGTTGAAAATGTTATTTTTAATTCTTAAATTTTAAATTGGATCAAAATGAAATATTTGAATAATTTTTATCTATTCAAATAATCTTTCCAGATATTTGAGTATTTCAAAATCAATAACTATAAGATCTATTTTTTTTTCTATCAAAAATCTAATATATGTATGATATTACAGATACAACTATTATGTATCTGAATATTATAATCTTAGAAAATTGAAGGAATTCAAAATGAAGATGATTATATGAAAATTTTTTTATGCATCATATTTGTAATTATATATAAGAAAATCTATTAAACAAAACATAGTTAGTTTGAAAAAATTATTATAGAAAAATATATAGTAGACCTGTCAACATAGTTATCTAATGTTTTTCTGCAAATTTACATAATTGATCGATCTGGTTGATTATCATAATGTACTGGCGCATCCGCGTCTCACTTTTATGCTAATTCACAATTCGCTTTCGTGACTAGCTCACGCTGTTTATCTGTTTATTCATCGGCTGAGGATGCGCTTTGCGACGTGAAAATATTAGCGTAATTTCTATGGTGGAGTCAAAGTGGAGGTTACCACAACTCTTATCTTTCTCTTGGGCGAATTTTATAATGTTGCTGCAACTATTATTATGCGGAAATAATGTTTCACTAACCCTTTCTACAGATATTACCGATACTAGTTACATATATGGCTGTCTTTTTTGATGAAAAATATAAATGGAAATTTAATGAAATTATAAATGATGTACGTATGAATGTAATTTAATTAAGCTATTTAAATCTTTTTTGATTGCATATTTTATATCCTATATTTTATATCCTACCCTAAAAATTCTAGAGATTAGAATTTGATTAATTAAAATTTTTTCTTCTATTTTTAGATTTGTTCATTTATATTCTCTATTTATTGCAGTAAATTATTATTTATTTGAAGTTGTTTGATTGAAGTCTTAATATATTAATTGAAATCTGTTTTATCCAATACATAAATAATTTGAACCAAGGTTAAAATCCTGAGATTATTACATCTGAATATTTATCCTAAATTGAATTAAAAAAATTATATTTTTTTTTATTAAACAAGTATAAATAATTAAAATAGTTTTTAAATTAAAATCTTCATGGAATCAAAGTTGTTTTATACATATTTAAAGATTCATCAATGAAGCTAATTTTTTCTAGTGAATCTGCATTCATGTTTCTCCTTGGTTAGGACACTTTTATTTTATAAACGTCACATTGCATAGCAACAAACCTCTGGACCGGCTGATGCATCCTAGCGGTCAGTGCAACATAACTGCACTTACTGCTGGCACAGCCGGCTTCTTCAGACTGCACAACGCATTACCATATATCTCTGATGTGCACTATATATCAGAGTCTCATAAATCGAATTTTTTTGATATATGTATATGAAATTGCAAAAAATATATATATATACAAATGTATACACATCTTGTTATTTCTAAGTTATTTCTAAATCATCAAGAAAACAAGTAAAAATTTGAAGAATAAAAAATACTGAGAGACTTAATAAGTTTTGGAGTGTTAGATCTCATCTATAATAACTTTCAATTGAATTCTTTGAAATAACGTTACAAATTAGAAAGTTTTATATATTAGAAGACAGGAAGTTAACGGTAACAATAATTTTCTTAATAATCTATTAAATCTTAGTATGTTAATTATGTAAATCAGGCTTGAAGTTTTGACCCATATTTCGCATCCTCGTCAAAGATCATTGGTCATTTTAAATTACTACACTTATTTATAAATTACAATCTACTGCATTTTGTAATTTGAAAAATGAAATAAACATTAATAAACATTAATTATTTTGGAAATATATATATATATATATATATATATATATATATATAAATTTTTTGAAAACTCTATATCTTCATATAGTAAGCGAAATTTAGAAAATAATACAAAAGAAATATTATCATAAATTTTCTATCCTTCGTTAGCTCAAATTCAAAACAAAAATCATTGAACCATCTAGCATCTAATATTATTTTTAAGAATTCCCTGATATTAAATATGACCATGCTTTTTTTAATATTGCACAATTTTTTTATCACAGGATAACGTCAACAACAACAAGAAAAAATTAGAAATGTTTAAAAAGGAAAATTCAGAAAAGATACTAATACATCTATGTTAGCTATTCAATCCAAAGGAAGGGAAGTGCATTCCGCGTGAATTCTGCTGCCAAGTCTATCCGTTAGACACCGAATGAATAATTTATTAGGAAGAATCAAGCTTGAATCATCGCTATAACCACTGAATTCATCTTGAGAATCGTTTCTACGATAATTGGTTGTTAGCGGTGATCATTTCTTGACCAGTCCGATATTAATCAGGATGGTTATTTGATAATAGAATTGAATCATGATGCGAATCTGTATTATTTGGAAAATCGCGTATATACATGATATCGATTTCGATTTCATACTCAGATACGCGAGGAATGATATGGAATGAACTGAAAAATTAATTTCTTAACATAACATCGATGATAAAATGTTTTTTGAATAATTTAATTATTTTTATTATGTATGGAGTAATTAGTTCTTGTTAAGAACAACTACAAAAAATAGGTAATATATCTTTATATATCAAATGTAATATATTTTTATTGTGTTTGTAATTCTAATTTATCATGACAAATTATCATTTGCTTTTTTGTAACTTTTATTAATAGATTATATTTTGTTTTCTGTTTTGTTTGTTTTTATATATTTTATTAATGATTCTACTTTGTCAAGATAAAAATAGATAAATTAAAAAATTGAGAAAAAGTGATAAAATGAAATTCTATATTTATAATTAAGTTTAGAAAAATACATACAAATATAAAAATATTACAAGATTGTCTTAATAAATTTAATCTTCTTTTAGTTGATATTAGAGATATGATTTCATTCTAATTTTGAAGTCATTTCTTGGATATGGATGAAATCAATCATAGATTAAAATCTATAATAAAAAAAATGTTTCAATCATCAAATATTTTTTTGAATATTCTCAAAAATTTTCATTGATGATTAATATATCCTTTTTTGTTAGCATTAAATCAATTTGACAATAATTTGTTTATGAATAATTAATTTTAATTATTGGAATTTTGGAAAAAAGAGAGAACAATACCATGATGAATAACCATGATTACCAAATGATAAAAAAATTGAAAGAAAAAGAAAAAGAAAAAATAATATAATCAATTGATTGAGTAAGGTGAATGTATAAAATTTAGAGAGCATGCTTGAAACGCATAATTAATTTTTATTGACGGTATTACACAATTCTGACAATAACACGTTTTCTCATCGTATGAATTCCAGGTGAAAAGCGGGCAGAACTCGAAAGTGATGATTACATGAACATCTCGACAAACATTTTTGTTATTCTTACCTCGTTCTTTCTATTTGAAAATTCGAATCGGTTGGCGATTCTCGTCTGGTTCATTTTCAATTCGAGAATCGCGCAGTGACGCCGATTTGGCGCCACGTACACCATCGAGATATCTATTGGGAATTCGAAACAGTCTTTGATTCCCGGCATCAAATCAGATTCCAATACATTGAGAAACGTTCTTACTCATTATTGATCATTCGATTATTGATCAATGTTATTTTTAATATTACAAAAAAGAAATAATTTTAGGATTGTTTTTATATAAATTTTGTATTTTTATAATGATTCATAGTTTCTGGAGATTTTTTTCTCATTTTCTATTCTGCAGGAAATGATGTAAACTTTAAAAGTTTAACAATTAAAAGGTTTTCTTTTAGATAAATTATAAATTCAGTAAGTTATTTGATTTATTTATGTCTCACAGTTAAATTTAAAATTCCGTTTAAATTAATTTCCAATTTAAGATTTAAATAAAGATAATAAATTGTTTAAAAAAACCTATAAAAATTATAATAAAATTATTTTTTTCCCCCTTCCTAGATTAAATTAGAATAGGCTTAAAGGAAAGGGGGGAAAAAAATAAAAATATGAAAATACCGGTAAAACAAGTGGAAAGCAAGTGGCAATTAAAGAAACGGCATTTAACGAAATATATGCGGGACCGTGTCTGGTAGCCGGTGCCCCCGTAATTTTCGTGGGGGTCATTATCACCGGGCGCACTTGCGCCCGAGGAAGAATTCCGAACGTAGTCTTCAGTACAGTTATAACTCCGCCACGGGTCTGACGTCTCTCTCTCGTCGCCTCTGACAATCGACTTGCAGTCGCGGTTCCGCTTCGTTCTAAGTCGTATCCGGCCATTCCTCGAGTTGATAAAACTATAACTTCACTATAATCCAATTTTCATATATAATTATCGAATGAATTTAATTTATACGACCGATTTGATTCTTATTCGAGATCAAATGTATTCCTAAAAATATTTATACTTGATATAAAGTTAATAATAAGTGATTATACATATATACATATATATATATATTCATCATTGATAGAAGAAACTGTGATTCTGTTCAGGTTGATGTAAACTTAAAAAAAAAAATGACCAATTACCAGAGGACATGAGGATGCACAGAGTGTGTTTTGGTACTCAGTTATGAGGTAGAGTGAGAAACAGAGGGTCCAAGTGAGAGAAAAAGAAAGTGTGACGAAGAAAGAACCAAAGATGTTGTGTTTGAAGAAGCGGAGGACGTACAGTTTCACGCATGGTGTTTGCACGGAGCTGCCTAGGCGATCGAAAGAGGACAATCATCGGTACGAAGGGTCCTTGAACATGGCTATTACGACATTACCTCGTAAGAACAGGTGAGTCACCTTTTCCTGTTGATTTGACTGTATAGTTCAATCTAATCCGTCATAAAGAGAAATGGTCAACAGTTGTAAATTAAGTTTTTTATCTTTTGTCATCTCATCATATGAATTTATGAATATAAATATGAATTACGAACGCTTTGATGTCAAGTATTTGGAATGCTTTACATATTTTGAGGAGGATACTTTAGATATATTAAACAGTTCTATTTACGTTAGGATATTAAGAATCTTTTGTACATACCAAATTTTATTAGCTTTTACTTTATTCATATTCCTAAATATTTAAATACATTGATAATATAATTTTGTACTTTAAATCCTTAAATAATTAGTTTTAGTATTTCAAATATTTATTTCTTGAATCCATATTTTCATCTGATTATTTGGAACATTTCAAGAATTTAAATCCTCAATATTTTTAGATATATCAGAATTATTATTATCTGATGTTAAGATTTTTCAATTACTTCAAATTCTTCTCAGTACATCACAATATTGGAATAGAAACAACATTGAAATATTTCAGACACTTAGCTAGGTACTAGTAGAATCTTACAGGTACTCAACTCGTATGTTTTCGACAAGATCTCTGACCAGTCAAGCTTGAGAAAAGTAAGTCGCAACGCGAAGGTCAACCGGAGGTAAAAGTAGGTATCGTTCGATACTGTTGGACAAGTGGAATAACTTCCTACGCATGCACTGATGGAATGATCTCCGATTGCCCTCAGGATGTTGCGCCCTATGTGTCCGTGGAACGCAGTCACGTGTGACATGCAATTTTATACATGTGGGAGGTAGCATTTCCTTTTAATCGGAAACGATTTCCTTAAGAGATTATTAGAACCTTGTTGCATCAACTTTATTTTCATTCTTCTTATAGATTACTCTTGCAAATCGATAGATTATTTATCATATTTTTATTTCAATTTTAGATTTTAGATTGTAATTGATCTTATATCAATCTGAAAACAAGTTATAATATTGTTGTAAAATATTTTTTTTCTCATTTGAAGAAGATTTTATTATTGAAATATTAAAAATGTAGATCTTATAAATTAGAAGATCCTTGTATTTGCAATTTTATTAGGATAAGAATATTTTTTTACTTGTCTGGGAAAAATTAAAGTTCATATATCATGTAAGATTATTCATCTTATAAATTGGAATCTTTTGGACATGAAGTAAAATATAACATGAGAGTATTGCACTTATTCTGTTGTCAAAGCATCTTTTTTTATTCATTTGAGAAAAATTAATATTTATAAATGGAATATTAAATTCAATATAATATTTTTTGCATTTTATTTGATTTTTTTCACAATTTATCGATTTTTTTACCAAACTTAATTAACTTTATCGAATCGACATCTACGTAAAGTTTATTTAAAATTCTATATTTAATACAAATTTCAAATTTCAAATTGTTTGATCAAAACAAAATAAGAGATAAGGAAAAGCAAATATGAACTAGAAGAAAATCTTTCATTGATGAATTTTAAATAGGTGACTATTTCCAATTCTAATAATGCAAAACAAGACCAATTTATATAATAATATAATTTCTATTATTATTATGATATTGTTAGAAGGTGCTTTTTTTATTTACACACATTGTTTAATATGAGTGTGTAAAATGACCGCAAAAGATGGATTTGAATACGGTGATTAGTGCTTGCACCGTTAGAGATGGAAGGAAAAGACAAGAGCAACGGTGCGAATCATAATTGCGATATTAATTTTGCGTAAATTATTAACCAGTTTTTTTATCTTCAACGCCAACCACGTTCTCAAGCTAAAACAAAGTGTTCCGGTTCGAAACTCGGGTGTTCATAATGATGCATCACTATTAAATGATTATCGTTCGTTTCACTGATTCTTCTTCGTTTGTTGAAGTTATGAAAAAAATAGAAGAATATTTTAAAATATGTAGAATATCTACATTTTTTATTTTTATAAAAAAAAAGTAAAATATTTGCATTTTTCATAGAGATTCATAAAAAATATTGTTTATATATAATGATTCTAATTGAAATTCTATTACTAACAGGAAGAAAGTGCAGAAACTTATCGTATAACAGTATCTATTAATCTTCAAATGTTGTGGAATTTTATTAAGGTATTGGCTACCTTGTAGGTGAAAGCGAATATTGATTAAACAAGTAATAATAATAAAATTTATATTATCTGAAACAGTATGAAAATGATGAGTTTACTTTTAACTTGATATCACGCAAAAGAAATTTCTGAAAACTATCATCTTTCTCATTTTTGTATTAATCAATTGTTAATTACTGAAAAAATTAATTTCATATAAATATTCTTAGTATTCTTTTACCATCCAAATTGGACAAAGCCAAAATGAGACTTACCTAACATGATAAATCAATTTTGTAATTCTATTTTTTTTTCTCTTCTTCTTCTTCAGTAATTGATCTTACCTTTTACCATTTATCCAGTTTATCGTGTTCGTCCTCTTTCAATAGCCGTGCAAGAAGGTTACGTGAGTCAGAGTATGGGCGTCGTGATTGTGCCTTATCTGGTATCGTTTCCTTCATCTTAGTTTTTTTCTTAGCTGGAAGTACCTTTGGAATCGTGTCAGCATGCTTAATTACTCGGCATATAAAGCGGTTAGTTCTTCTTTGTCATGTTCATCTTTTTCTATAAAAAGCCATATATACATATATATAGAGGATATATTATATAACATATATTATGTATTCAGAGAAATAAATTAATATATATATCATAGCAAATAATTTTTAATTTCTTATTTTTTAAAATCCAATTTCTTTAATATAAATTAATTAAATAGATAGAATATTCAAAATAAGAATATTGAAAGAATTTTGAAAGGATTGTTATTATATTGCAAAATACTGTGTCGAAATAATGTACGGTTGAATTAGGAAATTGGAAAGTTGGATAATTAGAAAATCGGATTAGAAAATTGCATGTTAATATTTGGAATATATTGCACTACAATAAACTAAAAAATAATAAAGTAAAAATTTAAATATATTTTTTAATATATTTACAAAGAATCAACTTACCATTTATTGAAGAAAAATCATTTTATCAAATTAATTTTCTAGTTAATTATATTTCATACCGTATTAATCTTCGTATTAATCTAACTACATTTATCGACGATAAGAAACTCTTTGTAATTCTAATTTTCAAGAACTTCTTGAAAATTACTTGCTCAATGCATAATTTTCTATTTCTAGTCGAACCTTCAGTTGTTGCGTAGTATTGAAATAATAATTTTATAATAAAACAACCTTTCAAATATCTAAGAGATTATAAAAATCTTTTAATAGGAAACAATTATAAAAATAATAAATTCTACAAATTATTAGAGATATGTCAGAGATTTTCTAGCTCTTAGATAAATTAGCTTGAGTAAAATGATAAAAAATGAAATGGTAAATTTTTAAAGTTTAATATTAGAGAGATATTTGATATCAAAATTATTATATCAAACCTAATAATGTACTCTTAAGATCTGATACCAAAATTATTTCCTGTGAATCATAAATTGTGCACGTCGAAGATCTTTTATGCAGTTAGATTTAAGTCCTCTTTCACTCGTAATTCTTCTAGCAGGCAGATCCATTGTTGCTCAGATAGGATGGTTCCAAAAGCTAGATTCTCACAATACTCCCGTTTCTCCCTAATAAGAAGAGCCTCTTCTCTCTTTCTCTCTCTCTTTCTCTTCGAATGCAACAGAAGATTAATGCGCGATTGTCCGGCTGGTAAACTAATTCCGGCTCCTGGAGTATGTTGGACATAGATTAACGTTTCTTTCCATGAGTGAACCGCTATCTTCAATCGATCTTACGCTCTATGGTATCGTTTCCAATGTTTTTATACGTGTATATTACACAAGGTATCTTAGATAAAAATAATAATAATAATATTTATTAGAAATTGTACTCACCATCTTCAAAGATATTTCTCTTCTTATTTCTTCTTCTTGTTTAAATTACTTTGATTCATTTTTTGATTTTGATAGTAGCTCAACTCTCTTGAGATAAGATCTTTTTTCTTTCTTTTAGCAATATTATAATAGAAATATAAAAATAAATCTAATCATTCCGTGTTTCAATAGATTTTTTTGTCAATAATACTTGTACAATAAAAATTCCTTTTTGCTTAATAGGGTATTTCATATCAAAATGATACAAACTTCTTGTGAATGAATTATAATAAACATCTAATACTATTATGTACCAGTGACCTCATTAAGTATGTATTATTATCAAATCTTGGGATCACATTAATAATTCAATAAAAGTGGGCATGGTGTACAAGCTTCTCGTGAATGAAGTCAAACAACAGTGGTTTAAGCAAGCACGTATCCTTGGTGGTGTCCCTCATTATCGGAGAACGACATTCCACGTAACAACGACCGACGACATAATTTCCATTCCGAATCGAGGCTCGTTCAAAGCGAGCGACCATCGACTGGCATAGAAAGTGCTTAGGTAACCTTAACACCATGCTTATCGGACGGCATGCCAACAACAAGAAAATCAGTCCAACCGATGAATTTTTACTTAACCAGATCCCATGAAAATCGAAACTCGATCAGTTTCTCTCAGTCCATTTCAACAGTTGTCCTTATACTCTCTTTCTTCTCTTCTCTTGGAATGTTCTCTTAATTATTCATCAAATTCGTCTTAAGAAGATTATTGTACTTGGACGTTCTACTTGCTCTTTCAACGTGGTTTTCTTGAGATGCTTGGCCGGTTAAATTTAAATAGCAATATTTTTGCGTTATTATTGTGAACTTTCTCGCTGAGATTTGATTGGCATTGTTTAAACGATGATCTTTCAATGGTCAAGTGATTTTTTGTGTACTTCTGTGTCAAGAGAAATTTTAAATTAATATTTTTATATTTCTAAAGAATCAGTTGTTTCTAATTATCAAAATAATAATCAGTTTGATATTTTGTTTTATTTATAAAAAGTTTTGCACCAAATTTATATTTAAAGAATTAACATCAAAAATATAATAAAATATATAAACTTGTATAAAATCAACTGATAAAAAATTAAAAAATAGAATTCAATTTTATTATAATAAAATATTATAATAAAAATTAATTACCAATTAAATCATTCAATGAGTACTCGACTTTTAAAGATTCTTATTTATTTTCAATTAAAAGAAAGATCATCTTGATGTCAATGAACTGAATAAAAAAAAATATCTTTATCCAGTTGCCAAGGATTATTTTTTGATATCATTTTTGATATTATTTTTTATATCATTTGATATCATTTACTTAATCATTTGTCTGATCAAACTATTTTCTCTTCTCGCCATCGTATCGTTTCTCTTGGCAACCAGTTCAGGTCAAGTTCCATTACATTAAACCCTATCATTCTAGACCGTGCATCGTGTTAACTCATCACCTGTTGCCTGGTAAATTGGCTCGTGGAACCATGGCGATCCGATCAAGACCGGTTGCCAAGAGAGAACGCAAAAGGGAAAAAGCGTTCAATTTAGAATGATAGCCGTGTCGTGGCGATCTGAATTCACTCCGTTGATTCCATCGTTAAACATTGAAGACACGCATCTTTTTGGCACGGGGATGCATCGATGAGGATGCCCCGCCTAGTTGCAAGGAAACGATCGCTTACAAGCGTAGACGCGTTTCCAATCGTTCAGTTATTCCATCCACGGCGTTTCCGTTCTGACGGGAAGTGATATGAATTCATCGAGGTTCCATCGATCGAGCGTTTGGCGGGAGCATTTCAATGGAACGGCTGCAGGTGTTCGACATTAGTTAGTCTGGAATGGTCGATGAAGAATACATTTGAGAGAAGTTTCTTCTCTTCAACTACCAAAGCTTTATAGCTTTGGAACATTCCTTTACTTTCTTGGATTTTTTTCCTTCTTAGGGAAACATTTTTTATATGACTTTCATGATTTTGTTTTTTTATTGTCTTTCCTGGAAACTTTCCTTTTAGTTTAATAGTTTTTATCAAACCATGATGATTTTGAACTGAAAATTGAGCAAAGTTTAAAAGATTATTATTGATAAAGCAATATATTTTTGTTAAAAAATTAAATTAGTGAAGCTAAATAAAAGTAATTTAAAAAATATAGATTTCAAGATGCTTTCATATAATGATTGATTAATGAAAGAATTATAAGTAATGAATTCTTGGACAAAGTTATAAAAATTCTCTATAATGCAGAAAATTATTAAAAATATCTCAACATGGTAAAATAATAAAATTACATGACCAAAATCTACATCTACATCTATTAAATTCTATATTCTTTAAATTTATATTTTATGTAATAATCAGCAGAACAATTAATATCCTAATTTTCAAAATGATGTTATTCTCTGTACATCCATTCATCCATTTCTGCATACGAAACAGTGGGATCTGATTACATAAGAGTTAGGGATCCTGCTAATTATCCGTAATTACAATTAATTACGGCTGATGGCAGCCTCTGGCCCAGCTCTGAGAACGACACTGTTCTCAGACAATTTGTCGGCTGTGCAGAGATTGCATTTCAAGTGCTTTCAAGAATGTCCTCATTACACACCGTTATCTCGTGTTCCTGCGGATCTCACACACGACTCGACGCTTCTGAAAATAACAATGAATTCGTAGAGAAAGTACCTGTGAACAATTTACATGCATGCGTTCGCCTCACCTTCTCGTCACTTTACTTATACACTGTCCTTTCACTGCCATGATTTTTCTACTACCACGTATATAATACCGTATATTTCCTTCTTGATTAAAAACTAACTGTCTACCATGTTGTTTCGCACTTTGGAATAATGATTCTCTTGTATTGTATCATATTGTTAGATTAGATTACGTTCATGTACACATATGATTCTGTGGGATTTAATCATCATGGTCCAATCATTGAATTATGTTTAATATATGATAATATATATTATTTTTATCTATACCTTTTTAGGAAGTCTATTTTTAACAATTATATGTATTAACAATTATAAAATATTGTAAAATAAAATCATCATATTGTAGAGATATTTTCATATTTATATTTGATTTGCTGTCAAATAAGAGTCAATAAATCTCTCTTGCCAGTACAATTACACGGTAGAATAACACATTAATCCTGAAATTATAATACCTGAATATGTGATATCTGTTTACATGGAAGTCATAGTTTGAAAATAAATTGAGTGAATAAATTCACATTGACAAGAAGATGGTCTTGGATGATACTAACAAGTTTTGAAGTCACATGAAATCAAAAGTTAAGGAAAATGCGCAGTACATGTTCAAATGTATCTTTATCTTTAGAAATCTCAATGTTTCGGAAACAGACGGAGCCATGCTTTCTAACTTTTGCCTTGTAAATCGCGCTCCATCGAAAGACGTATGTGAACCGATAATATCTTCCATCCTCGTTAACATATACGGTGAAAACAGGTTAGAGTCTTTTGGTTTATTTTTTTTGTTTATATTGATATTGCATTAATAATATGATAAATATAAATTAATGATTGATTCAATCTGATCATTTCGATCTGATTATTCATTGAAAATATAGAATTCGAAGTTTCAATAGATTGGATTTATTTAGATAGATAATTTAGAATATATGGAATAGGATTAATTCATTCAATTAGGCTGAAAAAAATTAAGTTTTTAATAAGAAAATAAGTTAATAAAATTAAAATATAATTTTTACAAACAAATATAATAGAAATAATATTTTTTTTAAAAGCTTAAATATTTTCCTCTATAATTATATCTAAATTTATTATATAAAATATTAATATTTTGAAATTTATTTTAGAATTAAAGAGCTTATATATTGATTATTATAATATATACATATATATATATATATGTATAAATAAAATAAATAGTAAAGTAAAGTAAATTAAATTTTATTTATTATACAAATGGCATAAACTATGCATACCTCTATGTCGCTGCAATCATGTTCACAATTACGCAGATTATGTTGCATATAACGCAGGGGCTCTCTTTTATATAATTTACAGTTTATTCAGTTTTCATTATTTATATGAAAAGTTATTTTATTTATAAATTATTCCGTGTGTACAATATATATGGATATGTATATGCATATCTATATGTAAGAATCATATTAATTAAGAAACATAATTAATATAATTTGATGCTTTAATTCGATGTATCCGAATAAATTCTCATATTATTAATTCGAATTTTCCAAAGTTCTTCTTTTTTTATAATAAACTTTTTTAATAAATCTTTTCTTTTCTCACAAACTTATATATAATTTCTAAGTTTTATTTCAATTTTTATATTTCAACCGATACATACCTTAAGTTATTTCTTGCGAATAACCTATATTGGAAAACATTCTCAAAGCAAAAATTTAATTTCGGTTATATTCTATTTTTATAGTTTCTATTGAATTATCAAACTTATGGGTTTTTTTAATTTTTTAATTTTAGTTCAATATGAAGTTTAATATTTATTTTAAATTTGTAGTTTTAAAACATTTATTTGTAATAAATTACTATGATACAATTCATAACTAGAATACCTTAATCATAATACCTTCTAAATTATAATTTTTTATTATCTTATCAATATTTTATCAATAAATTTTATCATATACATATTTTATCGCGATATATATGCTTTATTTCTAATTAAATTATAATAATTAATTTTTAATTAAATTTTTAAAAATAATTAATAGAATATAACTAATAGAATATGTGGCTCCACCATTCGTGCAACTATGTACATATGTGCAAAAGCGCGTGCCAAGCATGCGCAATTACACAAGTGATTCGTTGGTTCGATTGTTTGCCTCGTGTTCAGAATTTAGTTTCTTATTCATCCTTTTCTTATTTTCTTGATTCAATACAGCTTTTTCGCTTCCCAGCCACAAAGAAAAGAGTCAATGGCAGGATGTGACGGAGGTATACTTTTCAGAACTGGCAGTTTAACAGCTGCCACTGGTATTTTACTATGCTATCGTTGCCAACGGTCGTTGTGCATTATGCGTAACCCTCGTACGTACCTTCAGTATATTTTCAAATACGATCCTGTATAGTGTCTTTGATGAATCTGTGAAAAGAATTTGCCAAAATGGGATTAAAACTTTATCGTTTCTTCAGAATATTTCGGTAAGTTTTAATTTTTATCCAATTTGATAATCTTAATTTTGTTTATTTTTAAATAATCGAACAATATTTGGTTATGCGTGTTTTTTTGCGTTCAATAACTTATTTTTGAGATCTGAAATTGAAAGATTTTCAAATAAAATGTTAATGTAATTTCTGTAAATTAATGATCTAAAATAGATATAATATGAAGTAATTCTTGTGTAAATTTAATAATGCAATTTTCAATGTATGAATTATATTTTAATTAATCGTGATCTTAGTTTTTTCACGAAAAATATAATGAATTATTAATGAACGACGACTAATTGAATTCAACTGTGAGAAATTGCATTGACAAAAAACTTTCTCTCAATTACATATAATGGTAGGGAAAAAATTTGTATAAACATTTCGTGAATAGAAATAATATATGACAATAATAGACAAAATTGATTCATAAATTCGTTGATATATCTTTTAATAATGTTAATAAATTAATTCATTATTGCAAAACAAATCAAAACTAAATATGTGTACTAATGTTAATTCTTTAAAATAATATAAATATTTTAATATTATTTATTTATTTATTATTTATTAAATTATTTAATCATTTAATTATTTACTAAAAAATTGAATTATGTTGAATAATTATTAAACATAAAATAGAAATTGTTATATTAATATATAATCAAATTTTTAAAATATATATTTTTTCCTTTAAGATAAGAAATAATTGATCGTCGATATTTAATTATTTTATTTCTTAAAAATTTATGATAATAGCAAAAAATTTTATGTTGATAAATAGTGAAAATCGTCCGTTTATTCTTAATTTCAAAAGTAAACGATGAGAGCCGAAGTTGACAACCGAAGATAACCGAATGATTGTCGGAAAGGTACGACGAACGCGCGCGAAAACTACCGAAGTTATCCGCGCGAAAGCCGTTAGGTACGATCAGTCGTAGTTTGTCGATCAAAGAGAGAGGAGTATTAATTTTTTCTTTCCAACACGTGTGCTTAGTTCTATCATTTACATAAATTTTTGCACTTTAAAAAAAACATTTGATTCGATTAGACTTTTACATAATATAAGATTATAGTCATAAATTGGGAATGTGATTGTTCGACGTGAACCAACATAAAAATTTAAAATATTTTCTGACGAGTATTATAGGTGTTAGTGAATAAAAAAAATTGTAAATTTATGACATTGGTGACTGGAAATATACATTTGAGAGGCTAGTGCAGAAGTTTAATAATTATCGGAATGACAAAGGAAAATTAATCATTCGGTGAGTTTGTTTCTCTTTAAATTTTTCTAAGTTTTTAAAAATTTAAATAATACAAAAAAAAAAATGCTGTCTTTTTTTCTTTTATGAAGTTTTAAGATTAGATAATTGGATATTTCCATTTTTACATAAATAATTGTAATTTTATCATTTATGCATACATAAATTATAATATTTGCAATAATTAAAATTTTTGCTTGCGTAATTTTACACAAATTTCGATTTATCATTTATTTATCAAAATTGATAAAGTCGAATTCTGAAAATTTTTATTTTGTACTCTAGAAATAATTTAGATTTTAATAGAAAATAGGTTATTGAGCGAATCGGTATCCATGATGATCATGGTGAAATGCATAGTGAATTACGTGTTATCATAACGGTAACTTTTGTGATGTTTTATTTGGATAAACCACGATATAATATATTATTTCATAATATTATATTGTCGTCATCAAATAAAATATTTATTTCCTTTAATTGTAAATCAATTTTTATCAATAACTTTTTAATCAATAATCTATAATTTTTCAAATGTCTTTCCTTCTTATCAATTTTAATTGTTCTGCAATAAATGTATATAATAAATTTTTTCAGAGATAAATTGTCTCATGATGTTGTAAGATAGTTATCGTTCTGATAAAATTTTTACGTGTTTTTACCTGATATGCTAAGATCTTGTGATTTTAACGTGATTGAATATAATAACACACAAAAATATAAACATGTTCACGTTGCAAAATTGTCAGATTTGAAATTTATTCTTTATATAATTTGATATAAAATTTTATATTATAGTATTTCAAAATTGATCATATTTTTATCTATGAAATTTATAATTATTTATATTTTTTCCCATATTTCTCGAGGCAATATATTTTATTATTAATATATAACAACATATTTTATATATTCTGTTTTCCTTTTGATAAATTAAAAAACCCTGTTTCTAATTGATGAATCACTCGTTAATTAATTTTTATAAATAGCAAAAAAGAAATAGTATATCATTCAAATCGTCAAATTATATATTAGCGAATCTTATTGAAAGAACTAATAGTCAAATAAAGAGTGATGATCATCATCTGTTTATACAACTTAGCTCGTATTTGAGATTTCCTTTTTAGTATTTCTAGTTTCCAGAATGTTATGTCGTAGATTCCGTATTTGTATAAGAATCGATCATAAGTGGTTTTTTAGTAATCGTGTGTTACGTAAAAAAATAGGGAAAAAAGAAATGCTTCGTAAGAAATATGTATACGTAAAACAAATATAAATATATATAAAGTGTATAAAATTCATAATTAATTGCCACATGGAACAAAAGATTTCAGAGAAAGTTTAAATAATAATGAGACATATTCCAAACGAGATGTATCAAGGTTAAATGTTTCGAATATTCGACAAGATATTTATACTAGAACGTAATTTCGATCGCATGTTGTAAACACACCGTGCGTGACCTTTCCAGCGTGAATTCTGTTTGCTGTGGACCTTCGTCCCCTCTTTTTCTTTTTTTCTCATCTCTCCTTTTCCTGGAATTCGATCGAATCGAGGTAGCTATCACGTTCTGCGACACACCCGTGTTACGTGTAAAAATAGTTTTTTATGATCACTACTAGCTAGCATTCCGTTAGCTGGCAAAGTTTATGACCGACCATCTGCCCACCGAGCGGAATAATAATTATAAAATAGTCACCGATTGGTTCTAGGCGTGTTTATCCGTCGGCCATATTGAATTTCACGTTCTCAACAAATTTTAATAGACTTTTTTATTCGATTGTTTGATTCAGCATTAGTCAGAATGTTATTAAATAATTATTAAACAATTTTTTAATAAATGTTTAATTCTTAGATGATAAAAAAATGTATTAAGTGATTACGTATATAATAATTACATATATATACGCCTTAATTATAGCGAATGTTTAAATAATTATTATTCGATAATTAAAAAGATAAATTTATAATGATAAAATCAAATCATAGAAGAATATGTTATGCAAGTAAAATAATATTACTAATTATTATGCTATCAATAAATATAATTTTAAACATTATCTTATCGAGTTTAGATGATTATTTAGATTATTCGTTATCGGATCAATTATTTTGAATATGTTCATTCACTTTTTCTTCCGTTTTTTGTCTCATTCCTGTTGGATTTGCAGTATATAAAGTATGTTGCAGATGCACGGACACTTTCGCTGTCGACCGACCAGGTTTTTGCTTGTCAGGTGTATGTATGTGAACAAACATCCTGGCCTTGATTTGAAAATCTGGGCCACATTGCACCTCATATCAGTTTCGTAATCAGACTATATACAATGACTTGTTGCATATGCTTATCTTTCGGCTTTTTCTATTCCATTGAAAGCCAATTTACTCTATCTTGTGTACGATCACTATTAAACCAGTTGTATACTATGCATATATATAATATACTTGCATATATATCGAACTTAGAAGGAAAATTGGTATCAGTTCAAATTTTTAAATCATTTTAAAAAAGATTACAAATTTCTTACTTTTTTTTTTTATCATTATTACTAAAATTTTTTTTTTGAATTTATTTTTTTTATTTATTATTATTTTTTAATTATATTATTATATATTATATTATATTATTTTTTAATTATTACTTTTGGGATTCTCTTTTTGGACAGTTTTATTTATTATTGAAATATTGTTTTAAAGTTCTCAAATTAATTATATTTTCTTCTAAAATATTTCTATATATGTCAATTTCATAAAGATAAAATATAGATAATAAAAATTCCTAAATAGGACATTATGATTTTGGAAATTATTTAAAAAGAAAATAATTGTTTTTTTACATAAGGAATTTTATTATTTTTTTGCTCTGGTAATTTCTTCAAAATGATTATCTCTGAAAAAAATTTCCACAGTGAAGGCAAATTGCAATCAGGAAACTTGCACTGTCACTTCCTATCATTATAAATCGTTGTCTATCCTGTTTGGATGACCAAGACTGATCATCAATAAATAATTAACGATAATGATAGTATTTTGTATTAAATTTCAAATATCTATCTTAAATACTGTGCTTTCATAAGTAAGTCAGTTGAATTGAACAAAATTATTTAGCTCTTTTATTGAAATTTTTTCTTCAAAAAATTTATCTATTAATAAGAAATCAAGGTTTTTCATTGTTAAAAAAAAATAGATATTCAAGGTTTCCAGGATGTGCAACGATTAATTTCTCGTGAAACTTTCCTTTTCTTATCCTATTTCCTGTTTTTGGGATTTCTCAATTTCCTATAGTAGATGTTCATTATTCGTAAATAATTGATAAACCAGTTTTTGAATAAGTTGAATGGACATATTAATAATCTTATACCGGAATACCTTTTATTAAAAAAAAAAAAGTTTTTTTTTTAGTAATTTTTTAACTTTCTCTTATATATTATTATGAAGTGAAACCAATAATTTCAAAAATCAATGATTCTAGTAAATACTTATTTAAACATAGTCCATGAGTTAATTATGTGTTATTTAAATTGTCATTTTTAGACTATTTCTATTTTTTTTAAGCAGTTTTAATTTTTTTTGTGAAGAAAATATTAACATAAGAAGATTAATTAAAAGTAAAAACAAATATAAAAATTAATATGCAAAAGTATCGCTTATTTATTAAGTTATAAAACACCTTAATTTTGTAATAAATAAAGCAAGATGAAGATAGAGACATCTTTGTCAAACATATTTCATAATAAGATATTGTCTTTTCACTGATAGTATTTTGATATGACACGTGGAGTATATAACTGTACAGGGATTTCACGTTTCTTCAAGTCATTACTTTGCATTATAAATTATAATCATTGAATCTCGTTAAAGATGTTTGTTTGATATTTTTAAAAGATTTTATATACTTCTTCCGACAATGAATCTATTTATTTATTTTTTACAAAAAGATTCAAACCAATAGAATTCTTAGAATATGCGAGAAGAAATGATACACATAACCTTAAATGTGCTAGTAACTCGTGAATCGGAGATGCAGGAAATCGAAGTCGATCGCAAACTCTTTAATTAAGTAACTCGTTAATTTGTTTTTTCCTAATTTTTCAACCGATCCTAGTTATTTACTAATTCCGTTTAAAAAATAATCATTATACGTAAGTTGGAAAATTCGTTCTTTTTTTCATCTTTAAATTTTTAGAAGCATGTTAAAAATTTTGAAAATAAAATTTTGTTAGATTAAGTTAGATTAAACTTAAGTTAGTTAAATAAAATATTCGAAAGAGAATATTACTAAAAACAAAAGTCATTTTCATTTTTGTTTATCGCTGAACGAAACGAAAAGGTGGAAAGAGAAAATCCTTGAACGTGAACGGGAATAAACTATGAATCTTGCGGTACATCGGGATACGGTTTATGTACCGTTCCTTGCATGATGATGTAACACATAGATAATCTATATTATTTGCAATTAGTTTATATTTTTTTTTTATATCGTACCGTTAAATATAAGAAAGATAGGAGAGACAGGAAAGTTAATTTTCCATACTTAATGTTCGAAATTAAATATATCTTATTTTTTCGTTGATGTTTGATATTATAAAAATTTTCAACCGACTCATTTACAAAATGGAACATCTTTAGAACGATCAAATGTTTATTTATATCATTTTTATTTACGGCAATAATCGTGTGTAAAAATTCTTTCGAAAAAAAAAAAAATAAAATTTTACAAGTCGTATTTAGGTAGTCATGATTTGTTTGTTCTCGATTCGTTTACGTAAGTGCGGAAAAGAAAGGAAAAAACACACGTAGTCTACATGACTTCACGTTCGTGGAAGCACGTATATTCTCGCATGTATTTAACATTTACAAGAAATGTTGAAGGCGAATGAACAAAAGAAAGAGATAGCGTAGCTTTCTCAGCTTAATTTTTTTTCCCCGATTTGTCAAGGTCACGGGAATTTGTCGCGCACAGTTGCATTTTGTATGCAACGCGAAGCAGACACGTAAGATAGACCGTTATTCGCTTTGTATTGTAGATCTCACCATACTATACGTAGTGTACGATAAAATGGATAAGTCAGTACAGATTGTTTCAAAGATATTCGCAGTTGACAATATTTGAAGAAGTGAGATGCATATAATTATGCATTATTTCAGTGTTATTGTTAATATTTATAGGTTATGAATAAAATTTTCTACATTTGTTAAAATTTCAAGAATTAAATTCACTTTTTGAGGTTAGGTAGGAGGAAACAAAAAATTTAGGATTGTTAAAACGGATTATTTAGCTAAAAAACATATCCTAACGTGGAAAGTATTGAACTAGTCTACGATATATCCTTTCTGGACAATTCCGTGACTTGTAAAGACGATCTAACCATGAAAAAAGTGAACTCTTGCGGATTGTGTTTTACAGTTACTCAATCGATGGCTATTTTCAGTCCGGTTCCCTTCTGAACGTTTATTAAAGTTTTTTGTAATTTTTTTTAATATTATTAAATTGTATTATTTGTCTAAATTCTTTAATATCTTTTTTCTTCAAGTATTAAATCTGTACAATCTTATTTATATATATATGTTAATTCTATGTTATATATATATATATATATATATTAATTTCTAATTAGTATAGAAGAATTAACAATATTTTTTTCACAGAATGGAATGTTTTTAATTTTAAAGAGAGTTCCACTGTCTGATGAGATAAACTATCATCCTTATCGTATATAAATAAAAATCTAATAAAATACCGCTTTTGTGTCGACCGTCTTGAGATAAGCGATAACATCACATTATATTTATATTTGTGATTCTATTGTTTGATAGAACAATTATCTAATAGACTTCAATTAATTTGATAACATTTTATCTAGATAAACATTAGATTTAGTATATAAAATTTCCTTCGTTTCAAAATAAAAAGAATTTTTTATATCATATTTATATTTATATGTTTTTAACATATATACAATGTTTTTATATGATTCTATGGATATCTTATATATAGAAATGAATCGTAGATACACATTCAGGATTAAAATGATGATAAATTTATTTTCTCGTGAAAGATTGATAAATCATTGAATAAATCATTCTGTAGATTATGTTACTGATTATATATAGTATTAAATATGAGAAAAATTAATGAAAATCGATCACGTTAAAATATATTTAAAATAAATAATTTAAATAATTACTTAGATGACTTGTCTATAACTTTAAAATTATTAAAAATAATATTAAAATGTTTTAAATTTTGTATTCTTTAAGTAAAATCTAGAATCTAGATTTTAGATTATAGTTTAAATCTAGAATCTGAATTATAATTATATAAAAAATGAAATTATTTCCTTCTTGTATCTAATATTTTCTTATCAATTATATTTTCCAATGTTGATTTTAAAAACTGTTTAATTGCCGCTTGAACATCTCAAAGATAGATATAATCTCGGCAATAAATTTACTTGTAGTTGGTATAGTTTCATCTTATTTTATCTTTATTTACTCATTTTATTGTTTGAAAAATTAAAAATCGGAAAAAATATATGACTGCCATGTTGAATCCATGAGAATTTTGTAATCTTCATTGGAAAAATTGTAACTTAGTTACAATAAGTCATGCATTATTGATATTTTCTCTTCAGAAATTTATTCCATTTTTGAAGATTATAATTAAATAATTATTTTAACATAGTGTATAGATCTTATCAATTTTAATATTATTTCATTAACATTGGTTGATTAGTTTCTTTAATAATGTTTAGAGAAATTTAAATACTTGAGAAATTACGATTTATAATTCTTTTGACTTAGGTCGTATCATTTCCTATAAAAGTCTCTTTTTTAGTCTGGAAATTGTGGGAACTAGTTCTTGGGAAAAAGTATCTTAAAAAGAATGACTGTCCTCTTTAATTAAAATGCTATTCGAAGTGTTTAATTAATTACTAATTCTAAAAAAAAAATATTATAGATTGGTGTATAGGAATAAAAACACAAAATAAATAATAAACGATCGTTAAATAAATAATAAATTTATTGGTTCGAGACATTGTGATGAAAAAATTGATATAAAAAAGGTCTTGTTTTTTTTTTCTAAATTATACAAAAATTATATTTTGGATTAAAATATTTTGTTAAAATTTATTCGAAGAAAGAATCGTAAAAAAAAAAAAGTTATTATGACTAATTGAGAATAATTTTAGGATCCACAAATCTAGTTTTATCTTCCGAGCATAATTTCTTTTCGATATTACGATCTCAGGATCCAACGTCGTTTCTGCTGAAAGAGAAGTGTTCGAATGTAAATCAATGGTGTTCATTAAAATTCAGAAGATCAAGTCGGATGGTCGTCTCGTTAACTCGTTTCTTTGCTTCGTCCTCTTTTTTCTTTATTTTCATAAATAACTTTTTTTTTTCTCTTTTTTTTTGCTTCCCATGGCGACCTTAAATTCTCGTTTTATATTTTCTCAATTCACCGAATGCAGGGAAATCGCATCTGAATTCTACACTTTATAATTGGAACGAGTTTCTCTCCTCTTTCTCTCTCTCTTTTCCAGATAAATCGGAAGTAGCTGCGTCACGAGATTCGAATGTTGCGCTCAATTTAACGTATCCGATTGGTTAATTCGATTGTCGTAAAATTCGAATATAATTCCACGTGAACATAACCTTAATTTTGTAGTTAAAATAAAAATAATTTTATTTTAAGATGAAAAGTATGAAGTGAACGAATAAAATGATTAATTGTTAGATATATAATAATAATCGATATTAAATAATAGAAAAATATTTATTTGAAATTTAAATTAGGGATAGAAGAAATTTTTATTTCGAATCTTTTGAAATTTCCCGCCATATGATTTAACTATTTATTCAAGAATGAATTCTCTTCTCTACTCTAGTTAAAATAATTATCATCGGATTATCCAAGACCGTTTTTAATTACAAAGATTACGAATCCTCTTTTTAAAAGTATTTAATTGTATAGTATTGTGCTATTTTAATTATCAGTTTCTTCCATCCGGCAAACGACACGACATAGAATTATTTCCCAATTGAAACGAGGAAATATCTTGCGTGAAACGACTTATTACATCAATCTGCATGAATTTTTACAACCTGTTGCTTTCAGTTAATCTCTTTTTAAACTCGTGACCATCGGACGCCGACTTATGAAAATTCCACGTCTTAATTTATTCAATCCGTTTTATGAATTTTATTGTAAAACGAGTTTAATTATATCGAGGAACAGCGATATAACTTAACAATTAACGCGAGTAAAACTCTTTATCTTGGTCGTTAAATTAAAAATAATATAAATAAAAATATAAAAAATTTAAGAAAAATAATCTTATCGATATAAAAGTCATTTCAAAAGGAATATAAATTATATTTTATCTGTATATCATTGGAAAGTATAAATAAGAAATTCTTAACTCCCAGGAATATATTTATTCATATTTATACTTATATACCTACCTATTTCAAACTTAATTTTCTTAAGATTGATCAAATAACAAATTAATAGATCGAATCTAATTTTCAAAATAAGGATTAATAATTTCACTTCTAGTGGAATAATGCTATATTCCACAGTAATATCTCTCTGGATAGTATCAGAAAAATTCTAACGATTTTAAACTCCATGTAAATCTTATCTTGGCATATTTAATCCGAAGAATATTCTTAACATATTGTCATTGAAACGTAAAGTGTAAAAGTTCTTACCCGAGCCATACTCAACATACCCGATAAACAGACTAAATTTCACGTCGCCCAGCAACAACGAAACCGTTGGACGAGATGAAACGATGTGTCCAGCGGGGACCAGTTTTTCCACAACGAGAACTGAACGTTCGCCTCCGACGCGCGATCTCGTTGGACCGCTTCTTGCGGATCGGTCCTCGGTCGGCGATCATCTGAAAGTCCCTACTGGAGAATGTTAATCGTTGCTCAACTCGTGGTTACTTTCGATAAACGCAACTAACCGCGATCCGACCAATACCAATATCATCGAAAATTCTCAAAGATAATCATCGAATCATTGGAAACGATAACTTAAAAAGTAATAATGTAAATGGAAAAGAAGAAGTGAGTTACTTTTATGGAATTATGGTAAAGAGAAGTTTTGACTAGATTATTAGAAATTAGATATTAGTTAGTCAAGTTTGGATTTAGGTTTAATCAAGCATTAGTAAAATTTAGTCAGGAGAAAAAAAAAAAAATAGAAATCGTATACGCATAACGAAAACTAAAAATATTGTAAAAAGAATTTCTAATTTCAGAAAGTAGAAAATCTTGTAAATTGGAAAGCAATGGTTATAAATTGTGGGGGTATATATGTATATATATATATATATATTTTAAAATAACAAACTAAGAAAATTAGCCAATAATGATTAAGGATTGACACAGTGAAAAATATTGGAAAGCTATGATATCTTTGAATCGAAATGATGTGCATGAGTGAATATAATTTTTGAGCAGCTGGTACCCCTTTTAAGAAAGTCATCTTTATTAGCCAACATTAAGGCCACCCTGCGGAAAGTCTGGTTCCCCGAGGGAAAGAAAGGCGACATCGTTCTCCATTTTTACTTTCTTACGCGAAATGGAGGGAGAAAGTAACGTGAAATGGACGAAAGATGCTTGGTTTCCCAGAAACCAGTAGCAATTCCACAAGAACGTGGAGTTTTTTTTTTTCGATGATATATTGTTATTGTTAAAAAAAATCCATGAAAATATTTACTTGATGCGTGGTTAATAATTCGCAAGTTCTTAAATTGATTTGCGAGAATAAAAAAATTAGCATCGAACAGATTTGTTTATACTAGTTTATTAACCAATGAAATTCAAGAATTTTTTTCTTACTAACATTTGTATTATCTAGAGGAATAATCTAGAGAAATAGTTCAAAAATGATCATAGTGACATTCGAGTACCTAGTAATTTTTCGTGGTAAGTTTATAAACTTTATTATTTGACTTCGTACAGGTATAATAATATTTTTAATTGAAATGGATGCAATGTTTATCGTTGTGCAAGTGGTGCAAGTCATAATTGCAATAATTAATATCGATTTAAAAGAATATCCTTTACATCACAGGGAAAACATTTTGGTGTTGTGGCTGCAAATCGATTCTGATTAGCGGATACGTTGTCTAGTCGAGCATTAATCATGAACTCGCAGTTATAGCCGGGTGTCTCGAGGTCAGGGTCATGTTTAGCGTACACGGAGAAAGCGGGAAAAAAGAAACTGTGGTCGCCTTATCCAACCGAGGAGAAACGGCTCTCTCGGATGAAGAGAAAAAGCTGATTGGGACATGATCGAAGGGTGAAAAAGTTGAAAGAAAGTTAGCCTCTGTTTCTGCCAGGAAGGAAGAAGCTGTTAATGAAACTTATCTTCAATTTTCACCAGATGGAAATCAGAAAGAGACTGTCTCTAAATAGAATATTAACAGTAATAATAATAATAAATAAATAGTAAGATAGTATGATTGAAGAATATATTTTCAAAAATAATATTTAGTTCTTAAAGCAATTAAAAACGAACATCTTAATCTTAATAGTAATGGTATATTTTTTCTATCTCATTATCAAAAAATAAATTTTAAATAATAATATATTATATTTATGTTAAAATCATCTTGAGTGGCTAAAAGGTTATTCTTCTTTCAGGATAAAAGAAATATTCTGTACACATATCATACACATATGTTAATAATACTATCATTGCCATTCTATTGCTTTTCTAAACTTTATATGACCACGATTGTATAATTTGATAAGATAATTAATAAAACTGCTTAGAATGTTAAATTGTGGTAATGAAATTGTATGGCGAATAAACAGAGATGTATAGAATTATGGGCATAATCCTGGATCAATGAAAATCATGGTGACAAGATGTGAGAGATAGACGAAGAAATTATGCATGATGAATACTATCATTAGAATTATCCTTGGCAAGAAAACCGGGTACCATATTCATACTATCCATATCAGGAACTTCAGACTCACTTGACGACGATCATTGAATCCTGAGCAGCGCACGGCTCATAAAAATGCATCAGATCTCCCCGAGAAAGTTTCACGAAAGTCACCGTGGAAAAAGAGATTTCAGGATGATCGGTTGGCAAAAGTGTGTCATCAGCCGTCGAATGAAAAATAATTACCTTATCAGAATCGAACAGAAGAAGCTGTGAAGGTATGCGTTAGCTCGTTGAACGTATGAGGATTCCCTCAGACATGAACGTCTCGCTTGATTTACTTGTTTCAGATATATAATGTTGATAGGAACAGAAATTTCCCTAAGATTTCTCATCGTCTTGATAATATCGAAGCCATTTCGAAATTTGATGTCTTTGGAGAAAATAATATAATGACAGAGTTCTCTTGTATGATGATTTATCGATTAATAATACCAGTGTATTAAATTGTAAGATTTTTATTGCAGAATTTTTAAGTCAAAGTAAGAAAATAAATTAATTATAGATAATTTAGTATCTATTTGAGAATCGTAAGATATCCAACGTTGGAGATTATTTCGAAGAATATTTTAGTTGGTCGTTATTCTTGAACATCAAACAGTTTCTTTTTTTACGCGAATCTTCATCAGGAATCTTGTCTTTGAGGATTGGTTTTAAAAATTTTATTGGTTTAGCGACTCGTGATGTTCAATATAAAATTCGAGATGTATTTGAATGTTGTCTAAATATTTCTTTATAGTGGAACGAAGCAATTTTAAAAGGATATAAAAATAAAGTTATTTAATATTTTATAGATAATTAAAATTACAGTAATTAAGAAAGTAAAAATAATGTAAATTTGATGTCTCACTTCACGTCATGCTTCTATTCTGAGAAAGCCCTGATTGTGATCGTGTGAAGTGTAAAACACACTTGAGAATAGATATTTTTAGTAACAATGTATTTTAATAAGAGAAGAATTGATGTATAATTTTCATAAACTGTGACAAACTGATCTCACGGTAGATTTAGAGATATTTTAAGCATGTGTCTTGCTGTAAGTTTCGCTCGATAAAAAAAGTAACTAATGCTGGAAAAAGATAACTAGAATCTAGTAAACAATCTTCGTATCTCACTTCGTAGTCACGTTTCACATGTTTCAAAGAAGCATTCGATTAGATTGACCCAGTTCCAAAAGATCCACGGCTTACTTACCTTTGCCCCTTGTTCTAGAATCGATACGGTATTATATGCTCATGAGGTGGAAAGGTCCTTGAATGTGAACAACCTAGGTTGCAGAATGACAACGACCTTGCTACTCTGACATATCCTCATGACATCCTTTTTCGATGTTTGTTCTCCTGCGCGTTAATTTCATTCGCCTTAGATGGAAACGCAGATTTAATCAAAGTATATATATCTATGGAAACAAATGTTTTTTCATTCAAAACAAAAAATATCGACCTTGCAACGATCTTAAATGCAGTAAAAACTCTTTCTTCTCCAACTAATGACCCTTTTTGACATATTAAGACTCGTTTCCAAATATAGTCGTAAACTCTCATCTATTTAACTCTTTGTCAATCGTAATTGGCATCCTTGGAAAGTAGTTTGTAGTTTAACTCTCTGGTAAATTCTAATTGCGCGACACTTGTGCCATGATTCGAGAAACTGGTTGATGATAATCTTCGACGAGTTGGGTTAAGATTAATTCATATTTGAGAGTGCTTAATAAACGTTGGAATGTGATTCCATGAGTTAGGTTAGGATAAAAGTTGTTGATTCAAAATTATAGTTCAGTTTATGATCAGTTAAAAATTTTAGAATTATTGGGATAGAAAAGATTCAAGGATAAGGAAGGATTGCCTTCTGAGGCAAGTGCATAGCTATCTTAGAGTTGCAGGTGAGTAGCCTGGAATCTCCGATGGCAACGACCTTGCCAGCCGGCACGACGTGTCCTCGCGTTATCCTCTCTCGCCGCGGCATCCTGTTTACATCCCGGTTCACCTGACGGTAAATCGACTTCTCTTTTTCTCTTGCTCGTTCTATGGACATTATTAATTCACGAGTGTCGAGTTCGTTTCGCTTGTTGCACGCAACAGCGCTCGCTCCTCACTCTTTCCCTTGTTTATCCCCACTATCAACTCTAACGCGGATCTACTATTCCAGCGGGAAACATTGGACTAAAACTATTTGCCCCGTTAAAAAATGGCTTCCACATGGAATGCTGGAATACTTCTTACCGCTTCCAGCGATGGATAATCGTTAAGCATATAACCATCAGAGGTAGTAACGCTCTGGTTTTACCTGCGATTCCCGATGATTCCATTAATGGTCTTCCCGAAACAAAAATTCTAGGAACAGTAATTTAGATCTCTGTAAACTTTTTTGGGCCATCCTTCAGCTTCTTCTTAAAGTAAACTTCTTAATAAAGTTCAACCGAATAGAGAGAGCGAACTTGTAAAATTAAAACATCTCCATTTCTCAACTTAAATGAAAGGAGAAATTGAAAAGATTATATTCATGGGCAAATTTAAATAAAAAATTAATTTCATTATAGAAGCGAAATATTTGTGAGAGCGAAGTCCAAGGGAAGTGATCGGTTACATAAAGTAAAATAAACCCGGGTTCCGTTCTTCAGAGCCGAGAAGAGAAATTGAATCGTAAAGTCGTTCCGTGACGTGTTCAGCTCGTAGCTAACGCTGCGCGGACACGTAACACGTCGCGCGTAGAATAACGTAAGACGTAACGATGGTCCGCGGGGCTCGTACGGTAATACACCGCTCACGGTATGAAACACGATCCTTTCAGGTGAGCCGTGGTGCCCCGTGCACGTTCTCCTGAGAGTGACCTTATACACTCCACAGAGCAAACTTCTCTTCCGTAAAGAAAGCTCCAAGAAATCCCGTACACGTGGCCGCTTATACCGGGCGTCTTGAAACGATTTAAATATTATAGATGTTGAAATCTGATTTTTCGATTCTTGTGAAATTAAAATTTTGACTTTAAGCTTTTTTTTCCCCCCAAGTTTAAATTTGGTGGTTAATTGTTATAATAACAATGATTATTTTTTTGACTAAGGTAAAAAATTTAATTTTTATTTTTTATCTTTTTGTTTTTCCCTTACGTTCTCGTGGCATTGCGATATGAGGAAATAATATTAACAGCGATGACTAATTGAGATTGGATATCTAATATAATGATTAATTAACTAAATAGAATTTCTTTCAATTATTTGATAAATTTTTATTCGCTTTCTGAGCTATTTTTTATTACGATTCTCGAATGGAATTATCCGTGGAAAAGTTTTGAGATATAACCATTTTAAAAACGGTGACTAATACTCTTGAAAGTCATCTCCGATAATTACTCTTTGAGCCATATCAATTGGCCCACTTGTTCAAACATTTTGATCCTTTTCTAGTTCGTCGTCATCGTCGTCGTCGTTGACAATCAATTATGTTGACCAAGGAGAATCCACGGATCGGTAGAAAGTCTTCCTCGAATTTCCTGGTCGAATGATTTCATGAATGACGGTTCTTGATCGATTCAGAAGAGAAAAAAATAATTGATACGCATTTTTCCTTCCTAGCGGGATCAAAACGTTGAAAGATTTTTTGTATAGAAAGATCAATCACATCTGAAACAAGTCTTATTCTTTCTCTTTCTCTTTAATATTCACAATATATTGATCACAATATTGATTTATTATATTAAAATATTTTTCTTAGTTAGGTTAGTTTCTTAGTTAGAGATCATTTTCTACTTTTTCTAAATGAATGAATTCATTCGTATATCCAATTATTTTTAAATGATATTTCTAAATGAAAATTTTCCAAGATTCCATTTTTTTTATTCTTTGCCTAAAAAACAAGAAATAAATAAAAGCATTTATTTAAAAGATTCTAACGAATGACCAATAGTTATTAACACTAACCAACTAATGATGACAATAATAATAAAAATTCAAGGTTGATTTAGTTTAAAAAAAGATTGATTTAGCAATAAAGAGTGTGTTGATTATTTTGTTGATTATTCCAACGTAATTTCTAAAAATCAAAGAATTTTTTGCGAATAAAGAAAAAGATGACGCAGTATTATTATGATATCGTTTTACTGTTGGTATGACTGGTGTGTGCGTGCGCATACGCATCTGCATACAAACATGGCTGAAATGGCTCTACTGAAACGAGCTTGGAAAGATCGGAGATTGCATTCCTGGCAAGGGCGTTCGCAGGTTATATTCCCCTGAAAGAAACTGAGAAAAGGAAATAAAGGTGGTGCGCTTGAAGGTCTCTTTGATCTCGTTTCTCATATACCTGTTTGACGTTTCTTTTGCGGCGTCTTCAAGCTTTCTCTCGTTTTTTAGCTCCTTGTTGATTTTATCTTGTAGTTGAAAAATATTTGTAATTATTCTTAGATGACTTTATTTTTTATGACATTTTTTTTATAATTATTTTTATCTTATCTCTGTTCTGTTTATTATAAATAAAAGTTTGTTAAAATGATTGTCATTTTTTATTGTATTATTATTATTCTTTTTTTTATTTTTTGTTTAGTTTCGTTTATTATCTTTAAGATATATGAAAATATTGTAATTAACGTATGGAATATATGAACAGTATATAACTTATTTATGAGTATACTATATAATGCATGTATCTCATTTTTTGCTAATATTAATTGCAAATTAGTCTTGTAGCTACGTCGTTTTTAATTTTATCATCTTAAGTGCTTCCTTCACTTGCATTTTCATGTATATCTTCATTCGATATTCAATAAATGAGGCATGTAAAACTCCCGGAAAATTTTCTATCGTAATTAAAATACTTCATTGAAAATAACTTATGCAATCAATTCGAATCGAATATTTCGAAACGAAAATATTTCTAACGTGATTCATAAACTTCAGGGATTTACGAGGATACACTTTCTATAGTTATGTAGAAATTTTTATTCCTATGTGTCACGTACCATTTATTCTCATTGCATCTTAACTTTTACCGGATTCTTTGATTCTTTTTTGTAATTTCTTTGAAAAACTTTAAATTTAAATTATTTTCTTTTCATAACAAATTTTCACAAAATTAATTGCTGTTATATATACATATTTAATTAAATTTTGGTATTCAGAAGTCAAAAACAATTTTTTATAGAATAAATATATTATAAAAATAAAGTTTCAAAGTTAATTGTTCTAAGAGTAATTCTTTAAAAATTATTAGAATTCTGAAAAATAACTAACCTTTCTTCTATATTTAAAAAAATAAAAATTTTACTTTTATTTTTTTATAAATAAATTAAGATTTTAATATTAAGATAATATCTATATATTAGCAAAAGTTTAATGAAGAAAATCAAAATATCTTTAGAGTTTAGAGACTAATTTATTTGTATGCTAATGCAAATACATATTACAAAATACTGCATCGTGGAATAAATTATCTCTTTCCACGACCCTGATCGTGCGCAAATAATGCTATAGATCACTTTGCGTCACTGGAATGACAATTACGGTCGTTTAAGGATGCAATATGCGCAGAACAGGTGATGACACTCGTCGACGACCTTCTCCCAGATATGTTCTAGACATATTTCATCTTTTCCTGGAAATATACTATGAAATCCAATATATCATACAAAGCTCATACCTGAATCATAAATCAAATGGAATTTCTAAAAGCATAAAATTGATAAAATATGATAAAATGAATTGTGTAGAACTTGAATGACTTAAATTGGAAAAGAATTATTATTAAACTGAATCAATTAGAATCATTTTATAATTATTTCTGTAATCAATCTGCAATATAATTAAACAATTATTTAACTAATCAAGAATCATTTTATCAAATCTTTATCAGAAATTTTTCACTTTATTGCAATTAAGAAAAAGTAATACTAATTAATTTAAGTTTAGAATCTAATTCATAGAGATATAACCAATATTGATATAATAAAATTAATATAATTATTTAAGCGAAAAATCTAAAGAAATAAATCTTTATATTTAAAGTATCAATCATCCTAAAGATGATTAATTAGATATTTCCAGTTTTTTTTATCAATTCTAGATAAATACTTGTATGAAATATTGATTTCATAGAATTAAACAAATAAATAATCCCCGTAAAATCTAAATCGGAGATAAAATAAACGGAAACAAAAAAAAAAAAAGAAGGTGGTGACATTGCAAGGTTGCTAGCCAAGTTTTGCAATCGCGATTGTGATGCAATCGGATCCCAGAGTCTCGTCGACATTGAAACTAACACAGCTTGCGTTCAGTGGGAGCCAGCTTTGCCACGAGTTTATTTTGAATTTTCGAATGACGATTATTATTGTACGGAAAAATTGTGGTTTCTTTGTGACAAGTTCTTGTTGTCTTTCCTTGCTTTCTTTTTCTTTTATCTACATCACAAACTGGAATTATTTATGCTTGAAGAATAGTCTTAATGACTTTTACAGTACACACGTTTCTTTGTTCTTATTTAACTTTTTATTTCCTTTATTATGATCATTATATTTGTCAACTTCTTTGTGTCTACGGATTATGTATACACATATTTGACTGTGATGTTTGAATGAAGTTCCTAGTGATTACAATAGAGCCATTATACATGCTGTTTTTAATTCTGATGATTATAAATCAAGAGTAATAATCATAGAATTAAAAATAGAAAAACTACGAAAGTTAAAATTGTTATTTTTATGAAATATTATTTTTCAAATTAAAAAAGGAAACTATTATTTTAGTACAATAATAGTAAAACTTTTAGTAACCGGTTTTTCTTAATATATTTGGTATCTTAATATAACACAAGTGCTCTGTTGCTAATGATAAGTAAAAATCCTTAAGGCTTTTAATTACAGTGTATTCAGTGTGTTCGAAAATGTTCAAGCATCGACAAGCAAGAATTATATTATAGAAGTGTTAATTGGTGGAAGAACTCGTTACATAATTTACCATAGACTGTTAATGGCGAGAAACAATAGTATTCGTAACTTTCTCTTTTGTGTGCCGGATGAGAATCGGCCGGATATTGGTCGTGTATTGCATATAGAGATACTATGTGATACTGTTGAATCAGAAAAACAAATTTTATTATTATAAAAATTTATTTAAATAAAAAATTTCGCGGAATAAATCAACTTAAATTTTCGTATTCTAAATTCTTTGTTTCAAAGAGGAGACGTATATGAGACTCTAATGACTAATTGGTAAACGACTGTATTGTCATCGAACAATACCAGGAGAATCTTTTCACAAAAGTTTTGGCAACATTTTGAGTTAACATTTTCTAATAATAGCTCAGTATTGGAACTTCGAAGAGAATATTTTTCGAGACAGAATTCTAGAAAGTGATTCACTGCACATGTCACCATGGCGAATTCCAAGAAATAATAAACGTATTAACTGAACCGGATAATTGCAGTATCATGTTTCGTTGCTTCGATACTGAATTTATCTTCGTGGCGATATACATGGTGTCCATTATGAGCGGATCATCTTGATTCGTGGAAATTATTTATCAGGTATCGATTTTTTCATACAATAGCATCTTTATCCATCGCTTCTTCGATAAAAATATTGTATTATATTATTAATTCAAAAATTGTATTGTATTATTAATTCAATATTACGTCAATCTCAATTAATCATTTATTTAAAAATATATATTGAAGAATTTTGATAAGGAAGATAAAAATATAAGATATTTACTATAATGCGAAAGAACAAATAAATAAGGTTAGGTTAATGACTTCAAGAATCGCCAAATAGAATCGCTTTTTACCGACTTGCGACGCAGTACGGTAGAGGGCGTAATATGGTTGTTTTAACTAATCTAACCTAACTTAACTTATATTTTTTCTTTTTGCAATTTTTCATAATAATGATCTGGTTTGAAGATTCTTTAATGAACGTAACATGATTGGTTTTCGTTAAATTAATTCTCGAATATTCTTTATAATCCTATTATCCCATATTTATCCCATTCGATAAACGAGCACAAATTCCGCCTTGATAATTTCCCTCCATTTCCCTCTACCATCTCTCCGATTTAACGAAGAAAGTTGTTTACTGATTATTCTCTTTATGCTTCTTTATGTTTCTTATGATCGACTCATATCATTGACTCGCATGAATTTTTTACATAATATTTCTTTGAGCAGAATTGCGTGCAAGGAATGCATTGTTGCGCTTCTTCTTACATGAAAGGCCTTACCCGATTTCCGTTGATGCAACCAGTGCACACGATTCTCGTAAATCAATCTGTTTTTAGTCATTTTATCGTTAACCGGACTTATTCTTGTCTTTTTACGATATTAGGAGGCTTTGAAGTAAAAAACTTGGAACAATGTTAAATGATACAGTCTTATGAAAAGAGATTTCATATCAAGGTTTGAATAAATGTAAGGTTATATATTAAATCTATGTCAATTTGCGTTGGAATATTTAAAATATTCATGCTTGATGCTTGATTTGATGCTTGAATAATCAGTGATTATTAATTTTTTTTTTAATCTACTAAAATAATAATTTGCAAGCTTAGACATTATGTATTATTGTGGAATTTTTTTTGTATTATTTATTAGGATATAATATATTTTTTTTTTACATAATTATAATATTATTAGTAAAATTTTATAAGTTATGAGTTACAAATTATTATATATATTAATTAATAAATTAGTGTGAAAAAAATTATGCAATTATAAGAAAGTTTATTTTCATCTTTTTGTTTTATCATGTTTGAATATATTAGTTATTAATAAATTTATTCTCTCTGTTGCAGGTAAGTCAAAATCTTGTCAGATGGCTGAAGTAATCCATTTTCAGTTTTGGAGTTTAAAAGAAAAGATAGTAAGTTAGAATTTGATAAAACTGAAGACATTATTAAAAGAATAAAAAATTGATTTTTATTGAATCTATTCATTTATGATCATTGAAATAGATCACAAAAAATAATTTTAAATACAATGTATAATCATATGAAAAAAATATTCATAATTTGACAAAGAGTGATAAAGATTTCTCTGCATTAACAATTTGAACGATTTTTTGATTGTAAAGAATTTCTTGTTATACTATCATTATGTAACTTTAAATTGGAGAACGAAAGTTGTGGGAGTGGAAAAGTGCGATATAGATTAACATTACGAGCCAGTCGAGTCCACTTTCTCGCATTAAGAACCAAGCTTATAAACACGCACATGATGGCTATTAATTAAGTCCAAATTTATTTCAAATTAATAATTATAGAGTAAGTGTTGTTCTTCATATTTATAATAATTTTTTAAATTAGTGACATTCAATATTTATTATTCAACTTCTATTAATCTTAAAAATAGATGGAAAGAATCTTCACTTTAGTTTTCAAGGTAAACCTGTTTGCTATAAATATTATGGAACTTGATTCATTCTTCTAATAGTTAATTTATACTTGGATATAATTGATGTCTTTATAAAAAAGAGATGATTAAAATCTATAATTAAAATCTTCAACTATGTTTCAGAAATGCATTTAATGCAAATAATTCAGAATTAAAAAGCTAATATAGCTAAACTATGAAAATTAGTAGATTTATACTAATTCAATACTTGTTATTGTTTGATTAAACTTAAGTGATGTTTGAAATTTTGATGGTGATGATTTTCAAAATACATAAAATAATCAATTTATTGGTGAAGAAACTAATTCATAAAATCATAATGATGATTTTTAGTTTGCTAAATTATTAATGGTAATTTTACCTTCACTTGAATTGACTAATGAATGTTGCAAAAGAAGAGTGGCTGAAGAAACTGTTTCTTTTTTACTTAGCCCAAAGTAAAAGTGAAAATTGCTTACTGACAAGCAAAGACGTTGAAATTGAAAAAAAAGATGAGGAAAAAGATTTTTATTTCCTCAAAGAAGTGTTGCAAATGGAATGTTTGCATAATTCTTGGCACAAGACTAAATCAGGAAAAATTCATATTATGAAAAAGAGAAATCCTTGTCTAGACAACTTGTATAATCATATACACTAATTTCATTAGGAAATATGTTGAACCATTTTTAATTATAATTTTTAAATTAATTCTAATTTTATAATTGAAATAATTGAAATAATTCTCAAAAAAATTAAAATCTTGATGAGTATAATATATATTGATATTTTTAAAATAATAAACTTATCATGGAATTAGTTTTTAAAATCAATTATGATCAATTATCTGATTATTCAAATATTTTCTATTCATTCACTATAATAATTATTAAGAAAATCAGAAAATTGACTTCATTAATATTTTTGTCTTCCATTTAAGTGTAATCAGGTAACATTTAAAATTTCAACATTTATTTGTTCAATCTACTGAATCTTATTTTTTTATAGTGTATTTGGTTATCCAATTCCATATCATTAGTTATCAAGAAACTTGCCTTTGAAAACAATAGTAAGAGATAATGCTAGCTTTTGGAAAGAGAACAAAGATAAATTTTAGAAATATTTATAATACTTTCATGGTCAGTATATCGTCTCTTAGTTTGTTCTTTTTTTCTTTTTACATTATTATTATTTTTTTCTTTTCTTTATACATTTCTAGTTATTGATCCTTAATCAATCTTTCAAATTTCTTCCAATTCTAAAATTCTATTTTAAAATTTTTTTTTATGTTTTCCTTAATTTCATTTCCCTTTATTTATTCTGAATTCTTTTATTGTTTTTTATTATTATATACATATTTTTTGCTATTCTTTTTTTTTATATAATATATTTCAAGTTTTTAAAAATATTTATTTTAAATTTTTGAACTCTTGAATCTTTGATAATTCTAATAATGCCTGTGGCTATAGTTCTCTATTCTTGATGATTTCATTGCTCTTCTATTATGCATCAGATGGGCTCGTAATCATTTCTAATAAGCGAGTGTGCGTGTAATGCGCACGCTTGATGCAGACGAACAGCCTCTGGAGAAGCTCTCTCCAGAGGAGGTCGTGAGCAAGGCCACTTGGGGCGTTGCCCTCATGAGTTCGATCTCGAGCTTACTTAAATGTGGCTGGTTATCCACATATCAATGACTGGTTCGATCGATCTACTGGGTGTCTTGATTTCATCTTCTGTTTAACTTCTATTTCTTCATGTCAACGTATCAAATAATTTTCTTTAAATAATCTTCATTTTCTTAATACAAGCTTGGTCTTTTTTAACAACGTTAATTGGATGATGAAAATTAAATCTTCTAAAATAGGCCATTTTTGATTTAAATATTGTCGTCTGAGAGTTAATATATTTTGCATGAAAATGTTAGAGTTATATTTTTGTCATGAAATTTAATTAAAATTCAATCCATGCAAACATTAAGTAATAATCTCATTGGTTATTTCAATGAGTATAGCGATCTGAAGGTCAAGAGCAATGCATTGAGAATAATGATTCGTCTGAGATTAAAAGTGTATGCTAATAAGTCGCGTAGGTGTCATTGTTTGATGTCAAGACTAAGAAATATGTAGATGTCAATTGTTCTTGTGCTGTTTACAACCTTGTTACATGAATCCAGTGATTAAAATATGTATATTTTACTTATAAATAATTTTATGGAAGATGAAACATCATGAAAATATCATTCATGTAGGAAATGTAAATATTGTCAATTAGATGAAGATATGTTTATTAATAAGATATGAAAATGGACACATTTTGAAATTTATAAAGCAAATATTTGATCAATATTAAGATTGATGATGAAAAACTTAATAAAAAGTTATGTAGTTTCCTATGATTACTTAGTAGTTCTGGAAGAACTTTGAGAAACATATGTGCACAATGTATTTGAGTTCCCAGAGAAACATTCTGTGACGATCAAGTTACTCATGGAAGTTATGTAAGTGCATTATCGTCTTCTTAAAACAATACCTGCCATTTCCTGCTTCACAAAAGCTTAATAAACTAGGAACATAAAAGAAATAAATTTACCTGTTAAAATAGCATTCCAATATTACTTATAAAGAAGATCAAAAGCTAAAAAATTGTGGATGTAACAAAAATAATTTTTTGTTAATATTTGCTCTCATCAAAAGTATACAACAAATATGTAACAAAACTGTGTATAATATAATAAAGAATATTTAGAGTACAATAGCCAAAAATAAGACAAAAATAAATTTTTATTTTCAATGTGATATCCATATACGCATATATATATATACGTGATTGTTTTTTTTATAATATTTACATGCAATATTTTGCAACAATATTATGCTGCAAATTGAATTTAAATGTGGTAATTTGTGGAATTTTTATATAATTTTTTTTTCATTAGTTACATCAGGTGCAAATATGTTTCAACAAATATATGGAGAAAGGAATACCAACTATTTATAGAGCTGAAAGATTATATGTGATATAAATGGCGTTTAAAATTGCAAATCCGATTCTCGGTGTAGCTGCAATTTCATATTCAATTGTAACAGTGAGGAAAACGAACGCTTGAAACGTTATTATTGATTCACCGACTGCCGGGAGTTATATAAATCTATGGCGTATTTTATTTTCTATAAAGCATTTTCTGTTACTTTCATTTAAAGAAACCAAGCAGAACACGTTACACATAGGAAATGAATGTGGATTTATTTTTTACGGATGGATTGGTCAAGATATGTGCCAATGTGAATAATTTACAAATTGAAAAAACTAATATAATTCACCAGGGAATTCTATTGTCAAGAAAATCCACGAATTTAAATAAATTTACATTAATTGGAAAATAAAGAAATTATAACTAATCTATATCTGTAACATTCTAATAAAAGTTTGAGAATTTGCTAGATATTATTTTAAAAAATTAATGTGAAATTAATACAATTACAATATAATATCATAAATCTGAATTTCTTAATAAAAATATATATCTTATTATATGTTATAAAAGCAATATATTAATCACAAAAATATTGATCTAATATAAGAAAAAAAGTTAAGAAAAAATGGAAGAATAGCAAAATGCAATTGATCGCATTATATGGATTGATCCTAATACTATCACTAGATTAAACATTGTAATTTGACAAAATTGTCTCCGTCACAAAACAAGGATTACGTTAATTGATATGATTTAATAAGTAGTTTTGCGAATGCTATTTCATGCAGCGATGGTAACCTGTTTTTTTTTTACAAGAAAGTTTTTTCAATGTGCAGTGAACCAGATCGCATCGTATATTATTTGAAATGGATTGATCATTTTAACGCTAAAAAGTATTATCTTTAATGAAAAAATAATGTAATCTTTTAAAATAATACTTAAGAATTGATTCCTGATTATTAATGGTTTAAGAAGTCTTTGTCTTGCCATAAATTTCTATTCAAAAGTGGTAATCATTGGAAGACATTTGGAAAAAGGAAATTGAATTTAATTATGGCGTCGAATGTTCTTCAGAATGTATAGTATTGGTAGTTATTAACACTGAAAAGTATTACCTTGTGAGTACCACCATTACAATTACTCGAAGGCAATATATGAGAGAATAAAAAGAACCGAGTGCATTGGCAAAGTGCAATCGCGTCTTCTTTGGTATTACGCGTATTGCATAATCGTATGTTATGTAATTTGCTCATAAACGGAGGAAAGAACGAAAAGGAAAAAGGCGAACGAGAGAGAGATCGATCGAGAAAGGTCTTCGAGAAATCTCTAGTAACAATTTTTTTTTTGCTAATTACAATTAACGAATAGATATTTAATTCATGTATCAAATATCTATTTTTTTGTGCATATATTTAGAATTAAAAGTATAGATTAAACATCATCAAAACGATCATTTAAAAAAACGAAATATTAAAATAATTAGTTACAAAAGAAAAATGCTATAATAATTTCTTTGCACAATAATCATTAAAAGATATATAATATCACAAAATGTGCGTATCATATGTTCATATATAATGATACAAATATATATATATATATATATATATAATGGTTGAAGCTTGATTATTATACTACATTATTATATACACTGATTACATAACGCAAAAAAAAAGAATATAAAAGAGCCAATTCATTCTCCTTCATCTTTTGTGACTCACCTAAATGATTTGCACGTGTTTGGTATGTTTATACTCCAATTATAAGTTATGTAGATCAAAATATAATAATTAAAGATATACTTGTCAATTTTATTATTGAATCAACTATCTTTGAAAATTTTCACATAATACATAATATTGATATTAATCTAATATTGATATTAAATAATACATATCTGTAATGAAAATGTATATATAAAAGGTTATATATACATTTATGTTATAAAACAATATAAAATTATCAATCTTATTTTAATTTTAATAAAACTGATTTAATTATTGTTATATCATTTAATTTTGAATAAAGATTCATAATCCCATAAAAACAAATAATAAAAATTAGTTTCAAATTATATACGATAAATACACTAGGTAATAACACTAGATATCTTTAAGTTAAAAATAACCCTAGAGATCCTAGGGAGAAAATAATTTTAATTTCTATAAAAATTGTAAACTGACATGTTTAAATCAATGATTATAACTCGTAAAGAATATATTATTTCTTTCAGAATCATAAATTGAAAATTCATCTATTATATTATTATACATATTATTATATACCAATTAATTACAAAAAAAAATTAACTATAGCAAGCTAATTTTAGCTGAACAAATTGATCTGATCTTTGATGGTGAGTTTCGTTCAAAAAATTAGAGATATATTTTTTAATTGTATTACATGATTTAATATTATTTCTTCTTGTTGGGAAATGTTGATTTTAATAGGAGTCTATTTTCCCACATATTTTCCACCATTCACTTTGCTACCAATCGTAATTTGTTATCACAAATCGATCAGTGGTCGATAGTAATAGAAACTTTCTTGGTATCGTAACAATCGATTCTATAGTAAGTTTCACGACGGTTATCGATATCGTCTAGAGACGAAGCTAGAAATCTCGTCTCAATGTGTTTCATTGAACACGCGCCACTTTTTTCAAATCTGTCGATATTTCATTCCACTTAATTATGTTCCGCATCAATGGGGCTGGTGTAAACTGATATCTGAAAGTAATCGATCTGTGATCGTTTCGATCTCACATTTACATAATACAAACACAAATATTCTATATATATTGTTTTTGAATATCAAGGAAGAAAGTCTTTCTCTTTAAAAAAAATATTTAGAAGTGTGATAAATGTGATAATTATGGTAAATTGAGGCTTATATTTATTAGTAGTAATAATAATAATAATAGAATGGCTTTAATATTATAAATAAAAAGAGTAGTTATGATTAATATTTTTATTATCGTTTGTGCTTAACTATTCAGTAAATAGAGTTTCCAAGTAAAAAAAGGAGAGAAAACGGAGAAAGTTTGACGAATCCAAAAGAAACTTCACCTTGAGGTTATTGGTGTTTTATGACTTCCTAAAAGTCGAATAGTGAAGAGGTTAGGTTCGTGTTGTCATCTGTCTATTTCATCTATGTTTTGAAATTCTCATTTCATATGAGAATTTTTCTTATAATAAATTTTTTTATTTCTAATTGAGATTAATTTTTATAAATAATTATTTCTCTATCGAACTCTATAATTATATCGATTCGGAGCTGAATCAATTCAATTGAAAGTTTGTAATATATTTCACATTTAGATATAATTCGATGTTATCTTTTAATGCAAGTTAATGCAATTCTGATATAGTATTATTAAAATTAAGATTAGAAAAAAGATCAATAATCAATTATTGAGTTTGTGATTAACTCAGCAAATCTTCAATCAAAAAAAAAAAAAAAAAAAAGAATCGTGGAATTTTGTGATTCATAGTGAATGTTTGATTTTGCAAGAGTCTAAGATTTCTCGAACAATTTGCGGGAAAGTAAGAACGAATAAAAAAATGAAAAAAGAGAACGAGTATTAGAAAAGTAGCTTCTGGGAAGACTGTATGCTGTGAAAATAGTGTTTTCTCTTTGAATAGATAGTTTTGCAACTGATTCACTGATCGATATACCTCGTTCTCGACAATACGATCTCGATTTCTCGGCCCTGTACGTCGAGAAAATTATTAAATCATCTAGTGAAAGGATTTTATTCATAGATTTATCAAAATCGATATACTAAATGTGAAATCGCATTATTTATTTTTTAGATTTAATATTTATGTCGGTTATTATTATTTTCTATTTTTTTTTTGTTAATTTAATTATAGTTGATAAGAATCGAGGAAAGAGAAAATACGTGGAATTGTGTTAAATAATATCAACTTTCACGAAAATTTTATCCAATCTTGATATCTTTCAAATATAGAAATATTACAATAAATATTAGAAACAAAAAAAAAATTAAGAGCAACTGGAAAAGAAATATGTATCTTACAAATTTCAATATAAAAATTATTTTTTCAATAATGAGGATATCTTTTATAAGGATATGAAAGAAACGAAGAAGATCGAATTAAAGCTGATTTATCCATGCGTGAATAATTGCAGAATGTATTTAAATATTCAGTGCACGTTGATCCTTGATGTGCTCTGCCTCTTTCCGCTCAGGTATGTAGAGCATTTCCTTTAATACAACCGGTATTTCTATTGCGTGTAGAATAGGACCTCCAAATGGATCGCAAAACTCGTTTCCAAACGAACATGTGGTTGCATGATATTCAATAATTGCATGATGGTGCAGACTAAGTCATGAACCTACTTCGTGGTGGCCCTGTTCAGCCATTAACCTACATTCGATTTCATATGATATCACAAGTGAAAATATGGGAAAATGGAAAGACATGTTTTGCGATAAAATTTCTTAGCTAAGAATAATATAAATGAAATATATATGTTTATGCTTCAGGCATAATTATTCAAAATTCAATTATTCAATTAAACCTTCTTTAATTTTTGAAAATTATTAAATCATTGAATATATCTTTATTGTTCAACAGAAACTAGAATTTTCTCACAATCAATGGTGTGATATAAAGCATTTAAATGCTCACAAATGCGGGATGATTGGTGCATACACTTGAAAATTATGTAATGGGCAAAAAAAAAAAAAAAGAAAAACAGGAAAAAAGAAAAAGAATGAGAGGCAGAGAGATGTACCATAGCTTGAAGTCCCTCGCCTTCCTAAATTCCAATAGCGCATCCCGTTATTTCTCCACCTGTCTGATCACTTTGTCGGAATAATTATTGACCACTTTCCAGTCTGTTTACTGCAGAGGTGATCACTAGATTATGAATGGAATGAGTCAATTATTTCTCATGATGTTCTCTGAAATACAGTTCAACGAAATATTAGTATTTAAGCAACAAATATCCCGAAGATATAATTTTCATTCTAATTTAATATTCATTCCTAATTTCTATTGCAAGGTATAAGTTTTTGGATTTTTATAATTAAATACAATAAAACTTTATTTATAGGTAATATATAATATATATATATATATATATATATATATATATATATATATATATATATAAATTTTCTTAGATATAGTTCTAATTGCAAGAAATTATTTTATATTTTAGAAAATTTAATAAATTATAAAGAAAATATTTTCATTACAGAGATTAGATTATTAACAATATTCATAAATGCTGTTTAATATCTTTTAGTGTCTGAGTGTGAAAATGACATGAATAAACTATTTTTCAATTGTTAATAACAAAATTATAAAACAAAATTATACAATATTGTTTCCTTATGACTATTTCGAAGCTTTCGCATTTATGAGTACTATTCAAGAAATAGCACATCGATAATAGCATCCTGTCTCTGGAAGAATTATATCATTTCTACATGACTTATCGTGAAGGTGTACGCAAGTACCAGAATATAGTGTTAAGTTTTATGTAATCATAAGAAGTGTTGTAAATTCCAAAAGAACTTGAATTAATAGTAGTACGTGCATGTATTCTGCATGCATTGTATGCAGGAAACAATCGACACGCATTGCATTGCGATCTTTGTAGATTAAGGATTTTTATTATATATACATTAGCCTGTGAGACAGACTGCTTGTCGAAAGCATGCTGTATTGTTTGAGAATGTGCATGACTATTTTGTCAATAAGTACTATTTCAGGATTGAGAGAATAATTTAAGTATTGTGATAATATTCTAAAATATATGAGTATATTATTCATACTTATAATTAAACAATTTTGAAAAAAATCATAAGCAAATGCATTAAACTGAATTATATTGTACAATGAACTATAGCATAACTTCTAGAGATTTAATATCATGTGACATATCACATATCATGTGACAGATCGTATGATACCTGTTATTTGAAAAAGTTAAGATTATAACTACAATAAGGAAACATGAGTAAAAGAAGAAGATATGAATAGTTAAAAAAGAAAAAACAAGCTAACAAGTTAATCGGTTAGATTATAGACGTGTCACGGTCAAGGTCATCTATTTACTTGTCAAAGATGAAGGCAAAGAACAGTAATATATCATAATCATTAAAATATTTTCAGAATAAAGATTTCATAATCATTGTTAATGATATTATATAATAACTTCTCTTCAAAGCTATTTATTTACAAACATAATTTTGAACATAAATTGTTAAGCCATATAATGAAGTTAATTAAATATTTTAAAAAGTTATATTTATTATTCATTGCTAATATAAGTAAAAAAAATAAAATATTATTGAATATTATATCAAAGGAAGCATTTAACATTTTTGCAATTGAGATGAGATAAAAAATCCGATATTCATTGAAGTTTTAACTACTAGCTACTTATATTTTTTTGATCATTTATAAAATATAAAACTTATTCATAATAATACACATATACAGAGATAAATTGAAGTATAATGCTTCTAACAATATACCATGCAATTTTCTTCATTATGAAGAAAAAAAAAGTTTATCAATCACAAACAGGATATATTTCTTTTATATAGTATATCTATTATTTTTTATTAACTATTTCTTGAAATAAGATAGTAAAACAAGCAATTTCAGAGCGCTACCTAGCAGGATATAAATCATGGCTCTTCCGTGAGATTTTTAACTGAAACTTCGGTCAAGAAAATGCAGAAAAAACATTGATATTTCCTGCTTGCGAGGCACCTAACCAACGAACCGAATCGCAAGAAATACCTTAAGGACGGTATCTTCTAAATAACCAGGGAACGTGTAATCTGTAAACCTCGATACGTTGATTGACCAATTACCCTTTCTGGTTCGTGCAGATGCTGAACGAGAATAAAGCTGTTACTAGGAATTTGAAGAAATGATCACTAATAAAAAAAGACAGAACAACTGTAATTGAAAACTCTAAGAATTTTATTATTATTATTAGGTATATTATTAACAGATGAAATTTAAAAAAACTAAAAAGAAAGAAACAAACAAATATATATTGATAAAAATTTATTAATTATTATTTTAAAATATTTGTGAATAGTGAATAACATAATCTACTATGTCAAATTAATTAAAAACTGTTTATTATATGACAAAATATTTTAGATAAAAATTGTACAATTTAATAACAATCAAGATTATAAATGATTTTCTGAAGGATTCTAATTTGATGGTCAAAGGTTTTTAAGATATATATTTTAATTAATCTGATCATATTTTATTTTAAAGAAAACTTCAAACTATTAATTCAAAAGATATTTTAATTTCAAGAAATAATTAAGATAAGTGAAACAAATTAACAGCAATCGATTTCGTAAATGTTTTCCATAAAAGAGCTGGACACTTTGGTGGTTCAGACTTTCTGTTGCAAGAACGGAATTAAATCTGTGGTTCAACGTCTCCAGGGTACGCATTGCCCCCGCTTCATTACCGTGCTTCTTTCTCGCGTATACCTCGTGGTAGAAAACGTGCCTACCACGGCAATTTATTGAGCAATCCACTACCACGAATCGCTTTAGGGACGCGTCTAGGAGTCACGTGCACTCGCACGTGGTGATACTCTTTCAGTAGATTTGAGAAAGATTTATTAATTTGTACCTGGTATAATGTTGTCGTTTCTGGATAAGTTGTCTAGAATAAGAATATATATCAAATCTTTCTAATTGTAATTAATGATATATTAAAAGATTTCTGTAAAATTAAAAGATATTTAAAGATTTAATAATTTTTAGAATATATTATAGATCTTCAAAATTTATAAAATACTATTATTTTTGTAATTTTTTATGTAAGAATTTATTTTTATTTGAGATGAGAAGATTGAAATTTGATATTTGCCAGTTTATTTCTTTCTTTTTATTAATTTTTATAGTTTTTATCTATTAATTTTCTATATTCATAGGATAATTCTAGGATAATCTTCTTCTATTCTAATCTATAATCTAAACAGAGATGAATCAACATTTCACTGATCGAGTTTATTTATTATATGCACAATACACAGCTTGCACAGCTGGTTACATGCGCGCAATTAACATCGATGGCTGCGTTTGCCATTTTTAAATGATAGTCGATTATGTAAAGGGTCTTTCTTCGAGATCCAAATTATGTAACGGTATCATTCCTTCGATATAATCATTGGTTACCCGTGACTGGAGTGATTGATATTAAAATAGGTGTGTGGATCTCAATTTGCTTTCCCTGATTATCCAATCGAAATTCTGCCTTAAGTGATAAAACAATTTATGTTAGCTATCAACTTGTTAAAATTGTATCAAAAATCCAAGAGATAGATCTTAAGTGCAAGATGATTCAAAAAATTGAATAAGGTATGATCATATAAATTTCTTTAATAAAAATCTCTTTTTTTTGAGAAAATTAAATTAAAAAAAAATTATGAAATTTCTCTTATTTTAGCGAAATCATTATAAAAGTAGCAGACAGATGGAATTAATGTGCTGTATCAAAAATTTTTAAGTTCAGTTTTCTTATAAACTGCATTTCCTGTGGAAAAATATTACTCTTCACTTTTTATTTAAACGTTTATAATTAATATTATGAAAATATTTTGTTATGTCAATGAAATGTGATTCAAAGATTGTCAATTTAAATGAAAGGTATTTTTTAATTTTTTAATAGTTCTATTTACTTTGTATTCGAAAACCTGACATTGTAAAGGAATTTTAAACGACTCCAAGTGGTCGTTTTCCTTTCAACGGCCAACAGTCACGTTCATTCAATTGGCAAATGTCGCAACAGTGTGCGAGAGAGTCAGTTATGAAATCACTGATGAAACCATGTTTTCCTCTGCGACTTCAAAATAAGATTCATTCAGAATTTTATGTTATATTATATCATCTTCTGTATAACATTTCAATACAATCTATTTAAATCTACTAAATAGAATGGTAAAAGAATAAATATTATTTTATATTAATACATTATAAGATACATTGTTTAAAATTATAAAAAAAAAATATTATATTAATCACTGTATGAAATTGCATTCATTTTCAGAGAAATGCAGACATGATATATACAATATAAGGTGTGAATTGGGCTACAAGTATCACATTAAACGTTCCTCTATATCTATTCTTACCAAGTCGGATAAATGGTAATCGATCTCTGTCTGCTTTATTTGACACAAGAGACCGATAGGATAGATTGCGTTATAGGAAACGATACTCTTCTTTTTATCATATGTTTCGTCTTCCAAGTGTCACCGTTCCACTATATCATTTTACACGCGTTCCAGAATATACGTTACTTAGATATCCATTAGCATTGATAACTTAACTTTTTTAATTACAAATGTTATGTATATATGTATATGTATAACATCTTTATAATTACTGAAATACCAAGAAAATATCTAAAGATCTATGATAAATATGATGAAAGAATAAGTATCAAATAAAATGCTAAAGTATTCAAGTTAATATTGAAGTATTGAAATACTATGACATCAAAATAATATAGTTCCTAAAAATTAAAATAGCAGTGTGAAAACATAAAAAATTATTAATTACATTGATTTAAACAATTTAAAAGCAAAATAAAATTACTTTTTTAATTGATTGTTCATTTGATCAATCAATGAGATCTGTAAATCTTATTGAAAAATTAAATTATAAGATTTATCATGATTATTTGAAATATACAGATTTTAACGTTATATTTAAGGTATATTTAAGGTATTTAACAATCAGATAATCATTGTTCCATGAACATGTTCAGTTCTTTTTCAAGTATAAAATCATCGAGATTAATTCAGCTTTGTTTTAAAACAACCACGAATGATAACGGTTGACATTGAATAGTTGCGTGACATGGAAACATAAAAGTGTAATCGATGTATGTTTGCGGAAGCCATAGAGAATTTGTGTCACGTTTGTTTTAATGCATGCTTTCATTTCGTACACATTGAGAAATGTTAAGAAATCGTCATCAAAATTGTTTGCAGAATTATTGCTTGTTGAAATTGCCATGTAAATGATATATTAAAATGTAAACCTAGTGACTTGTATATTAAATTGATTATTATTAAATTGATTAAATATTTTTTTTAATGAAAAATTTTTTTTATTAATTTTTAGAATTAGAGAGGAGAGGCCATCCAGAATGGTTTTAACTGTGACCGAAGACACACCAGCAGACATGCTGGCCGGTAGTATGGAGCTTCTGGTCCAGTTACCTCGGGAACATCATCTTCAAATGCAAAGAGTCACGGTACAGAGAAGGTATACATATTTAATTTACTCTATGAATTCTTATAATATAGCCATGGAATAGTTTTAAAATGATTTCTATTAGTAAATCCAGCCTTATTTTTGTTTTCTAATTATTGTTATCGCCTGACTGATGAATCATTTAGATTTGACTATTAAAAAATACATAAATGAAGTGCGTTATGATGAACATTTAATTAAAAAAAAGGTATTTTTAATATCTTTAGTTTTAAAAAACTTTAGTTTTTAAAACTGATAAGATTTTAGCGATAATCAGAATTCTTATCGCACAATCAGTAATTTTTATAAATTAATGAAAGTAAATCCCAATCGTATTTTATATTTTACTTTATACTGATTATATTTATATTTATACTGATTGATTATTGATGCTTATAAAAGTCATGTTAGGAAAAAATTTTTAAAGTGCAAGTGCAATCTTCATTGGAAAATTATCAATGCTTTTTAATTAGAAATAGTATATTATTAAATGCTTAAATTAAATTATCAATACTTTTTAATTACAAATAGTTCTCTCTCTCTCTCTCCTCTCCCTCTTCCCTTCCTCTTCTCCTCCCCCTTCTTCCCCCCTCTCTCTATTGATTTCTAACTCTAAATTTTTTTTTTGAATAGAATTTCTTCTACTTTAAGTTCTACGTTAAGTTTTTATGTTTTTCATGACACAAAATATTTATAATTCAGAGATTTGATTCTTCAGAAATGTTAATGCAATGTGTCGTGATATAATATATAGTAGGTATGGTATAATAGAAGATCTATTTTCTATGTCCAGATTTCCATGAGCGAATTCTAATTATCTTCTTTGATTTTTTTATCTGCAGTACACCGATGATGGATCTCCTCGTGCAAATCGCCACGGCTCACAAATTGACAGCTTCCAACTATACTCTACAAGCGATTGGAGAACGTGGGATGGTTTTATCTCATCAACCCAATACACCAATTGGTGCGTTGGATGCACTTCAGGTATTATATGTATACATTATGAAATGAATACATGCATATACCATAATTGCTCTTTTTTTTTAATGAATATAAATACTAAAGTAATCAGAGTAGATAGATCATTTTAAATAATTCATTATATTCTTTTTTTTGTTTTTTTTTTTATAAATAATATATTTATATTAATATTATTTTATATTTTAAAGAAATGATTGAAATATTTAGAATAGATATTTAATCAATAAAAAAAATAAAAATAATGAAAATTTTAATTAAAGAATTTTTTTAAAGAATTCATTACAGAAAATTAGAAAAAAAAATGCTGTTTCTCTATCTTTTTTCTATTTAAAAAATGAAGAATTATAGATAAAGAAATAAAGAATTCCACGAATTCCTTGAAGAATTTCATGAATTCATGATACTTCATGATACTTTACTGAGTATAGAGTTTTTAATTCTTATAAAAGAATGCTTTTAATCTTTTCTAATCACATCGTATCTACTTTAAACTGTTTTGTCATATGTCTATTTTTTTTTCAAAATCTTGGCTACTTTTGCTATTTAAATTGAATAATTTTCATATTTTATTTCAATCGTAATTTTCAGCTGAATCATTTATTTTAAAGTATCAAATTATTTTACCAAAAATAAATAGTTAAACATAAAAATTATTTTATGTTTAATATTCCAGGTAAAATTATTACCTAAACAGGGGACTTTGGTACCAAGAAAAGCGAAGCAAGTTAATCAACCGTTTGAAACTACTTTCAGGTTACAGGTAAAAATATGAGAACACAAAATATATATTTCGTATATATTTGATGTGTTAAAAATAACAATATTTAAACTCAAAATATTCCGTAAACATTTCCTTATAAAGTATTTTAGATGTTCTAGTTTTATCATCATTTTTAATATCTATTTTTATATATACGATAGTTTATCAAGTAATGTGCTGGAAAAATCATGATTGTGCAATTATTATAGGTACATCTACCAAGAAATCAATTGTATGTGTCGAGAGTCAGTCCCAAGATGAACTTAGGTGAGATCTTGGAAGAAGTATGTCGTGAAAAAGATCTAGATAAGAACAAATATGAACTACGTCATCCAGGTAAATAATTTAAATTTTTATGTAATTAAAAAAAAGAAAAAAAATAGAAATAGAATAACAAAGATAAAAGTTCTTAAAGATATCATTAAAAATTCTAAAAACTTTGAAACATTAATAAAAGAAGTGAAAACATTGATTCAAAACCTCTTAGAAATTAAGAAGTTAAATAAATTAACAACGAACTATATTAAACAATTAAAATGTTGACATAAGATTTTAAGAAAAAGAAAACAGATTTATTATTTGATTCGCAACGAAGAATTATATGATAGAATTGTGTAAACGAATGACGGATATTTGAAAAATAATAACTAAAATACATTTTTAATTAAATTGTATTATAATACTATTTTTATGTGTGTGATTAATGTGCACACTAATTTGGAATAAAATTTATAAGCAGAAATAGTCAATAACTGCATGCTTCAGTTAGATTTGCTGGGATCAATATGGCTTCTGAAGCCATTTGGATCATGTCTGTATAAATATATGTGTATATATATATATACATGTATGTAATATGGAATTCCAATCCAATTTTCTTGGAAATCTATATTCTTTTTTATCAAATGGATAAAAATATTTTCAACAAAATGTAGTAGTAAGATATATTTTTAATTTTTTCCTTATTATAACTTATAAAGAAACTATGGAAGATATTTTTTTAGTCATGACTTTGTTGATTTAACTCAGAAATTCAGAACAAGTTTTCTTTATTTCTTTATAAGAAATTTATTATAATTTTGATTTATGTAATATACTAATATGTATTTTATAATTTAAAAAAAATTCATCAAAAAATTAGTTTTAAATTAAACTTTTAAACTTTTATTTTTATTTATTATAATAATAATTATACTATAATTTTGTAAATGATTTAATATCATTTGAAAATAAAAATTTCATATAAATCACTGTAGATGAACATCGAAAATATCCTACTATATTCGACTATAACCAGATTTACTAGTAGATGGCTCGACCATCCTCTATAGCCTATTTCCAATACTATGAATAGTAGTGGGATCTCCCCGATTATATATCTCTGCGTTGGTGCACGAGATATTTCAGTTAGCTAGTTACACCAAGCCAGTTGTGTTAAGATCGCTATCGCAAGGTTACCGGCCGGCTCTTCCACTTGTTACTCCTAGTCGTTAAGCGTGCATACGCATTGCTCTTTGGGTTGCTTGTCCTCGCAGAAACCGATGTTTCCTTATATTTGTTACCGATCCCTTGGATCTGTAATAATCTCTTTTTGCGCTTTTAAATCGTGACTTCAACGATTAGAATTTACTTTGGGAGATTGATTCTTGTATCTAAAGGATTTTAATCCATTTTGAAGAATTGTAGTTGATCTGTATTCTCATTGTGAGGTACTGTATTCATTCTATTTTTCATAGATTTCTTTATTGAATAAAGATTTCCAATTTGATTTGAACTTGTTCAATAAAGTTAAACAAACGTATTTTTTTTAAGGAAAGCTTGATTTAATGAAAAATTTTATTTTAATAAAAAAAAAATTAATCAAAATATCTTCTTTTCTCTAAATGAAGTTTAAATTATATTAAAGATTATGTATTAAAAAAAGTTTATATTCACATAGAAATAATTTTAAAATTTAGAATTTTAAAAAGAATTAATATTAAAAATTGATATTCTTTTACAGCAAGCTTGGAAACATTGGACTTATCATTGTCACTGCAGGATTACCACTTACAGGAAGTCACCCTGTATGCTAGACAAGGCAGAACACTAGGTTCAGCACTTAGCACTCAGGATATAATGGCTCTTCAAAGGCAAGAAGAGCGACGTAGGCAGCAGGCAAAACAAGGTGTTTTTGGATTTGTATTCAAAAAATCTAAAGAAGGTTCCTTAAGTACAGATAGTCTTGGTGAACGTAGTGCGTCACCAGCAAGAAGTGACGAAACTGGAAGAAGTACGAGTCCTCTACAAGCACCTACTAGACCTCAAAGAAAACGGAGACCAGCTCCAAAACCACCTATTCAAGCTCAAGCAGAGATTAGTAATAAAAACGTTAGTAATTTTTCTATAATATATATAGTTATATATATTGTAGAAAATAATAATACATAATAATACATAATAATACATACTAATTTTTCTTTACTATTATACATATAGTTTTTTCTATATTACATGTGTATAATTATATGTGTATAATTTTTATTTATTTATATATACTATAAAGTTCAAAAAATTTTATTAATGAATGTATTAAAAACTATTTTTTTAATATAAATAATATTAATTGTTTTAGGATATTGAAGAAAATTCTGGAGATTCTAGCAAAGATAAAGTGATGATTAGCCACAGTCGAAATAGCAGCGATAGCTCCGGTTATCATGAGGCTTCTGTATTAAGTGATAACCCAGATTCTGCGGGAAGACTTCCAGAAACATTGCCCAGAAGGAACAAAGTTCCTTTGGAAATGTCTCGGAAATTAGCTCAAACGTCACAGTCCAGTAAAAGTCTAAATAATTTGGCTTCTGTACCTGGTACACTTAGTCATGGCATTAGCAATACTTCATTAAGTTCTACAGGTGTAAATTTTTTTTATATTATTTTAAGAATGAATAATCTCTTAGATTTTTTTATAATCATTCTATTAGTAAGTTTAAAATTTTTTTTAAATTTTGATTCTGAAAATATATTTTATAAAAGAATATAATTTAAAATAATCTCTCAAGTAAAAATATTTCATTCAAATTAAATATAATTGTTTTTTTCATTTATTAAATTTTATTTTTATCTTTTTTTATTTTAAATTTTATAATGAATAGAACTTTTTTTTAACTTTTATAGGATTACGAAAGAAAAGAGTTGCACCTCCTCCGCCAGTAACTAGGCCTTTATCATCGGCGATTTCTACTCAAGCATTAGAACGTATAGTTGACTCTGAAGAATCCTTAACATCAGATATGGATCCTTCTAAACCTCCTTCTGACATTGGTGTTCCATCTAAAGCGAATTCAGATATAGAAGAACGTCCAAAAGCCAATTCAGATATTGGAATAACAACTGTTAGCTCAATATTGTCTTCGAATATTGATTTTATAAAATCTGATACTACAAAAGTGGAATTAGAATCAAAAAGCGGCAAATCTGATCTTGAATCGTGTCATAGATCTGATTCTATAAATGTTAAGTTACCCAGCACGGAGTCAAAACACCCTGCACCAATAGAAGATGCTCCTCTAGACGCTAGAGTACTGCAGACGAGAGGTAAGCTAGTGCATAGCTGCGATAGTATAGATAATAATCTTCCTTCCTATAGTTATATGTCTATGAACAGTTTTGAGACTGTAGGAGAAAGAAATAATTTTATAAAGAAACACACTAATCTTTTTGACTTAGAAAAAATTAAATTACAATCGAAAATTCAAGAGTATAGTGCAGACCAAAGAATTAAAATTTCTGATGATCTCAATTGTTCTTTTGAAAATTGGTCAATCAAACCCACAGTTAACTTTTCAAAAAATAATCATTATAAATCACAACCCAAATTAGAGAAATCACAGAGTTTTGCTTGTTCCAATATTGTGAACTCTAAAGCTAGACAATTAACCAAAAAAGTGAACAGTTGTTCAGGTAGTAAGGACATTTTAAATCAAAATTCATTTAAATCCCAAAATAGATTAATTAAAATGCAAACTTTAGTTAATTTAGACAATATAGAAAAGAATATTGAAAATATGTCTGAGTCTGATGTTTTGGAAAATAAATTCAATTTCAGGCTAAATAAAAATAATTGTATTTATAGTGAAAGATGTCAATCTAAAGAATTGAAGCATAGTTTGAGTTTTCAAATCGGTTATAAATTACGAGAGACGAAAATAATAAATAATTTTGAAAAACCAAAATTATCGAATTCCAGAAGTTTTTGTACCCGAAAAAATGTTTCTGAATTAATGGATAATAAACAACCAAGATTGGGAAATGTTAGTACAACAAAATGTTATAATGGTTCAATTTCCTCTAGTTTTGATACAGATATGTTCGAAAGTTCAATAATAGATAATCATAAATCTAATCTTTCACCACCTCCATTGAGTAATTTACAAATATTTGCAATTTCTACAAAACCATTAGATATTTCAGTAACAAATATAGATGTTCCTAATAATATTGATAAATTGCCTTCTTTACCTATTATTCATCATAATGAATGTAAGTTAGAGTCTGAAAAAAAGCTGAGTATCTTGGAACCACCTCCACCAGGTTTAGTCAGTCGAGAAGAATCCACTGAAAATTGGAATAGGTTTTTGGTTCAATTGAATTCAATATTAGAAAGTAGAGTTGGAGAATTTGTTTAAATGCTATTTTATTATTAAATCAATATTTATTTTAGTGAAAAATTTTTCTTTCTAGCTTGGAAAGTTTCACATTAATTTTTTATAATTTCTAATTAACATTTTTTGAAATAGATTGTAAAAATAGATTGATAACTATGATACTATGATGCTATGATATCTCTATCAAATTATTATTTATCTCATTCTATTTTTATTACTATTATATAAATTTAATTTATAATATACATTACTGTTCAAAAAAATTATTAGAAGTAGCATCTTAATTTTGCATGCTTAGAACTGCACTTTTGCATTTTGTTTTTCAATGCACATAAATTTTTTTTCTTAGAAATGATTTGTATTTATCTGCTTGCTAACTAGATTCATTGGTGATGGCCTTTTCTTTTTCTTTCCCTCTAAGTATAGTTGCAGTACCTGTTCCACATCCTAAGCCTAGAAATACTACTACAATACGGCCCGAGGTTGCAAAACGCAAGTTAATATCACCTTCCCCATTGAGTAGAACCCTCAGTTCAAATTCTAATAATATAGACTGCTTGTCAAATGATTCTACACAATCCAACATTGAAAGTTTTACAACTGATGCAAATTCATATGATCTTATTGATGCAAAGAGTTATACTGACAGTGATGGATCTAGCAAAAGAAATTCTATAAGATGTGAAGAAAAATTGGAAGTCTCTTGTAATTATTTCACTAATGAAAAAGAAGTATTCATGATACCTGCCGGCGAAAGTGAAGCAAATTTCAATTACAATTCAGAAATTTTGGAAAAATATGATTATAAGTCTACAAACATAAAAAGTGATGATGATGATGATGATAATAATAATAATAATGATAATAAAATTGATCATAAACAAAAATTGAATATAAATATGAATAAAGAGAATATAGAAAATTCTTTAAATGGGAATTCTATATTGACAAGCAATGATTTAATTAAAAGTACTTATGGACAAGAGAAAAAACTCTGTGCTGTAATTTCTACAATGCCAAAATGCAATCATTTGAATAAATTATATATCAATAATATGATTACACAAACTAAAGAAGGGGAATGTTTAAAAGATCCAAAAAAAGCCAAAATACCTCGGACAGCATCAAAGTCAAATGATTTTGAAGTAAATTCATTGGAAAAGCAAAAAAGACATTTAACATCTCATGCAGAGGATATTACGTTTGCTTTGAATCTGAATGTGACATCTATTTTGCTGCCTGATAAATCGAGAGAAGTCGACAAAAATTTTGCACAATTACCGAAGACGAAGAAAAATACTGATTCCAAAGATGTGGCTGAAGAAAAGTCCTGTATAACAATGGGTTCATCAGGTGCATGTTGCATATCACTAATATTTATATGGGAATAATCACTCGATTTTCATTTGCATAAGTATTGTCTATGCTTTAAACTATTGTCTATGCTTGAATTTTAAATGTAATAAAAAAAATGAGATTTAATCTTCGGATGACGATGACTGAATTAAATCTAAACATATATAGCATTGTCTACTTAATAATTTTTTTTTGTGATAAGTCTTATCTATTCTTATCAATTTTAAATGAATTTTTTTCGTATTTCACTTGCTTTCACATTCATATGATAAGATTTCGAAAAAATCAGCATGAATTGACTATAAAAACTAGATTTAAAAATAATCCGATTATCGTAATCCGAAGATAAATGATGGTTTTAGAAAATAAAAATATTAGAAATGATTTGAAGCAATTAACTTCTAATATGCAAATATGTTTAATTTATAATTAAATTTTAATTTGAAGAATTGTTTGACATCTTAGGAAAAAAGGTGATGGAATTTAAAAAAGAAATAATAATTAAATTTTCATAAAATTCTTATTTTGTTTTAATTATAGTTGTTTGTTTTAATTATTCTAAATAAAAATAATTTTTTTTTAAACAATTTCATACAACATAAACATTTATCTTATTTATTAAAATATTAAATTACAGATACAGATCTCTCAGAGACTGATGTCCTGCTCCAAAAAGTATTTGATACTTTATCCAATTCCGTTTCGTCACCCGATGAAATATCAATTGCTCCAGCAAAAACTAAATTAAAGTCAAAGGATATTTCTAAAGAAACAGAACAGAAAAATAAAAAGAATGCTGAATATCCTAATGATTTAAATACTATATGTATGAATACCAGTGCATCAAATTTAACTATAAATTCACAACAGGATACATCAGATTATGTATCAACACTTGAAGAAGATTTATCCATCGTTGAGTGGGAATATCAACTTCCAGCTCCTCCAAGTGCTTTTAGAGACAATGCATCTCCAGTATTTGATAATTTTGAAGCAATCACTTCTATATCCGAGTCTTTAATAGATACAAAAACAGAAGAAGCAATTCAAACTTCAAAAAACAAAAATCTAAAAAACATTATAGAAAAAAAAGAAAGACAAAAAAACACGGAACCATTATCGGAAAATGAAGAGCCTAAAAAGCCAAATTCGCAAGAAAAATCAAATAAAGAACAAAAATCAGAGTCAAATATTAAAAAGGAAGTGATCTATGAATTAAAAAATAAGATAGGTATTTTACCCCAGTCTGTAAATGATATAGATTCTAAAAAGGTATCAAATTCTTCAACTTCCAAAATTGCTCCTATAGATATCACTCTATCAAATTTTACTATTACAACATACAGTAAACAAAAGAATTTGAATATATTCGAAGAAATAGAACAATTCAGACAAGAAAATTCTGATGATAAATTTATTAGATCTTTTGCAACTTTATCTAGAAATAGGAGTAATCTGGATGAGAATGAAAATAAAAACTCAAAAGAATTCAATATAGGGACTTTACAAGGAAAAAAAAAAGTAGTTATAGGAGATGATAAATTGAATAATATTAAAAAGCTGGAACCAAAGATACAAATGGAATCCTTACAGAGGTGGCAGTATGGCAACGAAAAAAGCAATATTCAGCGGTCCAAAAGTTACATGTCTATATGTGATAAACCTAATTTTCAAGGAAATACGTATGAAGACAAAAATATTAAAAATGTTAAACATACGGAAATAGATGATGCCGGAATGAAAAAGGCAATGAGCATTAATAATTTGAATATAACTGTGCCTAAAAATAATGAAAAATTCTCGCAATGGCGGGATAATATTTTAAAGCGGCAAGAAAATCCTACCAAAGAAAAAGAATTACAGTCTTTACAGGTAATTAATTTTTTACTTAGAAAAATTTTTTTTTTTGTTATTTTTGTGATCATAATAAATGATATTTTTTAGGTGCTGAAAAGCATTTTGCCGCAGTTGAAAAATGCTCAACAGGCGGAGGAAAATGTGTCCAAAGATTCGAATAATACAATATTATTTGAAGAAAAAAGGTAAATTTTAAATCTTTCATAGTACAAATTTTTCTCTCATAGTATAAAATCCAAATAATAATTTTTTAATTTGTTTAAGGACCGAGATCATGTCTAACGAATATTCGAAAGAATCGAATGTCGTTCCGACTTGTGAACCTCAATCAGCACCGAGTAATAAAAAAATAGAATCAGAAACGAATTCAAAAATAAATGAAAAACGCTATATCTATTCAGGACCTCCTACAATCAATTTAGGTAGTTGGTCTGAACGGCCGAGTGCCAATGTCCAAATAAAAATGGATATAGATTACAAATTTGGAACGCAACAAGCCAATAGCAAAACAATTGTTAATGTAAATAATATTAAAGATGAAATAGAAACTTCTTCTAATAGTGAAACTTCTATTAAAATGCAAAAAAATAAATTTGAGATTACAACTTCGGACAAAAATAAACCGAATGATTTAGTCAAAAAATTGATTACTCATACAACAGCTTCAGGCTTTAAAAAGTCAATGCCGAATAATATTATTGACACAAATTTAAAAGTTATTAATGATAAACCAATTGTAACTGGAGTAGAATTAAAAAAGAATTCTCCAGAGAACAAACAAGATAATAATGTTATAGATACCACTCCAGTGAATTTTAAAGAATTAACGAAAGCATTTGGTCAAGATGTTTGTCTTCGATCGAAGCCAAAACAACCTAATATAATTCAACGATCGGAGTTTCAACAAAATAATTGCAGCATGCAAAATGGGCATAACCTTAATCAAATAACAAATGTCTACCAAAGTAGTTTAAAACCTAAAAGTTTTACATCAATTGCAGTCAATCCAACACAAAATCAAAATAATTTGATTTTCAGAAATGGCATAAACTTGAAAGGAAATCAACTAATGCCTGTCGTAAAAGGATTTAAATTTTCAAATTTAAAATCGGAAGAAGATCAAGATCAAAAAATACAAGTCCATGTGATAAAAAAAGATACAAAGATAGGAGTAAAGGGAAATGATATTAAAGAATTTTCCAAGGAATCATCAAATGATGTTTCGAGATCTCCTACAATGCCGGTGATAACAGGTGTAACTTTGAAAAGCGCAAGACCCAAATCCATGCCTGCTCAAATAGATCAGCGAGACATTTTATTAGAATCGATTCGAAATTTTGGCGGTCGCGAAAACTTAAAAAGTGTAAGTATATAATTATGCGAATAATAATTAGTATTGTAATAATAGAAAATGTTTATTTTGAATTTAATTTTTTTCACAAAAATGAATTAAAAAATTCAAAAGTTTTTGTTATTCTTACATTTGCTTAATTCAAAAATTTATAATTGCAGGCAACGGAAAGATGTTAACTTCTTTCAAAAGTTAAAAAATGATCCTATCTGAGGATAATACTGAGAAGAACTGGCATTTTTAAAAAGATATTTTGGTGCTTTATGTCATATAGTCTGAGTGATAAAGAAAAGGTTGGCAATTATCGAAAAAAGAGGACAAAAATCTTACATATATATATTTTTTGATCATGATCGAATGATCATTTATTTTTGTTTCTTATTTTTATTCTTTTTCTCGATTATCCAACCTATAATTTCTTCGAAATCATTCTATTAATAATTCGTTTGATTTATGTAAAAACCGACTTGTTATTAATTACATGTTACTCGTTCACATGTAAATATCGCGTGTAAAAAATCGGAACAATTAAAAAAAGAATTGTCAATAAAAAAAAATCGATGATGTAAATATCGTTTACGCATTGAGGCGATAGGAAGAATTTTTCATGTCCAAATAGTCAACGGACCTATTTAGGTTTGTTTTCGAAACATTGTTGCTCATTGTATGACGCAGTCTACGCAATTTTTGTTAAGTTTTTTTTTTTCTTTTATTAGTTCGATCAGCCATTCAGTCCTAATCTAAATAAAAAATGAATCGGAAATAGATTAGGTTTGAATGATTGAGTCAATGTTGACTAACACTTCCTATTTACGATTAACATTAAGTTTCTATCACTGGGACCAAAGGTGACATCTTTTATTTTACATATCGTACAACGAATTTAGATACAGTTAGGATATATTATATATAATTATAAGAAAGATAATTTTTTTTTTGTTTTGAGAAGGAGAAAAAAATCTGGTCAGTTATATAAGTTGAAAATAATTATAATTATAATGATATATTTCTAATGTGTGTTCACAGAATTAAAGAAATCATTGTTTATCTCATGTTTACATAAAACAATGAAGGATTATTAAATAATCAATTTTTTTTGCACTTGCAACATTTATTGTTAATAAAAAAAAGAGAAAAAAAATTTGTTTCATTAAACATATTTTTGCAATTCATAATGATATTAATTTCAACAATTATATGAAAAAATATATTATTTTGTTAATATAATATTAACAATAGTCCAGAAAAATCAACGAAAAAAATATGATTACTTATTAATATTTAAATTTGAGATATATATTTATTTTACGAATTATGATCTTTAAAAAAAATATTTTTATGGCAAGTGGTAATCATCAAGAGCGTATTCTATACTGTAAATAGCATACGATGTGTTAATATTGTATTTAATATTATTATTCTTGCGTAAAAATATATTATGGCGACACCTTTATTTATATATGTTGTTATTTAAATTCCATTAAAAATTTAAAAAAATCATTGGTTTTTATTTAAATAATTATTGTTTCAGAACTTTAAAGAAGATAACATATAATCATCATTAAAATGATGAACATACTTTTTTTTTTGAATATTTTTATTTGCAAATAAAATATAAATTATTGTTATACATAAAAAATTAAAATTATACAATTCACTTTTTTTCTAATAATTTTTCATATGTATATAAAAATAGCATTTATTATATTATAGAACATGAATCTGGCAATTAGTATAAAATTTTGAAAAATAATGTTTGGTAATTTTTGTTCAATTTAAATCTTATATATAATATATTTTTTAATATCTAAAAATAGTTTTAATTCTAACAAATAAATTTATTAACTAATATATATATTTATTATTATTATTATATATTTAATATTGCCACTGTAAGGGAAGATATGTATTACTATTAAAGAATCACAGACTCCAAAAATATTAGAATGGTAACAAGTACCATTTTTAAACTTTTACAATTGCATTAACAATAATAGTTTGTAACTTTCATTCTAATAGATAGATATTATTCATAAAATATAATTATAATATATAATATTAATCATTAGGTATAGGAGTATTACAATTTCCATGCCATAATTTTGTTTCTGAATCACATTTTGAATAATTCTCAAATACATCCGCGTATCCACGGTCTCTCCACCATGTACATAATTGCCTATTCCATCCACAATCAATAGTGTGAATTAATTCAGGTTTTTCCATACCTAAAAGAGTATAAAAATCTTGGTCTCCTAAATGACCCTAAAAACAAATTGAAAATACAAATTTATAATATATATTTACAATTAATATTATCATAATATATAAATAGATTATATTTATTATATAAAAAAAATCCATTACCTTGAAATGATATTTTGAAGTCATTGTATTTACACTTTCTTTTTTTACAATTTTATCATAAACTGTAGAATTTCGTAATTTATCAAGATTAAAAAGTACCATTCCACTATTATAACCAGGATAACCGCCTGAACTAGCAGGTTCTCCAAATAATGTATTAGGATGTTTATTACGATACAGATATAAAACATGTCTATAAACTGGAGTGAGTTCTGGAGACAGGCCAAATAATGCTTGATTTCCAAAAGTATTAAATTCTTCAAAAAGTTCCTTGATATCTGTACGAAATTTAGTATCAGCATCAAACATTGCTGCAACATTTTGTTCAATAGGAGCTATGCGATGTAGACCCAAGGACAAGAAAAATAATGCATCTGAATAATAAGTTCCTGGTTTGCTACTAAAGTGTGGAGACATAACAGACACTATGTCTTCCAATTGTAATGCTAACTCATGTACATCATAATATTGTATCTAAAATGATATAATAATAAAATGTAGCTAATCTACTAAATTTTGAAAAATTCAAAATCTTTTAAATAAAATCATTTTTACTTTCATAAATTTCCCAGTGGATGAAATAATATTTCCCAAAACTTTTTCAGCAATATTTTTGCTATCATTATCAGTCATAACATGAAATGCAATATCAACAGAAGATAATTTCAATAAGGATTCTGCAAAGATCTTAAATTTTCGCTTCATCGGAGAGTTACTAGCAACTTTTGTGAATATACACCAGACATTATAATAAATCTTTTTATTTGACAATAACATTGACGTGGTAATCGTATCATCGCTAGAACTTCTCGACTCAATAGTCGATGCATTTTCTTGTTCACCGTGTAATGTCCAATGTATACCATTTGATGTTTGATAACAATAAAATAAAACAAGAATTAAAGCAAGAAGCGTCAAATTGATGAGCACCTTGCGTAACAAAAGCATTTAATTATCCAATCATGTTCAAGTCTTCTTCGTACACGAAGTAGTAATTTTTAAAGAGAAAATATATTAAAATATTTGATGGAACATTGATCCTTCAATATTGTATGGTTATGTTATTGAAGTTTTCTAAAATCAATTAAATGATTATCACATTGAATGCATAATTAAACTAAGTTATATAGGTATTATTTATTAAATTGTTATTGTTGATTATCATATGCACTATATAAATCACAAATTATTTAATAAAAATAAATACTGAATGTAATATTGAAATCGAAAACAAAAACAATGCAATGTGATGTAGCTAATTTAGTATTTGCACAAAAGATATACCATCATGAAATTTATAGTTTATGATTTATTATGAATTCTTCAAAAATCCAAAATAAATGTGTACTATAAAATTTTAATTGATTTATTAAAGTATTATATAATATTTTAAATATATTCAAAAAATAAAATTTTTATTAAAATTTTTATTAAAATATAAAAAATTGATTGAAAGATTGAAGTTTAAAAATTCCCGCTATTATAAAATTGTAAATAATAGTTCCAATAGTGATTACTAGATGGTACTGTTGATACAAATAATACCTATAGATTTTATATATATATATATATATATAGAAATAGTGTTTCATTTCAATAGAAATATTCAAAATATTTATTTATCAAATGTTTTAATGATGTTAAAATATTAATTAAAATCTATTAATTTATTTCTTAAAGAGTAATTTTTAGAAATATAAATATTATATTAAAAGTTTCTTAATTTTAAATGAAAAAATAACAAAAACAAAGATTTTAATATTTATTTTTTAATATGATCTATAACCTAAAGTCTCATCTCTCACAAGCACGTTTAATTCTAAAATTTAATATTGTTTCCAGGAAGATAATATTGAAAAAGAAAAAAGAAACTACGGAAATTTATGAAAAGTTTGAAAAAATTTACATGGAATAAATGAATAGAAAGCGGAAAATTTTCAAGGACATAGTTTCGAGAAATTCATATTTTTTTTATTCGTATTGTTTTCCATGCTGAAATTTAGACCAACAGCAATCCTGTGCAGAAAACCTCTCGCAGTATTGATTATTGCAGGAGGAAAAGGTTCATTGAGGGATGGTCGATGAACACGTGGCATGAATCGAATTCTCAAGTGAAAATTTTCATTCACGAAGAAATTAAAAATAAATGAAATTAGAAATAACTACAATGAAGTTAGAAATAACTATAATTATATATCCATATTATTTAAAATTAAATAAAATTATTATAATATTTTTCAAATGGAAAATTTTTAATAGAATGTTTTGACTATTGATTCAACTTTTATCAAGTATGTAAATAAAGTTTTTTATAATCTTAAATTTATGTACGTAGTGACAAATATGATTTTAAAATTTGATTTTCATACATCTATTTTTAATATCTCTTCTAATATCTAATTTTCTAAAATTAAGTTCAAAATATATATATCATATATGAAATATAAAAAGACAAATGAGTATAACAAAATAATTGAAAGCCAAATATTTAGATAAAAAAATACTATACATTGATACATTCAGAAATATTAAAAATCAATATGAATTTAAAAATATTTCTAATAGTATCATGATTAAGTACATCATTTTTTTATTTGAATTTTAATTAATTTATCTAGTTACTTACAAAATAATTTAGAGATAAGATATAAAAATAAGAAATTTCATTTTTAAAAGATAAAAAATATATGAAGATAAAAGAGACAAGAGTTAACATATAAATGTATCCAACTGTTCTCCATTTTGGATCCTTCTCCAAATTCAGAATACAGTTTATATATAGTTAGACAATGATGGGAAAACGTTATCGAAGGAAGCGGTTGGCTGAAGGGTGGGCTACGAAGGAGAGGAATGAAGGGAGAGACGAGAAGAACGCAATCAGAGGGGTTGATAATACGAGCAAGCCGATAGAAACCGACCCAAGAGCAGCGTAATGGTGTTGGTATATAAGGCACGAGCAGCGAACGTCTGCTTCTGACAGCCCATTACCACTGTACAAACGCGAGCACAGAGCTTTGGGAGAATGGCGAAGCTTCATCTCCCTCCCAACATTTCGACCCGTCTCTTTCTGCGTCTGTTTCCCTCCTCCATTCTCATAACTCTCTTCCTCCTCTTGTATAACTTGTTCGTCCCGTACAAGATATTGGAAACCACCTTGAACTAGTAGAACTTCTGCTATGATTTCGTCAAACACGGAAATCATGATCTTTTACAAGAAAAGATTTTATTTTAAATTGTTTATGAATTTTTGACTGAGGGAATGGCTATTAGTGGAGATTTAAATTAAAGGTTATTTTTTTAAGATTTTTTAAATTTTTTCCAATTATCAAATATAAAATTAATTGTTGAAAAACTTATTAACCTTTTTGTTCTCTAAAAAAAATTAAATAAATTAAAAATATATTATATATATATAGAAAAATAAATTAAAATTTATTGTTCTATAATATGATATTTTTTCTTTAATATTTATTTTCCATAAGCATTCAATATTTTTTAAAATTTCAAAAAGAAAGTATAAGAATAATTCTTGGAAAAATTTTACAATATTTTTTTTTATATTTCTCTTTCTTTTTCTATTAAACATTTATAAATATTCTATATTTCTTAATAAAAAGATATTTCCAAAGATTTGCATAATCAATTAAATTACATATTAATATTATATTAAACTTAAATTTCTTTATTTTTTTTAATTTGAAGAAGTTATATCATATAATGTCAATTGCCTCCTTAATCCTTAAAAAATAAACAGGTAAATCTTCATTTTATAAAAAATGAATATACGTAAGAAAGAAAATATCTGTACAGAATCAATTCCTCGTGTATCTCCATGGTACACAAGAGCGGGTGACTGGTGGTTTTTCGAGAGTGGCGTCCGGGCCACGCCTGTCGGCTAAGCCACGCCCGTTCATGAACCTACCCCCGGTGGCTGTCTCGAGGGCCGAAGGGCTAATAATTCACGTCACGAGCATACCCCACCATAAAGAGTCAGTCACAGCCGCTGCGTGTCGTATATTCCGTATCAGCGTGCCGTATGAACATTATCCGGCACCAGTTACTGTTAATTACTGATCATCTTCCGTAATTAATTGCCTCTTCGATCGATGGGATTTTTCTATAACTAATGTTTTACCTACTTTATTTACTTTATTGATTTCGTGTATACACTTTACATTGCTATAAATGTGCAGATCATTTTTGCTAAGTTAGATTATAAAGAAATCGAAAACATTAAATACATAGAAAGATTCTTTAATTCTGTTTAATGAATTTTGAAAGTATTATTCTTTATAATAATAAAAATTAAAATTAGAGAGAATATTATGAGAATTTTATTTTTAATTTCTTTTATATAATTCATTTATAATTTTAATATATTATATATTATATGTTTATAGATCATTCAAATGATTATTCAGATATTTGAAGATTCATGAAGTGGTTAAAAGAAATTAACATTGAGATAGAGAGAATTTTTAATGCAATAGATTTAAAAGACTTTAAAAATGGAATTGGAAAAAATTATGAAATCATAGATATTAAACTTAAGTTTATAGATTTCAAATTTAGAGAAATGATTCAGAACATTGGTAAGTATTAAATAAGAAGATTATTCACTATATTTTAATAGATTTGGAAAGCTTTATGCTTGATGATAATATAATTAGTAATTGAGAGATAGAGAAATGAAAAGATGTTAAGATTATATATTATTTGTTATAATATTTATAAAATAAATTTTTAGATTAACTACTCTTATTGATTTTGATGGTTTTGAAATATTTCCATCAATCCATAACTTGAACATTTCACAAATATTTCGAATCCGCAGAATGCAAAAATAAAATAAAAAAATAAATTAAAGAAAATTATAGATAATTTTTAAATAAGTGAAAGAGAGGTTAATGTATAAATTCAACATTTATATTTTCCAATTTAAAGATTCAGTAATAAGATATTATTATTATTTAATTGAAATTATACGAGAAAATATAATTAAAAAAGTAAAAATAATAAAAAATAAATAGATACAAATTATTATTCAGATAATAGTAAAAATATCATGATATCAATGATAATATAATAATAATATTATTAGATTAAATCTTCATTTGCAGCAAATATATCCGGAATTAAAATTTAATTTTGATTATTATTTTAATTTTGGAAATCGATAATCATCTTTTGTCATTTATTATCTCATTACGGAACAAGATGGAAATGATACTGCCTGGAGAGAGGTAATTAACTGATCTGACAATTATGTAACATATTGACTCGTTCAATACATTCGAATCTGTTCCATTGTTATTTGATAATCAATCATTTTCATTTTGATAATCATCATTTTCATGATTGTTTTTGTTATGACGAATTTATATCCAGATTTACTTCAAACTTCTTCAATTTTTATTTTTTATGAAAAGTTTTTAAAGCATTTATTATTTTATTGAAAAAAAAATTAAAATATAAATTTTTAATCTAAAATAACACTATACACTATGACTATAAACATAGTTATAAAAATATAAACATTTTAAAGAAATTTTATGTAAGTTTTTCAATTATATTTAATATATAATATTTTAATATTATTTCATATAAATATATATTATTATTACAATGTTATAATGTATTTCATACTAACTGTATACTAACTCTAATATTAATATAAAATGCATAATTATTATTTACAATATTATTAATTTTTAAAACCCATAATAATTTTTAAAATATTATTTATAAAAAAATAAATTAAAAAAAAGCTTAATTTATAATAGTTAATTCAAAATCATAATATTTTTTAATAAAAATTATTAACTATGTATAATAACTATGAATAAAATTATAAAAGCTACTTTAAAATTCAAACAGTTCAACAATTTCAAAACTAAATAATTACTTTTTAAATTTTCAATTTTATTATTATTCCAGGAGACATATTATTATTGATTTTAGTCAAAATGAAACTAAAATTCTCAATGAGGCAAAATAAATCCAGTGAAAATCGGTCACAGGATGTGAACCCACTGAAAGAAATCGACTTTGTCGTCGGTGGTCGACGGTGTGCCCCTAAAATTAGCCACAGTGACATATTGAAGAGTACGGGCGGGCGGGTTACAGTGCCCCATAGGCTGCTTCCCTCATCTGATATTAGGCACAAAAGCAGTGCCCTGGGAAAATCAACTGACGCGTAACTAAACGGTGTATCATTAATTCCGACATGTATGTTTATATCGACAGTGTTAAGCAAAATTGCACGGCCAATTTTCCATGACGATCTTACCAACACTATAGTTTTTTTTTTAAACTCTTTTCTTTTTTTTCGATCATGAAGCAAAGAGGGTTCCTTAAAATTACAAAAACATTTTAAGAATTTGTTTAAAAGATATTAAATATATTTAAGAATTCTAATTCTAAATAAATTTTTTAAAAATAATAATTAAAATAGATAGATAGATAAATAGAATAGTTTAAAATGAATTTGATTAAGTTAGTAATTATTCCAATTAATTCAATTATAAAAAAAATATCAAGATTAATAAAAGATTAATACTTGATATTGAAAAGAAAAGTAATATTACTTCTTTTACTTTTTATATTTCTCTCATTCTCTTAGGTTTTGTCTCATTATCTTTTATCAAACGAAATTCATATGCCATTAATTCTTTTTTCCCCTATACGCAGTCAAGTTAAATTGAATATCTGTTCTGTTGAGTATCATTTCTGTTCATTTCTTCTTGACACCGTCTTTCATATTCTGTCTTCGCTAACACCCGAGTATGTCTCTTCCTTTTTTTGCTTTTCACACTCTGTCGTGACGAACGGATACCTTTCGTGCCAATCAATGGTCCTCCATCGCCGAAGGTGAACGCCGATAACCGGTGTAGGAAAATTGACGTTTTCGCTCAGTAGCTTTAACGCGTGCGAACAATCGCACGAAGCATTGAATTTTTCAGTGAAGGAAGCAACGACAGAGTTTCGATATTGTGGGATTACAGTCAATTTCTTGTGGTTTAATTTTAAGAACACAGGTAGCTATATTTAATAATATTCAATATTGAGAAAATGATTGTGAATTAAGATTGATTTAATTCTGATGATGATATAGATAATTAAATAATTAATCATTATTTAAATTAGATTTGAATTTGGTTGGTGATTAAAAAAATTAGAAATATTCTAAAATTAAATAATTTGATTCAAGTTTTTGCAGTAAGAATATCTAAGTTAAACTTACTTTGTGAATAAAAAATAAAGAAGATTAATAATTAATAGAAATATAACTTATCTATTTATAACAGATTATAGAATTAAAATATACAAAATTTTTATCAAAACTCAGTAAGATGAAAAAGATAAAAGATAAAAACGAATAGAAATGTATTAACCATTTAATTTTTTTCGTATCTTTGATCCTCCCAATGGAGGACAGTTAAAGAACCGCACGGTTCATTGTGCTTTAGACCGTCTCTACGGTGGTTCTTGGTTGAAGCAAACAGGCTTTGGGTCACCAAGCCTATTTGGTACACGTGTCCTAACACGTTGAATCTCTACGATCCTCCCTCCGTTTGGGACGAAGTAGAGACCGAACCCATGACAAAAGGTCGGCACGCTTCAGCACGTGACTGCCAATGGGACGACTTCGGGACACTAGAAAGTGGCAGCCAACAAGGAAGACAAGGAAATATAGGTATTCTCACTTCACTGTATTTTTTGTTTTTTTTTTTTTATTTTCTTTTTCCTGTATTTCCGCTCCTCATTAGATTAATTTGTTAAAATAAGAACAGATTTGAATTTCTTTAGTTTGAATAAGTTGGTATACCTGTGGCATTGTAAAAAATAGTCATCAAAGAGGTTAAGAAATTTTGTTAGTATTAAATGATAATGAAATTAAAATTACAAATTAAAATGTTGTATTATTCTTAGATACTATTTAGATTATAATTTAATTATAGGCATGTAATAGATTTATGGATAATATACAAGTTTTTTTCCTTTTTTATTATTATAATATTATTCCACTTTTTGTTAATATTTTTTTCTATTATTTCTTTTTTTTTTTGAATTATTTCATCTCATATTTTCCTAATCTCTTCTTTTATCTTTTCCAGTAATTTTTCTTCTTTCTCTTCGCAATTGTCCCTCGTATATTTCTGAGTTTTCTTTGTTCAAAGCTTCTTTTCTCTTTCCATCCTGCTCTCTTTTCAACATCAGACCGTCGATAGGCCGCAATTCAGTGTCGCGTCGTTGCACACAGTTTGTGGCAGTGGACGTCAATTGCATTGCTCCGCATATTTCATTCTAGGCTGGTTCGGCGACTTGTCACCGTTTCAAAAGATTTTAATGATAATTTTCAAAAGAAAAACTACTAAGTGTATCTTGGGAATTGATTAAAAAAAATATGTGCAAATCAGTTAAATATTCGTCGAGTCGTTATATAAATTAATCAGTAATTAAATATTAAAATTTTATTTATAAATCTTGTAATTATAAATTTGAATTCTTAATAATAAATTTATATTCATTCTAAATTAATACAAAAGGATCCATTTAAACAAAGATCTCTAAGAACAAGAGAGAACCATGAAAAACCTCGAGTTTACCTTTCCCAAACCGCAATTTAAATATACTCGTGGTTCAAATGGTGCTACTATCACTGAAAACCTAAGCGTATTTGACCAATAAATAATTTGGCAAACAAATTGATCCCCAGAGACTATAAACAGATACTTAGAGGCACGCGTTTCACTCTCCACTTCTGTCAGAAAATAAATTGACCATACGTTTATTAAATTAACGCATATACTGATTGGACAATAAATATCCGATAGAGTATGAGACCCCTACTGTGAGAATCGAAATAGGGCCCGCGGTGTGAAATCTCTATTATCGAAGGGTTGGTATGGTATCCCGTTGTTCCACCAGTATATGTATATGTATCCTGATAGAACTGGTGCTGACAGAGACCTTTCGATCCTTAGAAATAATGTAATCGCTAATTAAATGTTTGGATATCTATGATTGTTTGATATTTTTTTGTATCTGGAAAAAAAAAAGAGAAAAAACATACGTAAGTTTACTTATTTGTATATATATGTATGTGCATAGTTTATAGGTTAATTGGATGATTTAATTATTTAAAAACATAAGAAATGAGAAATAGAAATAAGAATGAAGAAGATGAAATATAATAAGAGTGCTTCATTGTATTGATAAAATGATAAGGATTCTAATGATATAAATTGAGAAAGTAATTATAGAAAAAAAGTTAATCTAATAATCATCAAAGTTTTTTAAATTTTAAAAGTTAGATAATAATTTAGATAAATAATAAATAATAATTTATTAGAACTTTATTCATTTATTAAAAAATCGATTCTTAATTTGTAGATGGATTAAAGTAAGATTAAAAGAGATAGAAATGTTCAAGAACTCGATTTTGAAAGTTTTTTCTCCCCGCCTATGAGACAAATTGAGATAAATAATCGTTTGTGGCGATACAATACTCTCTTGAAATTTGTCATGGTGATACTCGAAACGGCACGCTCCTGAACATTTGCGAATTGATACTCGTAAAACTAACACTTGAATCGCATCTGGTGTATATTCTCTGCTTGGAAATGATATTTGAAGATTTTATCAATATCAACCACGGATAAATGTTACAGTTCCTACTTTAGAATTTTTTTCTGTTCTAATATTTTCAATCAATAACTTAACCTTAATATTATTATGATTATTTTTAATAATTTTTATAATACTTTTATTTTTTATTTTTTCAATATTTTTTTTTATTTTTTTCATTACTTATTATCAAATTAATTTTTTAAATCTTCTATAATTAAAAAGTTAAATATAAAAAATGTTATACTTAAAAATTTATAATTATAAAATAAAAATTTACAACTTTATGAAAATCGAATTTCCTCATTAATTTAACTATGGTTATTAAAGTTTAGCTAGAGTTAAATTTCAATCATTAGATAATATCGAAATATGAAAAGGATTTCTAATTCTTTTATTCGAAATATTTGTTCTCACACATTCTACGGTTAATCTTAATTATGTTGGCAGATCTGGTATAATAGATATATTGACGATTGACAATATTAATTCGCTTTGAGACTGTTAGCGAGCAGTTACACGTTTTTCAACCTAGATGTTGACAAAACTTTGCCAGTTAGCTAGGTAGAACCCTAGCAAACCAGTATTGTGATCGTATTAACACCTTGCATAATTGCATCATCACCAACGCCGCCGCGTTTCTCATTGTGCGTCCGTTAAACACGTCTCATTTGAATATTGGCCCATTCAGCACTCTGTCTGTCGCATAACCTCTCTTTCTCATTCTGGGATGCTCGATCGCTGATAAAGGGGAAGCTATGTATTCGTTGCTTTCTACAATATGCTGTATTCTTTCTCAGGCTGTCAGTTTTCCTTGATTATGCTTCAATAAAAATAATACTTTAATATAAATAACATGAATATAATAATATAATAGTTTTATGATTAATAATCCAATAATTATATTTTTTTTTGGTAGAATATAATAAAATTTATTTTAACCAAATAAAAATAATAATTTGGGAAAGTATATTTATGATTTACAATGATGTAATAAGTAAATAAGTATAAAAGAATAATAATAATACTTACGTACTTTTTTGAATTATTGATTTATAGTTATTTTTTATATTAATTATATTTTTTATATTATATAATCTTTAAAGAATGAAATATATCAACAATTAAAAAAATAATTATTTTTACATTTTTAATATTTCAAATAGTATTTAATCAATTTAATTTCTAATAGTATTTTCTATTTTTAATTTCTTAAAAAAATTAATTTTAAATGAATTATTAAAAAATATATTAAAAAATTCAATCAAATATATCAAGAAATTGAGTAAAAATCAGGAATAATTTTTATTTCGAATAGATATGATGGTTTATTTATATTTAATATTTTAATTTCGTCATTATTATGCAACGAAAGATTTTCAACATGTTTTTTTATTTTTAAATTCAAAATTTTAAATAATAAACATAAACATTTTTATTAGATAAAATATCTTCCTTAAACTTTAGTACTTTTTTCTTTTCTATAAAAAACGAGAATAAATGTCAAAAATATATTATATATTAAATAAAAAAAAACCAATTTCCTTAAACAAATTTTTCTCAAAGTATCTCGTATTATAAAACTTTTATAGATAAAAAGAATTTAAAAAGAATATATTTACGATTATTAATTTATTTTATTTATGTATGCAATATTATGTATGTAATAAAAACTTCCCTATTCAAAAATAATTTCTTATCGAAATTTTTCAGATTATAAGAAGAATTCCTCCGATGTCTCCCGGTTGCTCGAATTTCCACAAAATTGTGAAAAGAAGAAGGGTGCCATTGAACAATTTTACCGAGGGTACCAAATGGTAGGAGGATGGAAAACGATAGAAATAAAATTTTAGACCGGGCAGTAACAATAATCCACAGAACTCTGGGGGTCTGCACTTTGCTCGTTGAACGATCCACCAATGGCTGGATGGGTCGAGGATAGGTTTCATTCTGGAACGTTCAGGATTGGTTAGATTCTCCGCCCAGGGGTTGCATCGATCATCCCCTTACCGCTTCACCAACCTCCGATATATAAAGCAGCCTCCCCAGGGACACTGAGGATAGTCTGATTCCTTTGCCGTTCTCGTGTATCCTTGGTTCCCTTCATCCAATCGTTGTGAAGTGATCCTTGGGAAACTGGAAATTAATTTTAATCATAATTAATTGAAAGAAAAAATTATTATCATTGAAAGGTAGATACTTATCTTTAGTAGTGAGATTATAATTGAGAGATAGACATTCGTTTTTAATAGTGAATTTTTTTTTGGAAAGAGATTATTGACAAGAAGTTGGACAGGTATTTTGAAAAGTTGCAGATTTGGTGTATTATATTTAAATTAGTGAAACAGATATTAAAGAAGAGAGAGATTATAAAAAAGGCATTCATTTAACAAACCAATAATTAATTTTGCCATAAATACTTAAATAATTCTAATTGCAAAAATAAAAAATTTGAAATCAATTAAATTGACTGGTTTAATAATGTTAATATTTTAGATTTACATGTCATAAATTTTTATCAAATTAAATTTTAATATAAAAAAATGTATCTTAAAAGTAGAAATAATTGAATGAAATAGAATGTCAAATTGGATAATGATAGAAAATAGAATGTCGATTAAAAGATGATAAAGATTAATAAGAGATAGATAAATTAAATAATTGGGAATTTTAATTGAATTAACTATGCTTAAGTATGTAACCTGAAAATATTGAACTTCAATTTTCAAATATCATATATAAATTTATATTTAAAATTTTTGATCTTTTAGTAACATAATATTATTTAATACTATTAATGACTACTATTAAATGAATACTATTTAATGAATATTACTAAATGAATATTTTTATTAAATGCATTAAATGCATATATTTCTTCAAAATTATATCGAAGAAATATAAACTATAATATATAAAAATATTAAAAAAGATTAAAATTTATTTAATTTTTATCACTATTAAATTTTATTTCATAATTTTCGTGATCTTTTAGTTTTTATTCCACACTTAAATTGATAATATAAATTAGATTTTAAAAGTATGAGAATTTGGCGTTATACGTAGTAAATGTATGTTAATTTGAGAATTGCAATTGAAGTTATTAATGAGCTCGTAAGAAGAAAGAATATCTATGGCGAACCATTCGAGTTACGAGTACGAAGATAGAGGACAGAGGATGAGACATCGTGTTGGTACTACTTCCAGAGCGGCCGATTCTACTGTGGCCTGCACTAGGTAAGACTTTCGTGAAGTTTTATATCTTTTCTATTTTTTTTACAAAGAATCGAAATAAATTTTATTTATTTAATTTTTATTATTATCACTATATTTAATTTAAAAGATTGACATTTAAATTTTTGTTAATTATTTACTTTCTAAAAATTCTATCTTTATGTTTATATATAAATTAATAAGGCATAATGTTTTAAGATTTTAATTATGTTTTAATTATTGTTTATTTGTTATTATATATATAAATTTTATTATTTATTACATAACAAAATTAATAATTTTGAAGAAACATATTATATATATATATTTATATTTTGATTAATAAATAATTTATATAAATAAAAATAAAAGATTTTTTAAAATTATAGTAGTCAATATTACGTGGGCCCAAGCAGTGATATTAGCGAGGAAGATCTGGCAGAGTTGCCTTCTTGTGTTTATGCGGGTAGATCCACTCAACACGTTGCACACACCTCTTCACATACTCATTCTCCTCTTCATTATCATATGCCAGTTTCTACACCTGGTAATTCAATTAATAATTTGAATTAAAAACTTAAATTCAATATTTAAGTATTTCTTCAATGCTTAAAATATATGCATATAGTAATTAGAATTTTAATATTGACAAATCTAATTTGTTATATTACTTTTGTTTTAGATCATAACGATACAGAGATAAATGGTGTAGAAGAGGGGTACTATCCAAATGGTAGTCCTTACAGAATTCAACGACATGCCGCCAACATACGTGAGAGAAAACGTATGCTGAGGTGAGAAATTATTCTCAATGAAAATTCTAATTTTATAGTTTTAAAACTTTAACTTTCTGACTTTAAAAACTAATAATCATAAATTAATAATTACAAATATTAATAAATAACAGTAAGATAAATAACTATAAGTGAACTAATATTATTTTTTATATAAGTAATAATTATAATATAAAATTTATTAAAAAACTTATGTCTCAAAAGTAAGTATATTAAATTTACTTATTTGAATTTTTTCTTTCAATCGAAAAATTATATATTAAGAGTTTTGAAAATTATACGAAAGAAAAAAAATCAGAGAATGAAGTGAATGAAGTAAAACAGATTGTCAGTGTGATTGCGATTTTTAGCAGCATCAACTCGGCTTTCGACGAGCTTCGAGTACATGTACCAACGTTTCCATACGAAAAGAGGCTATCAAAAATTGATACTTTGCGTCTGGCTATAGCATACATTGCACTACTTCGAGAAGTATTAGCTGCTAGGCTTGATCCATTAACTTACGTTGAAAGGTGCCTTAGAGGAGAAATAAATGGGGAACGTGCTGAATGGAATACCAGCGGTGAGAATTTATTTTGCAATTTTTTATTTATTTTATATTTAGTAAAAATTATATAAATATGAAAATATTTGACGAACTAAGCTATAATTTGAAATGACTATTATTTATCATTTATAACTTTATTTATAATTAAATATTTTTTTATTATAGATTTGACAGCACGTTTATCATGGATAAATTGGGAAAATCTAGGCGTGAATCCAAATCGACGATCAGTCTTAACTACACTCGCTCTAACGACAGACAATATGAACTAAAATATACAAAAAATCTTTTCTTCCCTTTTCTTTGTAAATAAATCCTAATTGAATAGAGTGCCAAAAGATGTTATACATAAATACATATGTATACATTTCAGTTCTAGTCTGGACGTGCAATATGAACAATGATATTATATTTCGTATTTCTATATATAAATAATTATACAATAAACGTACACGCGTGTACATGTAAAATGGAAATAGCTATTCTAGTTTTAGTATTTTATTTGGAATAAAATAAGCGCTTATAAGAAGCTATAATTTTGTTTTAATTTCTTATTAAATTTCCTAATATTTCTACTTTAAAATTATTATATAAATTTCAAAATAAATCATAATTTTTTAATTTTTACATTATCATTGTAAATATTATTGTATATATTGAAAGTTCAGTAAGTCTAAATATATTTTATTTTAATAATTTATATTTAGAATATTTTATAATTATTCTATAATTAAAAATTGACAAAATTAAATAATCTTTATTTAATATTCTCATTTCTTTTTATAGTTTCTAAATAATTATATATAATTCTATAATAAATATATTTTATAGAATGATTATTAAATATATATTGATATTAAGTTTATATGTATTTTCTATAAAGTTTAATTTATATCAAATAAAAATTAAATATTTCAATAGATATATATAACTAACAGCAAGGTTCACAGCGCACTCTCGATCAGCTAATCTAATTCCAAAATAATATCCTATTTCACAGTATTACTGAACACAAGATTTGATTACCAGATGACACTATTGTTCCCATTATTGGAAACAAAAGCATGTGACACGTGTCCTGAGCAAGTTTATTGGTTAGATTTTCTTTAACCACATTCTAAATAAGAAGAAATTCGTTTAATTGACAAGTGTTTCCAAGAAATTTCAAGACTATTATTCAATATAATAGTATATTTACTAGAAGAAGAAAATCTTATATATTTTGACATAACCCCCGATGATTGATTTTCTTTTTGAAAAATATGTTTTACATATATATTTTTTGATTTCAATATTTATATATTATCAAGATTATTGAAAATATTGTTCAACAAGTCATATAAAGAAATTATGTGTTCTAACAAATATTCGGATAAGTTTTTTTTTTAAGAAACGAAATAGAAGATTCAAAGAAAATGGGATCAAAACAAAAAAATTTTAATGACAAGGATGACGATGACGTGAGCGTGATAGCTGTGATAGGAAAAGAAAACGATCGAACTTCACGACAGCAGCAAGATGAAGAACTGGATGAGAAACAAGAGGATGAACGAGTGTTCGAGTTGAGTGACGAACGATCCAAAATGGCACTTCGGAAGCAACTCGATCTGGGATCGTTATCGACCGAGCTAGGTAATGTAGCACAGAATTACTATGAGGGCATAGAAATTTTGCAAAAGCTGCCTCCAGGAACAATAGTTATTAAACAAGAAAAGAGATATAAGGATGATAGTGATTACGTGCGGGATTCAACGGAAATCAGTAGTGGCGGATCGACTTCAAGTAATGGAGTAACGAAAGTTAAGAGGATTTATCGATCTACGAGGAAAAAGTAGGTCTTTAACGCAATCAAATTAAGGATTTTATTTTTATTTACAAATTCTATTTAATATTTAGCAGATAGAAAATGGAATACAATAATAATGTCATTTGTTTTATAGATTTTTTATGGTCTTATAATGAATAGTTTAAATTTATCCTTTATAATATACAAAATTTATATATAATATATAAGAATTTGTACATTAAAAATATTTTTATTATATATATCATATATAGGTAATTAATTAGTCAAAATTTTTTGAAATATTAATTATCAGGAAAAAATATTCATTTTTAAAGATTTTAATTCAAATTATTCAAATTTTTTAAATAAATTTTCGAGTTGTAATATTTTTAATATCAGAATATTTAAGATTTTAATATTTAAGACATAAAATATTTTAATCGTAATTTTTCTATTATTTTTTAAAAAAATTAATTACAGTCGTGGAACCACGGAAGTCAGAAGAAATCCTATACGTGTTACAAAAAAAGAACCAGATAAAAATTTTTCTCGGCCAAGGCAACGATTGCTTTCTGCAAAACGGAAGGAAATGCTCTTTAACTCTGAGCCTACTAAACGTGGAAAATCTTCTACGATGCCCTATATGAACACAAGATCTGTTACTCGTAAAATGTATAATGTGGGAGCAACTTATCAAGCACCCACTTTAAAAGATGAAACAGAATGGAAAGAATGGCCAGTTCATGGTATGCATGAACGACCAGTATTTCATCCACAGGTAAAAATCTAATTTATATAAAAAATATATATATTAAATATAAAATTTATTTGTAATTTTTATTTTTATATAAATAATTAATAAATTATTAATTAATTGAATATATATATATATATATATTTCAGATTGGTCTAGCTGCAGAATATTTAGGACGTTATTTTACGAGTTTAGATGGTCTCTCTTATCGAGAAATAATCGATCGACCGGAAATAGAAGTGGTATCCGTAGATCCTCATTGTGATTATCTTTCTTCATCTACGGAAAAAAAAAGAGATAAAAAAACAAAATCTAATAAAAGTTGTCCCAATTCTAAGAATACAAAAAAACCTTCTATGGAATCGTCCGAAAAGAATAAATCTTTTGAAAGTTGCATGCATGAAAGTTTTCACTGCGTTCTAGGTTATTGTTCACAAGTAATGACACCAACTTATAAAATGAATGTAGAAGGAAAGATAAACATGTTAAATGATAATAAAAATTTATCTAATATTTCTAAAGAAATCGATAAAGAACCGTCTAAGTCGAATATCATTGATCGGAATTCTAAACGCGAATCCTCTGTTAGTTTTAAGGAAAATTTACAAAAATCAATTGAAGAAAACAAGTTCCTTGATAATTGCGGAATTACTATGTTCCCACAAAATGTTAAGAGCTTTACTCAGGTTCCAAAAACGCGTTTGTTTCCAACTCAGAAGGTTTACATAGCTAATTCTTCGAAATCCATTGCTTTTACCAATCTAAAAACGCTTCAAGGAGGACATATGAAGATCCAAGAAGTAATACGATCTTCTAAAAGTCCTTTTATTCTAGTAAATCCTCCTGATTCAAAAGAAACACCACTTTTAAAACCGTTCACAAGCAATATAAATGTGAATAAAGCAGAAGAATTTCCTGCCAGTGAAGAAACTTTAGGTGAAGTAACATCTATATATAAGAATGTATCTAATGAAGAATTGAATGCAAAACAAACGCCTGTAAAACGAGGGAATAAAGTAGAATTTACAGTAACAAAATATCTTTTGAATAATATGCAACAGAATAAAGTTCAAGTGGGAAAAGAATCATCTTCGATCGAAAAAAAATTATGTTACGAAACAACATGCAGAGAAGTGAACGTTAAGACTATGTCTGGTGGCATAAGTAAAACTTGGTGTGCCGGTGAGACCTCAGAAATAGCGAAAATTCTTTCAGAATATAATAAAAGTAATCTAAAAAAGCCAGCCATAGAAAATCAAACTTTTTGCAATAACATTAAGAATATTAAGATTAAAGAACTCAGTAATAAAGAAGGAAATGTGAAACAAGATGTCCAAGAAAGTGTTATGGATAAAAATGTGAATATAACCTTTCCTCAGGGAAAATGGCGGCGATTTCACTTAACTGTGGAGAAATTGAAAGATCTAAAAAGTAATTCTAATGAGAAAAAACATTCTTTGGGAGTTCTTAATGGACAATCATTATTCAAAATGGATCAAACAACCGGAGAAATCTCGTCTGATAGAAAAATTGAAATTCCAAAGCAATTAGATATGGTTCAGATAAATCAACCATCTATAATGAATTCCGAAAAGAAAGAAAATACTTCGACAGTTAATAGTAACGTAGATACAACAACAATGAAAACACAATCTTTACAAGAATTATTAGAAGATACGGCCATGCTATATTGCGCCGCCACTGGAACTCATCAAGATGATTTGGCTAATTATATTGATAACTTAGATGCTGCACAGAGTATACAATGGTTGGAAACTTGTAATGATTTAATTGCATGAATTATTATATCATATAGAGAGAACAATTAGTTGCAAGATTAATTTTTTTTAATTTTATGATAATGAATCTTGCAATTATCTTTCAAGAGATTAATTAATTTTATTTTTTTTGTAATTGTTAAAAAAAATATTTTAATTAGGATATGTTGAGAATGAATTTGAGAGGAAAATATGCTTTCATTCTTTTATTAATCAAGCAAAAGATTAAGATAGTAGAAGACTTAAGATAGTAGAAATATTTCTCAATCATTCTCATTTACATGGTTTAGATATTACATTATATATAAAGTAACTTTAATTAATGGTTAATCATATAAAATGGAATTATATTAAAATAATCTTAATTTCTAACTCATAAACTACAATTTTAAGTTAAACTACTCTAGTGCTGAGTTTTCAAATAGTATAATTTTTTATTGTTCTTAATTCTTTGCACTTCAATTTTGACTTTAAAATACATTTAGCATTTTATATTGCCATCTATCTTAACAAATTAAATAAATTCAATTAATAATTAATTATATTTATAAAAAGAATTCAAATTTTTTAATTTTTGTTGTATAAAATAATTAAAGTGCAAAGAAATTAATTAGTATAGATTATTTTCTTTAGTCTTGTTATTAATATAACGCCATTGTTGATCCCAGCGTGTATAAAAAGCATGCAAATAACGAGGATCGCAAAATAGACAAATAAGAGAGTGATTATACCGAGATATCGTTGTCAGTCTCTGTTTTGTCTTCGTTTTCTATGAATATACCTATAAAAAAACAATAAGTTTCTATAATCATCTTATTAAAATTATTTATATTTAATATTTAATTTAGCTAAGAAATTTCTTTACTTAAATTTAGAAGAAACTCCAATATGGGAAGAGATACATATAAAAATATGTAAGTGAAAAAAAAATTTTTTTTATAAGAGTTTCTATTTAGCAGACAAATTTGTTCAATTTGTTAATTAATAAATCATTCATTATTATAATGACTCTTAACTATGATAAGTTATACATAATGTTATATACGTAATGTCTTTTGTTTAATAATTAGTTTTTTATGTTTTATTAAATTCTAAAATAATCAAAAGATGTAAGATAAGAAGTTTATTTAATTTATTTATTATGTATATTTGATAATTTATTAATTTATTCACCTTTTTCTTTCTGATTCTGATTCACTTTCCTCGCTAATTGTTTTATCAGTTATTTCTTCCGTCGTTAATTCTTCGTCACTGTCTTCTTTATATTTTTGATTCTTGCTGAAACTTTTACTAGAATCATCGTTTCTAGATTTCATTTTAATACTTTCTGTATACTTTTTGTTTCCTTTTATCGATAAATTTCTGTTAATTTTTCTTTTTTGTTTCTCATCATCACTGAAAATTTCAATTTCTTCACGTGACATTTTTTTCTTATTTCTTTGAGATTTCTCATGCTTTCCAGAATTTCTAGAACTAGAAGTAGAATATCCAGTATCTTGGCGTGTTTTTCTATAAAATTTTAAAATTTAAATAATAAATATAGTTATTTTTAATTATTGAATTTTTATAGAAAAAATTAATATTTTGTACTTTTTTGAAGATCTAATATTTCTCGGAGAAGAATCAAATTTATCTGTTTCTTCTATTGTTTCTTCACTTTCTGTATAATTAGCTTCTATATCTTTGTCCTTTCTTTTTTTTCTTCGTTTTTCTTCGGATATTTTATATTTCACATCTTTATAAATATCTTCCCTCGATATAATACTGATATTCGATATTTCAGATTTCTTCTTTCTTTTGCTCCTATTTTCCGTCTGAACTACATACAGTCGATAAAGTTGCAAAAGAATCACTAGAGTATTCTTGCACGTGAAGAAAATATTCATATAGCTGACTATACGATAATGAACAATTAAAATCAATCTAAATGCAAGAAATGGTCCATCCTGTAATATTTTTTTAAAAAATATTTTAAAATAATCTTTTAAAAATTATTTAAATAGATATAATTAATTTTTAATTGCATAATATATTATTCATAACTACAATTTTTATGAAATTTATTTTTATTAAATTTACAAATAAAAAGATATTTAACATATTTAATGATTTAGTTGAATCTAAATTTTTAAATTAAAGTTTAATTAAAATAAAAGGAAAAACAAAATTATCATAATAAATTGTGAAATTCTAATTTTACCATATAATTTTTTTTTATTTAATGATTTAGAAAATTTGTATAAATAAACAGACCTGTAAAATCATATTTAAAGTAATTCCCCAAACATCTATGCTACAGCAACTAGTTTCAGTGTGTATTCTTCTTTTGACAACATTTCCGGATGATAATCTAGACTTCCGGGATTTAGTAGCCGTTAAAACGACCGTGAATTGCATTAAGGACCACGCCCAAATTCCCAAAGTTAAATAAACTAGGACAGGTTCACGAGCTATGCGATCTTCCTTAAAGGAATCAAAGAATTCAATTATGTCTGCCGCTGTTCCAATATACACTAATAATAATTGACTCAGTTGATCCCTGGTTAAATCTCCTTTTGGTAACATCCATCTTCCAATGATTAAAATTAACATTAGAAATTGTTCAATCAGAGTTACCCAAGTTTCTTTTGATATTTTTATATTAGGTAAATGTATATTCACCTAAATAACATATTGAAATATTTTTAATTCCTTTTTCTCTATAACATTGTTATCCGAATTTATATTTTGATTGTAAAAAGAAATACTTACACCTAATGCTTTTTCTAAATGCTTTAAATCTTTAGCAGCCAGATTCGTTAAATCCAAGTTTTCAGATTTATTCACATTCGTTTCGAATGTTTTTAATCTTCTGTCAACCTTATCTAGTTCTAAAAGCCATATTGCAGGAACAACACTGCTTAGATATAAGAAAACTGAAGGACAAAACCTTTAAAATAAAAAAATTTCTTTAATATTAAATTTAATTTTTAATTAATAATTTAATTATTAAAATATTTTTTATTCGATTGATAAAAAAAGAAAGATAAACAATAAATTATTTTTAATATAATTTAATATTTAATATTTAATATTTAAAATTTATATCTTAAGCATTGTGGTTTATTTCATTTGTTTATAATTTATATTGATCATTTTTAAAAATAGTAAAAAATACAATTTCTATTGAACATAAATTCGATCAATCACATAATACAACTAAAAAAGAGGTCACTATTACATAGCTCTTTTTATATATCGATAATTTTTGATGTATAGAAGAATGTGTCTCATTTCACTCCTGTTACTAATGCTTCAATTTCCGACTGTCAAATTGAGACGGACCCATAAAAACACACCCTTTCCTTCCAAGAAAAAATTAGGTTGGTTTTATTCCATAGACTATTATATACTAAAAAAATTGCATGTAAATGCATCTTATACATTTATTTTAAAAATAACTTTTTATTTTTATTTATAATTCAAAATTATATATATATGTATTTAAGCATTTATACAAATATATATGAAATATGCTTTTTAAGCATAAAAGTAATAGTTTTATTTAATTAATATAATTGAAATAATTATTATTGTCATTTATATATAATAAGATTATTATTGTCATTTAAAAACTATGTTATATATCTATATACATATAGGTAATTATCGAAATATTATATCAAAATATTACAATAATAAATATAAAATTTTTACTACTTACCATTTCCATTCTTGATTTTCTTTTATAGTAAGTGTGAAAATTCCTTCAAAAAACAATAATAAAATTGGGCAGCTCAAATACCAAAATAAAGAATTCTTTTTAAATGTAATTACTTGCCAAATTGCAATAAAACCATGAGATGCAAAAACTAATCGAGTAATAATTGCTTTGATTGTGGCTAAAAATTTTGCCATTATCACAAATCATTCAATTATTTGAATTTATTTATTTTTCACCCAATAAGTTTTTCACTAATTTTTAAATGTTCAATTTGAAAATTTTTTCTTGAAAACTATATTTTTGAATTCTATTGTATTTCTTAGAATAAAAAATTAAAGAATATTATTTTAGAATATATTTTGGAATATTATTTTGGATCTTGTTTAACTTAAGCTCACTGTATCAGAACTAAAATAAAAGTATAAAGGTTCCAGAAGGTTTGGATTCAAATAGTCTTGCGCATGCGTTATCGAAATAGTATTATAAGGACTAGACGTTTGTTTAAAGAAAATTAATATCACTAGACATCAGTTATAGAAAGATATTTTAAAGCTAATAATTTAATATCTATGGATAAATTTTACATTAAAGATCAAGATATTGTAATTTTTTGAAAAAGCTATGGTGAAAATATATTGTATTAATATTCCTATCTCATGTTTGATCACTCGCTAAGAACAAGAATAGACAAGAAGAACAAACAAAAGAAAAAGAACAAAAATAAAGTAAAAGTTTTAGAATCAGTGTCATTTTTTGAGTTTGTTAATGAAACTAATAAATAATAAACTAAATAATAAATTAAATAATAAACTAAATCTTAAAATTTTTTTATGAATTCATTAATTTTCCTTTTTAAAATCATATACTTATTATATAATATTACATAATAATAATATTAATTAATCAATAATAATTATTATTAAAAAAATTTTAAGGAATTTCACTAATTTGGATCTGTGTTTCTTATTGCTTCGCTAAATCAACCAATCAATAAAAAATGTTTTACAAATTTTTATTACTTTCAAATCTGTCTATTTGATTCGTAATTATTGTCAGAATGAATGCTAATGAATTTCATCGTAATCAAATTCTTTTTTGGTAATGAAAATTGTTATAAAACTTTAAAAAATTTGCATCACAAAAATATTTTAATTGATCGGTCTATTCTTATATTTATGATCAAAAATAATTTTTCCAAATAGGATGAAATAGAATAAATATTGAAAATCAACGCCATCTCTTGACGACTTTTGAAAGATATACTTTGACTTGATTTGATATGCGTTTGCATTACTTTATAGTTATTTTTCTTGATATTGAACATTTTTTACAATTTTAATTTTAGAAAATTCAGAAATATAATAAATTCATTTATCTAATTTTATCATTTGAAATAATATATTTGTTTTGGATAATAATGAAAAATGTTTAGATAAAAAATTGATTTTGTGAAACGTATATTCTAAGAATAAATCTGTAATAATGAACTTCGTTTTTTTTTATATGGAATTTCTTTTTTCAAAATTTTAAAAAATAAATTAATTTATTAATTTTTACGTAACAGTAGATTGCAAAATAATGTTATGTTATATCGTAATAATTCAGGTATTAATTAAGGTATAATGAATCTACTTGAAAGTTAGTCATTATTTTATTCAAATTTGGTTATTGATTTATCACAAATAATTCAATTTCTTTTAATAGTTCTATAAAAATAAAGAATAGTTTGAGAACTATCTCTTAATCATAATATTCAAATGCATTGCTTGTCATTTAATAATAAATTTTTTAGTTACTTATTGAAAATTAAATTTGATAGAAGTAACAAGCATCAATATTTTTTTCTTTCATTAACAATTTTACTTATAAGCATGAAATACAAAGGAATTTGTATTTTGTAAGTAGTTTATAAAAATCTACCATACGCTTCTTACAATAGTTAAAGGATTTCTATTTCAATTAAAAAGTATCATTCCTTTATTAGAATAATTCTAGGCTTTATCCACGAAACCCTTTATTTTTAAGCAATAAATATTTCATTTCTATATACCATCATATTCAGTGATATTTTCATATATCGCGAAAAATATTCATTTCGTTATTAATTTTATTAAGGATTTCTACATGAACCGAAATCATTCTACATGAAATCAAAACCATATTATTTTAAAACAAATTAATTATTATAATTTGTTTGTATCTTATAATTCACACATATTTCACTTTTCTTTTTTAAAACATATATATAATTAATCGTTTCTAAATCATTCTAATTATATTCGTTAATTATGATTTCAATGCAACCTATTTTAGAATTTATTTTTTTTCATATCAGATAGTTTTTTAAATAAAACTGAATAAGTAATTTTAATTTAATAATTCGTTTTAAACAATAAAAATGCAACATTTTATAATTAAATGTTTACGTAATTTGCTAGACAAAAAACATTAAAATTTTAATTAAATCAATATACCGAAATTTACAAAATATTTTTCTTTTTGTATATAAATTACTAAAAAAATTTGTTTAACCCATGATAGTATCTATTAAACGAAATTTGATTTAAAATAAAATTTCAAAAGATTAATATAGATCATTTCCTAATCCATCCGTGCATATTTATGTATAATCATTCTTTAAAAATCACCAATAGAAAAACAAATGAATTATAACTTTTTTCTTAATTATTTGCCTCTAATGAAGCCACAAAATAATAAATCCACTATTATTAATTCTATTTAATTAAGTACAAAACACGTTCCTTTAGTACTTTCGCGTGTTCTACGTGATCGTGTAACGTGAAGCATAAAGAAATACGCTAATAATTTCTATCTTTATATCATACAGGAAAAGATATGACTGCTTTTTTTTGTTTTTAGTATGATATGCATTCAAACATAACGCATATTTTCAAAAACTAAAAAAAACGTTTATCTGATATTTCAAATAAATAAGTCAGATGTGTTTTTAAGCACCTTTTAACAGTTTACTTATTTGCTTAATTATTTGAAATTCTGTTTTATTTATTTGTAAGAGTCAAATAAATCTAAGAAGAATTGATCGACTATTAATATTTACAGGAATTAATGCAATAATATGAATGATATATGTAAATTTATGAAACTACAATCATTAATGATTAGAGCAAGTGAAACTTAAGCCATTACGAAATTGGATTTTTGCCATTTTTATAAGAGTTCAGAATTGAATAACTGGCAGAGTTTACAAATAACTCTGATTAATTTCGGACAGTTTTCTTGTCTATTAATATCAACTTTTCGATTAACGATTCTATTTTCTATTCAGCAGTAAAGATCTTCAAACGATTTTTTTTTCAAAAACTCTTATCTGTAGGCAGCTTTGAATACGCATTCAAGCAGTTCATTCATAAATGAATTCTCTTCAATATCTATATTCTGTATTCTTTGCTTTATGTAAGAACTCTGATAAAGTGAAAGTAACAAAAGCTGTGAAAAAGAAAAACCAATAAAAACCAATAGTTTATTGTTTGAATTATTAATTTTTTAAAAATTATTTTCAGATATCGAAAGAATCGATCAGCTTTTGATACTTTCTATTCTCTGAACTGATTCCTAATAATGATGTTCTGCAAAAGTTCAAAAATTTCTATATGTTGTTTTAATCAGTGATGGAAATTTGAGCAAATCCTATTAATGCTTTATCATCTGGTACTTCATTGGGTGCATGACCAGAATTCTGAAATAATAGCATTTATAATTAATATATTCGAATATAATTTTAAAAAAAATTTTAATTAAATTTAAATTAAAATTTACCAATGAAAACGTTACTGTTCGTAACTGGCCGGCACTGTCTATGAGTTTTTGCAAATTCGCTGCTATCACAACAATATCTTTGCCATCAACCAATCCTGCACCAACTAATTCTGCTGCGATTCCTTCGGCAGAATCCACTCCAACAGCAAATTCAAATCTAATATCGTTAAGCTCTCGCTTTTGGTTACTAAATAAAATAAAAAAAATTGTCTATTTAATATGAAATTTTTTATGCTAGAGAAAAGTGAAGTTTTTGTGAGAAAAAAAGGAATAGTTATAAAGGATTAGAAGTTGGAACATACTCGAATTTATCCATAAGGGAAAAATGGGTTTCAGGACGTCTGCAATAAGAATAAATCATTGTAAATTGTAATAAATGTAATAATTGGGGGAAAAAATAGAAAATTATAAGATAATGATTTTATATTCTAAAAAAAATTTTCTAAGAATTATTAAAACTTTAAAAAATTTAGCATTTAATTATATTAATATTAAACAGAAGTAAAATAGAATTAATAAATATTAAAATAAAATGTACCGTAATCTTAACACCAAATTTATAGGAATACTTGGTTCATGCTGCACAACAATATGGCTTTGTGCTGATTTCAATCGTCCAAAGAATTCTTCTTCGTCTTCGTCACTACTAGATACATTTTCAATTGTATTAACTGGCAAAGCTTCTTTGCTTTCATCACCACTAGACACACTATCTTCTTCTTCTGAAGACCAAACCCACTCTCCTGTAACTGTTCTGTGCAAACGTCCCGATGTGCCAGGTTGTCTTTTCGAAGCCTAAAATAATTGCATAAAATATTAATATAAATAAAAATATAGTTAATAAAATAGTATAGTTAAAAAAATACACCTTTTGCACTCGAGTTTCAAGACTAGGACCACAAGCTACCAAAGTCTGTTGTAAATATTTTTTATCTTTTGCTTTTTTGAAAAATGGATGTTTCAACAATTCTGTTGCTGTTGGTCTGTAAATATTATTTTTAATATTTAATGTAAATGATATTTTAAAAATTTTAAAAAAATTTCAAAAGAAGAAACCTTTTTGTCGGATCTTTTTGCAAACAATCGACGATCATTTTTCGGAATGTTTTGCCATAAGCTTTATATTGATCTTTATCATCGGCAGCAGTATCTAAAGTTGGCGGATCATTTTGTAAAGTCAACATGAGCACTTTCATTGGTGGATACTTATGATATGGAGCAGTGCCACTAGCCATTTCAATGGCAGTGATGCCAAGTGACCAAATATCTGCTTTGAAATCATAACCATGGTCCTGTAAAATTATTTGCATATCATAATTGACTTTACAGTGTATGTGTTGTGAAACAAAATATCAAAAATAAGATTAATCATGCTGTTTATTAGTAACATGCTTTTTATTTCAGTAATAGTGAAAAATAAAAGAAGGTTGTGAGTATTAATAAATATTTTTGACAAATATCTGTGTATATCAATTAACATGCTCAAGAAAATATAAAAAAATATAAAAATATTTAAATTCTTCAAACTAGAACTCTTAAAAAACAAAAAATGTTATAAAACAAAATATAATATCTAAGTTTTAATTTTTTTTAAAATAAGTAATTTTATCTATTCTAAACAAAAAAGCATAAATATAAACATCAAAAATGCAGGCTAAGAAGTTGTAATGTTACTTTCCTCTCTCACCTGCTCCATGACCTCAGGTGCCATCCAACAAGGTGTGCCCACAAATGTATGTCTAACTTTTTGTCTGCTCAAATCTCGACCGGTTGCTAACCAGGCACTAACACCAAAATCAGCTATCTGGACAGTGCCATCTTCTCCTAGTAGGATATTACCGGCTTTTATGTCCCTAATATTATTCTGTTATTAAAATTTGTCTATGCATTATCAAAGAATCAAATATATTCACTTTGCATTTTATCAAAAAAAATTATTGGATATTTCGATAACATTTTCTGATTCAATTAAATACAAAATGAAATTAATTAAAAAATTTCTTTAAATAAACATAATATAAATAAATAAACATAATATAAAAATATAAGTAAAAATATATTAATATCAATATATAAGTAAAATTAAGAAAATTTAAAGATACTATCAAAAAAAGTAAAAAAAAAATTTTTTAAATTTAAAAAAAAAAAAAAATAAAAAAGAAAAAATATCTAAATTTGTTTCTAATTTAAATATTATAAATTAATTTTTTTTTAATTATTTTTATATTATTATTATAAAAATAAAATTAGTATATATTTATATTATAAATACAAAAAGTAATTAATAAAATACCTATGTATTTGTCCATTACTATGAAAATATTCGAGGCCTTTAAGCACTTCTCGTAGGACTGTCGCTATTGTAGCTTCATCAAATACTCCATGTTTACAATTTGTAGTTCTCGTTTTATGTTTGATAATGTCCAATAGAGATCCACCCTCTAGCAACCTCAGAACAAGCCAAAGCTCCTCTTTTACGACAAATGACGTATAATACGTGACTACATTTTCGTGATTGCAGGAGGACATTGCCTGTATTTCTTTCTGTTTATAAAAAATTTTTTTTTAAATAAAATTATATGTAAAAATCGTTATAATTTTTATATATATATGTCGATATATTTTCAAATAGTTATTAAAATTATAGCCATTTTTCAATAATAATACGATTTAATATCTTCAAACAGTAAATTAATATAGGCATAGATTAATTTTTAGTTAAAAAATGATAATCGCGATAATACAATTGCTAATAATCAAGGTTTTGCTCTATAATTCAATATATATTATTAATTTATATATAAATAACTTATATATATATAATATTTAAAAAAAATTAAAATTACCAAAAGTTCGTCCATGCTTGTGTTCCATTTTTCTAAGTTTATTCTTTTGATCGCACATTTTTCTTGCCGTGGAATGCAAAATGCTGCATGTACTACAGCAGTGGCACCTACGCCTGCAATAAACAATATATATATAAAATATATAATATTATATACACAATATTTTGAAAAAAAAAAAAAATTTTATTTTGAAATATGAATAGATTAATTTGAATATTGAAGAGATGTGATATAAAATGTTACAATACATTATATGACTTCGTTCACGATATAAGATAATTTTAATATTTTCTTTTTAATTAATTTTTCAAAACATTTATATTTTTATGTTAGTAATTTTTCTTAAATTTTTCCATAAAAAAAATAAATATTCTGACGTTAAATTTTTTTTATTATTTTATTAAAAAATATTAAAATGAAATTATAAAATATAAAATTTTAAAAAATATAATACTATTATATCATTTATGAATTATTTTTTAAAATTTTGATTTGTAATTTTATTTATATTGACCAAAATATTTAAAAATATATTAAAATTTTATAGTACTCAATTATTTTAAATATTTAAAATAAAATATTTCAATCTAAATAACTATAATATAAATTATTATATCATTTTATTTTTATCATTTTACTTTTGATTTTATAAGAATTTGTAAATTCTTTCCAAATATTTTTATACGTATTTTGTATGCAGTAAGAATTACTGGATTCGAGTAAGTTAACTAGGTTAGGACGTATCGGACACCGGTATACGTGCCTTAACTAAGAGTGAGTGAGAAAGTAATTCAAGTACGACAGAGACAATCGCGTAAACGCGGACGAGGACAATGCGTCAATTTGAAGTTCATCATTTACGATCGTGAAATCATTAATTTTTCGATACATTTTATTCTACAACTCTGCACTTTTATGTTTCATTTAGTGAACTAAAAAATTTTCTTGAATAAAATCAAGAAACAGAATCAACTATTCATCAAGGCCCGGTCATCATATATCACAAAAAGCATCCTCAGCCTAACAAAATCTATAGGAATTTTCGACATTGTAGACGATGAAGGATATAGAGAAGTAATGATTACTCACCAATAACCTCTTTCAGCTCATAGTCGTCCTTGGTGTTCGGCCAACCCTGCACAACCGTGGTGGAGCTCGAGGACGCCATTTTGTTCGCCAGTGCTGTACCAAAACGTGCGTGCTTGCTGGTATTTCGGGCGCCCCGCGCAAGTAGCAACACACCGCTCTTTAAACGTGTGCCACTGTTAGGTGTTTTAGGCTCACGTGGACCTCTTGTATCGACGCTTGCGCGCTGATGGTTATTTGCCGCAGGTATGTTCGCGTTTTTTGGCGGAGTTGAGGCGCGGAATGATTTCTGTCGGAATATCCCCGGTGAACAGGAAGGTAGAATCTCTGGTGAAATTTTTCTACAGAAATATTTGATTTTTCAAAAACAATATAATAGAAAATAAACATTTGTTTAAGATAACATTTACATAAGGTAATAACAATATCATTTATTAAATATTAAATCATTATATTTAATATGAAATAAAATTTGAAATAAAAAAAAAAGATTAAAAAATTTGTTTAAAGAGTTGTTTTTGCAAACAATACATGAATTAGAACCGTAATATTAAGGAGGCCACGACAATGTGTTTATTAGGTCTCAATTACATATAATTTTGTCAAAATAAATGCGTCGATAAAATGTCGACGCAACCTACGCAAGCCCCAATCTGATTCATTAAGTCGATTGGTCTTTCTTAGAGAAATCAACCACTTGAGTAATAAATTCTAATTTAGAACAATTTAATGTCTTCAAAGAAACTTTCTTTTCAGTACTTTCACTATTTTCATCTACATTATTTAAATAAACTTATTAAAAAAATTTTATTATAAAGAATATAAAATAATTTTTAAATTCACACTATTATTAGAAATATATATAGTGCAATATTTATTATTTAAAATAAATCTTATATAAAATACAAAATGGAGGGAAATTTAAATGTTACTCTTATCCTATTCTATTTTGAATAGGATGTTGGATGGATGAAATTGAATTAATGCTATTATCGGGAAAAAGTTAAATCTTATGAGCTCTATAATCTTCTTTGAACATTTTTATTGAGATTTACTCACACGTAAATATCGAGTAGCCGAGGATTACGATTTATCCAACATAAGCAGTGCAGTCTGGCGTGCAGGATTCGTCACTACTGTCGGTCAACAATTCAAAATATTTTTTCGGAGAGAGAGAACAAGAACCGCGTGATACGTGACCGTGATATTAAGGTTAATCCTGGTCCGTCTGTCCAAGTCCCACATAAACTCTGTCGATGGCACGCTCTCCATGATTAGTAATTGAAGTGTCATTCGCGCGTATATCGAGAAGCGTGTTAAAAAAGATAGAAAAAGAAGACTAAGCAAGAGGGTTAAAAAAACAGGAAACAGCCAGAAGTATAATAAAAGAATTTATAAGAATAGAAAATATATATAAAAGAAAAGAAAGAAAGAAAAATTAAAGAATAAATTAAAGAAACAGAAAAAAATATAACTATATATTGAATGTATCGTTCACGTTATCAATATTAATATCGAGAAGAATCAATGATTAAAAAATTTAATTAAACGATTGATAATCAAACATGATATTGAGATATTGAATTTCTGTATTTGCAAAAAGATCTATTGAAGATGACCTTTAGTTTTCAAATGACACATGACCTAATGCGTTCAAATCCTGTGCAAGATATAAAAGAGCCAAATGAAAATAGGTAGAACAGTAATCTGATTCACAGTTTCTGATAAAGGTGACTTTTTGTAAAACGGAAAACTGATTAAAATAAAATCATTTGGCTGCTATGTATCGACTAGGATATATCGCAATGGTAAGTATTTACAAGAATGTTGAAATTTGAATTGAAATTCAAATTGAAATTTATTTGAAATTAGATAAAAAAATTTTATTTCAAATTTAAAAATTCATGTTAAAAAATATTTTAAAATATCAGCAGATTTAAAAATAGAAATAACAATTATATTGAAAAATATTTATATGTTTCATGCATATATCTGCATCGTCTATATATATCGGTAATTTTTAAACTCTTTTAATTATCGTGGATGTACTACTACGTCATTAAGAAAACTTACTTTGTTTACATCAAACTATTAGTACGTCTCCGTATTTATGCCAATTTGTAATAACTCGTATAAAAAGATGTTAAATATACTTGTTAATATGTAACATCACACAGAATTAAATTTAATATTTGTAAGTTTAAATTTATGTAAAAGTCGTGAAGAATTGTAAAAAGCAAACAAAATGGTTATCATAATTAACTCACAATTCAAATTGTCCATTTATAAACTGAAATGATAATTATTTTTCAAAATATGAAAATTATTTGGTAAAAAATCATAATTTATATTTTATTTTACAATTAATAATAATTATTATAATTTCAAGTATGTTAATTTTCTGAAACAAATAAAAATTTAAATTTTCAATTTCAATTTTTATAATTTCTGCTAATATTAAAAGTCCCTAGATTATTTTTCGATAAAATCGATCATGTGACTACGCGCGCAACAATTCATTACTATCGATAATAATCGAAATTTAAATTTGAAAAGTAATTTAAAATAAATCTTCTAAGACCAATAATTGAAATGAATTGTTGGAGAAAAAATTGATGAAATTCTGAATTACAAAAACGAGCAAAATAAGAACAATGATGCACTTACCTATTTCTACCAAGAACTAATGTTGTTAAGAACCTGTTGTCTTGAAATTTCAATCGTTCCTCCTCTGTAGATATAGGCGCCGCGGCGCCAAGCGTGCCCGTCTTATGTTGCCTCATGTTGCCCGCAATTCTGCGCACAAAGAAGAAACATGTCTGTTAGATTGGTTACATATTTTAGGCGCACTTACATTTATATCCAATAAATTTATTAATTAACAAATAGAAAAATAGTTTGATTAATAAAATATTAGAATATAAATAAAATAATGATTTGAAATTCAAAGAATTTTTAAATCTTAGATTAATTCGTAATTTATATATTTTTATTTCATAATGATGAAATTTTTTTGCCTAAAATATAAATCTTTATCGAAAGAATTTAAATATTTTACATGAATATAAGTTAATTAAATAAAACAGGAAAAAAATCATAAATTATTTGTCGATTGTTAATAAATTAATTAGACATTCTTTTTTCAATTGGAGTATTATTATTTCAATGTTTATAATATTTTATAGAGAATTAATTATATTTTAATGTTATTAAATATTATTTTGATAATTTTCAATTTTGCATCTTTCCTTTTGTTATTGCAATAGAATATAAATACAGTTTTTTCTATCCTACCAACATATTATTCATCTACAACGCAGCCTGAGATCTCCGGACTGCCAGCGTGTGGAATATTTCTAAATTGGCGGTCAGTCGATTGTCACCTAAATACCTAAATGGAATAATTGGAGTTGGATTGGCGGTACCAGCTATTTTTAGCCAGCATCAAGGGGTAGTCCCTATCTTGCTACCTAAAAATAATCTAATAGCGAATGGATCTTTGAATGTTTTCTGTCCATATATCTTAGAATTTTTTTTAACATTTTTAACTAATATCAAAAATTTTCATCATGCTTGAACAAAAATTTAAAAAAATAAAAATTAAAAATCAAGAAAATGAAAAATATAGAATATTATATAATATATCAAGTTTTATGTTTTTAAAAAATAAATTTATAAATAGCTATTTATTTGGATTTTCGTACACGTCATTCGCAATTTGCTAATTAAGGTTTAAATCTATCCTCGTGAAAATGTCTCACCAGTATGATCTAATTGTCTCTTTAAACATAAGGAACCCGTACGCATTCTTCCTTAACATAGTCATATACAAGTTCTTTGTGTTAAATGAAAAATAATCCCCTACCAATTCTCCCTAAGAATGAAAACCTTCATTAGACAAAAAAGAAACAATTGTTATTAAACAAAGTGTTAACAAAAGTGTTAAAAAGTGTTCACTGACCTTATTATATTCTTGTGAGACGGTGAATTTTATTTTTTAAATATTTTGAAACTGCAACAATTAAAAAAAAAAGATTTCTCTGTAAGAATATATTAATTCAAGAATTATATATTATTTTTGAATATATATTACTATAATAATTAAATAATTTTAATTACACAAAAGTTTTAATTTTCAATTCAAGATTATTTAAATTTTAATTGATTAAATTATAATGGTTGATGGCATGAAAATACAAAGATTCTAATTTTAAAGAATAAAAAAAATAGTATGATTAGATTATTTGCGACTTCTAAATTATTAATATGAAGAAAATAATGTATTAAAATGACAATAAACATATCGTGTAAAGTTTCAATAGAATTCTTATTAGGTTTACGCTGACTGAGACGAAGAATCTAATTGATTTCCTAAATTAACGAGTCTAATAGTCTCTTCTCTGCTAATCGTTCTCGTTTACGAGCCGCGTCCCGTTCAGAATTTCGTGTTCTAAATTACGCGCTAACTGGTCGCTTTATTTCTTGTAATTTTTCAATGTCCAACAAATTGTTAAATTTCTTAGCTAAAAATTATTATTACTTTATATTATTTTTTATCTAATATATTGATTTTTTCTTTTTTTCTGATTTGAAAAAAAAAACAATTTTAAATTCACAAATTTATGACCTTAATTCTTACTTTATGATAATTCAATCATGAAGATTTAAGATTGATAATATAATGATTATTAATAAATGTAAATTACATTAATACATTTTGTAAAATCTTAGAAAACGAAATATCTACTGTCCACAAGGTATATCCGATAAAAACTGTTTGCAACATGTTAACACTTGTCGATCGTTGTCAATATTATTAAAGAGAGCACATGTTTGTGTTTAATTTTTTCTTTGACAGCAGTTACGTGAATATTTATTCTATGGTATTTCATTTCATAATTGATAGTACATGAACATATCTGAGTACTTGGAATATATATATTTCATGGAAATATTTAATTCTTCGAATTGGGAAAAAAAGAAAAAAAAAAAAATGGATCTGAAATCAATAGAAAAACAGAAAATATTAAAAATCATAATAATTACGTAATCTTACTCTACTTTACTACGTACTCTATTTTAATGTTACTATTGTTGGATTATTTTCATAACATATTTCTTTATTGTTAAAAAATTTTTGATATTTGAAATTAATAATTTTTAATATATTAATATTAAATTATGTATTCCTCATCTTATGATAAAGAAATCTACTTAATAAAATAATAAAAATAATAAAAACCGATACAGAATTGATTTTTACTATATGAAACGACTTTGCATTGAGATCCATTATTATGTGTACTTATCAACAATGACTTTAAATTGGATAATCCTTTCCTTTATTCATTTTCTATAAATTTAATTTTCAATTAATATTTTCAATTTTATAAAAATATCTGATTAATTTAAATTTCAAATTTTATTACTAACATTTAAAATATTTTAAAATAGAAATTTAAAATTTCGAGTGAAGAACTATTTAAGTTTTGTCTAACGACATCCATCAATGAACCTTTGGTCAGGAGGTCGAGGATCAATTGGTTATTAACTCAAGACAGCAGTAACGGCTATTAAATCGTTTCATTGTCATGAAAATTGACGTAAAAAATCAGCAAATCACATTCTTATACGAATCACCCCAAAATCAAATAATTGAGATTCGATCTCGCTTGAATTAGCAATTTTTATTAAATATTCTTCTTCTCAATTTATAATTCTACGAATTCTAATATAATATTTCATAAACTCATTTCATAGAATTCTATAATGTTAATTTATCTCATTCAATTTAATTCATTTTATATACTAATATTCATGTTCTAATTCATTTCACGTATTATTTCTATTTTAATCTATTTATTCATAGAATTTTATTAGATATATTTAAAATATTTAGAAAATATTTTAATATTATTTTCTAATAATATAATTTATATGTACAAACTTAAAATAAATAAGAATAGTAATAGAATTTAGAATTTACTATTAATTTATAAATTAATTTATTTATATATATATATAAATATATAAATAAATAAATAAATAATACTTATTTAATATGTTCATTTTATAAAATATATATATTTAGAATTACGTTAAATTAAAAAAATATTATTAAATTAAAAATATTCAATTCTTTTCAAACTTACATTTAACATTCTCAATTTTTCTAATTTTGTTAATTTTATTTTCTTCTTATCCAATTTATATATCCAATATTTTTTTTTATCCAATATTTCTGAAAAATATTTATATTTATTTTCATGCTATATAATTTTCATATCTCTATAGTTTGATTTCATAATTAGTTAAAAAATATGCAATAATTATTATGAATTATAAAATCTTTAGAAATGAACATGTTTACTTAATAATATATAATATGAGAATACAAAAATGTTCATGTTTAATGTTTAATCGATATTCCATATTGTCGAAATTAAATATTCATGTCAAAACTATATAAAAAACATATATCATGCTGAAGAATTGCCATTTCAAGTGCAAAGAAACAATTATAGATTAAACAATCATAGATCATAAATAAATATCTAATTCTTTGTAATTCATAATCTTCTAATTATATTTAACATTGAACATGAAATAAAATAATTTCATTAATATCAAATTTTCTATATTTTTACTGACAATAATTGCTAATTTGAAATATAAATTATAAATACAAATCTTTTCATTTTCAGTCGATCCTCATCATTAATCAACCATCAAACATCAAAGTATATAAGAAATAGTAACAATCTTATCTCAAGTTATTTTTTATCTACTTATATCTTACCTGTCGGACGTTGACTTCACGGATCCATTCGCATACAAGTCGGCTGCCATGTCAATTGCATTTGTTCTCTCGCATTTCTCCTCACATTGAATATGTGTTTGTTCCAAAAGAAAGCTGTCGGATCAACCGATTTTTTAGCTCGTCTATTGATAGCCAGAAAAGGAATCAGTTCACTGACAATGACCAACCTTGACCGCGTTATTTGTTCTCACTAGATCAGTAAACCAAAACACAGTGTCTCTGGACACATTTACAGGAATCATCATGTCGATTTTTTATATATCAATATTTCAATCTTCCCTTCACTATTTATTTTTGATATGGTGTTTATATGATTAGAAGAAGCACACGGTGGAAGTACGCAATTCATCAGAAGAATAGAATCGCAAAAACATCACTGTTGGTAGAAACGCAGTCAGACCATCCTAAGTTCGTCGACGACTGAACTATGTCAGACGGGGGCACTGTCAATTGGATAAGTACCTACCACACACCGATATACTACCGCGTGGAGTATATGTTTAATAGCGGTCCATGCTGACAATCGCCCCTGGCCCCTTCCTGAAAGTGTTAATTTAATTTTAATTTTAGTTATTCAACGATGAATCTTATTAAAGTATAAAAAATATTATATGGAAAGAAGAGATGATTATAAGATGTTCAAGAATGGATTTCTTTTACTGTTTATTGTTTTCGGTTTGAAAATCTTTAGCAAAAGAATTAATGTTAACTACAAAAATGAAGGGAAATTTGATATAATATTTAATATATTTTCTATTCATAATCGTACAATCAAAAAAATCTTTTATAGAAGAAATTAGTAATATTAATATTATCCAATTATTTTTTAACATTTTACAATTAAGTTTGCAAGTTTAATATTAATTTATAGAAATATTTGATGGATCTCTTATCTCCAAATTTTTTCTTCTATTTTTGTTAAATGAGTGTTATTCCACTGTCAATTTAAAGGCAGTACTCTACGGAGATCGGCACGGGGAAGATCAATTTATATCGTATAACGCGAAGCACATCAGCTCAATCACAATCGACCTTGCTGACCGGTTCATACTCTGTTTTTCGCGAGAGTATCATCGTCTTCAAAGATTCATCAACACGTCACGTTGATTTCTGACATCACTATCCAATTGATCACGAGACTAGCTCGTTTAATCCCTTTTAGATTTTAATTAATGATTTTCATTGAATTGATTTAATATACTTCAATTATTTTGCGCAAATAATTTAATATAAATTTTAAGAAATATATATTTTAAAAATTATTCCTATGCAATAACAATATGCATTTTTTTAAATAAGAATTTTTTTTAATCGAATATTAATCTATAAAATTAAATATAATTAAAATAAAAACAATGATACCATAAATTTTTTATGACATTTCGTAATGTTATATTACGTCATCGTTAAAATTCAAACATTGTCGGAGTCAGCATTAGAGACCCATCAAACTTGATAAAGCATAAATCGTATGTGGAGGGTTCTGCCAAGTGGGAATGGAAGTAGAATGAATCGGTTGTTTAATAATGTAACTGACAAAACGCCAGAACGATCGTTGATTATTGATGGCTCACATTCTAGCAGATTTGATTTAAATCTCAAAACATTTTTCTTTGTTAAAAAAATTACTATTATTCCATCGTTATATTTATAGCTAATTCTATTACTATGCAATTCTTATATTTTATTTTTATATCCTTTACTGAATAAAATAATAGAAAAAAAATTAGTAAAAATTGAAAAATTGTTAATTACAGAAAAATATGTAAATAATTCAATTACTTTTATAATTTAAGAACTTTGTAGTTCGCAGGTTTAACTGTGATGGCGCAAGATTGTTACGACGTCTGCAAGAAGTGCAATAGAAGTTCTCAAGAATTAAAACCAGTGGATATTATTCATTTATATCCCCAATTACATTTTCCTTTAATACAAGATACACCTTATCTTCTTGAAGAAGATTTTATTAAAAATAAACAGAATCATCAACGTTCTCTTAACCGAAACAACAGAAATTTGTTGCCTGTTAGTTACATTATATTTGACAAAGAAAAATAAACGAAATCTAATATTCTATATTTTGCCTATAGGAGTATCATAGTCTATGTGAAACTATAACAAAAAAAGTGCAACTAGATGATTCTGAATACGAGTATCAACCGCCCTATTATCATGAAATCTACTGTAAAAGTTATAATTTGTTAGATAATTTGCGACGTGCTGTAAATCTATCAAAACAGGTAGATAAAAAAATAAGAAAATTGATTTTCGATAATTTAAGAAAAATTACCTAAAATCTAGAACAGAAGATTTCATTTGGTAGAATATTGTAGTATAATTAATTTAGTCCTTCATCATTCAGATGATTTTTGAACCTGGAAAAAATTATTCATATATTCATATATTATATGAATAAAATATTTTAAAATACATTAATTATTTGCTAACCTTTTTGCGAAATTTGAAAGATTATGTATAGGTGTTGGAGATTTTCCATTTTTTCTTCATTAGCATATATTTATTTCAGAAATGCGTGCATAGTGGTTTTCATTGCGTGCAAAGAAGTAAAACGCTATTATTGGTAAGACGGCGATGGGATAACGAATGTTGGGAACCTTTCGTCAAACAGATTGCCAGTGGTTGTGATTGCATGTGGCCAGTTTCTGTTCTCGGAGATATAACTGATCATTATTAATCTCTATTTTGAAACTATAGATGGAGCAGAAAAGTTAACGATTAAAGAGTGAAAATATCAATTTTTTTTTACCACTATTTAATTGATCATTTGCTGAAGCAATTGAAATTATGCACATTATATAAAATTATAATCTATATTATCTGTTCAAAGTTATTTATTTTATTTTTGTTTATATGGTAAGTGCTTAAAAAAATAAAGAAAATTTTTCATTTTTTTCACCTAAAATTTATTCCGTGCAATGAATATTTATTAAAATAAGGAAAGAAATATTATAATATAAAATTATTTTGTTTACGTGACATATTATTTCCATGAATTTGCTTTGTGTTTTGGTAAGAAATGAAATCCTTTGGGTACTTTTCCTAATAACATTTCTCTGAAAATAACGTATAAGTTAAAAAAAAAATTATATAATATATTAAGTATAATATTAAATATGATAATGAATGATAATATATTTACGATAATTTAATCCAATCCGCACAGTTCGAACTGGCCATTAATGTTTCCATGTCATCGCGGCCTTTATAAAATGGAGGTCTCTCATTTATTCTTTGCGGCGGTCTTTCTAATATTCCAACAGGAATATACCTGGAATATAATTAAAAATATAATTTAATATTTTATATGTAATAATTAATTATAATATCTCAAAGTTACCTATGTAAAAAAGATATCCATTCCAACATAAATCTTCTTGTTGTTTCAACACCACGAGTATCCGAACCCCAATGTTCAAGACCATATTTAGAATATTTTTTTAAGATTTCAAATCTTTCTGTACTTGATATATCAATCAATTTTTTTTCTTTTATTTCTGTAAATATCCATGGCTTTATTAATGCACCACGGCCTATAGTGACACCATAAATGGAATTATATGTATCTTGAACTCTTTGATAATCATCAAAAGATAGAATATCTCCATTTCCATAAACTGGAATAGGATGTGCTGTTTTTGCGCATTTTTCTATATAATCCCAATCAGCCAATTTAGTATATCTCTGTTCACGAGATCTTCCATGCACCTATATTCATTTGTTATTAATAATAAATATTTTTTTATAGTAATTAGTTATAATTTTATGATAATAATTCAAAATACACTTAACTTACTCACAGTAATCATGGACACACCCCAATCACGAAATTTTGGCATCAAAGTATGTGCAATAGGTTTGTCTATATATACACCTGTCCTAGTTTTTACAGTTAAAGGTATATTCATAACTTGATTAACAGATTTTACAACAGTTTCTAAAACATTTAATCGATTCAGCATACCACTGCCTCCCCCTTGTCTATAAATTAAATCTATAGGACAACCTAAATTTAAATCAATAAAATCTACATCAATTTGTTCATTTAGCAATTGTGCACATCTTGTTAATACTCCTGGATTATTTCCACATAATTGTATACCAAAAATATCTTCAGATTCATGTCTTTTCACTAATGCCCATTCTTCATGGGCTCCTTTCAATATTCTTGGTGCCAAAGCCATTTCTCCACAAGTTATATCTGCTCCATATTCTTTACAGATTCTTCTGAATGGTAAATTGCCTACTGTTGTTAAAGGACTTAAAAATATCTTATTTTTCCAATCAATTGTTTTTTTTTCAGAATTTCTACATTTTATTAAATCATAATCTTCAATAGGACCAATTCTTTTTTCTGTATTTTGATTTTTAAAAATTTCATTCTTAGTTTCATTAATGGAAACACTTAACATTACATTGTCCTTCATATTTAATTTATTTTTATTTGAGGATCCTTCAATTTGTTTAACACTTTCTGTTCCTGATTTTTTTCTAAAATGTTCATTTATTTTAACAATTTTTTCAGCTTTATAGAAATTATATTTATGTTTTCTTAATAGAATTTGAATATTTTTATTTAAATGATTTTTTGTAAATGGAAGTTTTTTTTTAAATTCTTTCTCTTTTTCCTTGTCAATAATATTTAAACCATCTTTTGTTAAATGTTTAGAACCCATTCTACAAGTAGTACCCCATAGGCATCTGCCACTGAGCTCAAAGAGATGACATTCATCTGAAATATCATCTGGCTTAATTTTTAAATATTCAATTCTATCGTGCAAAAATATGCACCGTTTATTATCACATTTCTTTTCAGGTTCATCTACTGCTTGATCTGCTATCCATGGACAAAGATTTAATTCGCGCTGTGTCTTAAATGGAGGTGGTCTTGCTTTATTTTGTCCTCTAAGTTTTTCTTTTTTATCATCATTTTTAAACTTTTTGGTTGGAGGTTCATCTAATAAAGAAGTATCATCATTTATATTAGTTGTATTATTTAAAACTTTTTGTTTATCAGTTTCAGTTAAACACTTTTCACTTAGAAGTCTTATATGATCTTCTATGATAAATCTGAAATATTTTTAAAATTAATATTTAATTATAGTATTAAAAATAATTTTTTCAAAAAATAAAATTATAATATTTTTATTTAGAAAAAAAAATAATTCAATTTCATTATACAATTCAATTTAAATGCTTATAAATGACAGAATACCACGCGGTTTTTATAAGTTGAGGTTAACCAATAAATTGGTTATAATAAATTGCAATAATTTTTTAAAAAATTAAAAAATTTAAATAAAAATAATAATATTTACTTACTCTTCTTTAATTAAACATACACCTTTTTGTTTATCTTCATTATAATCAAATGAACAATCTTCTGTACACTTATCATTGTAATCCGCCATTTCAAACAATCGATTACTTATACTGCGAGAGATCGATCATTAATCAGTAATCGAGATAAAAATCTCCATGAGTTGACAATTAAATAAATCAGTGAAACAAGCATTTGTTAGTCAGCCATTACGAAGGTACTTTCATTTTAAATAATTGCAGCACCTGCATTTAAAACATTTTTTTATAAACTTTCTTAATGTTAGAAATTTGACATATTTTTATTATAAATGCTTTTGTTGCAATCAATTTTTATTTATTCTTTATATTTGATTTTATTATCAATTAATTATTAGAATTAATATCAAAATAACTTTTATTAAATTATTAAAATTAACTTTTAAAAATTAGTACTTATATTTATTAAAATTTCATTATTCTATCTAATTCATGAGTATTTATTTAATTGAAAATAATAGTTTTTACTAATAAAATATTAATTACATATTATATAATTTTTACATAACATAAATATAAATAATCATTATATTGAAAATTTTTAAATATTATACGAAATGAATTTTGTTCAATTATTGCTATAATTATTATTCAAAAATATATAAATATAAATAAATAAATAAAATGTCTAATATTATTAAACAAATGCTTTGTTTTTAAAAACATTAATTATTTAAATAAGAATTACCTTTGCTCTGTTATATATGAATCTAATAATTCAAAAATGGAGAACAGTGATTCTCAATATAAATATAATTTTTAAATTCTTTTAAAAATTACATATTTAATACATATTTAAAATAAAAGAAATTTTAATGTACAATTTTTTTATTACTAAAAATATTCTCAGTGTTATCTATAAATAAATTTCATATCTATATTATTAAATTTTTAGATTTACTGTAGATATTCATAAGACATTACTATAAATAGATTTCACATGTAATTTTTTTTGTCAAAATATGATTTTTTAATAAAACTTTAATACAAAAATCTATTTACTAAGAAAACTTAATAAAAAAAATTTTTTCAATAAAGAATTTCAATGAAATAGTAATAAATTTTATTATTTATTTTATAAATAATTTCTAAATAATTGTAATATCAAAATTTCAAAATAATATAAAAATATTCTTTATAATTCTGATATCTATATGTTGCTTACCCTTATATTATTGTTTACGCTTGTTCATATTTCCCACGTGTTCTCTCTAAAGAATACTTATATACTTTATATGACTATTTTTTCGAAAGAACGCATTGAAATCCACTATCGACAATTAAAGAAGGTCAGAACCGCGACACGGATCAAGATTGATCCGTGTGGCAAAACATTTTTATTCGTTATATCGGTGGACGACGTTGCCACGCTCTTGGTAAGTTTACGAGTATATTCGTCAACGTTTTTTTTTTTTCATCATTATTGTATTGATACTGCATTATTTTTGATAAAAGCGTAAATTATTATTTCAAAGATTTTCATATAATTAAAAACTATGATTTAAATTATTCATAAAGTAGAATCATAAGACTTGAGTGATTGATAAGATGTTCTGGTAATTACACAACCAAACGAATAGTATTAAATGTTGAATATTGTCTTTCTAATTATGATAAGATTCTTAGATAATATTACAATTTTATTATAATATATAAATTAATTTTTTGTTATTATAAAAACTAGAAATAAATAGTGTTCTTGTGAACTTTTTTTGATGATTATTATATTTATTGTTTCTTAAATAATTTTAATTACTTAAATTTACTTAAAATTAAAAGAAATAAATATAATGAAAATTTAAGCAATTTGATCTAATCTTGCTTTCATAGATAATATTAGCAAATAATACTTAATAATATGCTATAAAGATATGATACTTGATGACAAAAACAATTATATTTATATTTAAACTGATATAATTGATAATATATTAAGTATATTTCTTTCTTTAAATGAATTCAAATAATGTTATTCATTAATTGATATAATTCACTATGTAATATATTTAAGATTGATAGATTTTTTCTTGAATTAATAGAATAATAGTATGGAAAAAATAGGAACATTACAATGGGAAGACTATCTGGTCATAGCAGTTACATTATGTATAAGTGTGGGTATAGGTATTTACTACAGATTCAGTGGTGGTCGACAGAAAACTATAGAGGTATATTTATCATTCTTTTAAAATTTTGGAATAATATTTAATAACAAAACAAAATTATGTTTTCTGATAGGAATATTTCATTGCCAGCAGATCTATGAGCATTGTTCCTGTGGGTGTAGCATTAGTTGTTTCTTTCATGTCTGCAATTACCTTGTTAGGAGTTTCTGCAGAAAATTACACATATGGAACACAATTTGTAGTAATTAATTTATCATATCTTATAGGAACTCCTCTTGTTTGTTATGGATTTTTACCAGTATTTTTTAAACTCCAAGCAACAAGTGCTTATGAGGTTTGTATTATTATTATATTTATATAATAATATTTGTATTTATATAATTTTAATAATACTAAAAAATTATACATATATGTATATAAGTTATATTTTCCTCTTCTCTAGTATTTAGAAAAACGTTTTGGAATAAAAGCTAGAACATTAGCTAGTTTTGTATACTGGCTACAATTACTTTTATATTCAGGTGTTGTACTTTATGCTCCTGCTTTAGCATTGGAAGCTACAACAGGAATTTCTAAAACTGGCAGTATTATTATCATTGGATTAGTCTGTGCTTTCTATTCAAGTATAGGAGGCATTAAAGCTGTTTTAATTACTGATGTGTTCCAAGGATTGCTTATGTTTATTTCTGTTTTTGTTATTATTATCACAGCTGCTAATGAAGCTGGAAGTTTAAAAAGAATCTGGGAAATAGCTGAAGAAGGGAATCGAATTCAATTTGATAGGTATATGTATATTACAATGAAAAATTTATATTTTTTTAAGAAATTTAAAAACAAACTATTTTCTTAGTATTTCTATAGACCCCACAGTTCGACATACTTGGTGGTCACTTATTTTTGGAGGTTTATGTACATTTTTATCACTATATGGAGTAAATCAAGTTCAAGTACAACGTATGCTAACAGTGAAGTAAGTATTGTAATGAATAAAATAAGAAATGTTATTAATTTATACAATATTTTTAGAGATATAAAAGCAGCACAAAAAGCACTTTGGTTATCATGGCCAATTTTATCTTTACTTTCAATAACTACGTGTTTCTCAGGATTAGCAATATATAGTAAATATTACAAGTGTGATCCATTACTTCAAAAAAGAATATCATCTACAGATATGTTAATGCCATTGTATGTTATGGATACTATGTCTGATAAACCTGGTTTACCTGGTCTTTTTATAGCAGGTAAGATTTTTATAAAGTTTTAAACAAACTATATTTCTTCTCTTAATATTAAATATTAACTTATATAATTATGTTAATATATGTTATAACATGTGTCAAAAAAATAATTACATTTTAATAAAATTCAAATAATCACATTTTTATATTTTTTTAGGTATTTTTAGTGCTGGTCTCAGCACTATTTCAGCAGCATTGAATTCTTTGGCAGCAGTAACATTAGAAGATTATATAAAACCAACGTATAAAAAATGTTGTCATAAGGAATTTTCTATAACTATGTCCACAACTCTGGCAAAGTTACTTGCCTTTATTTATGGAATTATATCTATTGCTTTAGCGTTTTTAGCACAATTATTGGGTGGTGTTTTACAAGTATTCATTCTTATGCATTATTATATCAAAAGATCATATTATAAATATTATAAATATCTTTCATATTTTATTTAAATGAATTTTGTTTATTAATATTATAGGCTGGTTTAACAATATTTGGAGTAGTGGGTGGTCCACTTCTTGGCCTTTTTACACTCGGAATGCTTACAGAAACAGCTACAGAAATAGGATCCGTAACGGGTACTATTATATCCCTAATATTTTTATTTTGGATTGCATTTGGACAACCCAGACCTGCACCACCAACATTACCAGTTACTGATATAGATTGTTCAAATGCAACCATTTCTATCTTACAAACGCAATTGTAAGCAATGAATTTAATTTTGAAATTCTTATATTAAATTTCTGAAAAAATATAATAAAAATATTTTTGTTTTTTTATTTTATTTTAGGAAATCAGATGATTCTTATTTTTATCTGTATCGGCTTTCTTATATGTGGTATTGTCCACTTGGATTTTTGATGACATTCATTATTGGATTATTCCTTAGCTTCTGCTTGAAACAAATGTTTAAAAAACAAAAAATTGAATTGGATCTCAATTTGTTTTTTCCTATAATAGCAAAACGAATACATCGCAGACAAATGCAAATTTCGGATACCAACTCAAATGATATATTAAAAGATACTACTACTGCGCCAAGAAAGTATATTTTCGGTGTTAATTCTGATGACATAGATATTATGGAAGATGTTAATACCAGCAAAGTTTAATTTTTTTTTCCATTTTTAATTAATCAGTTGTGGCTTGAAATTTGTAGATTTTAAACATTCCATATTTAATTTTATAAGTTATAAAAATATATATATAAAATTACAAAAAAATCTATGAAGTAGATCTTCATAGAAAAAATAATGACATGTTCAAAAAATGGATAGAAAAATTTAATTATCAATTTAATTTTAATTAGGTTTTGAAAAAAAAATATATTACTTTTTATTGTATTAAATGTTCAAAATAATACTTAACTAGTTGAGTTAGGAAACAAATTATTTGAACATGTTAATTTCAGGCAATATTGTATTATAAAAAAAAATACTTAACTTAGTGAATATTTAATTAATCAAATGTCTTCCGTCTATTGTTCCTAAACTGCCAGTTTCTAATTTTTTTATCTTTCAATGAAATAAGAAGAATTTTAAAAAATTATAGATATTATTTCACATATGAGCAATAATGAAACATAATGAAAGAGTTAAAACAATTAATAAAATATTTACAATACTAAAATAATACCAAAAAAAAAAAATACTTAATTACAAAGTACTTAATTTTAAATTATTATGTTATATAAAGTAATTTATAAAATTATATTTTTCGAAAATTGATCAAAAATTATAATTTTTTTTTTATAAATTAAATAAAAATATTTTTTTCAAATATAAAATTATAAATTTGAATTACAAATTATTATTGCGCACAATTAAATAAAATTTAATAAAACATATTCTGCTAAAAAGATTATTTTAGTTGTTATTTTTAAATATAAAAAATATTTTTATACAACTTAATACAATATTGAGCACAATATTCAATGTTTTATAATAATTCATTTCACGAGATAATTTATATTTATAACTTAAGTGTGTAATATAAAATATTTTAATTAATTAATGTGATGTTTACTTATATATTTACTTGCAATACTTTACTGTTTTTGGATAGTCTTAGTTAATAGAATGTAACAGAATATTTATTCAAACTTTGTTGTGTAATTTGGAGGGGTTAATAAAATAGTGTGTGTGAAAGAAAACAATATTAAGAGTAGCAGCAATTATTTCCAGTCTCTCCTCTTGTTTATCCAATGAAGAATGAAGTAGTTACAATTAACAGTAAGACAATCAAGCAGCAGGAATGGAAATTTATTGTTAGAACTCGAAACTAAAATTTGCAATTTTTAATTTTTTTTCAATTCTTAAACTATTTATTAACTATTCTTTTTCTAATGAAAATAAGAAAAATTAAAATTCCCGTAATTTCTTTAAATGTATATTTCTTCATTTTCTTTTCATATAAATTATATAATTTGTACTTGAAATATTTTAGAGTTTTTATTGAAAAAGTTTTCTTGAAATTAATTTTAATCTTATTTTTATCAGAAATTTAAAATTTTGAAAAGAAGTTTTTATAGAAGAAAGATGATAGCTTAAGGTGCTTCTTGAGAGACTTAGTAAGTCCCAGATCAAACTACTAGTGGGCAGTTGAAACCAGTTTTAATTTATCTGTGACTCGCGCTTCGATCGGCACCGGGCATCTTTTTAATTATTTTTCTAGAAACTGTGACTGCCATTTTCTACATCCAATTCTTCTTTAACGGTCAATTAATTCATCAAAAAATCTAACTAATGTTCTCGAGAAATGAAGTGTCGAATATGTTTATATATTAGAAGATTCAACTTTATATATGAGCTTAATAAAATTTATTAATCTCATCTTTAGTATTTTCTATAAATGTGAATCTTTAATAAGATAAATTTAAAAGTTTATTATATTATATATATCTATTAATTATTTGTTATAATTATGTTGTTTTATTATAAGACAATATATATATATATATTTATTCTTTATCATATATATATTTTATTTATCTGATAGATTTATTTTATAATAAATTAAATATATTTTATAATATAAATATATTTTTATTATAAATTAATAATTATAAATTATTTTATAAAATTTTCATAAATTTTAATAAAAATCATTTAATAAATAAAAAAGAATTTAATATATATTCATTTATTATATTTATCTTATATTATTATAAGTTTCGTTTATTTTCCTGAGATTCTCCTTTTTCTTTCTCATGACACAGGACTTTCATGTTTACCTTTGAAATCAACGGTTTTGTAATTTTGATTTTGATGTTATATGAAGTATCATATGTATAAAAAATTATATGTAAAATTGTATATAAAATTATCGTCCATTTTAAAAATCAAAATATTTTTTTAAATTAAACTAAATAATAAAAAAAAATAATGTAGTTCAAATACGTATATATGTTCATATATTCTTAGCTCATGGAGCTGAATAAAAAAATTGAATTTTTCAGTTTTCATAAAATTAAACTATTGTTACAATTATTTGTATATAAAAAAATTGTTTCACCGAAAAGTACTATTCCTTTAAAAAATTATATTATTTAAAAAATTATAATAATTAACATAATAAATTGGACTCAATTAAAAATTTTAATATTATATGTCATTTATGTTTTTAGAAAAAAAAAGATTAACTTTAGATGAAGATGATTTTAATTTTTATATTTTGTATCATTTAATAACTTATTATACATTAAAATGATAAAAAATGTCAATATATTTTATATATTTCTTCAATATATAATATTTCATTTTTCAATATTTCAAAAGAAGGCTAATGATACATTCAATGCTTATATTTTTATTTATATTTACTTTTCAATATATATATAATTTACATAATTCAATAATAATAATAATATATATATATATATTATATTTTATATTTTATATAGTTTATATATTATATAGTGATATTAATTTGAATTTTAGGAAATTGTTTTATAAAATTTTTTTTTAAAGAAGAAATATATCAAATTATATATATATGACATTTTGAATTTAGAATTACCGATAGGTGTTTAATTCTATGTTCATTTATCAATGAACGACGTAACTTGTTTAACCTGATGTGAGTCATACATTCTTAATAGAAATAGCATAATCAGGAAGAAAATTTCATTGAATCGCGTTGTGTTATAAATAATTCCAATCATCCCTTGCCTTCAGATATAAACATTACATCACAATTTCTAATTCAATTATCCATATCTTAATCAAAAAATTCTAAAAAGAATTTTAATTATATTCAGAACTTCATAACTTCTTATACATATACATTATATTTCGCTTTAATTCAGTTTCAGAAAATCTACATAAAAATATTTTAGTCAAATAAATTATCACAAATCTAAATTTAATGTAATTAAAAATAATTCTTTTTTCAAAATAATAATGTTTTCAATTAATATTTTGCTGATTTTCTTTAAAATGCAATTATTAAAAAATAATAAATATTTAGAATCTCCCATGAATCTTATTCCACATTTAAGAAATTTTATTGCATTTAAAATCAGAAGATTATTTTCTATAGTTGATTGATAAAGATTATCAAGGAGAATTTATTCAAGAATTTAATTGCTTTTATTATCCTGACATTTAATAATAATTAAGACACGAGTCAGGTATTGATAAATCTAATAACAGATTTACGATTAAATAAAATACTTCTTTTTCTTTTTTTCTTTCTTTTTATTTTTTTTTTTTCTCTTTTTTTACAATTAATAGGTCCGAGTAAACGATAAAATGATAGACTCATTAAGAAAAATCCATGACTTCTTTGTTACTGAAATATACAAAATTTACTATAAAGGATATAATACTATAAAGAATATAAATTAATAGAAGAATAAAAACTATAAAAAATTTATTATGTATTATTATAAATTTTTTTTCTAAGTTCTTTTTAATAATTTTACATAATTTATATTTATAATTATTAATTATTAATTTTAATTCTTTTCAATATTTATTTTAGATGCTATTTTATTCATTAATTTTTCCATTCTTTTATAATTACTTTTAATTTTTAATTTTTTAAATTCTTTAATTTTTCTCAAATTTATCTTCTTTTCTTTATATTTTTATCACAAATATAATATAAATATATCAAGAAGTATCAAAAATTCAGAAATTTGAGAAATAATATCTATTTACATACAAGATTTTAAATAGCAATCGGTTGAATCCTACTTCAATCATAATAACTGTAAACACAGTTTTTATGATTATATATTCCCATTCGTCAATTTTACATGTTTCAACTTTCATCTTATAGAGCGAGCAGTGATACATAATTTATCAAGTTTACATTATTTATCAGTTTTCATGGAATCCAATATGACTGCTAGTTTGTATCTTCCATTATGGTGTTTCATGAAATAAATTCTTGAGTTATACCTTACCTTATACAAGCTGTGGAGAAAAAGATAGAAATCGTAAGTTATAAAAAATTAAAAAAGATTCCTCGATGAAAAAAATAATTTCATTAATGAAATAAAAATAAAAATAATAGAATTCTCATTTAAATTTAAATTTTCTTTATTTCTTTTTGAATTTTTTTGCAAATATTCTTCAATTTAATTTTTCTTTTTTTCAATATCTTTAAATTGATATGTGCTTTCTTTATTTCTTTTCAAATTTTTATATTAAAATGTTCTTCTGTTCTTCAGTTGTACTTTTCTTCTTTTTAATATCTTCGCATTAACATCTTTTATGATTTGAAATTGATAATGATGATAAAATATTTCTTCTCTTTGCATTTATATAATGTTTTTTTTTACAAAATATTATATATAGTTCCAAAAATTAATTCTAAAAAAGGATTTCAAAAAATTTTTTTTTCAAAATTTTATTATGAAATTCAATACCATTAAATCTATATTTCCATTTCTTCTTGTGAAGTTTTTTCTTTTATTAAAATCAACAGTTTTCCTTTTTTTTTCATTTCACCTTACTTCTTTCGAGAAATCAGGATACTTTTTCTTCGCTTTTTCTTTCAATATTGCAACAACACACTGATTCTTCCTTAATTATTGATGTAATCGATTCAAAATCGATTGAATTTGAATTGATGAAATTTAATTTCATCAATTTTTAATCAATAATATTCCTTAATTTTTCAAAATTAAAATTTTAAAAAATAAATAAATTCATGAATGAATTCATGAACTTCTTCTTCGCAGAGCAGAATACTTTTTCATCCTAAATACATCTAATCCTTCGGATTAAAGCGTAATTATCATCATCGTTTCCATAAGTCTGTGGAAGCAAGAAGTTACTCGTTACTCTGGAAGGGGCTGATTCGTATAAATGGACACATGTGACAATTAAAACGACAGTCTGAAATCGTTCTCCGCTTAATTCGCCGGCTCTGTTCAAAACGAGGCGCGTAAAATCGAGAGATCTTAATTAATTAATCGATCTGCACTTCTTTAATATCTGAAGATATTCCCGGTCAAGCAGTTCGAATCAGTGGTTAAAAAAAAATTCATATATGCGTTACGTTAGGAAGACGAGCAGCAAGATCATTCAGCTGCAATTTCGTACATTTTTACCAATTATTGAACACTATTAATATTTTAAGGGACTATTTTCATATTCCTTTTCATCAATATTTCCTTCTTTTTTTTTTCTTTTTATTCCTTGATACAGAGAAGATTTATCAAGATTGGGAGTAATTTAAAATTTTTAAGGAGGTAAGATACATTAATTTTAGATTTTTTTTAATATCTTATTTTCTTTAATATTTTTTAAATACTTAATCTTTTTAATAAGATTGAAATAGATTGAATAGATTTCTTTAAAAAGTTTAAAAATTTAAGATAAAATCTTTTAAAAAACTTATGAATTATAAAACAAGTTGTTGGTCTTGAAATTTTGAAGAGTTTTGAAGTTTATGATATGCTTGTGTATACGCTTTTATTGAAAAAGTTCAATTTTTTTTAGTATTAAAATCTAAAATTATTAAAATTTGATAATTTAATATTTTGGAATAAAGTTATTGAAGTTTGGGGAGAAATCTTCTAAAATAAAAGATATTTTCAATGAAAAAGAATGAATTTTTTTAAAGGATTGAATTTTTTTTGTTTTATATTTTTTAAATATAATTTTCAGAATTTAATATTTAAAATATTTTAAACTAATTTTTCATTTGGAAAAGAAGAATCTCTACAAGAATCTCTACAAAGATTATGAAAAAAATAAATAAATAAATTACTTTATACTATTTTATTCATTTACTTGCCTTTCTTTCTATAAAAGATGGTAACTTTATAATGGTAATTTTATATTTTTTCTTGTCAGATTCCAAAGAGATCGTAATCTGTGCTTCGTCTCTCATTGAAAATTTGATGACAATTGCTATCTCTATTGCATAATTTTAAATCAAAATTATCTAATGACATCATTAACTGAATTTGTGAATCTGTATATTAACCAATATCACTTTTCAATTCTGAAAGAATATTTTTTTTTAATACTTAAATGATTTTTTTTTCAATGTATCAAATATTATTTCTTTTTAAGAAATAAAAAAGCAAAGAAAAAAGTTAATATATGAATCATTTAAATTTGAAGAAAATGATTTTAACTAAATTCTTAATGAGAACTTAATTATAATTTAATGATAATTGAATATTATAGTAAAAAGATTTTATATATATAAGATATTATAGTTAAAATCTATAATCTATAACAAGCAATTCTTTCGGTATTTTCAAGACAATTATTTTTTCATTATTTCTCTCCATTAAAAAGAAATTTCAAAATTTCTTTTAGAACTGTATTTCTTCTTTCATAAAGAAACTTCAGAAACCTTTTCATATTTCATCGAAAATGATTTCAATAATTTCACATAGTTCATAATAATTTCTAATTCATTCATTTTTTCCTCTAAATTTTATTTTTTAATTAAATCATTTGATTAAAAATCATATCTTCTGAATTTAATATCATTTTTCCTTTCATTATATCCGAAAAAAAAAATATGAAAAATTTATCTTATAATATTATTTATGCATATTAATTGAAATACAGTTGAATAAATGCATCGTATGGATCAGATTACAGTATTGTAAGAGATCTCCCTTATTCTGTTACTCTTTTCCTATACTGTTTGTATAAACTGGACCTGTTCGCCTTTGAATTAACTGGTTCTAGCCAGAGACAACCAGATTTCTTAATGATGATCGAACGCCCGTGTTAATAGCCACAACGATGGTGCAAATCCTACTAAACAATTACATCCATTGGTGGAGCATATACGTTCAATAATCACATCATTCCAACCAAAGCAAGCATACAGTGCATTACACTTTGCTTACGTAAGAGAAAGAATCAGTTGACTAAACGATATTACACCCATTCGGTTTGTGTATATTCATATCTGATCGATACGCACAATTATTATGATTTTCAGGTTAGGATTCAATGGAAGAAAGATGAAACGTAAAAAATAAAGAAAAATAAAAATATAAAGGCATGATTGTATCGAAATATTTCGGGATCTTTAAAAAGAGGAAAGGAAGATAGGAAGAGATTTTTATAAATTTCTTCGAAAATTATTTTCTTCTTTTGAAAGATTGATCTGAAAAAAGATATATAATTAAACAACAAGGGAAAATATGATATATAAATCTCATAAATAATATTTCATAAATAATATTTCAAAAAAATTTTTAAAATAAAAAATATATTAATAAAGATTTATAAAAAATTATATTTAAAAAATTAAAAATAAAATTTCAATTAAATTTCATTTTTCAATTAAATTTCATTGATTTGATTTGAAAGATGAAATATGAGAAAAATGATACTAAAACAGATACACATAACAGATTAATCTAGATTGCGCGGAAGTGTCGATCAATCGTGTCTTTCATATGATCCTAGATTTATAGGAAATATTATATCGAATATCCATAAATGCAGCTCAAGGATATTGAATGCCAAGTACAATTGACATTTTCTATCGATTATTTTACTTACGAGTTTTTTCTTCATCTTCATAATTGATATTAAAACATACATTAATATAAAAAAAAATTATATATAAAATATAAAATAATCTTCTTAAAGAAGAAAATGAAAATTTTTGTTCTTCTGTTTAAGCCCTTGAAAGATGAAGTCACGTTTCCTGGTACTATACTTCTTCTTGGCCATTTCTTCAGCAGAACAACGATCATCTGAAGATGTAAATGAAATACATACTGAAAAATATTCACTTCTTTATTACTTTTCATGGGTTGATTACACGGTGTTGGCTGCCATGTTAATAATTTCATGCCTGATCGGCACTTTCTATGGTTTCATTGCTAAGAAGCAAGAAACCAGCCAGGACTTCTTGCTCGGAGGCTCGAGCATGGGAACATTTCCAATGGCAATGTCTCTCGCTGCTAGTTTCATTACAGCTATTGAACTCCTAGGAAATCCTACAGAAATGTATAAACATGTATGTTCCTCTTTTTTTATTTGTTTAAAATAGCATATTGATTTAGAGAATCTAAAAAAAGAAATAGTAATTATTTCAGTTTGACAATTGAAATTCTAGAATAAAATTCTAGAAAAGAATTATAGAATTTTTTTTTATTTTATCTTTTTATATTATTTTGGTTTTATATATCTTTATTTTTTAATTTTTCTTCTCATTTCTATTTTCTCTTTTCTTCAATATTATTTCTTTTTTATTTTACCACAATATTTCTATATATGTAATCAATATATTTAAACATATTTTTTCTTTTTTTAAATTCTCTAAATATTATTATATACTCTAAATATTTTATTTGAAATTCTAAAACTTTGATTTTAAGAAAATTGCTATTATATTTGACAATACTTTTAATTTCACAGGGCACTCAATTTTGGATGACTTGTCTGGCTTTTATTTTCGTTGTACCTATTACCTCCTATCTGTACCTGCCTGTCTTCATGAAGTTAAGATTAACCTCAAGTTATGAATATTTGAATCTTCGTTTCAATCGATATTGCAGGCTACTTGCCGGTGGTCTCTACATGTTACAGATGATCTTGTATACATCTGTAGCCGTATATGCGCCAGCGTTAGCTTTAAGCCATGGTGAGTAACATGATTCAATTAACCCTCATATTTCCTTGATTTATTCTTCTTTTTTTACAGTCACAGGTTTAAATACTTACATAGCCGTCACTCTAGTCTATGTAGTCTGTATCTTCTACGCGTCGCAGGTATCTATTTTTCTTTTTAATTTTTTCTTGAAGAAATATGTTTGATATTTATTAATTTCTTTTAACTTTAATATTTTTATTTTTTTTAAAGCTATCATGTTTTCGTTTCAAAGTTTTCTTCTAATTTTGCCTTTTTTCATCTTAAGGTATTTCTTCTTTTCATTTTTCTATCTTCTTCCTTTCTTTTTCTTTAAACAATTCTATTGAATTTTCAATTCTCTTCAATTAATTTTCATATTTTTTTCTTTTTTCCTATATCAGGGTGGAATGAAAGCCGTCATAATGACGGATACTTTCCAGGCAGTAGTTCTTCTTGGTTCCCTTTTTCTCATAGCTGGATACGGTCTCTCCTGGTCAGGAGGACCTTCCTCAATATGGCAAATTAACGAAGAATCTGGAAGAATAGAATTCTTCAATATGGATCCTAATCCAACTGTTCGTCACAGTTTTTGGAGCGTGGTGATAGGTGGAACCATATACTGGACAACAATGTTTTGCAGTAATCAAGCTTCCGTCCAAAAATATCTTAGCGTTAGAAGCATTAGTCAAGTCAGAACGTATGTGTCTTCAAAAAAATTACTAAAAATAACAAAAAAAAAATGTGTTAAATATATTTTACTTTTAGATTACTTTAATTTTTCATTTTATTGCAGAGCTTTATGGGTATCTGCTTTTGGTATGATTATAATATATACCATAAATTTCTTGACCGGTATGATACTTTATGACACTTACAAAGACTGTGATCCTCTCTTGGCTGGTAACATAACTGGTCAAGATCAATTATTGCCACTATACGTAATGAATTTCATGGGTAATCTCAAGGGGGTACCTGGTTTTTTCGTTGCTGGAATCTTCGCCGCTTCTTTAGGGTACGTTTTATAACTCAACTTCAATTTCTTCTTTGAAATTTGATTAAAAAATGTTTTATTTTCTTATTTAGAGAATTTTTAATATAAAAAAATTCTTAAATGAATATTTTAATGTGTCTATAAAGTGAAAAAAGATTTTTGGGATATTTTTCAGAACCGTAGCAAGTGCTTTGAACTCATTGGCAGCTATAACTTGCGAAGATATCCTACAAGGATTATTCAAAATTGATATGTCTGCGAGGAAAGGTGCAATTTATGCTAGATGGATCAGTATTTTCTTTGGAGCGCTCAGTTTTGCTTTGGTTTTCGTTGTGGAACAACTTGGCAGTGTCCTTCAAGTATAAATTTTTTCAATGAATCATTTTCTTTTTTCAAAATTTTCAATATAATTTTTTAATTAAATTCATATTTAACTCTGTTTAATGTGGATATAATTTTAAGAGTTTAATATAATTTAACTTTAATATCTAATGAACAATATAGAGTCAAAATAAATCTTAAATTAGGTTGCATTATCATTCAATGGTATGGTTGGAGGCATCACACTAGGATTATTCTCTTTGGGGATGTTCATCCCATGGGCAAATGCCAAAGGCGCAATTACTGGTGCCATCATCAGTTTGATAATCATTCTGTGGATTGGTTTGGGGGCTCAAATTGCTGTTTTAAATGGACAAATTTACTTGGACAGCAAACCTGTGTCAATTGATAAATGCTCTAATAATAGTTTAATCACAATTTTCAATCATCAGTCAAGTAACAATCATAATGAAGCTTATTTCATATATAAAGTAATTATCAATTTTTTCTGCTCTTTATTTTTATTAAAAAAATAAAGATTTTTACAGATAGTTAATTATTAATCAAATAAAAATTTTAAAAATTAATTTTTTTTATTTCAGATCAGTTATTTATGGTATAGTGCAATAGGCTGCATCCTAACAATGTTGATAGGTGTGATTATAAGCTTTTTCACAGGTGTTCAAAATCCAGCTGATCTTGATCAAGATCTTTTGAGTCCACCTATTGCTTCTTTGTTTCATATGCAGACAAAACCGTGTGCTAATAAAGTACATGGTATCACAAATTTTGGTCTGGAATTAGATGATGAAAAATCTCAAGTGGAAAATGCTAAAAGTCCAAAGACATAAAGAAAAGTATTTATTATGTATGTAAAAATAGATTAGCAATTAGAAGTTGCATTCTAAGTGATTATTTGAATGCATTCTGAGTGATTATTTGAACAATTATTTTAGAAAATTATATGAATATTTTAGAAGATAATAAGATATTCCAAAGAATTGTTTAAAAGCAGTAGTTCCTAATATTGTAACAGTCCATTCATTATTTTTATTTCTTTAAGGTTGTTTTATAGTAAGCTAGAAATATTGACTGCACTAGAAAATTCTATGTGTTGGTTTTTAATGGAGCTTGCTGAATAGTGAATTTATGAATACAGAAATGATCTTGGATTCAGTTTCTGAAAACTAAATAGTTATTATACAAGGTTCAATATGTAATTTAATCATATTAGAAATTTAAGTTTTTTCAAGTACAATTATAAATTGCTTCATTCTGATAAAATATGATGAATTAAAAAAATTGACTATTAAGAAATATTTCTATCTTGACAACTGAAAAATAAATAAAAACAGATTGTAAATTTAAAGTTTTGAAATTCAAATGTTACAGAATGAAGCATTACAGATAATTAAATCAAAATAATCTCTTTGATAGAGATTCCTTATTTCCTTAAGACTCAATTAAATACCTTTTAGAGTATTAATTATGAAAAAAAAATATTATTTAGAATAAAGCAATATAACAGAAAAAAGCCAGTGCATATTCCATTCAGGAATTAAATACAGTTAAAAATGAAAATAGTTTACTAATTTAGAGAGAGACTATTTATAGATATTCAGAGAAGACTTCTTGTCAGGAGATGACTTGTAAAATAGTTTATTAATGGCGCTAGTTATTATATCTATTATATATATATAATATATTTTGCGAATTTCAACCATTCCTGAACGAGAAAATTCTCGTGGGCGGTTTTAAAATAAAATAAAATTTTTTTCTATATATTTTAATTATATTTAAATATCTTTATATTTATGTAGAAAAATATGCTTTTATAGTCTTCATAGATTAAATTTAAATACGACAACTTTTATTTTAACTTTTATTTTAAATTTATTTTATTAATTGAAGTATTTTCTCTTCGTTTTGATATTGAAAAGATATTTATTTTTCAAATACAATTTTTTCATTGATATTTTATCTTTTTTTTTTTTAAATTTCATAAATATTTTTATTAAATTTCATAATTTAATATGCCAGTTTTTCTATTCCAAGAAAAAAAATTTCATATTGATTTTATAATAATTTATGTATTTTTCTTCAGCTTTTTAAAACAATTTTCGCCCCGAGATGTTTCTTCCGCGACGAAACGTCGACAATTCGTTTAATAATTTCCTTTTTAACACTTTGTTAACTCCGAAATATTCTTCTTTTTTCCTATTTTCTTTTTCTTTTTCTTTTTTCTTTTTTTTATTATCGTGGAGATGAAAAATCATTCTTTCACTTGACTGCGGATCTGTACTTCGTTTCTTCGTGCGAGATTATTTAAGTAATTAAGAGAAAGAATATATATGAATATGTTTTAAATAAGTTTCTTCGTTTCTAGATAAAATATTTGTACATAAGAAAAAAATATACGAATTAAATAGATTTATTAAATCTATTTTTATTTTTTCTTTTACATAATGTTTCTCTAAATAAATAAATTTTTTTTATACTATTATTAAATGGAATTCATTTCTTCTTTCATTCACTTTAAATAAATAAAATAATACAATAAAAAAATAGATAAAAGATATCAAAAATGGAAAAATAAAATCTTTAAAGAAGAAATTAGATATTTGTTATAATTAGACAAAATATCAATTTTCTAAAAATAAAATTTCAGAAGTAAAAAAAATAAAATAAGTATTCTTTAATAAAATTTAATATTTATTATTTTCATCCAAAAATAATGAAAATATTAATTTTAAAAGAAAAACTCAAAAATTAATGCAATTGATCAAAACCAAAACGAACAATTATTATTATTATTATCATATTTTAATTATGAAATAAGAGACTATCTCTATTTAATTAGAGAGACAATGATAGAGATAGAGATAAAAGTGGAACAAAGAAGAGTAAAGGAGGAAGAGAGAGAATTATAGAGAGAAAGGATACGACAGTGAAAGTGGATCAATACGCCGTTAACGTTTCGCCATACAACGTGCAACTAGACTTCTCCTCAAAACTTACTTTTTTTGTCAAAAAATAAGAGAGTTAATAGAAGATAAAATATATCTACAGTGTTTTTAACATACATTTTTTTAACTTAAGAATTATTTACCATTTTGACATTATATATAGTTTCTGTTCCATTTCTTGTTCAATGTTTTTCCCAAAGTGCATGCAAGATTTGAGTTCATTTGTAAAATTGTTGTTATCAGTTGAAACAATCTGTCAGTGCATATTGAAATGTTCATACTACTATTGTTGTGAGTAGTGTTTAATGCAGAGACCTGTAAGTGACAGATTTATTAGTGTGATGGGTTGATAAAAATGCTTCTTCTGAGATAGAACATATAACTAACAATGATTTAAAAATAAAACATAAACATATAAGATTGAAAGAATTGAAGATGTATAGTGTTTTATAGTGATTTTGCATTATAAATTTAAACAGTCATGTATTTTTCTTATTTTGTGAGTAACTTGAGATATTTTTCTTATCTACTTTTGTTTCTCTGCTTTTTCAAAATTTTTTTAGCAGTGATTATTGAATATATATTATGACTGATGATAAATTTAATTTCTTAGAAATAAATATTGAATTAAAATTATTTTTTCAAGATCCATTTCCTTTCATAAATATTCTTAAAATTTATAAATTCTAAACTTATGAAAAAAAAAAAAAAGAAAAAAATCTATCTATTATTTTAGTTCTCTAGAAATGAACTTTATATATTTTTTTATATTTTATAAAAAAGGAATAAACTTTAAATTATTTCTTTTAACAAGGAATATCAATTTATAAATATCATTTTATAAATACACAAGTATCTAATTTCATTTTTCTTAATTAATCATCTCTTCACAGATACACAAAGTCAATTGTAAGCCAGATTTGCGATGCTTCCGATTTATCCGGTGGACAATTGTTGTGCCTTTCGTTATCTATTTATCTCTACTCTTTTTCAAGTACAATAGAAACATGCCCTTAAAGAGCTTAACGTCCACCACGTCTATACAAGATGATAAAGAATCTATGACTGAGAATCTTTTCATAGAATTGGAGGCAATGACGATCGACAAAAGAGATTTGGAACATTACAAGGAAATAGATCAGAATATAAAGAATATGAAAAAGAATCAAGAAAATTCGAGAATATTACTCAAAGACATATTTCAAAGAGCTGATACTGATCATGATCAATTGTTGGATATTCAAGAATTGGCCAGATGGATTCATACAAAGATCACGGATCATATAACCCGAGCTATGAAAGAGAATATCGGCTTATTCACTGCGATAGATAATAATCCTCGAAATGGTAATTAATCTCTTGATAATAATTCTTGGACAGATTTTTAAAAAATTAAATAAATATCGTATTTCTAACTTAATAATAGTTGTGAAATCTGAAAGAAAGAAAAAATTTAAAAAAAGATTAAAATAATATTTTTAAAATAAAAAAAAAATACAGATAAAAATTTCTTTAGAAATTTAAAAAAGCAAAACTAAAGAGAGAAAAATAAGAATACATATTATAAATAATATGAAAAATAGAGAAATAAATGAATAATAAGAAATGTAAAAGAGATTTTTAAAATCTTATTATACTTTAATATTTCAGGCGAGGTCTCGTGGGAAGAGTATCACGCGTACTTTCTCAGATCTCACGGATTTCCTGAGAGCTATGTGAGCTCGCACGATAAGAAGCATAGCGACATGTCACGAACTTTGAAAGAGAATATAATGAGAGACAGAGCCAGATGGTCGGAAGCAGCCAGAAATGATCCGGAAAGATTGGCACTCGACGAGTTTTTGGCTTTTACTCATCCTGAAAGCAGTCATAGAGCATTATTACAAATGGTTGAAGATCTATTTGAAAAATTCGGTGTGGAACTTATAAACTTATTTCTTTATAAAATTATTTCTACATAAATATCGATATTATATTTTTTTTATTCTTTTCTTCTTAAAGTAATTTAATTTCATCGATAGCATTTAATTTTTCTAATTTCTTCTTCATGATATTAATATAACTTATCTTGCAATATTAATAATAATAAATTTATAATTAATTTTTATATTTACTTTTATTTTAGATCGCGATGGAGATGAACAATTGACAGAAAATGAATTTTCAGATTTACCTGCAGAAGGAATGGGTTTAGAATTGAAAGAAGACAAACACGAGGTGATAGGAGGAAGTGAAGACAGGCGAAAGGAGTTCAGACACCTTATAGACAAGAATAAAAATGGAAAAGCCGATAGGACAGAGCTTCTGGTATGTAGACTTAACCATCTCAATTAAGACTAAAAAAAAAAAGAAATAAAAATTAAAAATAAAATAATTAATTAAAATATATTGTTAAATAATTATACATTTATTTATATTATTTCAGATGTATATAGATCCAAGAAATCCAAGGCATGCTATACAAGAGGCCCAACATTTAATCAGCGTGTCAGATACCAATCTAGATGGAAAATTAAATTTATCCGAAATTCTGAGCAAAATGGATCTGTTCCTAGGTAGCAAGATGGTAGACACAGAAAGAAGTTTCCATGATGAGTTTTAAATAATCAAAATTAAAAGGAAATTAAATTTGAATAATCTTCAAGACAAAAAAATGAGGATGCTTACTTAATATTTTAGGAGAAATACCTATTTTTCACGAAAATTGAGCGCCATTTTTGGTGGAATAATCTAATCTTTTAAATTAACAAAGTTTTTTTTGCAACAAATAAAAGCGCTCAATTTTGGTTTCACAGAATTTTTTTTAAGAAAATTTTTATTATTACTGAAGCAGACAATATTTATAACAATAAAGATGAGAATCTTTATTAAAGATCACTATAGAATTTTGGAATAAGAGAAAAGTTTGGAAAATATTTTACACATATTTTTTTATCTAAAATATTTTCTTTAATTTCTCTGTCTAAATAACATATTAAAAATTTAAATTTCTTTGTGGAGACTATTTTTTGCTAATTATTTAAATTCGATATCTATCAATGACCAATTAGTATAGTTTCTACTTAAATTTTAATAATAGTAATTAAGATTGAAAATTAAAAATTAATATTTTCACAAAAGCAATATTTTTCTGTTACTTTTTCTATTATTAGTCTAATATAGAATTCTAGTTTTTTGCTGAAAGAATTCTCTTGAGAGAATAAATCACTCAATATTAATTTTAAACATTGAATTTTGTACATTTGTTCGAAAGCACAGTGAACCAGTTTCATGGGCTTTTAAAACATGTCTGTGATAGTCTTTATAACATAAAATTTTCTGTAGATTAAAATTAATAAAATTATTAATCTACAGAATTATTTTATTGATGAAAAAAATTTTTTATATTACAACTAAAATATTATTACATTATTTTACAACTATTTTTGTAAAATTATTTTCAATTCTTTATTATTTTTTTAAATTATGAAAAGTAATGAAAATAATAGTAAAATATAAATTATAAAATTATAAAAATCGAAGAAAACATTAGGAGATAAATCAGATCCGTCCTTTTGAATTTCCGCGATTATTTATTTAATAAAACTTTTTTTTTTCATTTTTCTTTTAAAGTTTTAAATGAAACTATCTGTCAAATTTTCTCTACTATTACATGTGTATGTGTGTGTGTGTGTGTGTGTGTGTGTGTAAATAGAATTAATTTGTTTATTTAAAAATTATTTATATAAACGTATTTAAGTATATGTATATTTATAAAGAACATAATGTATTTCATGTTGATCTAACTTTGTTAAAAAAAAAAAATAAAATAAAATAAAAAATTATAAATGTTTCTTTTTAAAGAAACAAACTTATACTTTGTAGAGCGTGTTTTTGTACTAATTTATTATGGTAATAAAGATTGTTTTCAAGTATAAAAATATTAATTCTAAATATTTCTTATTTCACAATTTAATTTGAATTTCAAAGAAATTAAATACAAAAATTATAAAAATTATAATTATATATCAAAAAAATATTCTCTCAAATAATTGATGCACTAAGAACTATAGATGTCACGATAATTTATTTATATCTTAGAAAACGCACAGCTACAAAGTTGTACAAGCATAATGATGCATAATTATTTACTATTAATTACCCTGCGGTTTCTGATAAAACCTAAAAACATTATTCTTTTTTGCAATAGTCAGTCTATATTCATAAAAAAAATGTTGCACAAATATTTGATAAAAATTATTTCTTCAAAAAAACAATCATTCAATTTTCCATTCGTCTAAAATAACAATGTAATAATACTGGAGGCAATATTTTTTCAAATTTTTAGATTCTTCAATTTTTATTATTGTTTATGCAATAAATACTGGAGGAAATATCTTTTAAACTTCAATTTTTTCAATTTTTATTTCCTTGATTAGACTGCCTCTAGTGATAAATTACAAAGATTTTTTTTTTCCAATACATTCGACGATCTAAAGAATAGGGATATTTTTGAATTTTTATATATACAATTTTATATTATTATTTCCCTGATTATTCTTTGTACATATATGGATTGAAATTGATTTTTTTTTCAAAATATGATGCATCGTTTGGTACGTTTGATGAAATAATAAAGTATATATATCGTCTATTGTATCATATGATATATAGAAGATATAAATATAATATAGAATATAATAATATAGAAGATGCAAATTTGATGTGTATTATATAGGCAACAAATATATTAAAAAGTACAAATAGTGTATATATATATATATATATATTAAGTTAAAATTATAAATATCGCTCTGGTATTTTTTATTTTAAATAAAGATATAAAAAAATAAATTGAATTTCAGTTGAACTTTGTTTTTATAAATTGTTTTTAATACATAATATACAAATTATTGTTTAAAAAATTAACTCTATGAATTTTATGGATTTTCAGTAATTTTTTAAAATATATATTTAATTTCTATGTTACATTATTCACTTTAAATAATTCTTATTAAAAAGAAAATGAACAAAATATATATTCACAAGATTTATTAACTTTCAATAATTATGGTCAATGATTCTCTTATTTCATTCACCATAATTTTATCTTATATTAATTTATCTCTTCAATATTTTAATAGAAAGATTTTAAATTCTACATTTCCATTGATTGTTTCATTATTTCAGAAAATCCACACAAATACTTTAATAAATTATCAATTAACATCTTATCATGTTAATATATTTTATAATGATTTTATTCTTAAAAAATTCTACGATCATCAATCAAAAATTATGAGAACATTAAAATTTATAAATTATAAATTTATGAGAATATTTAAAATTTCAAATAATTCAAATTCTATAATGGACAATTATTATTATCATCCATTATTAATTAAATCATCAATTGAAATTCAATTTTTGAATTTTTAAACTTCAAGCTGATTAAATATCTTCATTATCTAAAAAAAAATTCATAGTCCATCTTCATGATCTGAGAGGAATTTGGAAACTTCTGGCCAAGATTTGAGGAGTCCAAAAAGGCTCCAGTCAAACAGCTGTTCTGAAACCAGAAATGATGATGGTTTCCAAAGAAGATAAATTTCTGATAAGAGTACTCTTTTCACCATGGAACATAGATTGAAAAACAAAATTTTTTTGGAGATTTATTTCTGAGAGATGAACAGACAAATTTAATAAATAAAATAATAAATATTTAAATTTTGAAAAAAAATTTAAAATAAATCAAAAGCCTTATAAAACATATATTACTGATTATATTTAATTAAAAAATTATTGTCACAGATATTTTAAAATTTTTTTTTAATATTTGCTAAATAAAACAATATGTTTATTATTAACGCATGAAACATTTTTGATTTGATTGAAATTTATTCATAATAAGAAAAACTTATTATAATAAATATAAAAATGAAATTCAAAAAAAAATTGATTTATAAAAATTGAGAATTTAAAGAAATTTTGGATTTTATCATGCAAATAACTAACAATATATATGAAGCATTAACAAATATGTAAATTTTATGCATGCAATAAACGCATTATAAAAATAATGTTAAAAAGCTATAAGCTTTAAATAAAGAAACAAAAATTATTGAAAATCATACAAGAGAAGAATTTTATGCAAAGGAAAATTTTAAAACATTTCGTGATATCAATGAAAAAAAAAAAAAATTCTTAAAAAACAAAACAAAATGTAGTTAAAATCCATATTTTAGAAATTTCATAATCAAAAAGAATTTTAAAAAATTTTAATAGATCTAGAAACAATTGCAAGAAATTCAAAAATTAAAAATACAAAACAAATTAATTTTAATTAAGAAAAGATTGAGAAAAAAAATTCAATAAATTCAAAAAACTCAATAAAGAGATAAGAAAGAAAATATAAAAAACTAGGAAGAGTTAGAGAGAACCAAGGAGAATCAACAAAACTTATGGAGAGTCAACAAGACTCATGGAGATTCCTAAAAATTCCAAATCTATTATATCTTCACAAAAAATATCCTTTTGAAGAAAATTGAACATAAAAATAAAAAATTGAATTGAAGAAAAAACTTAACTTCAACGAATGAAATAATCCAAAGTAAAAGTCATTGGAATACACTGAATTTCATTTAGTCATTGAGATAGGAGTTGAAATTGCCAAGAAGAAATGCAATAGCACATGCTTCTGTGCGTTTTTACCTACTAGTATGATGTTGCGAGAAGGATCGACCGTCGATGCTGGTAATGATCTAAATGCGGGCGATTGTTCCATGATCATTACTCACTCGGCAGGTCGGTCCGGCGGTGGAGTATTTCCACCTCGACAGCATAATCTTATCCATCCGCTGGATCTCATCTCTTCTTCCTCCATCTCGATCACTGTATGTATTAATAATCATTATTCTATCATTCTTTTGTTTATTCTTTTCTATTCTCTTCTATTCTTTTCTGTTTCCTAGCGAATTAAATTTCTTTATGCCAAGAAATTTAATTCAATTTAATTCTATTTAGTTCTATTTAGTTCTCCATTAATAGAGAAAAATATCATGTTTTTTTTTAAATCTTTTGAAGTTTGTTATATTTTATTTTATTTTATTTTTTTTTAAGATTTTTTTGTAAATTTTTTTATCTTACGTTCTTTAAGAGAATTTTTTTTTTATTTCTGAAAAGTTAATAATCAAAATATAAAGCAAATTATTGATTGAAGAAAGAATTTCATTCATAATTTCTAATGAATTTTTTTTTTAATCAAATAAATTTGTTTAATTTAATTTAATCATATTTATTATAGAACATGTATTTTATTTCTTGAAGTATCTTTCATTATTATTATTATTATTATTATTATTATTTTATTTTTTAAATTTTTGACTTTTATTACTCTTACTTTAATCAATTTAATTAAAATTTTACTTTTAAAAAAAGTTAGTAATTAAGAAGTACTATGAAATATAGAAAAAAAGTTTTATTTCGCAATTTGATTGCTCTCTCAAATAACTTTAAATTCTCTCCTGATCAGTTCCAACCTTTCACTCCCTAAATTGCATACGAAATCGATTCAACAGAAAAGAATCTCAACTAAAACTTTTTCAATCCTTGAGAAGTTCATAAAGGGAGATTTCTGCTTTTTATTAATTTGATTAAAATTCGCTAAGCTTTTTCAGCAAGTCTTTTGAATATTTCATAACCTTCTTTCAAAATAATTGAATCAAGCTATAAAAAAATAATTTTCACTATATTCATCTGATTCTTACACTCTGCAGCAATATTTTCCAAATTTTCTTTAAGTTCTTCTTTTATAATATTTAAATAATTTGAAACATCTATTGTCCTATATAAAAAAAATAAAAAAATGCGAAATAAAACAATGTTTTTTTAAATTATATAGGAAGAGGAGCACTCTAATATGGAATTATACAAAATTATTAAATTATATACAATAATAAATAATTATTACTAATTATATAAATAAAAAGTTAAATATCATTAATTAAAAACAATATCTCTTAAAATATTTTGTGATCCAGTTATAAGTTGCGATTTAGAGGTTAAGAACCACTGATCTATTCGATAAATTTTATATTCATTTCTTTTATGTATATAAATTGTTGTAATCAAATAATAATGATTGAAAAACGAATGAATTAATAATATGCTGTTCTCTTTATTATTTAAAATATCCTATATATTTCAAAACATTCAAGAAATCTGAACTTTTACAATGGTTTTTGCAATATTTTTGTTAGGATAAATAAATTAGTTTACTTACAATCTGTACAAAATTTGTATAAATCTTTTAATTTTATTTAAAAAATTAAGAATGTATGAAATTTTAAATATTGCAAAAGTGAAAAATTAAAAAATATTAGATTAGATACTTTAAGAAAAAAAGAATCTGATTCAGAACATAATTCAAATTTTTGGTTAGTTTTTTTTTCAAACTTTATATTTATCGTAAATAAAATTATTAAAATTAAAATAATATTTAAATAAAATAATTATTATAAAATATTTCAATTAAAATCAATTGGATTAATTAATTAAAAATTCTATTTCGCTTATTATATATTAAGCTTAATTAAATTTGAAATATATGTATATATTTGTCTGATAAGAATGTTAATTGAATAATTAATTGAATAATTAAATTGTTGAAAATTGTTAATAATATGAAGAGTAATATTCTATTAAAATTATATTACTTTATTAAAATATTTATGTATATATAAAATATTTGTTAAAATTCATTAAATTTTTTAAAAATTAATATTTCAATATTTTTGTTTTAATATTAGTATTTATATTTAATTATTTAATATTTGAAATTTAAATATATATAATATTAATTATTAATATTATGAATAATAATATATTAATAATAATATATATTATTATATTAATAATTAATATTATTAATAATGAATAAAAATATATTTATATTTATATAAATATATTTTCTTTGTTAATATGTAGTAAGAAGTAATATATTATTATATATTGAAAAATTTCATCTGCTTTATTTAATATTAAAAAGTAAATAAATCAGCATTAAAAATTTACAGTTAAATTTTATAATAATTGATATATAATTATTGCAAATATTTACATTTATATGTAAAAAAAAATTAAAAGATCTTAAAAAAATTATAAAATTCCAAAAATTTTATTAAAAGATTATAAAAAATTTAAAAGATATTTTAAAATCACAAAATTCAATTTGTAATTGAAATATAGAAAATTAGAAATATAGAAAATTTTTAAGAGATATTTAAAAAATTAAAAATGAAAATATTTATATAATATATTGTTATAATATTATTAATTATATTATTGTTATAATATAACAATATTAATATATTGTTATATTATTATAATAAGATAAGATATCTAATAGAGATCTTAAGTTATATAACATAATTTAAATTATATATTATATAATATAACAAAAGTCATATAAATAATAAATAATAAATTATTTTATTATTTGCGACTCACCAGACGCAATTCTTTGGGGTTGGCAACCACTGAATGTTGACTGTCTTCTCGCTTGCAAATCAGTTCCTCTTAAAGAAAGATATACGGAAATAGTCTTGTCCAAAGCAAGTCTCACCTGTATACGAAATAGTAATTAATCATTCAATCATATTACTACACTAATCACTGATTAATTACGATATATTTTAAATATAATTTCATTAAAAATGGAACGAAATGTAACGCGATGTAAATTCCACGACTGATAAACAAAGACTGACGCCAGAGCCATACATCCGATAATTACGCCCCTCCTATTACTCTTAACCTATTTCTCAATATACAAATGGGACTTTGTATATATACATACTTGTATACATTGATGTTATATTCGAAGCACGAATTTTGTATTGATTACAAAAATAAAATAATTCTTTTTTTCAATGATTTATAATAATTTATAATAAAATTTTAAAAGAAAAATGTTAAAAGATTATTAATTTTTTTTTATTATAAAATATACTATATATATACATATATATATATATATATATATATATATATATATATATATATATATATATATTTATATTAATACTTATTAAAAAATAATTATTGATTAATAATTAATAAATAATTTCTAAATAAACTGTAATTAAATATTTCGATATTTCTATAGTATAATCTATAGTAATAAATCATTAATAATAATTTTTTAGAATTTATATCTAATTTTCGTACTTTCACAAATATGTTTACTTCTCATGCATAATGTATGAATTAGTTATTGTAGAGTGATTTAATTAAAGAATTATAGAAAATTGATCATTAAAAAAAAATTTCATACATTTTCAATATAAAATATAATTGCATATTCATATAAAATATTTCATTTAAGATGAAAAGAATAGAAATTTTATAATTTATAAAATAAATTTTCTCACCTCGCCATTTAGAAAACAGTAAAGAGTTGCAATGAAGAGTCCTTGAAAAGATTGAAGAAAATGTGTGGAATATGACCATAACGCAAACTTTCTCACGTTATGCAAAGGTGCCTCGATCATAAAGAGCACGTTAGTAATACCCAATAGTGGTAAAAGCACTACAGCTGCTCTCACTGCTTTTCTAGAAAAATAAAAATAATAAAAAATAATTTTTTTAATTTTTTTTAATTTTTGTTAAAAGAATATGAAAAAGATATACTGTATAATTTTATTAAATGCAGAATTATTTTCTTTTATTATAGTTTCTTATCTATTATTTGAGAAAGCTAAAATCCATTTACTTTTTTCAGTATTTATTAATTTTATATTTTTTGGCTAAAAATTTTTATATTAATTTTCAAATATTTTTTAATAATAAATGTTTGAACAAATTCAAATAGTGATATAAATTACTTACAGGACTTGCTCGATTTCACTAGTATGACTTTGTCGAAGTTTCACTACGAGCACTCTGACAATGTTCAACAAGAACAAAAAATTGAGCTGAAGAATTAAAATTAATATAATGATTTTTATATTTTAAAGAATTTTTTAAGAATTTTTTTAAATTAACATCATTTACCAATATTACTGCAAATCTGGGTCCCTCTAGGATCCAAAAATAGGAAGACAAATTATATCCAGACCAACATCTGGAAAATCTAATATATATATAAATTATTAATCAATCAATTGATAACAATTAAAGTCAAAATATTAAATAATATAACAATATAAAAATTATATAAAAAGAAATATTTAGAAAATATTAGACAATAAATTAAAATTGTTAAATATTTTCATTTTTATTTCAATTCAATGATCAAATATTGCAATTATCAAATCTATCAGAATAAGTGACTGAATAAAAATTTCAGATAAACTTTATTTTAGCTGAATGAATTTTAGGTTCATTTTTAAAATTTGAATCTAACAATTTCCATATCTATAATCATGGTTTTCTAATATTTACTTACTTTGATTTTGGATGATAATAGAATGCTGTAATGGTCGCCCAAATTAATGTCATCATGACAGGACAACCCCATCCAATGAACCTATACATCCTATAGTAAGAGTTTTCTTGAAACACTGTTACTGAAATAATAAAAAAAGAATTTAATTTTTACTGACAATGTTCTGATTTAATTAACTAATTAAAACTTAGAAATAAATACTTATACGATACTTTTTTCGAAAATTCTTTATTTTTTATTGAATTTCTAATTTTATAAATATTGAATCATTATTATATTATAAATAAAAATTGTAAATGTTATATGATTTTCATTGAATCAATTTCAACATAGAGACAATAGCATTAGTAAAACATTTTATTTCAAGTAAAAAAATTTTTTCTAATATGAGCTCAAGAGAAACCAGACCTTTAATTGAAATGTCTTAAAATTATGAAAATAGGTATGGAAAGGTTTACTCTTCAATGTCTTAAATATTCTTATTGATAATTCCAAAGAAAACTTGAAGAATATTTTCATCAATCTACCAGTGACCATGTTGTGAAGGAACAGTCCCTCTATAAACATCCACATGAACATTGCAGTTTTGGCATATTCCAAAAGTGCGTAACTGGCTTCACAAAGTACAGGCTAAAAGTAAGAGAAAAGAAATTTATAAAGTAAATTTCTTAAAAATAAATCATTATTTCAGATTAAATATTAATCTCTTTGAATAATTTTATACAACTATTTCTTCTTGATTTATATCATGATTTTCGATATACATTGTATAATTGATAATAATTAGCGATATAATAAAATTTAACAAAATAATAAATAAATAAATAAAATAAATAATAAAATTAGCAATTTCTTCAATTTTCAAAGAAGCAAGAAGCGAGCTGATTTAAAATTATATGTAAAAAAAAATTTAAATGAGAATTTAGTTTAAAAATTAGTTTAAAAAGTTTATATTTTAGAAATTAGAATTAACAAAGACTCACGGTGTTTCCTATGCCTCGTTGAATCCCATAAGTTTTCTTCCTCAAGATTTCGATATCTATGTAGATCGTTAATCTAATCAAAACCTGGACGACCATGGCGACGAATAAGTTCTTATGTATCCTAGTTCTGGTGTTTCTCAGGGACCTGTTTCACGTAAATATCAATAGAACTTCATTTCGGATAATTTATTTATATTATAATAGCACTGTTTTGCTCGCTTAATGAAGAAAATATTGAATAATGAATCTTTACATCTACGTTTATAAAATAAATGAATTTTCTGTATTTTAGAAACAATACGACTCAATTAGAATTGTCATTATATTATATAAGAATAAACTTAACCCAGTTTTATGGCGCAAATATATTTGATATGTTTTTATGAAAATAAATGATTGTTGTATATTTAAAAAAGTATATTGCTTTATAATAAATCTATTTACAATAGAAATTAAATAGATACTATTAGTTATATTTGGAATAAAATATTTTAAATAGTTTTTATCTTTATGTGATTTTTAATATACTTTTTTAATTATTACAGAAAATAAATAGGATAAAATATAAATTTATTTTATTTACAATGAAATATATTTCATTTATTATAAATTATTTATTGAATTAAATATCTTCATTTTATTATAGATTTATATAGTGAATATATTGATTTTCAAAATTATTTTTTAACTATAAAAAGTATAAAATGAATATATAAATTACCTAAAACGACAGAATATGGCAAGTGAAGCAAATAGTGCTACTAAAGAGATGCTTAAACCCACGAACTCTAAGGTACGAGTTTTCTCAGCAATGTCCAGCTTCATCTGAAAGATAAAAAAAGAAATTTGCAAATATTTTTGTATTAAGGAAATAAAAATTGCCTTCATATTTCGTGAAATGAAAAATATCTTGAAAATAATCTATTAAACTGGAATTATTTTTCACAAATTTTTTTTCATTCCCTTCCGATTTATTTCAATATTTAATTTCTGCCTACTTTTTTTTATTGATATTTCCAATATCCATTTCAATTTCATCTCACTAAAAATTCATCAAATATAATTTATATAATATTCATTATATAATTTATGATTAATACAAAAATTATATTCTTATTGTTATATTAAAATAAAAATTCCATTGAAAATAAAAAATTATTAATTTTATTTTCTATAAATTACATTTTTTTATTCCTTTTGTGTTTATTTTTAATTTGTTTTATTCAATAAATGCATATATATTTTTATCAAAAATAATAATTACATTGTAAAAATTAATTCAATAAATTTCTTCGTTCTTATTTAATTAATTTTATTAATTTCATTTTCATAATCTCAATTTTTACATATACTCACATTACCCTCAATGGCGTTAGTGTAAACTTTTCCATGTAATCGAAGCATTTCCGGTGTCATACAAGTTGTGTAGTTTGCCCATCCATGAGGAGAATCGTTGTTTGTTCCGTTCTGACCCTCCCAACGGCCATTATATCCACATTTCTTCTCCACAGATTCTAAACAAACATTATATCAAATTATCTCTTATTTGTATCTCATCTCCTCAGTGTTATCAGAGAAACTAAGCTTAAGATTACTTGATTACTTATTTGACTAATTAATTTGATCAGCTATTTACAAGGAACATTTCAAATTAGATTTAAACTTTAGCCTAAACTTGGATCATGATTTTCCAAGAAAGGAAACTATAGAGAAACTATTTCTACAATTTGAATGATAAATTTATGTAAAATTAGATAATTTTTCTTTAAATTAAAGAAAGTTAAATTGTTCGGATTATTTTTAAATAATCGTAATAGAGTAATGATATAAATATTAAGATGAGATTAATAATATGAATGACATAAACATATGTGTTATAAGGATTTTGTATCCTAGGGATGACGTGTATAAACTATTTCATTCAATATCATTTAAATAATGAAATTCAAAAAGAAAACATTTATATGATTAATAATAATGTTTACAAGTTGTGGTAAACTAGCTTGAGCAATGATTCTAATAGAAAAATTTCGTGATAAAGAATGATGGATCAAAAAATTATATGATTAAAAGAATTTCATCTTGCAACAGCGTTATCAAAAAATTGAAATAAAGAAACGGCCACGAATATTCCATGAAAAGAGAAAGTTCAAAGAGGAGTCTATGTATCCTATGTGAGCTGCCTACTTAAGACTTTTCTCAAAGCCTGCGAAATCAGAAAGCCTACGAGTCTGTTCCTCTCTTCAACCTGCAGCTCCGAATCACAAAGTCAAAGACGTTAGAAAAAAAAGAAATTGTTTGGAAATTCTGCTTCTAATCACTGTTAAAATTATTTTTAATCATCATCGAAATTTTTTTTCAATTTTTTGAAACTCTTATTTCATCTTCTTTAAATATTTCATTGGATAATATTTATCTGATGTATTGTAAATAAATTTTTTGTTTATTTATAATTAAATATATTATAGAAATATTTATTTTAATTTCTTTTTTTTTTAAATGATTTTTAAAGTTTAAATATTTATTTTATTTTTTAAATATTTTCTATATAATTATTATTAATAAATATTATTGTCTTTTAATCCCAACAATTTCAACATGAAACTAACCTTTAAAACAAAAATTTTTCAACCACGAAAATATTGAAAGCATCGTTATATTATTAGAAAAATTTATTGTCAGTTTTGAAAGTTCTAAAAAGGTTTACTAGAGTACTAAAAATATTTGCAAAATATGTGCAAAATAAATAATTAGCAAAAGCGAAAAACATAATTCTGATGAAAAAAATTGGTTTTTAATAATTTTTTCTTTTTATCATAAAAAAAAATATTCATCAGTACAATATTATTTTATATCATAAAATTTCAATTTGAATTCAAAAAATACATTCACAAAAAAAGAAAATGAAAACTTTATGAAACAAATTACATTATACATATATTTTTTATATATAATATGCAAAAAGCATATAAAAGTATCAATATATCAAAGTTTTAATAACATCTGCATAATTATTAATACAATTTTTTTTAATATAACATTAAAGATCCTTTAACATTAAAGATATGTATATATCTATTATCCATTTATTTTTTTTAATATCTGGTAACTTCTTTAGTTTGATTAAAATTTTTTTTTCTAACTTCAAAATACAGAGTCTACAAATATTGATAAATTTAAATAAAATTAATTCCCTTAAACGTCTCTGTTTAATATGTAATATATATTAGAAAAAAATATGTAATTGAAAAAAAATTGCAGTGGAAATAGCTTTGTTTATGCAGTTAGCGTTGATATGTCGTGGTATTATCGAGTGCAATCAAAATGTACAGAAATAGGTCGAGTGTCTGAGATTTCCAGATTTTCATTCTATCTCTCTGTATTATTGTCATTGTCGAAACGGAAGTTGTATGTCGCTGAGAGGCAAGTCAAGTAAAGTGTCACGTGTGTGTGAATCCTGGCTGTGAAATCGATGTGTCCGCCTGCGAAATATTCTCCTGTTAAAGTTAAAGCTGACTGGCGATAAACAATTATATACTTCAATCAAATTTCGAATAGGATTGAAGGTGGATTTAGTGAAATTTTCCTCGAATAAACTGTAAATCCTATTATCATTTCAAATGCAATTAGGAGCTATTTAGAAATTTTTTATTTATATTAAGGAAAAATATTTTTCATTTTTATTATTTCTTTTTTAATTTAAAATAAGTTTATCGCATACATAAACAAATTACAAATTGTTTATTTGTAGATACAATTTATTTATTTATTTATTTTATTTATTTTTCTATATATCCTGATAGATACTGAATAAATAAAACATTACTATATTAAAGAATATAGATTATGTAATTATATTTAACTGCATTAATTGAATATTAATTGAATTTAATTAATTATAAAATTTGATGTATTAATTATAGAATATGATGTGTATAGTTATGAAACAATCCTAAAATTATAGATTAATATTAAATAGCTAGATTAAATTAATATTTCACGTGTAAGAATTACGAAATATTCCAAATTGAAATAGATTGGGTAGCTAGATTAGATTTTGATTAAAATTTAAGATATTGTTCGATTAAAGTAAGTATACTAATTCTAAATTAATAATTATAGTAACTTCGACTAGATTTAAATTTGGCTAGAAATTATTCGTGAAACCTTTCTCGATGTTAAATATTATAGTTTGCTAGCTATGAAATATCATGCGAAGTATTCTTTAGTTAATATAGATGGAAATTAAACAATTATACAATTCAAACAGAATTTCAAATTTCATTATATTTGAGCTGGAAATTAATCTATTAACTCATTACATTTTAAAAATCGATATGTATATTGTAAGAAATTTTCTTATACCAATATACCACTAGACTAATTATATTTAAAATATGGAATCATAATTTTACAATTAAAAAAAAAATGTTATCTCGAAACTTTTAAAGAGAAACATGTATCTTCAATTTATTAAAATTCTTTGTTAAAATTGATCAAATATTTGTTGTAAGAATTTCTTTCTCAGTTCAAGAGAATTAAGTTCTACAAGAATAAATAAATCTCTAAGAGAAAGAAGGAGAATATTTATTGGATAAATCAAACGATGATTCGACATTGAATCGTATTAAATCTGTCAGCTGGGATACTTTCAAATCTCTTGTCGGATTTTATTGTGACAACGCAAGAAATTTGCATCCAGGTCGAGGTGCAGTTAACACGAAAGCGTTGAATCGAATACACCGTAAGAATAGAGAAATGTCGACAATGGTCACATCACGTAAATTTCTTCTGCTTTTTCTTTCTTTTTTTTTTGTTTCAATGTTCTAGAATGTGTTACATTTCTAGAGATTTCTAGAGATGGTTCAAAGTTGTGGTTCTTTTATTTGTAGTACTAACTTTTATAATTTTTCTAAAAAAAATTAGTGATTGGATAAAAATTGTGATTTATGAGTTTCCCAAAGATTCATCTTCTTTCTTTTAATCTTAATTAAATAATTTAATTTTTTCTTTCATTTAAATTTTAAAATATAGAAATATAAAAAATTATTAAAATAACATGAAAATATTCAATTGTTAAGAACCAATACTAACTATCCTTCCCTCCTTCTCTTTTTTCTTCTCTTGTCAAATTTAAATGCTTATCTAGCCTTGGGCAAGCTTGATTCCATTCTTTTTTAGACAGACAATTTTTTTTCAAATCAGGCAATTAGATGGAAGTTAAAAGCAATCAAGAATACTTGTTGCTGGGATGAAATGCAAATTGAGCTCCAATGATACGCAGCAAAAATTGGTATAATTATTCAAAAAGCCTGGCACAATCTGAGGAATCAGTTTACTTCCTTGAGGAGCGAAGTTTCCGTTTACATGTGGAAGAGTGAAAAATTTATGTGCATTTATTAAGTGGCGAGGAATGATTCAATTTACTCCCTTTTAAAATGAAAAATTCTTTTAATTCTTTGAAGAATTTTTTTTTATCAAATTGAAGATGACTTTAATTTTTTTTATAATAAATATATGTACAATTTTTTTAAAACTGCAATTAAATAAAATTTAAAATAAAAATTATAAATAAATTAATATAAAATTTCGAAATGTATAAAATGTTTTTCCTATTACAAATACATATATATATATATATATTTTATTAATTTATAAGAACGCTGGAATAAAAATAAAACAAAAATAAAAGCGATAAAATAAAAAATTTTGAATATTTTTTGAATTATTAAATTTTGAATAATTTTTTAATTCTAAAAGTCTTGATTATTCAAATTTGAACATGCATACGTTAGATGCATAGAAGATGAAGTTAAATGAATTCGCTGCACATGGATTAGAAAATGAATTAATACAGTTTCTGATCATGAGTGCAGATACACCTTACATTCGATACGTGACTCGATAAATCGGAGTAATTTCATGTGAATGATTCATATCGAAAACCGAAGATATCATATAATAAATCTTCTATTCAGTGAGTGAAAGAAAACATAAAGATATAATTTTTGAAAATGAAATGAAATATTATTTTCAAAAAGAAAAAAAAAAAATATAAAGTATCTGACTAATGCAAATTATCGATGAGGTTATTTTAAAAATTTTCCAATAATAAATGTAACGATAGTTAATATTTTAACTAAAAAATTAAATTAAACGACAAATATTAAATCAAATTTATAAAAATATTTGATAAAGAAATGGAGCTAAAAAAATCAATTTGAATTTACGATAAAAAAATGATTGAATTTTTTAAATGAGGAAAAAATAATTTCAAATTTTTATAAATCTTTCCCTAAATTTTTCTCTTTACAAAAAAAAAAGAAATAAAAAGAGACAAGAAGAATTATAACTAATTATAACTTAAATATTCTATAATTTACTTTTTTCCTTCCTTGATTAAAAAACGAACGTTTGAGAATTTCATGATTGTCGATGTGACTCGTGAAATGAATGAACATTCTTTCGCGAATAATCTTCCATGCAAATGCTGCTTAAGGAATTTCAAAGTTTTCCACTAGTTGAATTAATTAATCAATAATATCGAAAAACCCTCTCAAAACTCAGATTTTCCACTTTAATTACATATAAAATAATAATGACAAAAGAAATCTTTTAAATCTTTTTTAATACCTATATTAATATTATAAATTATTAAGTTTCTTATATATTCTTATATAATACCTTTATCTTACCTTATATATCTTTAATTCATTCTAACTTTCATATTTATTGAAAACAAACTTTAATCAAAATACTAAACTATTATTCAGAAAGTCTCTTATTTTTCTAATATCTTTTTTATTGATTTTTTTATAGAATATTTTCTTAAATTCTTATTTTTATTATTTTTTTGAAAACAGACTTCAAACTTCTGAATACACTAATTTATTCTCCTAGAATTATTTTTCACATTTCTATTTTTGTCTTTTTTTTCTCTTATGCAGAAAACATTTTATTCCCTTCCTCCCCTCATCATCTCATTAAAAAGGAAACTTAAATTATTAAGAATTAATTTTTAGAACTTTTTTTCGCTTCAATGACCAATTATATTAAATTTCCACTTATTTCACTGATTTGTTCATGTCGAATGCATTCTATTTTTTTTTTTTTTTAACGATAAATAGAAACATCTCGATGGAAACGGAACTTAATTAAGGATATTAACAATTTTATTTTAATATTATTTTAAAAAATAAGAATCCTAACATATATATATATATATTCATTATATATATTCATTTTTTTATAAAAAAAATATGATAATTAACTTTTTTTTGATTTAAATAACTTTATTTCTGAAAAAATTAAGCTATTCCAAATACATTAAAATTTTTTATTCTTTATTTGTTTGCCATTTTATCTTTTACATTTATTTATTTTTTTTTTTCTTATTTTTTCATAATTTCAGAATTTCCATTTAGTTATATTTTTCATACTTTTCGTAGAAAGCTTAAATTTACATGAAAAAATAAATCAAAAATGGAAGATTTTTTGTATATAACTTTTTATAATTTGATTATATCAATATTGAAAGATTTGCATATAATTCTCACACCAATTAATTTATATCATACCTAATAAATCTAAACGTATTATATATATTATTTTTCTAATATCTAAATATTCTAAATAAAGTAATTATCTAAATCATCTAAATACAAGATCAAATAAAATTGTTAATTTCAAACGACAATCTCAATTTTTCCAATTACTTAAACCAATGAAATAATTTAGATTAACATCAAATCGTATCTGAATTGCAATCGTTTTCCAATATTTCCACATCTGTTCCTTTTTGAGTGTACATATATCAGAAACATTAACGAGCAATTTAAATGTACATTCGTTAAATATAGCATCGTACTTACTGGTTGTATCGAATCCATCTTCGTATGGGCATCTTTGTTTGGCTGTAGTGGAAGCTTTGGTCGGCGGCCAACAGAGTAACGAGTCCCAGACCGGCTCGCACCACAACTCTGTATAAAGGAACGATAGATCTGTATAAGATATTACTGTCACACTGTGTTCCACACGAGTGATATACGCGTTGGTGTTTTATACAATTTGATATTGACTGGCTACAATTTGATATATCGGTATATGAACGTCTTTGAGTTTGGCTGGAATAAATTATACTATTTCCTGCAAGCAGATTTCATTTTTTATTGATTACGTTTCGCTATTTTTTTTGTCCTTGTTGTATTATATAGAAATTTCTTCTTTCTATTTCTCATTTTTTTGATTGATATAGTATACATATTTTTTTTTACAATTGTTGGAATTCTTCTGTTTGTTATTATTGAAATTTTTAGGAAATTTTTATAATTAGCTTGTATTACTTATTGTTATCATTGTATTTTTATAAAAAATGTTCAAGATTGAAAAATAAAAAAAAACATATTATCAGAGAGAATTTCCAAAGCTGTTTCTTTAAGACCGAATCTCCAAGATCTTTGTGTCGTTTTTTTATTGGAATTTCTTTTGTGATACTTGTTTTAGTTTTTTAACATCCTTGTTCTACTTTTCTTTAATTGATGAAATTCTTTAATGCAACTTTTGCAACATATTCAATATCTTATTTATGCGAGATAATTTCAGTCCATTTGTATTTTTTTTATTTCAGAATTAATTTCTTTCAAATTAGTTCTTCTCCTATTTCCCTGTATATATCTCTTTTTTCTATCAAAACGAATTTAAATAAGTCACCGCTTTCCAAAGAAATAAAAAAAAATTTTTTTAATTCTAAAAGAAATATTAAAATATATTTCGAATATACTCACCACCTTCCAGAGGCATTAAATTCTTATATCTCGCGCTGCAGAAATCCGGCGTATTATTTTTAATTGCATTAGTGACATCCATATTTCTTTTAATTATCCATTTTTACTTCCTTTTGCCTCTACATCCTTTTCACTTGTCACAAGCTCGATAAATCACACGTAAACAACGCGTATCCCATTTTTCTCCTCTTCTTTCATTTCTTCACTCCACCAATTTCTTCTCCTTGCAAGGTGACGTAATCGAATTTCAATTCCGGGATTTCCCCGCAACCAAACCTGTTTCTGTTTCCTCTATCTCTACGAGCTGAATTCTGACCGGTTGAATACTTTATCTCTTTAAACAGAGAGACGCGAACAAAGAAGAAAGAAATTTCTGTGCTGATGGGCTGCTTCGAATTATCTCTTTGTGTTCGCTTTATCAGAAGCCAGAATAATTTTATTGTCACTGTTATTCGTTACTCCCTTTCCATGTTATAATCGATTGTAACAAGAAAAATGAGTACAAATTAATAAATCAAAATTCGACTAAGATATTCATTTTCATCGCTTCTAATACCTTATATTGATCATTTTTAAATGAATTTCGAAGTCTCCTTGTAAAGATTTCAATTAGTATATTTTTCTATTTTTAATTTTATTTTTCAATTAGAGAAATATATTCATTCTTCCATCTATTTTTAAAACTTGAGAAATTTCAAAAATTTTTTGTTATAATGGAGAAGAGTAGAAGCTTGTTCTAAGATAAATTTTATGATATTTAAATTTCAAATTGGAAATAAAAATTGTGCCTTGGGCTGAATTATAATATAGTTGCTTCATTTATGATGTTCATCTGAAAAAGAAAAAATATTTTTTTCTTAAATTCTTTTTTCAAAGAAAATTTGAAATAAATTTTTAAAATAAATATCAATAGTAAATTTAATTTATTATGAAATATTCTATATATATGCTGTACACTTTGAATGAAATGCAGATTTCATCTTATTGCTTCTGATAGATAGTATATATATTCATAAAATCTAGAAATAAATATTGCATGATGGTTCTATCCCAAAGGATTTCTTCTTAAAGCAACATATAATATTTATATATAATAAGCAAAAAAAAAAAAAAAGAAATTTACCTTTAATAATTTCAACATGTGAATTTAATTAATTATAAAGTATTTAATAATAATGTAATTAATAATATATATTTAATAATAATTTAAAAAATTTAAAAAAAGAAATTATAGAAAGAATTGAATTGTCCAAAAACAAAGATAATAATTTTTCTTTTAAATTCTTCCTGTAATAAATGTATATAGATCATACAAATTGATAATTAAACATTTCATTCCCATTTTATTTATTAAAACAACTTTTGAGGAGGAAATTAATGTTAAAAGCCGAAACTTTATAAATTTTCTTTTCAATTAATATAAAATTATTTAACTAAAATGAAAAAGCTGGAATTTTTATCATCATAAAAAGGAATTGATTATTAAGTTTGAAAAAGAATTTTCAAACAATAGTTCAATGTTTTTTTTTCTCTTTAAACTAGATCCATTTTTTACAGTGAAACGTGAAAGAAATTTCAAATAAGATTATTTGCTAGTGATTATCTGGCAAATATATCAGCTTACAAAAGAATTGACATTAATTGTCAGGCATAGTGAAAATTGGCAATAATCCTTGAACAACAGTATATATTTCTTTTTTTATTTTTAATTCCTAACAAATTTTCTACCTTTCTCATCGTCATTTTCTACATGATTCAGCAAATTCACAATAATAAAATTAGAATGTCCAGCGTAATTTAATTTTTTTTTTAAATATAATTTTTCACTACATGACATCATTCTTGTGTGAAAAGTTTATTCTTGCATAAATTTTATCTTGCAATTTGAATATCAAATTGATAATAAAAAAAAATTCATGTTTTATATTAAATGAATTTTTATATAGAATTTCCATTCAATATCATTTTTAACATATAATTTTTAATAACATCATTAATCTTCAACTGAAAATTCCTCTTTCTTCTTTAATAAATTTTATTTCTCACTCTAATTCCAAATGAAAAAAAAAAAAAAAAAAGAAAAATATCAATATTCGATTCCAGGTGAATTTTTATTCCAAATTTATTCATAAAATCACCAGCTAACGCCATTTCCCCAGTGGTTTAATGCACGCATCTGAAAATTGTATTTCACCTATTCACCCGTTCCTCTCAACTTATCGACCAACATGAATCTTGTCTCTTTCCCTCTCTCTTCCTTTTCCTCCTCCTCCTCCTCCTCTTTGATCGATTTCCAATTTTCTTCTTCGTCCTTCTAAACTTCTAGAGGAACAACTTACTAGTAAAACTTTGTACATAAACTTCACCATTGATCATTGAACGAGGGAAGACATCTACGTCAAGGAATCGATTTGTAACACTTACTCGTTAAACTGGCTTCCACGAGGATAAAGGAGAGATTTTCTTTCTTTCTCTCTATTTGATGAAAAAGATCTGATCGATTCGACACGATAAAAATCAAGTCGAAGAAGATAACGATATTGAGATGATATTAATGATGGAAGGGATCTCCTCCTTTAGTCTCGTGAGATTATTCAATATCGATGGCTTCGATTAAAGAAGTTCCATTGGAATTGGAAAAGTTATATATATATATATCGTAATATAAAAATGAAAATTCGAAAATTTATGTCTGTCTTAAAAAAAGATTTCTTGATTTAATTTAATTTAATTATTAAATTAATTTAATTATTTCTTACATATGTGGAAATATATGGTGAAATATATATAAATGTCTCGCATTTCTCACTCATGGATTAATGAAATTTAATTAGTTGTTCTGATTGAAGTGCACAAAGTGAAATCAGTTTCCTTTTTTTTTTTCCAAGATGAAAGGAGTGAGCCTGGCCAGTGAGACAAGTTTCTAAGTCTGTTTAAATCTTGTTTATATATTTTTGATTGAATCAGATGAAAGTTTGCTGAAAAATTTCCATTTCCATTGCACTTTTTGTATATACTACTACTGTGTGTGTACATGTATCGAATTCGAAAAAGAATTCGATGTGAATTTCATGAAAACTTTGAAATTGAACTAGTTTTTCGAATCTGTCTTTTCATCATCCTTAAACTTTGAAAAAGTTTATTATTATTAAGTCGTGCTACTTAAACGATTATAATGTATAAGCTTATAAGCAGATAATACTGTCTTATCCTTGAGATGTACTACTTAAGATATAGTACAGTACAGTTCCAAAATTTTCTTTCTCTAAGTTTTATCTATATACAGTTTTGATATCTCTGAAAAATTTTCCCAAGAAATTTTCTAAAAAATAAAGATTTTTTTCTATATTTAAACAAATATAAAAAAAAATCTTTTAAATTTAAAATAAGTAATTGAATTAAAGATGTTTCAATGACAGTCTTTTTCGAATATATAAACTACTTAAATCGAATATAATAATAAAATTTTGGTTTATCATTTATCATTGAGTTATTCTATTTGAATTTGAATCTTAGAGTATATAATTGTTTCTTCATTACTTTAATTTTTTCTTAAACAATTAATGTAATTAATCTGTCAATGGCTATTGTTAAAATTAATTGAAAATATTAACATTAAAATTCTCTACAGGAGAAAAATAGAAAAAAAATATATGTTTTAATTAAAAATATTATAAACTTCTTCTTTCAATAGTCCATGTATTAAATTCAGCGAATTATTATCGAACTTGTGTCTCCACTAATTTATCGCTGACTTGTACTACTTAAAGCCACTTCTATAGTATCGGAATCCGCCTCTTTATTCTTGATTCTTTATCGCTTATAAAAACCAACTTCAATGGTATTAAAAATTTTTTTTAATTCAAAAAAATTAAAAAAAAAATCACAAATTAAATTAGCCAAACTGAAAAAAATTCCTCCTATAATATCCAGAAAAAAAATCAATCCTTCTAATATACGTAATATTTTTCAATTAAAAATATATATAATGATCTCTGTGAAAATTATATAGAGCGTTTTAGGATCACATCGAATCTGATGCTTTGTTGGATTTTTTTTCTTCCAAGGCAAGAGATTTATTTCATCTGGAAGAAAAACAAACAAAAAGAAAAAAAGAAAAAAAACAATCGTTGGTCATTATTTGAGATGGATGTGAGCCATGAAATGGACGGAAACGAATCGTTTCAAAATTAAAGGACGGTCGACGGAAGTCAGCGAATCGTTAACGCGAAATCCGGAAACGGGGTTGCGGCTGTTAAGGATCCTTGGAAAATTTAAACAGCCGTAGGTAATTTCATATTCTCTACTCGACATCACTTGAATTCTATAAGCTAAGTTTTATTTTGTTTTTTACCTTTTTTCTTTTTTTCTTTTTTTTCGAGAAGTAGGGGGGAGGGGGGAGATTTAGTAGATTAAAGAGAACATTTTTCCTTATCAAAGGAAATAAGATAATCATCCTTAACGACAATGACAAGAAGTTTGAAAGTTTGTAAATTTGAAAAATTTTTAAACGAATTATAAAGAATACTATTCTTTATAAAATTCTAATTATTTCATATTCTGAATAATTATTCTTGGATTTGCATCAATGATTTTTATAAGATCTGAAGGAAAAAAGAAACAAAATTATTTGTTTCTAAATTATAATTAAAATTCTCTAAATATGGTGAAACAAAATGAAAACTTAATATTCATAGAAACTATTTCCATACACAAAAAAAAAGAGGAAATCCTTTATTCCTAATCTTTAATCATATATTTTTAAAAAATGCAAAAAAAGATATTATCTATTTTAAATATTTTAAAACAAAATATTGAAAATCTATAATCTTTTGTGTATTATTAAATTATATAAAAGAAATCCTTTACAAATCCTTTACAATAATAGTCTCTTATTTGTAATCTCTAATCTTGGCAAAACTATCTACTAATGAAATAAAAAATATTGAAAGTTTTGAAAAAAAAAAAATAAAATATAGTATGAATATATAAGAAAAAAGACAAAAACTCTTATTCTTAATATCTAACCATACATTTTAAGAAAGAGAAAAAAAGGCAACAGAGTCGCCAATGAAAGCTAGTTTTGTAACTAGGAAACAGCTCTTAGAATAGAGTAGTGAAAAAAAGAAGGGAAGAAAAAGAGAAAAAGAGCAAAGAAGAAAATGATACAGGCTAGTTGGATCATTGCCAGAAAATCCCGCGTGTGTACTATGTACCTCTTGCCTCGTGTTCGTTCATGAATAGAGTCTGATTCGGAAACGTCGTGTTCTGCTGACAGGATTCTTGTTCGTACCATGATCGTCCATTCCGTTTCAAAATGCCCGAAAGAAAGTGAATAGAATCTGTAAGAGAAATAGGTACAAAAACTTCAAGAGGGTAAGTGAATGTATAGAAATGATTAGACGTATAGTATTTGTATTTTTACGTAAAAATTGAATTTTATATTTTTCTCTTTATCTTTTTTTTCTTTTTCTTTCCAATGAATATTGGGATAATATTTTTATTTTATTAGATATTGATATATTTAAATTTTGCTAAATTTCTATCAAAAGATTTAGAATTTCTTTTTTTTTATTTTATTAAATAATATTTGAATCAAAATTTGAATATTTTTTATGATATATTTTTTACTTGATATTAACATATTATTTTTTTATAGAAAAAAATTTATCAAACATTTATATTTTTATAAAATAATATTTTAATTGAGAATTGAATTTCCTATTTCTTTTTCTATTTCTTTATTATAAAATAATATTTATATATAAGAATAAATATAAATATAATAGAATTTCATTTATTTTCAATAAATAATTTTTAAAACGTTTTAGATTTATATATATTATCTAATGAAAAAAAATTTCTTGTTTTTATTTTTTCATTGCCAAGTTTAGTATGATTGCATTTCGTGGAAACAGGAAAACTTTATAATACAAAACTAAAAATAGACTTAAATAACTGCATTCTCGAGCATTAAAAATTTTACGAAAATTGTAAAAATGAAATGAAAACTAAAAATGCTTGAAAGCTAAATATTAAAAAAAAAAAAAAATGAAAAATTCATTCTTTTAATCCTTTAAATTATACTACATTGTATGTTGAGTATTTTTTGGCGCAAAATGACCAGAAAAATGGTATCAAACTGCTCGAGGGCATAAAAAAATAGTAGCAACTTGATGTTTCACTGACGTTTCAGTGAAATAGGTCAAGTAGAAGATCAACACGTATCTCATGAAACGAATTCACTGATGGATAAAAATGTTCTTGAAAAATTTTCTTACCGATTTTAAATCTTAACTATTGTATCTAAAATGTTAAAGTTTCTCACCGCAAAGAAAAACTTTAAATCTATTTTCTCCAAAAGAAATTAATTCTTCTTTGCTCAATTATTTCCTTTTGAATTTTTCTATGCATTTTCTGGCAAGAATAAGTACCTCAAAAGAAATGAAACTTTTTTTGAAAAAAAAAAAAAAAAGAAAAAAAATAAAGAAATAAAATTCTATTATATTAATATCAATTTATAGATAAAAATAGTAGTTTAAACAATTTTGTCGTATATTTAATTTTTAACTAATATTTTACAATATATTTTACAATCAACTAATATAAACTATTTCCACTTTTCCTCTAGTTCTCCTAAAGAATTCACATTATCAATCTCACCAAGAAAATTAAAAGTTGGAGATATATTCTATAAAAAAACGCAGATTTCCGTTACACGGTTAAACAAAGTTTCATCTATCATTCAGTTGTGTTTAACGAGGTTGAACATGGTTACTCTAGATAGGGAACAAAGATGACGACAATTGATGAAATTTTCATAAAATTTGATTCCATTGAAATTGAAGTCTCGAGGCTAAATATGAATTTCGAATGATTTGCAGTACTATGGATATATGATAAAAGTTCAGTATACTTTACTGTGAAATTGAGAAAAGAAACGTTCTTAAGAATATTCATGAAAAAAATTCATTAATGTATTATTACGTATGAGAGATGAAAAATTCTGCTATTTTTCTTCTAGGAAGAAAGACTTTTTTAATTTTTACAAAGATATCAAAGTAATCATATTTTTCTTCTCTTGTACTCTTTCATATATTTACACCGAATATTGAATAGAAGAATGGAAGAATAATCACCGTAGAAAATTACTCACAGTTGCACAGCAAACAGATAAATCTTTCCATGCTTGTGTAATATTTCGTATAATTTCTAAATGTTTTTGTGTGTTTTTCATTTAAAATTTAAAATAAAACTATAAAATATTTTGAAAAATCTTTCCTTAATTTCGATTTGAATGATTTTTTTGGAAAACCATCTCCTTGAAAAAAATTTAATCATTTAAAATTAATAACTGAATGAAATATTCTTATGAAATATTCTTCTAAGATTTAAAAGAAATCTCTTTCTAATCCAAAAAATTTCTTTATACATTTTGTTTTTTATAAATAACAAACTCTCATCATTAGAATAGTTCTTGCTATTGTGAGAAAAACAATGATAAAAGAAAGAAGAACTCTTCTCAATCATCAAGAAACTTTCCTCCATTGAGAACTGATAGGAACTTCTTCCCTCGATAGAGGGGAATATCTCGATCACGACTGCTTCATTCGCGGTTTCATGTTGGAATATTCACGTTGAAATGGGACAATCGATTGCGAGAGGTTGCTAGCAAGGACAACCCAACCGGTTTTTATAGGTCAGAAATCCCACTATAGGTCGGCCTGCATCAACCAACTGGAAAAGTGAAAAAAACCACTTATTCTTAAATGGAGAAAATTCCACGAAAATAGAAACGTAGATCTTTAAAGCTTATATTTATATTGTCCACTTCGCGCTTCCATTATTTCTCGAAGGTTCTGAAACAATTGTTGAAGTCAGAATAGAGAATCTCTTCGAAAAAAGAGCTTTTATAACGAGGATAATGAACCATAGTGCAAAGAACTTCTCAAATTTTTTCTTTTTTTTTTTTTTTAATGATATGAATCGAGGTGTTCAATATCAAAATTATTATCATGAAATTTTATTCATTCATTGAATTGTTATTATTTTAATATTAAAATAATTTATAATCAGATAGAGTGAAGAATTACTGCATGGATAATCTATCATATCAATTGCAGATTCAATTACATACGTTTTATATATAAAATGATGACACAATGAAGAATAATCATTTTGCATCCTTTCCATTCTTCAAATCGATACATTATATTATTTTTCTCAATTGGAAATTACATATTACTTTTATTTTCGGATAAATAAACACGATTTTTAAGTTTTTTAAAATATATTCGATAAAAATTTACTTTTATACGATATAAATAATATTTTCTTCGTATTAGAAGATTCTATATAAATAAATAATTGTATTAAGTTAGGTTAGATTTTTAAAATAGAAATTAAATGAAATTATTTAATTGAAAAATAAGTAAATAAGTATGTACCAATAACCATTAAGAATTATCTCAAGAAAAAGAAACAAAATCAGATTTCAAACAATAGTCTAAAACAATTTAGCTCTTTGTTATTTCTAAATACTTCTAAATAAAATTCTAAATACAGAATCACTTCAATAATCAATTCGGGTCTAATAAAATGGATCTAATAATCAAAACTAGATGTTTTTATAAGAGTATAGAATTAAGAACAAAGATTAGATTTTACGAGGAAATAGGATTATTCTACAATAACTTTGTCATTAGTAAAAAAACAGAATTATTTTAATGATAAAAATCGAATTGTATTAGAAAAGTGAGGAACTTTAGGAAATCAAAATTCAATCTTTAATAGAAAATAAAACCTTAAATTAATAAACAAAAGATATTTATCAAGCTTAAAAACAGTTAAAAAAAAGATAGATATAACCTATATTATGTAAACGTATCTATAATAATCATAAAGTATAAACATGAATCTTTTGTTTCAAATACAGTCCATAATAATAGTTTTTAAAAAAAATTTGAAATAATTCATATATTTTCAAACATTTTAAATAAGATTTTTCTATTCAATAAACTTTTTTAAATAGATAAAGATTCATGCTTCGGAAATTTACAAAAAATTCATGTGAATCATGCAAATTAAACTAGATCATCTAACCTAATTTCTACACTGACCTAATCCAATTTTTTCGAGAATAATAATATCAAAATAATTTTGTAGGTTTGCACATTATTTATAATATCAATTTTTCTCATATAATTTACAAATGAAACATAGAATTCCATTAGAAATTATATATTTATTTAAAAAATTGAGTTTATCTGTTATATTCATATCATCATAATTTTGCATTTATTGATAAAAAAAACTTGTTTCAAAAGAAAAAAAAAAACAAAGAAAAACAAATACTGTAGGATTATGAGAATGAATATTAAATATAACTCACCTGAGCTGATCAAAGTCCTAGATTCCATGGTAATTAGCCAACTATATCCAAGCTATTCTCCGTCCGTAATATAACGTTGTCTTTGTTAACACCATCTCCACAATCTTGTCCAATTATAGCATTAGATATTAGTTTGCATAGTAGCACGATTATACCCTTTGTGAACAGTAACCTGGATTTCAATGGTGAAAATTCCACGCGAATGAAAATTCCAGGAGATTCAAATTTCGATGTAACGTTCCAAATTTTGATCCGATTTCATCCATTCAATATGAAATGTAACTTGAATCTGTAATAAAAGAGATGAAACTTGTTAGAAAATTTTCTTTTAGCTTTGGTATTATTTGATTAGTTAGCATATAGATATTTAAAATTTCTGAAAATTTTAGATACTAGAAAACAATTTAAAATTTTTATAAATTTTAAAATTCTTAAAATCTTCGAAATTTTTAAATTAAAAAATTTCTTAAAATTTTTTATATACTTTTGATATTTTTAAATATTCGATTTAAAAGCTTGATAAGAGAATTTGAAATTTTAATGGATTTTTATATAATCTATGGTAATTTATTAAATGAAAATAATAGAATGAAATAATAATTTAAATTGATAATATATCAATTATAATTACATAAATACATAATTAAATAAATATTAATAATTAATTAATATTAAATAAATAACTATCGAATTGATGATACCTGTCAATATGGTGATTAATCAACATGTGACAAAACAATATTCGATTAAAGTATCATCCAAAAATTAAAGAGGAATTCTATTAGAATACACAGTTAAACAAATTACATGATTTAATATGATTTAATTTATATAAAAATTATAAAAATAAATATATATTTATACTTAATATATTATACTTAATATGTATAGAAAATAATGTAATTTTAGATAGTTAATTTCATCGTTTAGAGAAGAAAATATTATTTAATGAAGTTTTTTATATCTTAACATATCTCAAGTTCATTAAAAGAAAATTAATTGATAAATTATTACCTAAAAAATATCAGATTGAAAAATCTATGACTGAAGAAATTTTATTACGATTTTTTTAAATTATACAAATAGTATAAATATTATCTATTTAAAATTTTAAATTATATTTATTTTTATAAATATTTATTTGAAAAATAAATAAAAACTTTCTTTTTTTATAAATTTTATTACTATCAATAAATACTATGAATATTACATTCGTATATTTTTAATTTTTAATAACTTTATAATTCTTTATCAATCTGATGCAAATTAAATATGTATCTTAAATAAATTACTTTTTTAAAAAAAATTTATTTTTATCAAAATTTTACTCACTTATAAACACTTATATTGATGACTAAATTATAAAGTAAAGAACCAATAAAAAAGCTCGGCGACATGATACTTTGACAATCATTTTGATTGGTTCAAAAAATTTCTAATGTTCAATAATTTCAATATAAATTCAAATTCAAGAAAACTTTTTAACAATTATAAATAATTATCAATTTTATATTTTATATTTATTTCGTGTTTTGTCACATATTTTATTGTATACATTTTATCTTATATTAGTTATTAATAATAGTGTTATAAATAATAAATTAATCTATCCTTAACTAAAATTACTAAATCAATTTATTAAAGTGATAAGAAGGTAGAAGAATTTAAAGAGATATTTTGAAAATAAATCAGTAAATTTAAATTGAAATAGTGGCAGATATTAAATGCAATCCTTATCCATGTTTGAGGTTAAACTACCGCTTAAGCTTAAACTTTTGAGAAGTCTCGTTAAAACTTCTCATAAGTGCATAATTGCATAACAACTTAGTCATTTTGAAAATCGATTCTCAACTCTATGAAAAGGCTGTTCTGTTTTTCCCATTCGAAAATCATAAATTGAATTGAGCCTTTCTCAACATCAAGTTATTTATTCTGGTGATTATTTTTGCATAGTGATGAAATCATCAAAGAAACCGAGATAAATCAAGTTTTCTTGCAAGATATTTCAACTAGATTTTTTTACTTTTCAAAAACAAGAGAATAAGTTTTAAGTGAATGGATTCGAATGAAAAATAGCGAATATGTACACAGAAAGATCGTTAAGAAAAAGTTACATCTTATTAAGGTAAGGAAAAAAGATGAAATTTGTTTTTTAAGATATTGTTTATAATTATTGTTGTTAATAATTTTCGAACTTTGATATCATGAAATCTTTACTTCAACATTCGATATAAATAATAATATTAACTAGGAAATATAATAAAAATTAATATAAATATAATAAAAATATCTATTGAGGTTAGAATTTAAGTATTAAATTAAGTTAAATATTTATGAATAATTCAATTAAATTAAACTTTTGTAATTAACTGTAATTAAAATTTTGTAGATATAAATATATTTGAATAAATAGAAAGAAAATGAATTAATTTTCTAATATAAATCATTCAAAATAAAAACTTTTATAGTCGTTCGCTTTTCTTTTTTACGTCAAGATTTGCTTTTTCTTCTTAAATTAATTTTATTATTTCAATGTTATTCAATTTTAATGATTAAAAATTTTATAATATAGAATAGAAATGGGTTGAAATCTAATTTTTAAATTCCCGAATCTCGAATTTGAAATTTTATGAAAACTTTATAGATTTTCAAAAGTTCAAAAATTTTTATTTTATTTGAAATCTTAATTGAATCAAAGTTTATTTCGGCAATCTTCTATTTTGTAAGCATTATATTTCTAACATTTCATTATTGATTTTATATCAAAATAATAATGAAGGATTTAATATTGCTTATAATATTGCTTATAATAATTAAAATGTTTTGTTTTAATTATTTTTACTCAATGTTACTATACTTAATAATACTTTATAAATATAACATAATAAAGTTTTGACTGATATCAACATAATCTCATAATGAAGCGAAATTTCAGGAATTGATGGCGTAAAATATAAAATTTTAGCTTCGAAAAATGGTTTTATTTTAGAATTATTAGAATTAGAGAATATAAATGATTCGATCAAAACTTTATGCCTTAACAATTACAATAAATTGTAATCTGGATTATTATAAATTTACAATTTTTGATAATATTTATTTGCGAATATTTATTTATCTATCTTTCGAATCCTAATTATCAAATACAATCTTATTTGTCGAGATATAAAATAAAAATAAAATAATTTTATGTGAAAATAAATTTCATATATGTATTATATATATATATATAATAATATATATATAAATATTTCATCTACATTTTATTTTCATTTATTTCATTTTTATTTTCCATCATAAAAGAAATGGATTCAAATAAATAAAATTTTGACTTTTATATTTTTATTTTTTTTTATCGTATAGAAAAATGTAAAATTTTAATACAATAATAGTAAAAATTGATCATTAAGCAAATGATATTTCAATTTAAAAAGAAAAATTAAAAATACAAAACAAAAGAAAAGATTCTAAAGAATCTAAAGAATCTAATTTATAAAAAAGAGTGAATGCTTATAGTTTTTTAAAAAAGATTATAAAATAGAAAAATTAAAAAAAATAATAAATTAATGATTTACAGAAGAAAAGAAAAAAAAAGAAAGAATATTTGGGAAATTAATTGATAAAACAAATATATTAATTCCAAATGATTTACAGATACCAATGGACTAAGATAATTACCTCCCACGCGTATTTCATTAAATTCTCAAGAGAAAATCGATCCATTGAACTATTATTTTCCAAATGAATCACTCGAATAAAATCTGACAATTTTGACAAAAGATATTTTTCATGTTACAAAAATGATACGAATATTCTAAAAAAATATATATTTTTATTTCAATATATTAATTATATATTAAAAAGGAAAAAATTTTTTGAAAAAATATTTTCTGTTTCTAATTTTAACATATGTATCCAATTAATTTTATTCTTCAAAGAAAATTTAATTTAGTTAATGATAGAAATAGTCCATTGCACCATATTATTAGCTTATATTATGTAAATTGATTTACTTAATGTAAATTGACAATATTCAAAAGCTTGGAAAATTGGTTTGTAAAATTTAGAAATTTAAATAAATAAATATTTAAATATTGGAAGTTAAAAGTGTACAAGTTAATGAGATGCCTGGAGGCAAGCAACCAGCTATGAATCATGACTATGACGAGTTCCGATTATTGACAGGTATCGAAAATAGTAAATATATGGATGAATATTGATCATATGCTTGTACGTTTAATTTCCATTCTGGAATATCGAAAATATTATATATATATACATATATATATATATATATATATATATATATATGAAGAATATTTTTAAAGTGATTATAATGACGTTCAACTATAAAGTAGTAAAACACAACGAATTCGCTAACTTCGTTACTAGAAAAGTATTTCGTTACTCGTAGAAATATGAAATTCTATTCTATTGTTATTTTATTTTTATTTATAATATATATGAATATAGATAACGATGAGTTAGTGAAAAATATTTTCGTTCTTTCAAAAGATCAAAGTTATAAGAATTCAAAAAAATTTAAATACCAATTTTTAATTTTGTATTATTTCTTCCAGAATGATACCTGGACAGATATTCGCGAGGGCACATATCGAATAAATATCACATCACTTGACGATCAATTCCCTGCAATGAACGTAACAATTTAGAATGAAACATCGGACCAAGCGTATGTTTCCTCGCTTTTCCTAATATTCGTTCGCTAATTAGTGCAATATCACACGCTTATTGTTCACAAGAGAGGCTCTATTGCGAATCCATCACGACTATTGGGCCTTGACCTGAATAAATGCTTAATGATCGTTGCCAGAATTTAAGATCCTTTTGTGATTTTATGTGTGCGCAATCTTAATGGATGTGGTATGGTGAAAATTTAACGAGAAAAACCGAATGGAAAAAGAAAGTTTCGGATTCTCAAATAAATAAATTATACATGTTTCAGTACGCAAATTGTGGTTTCTAATTATGGCTTGTTAAAAAGTTTTCTTTCTCTTGTAATTTGGCAACTGAGTGGAACAATGTGTCAAGTAACACTGGTAGTATTAATTATTTTGTATGTTGTATTGTAAATTAATATATATCTATATTAATTTTATAATTATATTATGCGTTTTAATATTAATTATAATTATGACGTTAATTTTTATATCTAATAAATTTTCAAATTTGTAGATATATATATAAAATGTTGAAATATTCGTGGACATCTTTGAAGAGTGGAGTTTTTTCTTTTTAGAATAGAAAGTTTAATTAAAGGAAATGTAAAAAATTAGTACATAAAAATATCAGTTGAGATTTATTTGTTAAATTATAAATAATTTAAGTTTGCATTAAGGTAAGACAGATTTATCTCCACTTCGCTTCATCCAGTATAAACTTTATTTTTATAATTATTTATAATTTAATAACCATTAATCAAAATTTTTGCAACTTTTCATCCTTAGAATTGATTTTACAAAGATATTCTATAAATATAATTCTATATACTAATATTATTTTGAAATTATACTAATATTATTTTAAAATTAACGTTGTAGGTTGTAATAAAATAAGAATTTTACAAAAGTAAGAATCTCCACTAAGAATATGCTCATTCGAATACATATCTACGGAGAATATTAAACGTGGTTCAATGACCACTATGATTTCAGAATTTGCAGAATCATAGAAGTTAAATTGAAATTTATGCAACACTGGTTGCATAGTATTAGAAGGATGGAACTGAATATATCGATCTAATAATTTCTGCGTGGGCAGACTGTACGTGTTGAATATCAAACGAGAAATTATAATTTTGCCAAATGCCCTACAATTTCGATTCTATTCATTTTGGGTTCTTCGACCTTGAAAATTGAAGAAATGAATGCATTGTTATTAATTGCAACAAAATTTTGAATTATTCTAATAGTTTCTCATTTGAAAATTATAATCTTATATAGAATTAGAATTTTATTAATTTTTCACGAAATTAATACAATTTTGTCAATTTTGTCATTAATAAAGTTAATTAAATATTTTATGTTCTAATGAATTGATAAAAATATTATTTATTTTATGTTATAAAAATGTTACTCTTTTTATTTTTTAATATTCATAAAAAAATCTTGATTTCACTGTTTAATAAAGAAATAGATATAATTTTTTTTTATAAAACTCTCTAAACTTGTTAACTGTGTAATTAAATATCTAATTAAAACTTCTTCTCGTTTTTTCCTTCTTTAAAATCCAATAATAGGAAGAGAAGAATCAATAAAAATCGAAGAAATGAATTATCTTCATCGTTGAAGAGAATTACTTTAACAGGACACTATTATTTCATTTATAATATTTTAGATATGTCACATGCTCTAATTTTGCCTATAATTCAAGACTTTATCAACTAACTTTAACATCTAACTCATATCATGAAGAGATTAATAAATTGGTCTAATTGAAGAAAAAATAATAAGTTTATTGGATTTATGTGGATAAAAGTAGAACAAATCCAAAATGATCAGATCCAATAATGAATATAAAATTAGAGAAAATTCAATTAAATTTTTTTAATTAAACATCTTTTTTCACTTGAAATATATTGAATATACATTTTTTATTTATAAAAAAACAATAAAGATTAATATATATTTAATAATGTAGTAATATTTAATAGTCAAAATTATTTAATTAAAAATTAAAATAATAAATGGAATAATAAAAAATGGATAGAAAGTAAAAGAAATAATTAAGATCTTTCAATTGTATTTTTTTTTAAAAGACTATAATTATTTAAAAAAAATTAAAGAAGAAACTTGTAAAAAATATTTTATTTTTTGTAATTATTCAAACTTTAAATTTAAAAAATGGGAATTTCGCAAAAAGAGAAACAGCTTTATTTCTTTATGAATTAATATAATAAATTTAGTATAATATTTACCTACTAATATTAATAATATCTTGATATATCTAAAAAACCTTCTATATTATATATATTTTTCTTAGTAAATTAAATGCAAAATTTATTTATTAGATTTTTTACTATTCTGTACTATAAGAATATAAATTCAAAATTATCCCTCTCTTATATCCGATAAAAATAATTTTGGGACAAATTGGAGGTAATTTTAAATTCGAAAAATTCATAAAAAATTTTAATTTTATCATTATTTAATAAAAATATAATAACTATTTATTAATTATTATTATTTATTATATATATTAAAATATTTATTTTTTAGCAATAATTTGATAAATAATTTTAATTTCTTTAAAATTATAAGATCCACAATAAGAAAAATATCGATCAAAATATAAATAATCTGAATCCGAAACATTTCACAAAAATAAAAATATTTTTAGTGTACAAATAACTTAATATTAATACTTGTATAAAACTTTTATATATAAATCACGCTATATATTTGATGTTGCATTACAATATCGCAGAATTCCGATAAAATGCAAAATAAAAAGTAATTATAATGCTGATATTGTCGATAATAGAAAATAATTGCTGATGAAGAAAATGATATTGATAAGAGAAAAGAATATCGAGGGAATTGCGAATAATTGGAAATCACGAGGATGTATATTAATTCGATGTACATGTGAATAATTACGCATTAAAAAATCTCAACGAAGATAGATGAGTTATTTTCCATATTCATACATATAAAATGTTTCTTTGATTTTCATATTCAATAAATAAAAAGCATGTTTCTTGTTCGTTAATGAGATGAAAGAAATGATAAATGAGAATTGATCTTGTAGAATTATCAATGTAATCATAATGATTAAGAAACATATTATTAATATAAAACATTTGAGGAATTATCGAAAAATCAAAAAATCTCTCAACAAAGAAAAAATATATATAAGAAATCAAAACAAATAACTTCATTTCTTATTACTCCTTAATATTAATGAAATCTCAATCAAATATTTACATATCTTTCTCAATCAAATAAATAATAATAAATTAGATTAAATAGAATTTAAAATCAAATTCAATCATCGTTTAAAAATTGCGTTATCGATAATTTTAAATCAATTTCAAATCAATTGGTCCAAATAAATAATTCAAATAAACATTTCAAATAAATAAAAAATCATTTAAAAAGAATAATATTTTCCATTATTAAAAATAACAATTAGAACTTACCACATGCTATGAAAAAATCGGAAGATCTTTTGATTAACCACACAATTAAGTTAAAAATTATGATGAAAAATAAAAGTTTAACAATAGAATCACAAGAAACGACACGAACGTGACAAAGTACGCGCGTCAACTGTTCCAAATTCGTTAGGGATGCGGCTAGTCGCGCAAGGAATCACACTTCTACCCCATCGCCATCTAGTTGCAGGATTACACATCACAACAGATCCTTATTCGCGCCAAATATATTAGATTAGCACAAAAATTATCTTATGATCGATGGATCTTTTATTAACTATTTAAACAAATTCTAACTAAAATATTCGAGATGTTTAAATAGTTTTATTTTTGGAAACAACAAATAGTAATTTTCATTGTATTAATGGTTTAAGATTGTTGTAATTTGTGTGCTTAATTTATGATAAATTACTTTCACCTCGTGATACATATTTATATAGATGAAAAAATGAAAAAATTTCTTTTTTAATTTTTAAAAATTAAAAATCTAAAAGTATCTAGAAATTTAATAAAAGTATATTTAAAAAATGAAAAAATTATTTTAAAAAATGTTATACTTAAAATTTAAATTTTATCATTATTTTTTAGTGAAATATAATGATGATATTGATTGATATTGATTATTTTTATCAAAAAATAATGGAATAATTTTGAAGAAATTGAATTTATATATTTGAAATTTATTAAATATTAAAAAGTAATAAGAAATAATTATTCAAATATCTTTTTTTAAATTCCTTTTTTGAATTTAGAGAATTAACGATGAAACAAAATTTCTCTGGATTATTTATATATTCTCCTTTATATTTATTCCATAGAGTTCTTTTTCAAATTTTAATTGATTGATTTCAAATCTTTTTATTGATCGATTTTCTCATTTTGTATGAAAAATTATTTAGAAATTCATATATTAATATATTATTAAAAATGTATTAAATATATATATATATACACATTAAAAAACATTTATATATTAAAAAATACCGAAAATATGATTTATGTTCATACAAATTCATATGAGAAATATAATTCATAAAATTACTCTTCATTTTTTTTATCAGCATATTAATCCAAATTTTCAATCATTCGAAATTACATCTCGACGATTGAAATTATAATTCTAATATTGAATTCTCTAATAAAATCATTCCTGTACATTGTACGTAATTCTGATTACGCAAACGATTATGCGAGAGAAAGAAGTTAGATTAATTAAATGGATCGTCGATTACGAAACATAAGGGATGGATAGATTGTTAATTAATTCTAATAGTAGGAAGGACAACGTCGATCAAATGAATTCTCATTAATTCCAAAATACAATATCCTCAATTGAGTTGTTCACGTGTCAATGTCAATCTCACGTGGCCTATGGGAACACGTGACACACCATGGCCACGTGACAGAAAGGGGAAGCATTCATACTTAGTGAAAAGCAAGTCAAGAAGATCTTTCTTACCGCGTGACTATAATTATAATCGCTTCAAATGTTTGCATAACATTTATAATAGGAAAATCCTTCTAACCTTTTCAATCGAGGATCAATTACAGTTAGTTACATAATTAAAAGTGAAAGATACTTTCTAAATTTAAAAGTTATTTCAGAAAGAGATTATTTGTCTGTTATTATTAATTTATAAATTCATAAATTTATATATAAAAATGTTATTTATATTAAATTTAAATTTAAAAAATAAAACAATAAATTCGATAAATTAGTATTTTTCATTTATCGAATAATGGAAAAAAATATAGATATTTTTCATTAGATATATGAAGATGTATGATAAATGAAGATGTAATAATATGTATAATAAAATATAATAAAATATAATATGTCTTGAAGTATATTTTTCGCTTGATATTAAAACAATTATTAAAAATCTATTTATCTAAATAATCTATTTAAATAAATAAAATTTTTTTTAATCTTTTATCTCCATATTCGTTACATTCCAAAAATTTTGAAAAAAAATAGTTTTTTTACGAAACAGTTTTTATTTAATATAAAAGATATAATATAAAAGATTAATGTAATAATTATGTAATATAATAAGAACAATGAAAAATTCATATCATTGTAAAAAACACCTTCAATAATGAACTGTAATAAATGAATATTTATATAATCAAATATTATTAATTGAATAAATATAAATCTGTGATGCTACCTATTAAAATCGCATTTTAAAGCTGTTGAAGTAGGTTGAACAGGAAGGCACCAACTGAAATAAAAGAAAAAAAAGTTAAAACAAGAAATAATTTATTTATAAAAATCAATTCGATTTAACAATTGAATTTTCAATTAGAAGAATTTATTTATTCAATAATCATTCAATATTTTTTATATTAATATTGATTATTTTTAATTATTTATATATCATAAAAATAAATTCGATTATCAATCATATACATTTATTTATGATCCTTCGATTTTCAAAAATTATATCAACATATAACAAAAGAATAAGATTACAAAAATAATAAAGAAATAATAATATATAATAATAATAAGTAAATAAAATGTCAATAATAAAAAATATAAAATAAATCTAATAGTGAAGAAAAAATTTCAATATAAAGAAAAAATTATGACGTAAGATAATGATAACGAAATAAAAAAAATAGAAATTTTAGCAATAATAAAATTAATTAATAATATTAATAATAGCCAATATTATAATATTTTTAAATGATTCAGAAAATTTCTAAAAAGACTAAATCTTTTTTGAATACACTATATAAATTATAAAATAAATACGAGATAAGAAATTTATATGTCAATATAATATTGTTCTTCATAATATTGTCATAATTCTAATATATATCTAATATCCTAGGATCTTAAATCAATTTGAAAAGCAATTTAAAATCTCAATAATCCAATGCATAAAACTTTTATTTTTTTTTATTTTTTTGATTCCGTATTCAAACTATTAGATGAATATAATGAATGACAGAAGAGGAGAAGGAATAACTGGGTCGAGCATCCCCTGAAACAAGAGGATATGTTAGAGGGATTTATATATATATATTCATAAATTGAAGTTTATTAATTTCATACTGATTTCAAAGACAATTAAAAGTTCTGTTTTTCTTTGCGACATTCTAATCATTCATTCGGGCAATTATTTTATTGTTAATAGTAAATTTGGCTCAAAGTTATTATACACTATTGCATAAAATATTTTAATTAGTGAAATTAGATATTTTTAAGCTAGAAATGATAATAAATTTTATGGAGAATGATTAATAAAATTATAAAAAATAAAATTATAAAAAATAAAATTAAAAAAAATAATTTTTTTTAAAAATGATTGAATATAAGTAATTTAAACATTTTATTCATTCTTTGAATAGACACGAATTATTTATTCAATCTGTTTTTTTTTTTTTTTTTTAGGAACCTATTACAATTTTAGGAATTTAAGATTGAATTAACCATGATTAGTAAGTGAATTAAACAATAAAATAGTTAATTCTTGAGAAAAATTGCTTGAAATTTTTATTTAAATACATACATATATAGTAATGAAGAAATTAAATATTTTATGGTATAAATACCCTTTCAAATAGGAACACAATTTTTAAATGTGCCATAAACAATGGAAAATAAATAGTGAAATTCCTAAGCATAAAATCGAATATTTTTTTTCCATTTCCATAATATACACATTCCAATTGTGTATAGTTGTAATTGCAATCTATCTAAAAGTTATAAATTGTATGTGAATTTTGTGCATACCTATTTTTGTTTTTTTATTTTATTCAATTTCAATTTTTTTTATTTTTGGTCCCAAGAAAATTTTAGAAAACAGATAAATAATTTAAATAAAAAAAGAAAAATAAAAATATTCAAATATTAATATATAAATAAAAATAGGTACTCTTTTTCTATATATATTTTTTGAAATTTTAAAAATTAAAATTATGCTTTAGCAGCAATAATTCTATATATACATCTATTTATTTTTCAATTAAAAAAAACTTTATAGCTATTTATAATATTATTGCTTCTTCGTTAAGATTAAAGAAGAATGCAATTCAGTAGTGCCATGAAAATTCGTAGTTGCAGTTCAAGAAGCATACATACATATTTATATCTTTTGTGTATGATATTTTGCTACAATATTTAATAATTCTTAAGATAAATGCTATCACTGGTTTTTACAATATTTCATACATATTTAAACTGATGTATATACTATCGACAAATATATTTGGATGCAATATAACTTTGCTAACCACATTAAAGATTCGCTAAGCCTTGTTTACGTTTATGTTATAACGATTTGAGGACTACATCTTTTATTTTTTTCCTCTATTCTAGATCAACGAAACAATAATCAATACAAATATCAAATAAATAATCACAAACGTAACTACTGAAAATAAAAAACCTGCTCCTCATTTAAAATATTGCTTTCAATAAACTAATTCCTAAACTGATTAATATAAATAAAAATAGTTTAACATATATTAAACTATAAAAATATTCAACATTACTTAGACAATCAATATCCTTTGTTTAATAACCTTGCACAAAAACGATTTAGAAGCATAGAGCAGGAACTCTGGTTTACAAATCCTGTTACAGGTGACCTGACTATAATGTACACAGTATATATGTATATATACACACACAGAATCGAAAATGCTGATGTTTATTTGCACAATTTTTAATTACGTTCCCTAGATAGGCTATCAATTACTCTAATTTTTTTAGAATTGTGGCTATGACCAAGAAAACCATGATCGATTGGTAGGAGATTTGGGTAATGGTGAAGATGGCACTGATGAAGTTGGTGTGAGCGGTGTTATTGGTCTCTCATTTTGATTTCTGAGTCGTACTTTCTCATTTGTTTCAGTTTGCATCTTTTGTTCATACTGTCGAACATCTTCCAATGTCATATCATACCATTCATCAATCCATGCAAACGCTTGTCGATGACCCAATAATAAAATATCTCTTATACACTACGGACATAAAAATTATATTTAATAATCTAATAATCATTTTATAGTTATAAATTATATAATTACTCTATGAATAAAGTCTTCAACTCGAGTTTGCATGCCCCAAACTTCAAAAGAAGCATGGACTAATTTATAAGAACACATTATAGGTTGTGTGATATTTTTCCAGCCTTCTACCAATGGTCCACGACCAGTTCGTTGAGATTGAAAAAATTTTGGATCCTAAAATAAAAAATATAAATCTTAAATTTTATAAATTGCTCTAAACATAAATAAATTAAAGATTAATAATAATACCTCTTCTTCTTTATAATGCTTTGCAGAAAGTTCATCATATGCAATGTCTACAAAATCAATTTCACGATGAATCAACTCAATGGGAGAAAGCCCTAAACACTGTTTTAATTGCAATATAAATAACAGAATTAATTATATTAATGCATAAAACATATGCTCATTTACATACATTTTCCGTGGATCCATTATTATCTTCATACCGTGTTTTTATTGAGATGTGAAATTTTGGAATAAATGAACACTAAAAAGTAAAATTAGATAGCAAGAAATCTCAAATGAAATATAATAAATAAATACTTACAGTATATTCTTGATAGACCATAAATAACATGAAATAAAAATGAAATATTATTAAACAGAAATATATATTTTTGAATTCTATTAATACCTAATGTACCTGTGATAGTAAAAGGATAATAATTCCAAGCTTTCTCTGTGACATAAAATATTCGTGGAATGATCGATTGAACCCAATATGGTAATTTACTATAATATAATATGTAGAAAATGAGTTATCTTTTAATGAAAAACTTAAATATAAAAAGAATAAATGATATCATAATTATTACCTAGATAAATGAATTCTTTTTTCTGTAAATTGGCCTTTTCCATGTTCTGGATGATCACATTCTATATTTTCAACTACCTCAACACCTTCATCATTATCAGATTGCTCATGACTATGTCTGGCAATCATATATAATTGTCCTATACGATACTATAAGAAAGATTGAAATTCCTTAATTCACAAACTAATAGAATTTCTAATTGTATTTAAAAATTTTGAAAATATATTAACTGACAAAGTGAATAATTACAATTGAAAATTATTAATAAAATTATAATAATTTTTTGTGAAAAAAAGGAATTATTAAAAATTATAATAAAAATAAACATTACAAATTTAAAAAGAATGAATTACCTCTTCTGTGGTAAGAGGCATGCATATACGATATTCCTTCGTTAATACCATATTTGAAATGAAAATCTTATAATGTTTTACAATTTTTAAATTTGCATAAAACTAGTAGTTCTTATGAAATTATAGTTTTTTTTCTTAGTTAATGAATAATGTATAACTGAAATTGTCATCTAAATAGTAACTTCACTATCTGAAGGCAATGAAGCAATAAACAATCGAATTGAATGAAGTCCGTCTCTTTTTCTTAAATCGATAATAAAGTTTGACATCTTAGTTAAATAATAATATAACTAGAAGACTTATAAACAAAAAATCCCAACTACATAAATTATTTACTTATAACAATAATTAAACATTTTTTCCCTTAATCGATTTAAGTTTGTTTTGTAATAAAGTTCTTCAAATAATTGTTAAAATTTTTTAAACAAACTTATTTAGAAAAATAAATTATTAAAAATAAATTTTATAAAATAAAATAAATAAATATAATTATAATAATATAGAATTTTTTACAACTTTTTAATATTATTTCATAATTTATAATTTTCCTGTATATTGAAAAGGTAGAACTACAATATTTAACACATAATATGCAATAACATAACCTTTGTATCGCCAAAACAAATATATAATGCGACCGCAGAAATTTCGACTTCCATGTAATATAGAAAGGTAATTGCATAAAAAAAATATTTTTTTTAATATATATAAAATTCTTAAATTTAATAACAATTTGATTGATTATAAATATATCAATCAGCAATAATAATTAATGTTATACTCTTTCTTAATATTTTAATTGTTATATAATTTTAAAAAAAAATTAGTATTTTTTTTAAAATGTTAATAAAAATTTTCAATAACATTTTTTTAGTTTTGTACACACAGATAAAAAAGTAGTGATTGTATCTGTGTTTGGAAAATCACAATATTGTGCAAAAGGATGCAAAACCAATATGCTCAGTTCCATTCTACAAGTGAGCCTCCTGGATGAACCAGAAGTGGATAAAGAATCATTTGTAAGAAATAATATATTCAAAAATATATTAAAACTTCTAAAATAAATTAAATATAAGAATAATATAAATTATATTCTTCTAGTGTGAGATTGAAGGATATTATGATTCTAAAGATAGAACTATATATTTACATTTAAGAGGATTATTAGATACTCATACTCTTTTAATGGAATATGATAAATTTATAGAACAACAGGACTGTAAAGACTTTCTTAGTATATGGGCACATATGAGAGATAAATATGCAAGAGCACTACTTGTTTTGTTTCATATATCACATGTTATTATTCTTACTCATCCAACTCATACATTTGATTATAGTTATGTACACTTATTCAGAGCTATGGATATTGTAAGGTATACATTTATTTCTAAAAACATTGTTCTATGATTTCATAAATAAAATTTTTTTAATTTTTTTCAATTTTTAGACAAAAAGTTTCACCACAACTTTCTGATGTCTTAAGTTGTATTTATAGTTTACCTAAAGATTGGATATCAAATGTAAGACCCTGCTCTCCACGAGTTTTATTTTATTTTGAAACTTGTCCTGCAGTATTTCAAGATCCTACTAGTGGAGCTAATATCAAAAAATTAGAACATTCTTTGGAAGATCAAATATATCAAGTATTGAGAAAAAATCGTATAGTGACTAATATTAGGTATTAAAATCCAGAATACAAAACTTTAATTGTTTAATGTGATATAAAAAATATATAAATTAATTTTCAGTTCAAATTCATTGTTTGCAATTCCTGCAAACCAAGAATTTGTGTATGTACACACGGGGACAACTGAATCCAGAGATATTTTGGGTTATATGGCGAAAAAACTCATACAAAGTTGCAAAGTTAGTTCTGGAGGAAGTACTTCTAGAAGTTTAGCGAGTCAAGATTCCAATATTCAAATAGATAATACAGATACTGGTATGTAAATCATTAAATTAAAACTATTATCTATATATATATGTATATGTATATCAAAATAATAATAACTTATATCTTTGTAGAAATTCGTTCCTTTAGATCATTTCTACAACAGCACATAAACTTAGCTTTTGCGAGAGGTTTCGATGATAATGTTGGAAGACATTCTATACCTGCCTATTTTGAGGTAAGATTCACAATAAAAAAAAATTTAATTAACTAATAATTTAATTTCTTTAATCAGATACCTAATGTCACAATATTCTGCGAAGTAGTAAACAAAATATACGATTATTTCATCCATGGAACAGATAAAGAATTACTAACTTTGCATAGCTTATTAGATACTGATGTAAAATTCAGTAAAAGCAGATGTAGTAAAGTACTTCCACGAGCTCTTCAGACTTATCAAGAAAATCTACCTCAACATTATACAAGGTATAAATTGAAATTAATTGAGATTTTCTACAAAAAATTTATATAAAATAATTCTACCAATATTTATATCAGAGCATATCATGAGACAAAACTAGCTCATGCAATGGCAGTTTTTGAGATGCATGCAAGAGGTCCTCTATTTGAAGAGTTCAGTGAAAAGTTACAGACTGAATGTGAAAAACATTGGAGATCTGGCAGGCAAATGTGTGAAGTATTGTCTTTGACAGGGAATCCTTGTACGAATCCTATACATAGAGGTGGAAGTGAAGGTGCTGGTGGAGGAGAACAAACGGAACAAAGAGATAATGATAAGTATGTATAAGTATATATTTGAAAAGTATTATTTTTCATTATATATATTATCTAATTCTGTATGGCATTTTTTTTACTTTATAGTGATCTACCAATCAGAGAACATTGCAGTGGCGTTCGATATATTTGTGCTTGTAATTGTGGTCGTTGTCAAGGTTCAAGAGAAGATCCATTTAGTTTAAGACAAGCCAATTATGATTACTTTCAAATATTAGCCAAACAATGTGGCTGTGCACAATTGGAGAACATACAATTTCCGGTTTTCCAACCAAGTACACATAATTACAGGTAAAATACTATTTTTTATATTTTTAAAAATTAGAGTAATAGTTTTTAATTTTTAAAAATCTTTATTACAGACCAGCACAATTGTTTTCTACTAAACGAAAAGATTCTTTTAGTCACGGAGAGTCGTCTCAAGGAAATACTCAGGCTTGTAGCTTAGGAGTTAATACTTTAAATGGTACTTTTATTATCATCACATTATGATCTTTTAAATTTGAGAGGATTTTTTTTTATATTTTTTTAGATGATATTCGAACACCATATGGAAGTGGAGGTCAGTCACCTCCAACAAGCGAAACTAACGAAGATGTTCCTAAACTTAGTAGTAAAACTAGTTTAACACCTAGCGATGCGCATAAAGTTGTTATCGAAGTATCGGATAGTGATGCAGAAAATGCAAAAGGTAATTTTAATATAAGATTAATTATGATATCGTATATGAAAATAAATGGAAACAAATTTTAAATTTTAAATTCTGTAGAGAAATCTCTGGTCAGGCAACCTTCAACAACGGAATATCTACCAGGAATGTTGCATACAGAATCACCAGCTGGTTTACTACCACAATTTTCCAGTTGGTCTTTAGTTTGTCTTGGTCCAAGTAGTTTATATTCTCACAATTTGGGTTTACAACATCAAGCTGGTGTTTTATCTACTTCTGCCTTTCTTTTACCTTGGGATGTTACAGTAAGGTAATTAAATTTAAAACAAATTAGTTTTAATTACTTATTTATCAAATTTTTTCTTATAGATTAGAACATCAGAAAGAAAGAGGTTCTCTGTGGCCAACTATAAGTGATCATGGATCTCATGGCTATTGTCCCAGAGGAAAAAATTTTCAAAATATGAATACTATACGTAGTCGAAAATCAAAAGGTGGAAAAGAATTTGTAGTAAAAATATTTGTAGGAGTAGAATACGAATGTCCGCGAGGACATAGGTTCATGGCATCCGCACCAGATAAGGTTTTGAAAGCTACCGGAAATGGAATTGTAAAAGATAGTGGAAATAAAGTTACATCCAGTACTGCAGATATGCCACTTTATTTTCCATGTCCTTGCAGGTATGTAAACATTAAAAATTTAATGCATGAATATTTAGAAATAAAATTAATATGGAATTAAATTTTATTTTAGACAAACAAAACCTTTAATTGCTCAATTAATGAGAATTCATGTGGTAACACCAAAAGCACCTGTTCATGTTACATTAAATCCTAGGGTACAACCTGGACCCCCACCTTGTCCAATTTTTATTACTGGTTGTGACGAACCAATAAAATTGTCACAAAGTGCCTACTGGGTCTTAAGATTACCGTATCCTTTTAAAATTAATATTTATATAATTTGCTACATTTGCTTATGAATATTTGAAAAATAAAAATTATAAATATTTGAATTTAAAATTTTCTTTTGAAATCAAAATTTGAAATATAAAATTTATAATTGCAATTATATAATATAATAATTAATATACAATTTATAAAAAAAATTGATATTAAAAATTCTTAATAAGAATTTAGATATGTATATATGGATGAAAAGGGACCATATTTAGCGCCAAAAGAACCCGTTCCAACATCACATGGAAGATTATTAGCGGGAATGTACGGAATTAGCGAAGTACTTCCAGAAAAAAAATAAAACAGTATTCAATTTTTTATTAAAAAGCGATTTATATGTAAATTATATCTTGTAAATATATAAAAATGAAAAAAGTGCATATTATTTATAATTTTCAATCTCAATTTATACAATAAAATTTAGAATTTTTTTTACATATTTAATTTTTTTAAAATAATATGAATTATGAGAAAATAGTAATTAATTTGAAAATAATCATTAAAATGAATAAAGATAGTTCATAAATGACTTAATTTTTATAACTATTTGCCACATATAATATGTAGGAAATTTATACGTAAAAACGTATATTTTAACATATCAAAATGCTTTATATTTTTGAAAATTATAAAAAATTCATTCATTTCTTCTCTTTTGTTTGATAATACTAATTAAAGTTTAAAGTTAATTACGTATATTTATATAATTACGTATTTGCAAAATATATATACTACTATATGCACACAAGTTATTTATTAAATTATTAATCTCTATTAAAATTTATATTTCTTACTTATTAAGGAGCAGTACAACACTACTTGGAAGTTCTTACCATACACTTTGAACATTATTTTCTAACACAAATTTTTAAAAAATATTATTTTTTGATAAATTTATGTAAAAACACATTCGCGCTGCCGAAATTATAACACAACTAATCTGCGCAGTGGTCATTAACTGAAAAGCATTCTGATTGGTTCATTTAAAGAACTGCCCAAAAGTATAACGAAAAGAAGATTTCTGATAGGTGCGTTTCAATTATATTCTACAAAAAATTTAAATCATTTAAACTCATTTATTTTATAAAATTTATTATTAGAATTAAAAGATTTAATATAAATTTATAAAAAAATTATTTAAATCATTATAATAAATTAAAATAAATTTATTATTCTTCATATTAAAACAAGATTGATAAAAATTTGAAAAATTTAAAATAAAATTTTTCTTTCGAATTTTTCCGCCATTGCTTTATAGCGGGATGACCGTTATGAAATGCTGTATGAGACAAAATAAACACTTGTCATCAAATTTTGTCTGGTTGAAATGGTTATTTTTGTTCATCATCTACTAATAATATAAAGTTTATGATATTATTAATAAAATTTTCAACGCTAAAAATATCTTATTGTCATTGACCAGTGCAAGTGATTTTACAAATAACTTTCTTTTAGTATAAGATCTAATTTTTTTTATAATATATAAAAAAATTAATTATATAATCTTATTAAATGTTTACTTATTAATCATTTTAATTCAATTCATCATTAAATTATTTAACATTTAAAAGGTGAATTTTTTTAACTTCTATTTTAAACAATTTAAATTTGATTCAAGATAATTAAATAAATAATATAAATCATTTTATTTTTTTATTATATTTTTAGAAAAGCTGATATAAAATGACACAGACACAATGTTTATTAATTTATTGCATTATATCATTATTTTATCAAAGTGGTTATGCCTCAATATTCGGATGGTTTTGGAATAAAGGTTCAGATGAAACTACCGTGCTAGCTGATGGTATTCCATTACTTTCAATACCATATGAATCTATGACTGAGGATGAAAAATTCCTCCAGGAAGCTGCAAAATTTACAGAGATTCAAATATCATCACCTTTAGAAACTTGTCAACATAAAGTCATTATGAAAATAAAAACCTCATGTTCTGAAATGACAGAAGAACAACTTGCCAAATTAAGTGTTAATCTTTTAAATTGTCAATCTGCAGTAGAAGGCAGAAAAATGTTTCCATGTACTGATGAAATGGTAAAATTTAATTATTTTTTTGCAATAAATTTCTAAGTTTTTATATTAATATTATATACATTTCATATATATACATTTTTATATATTATAAATTTTTATTTTGTTCATTTTTAATATATTGTATTAAACAAAAGATTATCAAACTTTAAATGATATACAAACATCTAAATATACATAGTGCTTTAATGCAATTGTATGAAATCACATGGGAAGGGTAGTTGAAACATGTTCAGACCTGCAACTTCCCCCACTTATACAGCATATAGACCACCACTGAGATTTCTAGTTTAGTCTCATAATATAAAATATCTTCTTAGGAATATAAATTGATCAATTAATTATTATATATTTTTAAAAAATTAATATTTTATCAAAAGATTTTTTAATATAAAAATTTAAAACAATAAAAAATATTTAAAAAATATTTATTTTGTGAAAAATTATAAAATGAGTGTATTTATACTTTTTATAGTCTCTAAAACAATGTACCACAGATATGGATGCAGATATGTGGAATGCATATCATTTAATGAGTAATAGAGCTAGAGCAGTTTGTTATGCAGCACGTAGTACTCAGTTTCGTGCTCTTTCAGAATTAACTGTGAACAAATTAATGCAAACTGCTCATACACAAATCAAAACATTGAGTTCTTTGAAGGTAAGTATATAAAATGAATTATATTATTTTCATTATATATTATTTTATTATTTGATATTTTGTTATTGTTTGTTATATATTAATTCAGGAAAGTCAAGATCGTTTAGAAGAACAAACTATAGAAGCTTTAGAATCATTATCAAAAGGCAATAAAGCATTATTAGAACAACAAAAACATTTAAAAGATGCTCAAGCATCAGCTCATAATCTTGTGACAACAAATCTAAGAGAATTGAATAATGAAAAGGCTTTAATTCGATCTGGTCACGCACAACTTGCAACAATGGCCAATGATATCAGAAAAAAATTAGGTAATTAATTTAATAAATGAAAGTAAAAAATATTTGTGATTATTGATTGTTTTATTAACTGAATTTTTTAGAGGAAGCAAATAAAAATTTAGAGGAACAAGCTATCGAACATAGTCAAAATCATAAGGAAATACTTCAGGATTTAATGAATATTCAAGAACAAGCACATTTGATTTGGGATAAAATAGAATCTAGCACAAATCGAATTTTTATACAACATGAAGAAGTACTTGTCCAATATGAACAAACTTTGCAAAAATTAAGTCAAATTAATAATACTATTCAATATATTTGGGATATAACAAACAATATGCGTGCAGAAATGGATGAAAAACTTAATTGGTTAACTAAATACATAGGCGATAGTGGTAATACTTTTTTTCAATTAAATTGAAAAAAATATATAATATAATATTGATAATAAGAAAATTAAATAATTTTCTTAATTTTCAGGAGAACAAATGCATCGAATATATCGTGTAGGTTTACATATTATTTATTTATTATTTGCTATGGTGATTGCTGCATTTCTTCATGCACCACTGCTAACTAGAATCACTATTATGGGGATTGTACCATTAAATTTGTTATCTTTCTTAAAACATGGCATGGATGCTTGTTTGGATTTTGTATCAATGAGTGTATTGATATTCTTAATTACAATAAGTATGTATCATGTAGAAAATGTATAAATTCACTGAACACTTTAAATTATTTTTTTATTTCTTATTATTTTTAATTTTTAGTGCACTTTATAATGGTTGGAATTCAACGTATATGTGGTCCAAAAAATATAAAAAGAAGATCAGAATCAAATCAAGTCATTGATCAAAATGGTCATGTAAATGGTATAACACGCGAATATGTTTCTTCTAATCTCCAATCATTACATACTCCTTCAATATCTTTCTATACAAATCTAAAAAAAAATACTTGGAAATTTTACATTTTTGTGCGTCATCAAATAAATCGCTGTATTGGTAAGTTAAAAAAATTATCTATAATTTTCTTATATAATAATTAAAATTAATTATAATTTTCAGAGAAATTTAGTTCGCTGGTGCAGACAATAGCTTCATGGAGCAAACCAAGTTTTGTGCAAAGCGAGGAATTATCTTGTTCGTATATATCCTCGAGAAAAAATAGAGAAGACCTTATTCACAATTATGAACAAGAATATCCAAGTATGTCTGAAGATATCACTGATTATGAAAATTCGAATTTAATAGATGAAAGAAATAGAAGCGTTGATGATTACGAAAATTTAATCGATGCTAATGATCTTAGACAAAGATTAAAAAAATTGGAAAGTCTTAATAACAGATCTTCTTATTCTCGTCAACAATCGCCTTCCAGAAGGTATGTGAATTTTAATATATATATAATAATTGATTTTATTAAAGAATTCAATGATTATTTTCTTATTTTATTTTAGTGTTACTCCATCATATACTTCAAGGATATGTAATGCTCTAACAAGAAATGGTAAAAGATGTCGATTATATGCACTAAATGGACAAATGTATTGTAACAGACATTCTCTGGGAAGTTCAATTATGGGTGATTGAAAAATTTTTTAATAATTATAAAATAAAATAACAAGAAAGGAATTTATTTTAGTATGTGATGGTTAAAATATTCAATTTTATATAATGGTGGTGGGTATTTACAAATTTATCTTATATATTTAAAAATTGTGTAGTAAATATTTATCTTATATATTTAAAAATTATATGTTGGATATTTAAAAATTTATCTTTTATATATCTCATTATATTTTATAAGAAACTAATTTCATAAAAAAAAAAATTATAAGTTCATTCTAATGATTTCATCTCTTAAAAACATTTATGAGTGAAAAAAATTTGTATATTACAAATTTCTCACTATATATATGCGAAATTTTATTTTTTAAATTTCTTAGATATCTAAAGATCTTTCCTTTCTTGTAATTAGAAATATTTTTCTATTAAAAAGTGATCTGATTTTATTTGAAACAAAGTACAATATTGTTAGATAATTAAGTTAAAAAGTTAAGAGATTATTCTATGAATTATAAGTTCTTATAAGTTGAATACTATAAATGACTTATATGGTGCCTTTGAAATATTTATGACTTTTGCTCTCTAATAAATATTGTATAAAGTAGATAATATTGTATATATTTGAATTTTGTAATTAGTACTTATTTTAAAGTAAAGATTTAAGAATTGTATAATAAAGATAACTATTAACGTGTGATGTATTTTCCAACATTTTTGTATTCATTATCACAGATTGTTGAAGAAGAAAAACATATCTTTTGTAAGTTCATAATATTTAATTGTAATTTATTTTTATAAATCCTCGCATTATGATTATTAATAATAATAAAAATATTACAACCTATTTGTAATTTTATTTAAAATTGTTAACAAATATAATTAAATTAAAATGTTTTATAAATAATAAAGAAAAATCAAAATAATTTTTTTAATTACAAACCGCCATATTATATTGTGTGCAAACTGTATTGCTTGTCAGTTCCAAAAACTTCAAACTTTTATCAAAACCAATCCCGGTTATTAAATTATGCAAATTGCAGTAATTTGTACCATAATCAAATACTCTAAACCATTCATTTGATGTGGATTCTCCCTAGTAATAAAAAAATAATGAACTTTAATAAGAAATTATTATTTACAAATTATTTAAAAAATTAGATATACCGTTGCTATACAAGTTTTATTAATTTGTTCGAAATCGATTTTTATCGTTTCCGTAGTTCTTAAATTTGAAGCAAGATGTGTAGCTCTAATTATATTACTTTCATTTGGATTTGGTTCTTTGAGCTAGAGAATGAAAATTAAATAATTAAAAAAATATTAAATATAATAAAAAAAATACTAAAATTATCCAAAATTTTGTTTCGTAAATTAGAATGGGTTTTTTTACCGTGTACAAACATTTGCTACCACGTGGTCCACAGTTCATGCAGGATGACCAATTAAGTATTTGAGACCGAAATTTCTGCATGACGTATATGCAAGGATCTTCAAACTTCCTATCATAAAAAAGAAAATAAATTACAATATATATTTTTTTAATATAAAAAATGATAAAAAATTATTAGGAAATAGTGAAGAAATTCTCACGATTGTCTATGGAAATAAGGATAAGATATATTTAATTCCAAATTAACTGTTTTATTCGTGAAAATTTATTATCGTCTTTTGGCAGCATGGAAGTTCAAAGGGGAGAACCGAAATAACACAAGCGACGTTCTCATATGCTTGAAAAGTGTGGCTCGTATATTTTTCAAGCGGTGTCGTCTAGCCAAAGAAAAATATACGAGCTTCACTATTGCTGGTCAATACATATTGAATTTCTTTATGCACAAAATTGTTACAAAATATATCTTATCTTAAAATATTTTTTCTAAGTTTTTAAGAATATAAATGATAAAATATTAATCAATCATAAAAATTAATCAAAATGAAGAAAAAGTTCATAAAAAATAAAATAAAATAACTTTATATATCACAATAATATTTCAAATAGAAACTATTAATAGTGAATATATGAATATATGAATAATAAAAATCAAAATACCATTTTATAATGCAAGAAGCATGCATAGGATAAGGGAACACCAGAAAAATCCAAATAATACATATGAAGAATATCAGGAGCGCACAAATGGAATAGATAAATAATTTACATTTTGAAAACTTGGTACATTCATCTTTAACTATTACTGGTGGTGAATCATCTTGTTCTTCGAATTTGACCTTTCTTAAACCTTAAATTTCAATATTAATGCAGATGCAAAAAAAATATCTGAAGAACATTGTGGAAAAGAAATATTGTGAAAATAAAATTGTGAAAAAAATATGAAATATATTATAAAGAAGACATATCTCTGAAATAAATTGTAAAAAAGAAATATTATGAAGTATATTGTAGAGAACCATTCTGTTTTTTCGTCGTGGAGATATTTTGCGAATTCATAAACCTATGTCTATCGACATGTGTATAAGGTGGTGGTCGTTTCGACATTGACCTGAGCTCCATGTATACTCTTTATATGGCGTTCCAACCTGACACTTCTCTTCTATCTGACTTTACAAATCGATCATCTTTCAATAGAACAGAGAAAAACAATGGACTGATGGTCCCTGAAATCTGTTAAGAAAAATGATAATATACGATTGTCCATTCTTTTAATTTTACTAACTTTATTTCTATAATAAAATATGATATTGGGTTGTTCAGAAAATAATTTTTTTATATTATATATAAATATGAATTTTAATATTAAGATATATTTCTTTTATAGATCTTCATAAAAAATAATTTCATTATTATGATCATAAAAATAAAAAAAAACGAAATATAATTAAAAATTATTAATATTCTTATATTTTATTTAAAAAATTAAAAAAGATCGATCAAGTAATTTGCATTTGTTCATTTGTTGCATTTGTTTTTGAAAAAACTTAATTTATCACGATCGAATCATTTTTTTCGATTCTTTTTATCATATTTATTCGATATCCCTGATAAATATTATCTAAATATCAAAATATGAACCATGAATTCTAATTACTTTCTTTTTTTCTCTTACTGCTCAATTTTATATTCAATAATCAACCTTGCAACGAATTTATATAATCAAAAGTATTTCTTTATAAAATTTAACTAATAAATTTAATAAACTTTAACCAATATTTATTTATAAGTACAATGCAATAAAATATCATTCCATTTGTTAAAAGAGAGATAATTGAATAATTAAAACATTTTTATTTTTATTATTTAATTTCATTAATTCTTTTTATATTCAAATATTTTATTTTACCTTAAGGTTTTCTTTGAGAATATAAAAGAAAAAATAATATTTAGAGTGATATCTGACAATATGACATGCTTTGATGTTCCCTAATACCAGTATATATTCATTTCTTTGAATCGAATACTCAAGGAAGATCATCAGTTCCAATTCAAATTAATGCTAAAATATAATATAATGTTTGAACATGGATATTAATTAAATAAAGAAAACTTAACAATCAAACAAATGATCTAATATAGAAGAAAGAAAAAGAAAAATCTGATTAGAATTTAAATCAAATAATGAAATTATTATTTATAAATGTAAATAAAATATCAATTAATTATGACATTTTAACACTTTTGATTGTAAATATTATATAACTTATTTATTTAATCATTTCTTCTTATCTAACCAAATTTATCGTTCAATCAAAATAATTTTTATATAATTCAAAAAATCAAAATGTTTCAATTGATAAAAGAATAATCAAAGAAATAAAAAATACAAGATTATTTTGATTTTTAAATGAAGTTTGATATGTCGCAAGGTGAAGAAACTTATCTGTACGAGCCTGAACAGCGAAAAATGACAGATCAACGAGCCATGGTGTGACTTATGGTTGATTGTTTGAGAGTATAGAAGAGAAGCAGAAGAAAAGATAAGCGACTTCTGCGAATGTGGGTCAGTAGAGAGGAATGAATGCTCACAGTGTTTTCCTGTTTACTGACTTCCACTAACACTGTCCTCATGTGAATGTATTGCAAATTGAACGTCCTTGATAAGTGCTCTTCTGCAAAAAAGTCTCCGTAAGTGATCTTTTACACTTCTTCTGAAAATCAAATTTATTTCACTATTCATTTCATTATCCTACTATTATCGTTATAATAATGAATAATTAAATTATTACTTTATAAATCTTCCCATCAAATTTTCCCAAATTTTCTTTCTTCGATACTTCAGTAAAATATAATTTTCAGAAAGCCCTTATAAAAATGTAAAAAGAAGAAAGAAAAAGGGAATAAGCGAGGAGAATCGTGTGAACCGGATCTTACAGTGGTGGCAGCTGTCGAGGGGACACGTCGACGACTTCTCCCCTCTTAGAAAGCTTGCATAAAAAGAAACTTACTGTGGGTTAGAATATAAGCAAAGTGAAGTGGAAGTATATACCGAGATAAAAATTAATAGAATTTTTTGATCACGATACCTGCAATTAAATATTGTATAAATGAATACGATTTTCCTTTGACGATTACTGATTGCCGATAAAGGAAAATTGAAAGATAAAAAGATAAAAGAAAAAAAGGTTCTTACTTTCTTACCGGTTCTCCCGAGAAATGTATAATTCGAACCGCCTGTCGGCAACTAATTTCCTGTTTCGAGGGCGGGACTACAGAGTTGAAACGGCTTTCTGTCAAAGATCTGACCGACTATATTCATTACATATATATATAATTGAAATCTATTTCTCAATATAGTCATTAAAAAATCTATTATTAAAAAAAGAACTCAGGAAGTATTCAAATTTTTGTTATGTAATTTTGTTAACAATGAGTTTCTGAATTAAATAATAATTCTAAAAAAAAAAAAAAAATTAGAAAATTTTTTTGTCTACTTTGATTAATTTGAGCTCGTTTCAGTAAAACCAACTTTTTTTTAAAGGAAACAGCTGTCCAACAAAAGTAACAACCTTCTCGAGAGATAGTGTAATGGGTCCACTTCTCTATCAAAACCGGAGGATTCATTTTGTCACCTCTTCGATTCCCCAGACGCTCTGACATCAACATCTGCACAGAAAAGATTTCAAAGCTTCATCCAATACTGAAAGCAACTCACGAATATCATCTTCAAAGCACTTCACACTTTTTTCTTCAATTTAAATTTGTCAGCATATCTTAACCAAAAATAAGAAACGTCATTTCTAAAGTTAATTTTAGACTTTTTTTTTTTTATAAAAGGAGAAAAATTATTTCTTTTTTAATATAATTTTTAATATAAATAAACATATCTGAAAAATAAAAAGTATAAGAGATAAATAAAATGAAACGTTGAAGATCAAAATTAAGATTACGAGTAACGTTTCTTATTTTATTTAAGAAAATTTCATAAATCGATCAAAGTGATATTTCTGATAGTAAAACGATAAATAAAAAAGAAGAGAAATTAATTCCATGGATACCTTATCGATGTCTTCTTTTCATCGAGTCGCGGACCAATCCTATTTTCGACTTGACTCTCCACTATTTGCGCATATAAATATTTTACGAGGGCCAGGAAAAAAACTCTATTTTTGTGCGAGCAAACCCTATCGCCATCGTTCATAAGGAGAGATTTACGACGAACGGAAGGTGATTATTATCTTCAGTCAGCTACCTCCTCCTCAACAATGAAATGTATTTTCATCATTTAAAAACAATTTCTTCCAATATTTTTCAATCTACAATATTTTACAGAATTTATATTTCTTAAAATAGAAATTATATATAAAATAAAACTAACTTTCCTGTATCGAGAGATGAAGAAATATATAAATGGACTCATTACAGCATTGAAAAAATTAGAAATATCTATTCTTCTGAAAATAAAATACAATTAATCGTTAAGAAGAAATTAAAGAACGGTGTTGGTGTGGTAACATGTTTCGAATCTCAAAGGCAATAATTCTTTTTAATAGTAGGGTAAATGAATCACAAAACAGTAAAAATAGCAGAAACGCGTCGAATTATATTGCACCAAAGTGTAGCAAATAAATGTCCTCACGAATTAAGAACCGCTACAAGCGTTCAAACCTCTATAATAGCAATTTACGCGCTGTTCCTTCATTTTTCAAGTGATACACCACGACACAGCGTCTCTCAATGATAATTTCATTCAATAATTGATTTTTTTCTTTAACGAGCTATCATCTAACTTATCATATTTCTAAATTCTTCAAGCGACTTTTAAAAAATCTTTAAAAAATCTTAACGAGAATTCTCAAACAAGAATATTATATAATATTATATAAGAATATAAATATTCTATAATTGTTATTAAAAAAAACTATCAAATAATAATTAACTATAAACCAATGAAATTGAAATAACATGTTAATTCAAATTTTTCCTTATTTTCATCATAAATTGTCAAATTGTCATTATTGAAAAAATTATAAGAAGATTATGAATCAATTTTTCTATAAAATTTTTAAAGCTTGAGAAACACTGGAGTTCCAGTGCATCTCGTCTGTTGTCAATGTTCCGGGGTTCCTGGAAGGAATTACAGGATTTATGCCTAGTCGAAAGTATCCCCGCTAATTACCTTGGGGACGAAGATTTATGGAATTTTTCAAACCGCGAAGGAATAATTAAAATAGATCGGAACGTGGAAACAGTAAATTGTAAGGGCCGCCGCCCCCACCAATGGATGGAATTTACTCAGGCGATGCCACGGAATCACGGATCTCACAATACCGGTGCGGTACAGGCGCCAAGTAAAACTCGTTCGTTTTCGTACAGAGCAAAAAGACACCAGGAATTATTCCGGTGAAGTATATAGTGCCGTGTAAACACATTTGCAAAAGCAAATGGAAGCTCCATCGCGGTCCGCCGTTTATTTCAGAACAGTGGAAAGATTTCTGATAGGGAAAATGATTGATCTAATTGAAACCTGAAAAAGAAAGAAAAAAAATAATTCGTTTAGAAAGAAATTATTATTAATAAATACTTTCAATCTTAAAATCTAATATTATTCAAAAACTGTAAATCAGTAACGTCCAATTGTTTCACTCTTTTAATTAGGATCGAGGTCGTCACGGGTTTGAATAAGATAAATTAAGAAGGAGCGGGGCATGAGAACCCAAATAATTTACGATTGGTGTCGCGGGGGCGTTAGACACCCCTTAGGAATTCTATGGGTTACCCTTACCGGAAGCACGGTGTGAAACCGAAGGCGTCTGCGCCTTGATGCTGCCATTCGAAAGCGCCGCCCCTCTGCGACTGCATGTCGTCGGTTTAATGAAAAGAAAGCGGAGAAGGGCAACTCTGATGTCGGTTTCCCCATTGAAACGGAAAGGGTGGGTTATCTTCCCTCTCTCATTGGTTGAATGTTAGTGTTTTATGCAACATCCAAAATGGAAACTCCATTCCTAGAATGGTTATGATCTAATTTAAAGATTAAAAGAAAAAATTAAAATCAATTCCATCAAAGAAGCCGCTTTTAGTTATGAAAAAAAGAAAAAAAGGAATAACATGGATTCTAAAAGCATTACATAAAAAATGGTTTCCCTTGGCCAAAGTAGGATAACCTACTATGTAAGTCAAAGGGGTTGATCTTTCAGAACCATGACTCCTTTTTATTTGGACACCGAAAATGGTCTCCGCGAGGATTTTCTTGAGATATAAATTAACAGGCTAGGAAAAACACAGAGCGAGAGTCATTCAAAGCTGATATATGAACACGTGATTCATTAACAGCCACTGATGAAGTATGTGTTAATGAAGAGAATCCTCTTCTTCGTCGTCGTTCCATCATCCCTAGGTTTAAACTATGTTTTCTCTATGAAACCATGTGGTTCGAGCGTTATTTTCGAAAAAGAACGTTAGGTTGATGTTAGTTAATCCTTCCAATGTGAACTATTATCATGCTGTTTTCTTTTTAATAGCAAAAATATGAAATTTAAATTAGATTCTAAAATTACTCTATTTATTTATTTAATCATTACTTAATCAAAAATTGAAAACTTACTTTTATAAAGTATGAAATGAAAGTTTGAATGGTAAGACCATTCATTAAGACCATATTCTTTTTAAATCTGAAGGTTCTGAAGGGTCCTCACCAAGTTTGTGATAAAGAAGGATCCTTCTTGGAAGGTTCATTGAAGAAATTTTAGTAATGTCATTTCATCATGAAGAGAAAAAGAGAAAAGAAAATATATTAAAATATATTTACATAAAAAAACACTTTTCTAAAAATTCTTCACTATATTAATTCTTCACTATTATTAAAATTAAAAAAAAAAATTAATATTATATATTCTTCTCTAATTTTTAGTAGATATTATAATAATAAAAAAATTACTATTATATAGTAATATATACAATATAAAAATATTATAAAAAATAGTAAAAATAATGCTAATCTTGTTTTACAAGATAAAAAACAAAATTAATCAAATATTGAAATTAAAACATTTCTAATGATTATTCACTGTAATTCAGGTATCATTCAGCTAGATGAAGTGAAGAAAGATTAGAAAACATCAGGGATTCGAGGATTTTCTAGTCGTCGATGTCAGAGGGTCAAAAACGAGGGGAGACACGGCCGATTATGAAAAGTTTTTGTCGCGCTGGCGCCAGCGAGTCGAACGCAACGTACTTTCCTTCCTTCCCGCCAGGCTTTGAATAGCTAAAATCATCCCGCGTGCCAATTTCAAAGCAGCGGCTCCGTCTAACTTCACGGGAAGAAAAGGAAGAAAAAAAAAAAAAAGAGCGATCGTCTCTTGTTACACATCCGTGACACGGTGCATTTAGTATGGCTGCAGTCGAACACAATAGCCTGCAAATGTAACATATTGTTCGTTTAAAATCAGATTATTTTTTTAGAAATTTAGAAGATGAAGAATTAAATATAATATAAATTATAGAAAAATATTAAAATCAAAGATATAATATAAAAAATAGAAAAAAATACTTCAAAAAAATAAAATACCTATGTGAAGATAAAATTTTCTTTGAAAATGATGAATCTGATATAGAAACAACATCAGATAATAATTATTTCAATGAAACGGAGCAGGTTGTTCTTCCCAAGACATTATCTTCAGTACAGATGTCTGTTACAAATGTTTATATTTCTAATATAAAAAAACAATAATAATTTAAACATTCTAAATTCTTAATTTCTTTATTATAAAAAAATTGTATTATTTAATATATTATATAATATATATAAAGAGGAATGTTAAAGAAAAGATGCAATGAAGAGAAAAGATTCATTTTGAAAAAATTGCGCCATTAAAACTGTACTGGGTGGAGCTCACCTGCCTCTCACCTGCCTCTTACCTGTTCTGTACCTTCCAATCAGAGACCGGAGCATCTATCTTGTTCCACTGTTGGTGAGGATCAAACAAAAGGAGATCCAATATAATATGGCGTTATTCACCATTTCTTTGAGATTTCTAGTCATTAACATTTAATATTTAGTTAATAAAATTGCAATATCTATCAAATTATATTTTTAAACTATTTATATTTATATATATAAACAAAATTATTATTAATATTTACATGACTAATATCTTAATATCATAAACATTTGTTATTTTTAACATTTTTTAATAAATTTGAAAAATGATTGTACAAACTACAATAAGTATAAATGAATTAAGTATGTTAAATAAATGAACGCAGATAGAATATCTTCCTTTTTTTCAAGGATCATGTCAATATATCTATAACATCTGTTTAAGATATTAAATTTATTTTATATCTATTTATCAATAACTATATCATAAAATTTATTCTAAAAAAATTAATTTTTTTTCAATTTTTACAAATTATAATAGTTGATAACATGTATAAAATCTGTTGAAATAATAACGATGAATCTATCATCAATATGATTTCAGTGGTTCGTAACCATGGGGTTCCATGTACAAAAAAAAATAAAAAAGACACGCTTCCTCTGAGTCGGGAAGTGTCGCGTGTCCTGATGGCTCTCTCCTTCCAAGAACTAGGATCGTTTAGATTTGACCTCTTAAATCGTGCTTTAGAATCTCCTGGACGAATTCACCAGACCCTGCAAAATTTCCATGGCAATTAGTGAACTTGACTCGACATCCTATCATTAGTTTCAACTTTCAATATTTTTTCTTATTTTTCTTTTTTTTTCTTGACTACTGTATTTTTTTTCTTTTTATTTTATATTTATATATTAATGTCATATGTATATATATATATATATATTTGTTATATTTTTTATATATTAATTATTTTATATTATTAATTTTATATATTAATTATATATATTTTTAGAATATATATATAGAATGTTATCTGTAATTTATTTTAGAATATTCAATGAATATTGTTAAATATTTATTAATTATTTAAAATGGAATATTATAATAAAAAAAAATATTAAAATAAATATAAAAAATAAGAAAAAAATTTATTATTTGAAATCATGAAATTTGTATAAAATTTGATATTGTTATTGTAGAAATAATTTAATATTTCAGAATAGTTTAAATTCATTAATTAATGATAATAATTAATTTTAAAATTTAAATATAATATTTGTACAAAATTGAATTTTAATGAGATATACAAATATTAAATATGTAAACTTGTAAATTTTTTATAAAAAAAAGTTAAAATATTAGAAAATACTTCACCAATATTCTCCAATTTCGTTTTTGACAGTGAGGAGGAGCAATAACAATGGATCGTCGGGAGTAGTAAGAGAAACGAAAGAAATGTCCAAGGAACCCCCACTGAGGAATCCAGAGGCCCATCCATGCCATGACGACCCGTGAGGCCCTTTTTTTCTAATTCACGATCTTAACATCAGGGTCCCCGTTATTCACGTGGGTCTAATACCCCCTCGAAGATGTTAATTCAAGAAATTCAATCCAGATTTCGTCACCTCTCTTTTCTTGTCTGATTAAAAAAAAAACATATGTATTAGTTAAGAAAAATACAAATATTCTTTAAAAAAATTATATTTTATATTAAATCTTTACTTAATTATATTTCTCTTTTAATTATTATATTTATTTTTAATAATACTAATTTTAAATTTTAATATATTAATTCTTTCTAAACTGATTTCTTAAAAAATGGTATCTAATTAAATAATAAAAAAATTATTTTAACAATATTAGAATTAAGAATTAATTTTTAATACAATTATAATGAAGAAAATTGTAAATTATTGGAAAATAAAAATGAACATTAATAGAAAGGATTGAAAGAGTAGAAAAGCGAAGGTCAAACAACCACTTGGACAACCTGATGGTGAACACGTGTGTTTGAAGTAGAAGTATTTCTGAAATGCGTACAGAATCTGCACATGCATACTAAGTAACCGTAACAAAAATGTGGAGACAATAAGTCTACGAATATTCTGACAGGTTTTGTTGCTTTTTGGTTCTTGTCATTTTTTCACTTCCGGACTTCTTGTGAATGAATGTTCTGAACAATTCCTATTTTTTTCTTTTTTTGTCGCTGGAAAAAAAATAAGACAAAGTTACATTGATACTTTATAAATATTATAAATATTATAATTGAAAAAAATTGTAAAAAATTTTAATGAAAAAAAATTAATTTTTAAAATTGTATCAATTATTTTTTTATAAAAATATAATTATAATAAATAATAATATAAAATTTTTTAAGAAATTAATAATTTGAGCTTCATATTTATTTAGTAAATTTATTAGACTGAAATGTAGACTTTCGCAAATTACAAGATAGAAGATGAAAGCTCCTCGTTGACATCGCGACAACATTCACTAATCCAGCCGTTAGTTTCACCGGTTCAAATTTATCGTATTCGTAATCCAGGAACAGATGTGATTATTAGACAACTGTTTTCTTATTTGTTCAATTTATTTGTTCAATCAATGTCCATTCATTTTCTTAACAAGAAAATAAATATATTGAAAATTAAATTCATCCTTGCTTAATAAAAAAAAGAATTTATGTAAAGAATTTTTTCATTCTTTGTTACTACATTATATATCTAAAAATATTTCTAAATAGATACTTTTTATAAATTTTTTTGTCATTAAAAAATTAATTATACAAAATTATTAATTAATAGGTTAGTTATTAATAATAGGTTAGTTTAATTATTAATTAATTATTAATTAATAAATTATTAACTAATATTTTATAAAAAAATTATTAAAAAATTTAAACAAAAATTGAGATAAATATGTTCTCTTTGAATGAATCTTTTTCTTTGAATCTTCTTTTCTGAATTCTAGAATGTAGTTTGATATTATTTTCAGAAACACATTCAATATTTACTAAGAATTTCAAGTGAACTAGTTTACTAGACTTATTAATTCTGTCTAAAATATTTAATCTTCATTGAAAGAGATTCCTTGGTAAACTAAACTATTATCTGTAAAGAAAACAGGTCATAGATATTTCTTCACAAAATACAAAATACAAAATATAAAATACACAAAAAGAAGAAAAAATATTACTATTCTCTTATTTAAAATAAAGTAAAAAAATAAAAAAGAAATTAAAAAAAAAAGTTTCTATTATCTTAAAAAATTTATATTTCTTTAAAAAAAAAAAAAAAAAAAAAAAATATAAAATTTACTTATTTTATCTTTTAATTACTTATCTATCAATTTTTTTGTTTTTCTTTTATTTTTATTTCTTCTTTATTATTTTTCTATTATTTCTATTTTGTTCTATTTTACTAAATTTAAATTAATTAAAAATTTTATCTTAAGATATGAATATTTTGTTTGAAATTGAAATTATATCTCGAGAATCTAAATATTTCTATCATTGTAAACATAAAAATATGTTTAATAACCCTTTGAAACCAGCTAGCATCTGGAGAATTAGCGAGTTCGAGTTTCAATATTCGACGACGGCCAATGTCATACGATGAAGGGCGCACTTTTTTCTAATGGATAAAATTCGATGGAGACATGTGTTCGCCAGACGACGTCTCCAAGGTGCATGGGAATGAATTATGTTTCATTATGTCCGTCTTACAAGAGTATAAAGAACCGATGTTACACAATTTCTTTTCTAAACTTTAATTCTTAACCTCTTCTTTCCCTTTCCTTTATTATCTCATTATCCTTTATTATCTCAAAAAAAAAATATCATTTAATCTTTCTTATAATATCGTTTTGATGAAAATAATTTATAATAATTGCAATAACATTTAATATTAAAATAAATTCATAAATATACGAGATGATTATGCAATGATTATGAATATGAAATAATAATCGCGCAATAGCATATCGAATTTTATATAATATATTTTTTCCGTTACTGTAATCAATTATTTGATTTATCTCAACTATTCTAATAATAATAGTTAACAAATAATAAATAAATGCGAAGATACTCTAACTTCGACTAAATATTAAGAAATATTTTCTATATAATGTATTATTAATATAAAAGAATATATGTGATTATATATGTAATCAAATAGATTATATGTTCATTTATATGTTTTTTTTAACATTATATTTTAATATTATACACACGTATATGAAAGAATTGAATATTTACTAAAGTATCATGTAAAATATTGAAGATACTTTCCTAATTATGATTAGATTATGATTCTTTAAAGTATAAATAAATTTTGTAATTAAAATATAAAAGTTATATAACATGTAAAATACGATATTAAACTGCGCACATACTCTAAAACAGTGATCCCTCAGTGACAATAAACAAACGGTGACGACGGAAGTGCAGAAACGCAGCGTCGGTTGTTTGTTTGATTTTCAGATCAACTTTCTTTCTGGCAGCATCCACGACGTCGACGGCTCCGTTGACGACGCGTGTACCGTGTATACATCGGTTCCAGAACGAGGTTTCTTGAATCGTGAGAGAGGACCACCCTGATCGTCGTCATGTCTTCCATAACACATTACTTATTATTTCTTATAAACGAATTTCTTCAAAATTATGACCTAATCGCATTTTAAATATATTAATAATTTTCTATCACATATTTTTATTGAAATATTTATTTGATTATTTTTTTTTCTTTAATTAAGGATTTTTCATTAAGAATTAGGAAAACAAAATTCACTTAACTATCTCAATGTACCTGTGGTCACTTTCGCGTCTATCCCTAACCAATGAAATGTCGTAGCTGGATTATGGGGATTTTATTAGCCTCTATAATCCAAAAGTAGCAAGTACCTACTGTATGAGCAATATGTTTTCACAAAAGCATTTGGCACGTTCCTTCTTAAATTAACCTAAAGAATTTAACTAAAATTTACCGTTCAGTTAAGATTAGGATTCATTAGAAAATAAGAAATTTTATTACAAAATTAATATTTTTATAAAGTTCTTTAATTAAAAAAAAATTATATAAATTTTATAATTAAAATTCTTACAATTAAAAAAATTCTATAAATTTTATATATAGAATTTTTTAGTTTTAATTTTATATATAGGTAATAAATTAGAATTATTTTATTTAATTATTTATATTATATGATATTATTTTATTATTTATATTATTATATGTAGCAATTAAATTAGGTAAAATTAAATAAAATTACTTTAATAATAAATAAAATTTTAATTTATTTAATGAAACTAAAATATTACTAGTTTTTTTATTATGAAATGCATTTCAAATAGTGAAATTATATATAAGTTTTTAGAAAATTTTAATTAAATTAAATTTTCTTCAAATTTTTCTAAATTGGTTGTCATTCAATCTAAAATTCGTGAATTAAGTATTATGTGTATTTATATTAATAGTCACTTCCTGTGATGAGAATTACTTTCATTGTTAATTTGCTAATGACGTATCTAGAATTTGCAATTCAACTTGAAGATAATCATCTTTACTTATAATCTTACTAATCTTTATTTTCTATAGTTCGTGTTTTGTACTGTCATATGGAAAATAATTTTTAGTTTTTTATTTCTGTCATAGTATTTTTTGAAAAAATTTGATTTTTAAAAAAAATTTTTTTAAAATTTAATATTCTATCCTAAAATTAATATTAATTTTTAATAACATTTAAAATCATTGCACAGTTCGATAGTAAATTCATTACGAAAAATAAATTGAAATTATTTTTGAAATTCTTAAATAATTCTTGAAATTAGTGTTTTTGTAATTTTGATTTTGATTATTATTTGCTCAAATAGTTTCTACTTGAAGCTCACGATAATTTCCAAATTTTAGAATGTTAAAGCAATTTTAAAATTTTATTTATTTTATATAATTTTAAACAAACTAAACACAAAAAATACCAGATAAGTAACGTGACTAGAATCTCATTAAAGGTGCAGCGCACTCTATGATCACCATGTGTTCGCCAAATTCTCTAGTTTATATGACTGGCTACAAGTCTTGACATGTGTTCAACAGAACTGCAGAGAGGTCAGTTATGTATTGACAGTCCAAACAGGTAGCACGTGCAATCATCAAACGAACACCTGGTGAAAAACTTGTCCTCCATTATTTAATAATAGTTAAATAAAAAAACAATAAATTATAAAATGAGCTAAAAAGTTACTTAAATAAAAAATGAACAGAAAAATATATTTTTATGAAATGATAATAAAAAGTAATCTTTATTTTTTATTTTTATATTTATTTTTTCAAATAATCATATATCAATTACATGACGGACAAAAACTATCATAAATTGTAAATATATTACAATAAATAATGGTTATATGGAAAAATATGCATATAATTTAAATTTAAAAGTTAAAACTCTTTAACTCATTTTCGTGAATTAAAATAAAATTATATTCATTAATTAAGAAAAAAATATTAAAATATTAAATATATAAATATTCTAAACGTGGATTTATAATAATTTATAAGATTATATTGATGATGTAGGATATTTACTTTAGAGAATGAAGCAGGTATTGAAAGATTTTGAAGTTCGTAAATATAAATCTTGAAGGAAATGGTGAAAGGATCTTTGATCACTGGAAGTCAAACAGTAATTCGGATTAAGAAACTAAAAAAATATTTGCACTGAAAACAATAGACAGATTGGCGACTACTGGTTTTCTAGTGATCATGCGTACTGTTAATATCTTAGCACATGCTTTCTTTTGAAAAAACCAAAATTTTAATCTTTTACCATTTTTGATACTAAGTTTTAAAAATTATTTAATTTTCTTCATTTATCTAATTATTCTTATTTCAAAAACTTTTCTTTAAAAAAAGAATTCTATAAAATAATTTTTGTAATATTTTGTAATGTTGAAAAAATTTGTTGAGGTTAATAATGATTTATAATCGGTATATAGATAGAATACAATAAGTAAAAGTAAAATGGGAGGAGTAGTGCTGATGGTTACCAGAGAGTCGAGTGGATCGGCATTGTGAGAGGCACTTGTCGCTATTCAAGAATCATAAACACGGATTGACTTCTAGTCTCGTGCCTCTTTTGGACGCTTTTTCCCTCTTTAACAGATTTATTCACTCTCTTTCTGAGGGAAATTCTAATATAAATCTTTAGTAAATACTTTTAAAGATAAGTAACTTTAATAAATATTAATATAATAATTATATAAATTCTTTAAATATAAAAAATAAATATTAATATTAAAATAGGAACATAATCAAATAACTTCTAAAATAAAATATATAATATGTATAATCCTTTTTTATAAAAACAGTATAATAGAAATTTAATTTGATAAAATAATATCTAATTTTTCATTTAATAGCTAAAATTAATAATAACTTATATTATATAATTTACTTTTGTTATTTCAAATGTTTCTTTACTAGATGAAATATAGAAAAATGAATTGACGAAATTTAAAAGGAAACAAAATATATATATTTATCTTATCTATATATTCCAAAATAATTGATGAATTAAATATTATTCTAATTATGATATATGTTGATCATATTGTTATACATAGTAAATTCTTTTAGAATATACATAATGAAACATCCACAATGAGATTAATCCACGTGATGGATGATGAATAGCTCAAAGAAAATCTGGAATCGCAAGCAAGGATAGTGTTCGTCAATCTTTAGTCTATAAACTCGAAACATCCAACGACAATATCTCTTATGGCTTCTCGGCTAACGTTGCGCACGTACTGTTCACAAAGTGTCCCTGGACCAGGTTCGTACGCATTATAAACGCTGCCTTTACGATCCATGCCGACAGATAATTTCTACAATGTTTGCACCGGCCACCATCTTCGCCATGTGTCGAACATACGGCATCGTCATCCTGGTGAAGAGCAATAAGCCTAAGGTAGAGAAATTGCGTATTCTTTGGAAACGGTCCTTTCTTGATCCTTACAATTGCAGTTATACATGTACAGTTAGACCTGTGCAAATAGAATACAATTAAACATAGCAAATTCTATCACGCTTTTATTTATTATTAATAAATTTACTTTCATACAGAATTTTTCAAATTTTTCAGAATAAATATTATAGAAACACAAGATATTTAAAGTTTTATTTAAGAAATTTATAATAAAACAATAAAAATAAGAAGTGCAAAATAAATAATAATAGATATTTTAAAATAATAAAGATATGATAAAAATTCTAATTTTTAATTCTGATTTTTATAATAGATTATTTTTTCATAAGTCTGAAAAATTGAAAATATGCTATATATATATAGTAATAAAAACAGAAGTTGAATGAGTATAAAAAAAATACAGATGTCCTTTATGACCTTGTGAGTTTTCTTCTATAGAGACTTTCACCTTTTTCCCTCGAAGGAAACATGTGTTTCGACCACCAGTTTTCGGCAGGTCGCGAACACATGTTCCGGGTTGCCATTCAGCTCGTAAATGCAAATTCACGGTACAGTCGACGTAGCGACACATGGACCACCATCCTACATCTATTATCACAATGTCCATCTTCCATCCTTGTGTTTTCAATAAACATCTGGATAGATTTTTTGAAAATTATATTTGTGTGCAAGTCGACAATGATTTTTCTGAGCAATGTTATTTTTTTAGAATCACGAAAAAATCAAAAATTAATTTCAAAAATCTATAAAAACATATCTTCCTTAAATATTTATATATTTTTATTATAAATGATACAAAAACATGATTGTTAACATATGAAACTTCTATTTAAATGATAAAAAATTATAAAATCAAAGATTACCTTTATCAAAGCTAATCAAAGATTACCTAACAATAAGATAACAAATTTGTAATTCATGAATTAGAATATAATTAGATTACATAATTTATAAATATAATGTAAAATTAATGAAGTTTTTGAATGTTTTATAGAATATAATTTACTATAATATTTATCTTTAGAAATCTACTAGAATCTCCTCCATTGATCAATTCATAATTTATATTTTAAAGATTAAGATAGCTTCAGGTTAAAGGTAAGTTCAGGTTAACGGAAAAAATTTTTGGGGATTCCCCACTGTAAATTTTCGAACAATTGTTCGTAGACAGATCGGCGCCGCTTTATGACCATGATAAAAGACTTCTTGGGCCATCAGGTGTTAATTGCTTTGCTGGTGGCAGAATTCAACTTGAAATACCGAAATACCTTAATCCTTACAGCCAATGTAAACAGGCTCATCCATAAATTCTCATCAAATCGGATTTTCTTTGACAGTACACTACCTTCAAGGAATTATTAAAAGCCTCTTGCAGCTAATTAGCCTTTCCTGACAATTTGTTAGAAATAAGTACGTAGAAAATATATATATGATAATTATTTATATTTAATTATTTATAATTAAAAGAAAATTGAATTTTCTTTAAAGATTATGTAAGAATGACACACACACATATATATATATATATATATATATATATATATATTTATGTAATTGTTAATATTTATACATGTATATATATATATTTCATATATATATACATATACATATATATATATATATATATATATATACATGTATAAATATTAACAATTTCAAATATCAATTTGATTTAAAAATCTTTTGAATAACACATTTTATATAATATATATTTTTTTATATATAAATACAAAAAAATAATTATAAAGTTGCATATGTATGTACCGATAATATGATTAATCTTATAATCAGAATTTTTTGAATAATTTTTTTAAAATTAAATATTATAAGCTTTAATATAAATTATATATTCCTTTATGATAAAAAAATATAAGAATTAAAAAAAAAATATATAAATTAGTTTTTTTTTTTAAATAAAAGAATAAGGAAGAAAGTCATAAAATCTAATATATAGAAATCTAATATATAGAAAAAGTAGTCTTTGAAAATCTTTAACCTGCAACGGTGCACGACGAAGCATACATTCACATGTGCATCGATTAAACGCAACCGCATACGCATAATTAAGCTCACGTTAATATCGTGAAACGGTGCGTGCAGCAGAAACGCACGCACATCTTTGTAACTTTTCTTGTGTTGTGTAGATGTTTCAGATTCTGAATAGTGATGCTCATTTTATCTTTTGCAAATTTTTAAAATATTTTTTTAATCTATTTTTTGTTTTTTTTTTAAATTTATTAATAAAAAATTAAAAAAAAAATAAGAAAGAAAAAAGTAAAAAATAAGAGATATATTTTTACCTTTCATATGTCTTAGAGAAATAGTAGAGAAATATTTTCATATTTTATTTTAATCGTTTATCTAAATTATTTCATTGATTTTTCTTCAGTTTACTATCTTCTCAATTATTTCTTCATAGATTAAATTAAAAAAATTCTAATTAATAACAATATTTGATATTATTGTTAATGTATATACAAAATAAAATTATAGTAATTTTATTATACAATTTAAAAAATGCAAGATTACCTTGATTTCTCTGAAAATACAAAATCAAATATTAATTTCATAAACTATTTCATATAAGATGTTTTTTATAAAACATTTTTTTTCTAAATCAATATATAGATATTTCAAATAAGTCATCTTTTTTGATTGCATACATATAATCGCCTAGAACTGCCAAAAAATCAAGTCGTGGTAAATCCCAAGGAATTTTCAATTTTAAGGAAAAGCCAAGGAAGCTAGGAAGATGGTGCAAGTTATTTGACTTTGATCAGCAACGAGTATTATTTTGGTGTTTGGCCGCGTTATTTATCGGCCTCTTTATTGGCGATCTGATTTTCAGTTGGCCATGAGCCAGGATCCGGGATTTTCTGCTTGCTCGTTTCGCTTCCCAGAAGTGAACGGCAGAGACGAAGAAGCAACGTTAATGTCTTTACTTTCGATAAACGTGTTTCGATGTAACGACAAATTCAGACGTATGTCCTACAACTTTCTCAAAAATGTAAAAAAAGTTATTAATGACCACTAAATATTTTCATATAATTTTCTATTTTGAAGTCATACCTGAAATAAAATTAATTTCTTCTTTATATATTATGTTAATAAATTATACAAAATTAAAAGAAAAAGAAATTAGAAATAAAAGAAGAAAAAATTTTGATGAAATTTTTTTAAATCAAGTATATCTGATACTATTTAAAGCTAATTTATATTTTATGAACAAGAGTTCTTATAACATCATGATATTATAATGATATTCATGTAATGAATGATTAAAGTTAACATGCTGATTTAAAATTTTTTATAAATTTATAGAAAAGAAATTTAGTTTATATTTAAAAAATATTTAAAATTTTTTTTCATAAAAAGTAATCAAATAATAAATAATAAATAAGTTAAATTATCAATAAAACAAAAAAAAAGAGGAAGAATAAAGTGGAATTTAAGTTTTTAAGAATTTGAAATTACTATAAGAAGATTTTTCCGATTAAGGAGAAATTCAATGATTTCGTTGATTCAATCGCCATTCCCGCAACTAAATTTTAGACAGGCGTTACCACAACGTGGAGTGAGGCATAGTAAATCACGGGACTATGTAGGAAAACCGTGGAACCCGTGAAAGCTCGAAACGCGGAATTTATAGACACCTTCAAAAGAGCTTTCGTCCGTCACAACAAACATGTCCCGGCAATCCAGCATGGTCATTCATCATTCAGCCTCGCCACACTGGAACTGCGGCTCGTCTATCAACGATTTTGAATCGTTCCATTCGCCTGTATTAATTTCAATTCGCAAAAGATAAGCTTATTCTTGAAAATATCTAAAGTTTTGGTTACCAATATTTAATGTATTAATTTGTACTTTTGTCGCATTAAAGATGGAAGAAATTTATGACATGAATAATTTGAAAGGATAAGATCTAAAAAAGATGAAATTATTAATTTTAAGATTTAGATTAATTAGTTAATAGTTTAATGTTTAAAAAAATGATTTAATATAATTTAAAAAAATCCAGATAATTTAAAAAAAAAAATAATATATAAGTTAAACTTTGCAATCATATTTACTTGATCTAATTAGCCAAAACTAATTTTATATCTATATTGATATATATATATATATATATAATAAAAATTCTAGAAATGAAAAAAGAAATAATTATAAATAAAAATAAGTAAATAAATTATTAAATTCATTAACTTTACAGAAAAAAATTTGAAAAAGTATTTCAAATATAAATAAATTATGTTAATAATGAGAATAATCAAACAAAATTGACAAAGAATAACAGAGGAATCGCGCGTTTTCGCGCCATTTCATGCCAAGTGAATGCAGAGTTTTGCAGATCATAGCCCTGTTCTTCGCTATCCCTCGCTTTATTCTCACTGGCTCCTCGCGATATAAATATTCAACATGGGTCGTCCCTCAAGTCTTCTATCTCTTTCTTCGTATGTTCCTCCTTTTCTGTTCTTTCTCTTATAACACTATCTCTTTTCATTTACCACCCAAGCCATTCAACTTCTCTCTTTTCAACTTCTTCAATCTTGCAGATCGAGATTACTGAAGCATCAGAAAAAGATCATCAATCATTTTATATAAAATTTAATAAAATTTCTACCGACAAAATTCAGAAGCTAAGTATTCATTTCAAACAAATTTAATAAAATATCTGAAATAAGTAACAAAATTATATTCATTTCATGAATTTCAATTTCTTTATTTTCAGAAATCATTAAAAGAAGGAGCTAAGAAAATTAAATGAAAATATAAAAAAATATTCAAATTCCAGTTTTATCCATATTCTATCTTTCTTCTTTTCATGTTCACAGTTTTGACAGTGGTTACAACTTTTGTAGCTCCCTGATCATGATGCTCAATCTCCCAAGCCCCCTTTTAGTATATCCTTTTCTTTCCAACAGCTAAGTTTTGTGGGTGGGGACTAACTGACAGACACGATGGATAAAAGAAACCGTCCCAGAGCATTGGAGGGGTTTATATAGGCGGATAGAGGGGCCAGGTAGGGGAACAGCTCCATAGTCGAAGGCGGGGTTCCTGGTTGACATGAAGAGGCAGTCCGAGGGCCGGTTCTTTCAGATGAGTCTGAACTTTCGAGCAGAGACGTATGCTCATTTACAAACCTGCTATAAATGTATCGATACTATATTAATGCCGAGCGTGTATCCTATGATAACTCAAATTTTTTTATAAAAGAGTTACTCCATAATCCTTTGAAATCCTGAAATTAGATATAATTTTATTCAAACAGGTTCAAAGTGCTTGGGACGTGCTCTAGTGAGTGATGTCTAAGTGTTTAATTATTAACTAATAGTCAAAGTGAAGTTTGATGAAGATCATGCAGACCACACAACCAGTGAGTCTCCAGACGCAAAGGATCCAGGGGCTCTATCTTCTGGACAATAATGACAGCTCTGGAATTCCTCATAGTGCTGAAAGCTCGGCTAGTAATTCTCCCGATCACTATGAGAGATTTTCACCTTCGACACACTTAATGGATCTAAGTAGTCCACCTGAACACAGGGATTTACCCATATATCAATCTCATCATCATCTTCATCATCATCAAGTACTTTATCAACAATCACCTTACCTGATGTATGAAAATCCTGATGAAGAAAAAAGGTATCAAGAACATCCCAATGGAAAAATCCTTAGGGAACTTCAAACTGACTATGATAGACGTCTTCATGATAATTCTCCAAGTTTTTTATCAGACCATAGTAGAGATCAAGAACAAAATCTTTATCTAACTCCATCCCCTCAAATGTATTCCTCTGGAGGAGAAGAAATAACACCTAGACAATCTCATCAAAGTTATCATCACATGGATTCGGTTGAATACAAGCCGGAAATAATGGAATACAAACCGGATGTAGAAGAGCAGCGATACAAGCAGGTGGAGATAAGCCAAATGACAGAACCGTCCTCTTCAACTAAAAGTTATGTACTCGAAGGACCCAGGAATGGAAAGAGAAAAAGAAAATCGAGTACTATTGAAAATGAATCTGAAACGGAAAGTAACGCTTCTTCGACAAAAACGAAGATGAGAAGGAAAAGTGGAGCAACATTTGAAGAAATTCAAAATCAAAGAGTGATGGCTAATGTGAGAGAAAGACAAAGAACTCAAAGTTTGAACGAAGCATTTGCTGCACTTAGAAAGATTATACCAACATTACCAAGTGACAAGTTGAGCAAAATTCAAACATTAAAACTAGCTACCAGATACATTGACTTCCTGTTCCAAGTATTGCATTGCAATATGGAAAACACTGAGGGTGCTGATGATGCTAGTGAGTTTTCATCACATTTTATATTCAAGATACTAAAATCAAATTCAATTATAATAATATAAGCTTTGCACTAAGCAATTTATATTTTTTAATTCCATTTTTGAATGCATTTATTAGATATAAATATTAAATAGATATTTTATTCTAATTACTTTCTCATTTTTTTCTTCTTTTCATGTTTATTAATTTATAAATATTAAAATTGATGAATATTCTACAAATACAATCTTTATACTTTGATTTCTATTTTAGTATTTCGATTATCTAAATATCTATTCAAATATTTAATTATACGAACACCTGTTATCTAGACATTCGATTATTCGAATAATATCAATGATAAAAAAAAACAATAAATATTTAATAAATTTTAAATATTCCTATCTGTTGTACTTTCTATGTATATAATTATCCAAAAAATTCGATTATTTTTGACAATTAGTTCAATTAATCAAAATTTTACTATATATAAAATATTCCTTTAAATTTGCTTGTTAAAACATTTTTGCCACTATAGCGGCAGTAAAAAATTTTTAGTATTATTATTAAAATAAATAAGAGTAAAATGCATATTATATAGATATATTATATTCATGAATCTAAACATCTAAATAATAATCTTTGATACTAACTATTATAACGTATCCGTCGGCATATACCTCCAGCCAAGTAGCACGTGTTTATAGAAACTAGTTCGTTTGTTTAAAGTTCCTGTAATTAAACAGATCCCCATGAAGAAGTGGTTCTGATTTGAATATCAACAACTATGCTAAGTAACTGTGTCATCTCTAGAGGTAGCCCTTCAGGTAAACACTTTTCCCACTCGACTTCTGTTATTTGTCGTTAGCTAAAACAATCTTTATCAAACAAATTGATAAAAGAATAAATCAAAAATGAATCAATCTAAATTTTAAAAAGTTGTTAAAATTGAATACATAATCTTTTCTTTGCATTTCAAACTTGGTTAATCTCTTAAGTTAGTTTACTGTTGTATTTTTGATAAGTTTATCTTAATTTGTTAAAAAATTTGTAGTATTCTTCTGAAAAAAATTATATTAATTTTATAATTTTGATATCATTTGATCTAATTTTATATTTCAACTTGAAGAAAAAAAAGAATTAAATAATTTATGGAATATTTTCTTTTTAAAAAATTTAATACTTGAAGAATTTTCCAATGAGATTTATATTAAAGAATTCTGTCGATAATGTAAAGACAAAATATGCTTTTTCAGTATCTTGCATCATCTTGTATCATCAATTTTCTTGCATCTCAGTATCTCAGTCAGCGTTGACAATTAGTTAGGGTGCGATTTAGTACAAGTCAAATAGCGACAATATATGCAGTACAATAACTTCAGGTGACTAAAGATATCGAGACACGCTAACTGTCTTGAAGACGAGGACGATGATTGGTCCATTTTCAGCGCGCCAACCGCGAACACTCACTGTGTATTTCTTCCTTTCATCTTGCTTATCTGATATCCCATGACGTTTTTCTCTCTTCGTCTTGGCAAGAATTTCTTTTTACTTGCCCTTGCCCGAATACTCCGATTTAAATTCTTTCTTCTCTAAATAATTTAAATTATAATTACAATGTACAGTATCTACGAATTTCGCAATTTATTTTTTATTTCAATATTTTCAATTTCAACGCTTCAATTTTAAAGTTCACAATTTTGGTTGTTCTAAGTGTTTGCAGTTTCAGATATTCTTATTTTCGAGCATTTGTAATATTATGTGTCTGCAATTTTAAGATTTTTCACTTCAAAAACTTTTAATTCAAAAAGTTTATATATATATGATATTATACGATATTTGGAATTTTAAAAATTTCAATTTTAATTGTAAATGTTTCATGATTCGCTTGGAATTTTAGGTTTTCTAATTCTGAAATGCGTAGAATTTCTTTCCTTCCAATAGACATTCCAATTCAAGGATCAAGTTCGAAAAATATTAATCAAGCTCGATTTTTTGTTTCAGGCGAAAGAAATCCAAGAAGTGCTGTTCTAGCCGCCAGAGAAATAACTTCATCGTCGTGCAGCTACATGGCTCACGAAAAACTTTCATACGCTTTTAGCGTTTGGAGGATGGAAGATGATTGGAATTCGAATCTCTAGAAACTTTAAAAAATATTTTTTGAACGCTCAACAAGGTAAAAGTTACTTTACATTGATAATCAACGCTTTAAACGTTGTATGAATATCTAGAAAATATAGAGAAATTTTAAGACAAGAGCTTAACAATGCTCAGTGGTTATTTAAACATATTTCTATGAAATGATATTTCTATTCATGATGATGTACAAACTGGGAGTTTGTTAATTTGCTGTGTCGATTTCCTATTTTCGCTGGCACGAAAATATTGAAATTATGATAATAGGGAAAAGACAATGTTATGACATGAAGATAATCTATTCAGGATCAATAATGCTTTCATGGAGCATATTATTTAAACAACATTTATTTTTAAAAATTATCGAATTTTTTAACATTATAATCATATAAGGAAACAATCTTTCCATTTTCATCGTCCAAAACGAATAATTTTATGAATATATTTAATTTTCAGAAAATTGAAGTAATCATAAAATTATGATGAATTATTTGAACAATTTTTTATGTCACCAATTTATTTTGTAGGCTTCTGTGATGTGTTTAGATATTATTCTAATTCATTTTTTATATATTAACAAAACAGTATGAATTATTTTATTTACTTTTTTAATCCTTTAATAATAATTCATTAATATAGTGATCAAACATTAGAAAAAAATATCAATCAATTCGTTTTCCATTTAAATAGCACTAATTTTCGTTTCTTAAAATATTATTTGATAAAAATTATATTAAAAATTATTTTTTTCCTTTGTAAAATTAATTATCAAAAGTTACTTGTAATTTAAATCTGAAGCATGGAATAATGTCACACTTGCTGGCCATTACGAATGACTAATTAAGAGTAATTATTTCTCTAGAAGGATTAAAGACATCTTTTATTGATCTTTTTGAAATCACGACAGACGACTTCGTGATAGATCAAGAAAGATTAGGTTCATGAGACATAACGTAGGTCAATAATTTATGTCTTCTTCTCGTTCTATTAACATTGGAATGTCTTTGGCTAGTTAGCTAATTCCTCCATAATTTCTGAACTGTGTGAAAGTGATAATATAACAGTTCATTAATGATCTTTTCTGTTTTCTATCAATCTCAATCTTCGAAATGGAGCAAAATGATCCAAAATAATTCTATTCCGTTCGTATTGATTCATTATATATATATATATTAGTACTTATTTACTCAGTTATTCTTCATATTTATTTAATATATATTAATAAATTTATTTGTCAAAAAAATATCGTAAAACAAGATATATTTTTAAAATTTTCATTTACAAATATTTAATTCTTATTTATAAATCATTTATTGGTCAATTCATATAATTAAATAAATAATTTTTTATAAACTTAGATATAAGTAAATATAATTAAATATAATTTCCTACAACAATATATAGGGTATTCTGATAGTACTTACATCAAAATAACTCCTAAATCGTATAATAGACACTATTAGGGGTTCTCTAAACTTTACCAATTTTCCTTCTTCAGATCCACGACAGACAGTAGTATCATTGCTACAATTTTACGAGTTTTTTTACGAGTCTCGATGATCGTGGCAGACTAACGTCTCGACGTTGTGGAAACAAGTTCTAACTGCTCCGACGGGTAGATGAAACTTAAACAAAACAACCGACAGAGAAACATTAACGATCATTTTGGCGCCAATAGGCCGGGGAAGATATCGTACCTTTTTCAATTTTTCTTCTTTTCCATATTTTATCTGATGATGAGAATAACTTTTAGCAGTATCTATGATTTCATAAATGTTATAGTTAGTTAAAGTAGAGGTTCCTTCATAGTTTAGTCAACTTTACATGAGAAGGTTTTGAACACAACCAGTTATTTTAAACCAAGAAGACAAGAAGGGAAAAGTTGGGTCTACGTTTGACTTGCTTAACGAAGACACGCTACGTTAAATCCGCCAGCGTCTTTATTGCCGCACTGAATCTTCGTGAAAAAAAGTTTGCCTCCAAACGAGGTGCCATCAGTGTCCCCCTTGAGAAGCTGTCAGGAAACTATTCTCTTTTCCTTTTTCTTTTTTTTTCCTTGTTAAAGCTTTATATTAATTTCGAAAGAAATTTTACTGAAAAAAAAAATATATATATAATTTTCAAGTATCTATATCTATTTACAATTACAATTTTATAATTATATTAAATTTTACAATGAAATGAAATAAAAATAATTTTAGATTGATTTACTGGAACAAAATTACTTTTTAGTTCTTATTTTTTATTCTTTATGAATATATTTCTTTTATCATCAAAATTTAATTTAAAACAATTTTATAATTATTTCTTCTTCATTACTGTTTCTCTTCTTCTTCTTCTTTTATTATCATCGATAATGAATATCTTGATTAAAATGATAATAATGAATTATGTAGAATTTTAGCAGCAAGTGTGACAAGTTTTCTTAAAGCATATCAATGAAATTTTTTTTTATTGATAGTTTCAAGCTAAATTTTTATAAATACTGACTTAATATTATGCATGTTATATTCATTCAAATAAAAAAGTTGAGTATTTAAATAAAAAAATTGAATATCTTGAAAGAACTAAGCAAAAAAAAAAAGAACTTTGTATACTTTGGTATATTATTATGTTGATTAAAATGATTAAAAGATTATATAACATAATACTTATGAAAATCACTATATATAAATATATAGAGTTATAATTATCACAATGCAAATTGCAATTAATTATATCTGATTCACAGCTTCAACACCGGATATACATATATCAAATAAATATATCAGATATCATTTTCAAAATGAATTTTATATATATATATATTTCAATCAAAAATATATATGTATATGTATATATATATGTATACATATTGAATTAAATAGAACCCTTAGCTCTATATAAATAACATTTTTTATAAAAAAAATCTGAATCATCATAAAAAATCTGATCATTTTAAATAAATTATTTCATATGTAAAGTAATCTCGAATTTGTCTTAATAAGATCATAATTTTTTATAAATTTCTTGTTAAGAATAAATATCTATCTTATATATTAATATCGAGATTGCTAATTTTTAGAATTCTTCATACAGAAGATATATTGTACCTTATATAGCAAATTGTATTTAATTATAAGTTTTTAAATAGCCTTAAACATACAGCAGAAAGAACCAAAAATTTTGTATATAGTAGACTAAGAACAATTTTCTATGTTGTATATTCTCCAACAAAGAGATAATTAAAAAAATATCTATTTTTGTCATAAGTTCATCTTTAGTTTCATTACCTTAAGGTACAATATGGCCGGAAATCGCAATAATTTATTTTTCACCAAATAATTATAATTAATCATTAAAAAATAATCTTGTAAATAATGTAAATATTAAAAATTTATTAATATTAAAATTAAATTTTTTAGAAGCTTAAATTAAAAAAAAATTGAAACTTTTGATAAAGTTTCTATTTCTTTTTTTCTATGTAGATATATATTTATATGAAAATAAAATTTATAAATACAATCTATAAACTAATCTATAAATTAATATCTTACAGAAAATTTTCAGTTTAAATTTCAAATAGTTTTCATTTTTTTTAAATTTAAGATTTTTTTATTTTAAATGTTGAATTATATTAATTTTTATATAAATGACCGTATGAAATTATTTTTATATAATTCTCCATAATTTTTTTCAAGAATTGCTACCTTTGATAACAATGTTTCCTAATAAGGTAACATTTGAATTTTCATTCCTTGAAATGATGCCAAAGTGCATTTTTTAAGTAACTTATTAGAGTGTATTTGCACAATTAATGTACAGTATTTTTATATATCAATTGCGAACAATGCAATAAAATTAAGTAAATAGTGAATATTAATCTTTCACATTTTTTATGCACCTCAATTTTCCAAACTTATTGTTTTTAATTTATTTAATTTATTTAATTAATTGATAAATAAAGACTTTTTAACAATTAAAAAAAATTTTAATTTTTCAGTTTGAGAATTTTAAATATTTCATAGAAATATTTATTCAATTAAAAAATATCTAAATCCACAATAAAATGTATGAAAATGATAAAAATAAAATTTGTCACTTTTGTTGCGCCTAAGTTCCATCAACACCGGAAGTTCTACTGCGGAAGCGGATGACGTTTAATGCATAAAGGATCGTCGCATAATGCCTAGTTAATGTTACAAGAGTACTCGTAACGAATTCAGGCGCGAAACATATGGATATTCCCAGATCGTAAATTCGAAGAAGCATCTTAGAAAGACGAAGAAACAGTGTTGGAGGAGAACTGATAAATAATTTACCAAATGCCAGCCGATGGCAGGCTTAATGGATTAGACGAGTCAGTGCAAATATTATTGCAAGGAAACGGCAGTTAGCAACGCCCAGTTTGTCCGATTGGTCAAAAATTATGTCAACTGGTTGTCTTTTGGCCAATCAACGTACACCGGATGTTCGTCGGATTTTTAAAATATATTTTCTCCACTATTTATCTTCTATATTGTAAGAATATTGTGATTTTTTTTCTAATGAAATCTTCAATATTACTTCATTTCGATCCCTATATTGTATACAATTTAAATAAAAATTAAATAATTTCAATAAAATTTAAATTATAGCAAGAATTTATTATTTTCTTATTATTATTTCCTTAACCAAGAAAGAAAAGAAAAAGGAAATTCTGGTTTACGCAAATGAATTAATATTATTGATATTATTTAATCACAAATTACTAATAATGAATTAAAAGAATTTTTTCGGAAAAAGAAAAAAAAGTAGATACGTACTATATATTTCCAATTCTTATCTTTCTTTTTTTTGACTGAAAGCAGTCATCATTGAATTAGTGATCATAAAGTAACCAACCGGTAGCTGGAAGAACTGTCACATTCTCTCATGGTGATCCCAGAAATCTGAGAAACCACCTAACCTAAACATAGCGACCCACCACGCTTCACTGGTTTATTTACGAACGCGAGAACTCGATGGAAATCCTGCCATCAGCCCTATGCGTGACTGTTTTATTATTTCATCTCCTGCTTTTTCTCGTTTCATAGATACGAGGCAAATTTTTAATCAGATATTTTATTAATATTATGTACTCTTTAATTCTAAATAATTCCGTGTTTTCTTTATAATTATTCAAATCAGATTTTCTATGAAAATATTTTAAAACTTATTATTTGATTAACATATTATCACAAAATCATAAAAAAGGAAAAAGAAGAAAGGATAAATATCTGTTCTCTTTGTTTTATTATCACTTGCAATTTGTTACTTTACGTTTTTTTTAGAATAATTAATTGTCCATCGTTAGTATTAATCATAATCACCACTTTCTTTACAGTTTCCTTCAATATGTATAATATATGTATAATATATATGAAATTGATTTAATGACATTATGCTGTCTTATACAGTTTGTTTTTTAATGGTTGACATCATCAGAAATATAAATAAAAGTATACTTACAATGACAAAAAATATCCTGATTATATTTCAATTATTTTATATTCTTCTGTTTTATATTCTGCAATTATTTTATATTCTTTAAATCACAGTAAAGAAAATCTTAGCAATTTTTTTGTCATAAATAATTAAAATTCTATTTACAATAGTTTTAAAAATTTATATACTTGAATTCCAGTAACTTCCATAACCTATAAAACATTATATATATTTATTATTTAATTTTTTAAATTATATGTTTTACAATTAAAAAAATTTGGAGATCTTATAAGATCCATTTATAACATTTATAATATTCTCTTAATATAAGAATCATTTTAAGTTCAACTGAAGCATCATTTTAAGAAATGATCTTAGTTGAAAATCAAAGATGGGATGGATTAATAAGAAATACTAAGCAAAAACATTTACATAATTTGATTATCCATCCAATTTTTAGTTTTCATTTACAGGAGCAATTTCCATGAAGAATATAAATATCAATGGCAACTAATTAAATCGCATAATTAATTCATTTTTGCCATTAATTATTTTCGAAATAATTTTTTTGATGGATAATGAGATAAGAACTCATTAATTCACGATCTTCTAAATCATGCCTAGTTTATTCATTGGTTTTTGACAATAATAAAATATTTTTAATTATGTATTTTTATTAGTCTTTCATAAAAAACAAACTCTTTTGTTTATTGTTTTAATAATAATTTATATAATTCAAATAAGATATGTTTGAATTTTTTTTTAAATTTTTATTTTTATCTTTATTAAAAATTTAAAATTTTATGGCAAAATAATATAAGATATATCGAAGAATATAGACAGAATATAGTGTGTTTTATTTTCATTTCATAAAAATTTCATGACTAAATGTTATTTTTTTTCAGACGCTTTCAAGACAAAATCGAAAAAGAAGAGGTTAGAATTGTGAAAGTCAGAAGAAAAACGCGATTTCCTTATTTTATGATCAAACAAAATTGAAATTTATATATAGAAAGTTTTTGAAGCAATTGCAGAATTATTTGAACATTAGAATCCATAAAATGAACTATGAGAAATATTATGGAAGATTAATTGAAAATCTAAATAAATAAAAAAAAATTTACTAGAAAACTTAATTCTATTTAAATTATAAATTAATTTAAATTATACTTAAATTAATCTATAAAACAATATTAAAAATTTGAAACCAATTTTGAATCCTTAAAAAATATTTATCCAATAATATTCAAATTTATCCAATCATATTTTCCAATATTTTTTATATTCTATTTGATATTCACTTAAACGGTTCAAATAACAAGAATTAAACAGAGTTGGTAAGAAAGTTAAAGATGGCTTCACAGGATATATCCTTCCTCCCGAGTGCACTCAAACAAAGAGCTATTGAAAGAAAATTCTAACTGTTTATCGTTTCAATAAACCGTGACTGCTTCCGTTTCCTTTCTTCCTTTCTGATTGGCAAACTATTAAATGGTACTTTAAACAATCCTCGAAAATACTGTATGCAATATATCTCGATCGTATTTCGATTAAATATATCGGAATCGATCCTTCAAACTATCGATTGATATTATAAATGAAAATATGAAATAGAATTAAAACAATAATAAAATATGTAGGAAAGAAACAAAATGTTCTTTAAAAATTAAAAAATGAAAAATAAAAAATAATTTTTCAAGTAATATTATACTTCTCTTCAATATTATGATTATCAAATTAAACAGATGAAATTATATTAGCATCTATACAACATAGTTGACATATATAAAAAATTTAATAATTATTTTATTTATTTCTATTTATATATATTCATATATTTATATAAAAAGGAAAAAGATAGTACACAAAACCGTAAATTGCATGATAAAATATAGAGCCTTTAGAAAACTGTTTTTCTATAATGACATCTATATCTGATCTAAATTGCGATTTTTCGTCCATAGAATAACCATATTTCGTGCATTTTACAATCTATTTACATATTTAAGTAAAATAATAATTGTTTACGTATATGAATAAATAAATGTGTAAATTTTATATAGAAATATTAAAATGCACAACGAATGTTGATGATAAAATGAAGATAAAATTATTTCAAATTTTTTACATATCATATTTAAGAAAAAGCAATTTACTTTTCTATTTATAATTAAATGCAATAATAATATGTAAGAAAACGGCTATTTCTTTGTCAAAATAATCCAATATTACAAAAAATATTGTTTTAAACATATTAGTTCATTTTAAATAAGTCGTAATTCGAGATGGCGCTGCTATACAATCGAAAAGTGCACAATTTTAACTTTCTTTTTTTTTCTTCTTTTTTTTTTTTTATAGACAATTTCGCAGACTTGATTTTCTTTTTCATTTTTAATATAACTTTTTACTCATACATTAAACACAACCAGTAATTAAATCTATCGAAAATATTTAAAGTTTTAAAATTATATAAATCTATTGAGAGTTAAAAAAAATTTGGAAGTCATTATTTCTTTTTTTGTTATAAATATATTGAATATCAAGAAAGCAAAAAAAAAAAAAAATGGTTTTTTGCATAGAAAAATTGTTACACTGTCTTTGATTCATATAAAATTTACAGTGTCTTAACGTAAAAATATCATTTTAAAGATTAAAGTTATTTTTTTTTCTTTTTTTTTTAGTATTGTTTGTTATTATAAATTGTTAAACGTTTGGTATATATAATAACCATATTAATGTCTGATATCATCAATTTTACAAATACATAAAATCTTTTTTTTTTTATTGTTGTAGGCAGATGGCAGAAAAAAAGATTATGTTCAACAAAGCAATAATAACCGATTCGAACAAAACTTCTTTGAGTGAGCTAACATAGCAACATGTATATATACTCAAAAAGCTGATAAATTTCCAGCATATTTTCTAGTATTATTTTTCAAATGATTCAATTAAATGACAAATATTAATGCTGATCTGTTCAATTTCTTTCTTTTGTGATAAGTTTCTTTATCTTTGATATTACATATGTTTTACTAGTCTACTACACATATTTACAAAATCGACATATTTCGCCGATGACACAAGCTATTCTCTATTAAGCTTAGTTCGATTCAGTTAGAAATTTTGACTTAGTTTCTCATTGGCACATCGCAGAGGCAAACTTCTTTAGACAGATTCGGGAAGTTTTTATGATATAATATGTTATAGATGTATAATGGAAATTAAAAATTACGAAGACTGTAGCAAAATTTTAATTTTCATTGATTTTATAGTTGTGTTGGGAAGCCCCCACGATTTTTAATTTATCATTTTATTTCTTTCATTCTCTTCCTTCCTCTTTCTCCATTCACACACACATGTACACATATATACTTTTTCTCTCTTCCTTTATCATAATTCATCAAATAATTGCTAAATATTAAAATTTAGATAGTTGAACTATACTTTGGAAATTCGCGTAACAGAACCTGATCGAAAGCCGATAATTTGAATCCGAAATTTACATTGATTTAAATCAATTAATCTTTTGATCTTTTTTTACAATTGCATAAAAACTTATTGATACTTTATTTCCAATGATAAACACTCTTATGTAGAATTCTTCAAGGAATTATTACCATTGTTTCACGATTATCATGTTTAAAATTTGCAAATATAATACAACTTGTATTTTACAAGTAACTTTGATATAAAAGTCTATCAAACGCCATAATATATCAGCGTATTTAAAAACCAGAAGATTAGATAGATTCTTCATGTTAATTCGACAATTATGGACAAAGTCCCAATTGAATTTTTAATACTTTTTTTCAAGATCTGCACGCATCATTATCACAACTTTTTTTCACTTTTCTCCCTATACATAAAAAACAAAGAACAAATCCTATACATTCATTTTTTTTTACTTATTCTGTAGCAACGCTCCACAATACGTATTTTACTGTAAAAGCAAAGGCCGCGAATCCTATGATGACAACAAGATTGGTGAGCACATTATACAATGGACTTTGATCCCTTTGCAATTGATCACGTAATAGTGAAGAAACTTCTGAAGCTGTGGATTGATGCCTTGCCTGTTTTTCTAATTCTTTTCTATGTTCTAATTCTGCCTTTATTGTCTATAAAATATGATTTTTTTTTACTAATATATTCATTACACAATGAAATATTTTTTTTATGACATTAATACTACCTCAACAGTTTCTGGAAAAAGTTCACAAAACAACTTGTCCTTTAAATTATATTCCAAACTCTGTGCAGCAAATTGTTTTTTCTCATAATCTGATGTATTGATACTACCCATGGTAGGACTATTTTCAATCTATCATAAGAATGATTATTTTCAAATATTAAAATAAATTGATTATATATAATTAAGTTTATTAATTATTATTTTATTATACCATGAAACTAAGTAATCCTGTAAGAATAGTAGACACACTCCACGCTGGATTCCATGTATCAGGATGAAAATCAGAAATAGATAAACATAATCTTGTATTGACTTTAAATCTGCCATTAGGAGTAGTCATATAAATGCTGGGAGGCTGAAATGGAAATTCTACTGGAAATATAAGTTTCCCATGATAAAATCCTCCTTCATAAGGAGTTTTCTCTGGGCCTTTTACTACATAATGCCTATAAAAACATATTTAATATTTATAAATATTTATTAATAATTTGCATAACAAATTTTCTTTATAGATATTAAATACCATTCCATATCATACATACCATTCTAATATATTAGAAGGAACTGGCTCTGCAACAACATATGGTATAGGGTCTTTTTTAAGACGCAAATAATCTTGTTTCAGTCTTGCTGTTGCACTATTAGTTATCCTATTCATATTATATTAGAAATACTTTGTAAATACTTTGTAATTCTTTATTTATTAATCCTTTGTTATATTTTAAAATGTATTTTTTATACAACAATTTTTTATAAAACTCTTTTATGTTGACTCTGGGAAAGTGTAATACTTTTGTTTATTTTATACTGAAATACCATATAAAAATTGCGTGTTTCACGTGACAACTTGAAACGTTGACTTTCCAAGTTGTAAAATGTGTTTTACTCTTAGAATATGACGTTTAAAGTATTATTGTTTGTGGTAAATTAATAAAAAGAGAATTTGAATGCGAGTTAAAAAATAGGTTACGTTGTCTTTATTCTTGGTAACGCAGATGCAGATATATACGAAGAATATCGTGTATTGAAGAAGTGTTCTTGACAATCTTTATCTTCCCACTTACAGAATATTCACGAATGACACTAAATTTGACAGCAACTCTTTCATGACAGAAAACATATGACTATGAAATGCACTGAATTATTTCATTTCGTAACAGTGTTGCCAAGTTCTATTATAATACATTTAATAATTATTGGCGAATTAATTGATAAATCATTTTTTTTTATGATTCAAATTCTTATTTTATCATCCACTTTTTTCTTTCTTATTAATTAAGAAAAATATAATATTTGTTTGAGAATTTTTAATCGATGAAAATATTGATAATAATTTGATCATTCAATCAAATTCAATTCAATATAAAGTAGTATATATTTAATGAAATTAAACAAATAAATTGTAATTTATGTAAAAAAAATATAATTAAAATGAGATTATAAAACAATTATGTGTAATTGTGAGAATAAAATAGAAGATATTTATATAAAATATGAATATAATCTCTCTCTCTTTTGAATTTATTATTTATTAAAATAATAAATTTTTTTAATAATAACTTATATTACTTACATAATTTTCAATTTAAAATGTAAACATTTATTAACTTTTAATTATTTTTAACATTATATTTTAAATATTATATTTTAACTTTATTAATGATACAAATGATTTATAAAATTTATCTAATTTTTTAAAATATTATAAATTTTTATAAATAATTAAAAAGAAGTTCTATTAATATTTATTTACAAATACTTTCATAGAATAAATATACTAAATTGTAATTTAAAAAATATCAAAATTTTGAAAACTTATTACACTTACGTAATAAATAAATATTGCAAAAATAAATTATGAAAAACTATTAACATTCATTCATACTATTATTCCCTAGATTCCCTAGATATTAATATTTATAAAAATATATAATTATGAATCCAAAAATATTTATGTATAGAAATATTTTTATAAAAATATAATAAAAAATATTTACCAAATACAAATAAAAAGAATAAAGAATATTTTCATAATTCTGTTATTTAAATTTTTCTACTAATTCAATTCTTTGTAGATTTATCAATTCTGATCATATTCTTTATAATATTTTTGTATATAGGATATGGTACATTTTGAACCACCTGTTAATATTTGAATTACGCAATATTATTTATAAAGGATATAGGAATTATTAGTTGATGAATTGAGCTTAAGATTCGTGACAGTCTCCGCCTCTCACGGACTATCACCGGGAAAATCGACACTGTTGTTGATACTTTTAGTACAAAAAAAATTATTCAAACATTATTCATGAACTGTTTAAGAAAATTTATTTGATTTTAACATTTATTTAAATAAATTGCATTATTAAACTCATCAAAAAGATGAGTTCTTCAGTTTCAATAAGTAATACTGGTCCTATGACTAGTACTACAGGAATGGAAACAATAGTGGCTGTGGCTCTTGGTGCACTAGCTGCTGTTTTCTTTGGTGCATTTCTAGTTTTGCTCGTCATTTGTAAAAGACAAAGATGTTACTATGTAAGTTACTTTTTTTTTGTTCTTTATAGAATATGATGATAAATTTATATAATCTTTATTTTTAATATGATAATAAATTTATATAATTATATTTCAGAATCAAAAAGATTCTCCAGATCTAAGCTCAGATTTATTAGAAGGAGAACATTTTTCTGGTTTAGGCTTAGATGCTTGGGAAAGTGAAGAATGGTTAGCTGGTGCAGAGAGGTATAGAGTATTAATATCTAGAGATGAAGCACTAAACTAATTATTCAATAGTCAAATTTTGTGGACAATACAGATGGGTTGATGATGCTACGGGTTTAGCTCCACTGTGCATTGATGTATTGAGATCTTGTCATACTTTGGCTTCTAATCTCACTGCTATTGCAGGAACAGTGAATAGTAATACTATTCCATTGGAAATCGTGGATGTGAGTGTATATCTTTTTAACAAATAATAACATTTATTAATGAATTTATATTTCCTAGGTTGCCAGACGTATTCCACCTCGTGTTGATGATGTAGTTAGAAGTTTATATCCATTATTAGATGCAAGATTATTGGAAGCCAGAGTAGCAGCATTAGTATTGGCTGTTACACATTTAGCATTAGTAACTAAGCATGGAGTCTCCAAAAATCATGCTAGGAAGTTAGCTTTTATTGATCAAGCTTTAAATGATATGGATTCTCATTTATCAATTTTGAGAAATGCTGCATTGGCACAAGAAGTTGCTTGTTCTATTCCAACTTCAACACCAGTTTAATTTTTAATTTCTACAAGAATTTTCATCAATTTTTCACAAATTGTTTACAATTTTTATATTTCATGGTTTTAGGTTTTATAATAGGTTTACTAAGTATTGCGTGAAATTAACACGCAGTATTAAAAAATATTCAATCGAGTATCTCTTTTTTTTTATTAAGTCAAGATCCAAAACCTATAGTGCAACTTCGATTTTTCTAGCAACAATATTTAGTGTATTACATTTCGTGTAATTATAATTATTACAAAAATGCATATATACTTTTGTGAAATAATATATTAAAAAATATATTATAAGATATATGAATATACGGATGCTTCACGCAATTAAGCTAAACATAATTCTGAAATAATATCATATTATTATTAAAAATTTTACAATAAAATTAAAATTAAAATATTTTTTTAAAATAATAGTTTAGACACTTAATACATTTTTATAAAGAATAAAAAAAAGCTATTGCTTAAATTTAATTTAAAAAATAAATCTAAAATTTTTGAAATATATATTTCTAATTTTAGAATATATATATTATTGTATTATATTTAATTTTTTCTAATAAGATTCTATTTTTCATTTTATAATTATAGTTTAATTGCACGAAACATTTCGTATATAAATTTAAACATTTTTTATAATCAAAGGATATCAGAGTTATAATTCTTGTGAATATGTATGAAATATTAGTCTTCCATGATGTTAATACAAGATCAATATATTTATATAAATATATGCGAGATAAAAAATTTTATTTTGATAGAAACTATGTTATTTTATCGATTATATTAAATATTTATAATTATTTGTACACATCCATATATTTTTTATATCTACTGAAAATCAAATTAATTTATAGTTAAATATGATTTCTTAATAAAGCTAAATTGCAAGAGAGGAATTCGAGTACTTGTTATGTTTTTATAATACTTCTGTTTTATTTTCGTACTCTGTAGTAATCTATTTATATAAATATATATATATATGTATATATATATGAGGTCTTAGAAGTCGATTTAAGATTTAACTTATTATTCTTGAGATGATTTTAAATATTTTTGTGAAAATTTTCATTTCGGCTTTGTTAATGAGTTAAAACATTGACTCATATATTCAATATTATTACAGAAATGAAACATTTATATATTTTGATCTTTGTGTTTTATTAGAAGTCTTTGTGTTTTATTAGAAATCATAAGTTAAGCCTTATCGATCGACTTCTGAGATATCCTGTATATATTATATATATATGTATACATATATATATATATATATGCAATTTATAATTTCTTGTAATATATAATTAATAATATCGGATCTTCAAACTATTAGAATGATAAAATTTCACCGTAAATCGATCTTGTTGTCACAAAATAATTCGCTATTCATTATTTAAATAAATTAGCTAAAAAACTTCGACCACTGATAACGCTACACAGCAGCGCAAAGTCAATGATAGATACGATGAAATGTCCGAAAAAATAAGGACAAAGGCAGTTACTATAACAGAGAGAGAAAAATATACTTGGAAAGAAAAATAGAGTAGATTAAACATTATTTAGATTATTTGCTTCTGTGCATTTCTTTTTGTCTTTTCTGATTATCACTAAGCACTTTGGTCTTTAGATGTTCTTTATAATCCAAAATATTTCCACTCCATTTGGTAACTGTACCATTTTCACAAACCCAAATTTCTTCTGCCACCTAACAATAATAAGAAAAAATATTATAATATTATATATGTAATGATTAATGAATGTATATAATTTCTAAAATATTAATACATACTTGATTAATTAATCTGAAATCATGAGATACGAGCACCATTCCTCCATCAAAATCATTAATTGCATCTGCTAATGCATCAATTGTTTCCATATCTAAATGATTGGTTGGTTCATCTAGCAATAATAGATGAGGCACTTGCCAAGCTAACCATGCAAAAACTACTCTACAACGTTGACCATCAGATAATTGTCTAATTGGACACACCTACATAAAATAAAAATTTTTGAAAATTCATTTATTATGTACAATGATTTTGAAAAATATTGGCACATTCTTTAAAATATAATAATTTTTTAAAAATTGGACTTGAGAGTTTTTTTGAGAAATGAAAAAGATTAGTTTATTAGATAATATATAAAAAATTTTTTTAGAAAAATTACAATTTATCGAAATCGTAAAAAAAATAATGAGATTTTTTTTTATCTAATGAAAATTTAAAAAATATCTTTTATAAATTTGTCAATTATATACATGCTAAAAATTTTATAGAGTAAGCCAATATTTTTTTTTTTGAAGTCATTGAAGATTTAAATTTTTGTAAATGACAATACTTGTTGGCGACCAGTTAATCCATAGCGACCAATAATTTTCCTCATTTCTTCCCTTTCTTTAACGTCTGGAAAGGCTTTCATCATATAATCCAAAGGTGACATATCTAAATCTAATAATTCATGTAAATGTTGATGGTATCTTCCAATTCGAAGGTGACTATTCTTACGTATCATACCGCTAGTTGGAACTAACTATAATTATAAATTAACAGAAAATTATTCACAAATATTTTTATAATTTTTATAAATAGTAATTGATACTATTTTTATAATATTTTTATAATAATTGAAACTCACATCTCCATATAATAATTTTAAAAGAGTACTTTTTCCAGCTCCATTTGGACCAACTAATGCAATTCTGGTATCCAAATCTATACCAAATTCTAAATTTTTATAAATCCATGGTGAATCTTCATTGTAACGAAAACTAACGTTTTGAACCATTATAACAGGAGGTGGAATAGTTCCACAAGAAGGGAAATAGAAATTCAGTACTTTATCATTCACAACTTTTTCTGTAAGACCTTGTGCTACCATTTTTGCTAATGTCTTTTCTTTTGATTGTGCTTGTCTTGCTAATTTTGCAGAACCATGACCAAATCGTGCTATATAATTTTTCATGTGCGCAATTTGATCCTGTTCCCAATTATATTGTTTTACTTGATTTTCCAGTAACTCCATTCTAACATATAGAATTTATATTAATATTTTTCTTTACATTTGTTAACCTTAGAATTTATTATAACTAATATCAATTTACCTTGTCTTGACAAAAGCTTCATAATTACCACTGTAATATTTCAATTGTTTTTTATTAACATGAATGATATTTGTACAAATACCATTAAGAAAATCTTGTGAATGAGAAATGATGACTAAAATTCTTTTATATGTTTTTAATTCTTCTTCCAACCATACACAGGCATCAAGATCTAAATGGTTGGTAGGTTCATCCAATAATAAAAGATGAGGTTTCACATATAATGCTCTATGAAATGATCATTTTTATTAGATTTTTATATATTTATCTCTTTATTGATTAATAAAGTTACTAACCTTGCAAGAGCAATACGCATTCGCCAACCTCCAGAAAAATCTTTGGTAGGTGTTTTTTGCATTTTTGCAGTAAAACCCAAACCATGTAAAATATGAGCAGCACGAGCTTCAGCAGTGTCAGCAGACATATCTTCTAACCTTTCATAAACATCCATGAGTTGTTCCTATTTAAAAAAATATTTTAAATATAATTTATTATTAAAAAAATCTAATTAAAAGATAAATATAAATCTAATTAAAATATAAAATATAAATATTTAAAATTAAAATAATATAAAAAATAAAAACATACTTGAGCATCTTCTTCTTCACATTCTACTAATTCTTCTGCTAATTTTTCTAATCTTATACGCTCTTCATCTACTTCCATCACACATTCTAAAGCTGTTTTATTACTAGCAGGCATTTCTCTGGTCAAGTGAAAGATATCAATCTGATTAGGAATAGGAACTTCTCGATTTCCAAGTACAGCTAATAAAGTAGATTTTCCAGAGCCATTAAGTCCAAGCAAACCATAACGTCTGCCGCAATTCAGTTCCAACATAGTATCCTGTAGCAATTCACAGCCATGGAAAGTAATAGAAAAATTAGATATTTTTATATCTCGACTTCGCGGATGTGAAGCTAATGATCCCGTACACGATCGCGCTTCTGCATTTAGTCTTGCATCTGCTTCTAATTTTATACATAATGCCTCTATAAGATAAAAAAAAATTTTTATAAATAATTTATCCAATTCTTCATTACGAAACTTTTGATTAATCTTCTGTTTCTAAAAATAATTTTCAATTTACCTTCTGCACTAATAGGTGTTCCATTGGTTCCATTTTGAATGATTCCCAAAGGACTGGATTCTTTACCATCCTCTGCATTTTTATTCTGATTAGTTTGAGGTGGCTTTTTTCCTGACTGTCGAGCCTTAGCAGCTTCCTTTTTTTTTTGCTGCTGCTTTTTTTTTGCATCGGATGGCATGATTCTGAAATTTAACTACACATTTAGAGCGTTGTTTGAACGTAAATCAAGAATTAAAAATACATATTATGTAAATCAGAGGTTAGAAATACGATGGCACATGTATTAGAAATAAATGCTACAGTATAATATCAAATTTGAAAATTCAAAAACTTTCATTGCCGTAAACGGCTTGTTATATGAGCCAGACAGAGAATAACATGAAGAAGAGGGGGACAAAGTAGGACGACGGAAAAAGAAAGAGAAAGATAGAAATAGAGGGTCTGGGAGATGGAAACCGTGTTTTTTATTATATTTTTACAATTTCTATGTACAAAATTGAATAATCATTTGATAAAAATAATTGTATTTTGCTAATGATAATATAAAATAATGAAAATAAAAATATGAGAAAAAAAAAGATGATGAGGAAAAGAGAGACGAAACCAACATCCAACTAAGACAAGAAACTTCGATTATTCTGCGACACTGACCGATGTTAAAAATATATAGAATAATTACATAAGAACCATTCAAACTTTTGTTTTTTCCACATTTTTAGAGAATAGTAGAATCTTAAAATAACTTCAAGAAATTACCTAGTTGTGCGCCAAAAATCGAAATCCGTACAAAATGCAAACACACGTGCATGGATAGAGACAAAATCGTCAAAGCGATGTCGTTTAGTGGATTGTTCGATAGATGGCGATATTCAGTCATGAAACATTTTGCGAGGGAAATAGTGAAAATTGAGCAATTGTCGAGCAAAAATTGAAATAGTTGTCATTAAATTATAAATATGTAATAATTATATTTTGCATGGAAAAATTTATGTGATTTTTCATAAAAGTTTAAAAGATGTATGTGATGAATATATGTATGTGACTAAAAAAAAGCAAATATTGGAAACATAAAGATTTTAGAATATGGGAAAAATTAAGGTAATTTAAATATTTAAAAAAAAATTACAAATTTTCAACTTTTAATAAAAAAAATGTATGCATTCTTAATATTTCATAATTATTCATCTTTAATAATTAATTGAATATAATTTTTATATTAGTAAAAAATCATATAAGAAATTGATTTTTCAGTATTCCAGAACATAAAATGGTATAAAATTTTATAAGATGACAGGTCTATATTTTATCTGATTCACTATGTTGCAATAAAGCAAAAGTGCTTCTGCATCAAGTATGACATTCCAAATTATTACTTACCTTTCTAAGAAACATATTATCAAAGACTAACATTAAAAAAGCGGGAATATAAAATGTTAACCAATATCTAAAGAATATTTATTTCATAATATTTATATAATACTTATAATAGAGAGAATACTGAATAAAAAAATAAGAAGTATACGAACATTATCTTATCATTATTTTATAATCAAAATCGTACTTTAATAATCTCTTATACATTTTGTAGCTTCTTATCAAAGAAGTTGACAATTATTATGATAGAACTTGAATTTAACAAATATTATGACTATAATAATGTAAGTTTTTATTTATGGATTTTTTTATTAAAAAAAGTTTAATAATTATGAAAGTAGTAAAAAGTTTTTTGTATTGATACATTTATTAGACAATATAATATTAATAATAATAATATCATTTAATTGCTGTTATAAAATATTCTTTATCTTATGGAAAATATGATGTAACTTATTTGAAACTTTACTATTACAAAGAAATGTTATAACTCAAAAAAGATTGGAGGACATTTTAAAACAAGAGATTTTTCATGTTATTAGTATTCAATGAAAGATTATATAAAATTGAATAATCAGAATTTTAATCTAAATTTTGTCTAAAGAATCGACATGGTAACTTGGTTCAAACGACAAGAACTGATTAAAGACGTGTGGTCTGATGAATGAACGAATGGATAAATGTCAGCTGCGGTAGAAATGGTAAAAGAAGAGACGGACTTGCGCCTCTGTGAGTCCGAAGTCTATTGGAGGGGGCGAAGAGGATGTAGGATGTGAAAGGGTGAGGGGTTACTGGCTTAATTGCACCGCATCACAGAACGTAGTATTTCGTAGTACGTAATGGTAGGGGTAATGCGTTCTCGGTCGTCCTCGTCCTCGTCGACGGAGTTGTCGTTGCCGTTGTTATTCGTATGAAAGCTGCACGCTCACCTAGATCATCGTATGCGTATCAGGACGGTATCTAGTCAAGTATTTCTTCAAAAGGGAGCTGAAGAAAAGAAAATATTTAATTTTTAATTTTCATTTTTAGAATAATTTTTTAATATATATACATGCAATTACACATGCATATATATATATATATATATATATATATTTAAATTATAAGTTTTTGATCAACATTCTAATTAGACTTATAAAAATTACAATTTGGACAAATCTTTTCTTGGAATAGAATTTTTATTTTTGATCATTTCTAATCAGATGTTTCCATAATAAAAATTTTATATCTTTCAATTTGATTTAATTTAAAAATATATACTTGAACATCTTGAAGATTTGAATGATTTTATAATCTTGATCAATTTAAGAGAAATATTATGAGCTAATTTTTTGCTTTTTGTTAAGTAAAATGTAAATATTTTATTAGTTCCGAAATAATTATAATTTTGTTTTTCATTTTTCCTTTTTATTTTTTTAACTTTTAATATTTCTTTAGAAATTTCTATTTTTAGAAAATTAATTTAATAAAATCTTATTTATCTCTAGATGTCAAATTGTCAGTTAGACGATAATATGAATAATATGAATCAATCGTCAGAATGTGCTTGACGAATGTAATAATTGATCAACTGAGACATTTGAGACATACTTTTCGAGATGGACAATGATTAATTTTTAATGATGCAAATCTCTCTTAGAGAAATGATATGATGAAAGTATTTTTATAAAAACAGCACAGAAAAAAAAATGAAAAATAAGCATAATAATATTATATGATAATATTATATGATTATAATAAATAATTATTCTTTATTTTTGATGTAAGTATAATATTGAGATTGAAATAATATCTTCTGAATATATTCATTATTTTTTCAAAAGATTATAAGATATCGTCTTTCAATCGTGACAATAATTAACAACATTATTAATTACAAGTTATGTGATTGTATTTGAATTAACAATAGAGAACCATTAATTAAATATAAAAAACATTCTATGTTTTTTTATCCATATCTTATATAAAATCAGGATTATCAAGGGAATTGATACGGTCCTGGTGGCTCGTGTGCGTGACGTGGAAAGCACACGTTCATACTGCTCGCGTGTCAGCTACCGTAACCCTCGAGTACATATCGGGGATTTCACGGTGCACGGGGTCGCAGCTGAAAGGAAGGAACTGAAAAAAGGTGTGAATGCCGGATGGCATTCATTCAAATGCCGTCCAATCACAGCATCGTACTCCAGGTCGAGTAGCAGGGCCGGCATAACATTGGGAATTATTAACTCAATTCTTTCTCTTAGATTAACTCAAATCAAGAAAAAAAAAAATGTTTAAAGAATAAAAATATTTTCCGAGAAGAACGTTGAGATACTGTAAAAATTGAATATCATAAATCTTATTTTATTGATGATTAATCTGCAAAAAAGAAATGGAAGAAACTTTTCTTTTAAAAAGAAAAGAAAACATAAGAAATAGTTTAAAAGAAAAACTGGGAAAAGAGGAGAATTGAAAACTAAATTTGGAAATTAAATTAAGAAAATTAAGAATGCGAAAAATATAGATTAAAGAAAAATAAATTAGCATTTTTAACTTTTGTTAAATCATAATGTATAAAAATAATGTTTCATTTTGAAGATATTTTCTAAGAAAAAAAAAGATAAGTTATCATTTTATATTAAATTTTCAATTGAAAGGAATTTAATAAAAAATTTAATAAAATGGAATGTTTTGTAGATATTAAAAATCGTATTAAAATTTATGAATCTATTAAAGAGAATCTAACTTGAATTGACAAAGTTACTGTCTTTCTGTGTAAGTGTTTTTAATATTAAGTAGTTTCTCCATTTGCTTCAAACCAGTATAATCGAACCGGAAATAGAACGTTTAGACTTGATGATGAAAATCATAACGAAGAGAAAACGATTTAACATTGGAACATCAGAGTCCTGTAGAACCCCAGAATCACTTGAATGACTTTCTTCGATAATCAGTTTTCTATTCTCTTCTTCTCGTGCGAATATTCAAGGATGATTCTTCTACTTAAGAATTAATCGAAAGAAAAACGAATTGACATTGATCGAACGAAGATTTAGAAAGTATTATCCACTTTCCTAAATCACCCTCAATTTTTTTTCAGTATTTTTCATAAGTTATTTAGTAAATGAAAAAATCTAAAGTATAATTTGAATAGATTTGTTCAAAGTCTTTTTTTAGGATAGTAGAAATATATGTAAAATAAAAAATATATTGTCAGTATTTTATAATGATTTTCAATCTATTTTAATTTTTATCTATTTTATCTATTTTAATCTTTTTAGGATTTAATTTTATAATCATATTTTCAATCTATTTTAATTTTTTTAGAATTGCACATAATAATATAATAGATTAATAATATAATAACTATTAAATAATTTTCCAATAATAAAAAATATATTAATATTTGTTGTTTATTTTTCATAAAATAATTGTCAATAACATTTTTAATTCATAATTTTATAAATCTTACATTATGCAATATTTATATGTATATATGTTTCATCCTTAATTATAATTTTTGTTAATAAAAAATATATTTTTTAGGAAGATGAAGAAATGAAAAATTTGAAGAAATTGATTTGATTCGTGAATTTCACAATTCTTTTCATCACATATTCAATATGTGACTTATATAACAATTGATATGTGATTGCGATTTTTTGTTTTGAAGAAAGAAGAAAAAAGAAAAATTAGCGATAGAGGAGCTAATCATCATATTCCAGAAGTATGATTAGTTATTTTTGCTATATTGAGCTAATAATTCATAACATTTTGTAAAATGATGATTCTATAACATAATTTTTGGAAAATCATAATATTGAGTTTTAAGTAAAGAAAAATTTTTACAACATTCTTAATAAAACATTAATTTTAGATCAAATCAAAGTGACGATATTCTCGAAAAGTTATTATGGAAGAATATTACATTTTAAAAACTTTTAAAAACTGTGAAAAAATTTAGAAGACATTCTATTGATTGGAACATAGTCTCAGAATAATCAAAAATATCTGTTGGAGGTAAAAATCAATTGGAAGAAGATTATGATTATTCTAAAACCGATAAGTATTATTTTGTATGAGAAATTATTATTACTACAGAAAAACAAAATATTTAATAAAACTCGAAAATACATGAAGAGAATCGACGTAATATTATGAATATATTTTTTTGTCATTATCGTTCAGAAAGAATAGAAGAAAGGAAAAATTTTCAATATCTGCATGCGATAGTTTAAGAACGACTAGAAAAAGTCAGAACTCATCGCACAGTGATATAGAATCAATTTACTAGGTGAATTTATATTTTCATAAAGGAATTACTTTACTCTTTTCTTTTGCTGTCCAAATTTTTTTGTCAATTTTTTTCGTAAACTCTAAATTAAATGAATACTATATTAAATTTATTAAATGAATATTTGTTATTTGGATTCTTTTACTTCATAATTTATTTTTGATCCTTGCTTTATAATTAATAATATTGAATTCATAAATTACCTTGTTAATATTTAATATTTCAGTTAATGTTAAACAAAAATTACATGCACTGGGAAAAATTGTATAGATTGAAATTAGTATAGAAAAATATACATACAAGGATCAATACAAATATTTATTTTGCTATTATTATATATATTATTTTAATAATTATAAATTATTATATCAATATGTTTTAATAAAAAATTTTATTCAAATAACTGATATTATTTAAATTATGAAAAAAAATTATAGTTTTCATGTTTCAAATCATAACTTATACATAATATAAGACAATACATATATATGTATAAAAAATATTTAGCCAGATTAATTGATATTAAATACATTTTCGTTATTTCTATAATATATTTCTCTATCAATTGAAAGAATTGTTTGAAGTGAGAAATTTAACTTTACATATTATCTCAATAGCTTCATATAATTACTACAAAAATCGTACATCATCAGAATATATTTAAAACTTTATTTAAATAGAACTAAACTGATTTAAAAACAAAGAATTCGCAGAAAGCATTCAAATGACCTGTTGCATCAAGTTAGGAAAAAAAATCAAAAAATCGTTCAGTCAACTGATATCCACAAGAATCAATAAATCCATTAAATTCAATGAAATAATCATATTCAAACGCTAATTGCTATTACAACGCCTTTTCTCTATTGTTCAATAAAAAAATTTCATTTTTTTTTTACAGGTTCGTTGTTGATTGACTTCTTTATTTTCCCAGAAAAGAAAATAAAATTCTAACAAAAAAAAAAAAATCAAAAAAAGATAAAAAAATAAAAAGAAAATCTTATTAAAATATTTCATTTTTATATTCGCAACTTCGTTTTGATTGATCATTTTTCAACAAAAAATTCTCAAGAAAATCAAGAACTTCTCAAAAGAGAGAAAAGAAAATAAAGAGACGAAAAATAACTCGAAAATCGACCTCGGTCCGGCAGAAAAATTGATTCAGCATAGTCTGGAGAGCCGTGGCGAGTATGCGAGAAGAGCTGGGGGCGCGTGTGCGCAGTTCTCTCAACCAACATGTCCGCCCGGGTGCTCTGGATAGTCATGGTTATGCAGCGCGATCCGTTACACATCTTCGTCAGCCGAATCCTTGGTTTTTGTACTACATATATCCGCGAGACGTGTATATTATAAAAGGGGTTGGCTTAGGGTCCGGTCTCTGAGTCGTTATCTCCTGGTGGAGGATTACCTGCAGGTAGAGCCGGTTGTGATTCCGGCAGTGCACGAGGTGCGAACAGCCACGGGGATACTGGAGCCGTGGCACGACGGATAGCCAGAGCACTCGAGAGAGTGGAGAATCGCGGGAGAGCCAGGGAGAGACAGAGACAGGTAGAGCCTTACTGGCGGTGAAATACGAAGCGGGAAAGAGAGGGAGAAGCTTGAGGCAGGCGCGCGTATTGATTCCCGCGTGACGTTTATATGGTGAGGTGAGAAAGCTGCAACCTGAAGAGTCGTGCCATTTCCTTCGTCGCTAAAAAACTGAACGGGGAAGACACGGACTCAAGCAACAACTTGGGATTCCTCGTTTTTGAGCCGTTTGTCCTTGGTCCACTGGAAGGTACGTTATGTACCAGTGAACATAACCGGACTGGTCATTTTGATTCATTCAGTAAAGCTTGTTTAAGAGAGAGTCAACGACACGCGCGTTTTCCTCGAGAGGAGAGAAAGGGAGAGAGGGTGAGAGAGGAAAGAGAGTAGTAATATGTTTATGTGTATGTATGTGTGTGTATACAAGCATATGTGTGTTAGTAAGAATTGAGGGAGGGTCGGTTGAAGACATTCTCGAAAAAGGGTATATTGATCCGGTGGTCCGGGACCATTGGCTCTGGCACGCCACCACGAAATCGTGCTTTACTCGACCCTCTTTCTTTTCTTCACCCTTCTTTGGGAGTGTTTCTATGTTCTTTCATATTCTACATTCCAATTTTACTTACTTTTATTATTTATTCTTTTTACTTGTTTTTGCTTTATTTATCATTTATTTTGTTTCATTTTTTTTAAATTTATAATTTAATTCTTTTCTTTTTATAACTTTTAGATAAAAAATAATTTGTATTTGTCATTATATTTGCCCATGCATATTGATAAGTATTGCTCGATATATATCCTAACCAATATAGTGAAGAAAGATGAACAAACACCTTCCTGGCTGCTGCGATGCTCCTGTTACTCTTGCCACTCGCCCTTAAACGTATCCCTTATCGATCCAGGCCCAGCTACACTGCCATACAATTCGAAATTGCGCTTCACGAGCTTCTTCTGCGTTCATTGCCGCCTTATCGACCCTTCTGGCATCTACTTTTCACAGTTAGAATCACTTCTTCTTTCCCTTTATCGGTATCACTTTTTAAAATCTTAATAAATTCTAGCCTACAAAATAAGATTACAAAATAAATTTAAAATAATTTAAAATAATTATGGTTTCTTGTTTTTAGAATATTGCAAATATAAGATATTTTAATATTATCAAATATTATTTTTAGAAAAAAGAAATTGAAGTTTTTTTTGGAAACTTCCTTTTTATATATCATGATGTCTAAGTGGTTTTACACAAGGAAAATCCATAATTAGAATAACGACACCCTTAGGATAAAAGTGGAAGAGAGTATTAATAGCTTTATTATCTATCTTCTGTAACTTTTTCTAAAGATTATGAGATCATTAACCTGTATATTTTTTTCCATATCTTTTCAAAAAGCAATATATTTTAAAATGTAAAATTAAAATTGATTATTCATATGACATTCTACTCTCTTTAATTAAAATATCTAATCTTCTTAACTAAACTTACAAAATATTTAAGAAAACTAAAATTTTATCATTTCTTTTGATTTATAGAATAAATTAAACTGTTTCTAAATTTCTAAAATATTTAGAATTAATTAACTTCATTTAAAAAAAAAGGTATATAAAACTTCAAATAGCACAATATATTTTGAAAAATATATTGAAATATTATTAAACAAAAAATTAGAAAATACTCTTCTTTAATTAAAAAAAGGAAAAAATTTTAAATAAAATAATTTAATAGCAAAATATCTTTCTTCAGATGAGTCGACTTAGTTGGTCAGTCAGGCTTAGTCCGCCTAAGAATTATAGAATTTTATAATTATAGAATTTTATAATTATAGAATTTTTTCATCTACTGGCTTTATGCTTCTTCATTGCCACGAAAGCCTCTCCTTGTGTCTTCGGGATCGATAGAATGTGAAATGGAAAGCGAAATCGGAGAATGAAGTTCAGGAGAACTAGTTGAATGTCGACAGATCTTGTTGATTCTTTCTCCGAGTACACTAACTACTTATACTGCAGATTGCAACAACTCTTGGATGTATCAACACTTAAAACAATATTTCCCACTATAGGGAATTCTATAGGTATTTCATAGAATTATATTTCTAAAAATATTCAATAATTCATTTTAAAGATCATTTTTATTATTAATTTATTTCATTAAGATATATTTCTTATGTGGAATAGTTGTAAATATGTATGATCATATTATTAACAGAATTCCACATCATTTCCTTATTAATTCATGTCATCATATTCTATTTAGAACAAATAATAATTGAATGAAATAATAGAAATGGAAGGAAAATATTCCAAGTATTGCTTTATCATGTAATTTACCATGATCAGTAAAATTATTTGCTTCAATTACACATAAAATTTATAGCCATTTTATAATTAAATAATGAATTATTTAATTAAATAAAAAAATTATATTAAATATATGTTAATTCTACTATTTTATTTATTAATATAAATAATTAATATAATTTTATATATCAATAATAAAATCTTTCAAGCTATTGATATGTTATGAACATTTTAAGCAAAACAAGAAATGAAAGATGATTGAGATGTCATCCAGGAGTTGACTAATATCACATGGACCAAATAGCGATCGAACCGCCCTTACGACAAAGATTTTGCGCAGTAGTGGGTGTCCCCTCTTTTATTTAACGACGTCTATACACACGTTCTCGCGCAGTTTGAGATCGCGCTTGTCCCCCCGTGGAAGTCGTCACCACTTCTTAGTCCCTAACAGTGAGAACGAAAAATCGTACCGCGATGTCGGGCGTTAAGTGCCGTGTACGACGTTGTTAAGTTACGCTTGGCGTGAGTCGGTGTAGTTAATCTCACGTGCACGCGCGCGTGTCTCTTCTCGTGAATAACTTTTTTTTTTAGTTCGTATTTTTTTTTCCTCTTTTTCTTTCCTTTTAACGAGCTTTTATACAAAAATTGCGCCGATCTGTGAGATATCTGGTGAATTGTTGGAACGAGTTGTAGATTGTGTTTGTGAATATCATCTACAAAAATCATCTGCAAAGAATTTTATTTGGCTGAATTTTTTGGTAAAGTTTTTGATCATGAAAATTTTAATTATTTATATATGTTACGGATATTAATCTTTAGAATACAGTGGCTGATTTATTAAGATTTATACAAATAGATAGAAAAGACTTGTTTAATTTTTATTAATATTAATTTATATACCGATTGGATTTAAAATGATTTGATTGCACTGAATTAAAACGAAAGATAAATAGAAAAAAATTTGTATATGTATTATTTAAATACATAAAAAATAATTTATATTAAATTTTAAATATTTAATATTGGAATCAATTAAAGGATTGAAAATTTTAGTACAATTAAATATTTAATACTTATTAAAAAATATTTCAAAAAATGTAAAATTAAATTGACATATATATATATATATTATCTTTATTTTGTTAGCAAATTGTATTATTTGAGTGTTTGCAATTGTTTATTGAAAAAGTAAGTAAAAGAACGTTGATCAAAAGGACTTCTCGAGTTTTATCTAATATTGAAAGCTCTTTTGCTTAAACGCTGACGTTTCTCCATGGAGATGTCTGCAGACTCGAGAGTCCGGGAAGCTTTATTACCTCTCTCAGCCTGCCGAAGTCAAACGCTTTCAAAGTTTTCGAATTTTCACGTAGTGCTTTTAAACTTCTTCCATGACTTCCAAGAATTTGAATTACGAACGCCTATTAGAATATCCTTCAAAAACTTCCTTATTTATAAAAACAAAACTATATAGTTTATTAGCTAAAATATTTTTTTCCACTATTTTTAATTGCTTATAATACATTCTTTGTTTATTTGTTATACAATATATATATATTTCAAATATTAACTTTTCATATAAATATATATTTGCAAACATTAATTCAATAATTAAAAATATTTACAAATATTAATTCAATAATTAAAAATCTCACTGATATATTCACTTACTAACATAGTTATTTTTATATTGCTTCAGGAGATTGGTGATCAGTGGACCAGAATGAGAGAGATCATTCAAGTCTGCTCGAGCAGGGACCCGTTGGCCCTTCGCGCGAGAAATGATTTTTAGAAGGTATCGATCAAGCATGTTGTCCTTTTTATCTCTCTCTTTTACGATGTTCTTTTTTTATGTTTATTTTTTTAAGTGTGCCCAGAGAATTGCATCAATCGGAAATTACTCTGGAAATACGAATTAATCTGCATGTAACAAATTTCGAGGATATTATTTATTATTATCGTTTTCTCTTTTGCGATATAATATGATATACGATTTGTCTGAAATCTTATGATACATATTTGTGTGAAACAATCATTATACAGCAGTCTTTATGGATTCGAATATATTTAAAAATTATTTTTGAGAATCATTTTTTAATATTAAATATTGCATTGAAAGTGAAAATTATTCTTGATTAATTTCACTCTCAATGCAATATTCATTTGTGAAAAATATTCTCGAAAACAATTCTTTGAAAGTTTTATTCTCAAATATATTTTCTATATAAGAATATGAAGGAAGTTGAAACATGAAAATAGTTATTACTCCCAATATAATAGCTTTTAATGAGAAATAACTTTCTAAAGCAAGTTTTTAAAGAATACTCTTAAATATATTCACCTTAAATCATGCTTTGAATGATTTCATTTTCGTGATCTAATGTTTACATTATTTTTTATCATTTTCGATGGATAATATTAGATAACAAAAAATTAGATAAGTGTCGATACTCACTTTCAACGTGCAATATTTCAAGAGTTAAATACATATTTTTTTGAATATATGTTCTGATTATGATTACCAAGAATTACCCAAAACTGGTTTGGTTATTGGAATTATGATAATTGAAATTTTTTACTTATTGTTTTCTTAAAATCTTAAGATATTTTTATATTAGAGTATTGCAATCTGTAATTATTGTAATTGTTGATTTAATTGTTTTTAATTTAACTATAACTGAATATTAATTTTTTTAAAATCATTTCTTTTTCTGTAAAAATATTTAATGGATAGATTAAAATAAAATATAAAGTGTATATATATAGTTTGAATTCAGAAATATGGATAAAAAGAAAAAATTTTAAATCTCTGCAATTTTGAATCAGAAGTGTTTTCTTGTTCAAAAATATTGCAAGAACATGCGAGTTTTTGAAAATTTATACAAGGAAAATCCATAGGGAGCATGACTGTTTATCATTGCACGTGCATCATGATCATTATGCCGTTTTTTCCTGCACAAATATTTCTCTGGAACATGTTCTCTACGTTCTCTAAGAATCGCAAGGGACCGATTGGTCGTTTACTCGAGAAGTGTAGCGGTGTTGTTTATAAGTCTACATCAAGCTATTCAGGAATAAAAAGATGTAGTAGATCAGCAAGAGAAATTTTCCACATGAAGTAAATTCTAAAATTTATAAGACATTAAAAGTCCTTTAATGTTTATCATTTTTCTCTTTTTTCTTTGCATTATTTAGCAATAATTATTCCAAAAAAATAAATTACATTCAATTCTTCTTGAGTTATGATTTTTATATATAACATTTAATAAGTAGTTTCAATTTTATTCCTATAAAAGATGAGAAAAATTAAAATGGATTAGATATTCTTTAAATTAAGTAATAAAAAAATTAATCTAATATATCTATAGAATATATATATATAAAATATAATTATATTAAAATAAATAAGTATTAAAAGTTATTAATTAGAAATGACAGGAACGATTCCTTTGTAAACTATTAGATTGGAAACTAATTTCTTTTCCTTTTGTCAATTATCATATATTTTTTAATTAAATTCAAAACATTAAATAATTATTATGATTATTGTTCAAAAAAAGTTGAAACTTTGCATAAAATTATATTTAACAGATCGTTTCCATATATAAAGGGCCAACTTCTAGGAGAGAATCCCTGAAAAGGATGAGGTCAAGGTTGTACCATACCAGGTGCATGCGGTCGAAGATTTTATTGATTCTTAATGAATCAACGCGAGCTTGACATAGAATGTGTCGTATGAATAGTTCCCTTGATTGAATTGAAGACCGAGACATTCGGTCGGTGATGGACGTGGCTTATGAGATTCCTAGCATAATTCTCGGTAGCCCTAGGTCAACTGTGATTGCGCACAGCCACGTGGGATCGATTATTTGGTTACCGTAAAGGGGGTTAAAAGCATGAAGGCTGTTTTGTTTCAACCCTTATCCACTTGATGATTTAATTACACTATGCTTGTTCTGGTTATACTTCATTCCTAATACTTTTTCAAGCGGAATTTTCATTGAAATTAGATTTGAGGTTAAGTTAGACGTTTTATTTTGGCTTTTATCCACCTGATGATTTAGATTACATGTCCTCGTACCAGTTGCATCATGTTTCTGATATTTTTTTTAAGTGGAATTTATATCAAAATCAGATTGATTCAATTCGAATTAATTTTTTAATTTAATACTCTGCAAAAAATCGTAAAAATTTATTTTCTTTGAATTTTTATAATTAATATTAAAATTAATAATTCAATTAATAGATTAATTAACGATCCATGTATCATACAACTTTGAAATTTTCAATTGTTTAAAAAAACAGAAATATTCAAAGTGATGATCAAAGTTAAAAAAGGTTATCTTCTCTTTGGATATAGAATAATTAGTTAATATTGAAAATTAAAAGTTACTATTAATAAAAAAATTAAAAATTATTTGATAAAGTTTTAATCCCTCTAAAATTATTTTAATTATAATTATACATAATTATATTTTTACCAAAGTTAAGTTAAAATGAAGGCGATAAAATTTTATATATATATTAACCTCAATTAATACTTTTCGGTTGTAGAATATTCTAATAAAATGGTAATATTAGAAGATCAGATACACGAAGAGTGACCCAATAACTTCATTCACTAGGTATTCAATTACTTGGAACATGTTAATTTATTAATAGTGGATCCATCTATCAGTTCCTAGATGATTGAATGATTTTAATTTGGCACGCGATATGATGACCTCATTCTATATTACCTCCCGATGGTATCCTTCTTTTTGCATTAATTCCACCTAAAAATAGATGTCGCCACGCGATCATCATTCGATTATCGAGATTTTTCGATCTTTTTTTCATTATCGACTTTTGTTGCATTCGACATGATATCGAAATTAATTTTTAATAACGTAACTGCAAATGTGATTAAGTGATTAAATAAATGTGATTAACTCATTAATTAATTTTAATTCATGATTTTACTAGTGTAATTGTGTTTTTCGCAGTGTTCTAGATTAAAAAAGAAAAATCTGCTCAATTGATTCTTCGGGTATTTGGAAAATTTTATCTTATATTATTCTTATAATGATATTAATATAATAGTAATTATTAGTATCATTATCATTAATATATTTAAAAATGAGGTATGTTATTGAAATTTTTTTGTAAAATTGTATATTTATGTCGTTCTTTGATAATAAAAGATAATTTTTAGAAGTATTTAATGTAGATGAGAAATTTGTTCTTTCTTAGATTCTTTTTACTTACTCTTTCTAACTTGGACCATTTTTAAGATAAAAAATGGCAGAAATGACTTGTTAATAAAAAAAATAAAAAAGAAAAAGTGATTTTTAATAAATTCATTTATAGAAAATATCAATAGTAAACAAAGTTTTCATAATCGATTCAAACAGAGGTTATAATTAATAAAATAAAAACAAAAAATATAAATTACAAAAAATATTATAATAATTATTGTACTAATACAAAAAAGTAAAATAGATATCAAACAAAAAATATTATAAAATATATATAATAGTGGTATGTGATTAGTTATGTCAGGATGTTCATTATATGTTAAAGATTATACAAATATTAAAAATATGTAATATATTTAATAGATTTCTCCCTGGTATCGATCAATCTGTCCTGGTTTCCTAAGAAAAAGAAAGGACGACTTCTAGCATCCTTAACTTCAACAAAAATTTGCGACTACAAGATTGTTTTGTTAACAAAGTGCATTAACTGAGCAGGCAACATCCTGAGGAAGTCTTTTAGCAATGACATGTTACATAACGGTAAATGGTTTTGATAGCATTATGTGCCGGAGGGGACGTATGAAGATTCCAAAATTCCTATGCGCTCTTAAGCTCTCATGTCTTATTAATTAATTCTTGCGGTTAGGTTTCCTAATTCTTGAAGAAACTAATTTAACTATTAAACGAACCAAGTTAACATATAATTAAACTAAAAATAATGATAAGAAAATTTAAAAAAATTGGAAAATTTGAATATTTTCAAGATTTAAAACTTGACAATTTTAAAATTCGAGGAATTTTTAAAACTTGAAAAAAATTTTAAACTTACAAACTTAAAAATTTATAACTTTAAATTTTTAAAAAATTCTTCAAACAAAATTCAACTATAATTTCCAATATTTTTTCACTTATTTTTCTAAATGATTTCTAGTTAATCTTTTTTCACTTTCTATGGATTTTTACTAACCGATTTATTGCCAATTTCAGGAAGAGGGCATGACGCACCGAACTCATGCAGTGGCGAAAACACGTGCGCATCAAGTACGGTGGTCGAGTCGGTGTCGGTCAAGGACAGCGGGAGCGGGAGCAGGTGCAGCTGCAGGTGCGCGTGGTGCAGCTGCAGCGGGAAGGGGGCGCACGACTCAGCTACGTCTGTCACCAGCCTCAACTCTCGTCGACGGCTCGCCGCAGCTGCAGCACAGCAGCCATGCTCTGCTGCGGCCGCAGGAAAGTGAGTATATACTACTTTTAACATTTTCAAGATGTTATAATGCAACGCATAGAATGTTTAAGTAAGAAATGATGCTGCTTTGCATAAAAATATAAAGACCCGATTGATACAGGTTAAGATCAAATTAAATTGATAATAGTTAGGCTTTAAAATAATGATAGTTGGAATTTGATTATCATTCAAATTTCATGATAATCTATACTTAGCTATAGATCAATAAGACTTAAGAAAAATAGAATTTTACTCAAAATTTATCTAAGTCAAATATCTATCTTCAAAGTATATTTGGTATAAGATTAAATCACTGTATGTGTATTTATTTACAATGATGTATGTATAAAATATTTACTCAATACAACCAATGATAAATCTTTTTCTATATTAAAATTAGCAATTCTATATAATTTTTTGACAATGAGTATTCATAAAAGGTTCAGAATATGATTCTATCTTGATTCTAATTCCAGTATTCCTTTTCTGTTTGTAAAATTTATGACATATCATACATTTTATATTATTCAAAAACTATTTTCTTGAAACTATAATTAAATATTTTAATTAATTTTTAAATAATAAATTGAAAGATTATATTGATGAAAAGCGATATCATCTATTAACTTTCTTTGTCATTTTGTCCATTTATCCATACAATAGATTCCACCAATGAATTCCTGAATTCTTTGATGGAATATAACAAATTATAGAAAGGATTGATAAACTTACCTTCATATATCTTTGATTATTGTGCTCGATTTACATTGGCCAACTCCATCGAATGGCCTGGACATGATTGCACCCGTGAAATCAGATTAATCGAGTCACGTGCTCTCACGTGCATGTTCAGTTATAGATCACACTTCACTACCACGTGGACATGTTTATTTTAAAGATTCGTATAATGCTACATTATTTTAATATAAGGGAATCTAAAATAAAATGGTATATTTAATATATTTTTTATATTAATAAAAAGAGATTAAATTTATATTATATATAAATTAAATTAGAAGATAAAAATAATTATGAACAGAATTATAGGAATAAACTTTATACAATTGTAAGATTTTTTTCCAAATTATTATTCAACAGTGATGCGATTATGCATTTTTTTCCACTAATAGAATAAAAAGGATAAAATTAAAATTCACGTAAAAAAACCAAGAATGAAAAGTTCAAAGTAAAAAAAATTCAAAATAAAGAGATTGAAAATGGAAAAATTTATGGTTGAAGAATTCAATATGGAAAAAATTCAAAAATATCCAAACTAGAAAAAATTTCGTATAGTTTTGGTATCCCTTCGAAAAAAAATTCATGAATATTTTTCCCCCCCTCCTCACACGAATTTATTCGTAGACACAACATCGTGACGGAGCACGTGCATTTTTTTTTTTTTTTTTTCGGTTTCAATATCCTTATTGATATTCCAAGTGAAATATCAAATTTTCGGTGAATGCGTTACATGGAAATTGAAAACATAGTTCCGATACACGCTGAATACATCGGTCTGTTATAAATCAATATCGAGATACGGAGCGGAACAGGTCGGCTTTTATCATATATATTTGTCACACTCTCGCCCACAAATATCCGGCAGCTTGCCATTATTTTCTATTCCACTCGATGATACGAGACCAACCAAATAAACGTGTGTATCTCCACTATTGATTTTCAAATCATCGTAACAATCATGGATGATTACTATTTACGTTGTTATGAAAGATTTAAAAAATCAGAATAGAGAAACACGATATTCTACATATATATATATTTTTATTATATTTTTATATATAGCATGCATCATAGATTTTTTTCTTTTTTAAGGATATAACAATCTAAACTTTAAAACTCAAAATATTTCGTGTTAAAATAATGAAATTTAATTTCTATATAACAAGAAAAAAAAGAGTAGAAAAGGGGAAAAAAAGTATTTCGAGAGCTTCGAAAGTTTCGAAACTTCATAAAGAAATTCACAGAATTTTCGGATTTAAGTTTCGCGAATCTAAAATGTCGGTCTCAATTTATTTTTTAGATTTTTTTTTAATTTAATACAATTCAAAAATGAATGAAAAAAAAAATATATATATATAACCAATATAATAATAATCCAAAAATTTACAATGAAAAGTGTCGCTATACTTTTCAACATTGTGTCATTTTTTTTCGAATTTTTTCTACATGTCTCGTGACGAGCGTGGAAAATCGGTAAATCGTCTTTTGAAAACGAGTCATGTGCACAAGTTCAACGGGAAGAGAAGACAATGGGTGGACAAGATGGGAAAGAATAGACGGCGCCGCCGAGGCACGGAATACATGGCAGCTACATTGCCATGTCATTTTTATATTGTTCTTCTCGAAAATAGCCCCCGGTCTATCCACGGCCTGGAAATGGTTTACATCCAGCCTGCAGATTTTGTAATCTATTATTTCGCGTTTATTATCTACTCGCGCTTATGTTTTATTAAATCCTCCACGCCTCTATATCATAGATTAAGTTTTTATTATCACTCTGACTATGAATTTTTGATTGCGTTTTCAATAACTAGTGATAACTAGTTCTTTTAATTATATATAAATACATTTAGGATATCATTATTGATATTAAATCTATAATTTAGTCCTGTAGATATATATATTTAAAATGTGAAATAATTGAAATACTCAATGTGAAAAAATTCAAGGTGAAGAAATTCAAAAGAGATAGAAAATGAAGGAATTCAAAAATAAAAAAATTGAAAATCAAGAATTCAAAAAGTAGCATTCAGTAAGAATATCAAGAATACCTTTATGGCAGAACTGTGCTAATGTGAAACGCTTAACTCCACCTTTATAGAAGGTGTCAAAATATTATACTAATATAAAGAAAGTATTCCCTTTGTTAGATATCAAAAGCGTCACTTTATAAAGAGGAATCCCTTATGATAAAACACGAAACATTCAATTTTTATACTTAAATCGGAATTTTCATATTCTTTCCCTATTGTTGAAAATTCTGATCGGCTTGTTAATTCATAATATCGAGATAGTGATATTTCATCTCTTGCTATTTTCTTTCTCGATTTGTAAATTTGTAAAAAACGCGATGAAATAGTTGTAGGTGGATAGGAAAGGAAAAACAAGACACTAATGGCGGCGCGAATGTAAAGAGAATGGCCAAATGTCGTGGTAACGACGAATAAAACTGTCATGGGTACAGCAAGACGAAGTGGTTCACGGACAAGATTATTTAAATTCCACTAATGACGTCATTAAAATAATAAACGATGTCGTTTAGGGGGCTGTGCTCTTCCACGGTCAGAAACTACCTGGGAAAACTTTCCTCTCGACGCCATTTTATATCGGAAACTTCCCCCTGAATTCGATTTCCTTTTACTTTGTCGATTGTCGATTTCTAGAAAAAAATTAATTTTCGTATGACAAAAATAAATTCAATAATTATTAATGAATTGAAAATAATCAATTATTTGTACGAAAAAATATTTGCATACATCATTGTATTTGTATATATTATATAATTAATAATTTATAGAAAATAATCTTGAAAAATTGAAAGGCAAAATTTTATGAAAAATAATTGTAATTAAATGTCTCTTCTAAATACTTTTAAATTATTTTTAATTGATATATCTAGAAATAAAATGAATAAATCCCTTGGACAATCATAATTTTATTACAATTTTCTAGATAATCCTAGTTAATTATTCCAGTTACCGAATTTAGTTAATTTTAGTTACCAAATTTAGTTAATTGACTGTATATATTAGTTACTAAATTTTCTCTTTAGTGATCGATTCGGTGAAAGGCAAATTTGACTTGATATATTTTTATAAGTTCCGGAAATCAGGTTTACGTTCCTTGCGCGTATTACACGTGTCGGTAACCTCGAATATTTTGCATGCTTCCGCGAAAATTCAACGTACTCGTTGCACTTGGAGTGCATTACGATCAAACACGCGAACCGAACCGTTTCGTAAGAATGACTGAGGGTATAATTGGTGTCTGGAAATAAATCTAGAGTCATTTTGAAAAACTCTATCATATTCGAGATTGATTAATTTTTTACTTTATATTCTAATTCTACAATCGAAATTTTTATGATTCAAAGTCACGTAATTTGAAATTTCTAACATTAAATTTTTAATTGAAATCAAAATTGATTGCACTGATGTAAAATTTATTTATAAATTAAATTTCATTGTATAATATTACTTTTCCATCGATGGAAAAAATAAACTTTCTATCTATATTGGGAAATTTTATTCTTGTAAAGACAGTTTTCTTGTAGAGATTGAAATTATAAATTAATAGATTGAAATTATAAATAAGCATTATAATTATTTATATATTTTCATACAGGAAGAATTGTCTATTGTATTCAGATTCCATTCGCGTTTTTTGTACTCAAGATATCTCGTTGTACAATGGATCTGCTACAAATTTAGATTTGACCCGACAGATCGTTGAGTAAATCATTCAGTTACGACCTAAATTTTTTTTATTCAAGAATAAAAATTCACGTTGAACGAAAAATATTTTAAAATGCTTTCTAACATCTAAATATTTCAAGTATTATAATTCGCGTGTCTATTAGTTTAGAAATTGTATATAAAAAAAATCATAATGTAAAAAAAAAAAAAATTATTTCATACAAGTTAATTCTTGAAAAAAAATTATTGTAAAATTTTGAAAAGCGTATCTATGCTTTCGATTTTAGTTAAAAAATATTTATCTTTATAAAAAAATTGTATTCTATTTATTTTCTGTTCACTTTTTTACTTTTTTTCATCTTTCATTCAGTTTTCATATTCTCGTTACATTGAAACGTCTTTCCTTCTTTTTTTTTTTTTTTCTTTTTTTTTCATATCAGAGATATTTGACACGTATCGAAGAACTTTTTTGTGTTGGTAACAATTCGAAGGATTTTTTTGAATACTTGTCAAAAATAATTATCATTGGTTTCTCTTTTGCCTCTATTCGTAAGCCTGGCTTATTATGGGTCGCTCATCTGCTATTGATATCAATAGCACGCTATCGATCAGGGACACGTGACGAGTAATAAATTCTCAGCGTAGTCGTGGTAGAAAGAACACGTCCATTTTAGAATACGATGATTTTTCATAGTTGTCTGTTCATAGTTGTATTAATTAATCAATATTCGAGGATAATTGGCTAACTAAATATTGGAAAAAGATCTCAATCTCTTCTTCAAGAAAAAAATGTGTTATATTATTTCTTTCTAATTTTTTTGAGAAGTATATATTTGCAGATTTTCTTTATTTGAAATATAATTCGAAACGAGGGATGAAGCTTAAGTATGAATTTAAAATTTTTAATCTTTCTCTTTACGAAAAGAAATTTACCATGCATATGGATAGTTGCCTTGAGATCAATCCAAGATTGTAATAATTATTTATTTCTCTTTTTTAACTAAAAATTAAACTTAATGTGAAAGTAAAGAAGATTAAATTTCAAAGAATCACATTATTTTTTCTCCAGGATTCAAATCACTTAATATCAGGAAATGAAGAAAACGAGAAATATGAAATCGTTAAAAATATCATACGTGGTTTAACTTCCACTTGCAATATACTCCGCACGAATCTTCTTATGAAACACCCGAGGCATTCGATTCGTACTACCTTACTTCCACGAAGATTTAAATATTAGATTGCTATTCCGAGAAAGCTGTTTTACATTGCAATCTGGCGATTCACCTCGCTACAATGAGGTTTTTTATTCGCCGAGAATTCTTATTTCGTTTCTCTTCCACATCCATGAAATTCCTGAACTTAAAGTATTGTAAAATTTCGAGTAAAAAATTTATTCCATACATACAGAGCGTTCCAAATAAAACTTCACAATCATATTTTGTAAGTAAAAATAAGAGAATAAATTTGTGCATATAATGTTAATAATTTTTGAAAAAGATGAATTATCAGAGAGGAAATTTTCTTAAAAATTTCTATTCGATTTTAAAAAATTTTTAAAAATCTACCAATGGTATAATACCTATATTTTCAAGATATCGCACAAAATTCATCATCAGGGAATGAGAAGAGTCACAGTTGTAAGGCAATTGGAGTCTGAGACAATGGGGAGCTTTTTTCAAAGGGGAAGACGAAAGAATAGGGAGGTGGTGAAAGGTTGGATGAGTGAGTAATATGCAGAAGGTCCCGACCATCCTTTGGATTTTAATAGATCAGCCAATGAACAAGAACCTCTCCGTTATAATACATTAATGAATAGCCGTCCATTTTAACGCAGCTCTAACGCGAAATCAATATCTAATTATCTTTCCACTGCCCTTTCTTTCCTTTTTGTTCGTTTTGTCCCGTTGTTTTCAACGATTGATGTCCCTCTTATCGAGACAAAAATTATCTAGAATCGTCGCTACCTATCAAATGAGCACAATTATACTCGATCGATTCTATGTTTGTTATCAAATTCCGTAGATTATTTTTTAAATAAATTTTTAATAAGACACGAATTTGTATTAGGATACGATAAAAAATGGAAAGAGTATAATGATTAAATAAATATAGATTATAAATATAGATTTCATAGAATGATGGGAGAAAATGATCCTAGAAAAGTGATAATTTCAAGCCACCGTGTAGAAAACGGATAGTCTCTTATCGACGATACTGACGACCCTTCATCAGTTTAGCATCGACACGAAAAGACATGCGCACAAAGCATTCGATCGAGTATAACCACGACACATACTCGAGAGGAAGGAACCCTGCTGGTTGATCGTGTGTGAGGCGTCCTTAAGCGGTCTTCCGCCACTCTTCCTTTTCGGGTCATTCATTACTCTCACAAGAGAAGTTTCATAATTGAGGACTAATTGTCGCATCGAGGCAAAAAAAAAAAAGGATTAGAAAAAAGAAATTGAAAAAATAAGAGAAGCAAAGAGAATCAGAGATGAAAAAGAATAAAAACAGATAGAGATAAGTGGATTAAAAAACAAGTAAAAAAAGATAGGGAGATCTAGGGAAAGCCAGGGAGAGTCAGGGAGAAATAAACTCAATGAGAGATAGATCTCGCAGGTTAGAGAGTTAAGGAGAGATAGATAAAAGCACGAAAAGGCAAACAGAGATGAATGGAAATCAGCAAAAACTAGAGAAAGGGAGGGAGAGATAGAGAGAGACAGGGAGAGACAGGGAGAGATAGGGAGAGACAGGGAGAGACAGGGAGAGACAGGGAGAGACAGGGAGAGACAGGGAGAGACAGGGAGAGACAGGGAGAGACAGGGAGAGACAGGGAGAGACAGGGAGAGACAGGGAGAGACAGGGAGAGACAGGGAGAGACAGGGAGAGCCAAGGAGATTTAATTATAAATTGAATCAATAATTGATTGATTGATTTATTATTTTCCATCATTGGATAATTCAAAAGCTCCAGAAACAACTCTGATGATATTGACAATACATAATTTCAATGATAAAAAGAGCTATTGATACGCGAAAGATTAAATCGAATTAAAACGAAACAATGAATATCGAAATATAATTTAGGGAATGAAGAATGATGTGTGAAAAAATAAATAAATACGAGCACGAAATATATATTTGTGAGAAGGATAAAGGATGACGGAAAATGTGGGGAAAAAATGGGACGAAAACTGAGAAGGGTGGAGATGTCGGACGAAACGGAAGTCCCTTTGATTTTCAGGCGAGCCGCAATTATCCCTCTCGCACGTTCCACATACCGGAACTGGAGCAGTCGGATCGTTATGATGCTTTCTCTCTCTTTCTCTTTCTCTTTCACCCTCCTATCCTTTCTTTCAAGCCACCCCAACGAGCACTCGTGGCCGTGGCTTACCGCGAAAACGCATGAAAAGATTCACGGAAAAGATTGTGTGGAAGGGAGAGAGAAGGATGCAACTGGCCTGAGGGCACCAAAACTTAAAGAGAGCATTACGGTGGGGAATGGGGGAGGCTTGGAAGGGGGTTAGATCGGTGGTAGCAATCGTGGAGACAATACCGAACGGTTGAATGAGGTATGGGAAGAGAGAAAGAAAATTTCTTGTTTGCCCACGTCGACACAGGCCGTTCGACCTCATTAAAAATCATTTGCTTTCAAAGTTGATTCGGAAGGCCACGGTTAATCACCTGAGGGGGCACTCGAAACGCTTTTTATCAGTCCAGTTCCAACGCAACCCCTTTGTCTTCCTCACAGTGTGATTGCCCTTTTCGCGTCTCACGCTTAAATCCTACCGATTCGTTTTATAATGTGGCAGTCTTTTGGGAATTTTGGGAATTTGATAAATGGTTTTTGAACTTTCTCCAATACTACGATTTGAATCGTTTAATGTTGGAATACTTAAATATTTCTTGGCGGATATTGTAAAATTGTAGAAGATATTAACAATTTCGAATTTTTTAATATAGCGTAATTAAAAGTTTGGAAATTTTTAATTTTCTTGGAGAGTTTGCAATTTTAACCGATTAGATTATTTTTCATTTTCATTTGAATCTCGAATCTTTTGAATTTGGAATATTTTTAGATAGATAAATTTTGGAATTTTAAATATTTTAATTTTGGACATTTTTGTTTTTTGAATATTGAAATATTTGGACTTTTAAAAATATGTAGGTATTTAAAAATACCAAGCAAGATATTGAAATCGTTTTATTTTTCAGTGAAAAATGCTCGTGACGTTTCACATACTTGTCTATAGAAAAAATTGCGATTCCATGAAACGGATCTAGCCGCCTGTAGAGATTATTGTTTTTGAATACAAATTTTTCCACAAAATCGAGCGGAAAGGAAGGACGCACTCGACGCGATGAACGGAAAAATATCGGTGACAGCAATCGTTGAAACAATCCATGCGAGAAAAATGAATCGCGAGTGTTCCCCTCAATTCTATGTAAACTCTTGTCTATAAATTCTGTTGGTTGTCTATGAAAAGAGATTCAGTGCTATGTGATTAATTTGTATGGATCTCTTGAAAAATCACTTTTCTATTGTCATACACTTATCTGATGCACCACTGTTTTTGGATGCTAATACTGAAAAACATCTATGTTTGACAAAGTTTTAATAAATTTTTTAATGTCAAACGAACAAATTCTTCTAATATAAAAATTCATTGTATTGTATCGTTTGTTTGATATATCTTCTTGTTTAGTATGTTACATATTCTATAGCATATATATAATCTCTATGAAAATAACTTCTTTAAGTACATTCCTAATAAAGATAATAGTTAAAACGTAAGTACAACGAGTTTAATAAATTCGTAAATATTTTAATGAATTCTTTGCAGCCATAATATTTCTAGACATGCTTTCTGTCCACAAAGGTTGTTGCACCGTCCTGCATAAAAATGCGCACAGTGTCCTCTGTCTCTGATGAAGCCCCTGTGCTCTCCAACTTTTCCAATAACTTGCATGAAAGGATTGGTTGGGGAGAGAAATGCAGAAGCGTGAAACGTGTCGACCAAGAATTAAGTATGGAATTTTCTATGCCAATTAAATCCTCTTATTAATTTCTAGTTGATGCCATTTCAAATGGTTATCAATTTAACATTCTATAATAACAATTTTATCTGATTTTCATTCGTTTTATAAAATGCAGAACTTAAAAAAGATTAAGAAAATTGTTTTCACCTAAAGCCTTCTGATTGATCAGATAAAAGAATTTAGAATACATTAGAAGAATTCATAAAATTGGGTGTAATTGAACGTACGTGAGTAATCTGTCGAAGCATCTCGGTCAAAGGTTATAGAATGATATCGAGAGATCAATCGTTGGACTAGATAACCAAGTGACTGTTCCCAACCTTCATTAAATGTCAAACGTGTGGCGAACTCTTTGAAAAGACCAGGATCAAAAACAGACAACCAGAGATCCCGTTGATCCTATTGTCCTCTCTATGAATCCTCCATTAATCCTTTTTCTCTCAAAGAAGGAAGTAAAAAGGTCAAATCAATTTTTTTTTTTTTTTTTATAAAATTAAAGAATGAAAGAACACAAGATTTTTTAAAACTTGACGAAAAAAATTGACTCTAATTTAATTTTGAATAAACTTTTACCAAATTAATTATTACTATTCTCGTGTTGTAAATTAATTTTAATGGAGCATTGAAGTAATGATGGACATTTTTTTTTTAAAAGATTAAAAACATATATTATGAATATCTGTGAATTATATATATAAGATTCTTAAAATTTTCAATCATTATTTTTCATAATAAAATTAAAAAATTTCTTTATTTTTTAAATTTAATTGGTAATAAAAAATTTTCATTCTCATTTTCGCTTCTCAAAAGAAAAAAAATAAAAAAATAAGAGAACAAAAGAATCATGTATACGAGTGATCTAAAAACAGAGGAATTCCGAAGCTAACTGATATACGTATTATCCTTCCATCAGCCAGTACAAAGTGAAAACGAAGAAACGAGAATGAAGTAGGGGAAATAATCCTGACTAGGGGCCACGAATGGACATAGAGCCATGGATTTCCCTGCTTATTGTAAATGGGCCGCGTATATATTCGGCTTTGAAGAGAATTCTCCGCTTCATTTCAGTTTCTCCTCTCTGAGTGTTTGCCGATGTGTAGCTGTTGATCCCTCTGGAATGTTGGGCTCGATATCTTTGATATGCAAAAAAAAAAAAAAAAGAGAGATGGATCAATCATGCGATGTGCATGCGAAATGAAGAGATAAGTGAAAGAGGAATCTGCGAAATCCGGAGAATTTTTAAAGCTTTGATATATATCCAACGTTAGTCACTAATACAAATATGAATTTCTTCTATAAGCTTTGATTTTCTTAAAAATGTTATATCTCTGTTTATTACTCTCTGTCACTGTGATACTTTGAAATTTGATTAATAAGAGGATAATATCTAAAGTGGAATTCTTTTTCTTTTTATTCTTTTTTTGTTTTTAATTATTTTATATTATTAAAATGTAGAAGTGAATTATAATACATTAAGTATTAATCACAAAAAGAAGAATTTTTGTTTCATTTTCATAATAATAATAAAATTAAAATAATAAAAGTCTCTAAATAATATTCATAACATACATTCATAATTTCAATAATATGAAAAAGGAATTAAAATCTATAATAGTAATTATAAAATTAAATATAAAATAATAGGGAAGAATTCATGAAAAGAAAAATCGAAAAGAATAAAATACTGTTACTTCTCTTTTCTTTAAAATATATAATTGTTATAAATATAATCCAAAATAAATAAGAAAAATTAATAGATATTTAAAACATATTATAATAAGTGAACATAAAATTTCTAATTAGAAAGAAAATTATAAAAAATTGAAAGAATGAATTAATTGAAAAATAGATTATAAAGAGAATAGAAAAATCTGACAAATAGATCTTTTCCATCTACCATTTAATTAAAAAATCTATCGAATTGTCTAGAGAGTGCACTCGTGTGGACAATTAATTTTCAAAGTGTCTTTCCCACTAGTGGAAGTTCGACAATTTACGAGACGGACATTTTCGAAAACAGTCACGAAACAAACGTATGAGTACACTCGTAGCTCCTGAAGTGGTACTTTTGCAAAAGCGTATGTAACAAGAGTGAAACGACCTCCACAACTTTTATTTCTTAAATTAGTTTTCATTTAATGTCTACTAGATAACACTCCTATAAATAAATTTATTGATATACTTGTATACATGATGCTTGTATATGATATAATATTATATGTGGTTCTTTCTCTTCTTAATCTTCTCTTTTTTTTTATTCTTTATTTTTTTCTTCTTTATTCTTTCATTTTTTCATCACTTTTCCTGTTTTTTTCTTTCCCTTTTTTCTTTCTTTTCTTTTTATAAAGTTATAATAGATTGAAAATAAAAATATTGTTCTAAAGTTATAAAAATACAATCTATAAATTATAGTTTTCAATTCACAATCAATTAGCATTAAGCATTTATATTAGATATTTTTCTCTCCATAATAATAAAAATAACTCTGAAGGAGCTCGAAATTTTACATTCTCTCTTTTTTTCTGCAGTGATACTAACAATGAAATCTCAAATAGGATATAAATAATCATCCTTGTGCCTTGTGAACGTGGCCATGGAAAAGCTTGGAAGATTTTCTCGACCGAAGCAAATTGAGAAGAAGAGAGATATTCCTGTATTTTTCTTCGATAGGATTATAGGCATAGCTTGTGCACGGGCGAACAGGATTACCCAATAAACGATTCTTTCTTTTTCTCCTGGCTGATAAAGCCTCGGCAAACGTACCCCGATTTCGGAGCCGATATCTTCTGAGTGACCGACTCGGCGAGAAGAGTCGAAAGTTCTCTCTTCAGCCTTGTTCAAAACCTCACTCCAGAATGTTCCTTTTATCGAAGTCGTATTCTAGGGGATTCTTTTTAAGGATCAGATACATGGATACACATGGAGTGATTTAGTGTCACCAATATATATATATATATATATTTAATTCTTCTTTGAAAGAAAATTGATTTTTTGGAGATTGGTAGATATATATGCTTGTAAAATTTCTGTATTTATACATCCATATAAAACAATCAGTCTGAACTAATTAATAAATTGGTTCAATAAAATTCTTGAAAAATAAATTTTAACGATAATTTTTTAATTTTAGAAACACTTGATCGAATTAACACCGAAAAGATATTGATTGGGATAGACACAAGATGGATTAATTCTATTTCAGTGTCTAATATTATGTGGGAATACTTGTGGAATCAATATTAAGTTCCCAAAAGCATTTTATGAATTCAATAAAAATGACCTAGTTGAAGAGGAACACTTTGATGTGTGCTTGGTGAAAGTGGAACAAGACAAATAGAATAAGGTATATATGTGTGTGTGTGTACTAACTACAGAGAAAAAGAGGAGTTTCCCGAAAATTTTATTGCATTCATCTACCATTCAGAAAATTCGAGTCTTAAACCATTAACTATAAAAAAGTTTTATAACTGATCCATGAAAACACAACCTGGAAAAAGAATTTTCAATTATATATTATATTGCAATCTCAGTAATATATCAAAAATCAAATTTGATAAATCAAGCAAAAATATTGTATGTACTTTTTTAAATTATAAATTTTTTAAAATTGTTTAAATATGTATATATATGTTATGTAATGATATATAAATTTTTAGTAATTAGAATAAAAAAATAAAGAAAATAATTAAAAGAAAAGACTGAAGAAAATATACTTACCAAGGTAAAAAAATATTTTTCTATCATTATTAAAATTTATCGTATCTTTCTAACTAAATCTCTGATCACATACAAATTTTCCATCAGCAAATCGGACGATCCCAATTCACCGAGTTAAAAAAGATGCAGAAATCATCGGTAAATTTGTTAAAGAGAAAAATTGGACATGCAACTTTGTTGTAATCAACAACTCGCTTAAAGGCCATATTAACTTGGTAAAAAGCTGGTACTCCGGCGCAATATATGTCACATATTGTTCGTACTTGGTTGCGTATATACGAGCCACATACTTCTCGCCGTACTCCCGTATGTACATAGGCCGGTAGACACATAGTGAGTGCATACTGGCGTGCATCGACCTCCGGGATAGTAGCGTGTGCGCGCGCGCACACACACACACGTACACAGAGATGCAATGTGAAAATGTGGTCAAACATCCTGACAGAGAGGATTGGAGACTAAGTGAGAAGGAAAAGAGAGAGAGAGAGAGAGAGAGAGATTCTTCTCGTACGTATGTGGTAGATACACACCAGAGGGTGCACAGTGGATGAATTTAGTTCAGTTCCAGCCACTTCAGGATCGTGAGACGCAGGCGCGTTGACCGAGAGCATCGTGCTGCAGGATCCACCCCTCTACCTATGTATTTATGCTAGATCTTTGTTCTTAAATTTTTCCTAATTTTTCTAATCTCTTCTTTTTCTTTCTTTTGAATTCCTTTGAAAAAAATTTAGTTACTTGTCTTTAAAGGAATAGAATTAATTTAAGAGTCAAGATTAAAGAATAACTTGATATAATATTTATTCTTTTTATGAATGTTAATCACTTATAATGATTATTATTGATAATTATTATAATTATTATAATTGTTGTCACTTTCTTTAATAACAAGTAATGGATAAAAATAATGCTCTATATTTTGGTCACTTATATTCGTAAGATTCTATATTTCTTCTGATTATTCTTCTTCCCCTGTTAAATTGAATAAAACTTTTTTCTATTTCTTCTTTCTTTTTTCAACTATTCATTTAAACTTCTTATTTCTTATTTTTTCTGTTTCCTTTTTGAATTTTATTTATATTTTTTCTCATTTCCAATTCTTTTTTATTATTCTTCAAAATATACTTCAATAATTTTTGTTCCATCCATCCTTTATACTTATATACTGCCTATATACTTCACTACCTCTTTAAATATACTTCAGTTATTTTAATCCAGTTTAATAAATGATATTTTTTTTTCTGTACTTTTCTTTTATCTTTTTTTCATACTCTATTAGATTTCTTATTCTTTAAAAACATTAACATTAAAATTTTACTTACAAATCTTCTTTTTTCTCAATCAATTTTAGCCATTAAAACCATTTTTTTAAATATTTATATAAATGTTTAATATTTGCTTAATTTTTATCAATATATATATTACATTAAATATTTACACGACTTTTAACACATTATTTTATTTTATTTATGATTCAAGTTCTTATATTCTTTACAAAATATATTCCATTTATCTTTACTCAGATTCTCCTCTTTCTTTTCTTTTCTTTTCTTTCTTGTATCCACACCTCAAACTTTTTTTTTTCTTTTTATTTTACTCATCCTTTTTCATCAATTAACCACCCCTAAAACTCTCCCCTCTACTCTTACTGTGTCTTTTTCCATTCTATTTCTTCTTTCTTCCCCTTCCTATACCTTGCATACTCCCACCATCACAACCTCTCCCTTCCACGGTAGTCGGTGGATCTCCTTCTCAACCCCTTTCGTCCTCGAATCACTCCCACCGCGGCACATTTTTTTCGACCCCGAATGATGCTGAACGTGCGTACGCCTGCGTACACGCGGTTACTACTTACTACTACGTTTTACTACTGATACTTCCGGGCTACTACGCGCAGCAGCGTAACTTTACGCTGTTCCACCTTTATGCTCTCCACCCACTGCACCTTTTCGACCTCTCCTCTTCGCGCTTTCTCTTCCGTGGACAACGATGGTATCCTCCAGTGGCATATTTTTTTCTCTTTTTTTTTTCTCTCTTATTATTTTGATCGTACAATCCTCTCGATCAAGCAATTTCTTTTTTTCTTTTCTATACACTGTTGCGAATTGATTGATCTTCGCATTTATTTAAGGAATTTATTCGCTTTTATTTAAGGAATACCGCGTTATCCTGTTTTATGATACATAAAATAAAAAAGATTAATGATATTTTTAGAAAAATCATTTCAAAAATCATTTTTAGAATTCTAGAAATAGAAATTGAAATTATATTTATTAAATGTTCCAAAAGTAATAAAACCAAAAGAAGATTTTGATTTCTTTTAAAGAAATAAATTTAAAATGCAAAATAATGATTCTAATATTTCTTGATATAATTTCAATATAAGTTTAGATGATAAGTTTTCATTAAAATTTAGGAATAAATAATTTGTTGTTAAAAGAAATATTAAAGGGACACTAAATATTATTAATAATTGTAATGATTAAACTATTTCAAAGCGTTTACAAATAATTTTTGAAATTCTAGATTCATTTTATTTCTCTATCGGGGTTGATTTGAATGAGGGGAAAGCCAATGGAGCATTGCCAAATTGAAACAGAACCACAGTAAATCGTCTGCCTTAAATCCAGCTCACCAGGACACATTTCAACGTTAGGCCTTAACCTTATGGCCTCTTTTCTCTCTCTCTCTCTCTTTTTTTTTCTTTTTTTAATCTTTCACTATCGTCTCTTTGCTTATACTCCCTTTGCTGTCCATTTATCCACACTTCATCAGTCGCAAAACAGCCACTTGAGACTTTGAAAGTAATTCATTTAACGCTTCATGTGTTTATTAATTGTCTGCAAGCGATTACCAGAACCAGAATAAACTTCCTTTTTTATAATTTTTACTAATCATCCAATCTTAAATTCTCGTTAAAAACATATGAAATTTGAAAATTGTTATGAAAACAACACAAATATAAAATTGGAAAATCAATCACGATTAGAACAACTTGATATATAATAATACGATTTAGAAAGGCTAACGATTTAGGAAGTGCGTTTAATCGCGTTAAAGCACTGAACAACCGTGAAACGAGAATATCCACGAGGTGGAAGCATGCACATACACACATATACAGCACGATATGTAAAATCCGTCCGGATGAATTCCGGTGGAAAGGTTGTCACGCCTGCGCCAACAATTTTGTTCGAAACTCAATGAAACGCCACGCTCTAATACTAGCCACGATAAAAAATTACTCCACCTACCCATCTTCCACTTAAATTAATTCCTTGCGATATAATTCACCTAAATATGGAGAGAATAAAAAAAAAAAATTCTTAATAATCTGATTTTTCAATTGTGAAACAAAGAAGAGAAGAGAAAAGGACTGGTTTCTTAATACCTAAGAAACAAAGAAAAATTTTATTTTCCAAATATATAGTTTGAATATTAAATCGCTGCTTGGAAGAGAAGGAGAGGTAATAAATTCCAAATATAAAATTTTAATTTTGGATATTTTATTTAAGACATTAATGAAGAACTCTTAGTATTATATATTGAATTCTATATAGACATAATTAATATAATTATCTGTATTGAAGAAGTTAAATTGTTGCTAAATTTTCAGTTGTTTCCATGAAAATTTGCCTCCTCACTGATGACTGCTTTTAAATTCCAATCAATATCTATTATAAAATTATTATTATTCGAAGCGTGTCCGAAAATAATAATAATAATGCCATATCTGAATGGCAAATGCTTTTATCTGCAAATTTTTTTTTAATCCTTTAATATCATTTTTAGTAAGTTAAATGTATTAATTTCTTGAAAATAAGTGATAAAATTTTAAATGAGATATCCTGTAGCTACTGAAATTGATGTAGACAATTTATAAGCTTTTTTTCTTTCATATTCCTTCATATATAAAAATATAGATACCACAAACGATAGTCGTATCACATACTTCCATCATAAATAAGATTGGTGTGTTTTAAATTATTGTATCTCCTCGCAAGATGTCTAGATAGAAGTTTTATGGTAGAGAGAATTGTTAGATAAAGGTTAATTGAAGAAAAAAGAAAGGACAAGAACTTCTCTTAAAAGAAAGATATATGAGAAATAAATAAGTACAAAAAGAAAGTGAAGACAGTGAAAATTTTAGGCTTGGATTAAATAGAGAAATAGAACATTCAGAGAATGAAGAAATGGAAAATTATGAGCAGAATAGGAGTGGAAAGATTAACTGAGATTCTGCATAATAAAATAACGAAAAAGATATAAATATATAATTAAAAGATCAAATCAAAATATAATGCATAAACCAAAAATTCAAAAAAAAAAAAAAGAAAAGAAAAATAAAATTCAAAAATCAAAGTAAAGGAGTAAAATCTCGAAAAGTCAAAGAAAAAAATTTAAATTTTAAAACGCAAAATACAAGAAGCATAACTCAAATGCAACTTCAGTAGATTAAAAGAGAATAAGCAACTTGCATACAAACGAGATTTACGGTGTGAAAAGTTAGGAAGAATATCATTGCAGCTTATGATTCACATAAAAGCTAGATATACAGAAGATCTGAATTGAAATTGTATATACATTTGTGTGTGGAGAATAAAACAAATAGTTGGAAGGATAGAAAGATGTCAAGAGATGTGGCAAGTTGGATGCAATTAGAAGAAAACGGGCTGTATCACGAAATAAAAGCTGGATAAATGAATATTCTGAAAGAGAGTAAAATAGGTCGAAGTAAAAATAAGGAAAGATCGATGACAAGGACTTGGCCTGAACTGAAACGAGTATGAAAAGTTGGCGGAAGATAAAAGTAGGGATAGAGTTGTAAATCGTGAGAAATGAGAAAAGGGGAAAAAAGAAATTGCAAAAAGGATAACTGTAGATAATGAAGAGGACTTGATAAAGCTTCAGATTAAATTTTTTAGCGAGCCAAGATAAAAAATGCGTAGCTGTTATGTGTAAGAAACATGCAAGTTTGCATGTAATGTATCCCAAGACAAATATTACATCACCTGAGGTAAACGTCTTGTACGATATTTTCAAATAATATAATTCCTCTACTTAAGAAAGACCAAATAACTTTTCGTCTTGTGTCATGTTTTGAAATCTGGATTTTGGATATTAATATAATTCCATAATTTGGATTTTCTATTTTCTATTTCTTCTTTTTATCTTTTGAATATTATGTTTTAAATTTTTTAATTAAAGTTTTAAATTTCATTTACCAAAGAAAAAAAAAAGAAGAAAACTTAACCTCTCTTAACTTATCATCCAGAGTTAGACTCAAATTCAACCGATCAACCGAGCAATGGTGAACTGATTTAAAGAAACCATTCGCATTAGATAAAACGAATCAATGACACAACGAAAAAAACAGAAAAACGGAAGAGAAGAAAAAATGCGCAGAATAAAGCAGAAATCAAATGGCAGGTAGAGCGAAGCAGAACATACCTAGACGACGTATAGCGAAGAAATCCGATGAAGCGAGACAACCGCACAATCTATACACGAGAGATGAAACGAGTAAGCAAACGAGAGGCGACAACGTAACCGAGAATCACCGCGAGAGACAGAGTAAGCCCGTTTAAAGGAAAGAGCAGAAGAGAGAGAGAAAGAGAGAGAGAGAGAGATTGTCGAGGATGGTGGTGGGTTATGGTGACGTCACGTCGGGTCGATACTCACCCACACTCTATTTCCCGGCGTGATGGTGGGCTATGGGGGCGCAGGCGCGGCCTCGTACGCTCCTGAGAGCTCCTTCCCGCCATATTAGCCAGCATGGGGTAGGCGAGGATGTTCGACAGGGGTGATACGGGCTGCTTCTTTTCCCACAAGGTAATCCGTGTACCTGTGTCGCGTGGCCCAGCGCTCTTACACACACCTCTCCTCTTATCTATCCTGCAGTGTCTATAGCCGTCTAAAACCGGCTAATTTTGGTCCCGATAAACGCAAACGTCCTCGAGAGACGTCAAGGTGTACAAGGGTGGACCGGTGTGCCCCAGTTGTTGGGATTCTCGTGATTCCTCGACACTTGGTGAGATACAACATCTAGGTGTGCTCGCGTATTACGCATGGATAAACGCACGAATAGCATCACGGCGAGAACCACGGATCTCGACACCTCGACGGCAAAGGGGAAAGAAGAGAAGCAGAGGGCCTGGACACCGGGTGAAACGAGGAAGAGAAGGGTTGAGAGTAGCTGCACAATCAAGGGTGAGGAACTCCTCACCGCTTCCGACGGCCTTCCCGAGGACACATCTAACAAAAGAGGCTGCAAATCGGCCGCGCAAGTGTGGATGTCTTTATTGTCCCTGTGCGACCGGATGTGCGGCTCTGCCGCGTGGCTCGTCCTCTTCACATGCCTCCACGGGGTGCGTTTTCCTGCTCGCGTGATCTGCTTTGAGTAAAGGGAAAAAGAGAGAGAGAGAGAGAGAGAGAGAGAGAGAGAGAGAGAGAGAGAGAGAAGGGTTACAATGTGGAGGAACGTGTACCGGCTACTTGCGTGATGAAAACATATATAGTACAGTATGTGCACAAGAATAGCAAACGTTTATCCGTTTGAAACAATTCTTATGGGAATGATAATGGTGGATATAGATATATAGAATGATAGATGGTGAAAATTGTAATTAAATAGGAGGCAATGCTCAAGATTGGATTAATTAATTTTTTATCAATGAAAATGTCTAATGGAATATTTTCTAATTATTATTATTATTTGATTTTTAAACATCAATATTATGGTATTTTGAATATTGTTAAAAACATTAAAATATTATATTAATAATTATGATTGACAAAATGATCGTTCTTCTTCGAATTTTTCATCGAAGAATTAAGGATCATTTTAATATTAGGGTAAGACACTTGACCATTTACCCTGATTCCTAGTTATATTAACCTCTTCACGATACAGAAGATTGCTTTATGGAAATTGAAGTTTTTCCAAGAACTAGAGGAAAACGTTGCGCTGTTTCTGACTGAATCTAATTGATGCAGATTCTGTAACAAGCGGTTGTTTTCTCAAGCATTGTTTGCGACTCTTAATGAGTTCTATCTGAGCACTTGTGTCCGCAGTTTCTCATTCACTGTACGGAATCTTTGCTCACCCTGATCAGCTTAAGAAAGCTTATTGGTTTTAAGATGCACACAATTGAGGCAATTTACCTTGCCTGTCAATGTAAAGTGTCTTCCAAGATACAAGAATAAAATGATAAATTCGTGAACTATTAATTTAAATATCAGAGAATGATCCAAACCAAATTGAGATTTTTGTATTTGTTTCAGTTTAATTTTTTGTTTATTTATCCTTCGATTCTTTCGAAGCATACTTGTGAAATTCCTTAATCATCACTCCAATCTGTGCAATCATAAAAGGGAATTTTTTTATTTAACTAATTAGAATAATCATATAATAAGATAGTGAAACTATTCTGTTTCTTATCATTATCTCACTCTATTCATCTAACGCGAATTTAAATTATTTATATCTTATAATAAATAAGTTAATCAATATTTTTTTGTATACCAATTTTTGTATTTATTTTCGATCTCTTGAATTGACCCTATAAAGATATCCCACGAATATATTAACATTTTATATATTTATAACTCATTAAACTTTGAAATTTTAATATTACACGAGAACAAAAATCACTTTGAATTTCTATTTTCAATAATAACGTCCAAAGTAGATTTAAATTACTTTGAGGTGCATTTCAGCTTGAATGACTTTATTAATCTTTATAAGAAAAAAAAAAACAGTACAGATTATTGATGTAACATTTAAAAAATAATTAAAATCTTAGTCGGAAAACGAATTATTAATAAGATCTTAATTTTTTATTCAGAATAGAAAAGAAAAGAAAATTGCGATCAATGTTTGCACAAAGCTGATTATCATCTCTCTCATTCGTAGTCATGATAGTGGTACAGTCTTTACATTAGTGGCCAACAAAGAGATTTCTATTTTTCGACGGATCCTCTCTGAAACGCGTACATTTCTGATTGTTCGTAATTTCACAGGGAGAACCCATTTGAGAGCACTTGCAATTTTTACGAGCCTCTAATCAGTCCATTGATCGAATCTCACGTGTAACCACTACAAAGAAACTCCCTTCCCGTTTAGCACGATTTGCTGGAGCTTTTAAATCGGATCGGAAATCTCCTGAAGATTTTTCATGTATTAGTAAACATTTTGATTTTATATTATTATGTGTAATTATAAAAGTTGATTTATAAATCATTGTCTATATATTTTACATGTTTTATTTTCTTGATTGCTTCTTCTTTCTTTCAATTATTTTTCTTTTTCAACAATTATAACATGAAATTAATCAAATATTTAGAAAAAACACATGAGTTTTAATTTCTTATAAATTAATAATGATGTTTTTTTTATTTATCGTTAATATATTATTTATATCTTTTTACACTTTATATAAAAAAATTTTTTAAATTAAAATTTATTTTTTATTTATTTATTTTTTATTAACTGTTAGTTAGAAATAGATTAAAAATTGATGTAAAGGAGACAAGAAAAAGCTAGAGAGAGAGAGAGTTAGCAAGATCAAACTATAGATTGAGTCAATGATTAAGTTAACAAAGGAAATTACTAAAATTACTAATAATATTAATTTAATACAGGAGGGCCGGGGGGAAGTGACAGACATAAGCGCAAGTCCTGGAAGGCAAGCACCTGCCAACCAGTTGCGCCCCAAGGAACCACCCCCCATGGTCATTCAGGGAGATTTCAGGAAGGTACATATTTCCATAATGCTTATTCTTTTTAAATATTTATTAAAAGCGTATCTTTTTTTTTCTTCTGATTATTTTATATGTCAGAGAATAAGATTGTTCTTATTCTCTTTCTTTTCTTGATAAAACATTTCAGAATCTCATAGGAAAAGCTATCCTGTTATTTCCTAGACTATAGATATCCTAATCTAGGTGATGATTAAATCTCCAAAGAGCCAATTTATAAATCTAATTATTTCAAAAATGAAAGCAGATAAAAAAGAGCAACAGGAAAGGAGAATTAGAGAAAACCAATTTACCTTCTTCATAAAACTGTTCCAGCAATGATTCATAATAATGTAATATATCTTCTAATTAATATTATAAAAAAAAAAGAAAAAAGTTAAATAATTTTATAGTATTTAAAAAAATATTCAAGAATTTTCAAAAATGTTTCTTTCAGTTCAAGAAAAAAATATATTAAAATATTTTGTTTAGTTACTGGAATAGTTTTATGCCATTTTTCATTAAAATGCCTGTTCATGGCATTCCTGTTGAAGTGGAAGAACATGTCGTTGCAGGTGAGTGGAATCAGCACAGAGATATTCAAGCAGATCGAAACCGTCGAGAACGATCATGACGCCTCGACAGCAGCCGCCCTCGAAGCTGTCGAACGAAGGGGTGAGATGGTTGTCCGGGTCATCGAGCCACGACAGATGGGCAGGCAGGCGTCCGAAGCGGCGAAGAAGTTCATTGCTATGCAGGTATTCACATGATTCTCTTTAATTCTGAATTTCTAATCAAACAATCTATAAACATTGAATATATTTTTTCATTTTTAAAAAAAAAAACATAATCTTAATTCGTTAAACAATTATATAAAATAATAATATAATATTTTTTGAAATATTGTTTTTAAAGAATATCTAGATATCTTGATAATATAATTATCCATATTTCAGGATCCAAAACAACCTATCCATTTTGTTGAAATAATCAAAAGACCAGGACAAACATTGGGATTATACATACGAGAAGGTAATGGTGTAGACAGAAATGACGGTGTTTTTATCTCGAGAATAGCCCTGGAGACCGCAGTCTACAACAGCGGCTGCCTGAAGGTTACTTCTTTTTTGGATTCTTAATTATCATTGTATTTTCTTAAGTAATTATTTCTTAAGTGTTTACTATCTTTATTTTTAAAATTAAGATTGTTATTATTTATATTAAAAAATATATTTCTATATTTTTTCTATTACATATATAAATAATATTAAGGATTATTTTTATTTTTTCTTTTTTGAAAAATTTTTAAATATCGTTATTCTTTTTATTTCTTTCAATTAGGTTGGAGATGAGATTTTAGCAGTGAATCTGGTCGATGTGACGCACATGAGCCTGGATGACGTTGTAATTATCATGTCAATACCCAGAAGACTCGTCCTGGCGACAAGACACGGCCAACATCAACCAGTTTCACACAGTCGTCAGACTGAACATAAGGCACCTCCAGTTGTAGTGATCAAGAGAGAGCTAAATGAAGATGAAAGTGATCATGCAACAAGCAATCATGTCAGGTAATCGAATCTTTACACAAAAATCTGGTAGAAGTAATAGTAATATAACTGTATGGATATATAATTATGCAAGAAAGAAGATCAATTTTTCTTAATTTAATAGAAAATGAATTTCTAACAATAGAATTCTTTCTTAATTCCTTAATTTGTCTAAATAATGTTAATATTACTTATTCATAATTGAAATATTATTCTTCTAATATTATTATTATTCTAATATTATATATCTTAAAATAATGCTATTTATTAAGTTTAAAAAAACATTTTAAATTTATTACTTAGATTTCTTAGACTTTAATTTAGATTCTATTATGATTGATTAAAAATGGTAAAATAAGTTATAAATATGAGACTTTGAAGAAATTTAATAAAAGTTAATAAGAAAAGTTAATAGAATTATTTAATTAGAATTATTTTGTGATTTAATAATAGGGATGGCAGTCGTAGACGTGGCGATGGTCGTGAGATGCTACCTTCCCGATCAAGATTAGGTCTGACAGGTCTAGGTTCCAGTCAAGATCTCGGATCCAGCAATGGCGATTTATATTACAATTCTAGACCGGAAGGGCATTGGTCTTATCAACCACCACCGCCTCCTGTAATTACTCATCAGCCTAAACCCTCTACAACACAACACTTCCAGCCTTATGAGCGTGGATATCCAAAAACATTGGAGAGTTTGGCTGAAAAAGTAAGCCCTATAATGCTTTATATATCCTTCAAAAGTTTTAACGCAGGTCGAGATTTATAAAAAATATTAAATGACAAAATATTAAAAACTTAATGTAAGGATTAAAATTAATAATTAATGCAGAATTAAATATTGCTAAGTTTAAGGATCAAAATTGATAAAAAAATTAATAAAAAAACAAATGTAATAGAAAAATTTGAAGAGATTGAAAGAATTCTGGTCGAATTTTATATTTTATATTAATTAAAAATCTTCACCTGCGTTTTCATATAGATCATAGATGTTCTAGACGATGTGGATCGAGCACCCTTTCATATATCTGTTTGCACCAAGTTGACACTTGTTTGCCCTTCTCTGTCTTCAATTGCAATAGCGATTCGAATAAGAAAGTGGTGAATTCGTGGCAATGTCTCGAGACACTCCTGATAATGATCAGTATATTGTGTGCCATCTTAATTTCCAAGTAATTAAAATAGAAAAGAATACAATATTATCAAATATCCAAATATCAAAATATTTCTTAATCAAATATTTCAATTAACTTGGAGAATAGATGGTTCACAGTTTGCTCGTGTTTCGACCACGTGTTTCACATGACTAATCGGTTCTATGAATGAATGCTACATTGATATTAACCAGGATTTCACAAAGGTAAAGAAACCACTAACTCTTTCTTGATATCTAGATTTGTATATGCAGCAATTCCCTGCACCGTGTACCACATGGACAATAGATAAATATTTATATCTAGTATTATATTTTAATATTATATTATATAAATTATTACATATACAAATGAAATATAATTATTAATTCTAAAAAAGTAATAAATATTTATTAATGTCCAAGTGGAATTGAACATCTGTCGCTATTTATGATGTAATTCCACTTTTTGTTGTTTTGTAAGCTTTGCTCTGTATGTTTGTTCTTTCTATTTCTTTCTTTCTAAGTATTGTCTCATCTTATGACGACTCGAGATCGTCATACATCCATCACAATGATATATGGATTTCTATGTAATCTATTAAAATGTACAATAATCTATATAAAGAGATCCATCAATCATGATGGAAAAATGATTGATTAGACTTTCCTTTAAATCACAATCGATCTATCTTAAATAAATTACGATAAATCTATTATAATCTAAAGGGACATCAATTAATGATCTAAAAAGACTTCTGTTAAGAAAATCCAATCAAGTGATCGATTGTGAAATGGAAGGAAAAATAAAAAATTATAAGGAAAGAAAAGAAAATAAATTAATTTGATTAAATTTAGGTACATTCCTTCTACACGGGGCCAGTTATGCCCTCTAATGGTGGTCGTCGGATGTCCACGGGTGCAGGAATGCAATCAGTTGGTAGCAGATTATCTAGTCAAACTCAATCAACGCATTATGGTTATGGTCAGCATACTGGAACTGGAAGAATCATGCCTAGAAGCGGTTCGGATCAACATTTACCTCGGGTTGATTACACGAGTATCACAACTCCAGCTAGACATACTCTTCTTAGATCCAGTTTGAAATCAGGTTCGCAACTTTACACAAAAATTGTTTCAACTTTTTTTTTTTTTAATTCTTCGTTCATTTTATGTTATTTCTCTCTTGAACAGGAACTTCTGCGTTGAGATACAATACCAGATATGGTACTCAGGGAGATAGCGCGTCAACTACACAAAGACAAGGACAATTTGGTACTTTAACTAGGAGGCATCGACCATCATTGGATTACGCTTCCGACACTGAAGCAACCTGTTCAAGTTCGCCTAAATCGGCTTATTATTACTACAGGCACAATATGAATAATCCGCCACAAAGTAGTGCTGTCTCGCACCTTGCCACCCTCTCAAGGTCACAGATTGGTCAGAGTTCCTCAGGTTAGATTATTGTCGCTTTCATCGAGAAATTCACGTTTCTTGCTTTTGAAATAAAAAGTTTCAAATCGTGATCATGCTTTCTCTAGGCTTGAGATCGAATTCGTTGCCTCGTAGTGGCAGAACATTGCCTCAGCAACCAGGTCTCAGGTCTGGACTTAGCACAGTAGCATCTGGACTAATAGATCAGGAAGATAGCGATGGTGCACTGTCAGCGCCTGAACTACCTTCCATCAGACGCGATAGAGGTTAGTTCAAATAGCGAGTCAATTCAGATATTTCAAGTATAATGAGAACACTGAGAATTCTATTGATTGCAACGGCAGGAAGAATACCATCATCACCTAGTGTGTTCACATCAGATGAGTACCGGGCATGGTTGAGTCGAACGCCGAGTACCAGTGCATTATACGAGCAGATCAGAGCCACTACAACCAGACCACCACGTTATACCTATAGTGCAGAAAATATTCATGCAGCTGCAAATCAAGTAAGTAACATATACTAAATTATATTTTTATCAAAAAAATCAATTCTCTATAAATTTTCTTATTTGTTCATATTTCTCTTTAGGGTGAATATGGAAGCTATGGAGCATATAGACCACTTTCCAGCACATTAGATCGTTTGTCAACAAGATCAGCCTCTGCACAACAAGTGAATCTTGCCAATTTAAGAGCATCGACGGCAATAAGTTCAACATGCCCTCGTGGGACAGCGAATCAAAGACCGGCCTCGGTTGCATCCAGTGCTCGTATTTCTTTGACGAGTCAGAAACCATCATTGAGTAGCTCTACCACCCAGAGGGCAACGTCAGTCAGGAGAATCAGAAACCTGTTAGACCTAGAGTCCACGCGAAGCATACCTACCCCCACGCCTACCAGAACTCAGGATCAAAGACTGCTAGATATTAATCCTGCAGGTAATTAATGAGAATTGTAAAAATTTATTTCAGTTTAAATTTAAAAAATCTAATTGCATTATATTATTCTTTTTTTTTTTTTTATAGAGTTCCTTAAATATAAGATAGAAAAACCTCCAACTGTTGGAACTCCGAGCTCTACCAGCTCTCTTTTGAGCTCACTCGGAGAAACTAGCAGCGGCGATTTGGCGGGAGGTGTTAGTGGGCTTCTCTGGGTTCATCTTCTGGCTGGACGTGGTCTTCGTTCGACAACATCTTCCTCAGCAGCCACTACACCTTCCACACCATCAGGTCAGCCTAATTTAGGTACGTTCGGGAGTCTGCACATCCCTTAGATTATTTCTTCACTGCACAATCTTTATATATAACAAATTTAACAAATATACATTAACAAATTTATTTTTATTTTAAATTTGTAGTAGTTCCTATCACCTGAACTCTCGAATGCTAAAAAATATTCGAAAATATTATACATTATCACTATTATAAATTTTGAATTATTCTTTTTAAATGTTCTGATATAAAAATTTGAAAAATAGCAAAATATCTATGTTGTTTAAATACCATAATAGCTAGTTGCGGTTTGAGAGATCTTTACTGCGTACTGGAGTGCGATAGAGTACATAAGGCGAGGACAGTGATGCGAACCGGTGATTTGATGTTCGACTGGGACGAAACCTTCGAGCTGGATCTCGTTGGCAACCGTCAATTAGATTTGCTGGTCTATTCATGGGACCCACAATATAGGCACAAGCTATGTTACAAAGGATCTGTACATCTGGCGACTCTTTTGAAGGAGTCACCAGTTCATCAATTAGCTGTCAAGGTTGAACCACGTGGCACAATTTATCTAAGACTGCGATACACTGATGCTCAGCAGACATTCCGAAGAAGAGGACTTCCGGTTATATCTCTTGCCACCAGGGTAGCACCTCTCTTCGGAGTTGATCTTGACACGGTGGTAAATAAAATATTCAAAGTATTTGGCTGAAATTAAAAATTAAATTTTTTAAAATTTAATGATTAAGATGTTAAAAAAAATAATAATTTGGATTAGGTAAGTCGAGAAAGCAAGACTGGTGGAGTTCCTGGAGGTGTTTCTACCGCTTTAGCAATGGGCGTTCCAAATGTGCCCATAATTGTATGGCGTTGTGTCGAAGAAGTTGAAAGAAGAGGTCTTGATATTATTGGTGAGTCAAATTACAAATTTAAACTTCTATTTTAATTTGAATAATTTTTCAAATGATCTGTTGAATTTAGGTTTATATAGGCTTTGTGGATCAGCTACGAAAAAGAGGATACTTAGGGAAGCTTTTGAAAGAAATGCTCGTTCGGTGAATTTGTCACCTGATAATGTGCCAGATATCAATGTGATTACTGGTAAATTTTTTAATTACTATTTCTATTATAATATTATAATATTATATCGTAAATGAAATTATAATGATTTTAAATTATTATTTAGGTGTACTAAAAGATTACTTGCGAGAACTTCCAGAACCACTCTTCACGAAGTGCCTCTACCAAATGATGGTCGATGCACTGGCCGTCTGTTTACCAGATGATCCACAAGGCAATGCAAAACTCATGTTTAGTATACTTGATTGTTTACCAAAAGTGAACAGGGTTCGTATCTTAGTAATTATTTATAAATTTTAATATATGTTGAGGATACTAACTAACTAATTATTTATTTAACAGTGTACATTAATATACTTGCTCGACCATTTGGCAATGGTAGTATCCCAATGCAATAAAATGTCTCCAGCAAGTTTGGCAGTTTGTTTTGGACCAGTGTTAATGCTACATTCAGAAGAAAATGGGCCACCTCTGGATTTCCAACAACCAATAGCAGTTCTCAAATATCTTCTTGAGATTTGGCCTGTTAAGTCAGGTAATGTTGTCATTTCTAATAATTAACTTATAATTAACATTTTTATTTTTTTATGTATATATATATATATATATATATATATATATATATATATATATATATATATATATATATACATAAAATAATTATTTTATCAGGTTTTTTTAAAATATTGTAATTAAATTTATAAAATAATTATATATAACGAAAATTTATTTTAAATTATAATAATCGAAATAAAATTTGGCCTGATAAAATAACTAAACCACAAAAATAAGAGCCGAATAATCAGTCGCTTATTTCACAGACAGTTCGGAAGATTTCTTCAGTCGCTTCAGCGCTTCCTCGAGTTACGCCAGCAGTCGAGCACAACAACAGTCAGCAGCAACTGCAGCAGCAGCAGCAGCAGCAGGTTCAGCAACAGGTACAACAACAGGTACAGCAGCAGTTGCAGGGAACATTGGGACGCACAGGGCTGCCTTGGCAGCCTCAACACTCACTTCATCAACAGCCCCCAACTACGGCACCACCCGCAGCTCTCGCGTCCTCCACTCGTCCACCACCACCGGTCAAGCCTCGACAGGTCAGTTTTCATTGTAGATATTATTTTATCTCAGCGACGTTTGTTCCAATCTTTCACCTCTCTTACCGCCGCTTTCTCTGTCTGTGTACTTTACTCCACTGTTATTGATATTTATATTAAAGAGGGAATATATTTGGATCACTTTTCTCAAGCAATACTTGTGAATCTCTATGTCTTGCATTATATTATGTTGCTTATAATTATCATTTATTTCTTTTTTTATATTTGATAAAAAATGATATAAATTGAAATAGTACAGAGGATAGGCGGAAGGAAGGTTAAAAAGATAAGAAACCATTACTTTTCTGAACTAAAATTCTTCCTCATTTTTTTTGTTTTAAATCTTAATATATATATATATATATATATATATATATATATATATATATATATATATATATATATATATATATATATATATATATATATAATTATAAATGGAAAAAAGTCCAGAAAAGTAAAATAAAACAAAAGGAAATTAAAAGAAATGGACAAGAGTCTCTTTTCATTCTCTACCTTTTTATCCCACATATGTGCATATCTAAAGCGTGTTATGAACAGCATGGTAGGCAAAATAAAGACTCTGTTCTCTCCCTTTATTTTCGCTTTGCAGAACAAGCCCAGTCGCGCTTTCATATTTTTAAATTATTTATTTGTTAAACAATAAGACATTCATTTACTCACATTCATTCATGTACGTACATTCTTCAAATCATTTACTCGGTTTCAGGTTAACTTTCAAGGATCGTCGGCTATTGCAAATTGTTCGCCATGAAAATTATATTTTGTTCGTATAATTCAAATAAAGAAATATATACGAAAAAATATAAAGAAAAATAATTATGGGTGGCAAACAGTTTGCAAAATATTCACATCGCAATGTATCCGTGTAAATATAACCTCAAACGCCAAAAAAGCCTCCGTGCATGTCTCGATGTCAGTTCTGTACATTTACTTGGGTGTTTTACTGATCGAACGGGTTGCTTATGATTTTTCTGTTTCTCTTTGCGCCAGTCTTTTGACGTCTATCTATTATAGTGACGATTTACGTTGTCTTCTTTATCTTTTTTCGTTTGGGCACGTATTCTTCAGAGCAAACGCAAATTGCCGGCTCTACCAAATCGCTGACAGCACAGAGACGCCGCTTCTTGCACAGGTATTATCGTTATTATCGTTTTCATTCGCGTTTTCTACGTCATTTTTAGTTATCGTTCTATCACATGCATGGCCAGAATTTATCAAATATATATATATTAAAGAATCAAATAACATAATCATCTATTATTTTTCATCATCATAGAATGGTTTCAAATAAGCAATGATTATAATGTACATTGAAGATTCTTCTTGATGTACATGTAAATATTTTAGTTGATTGCAAAGACAAAGGATTATTTAATGAAATATTTTGTCTTTATTATTTATTAATATAAAAATATTCAACATATTCATACAAACTTCTAATATTCTTTCAATATAATATGATTATAAAATGCATTCTTATTTAAATAAAAGACTGGAGGAAAGGTATAAGAAAAGTGATCCCTCTTAGAAATGATTTTATTTTATTTAACCAATCATTCTTTTGAAAAACCACCAATAGTCTAAAGGATTATCAATGTCCCTAGCATGCAACAATTGCTCGTTAGATGTCGTTTCTTGAATCTGGTTTGTTATAGTAAATTCTGAAGATAGTTAAATTTGTTAATTTTTCTTTAATTTAATTTAATTTAAAATAATATTTGATGCATATTTATTTATTTGAAGTAGAATCAAGAACAAAATATCCTTCAAATCCTCAAAGATTGTCATGAAATCGCTGAGGTGTATCCTATTCTACATAATTACTAAATCCATTTCCTATATAATTACAACCAATAACATTTATTCTTTATACAATAATTTAAATAAATAAATTATTATTCAATCCAAGTTTAATATCTAAAATCGTATATCTAAAATCGTATATAGAATGTAAAAAATGAAAAATTTTATAAACATATTCTAATAAAATCTAAAGAATATATCAGTAATCGAAAATGACGCTGGTGGTACGGCGTCTTTGTTTATACAGGTGATAGTCTCGTCTCCCGGTTCACCTAGCAGCGAGGAGTCAGAAGTCTCGCCGGAACCGATTAATAAGAGCCTTCTCGGCGGTCTGGGACTCGAAAAGAGCAACGAAGGGACCACAGTGAACTCCACTGGTCCAGGAACAGAACAAATTACACCGACCAGTAGTGTTGACACTGAGGAGGGGAATATACCACATCTAGAAGAAGGCGAAAAGGGAGTTGAGGGTGATATAGAAGCTAGTGACGACGATCGACATCAGCACGTACCCAAGACGCATTAAAATTTCATTAAACATATGGATTAATTATAAGTCGAGGGTATGCGCCCATAACTTGAACATCTCTATTTTAATTTGACAATTTGAAGAATTTTGCTTTTTTTTTTTTTTTGTTTAATAAAGATTAAGAAGAAACAGTGTTGGGCATCGAACGATGAATATTTAAAAAGATTAGGATTTGAATTCAATTGAAAGATGACATTAATCGATTCAATTAGTTGAAAAGATTAATTGTAATCTAGTTAATTGTTAAAATAGACTGTGAACAGCAAAGTCTGATTACAGTTTTTGTAAATTTATTTATTGACATAAGAGGAAAGTTTGATTATATGTGAATATATTGCATGATACTGGTGCTGCAAAGGCTGATGGTAATAAAGAAATAATGGATTTTGAAGTCTGTTAAAACAAATGTCTATAGATGGTTAAAAGTTTTTGTTATTCACAAATATGTTTATTACAATCGTTTAAGGAAGAGTGAGGTTAAGTTTTTAAGACATTGCTTATTATTCAAAATTAAATAGAATGGTAAGCAGATGTACTAAAGAAATTTTTCTTTTATCTTAGCATACAATTTTTATGATGTGTTGATAAACGCTGGAGAAAAAAAAAATACATTCTATTTCTGATTTTTCGAAGACATTCAACGCGTTGACTGCTTCGATTTAGAATCTTAGAAAAATTTAGAAACTTATGCTAATATTGTGCTATAATTAATAATTTGTATGACAAAACGATTTTTTAATTTTTAATGCATACTAGCTATAGAGCAAAAAAATTTTTTTTAGAATGTTATTATTGCATTGTTGGCTGTGTTAGAAAAATAATTTTCTTCGTTATATGATGTTGTGTTTTAAAATATTTATAGACGTTTTCTTGTAACAGTCAACGCGTCAAATCGCACACATATTTCTCTGAGAATGTTGCATTTAAAAAATATGTAATTTATACGAAACTCGAGGCTGAATATTTGTCGCCAGACGCACAATAAAAGCGATTATTGTTTCCCAGATGAAACGACGCGCATAATGGGACCACTGCGAATATTCATTGTAAAATCATCGTGAAGAAATGAGATCTAACGCTAACATTGACGATCTGACGACTAAAAGCCTTCTGCAAGTTTTATATGTACATGAGTTTGTTTTCATATTGCTCATCAGATACAGATAGATAAAGATAACCCATCAAAAAAGAAAAAACATGGTAACCAAAATTATGTTGATATTTATAAAAGGATTTTACTCTTTAGCTGCAAAATATATTATGATCTCACTATTATCAAAGACTGCGTATTAACAAACAGGTTCCTAGCTTAAAACTCCTTGCACAAAATTTAATTCCTAATTATTTTAGGTTTTTCTAGATATTTTAGAAATAAATAAATTACAAGGTTACCTTTTGCAGCTGAAGAATCAGTGATTATAAATTTTTTATTCAAGCACAAATGCCATGGAAGAAGATTTTTTAATCATCTAAACTTTTTTTCTATATTTTACCTTGAGATCAGCCGAAAGCTTCTTTCTCAACTCAATATCAAGCAGTAAAGCCACCAGATGAGAAATTAATAAAGCAAAGAAAACAACAAGTGAGTACTTTTATGACAATGAGCATCTCGAGTCGTCTTCCGTGTCTTAAAATGCACAAATTTATTTAAACCGACCGAAAAAATGATGTCCAATTTACTGAAAAAGAGGAAATGACAAAATTTCATAGAAGATTCCGCGATTCATCGCGCACATCCTCAACTCAAAGAAGCTTTACCGCTTCTTCAGTTAAACTTTCAACGGAATTTATGGTATTTCCCGACCGGTCGAGACTGAGATCTCATGCGAAAGAGTTCCGGAGGAGTTTCTTCATCGGTGAAGCTAGTTGCAAAAGAAAAAAAACGAAGTGAACTAATCATAATCATATTGATTAATTGATAATGGAAGAAAAAGACAGAGCCATATACAGAAAGAACAGGAAATAAAACAAAAATAAAAAAGGATATACAAAAAAAAGTTAAATAAAAGACATACATACACCTGGATACATATAAGAAAATATGAAGAAGAAAAAAAAATTACACAGCGCAATGCTCGATTTATATACAATATACTATATATATACATATTATATATACACACATAGACTAGTCACAATATACATGTGCTTTTGATAAAAAATCTATTACTTAGAGGTTAGTTAGCCCTCGTATACAAAACACGAAGAAACTGTTATAATGTACACATTACTGCGTCCACATATACGTGCATTATATGTATCAGAAGATAAAGAAAAAGAAAAAGAAATAAGAATTAGAAAATTGAAAAAGAAAGAAAAAAAAAGCAAGGTGTAGGTGTACGCAGATGATAATATATATACATAATGTTCAGTGCAATAGGAGCCGAGAAACTGGTTCCATGACTTCTTGTACATGTTGACAATAGCAAATTGACGAACGAAAAGTAAAGGTAAATAGAAGAAGATGGATCAGATATAAAGAACCGAAATTCACCGAGAAACGATAATAATTACGAATAAATTTAAAATAAATAAAGTTTAAATAAACTTATAAAACGATTAAAAACATAGTCAGTATTATTATATCTGCGAAAAAAACAAGCATTTGAAGAGGACGAGCCGAGAGAAACTACCCTTCGGTCAGAATATTCTCCGGGGTTCGTTTGTTCTACGATCTCGTCAATGGGGACACGAGTGTCTATTTATAACTATTATTACTATCATTATAGTTAGTTGATATAGTATTAATATAATGTTGTTGCATACACACAGTGGATTTTGCTGTACATCATAAGAATGAATTGAGATTAATAATTAATCTAATTATAATCTACAATGTTCTATCTAAATTCACATAAAGTCATAGAGAATTTAAAACTATATGTTTTTATTTAATTAAATTTTATTTGTCCTGATTATAATTTATAGCATTATGATATAAAATGCTTATATATTAATAAGACTCAGTAATGTCAATGTCTTATTATATTGCAGCCATGTTGAGATTAATGAGTCCAACTATGTTCATCATGTTAAAATTACGTGACATTATGTCTTCCATTTCTATCCCAGTTTAAAATTCTTGCATTGAAGTTCTTTTCTTCAACATTATTCCAAAATCTCTTTTATAGATTTATTTAATATTACAAGATCTCTTTCAATTTAAATTTAAAATATATTAAATATTTTGTTTGTGCATAATTTTTCATTTAATAATTATCTCACAATTATCTTATTATAAATCTTTAAGCCATCAGTTTTTAAATATATTTTTTCTTAAATTGTATAAAATATATTCTATTGCATAATCTTACTTTTTTATAATTATTTTTGATTTTTATAGCATTAGTGTTGCATTTTTATAGCATTAATGATGATCTAATGTTGTATATTCATTTCATGATATTTTTATTAAATTTATGACTTTGAATAAATATATTTTTTCAAACATTATAAAATCCTCAGAAAAATCTAATGTGTGTTCGTAACAATGCATATAAATAAAAGTTTGTATAATATATATTAAATGAATCATCAGATATTGCGATACAATTTAATTTTTTTGTTAATTTTGTTTAATTTAAAAAAAGAATATTTTTAGAAAGTATACGAATTTTGATCTTGTTAAGCGGTTTTTCATAAAAAGAAATTCGATTTAATAATTAAAAGGTATTCAATTTTAATAATTAAAAGATATTTAATTGAAAATACTAATAACAAACAATTTCTCTTGAAGATATCCAGTGATTCATAATATCTAAGGAGTAATGATTTTATTTATTGAAGTATTTTAATCAATTAAAATAGCATGAAAAAATAATTAAAGTTTCATAAAATAATTAAAATTGAAGCAATTTTTGTATTGCAAAAAAATTATTTTCATTATAAATAATAGCTTTTAATAAAAGATAGATTTTCCACACTCAAGAATGAAGAAAAAAATATTTTCAATGGATAAAATTAATATTCAACATCTATCTATAATGTTTAAATAATGTATAAATGATAATATTAAAATCACTGGATATTTTTAGAATGATTTTAAAGAAAAAAATATTTAAAATGTTTATTATTATTATAATTTGTTTAATAGAAGAAACATAATTACAAACAATTTTGTACAAAGACTATTAAATTATAAAGTGTAAGATATGTAAAGGTTCAAAAATCAAGTGGTACTTCGAAAAGTTGACCACTAAATTGCTTTTTCAACTCGTGTCCTCGTGAGTGAATGCAATTTGTATAAATGACATATAATATACTTTATATCGTATCAGCATTATTCAATAAATAAATTCAAACTCTTAAAAATTTATATAATAAAAAATGTGAAGCATGTCATATTTTTTTTTAATTAACTATATAAATATATAGTTGTTCAATAATTTAAAATTCAACGAAAAAAAAAAAATAAAACGGAAAAAAAAAGAAAGAAAAAAAAAGATAAAAGAAAAGACTGTTTTTAACTTAGGAAATTTATAAGGAAATATGATAAAAACTTGTAGTTTTTCGTCACTTTATTATAATAGAAACTGACTAATCATAGAAAAAAATAATAGATCAACGTTTTTCAATCTATGATATACAAGAATAATATGTGGATAATTTATATATAAATTTATATAATATTTTATAAAAAAAATAATGGATTTTACAATTAAAATTTTTACTTTGATAATACTGAATGAATTTCAGTTGTGAAAAAGTCTATTGATTTATAACAGAATTATTAATAAAATCTAATTAAAAAAATACTGATTTATATAATATACAATGAACTCTATTAATTTATATATTATAAATATTTGAATTGATACAATTATAAATAAATATGTTGAATCACATAACAAAAAGATTGAGAATTACTGATTTATATAATCAATTAATATTTTTTGCCAACAATTTTTATGATAATTTTGACTCTTTTAAAAAAGAGGGCCCATCAAAATTTTTTCAATTTGATAAAAGTATAGAGAACCGATTGAACAATGCTGTTACGATACAAGCATATATTTATGTGCATAATATATTTATATTGTATGCATACCGCATACAAAGAGTGCACTCTCTTTTTTCCGCACAGCGTTAGTTTAATTGGTGACATCTCAGTAGAGAATGTTATCAGTGGCGACGTTTGTTTCAAGTAGCCAAGAAAAGAGGATCATTGTATAGCTTAGTGTATTATAATTCGCGTAGCCACACCCTGGTTTTATCGAACCCTTGACTGTTTCATTATCGTTCGATATGCAAGCAATGGAACGCCGGATACCATTCTTTAATTAAATATTTATTTTTATTTTTTTCAATTTAAACATTCTAAAATTCTGCTGCTTTCAGTTCCATTTTTGCAACATTTTATGGTTTATCGTTTATTGTAATAGAATAATTGAGATGTACAAGTATTATTATCCACTTCTTATATAAAAACACTCTTTACGTAAAAAAATGTTGTTAGAGAAGTAATTCCTTCCAAATAATTGATACCAAAACATCATTTGAGAAAACATTATGGATAATAATATATTGATTTATATCCTTAAGATTTTTCAGATCTTCATTTTTCTACAAAAGAATAACAAAAAGATAAAATATAAGTATTGCAATAATTTTTTATTATGAACGGTGATATTTATTTGAAATTATTATAAATTGTTGAAAAATATGGAAAATATTATAACATATTATAGTATATTAAAGAAATAATACTGTGATAAAATGCATATTTTGTTATACAGATGCAAGCTCTCAAGAAAAAAATGTACAATTAGACTTATAAAAAATTAAAGTCTTTATCTTTGAAGAAATTGTGTTCTCCAAGATAATTTTATATAAGATTCGCCAGAAATTTTTCTGCTAAAATAAAATGTTTCGACGGTGTCCGGCTTTCCTCGATATTCCTAATTTTTAGTAATAATGATGAAAACACGCCCGGATATGCGTAATATCATTAATATATTACGTGAAAGCACACTGCCGCAATTTTGTATGATTAACTATTGTTATATATATCTATATCTACATATTATGCTACGTATACATTAATTGAAATTTGAATACAATTGATACGTGTTTGACGAAAGATTCCAGGTTATAAAATTTGACGACTTTGCATCCTTTCCAAGCGTTTTCGGTTCGTTCAATCTGGGAAGAAATCTATTTGAAACGAGAGAAAAGCATTAAAAGTGCAATCTTAATGGAATACATTATTAGATGGTAATTACAAAATAAATTTTTACAATAATATAAATATTTTGAATAATATATTACACTAAATCCAATAATTTTTATTTCAGAACTAATAAAACAGTTTTTCAATGTTTTTTGAATTTTTTTTTGTAATATTCAAATAAGTTATAATTAATAAAATAAGAAAAATTTTAAAAAATTAATATAATTTTATACCATAAAGTAATATTTAATTACTTTTATAAAATTGACAATATAATTATATTGGAAATTATTAAAAATGATTGTGATACATAGATTGAAAATTAAGAGAGAGAAGTTAATGAAAGAAACAAATTGTTTCTTCAATCCTCTATATTATTCTTTGATTAAATTACAATTCTATAATGTTTTGTATTTTTCGCAGGATCATATGAATACATATGAAAGATTATAAAATGATCATGCACAAAGTGATCGAATGCTTAACAGATTGATCAACCGAAAGCAGAATTTGACAATCAGTTCTAAATCAATTCAGAAGATGTTTCATTTCTTCAGAATCCAATAATTTGTATCTAATAAAAAAATATTTTGGCCTGGAGATTCTTCGAAAGACGTTGTATCGTTATTAAAGGATATTCTTTTCGATTGAAATTGAGCGGATGAACTAAGTCCAAATGAATAATAGATCTCGTAGTCTCCTCTATTTTTTCGATTCCTTTTTGCTAATCGTAAGTTACCTTCTTCGATCGATTTCTTTTTTTCCCACTGTAAGAGGAGCCATCGAATAATTTCTCAAAGTGAAGAAATGAAAAATCGTGAAAAAAAATGAAGAAGTTTATATATATTATATGATTTTCGATAGCTCACAACGAAATTTCTGGGAAAGAAGAGAATAAAAAAAATTGAATTAGGATTCATTTTGAAATTATGCATAAGCGACACGACGAGAAGAAGAGAATAAAAGAGAAGAGTGAAGAATAATGATAAAACTAAATAGTATAGACAGGAAAATAAAAAAGAAAAGAAAAAAAAGAAAAAAACGAAGCAAGAGTCGTAATATTGATGTAAAAAATTAATTTTTTATCGTGCTAATACCTGATTCTGATCGTGTTTCATCGAATAACAAATAATCATGATTAACTAATATTTCTTTGGACGAATTTCTGCGTGTAAAGAAAAAAGAATAATTCAGCGGCTTGTATTTTCTATCGTGATACATGATCTTTGAGCAATTTTATTCTTCTTTACGATAATCCTGCGATATTTTATAGGCCAATTATTTTGATAAGCTCAATAATCTTCTCTTGGAAAGGAGAAATGCGTTTATCTTGCTATATAAATATATATATACACAATTCACTGAAACAGAACCGTCGAATTTTTATTGAAAAAATGAAACGGAAAGAAAAAAATAGAATTAGAAGAAAAGAAAGATCTGACAATTATATAATCAAATATAATGATTTTTAATCTGTATATATATTTTATATTTATACTTCTTATGTTGAACAAAATATTGAGAATTCAAAAATTATATATTTCAAAAAATTTGAAATATATTATATAATATATTGAAGATTACTAGTAGTTTATATAATATAGTATAATTATAATTTATAAATTTATTTTTTTAGGTTAAGAAGAATGAAAAAAAAAGCTAAAAAAAAAAAGAAGAAGAAAACGAAAGTTTTTTAATTTAAAATAAAAAAAATAAAGAACTTTTAATATTTATCGTTGAAAAAAGAAAGAAAAGATATATTTGTATTTTATATATTTCATTGCACTTTGGCTTAATAATTAATGAAATAGAATGATATCTTCAGAAAACTTAATATTAGTATTGAATACGATGTTTAATCTTCAAATCGTAAGAAAAATATCGAAGAAACAGATTTTTAAACAAATAAATCGACGGTTCTGAACACAATGAGATAAAAAAAGTTTCAACGAAATCTCTTCATACTAATTTAAGATTAAGAATACGTAATCAATGATTCATGGGTACCAGTATCGTTTCTGATTTCTCAGTATATACATCTTTATAATCATCAAATTCTAGCGCTAATGTATATTGAATTATATATATACGATGGACCATGTTTGTCATACTGAAACATTTCTAAAAAAAAAAAACCAAAAAAAAATATATATGTATATGTGTGAGAAAAAAAAAGAGAAAAAGAAATGTGAAAGTTTTTCCATGATTTTTCTATAATTTAGAAGCATAAAATAGCTATTATGGGTTTTTTCTTCATTGCATCCCAAAAGAAAAAAAGATTATTACATTTTTTAAAGAGGAAAACTGCAAAAAAAGAAAAATAATGCAGGAATAAGTATAATTATGATTTTAAATTTAATTAGCTCATATCATATACTTTAAAGCTCTTTTTAAAAAATCTCGAATCGTCACGGGGTTTATTCTGAAATATTTTTAATATAAAATATTTTTTTTTATCTTTCAATGCATTTTAAACAATCAATTTAACTTAATTTTTTTTGATAATTCATTTGTAATCTTCATTTTCTCATTTCAATCTGTAAACTTAATTGAACAAAAATGATAAAAATTGTTAAACATTTGAAAATCAGTTTAAAGATACTTGCATTATATAACAAGATAAAAAAAATAAAAATTTAATGATTTAACATTTATAAAAAAATGATTTAACATTTTTTCTAAATATATTTTTTATCTTGAAATCTTTCTATGGATAGTCCAAAGTCAAAGAGATATGCTCCAAAAAAATTCTAAGAAGAAGAATGGAAGTTAATGAAAGATGAAAAAGAAAATAACTTAATGAACCTCGAGACGATTCTTTTAACCAACATGGCTACGATTTTTATCTTTCTTTTGTCTTTCATTCTTTCGAAAGCCGACGATGATCTTCAATGACAAAAAAAAGAGATACAACTTAGTGGCAGAAGTCTCGCGCGAATCTCAGAAAGTAGCCGTGAAAAGGATGAAGAGAAGCAAAGAAAATATTTGAATTCCTCGAAACTGTCGTTCACCATGACGTAGACGTAGAAACGACGAACTTCATACTTTTACGTATCCAGTGCTCAATAATTCCAAAACGAAGCAGTCACTCAAATAGTAAATAGTTGGCCAATAGTCAAGTTGATCTGTAAGAAACAATGAGATATATATATATGTGTATATATATATATATATATATATATATATATATATATATACATATACATGTATATATATATATATATATACATATACATGTATATATATATATATATATATATCAAAATTTATAGATCAATGAATTAATTATATATGTAGAAAAGAAGACAATGAAGATGATTAAAAAGAGAGCAAGCACAAGAACTTTTGTCTTTTTCTGAGTTTGATATCTTGATCTCAGAAATTTCAATTTGAGGGACAAAATGTTTTCTTTTCATCGTGAAGAAGAAAAAAAGAGAAGAAGAAAACAGAAAAAAGAAAATGATGATAATGATAATTATAAAAGAAAATGATGATGATGATAATGAAAGAAGATTAGGAGGAAAGATTGATAAAAACCTGTAAATAAGTAGAATTTCATTCATCACGTATGTATCTATTTGGATTTGATCTTTGGTCACGAATATGCGCGACAATTCTATTCAAAAAAAAATGAGAAAAAAATATATATATATATAATATAAATACACAGATAACAAATAAATGATAGACACACATACCAGGATCGAAACTGGCTGTCCTGGGGCCACGTTATATTCTCTTTAATTCATGGTCTACAGTTTTGAAGACCATCGATAGGTCCCAGAACTGGATACGACCGTGCATAATGTAGTTCTTCAGAAGAATATAGCTTCGTATGAATTGTGAATGTAGAAAGACACTTATACCTCTGAGAATAGCTGCGAATACATATCTCAATTCAGAATTCATTCTATCTAATGAGAATGAATAGAGATGGAAATAGTATGGTGGCAAGTAGATTGTGGGCCCTCCCTTGATATTATATATAATTTCTAATTTTGCAGATCTTAAGGTAAATCAATTCTCAAATCAATTTCCTTTTTCCTTCTTTTATTCCAATAATTTATTCTTATTAGAATGGAAATGAAATAATAGAATAAAATCCATATCTTTTAAGTTATATAGAGTTATGTTAATATAGAGAATAATAATGAAATTTTATTTGTAATCTTTTATTTGTTTGAAAATTTTTAGTTGTTTGGAAGAAAATGAATTAAAATATATTAAAACAGGGCTCGCTAAATCTGGAAAATTTAAATGCAAAGCTAATCAACGCTGTTCTACGCTTGATCGTTTCCATCCTTCATCGAGCAGGGGCATAATTAGATCATAGATTTTATCCTAAAGCTTTCATCGTCCTACATATCATATAGAGAAAGAGAGATTCTTTGTTTCTATAATAGAAAAATGGGCCTATGAAGGAAATTCTTAAGATTCAATGAAATACATGATAAAGAAATGATAAGAAAAAAAAAAGAAAAAGAATTATATGAATAGAAATTTGAAACAAAAGAAAAAGAAAAAAAGGGCCTCTAGTATTTGATAGGAAAACGAACCGCGTTTCAAAACAAACGAGTAACACGCTTTTTAGGTTTAGATGCAACTTCGACCTAGTTCTCAAAAATGTAACTAGAAAGCACTATTTAATATGTATCCTGAAATTTTTTCCATTCCCTTAATTATCACAATTCATGTTCTTATGTCTTAATATATTTAAAAATTTATTATTATTAATAATTTATATACATTTATAACATATTTATTGAGATTGTTTCATGAAAACTTTTAATTTCATTTCATAATTCTTTTTATTTTATTTTAAAAAAAATTAATAATATTTAATTCATAATAAAGCAAAATATTACTATATCGATAATCTTAATAATGAAGAGATAATGAAGGGAAAAGATCTGATATAGCTCATTGAATCATTCAATTCAGTTTTCCAACATATCCATCTTATGACCTCGTATTTTCATATGACATCAATATATATGACGCATTCTCATTTATTGATTAATAAATTATTTTCATAGCCAATTGATCTATTTCGATCATTGTGCTATTAATCGATATTTACTATTATAAAATATAAATAATCGGATTCTTTTTTTTCTTTTGTTTTTTTTCCCCCATATTTTTTGTGAACTTGAATACTTTTATATAAAGAAACTTCATGGTACGAATGTGAAACATTTGTTAACCCTTTCACATGAGGGTTTGTTTTTTTTCTAACTATCATTTATCAAAATACTTCTATTACTTTCGAATTGTTTGACAATAATCATGACTGATAAATATTTAGAAAGATAATTATCGAAGAATTTCACAAGAAAAAAATACTGATAAAATGAAAAAAAAAATAGGAATACTAATAAAAGTTGAGTATTAATTATTATTAAAGTATATTCAGATTATAACTGAATCACGTGTGAAGGGGTGGAACACTGAGATAAAATTATATTTCTGATGGTTTTATGTAATTCCAAAATAATCGACAATTTTGTAATGTTTTTTATTATGATTTATACAAATTAATATTTCATAGAAATCTTTATATGTAAACGTGTACATACAATCAGTACTTAGATCATTGAATTTTCATATATAATATCACTGTCAATCATTGTCAAATGAAAAGAGAAAATGGAAGAATACGATTATTTAAGGAAGAGCCTGTGAAATATATGTGGAAGAATAATTGCAATTCACTTGTTGTATCATACACTTTAATTGGAGAAATCTGTTGCGTGTTAGTTAATGTTATTCATAGAATATTCTATCATTAGAAAAAAACGATAATATACTTTAAGTTCATTCTAGATGAAACTGCAATTTACAATTTGATTTGATCAAAGATTGGTTTAACAATGCAGTTAACAAGAATTCAAGAAAGCTTTTTAAATCCTAGTCTTTAAGTTCTTGTTAAATGTAATTCAACATGCAATCAATTTCTCCAAAATATACTTTAAGATTTATGAAGAATGATTGAGAAACGATAATAGAAATAAATAAAAAGCATGAGAGATAAGTGTATATGTGAAAGTATGAAATGAATAAAATAAAAGACAAAATGACGATACGAAGAAGCCAGGCGATTTAAAATCGCTAAGAGAATTGAAAATTCTAAGTCTATAAATATATTTACAAAATCAAGTGCATCGTATTGTTATGTGGAAGAGTAGAAGATGAATGACAGAGCGAAATAATAAAAAGAATAAAAAAAAGCAATGATTGAAAGAAAATGAATGAAAGTATGAAAGATTATACGAATGAAAGAAAAATGATTAAGATGACTTCAGGATATAAATAGTATAATAGATAACAAGAATCTAGAAATTATAAATATTAATTTTAAAAGAAAGGAGAGAGAAATTAGCAAAGATAATGCGAAATGAGAAAAAGAAAGAAAATAAGGCAGTTATACGAACAAATGAGAGATGGCTGTTATATCAGTATTTGCATATAGCTAAGGAAAGCAAAAAAATAAAAAAAACGCAATTTAGAAGTATATAATAAAATAAATCGATTGATTCGAATTTAGATTCCAAGAATTGATCGAAACTATTGAATGATTCAAAAGAATGCGTGTGTATGTATGTATGTGCGTGTGTGTATGTGTATATGTGTGTATGTATGTATGCGTATATGCATAAAAATATGAATGAATCAATAAAAAAAAGAAAGATTGAAATGTAGGTTTTATATATATATATAAATTATATATATAAAACGGAGAGAAGAAAACAACTATCGTTGATCGCTATATTAGGCAAGTAGATATAGATATATAAATATTATATTAAAGAATATATAGTAGCGTGTCAGTATAACAATTTGTAAATGTGCGTCGCGGTACGTTTATATTAAAAATGCATTGACACTCATGCAAACCAGAAAAAAATCAACTATGAGAAAAAAAAACATCGATAAAAATGTGAACTATATAGAAAAATAATTGATGGATGTTGGTAGTGGATGTTTTGTATATGACAATGTCAATTGTAAATGCATTCGGCTTTTTTCTAAACTTTTATTTTTTCTAAAAATATTTTTCTAACACTTGAAGATCTTATTTGAATTATATTATGTTCGCCAAATCGAATTGAATATAAACAAAACCATATGATCAAAATTTAGAGAAATCAAAATCGGCTACAATTCTAAGATATAAAATAAAAAATTTACTTTTTTTGCAACATATTTACAGAATAATTTGTAGTAAAATATATATAATGTAATAAAAGAAAAAGTATAAATTGTTTTTAAGATAAATATTTATAAAATTCATCAATTGCGATAACATTAATTGAAATATATAATCATTAATTGAAATCATATCATATGATTTGATATATTTATTTCTGGCGACTCGATTTGATAAATATAATAAAATATAAATCTACCCATTCGTTTTCAACAGAAGATTTACCAGATGTACAAATTAATTCGTGATCTTTTTTTTTTCATAAATTTAATGCTTGTTTACAAAAAAATAAAATATAATTTAATTTAATTTCTATATATTTAGATTAGAAAAATTTCTAGCATTGTAATATAATAATATCATTTATAATTTAATATGTCGTTTATCAAATAAAATCATAAGATTATGTTATTAAAATTATAAAATTATTAATTTAGATTTTGTTTTGCTAATGATAGAAATTTTTAAAATTCAATGATTTTCAAAAATCTAAATATAACGAATATAAACTTGAATTTAAAATAAAATTATTTAATTAATTAATTATAAAAACTACGAATTAATTTATACTTAATTTATATAATATATCTATATATATTATTAAGAATATTTTTAAAAATATTATTTTTAGATTAAAAATGTAACATGTCAAATGTTTTTTTTTTTTTTATAATAAAGCTTGATAAAGCCGAATGCAATCAATGAAAATATCAATAAAAATATAATACATGAATATATGTGAAATAACATCAAAACCAAATAGAATTTCCTGCAATATAATAGTTTATATTAATTATGAAAATTTTTTATACTTAGAAAGTATAAATACATTCTTCGCTATTTTCGCGTCATGCGTATTCATTTGTTGAGTTTGTTTTAAGGTCTGCATCGTAACAAATATTCTCGCGATAAAAAATAGGGACAAAATGAAAAATCACTATGAAATAAGTAAACAATCTGTTTCGTCCTATATTACATTCAGTATCAGCATTAAGTATAAATTTACGAATTAGCAAGCCAAACACGACGGATATAAGAGAATTTTCGCTTTTGAGGACTGACTTTTTTTATGTCATTCTAAATAAATAATAATTATAATTATAAAAATAATGATAATAATAATAATAATAATATCAATAATGATATAAAAAATAATAAATAAAGATGTGCGTTTGAATTGCTAATAATAATAATAAATAAATAATAATAATAATAATAATAATAATATATTTTAAGGCATGTTTTCATCCTGCGTGTTTGGCCAAGATTTTCTATTGTTTGATTGTTTGATGAAAATGATTATTTGTATCGTGACATTGTTGATCTCAATGACGATCGATGTTCATTGAAATGATAATTGATTAAGAATTGAAATGATTACCAATTGATAATATGATAATAGTAGGATCAAGAAAAAATATCGAGCTTTTACATTCGAACATCCATTTACAAGTGATTATTTAGATTTTTTTTTTAAATTTTGTAGTATAAACTAAGATTTGTGTAAAGAAAAATAATAGATACTGGAATTCTTTAAGATATTAAATATTATTATGAAGAATAAACATGAATATCTATATTAAGTACATGAAATAAATAAAAATTAATTCGAGTGTGAAGGCTTAATTAGTAATTAATTGGAAATTGGAAATTACGTTTTATTTTCATTTAATTTCAACGTGAAATCTGCCAACATAATCGATAATAACATGAAAAAAAAAATAACAATTGATAAATTTAAAACTAAAATATATTATATAACAATATAAATCATTATTATTCTCAGTGACATAAATAATTACTAAAAATAGAATTATCGATTCTAAAAATTTTCAGCGTATATTTTTTATTATAATCATTATTTTTACTATCGATAATAGATTGGCAGTCAATGCACTAAATGTGATGCTTGATAGTGAATCAATGACTCTCATGCAAATAATAATAAAAAAAAAATCATAAAAAATAAGATTCTAATATCATCATATTTTGATGATAATTTAGACAAAGTTAAGTCCATATAAATTCAAGAGAAAGGATCGACGATATATGTGATTGTCAGTCGAATTATAAATCAACAGTAGACATATCGTAGAACATGACTATTTCAAAGAGATAGTATTACCGTTGTTTCGTTGATAATTTTTATAGATTTTATTGTACCGTGACCGCATCGCGTGCTCTTGCTAAACATTCATTTAATTGCTAAAAAGTAAAAATAAACAATTAACTTATTAACAAACAGCATCACCGATAAATTTGTTAAATATCTATAATAACCCAATATTGTTTTGTTTGTCAAAAATTTTATAGTTTCTTATTTATCAAAATATTTAGAAATGCAACGCTTCTGGAAAATAATTCAAAAGTTTAATAGAGTTTATAGTAAAATATCTAGGAAATCTTTTCCACAATTTAAAAGAAAATTAATATTTCCTGTTTTTCTAATTAATCTTAACATTAAATTGTTTAATATTTTATATTTAACATTTAATAAAAATTTATATTAATTATGGAATTAAAAAAAATAATAAAAATCAAATATGGATTTTAATTAAATATTTTATATTAATTTTTTTTATATTAGAGATTTATATACAGATGTAATTATTTTATAAAATTATTTTAGGAAATTGAATGATTCAAAAAATAGAACAAATATCTCTATTTACTAAATAAAAATAATATATATATATATATATATATATATATAAATTGATATAATTATTAGACAGAATTAATAATCTAAAAAATATAAATTCTCTAGGAAAATCAATATCGATCTTTTGAAATTTACAAATAAAATTTTTAAATTTTATGTTTTCTATAATACTTAAAAATAATCTTGGAAGTTCCACGAGACGCGGCCATATTTAACTAGCACTATTTTTCTAAGTTGCAAAGCATAATAAATAATGTTATATTATCGTTATTACACATTCAATGAATCAAATCACCAGAAATAAAATCACATGATCAAAATCTAGGGAAATCAGGGTCAACAATTTTTATGTAAAATAGAAAGCTATTTTTTTCACATATTAATTCATTCACAAAATTATTCATTATTAATGTTATAATTACATTAACATTAACACAAACATTAAAACAACGAACATAAATTGTTGAAATAAAAATTGTTAAATAATTCATTTTCAAAAAATAATCAATACTTGTAGATGTTCAATGAATATTTTAAATTATTCATATGAACTAATAATACTAATATTTTATTACTTAATTTATAGTACATGATTTACTTTGTTTCAGATGATTTGATCCTGTGAATGATGTATAATATATATTATATTGTATATTAATATTTTAACTAGCCGAATATGTAATTATGAGATAATGTTCAAACATAGTAAATGAACTGCATTAATGCTGCATATAAATATGTAGATATCTTTGCAATATCAACTATCAACTAAATCGTGCCGGTTTGCACTTGAGATCAGTGCATGCGCGCACTGCGACGCATTTATTAGCCTGATAATTAAAATTGAAATAAAAGCAAAAAGCAAAAAGTATGAATGAGGATTAAAAAATCGTAGAACATGATTTTTTCGAATTACAAATACGCGATTTGAAATTCCAGTATCGATCAATTCGCGATCGAGGAAGTACAACGGATATGAATTAGTCAAAAAAAAGAACAAGTCCTAGATGCATGTAATACAAAGCTGGAATCACGTTAATATAGATAATGTGCTGTGCGCGCGCGCGTCTGTGTGCATGAATGACAAGAATAAAAAATAATATGATTACAGTGTTGGTTTTTGACCAGAGAACAAAATTAAAAATATAAATCGTTCTGTCAGTCACCTTATATATTATATAACATCATATTACTATGCTGCCATATAATATAAATATATGTCTACAGTAAGGAATATATTAATAAAATATTATAAATAAATATGTTATAAGTACCTTGTGATCTCATTTCTTAAACTCAAAGATTTAATTCTTTTTTTTAATTTTTCTTTTCTTTATAATTTCATAGAATGATTATTAGCAGTATAGTAAACATATACAAATATAAGAGTTTATATTTTATATTTCTTTTAATAATATTATTTCAATAATTCTATATAGAAATGATGGATAATTTTAAATTTTTTACTGCTGTGTTCTATATTAATATAGATTAAAAAATATTAAATGGCGCTTTGCGTGATTAAATAGTTTCGTAGTTTGTTAAACTAGTAAAAGATGATTTAGTGATCAATTGCGTTTATAGAGGGGAGTGTAACTTACCTACAGACTTATCATATAGTTTAACACATAACCTCAATGTTGCAATGTCTAAAATTTTTAGAAATTTTTGTGGAAATGTCTAAAGTGTACAATATTGAATTTTTATATTCTTTGTGATTATCATCAAATTGTTCAATTTTTCTTTCTCTTTAACTTTACATTTATTTAAACATGTAAGCCTACATTTTGAGGTTATGAATGAATTTCATTATTTATAAGAAAATATATTTTCCTTTTATATGTACGTAAAATTAGCGATTAGTTTTGTATTAAATAATCAAATTATCGAAAATCAGACATTTCTTTAACATTATATTTATTGAATTTGTATTTTTGCAGATATTTTTATTGTCTATAACATAATTTATGTTTTATTATGAAGCGACGTCAAAGAAGGCCTGTTTTAGAACTTAATCAATCTCAATCTGGTTCTCATGAAGAATATATACAAAGTAAAGATATATAATATTTAAAAAATTTTTATTATTAAATAGATATTTTTATTTATTTATTATTAAAAAATTATATAAGATATAATTTAAAAAAAATAAATTTTTAATAAAAATTTATAGATATAAATCAAAATTTTATATAATATTTTATTACTATGTTTTTTAGATAAACGTAAACATATAAATAATGATTACCAAGGACAAAATGTACCTGTTAATCCATTGGCAAATTTACTTTGTCACTATAATTCAGATAGTGATACTGAAGATTCTAAAAAAGATTATAAATTAGATGATCAGGTTAATAATTTTTTTAAAGTAAGTAAAATCTTCTGGAATTATAATTTTTTAAAGAATATAAATGTGTGAAAAAATATAAAATAAATGAAATATCGATTATAAAAAAAATTAAATATTTGGAATTTTATAGGAAATTCAATTGATTGCACCTAAGCAATCACTTTCAAAGGAATCTAACAATGTTGCCTTAACAACAAATTCTAATATACACTTATCACACCATATAAAGCAACAAGCATTCAGTAAAATTTTATTATATTCATTTTTAAATTCAAATTAAAATTTTTGCAATATTATATTAATAAATGTATTTTTAGTGTGGCGTGAATGTTTAGATGAATCTTCAGGTTATCCTTACTATTGGCATATTGAAACTAATGAAGTAACATGGGAAATGCCAGATGAATTGCGATATTTAAAAAATAATGTTAAAACAAGTTCTATTATAAAATCACAACCAATGCAAGAATCTCATTGGGTTGATTTTTCATCTGTTACATGTAATTAAATTTTTCAATATGTATAAAAATATATAATTTAATATTTAATATATAATTTATAGTATACATTTCTATTATACATAATCTTTTCAGACCAACAACCTCATGAAAATATACCAGAAGGTATGATACCAAGAGAAGTAGTAGCTCGAAATCGTAATAGATATATTTGCAATGAAACTGTCCAAAAGCAAGAATTTCAAATTGATCAAGATACTGCAAATACATCTGATACCATGGATAACGATTCTGATGATGGGTATAGAGTTAAAATATTAATATTTTCTTATAATTAATTCAATAAATTTCTTAGAAAAAAATTTAATGATTTAGGAAGATAGAAATGATTACATCTTATGGGAGTGATGAAAGTGATTCAGACACAACTGACGACAATTTATTAAAAAATAATACATCTTCCATAGTTGAATTAAAGAATATAGATTCAGTAGTAAAATTAAAATGCAATGAGAAATATTCTTTGTCACTTCCTTTAATGCAATCACAATTAATTTCTCAAAATATAAATCATAAATATGAAGAAAAAGACAATATAGAAGAATCAGTAACAGAATTATTGGATTTGAAATCAATTGAAGGAACAGAAATGAAATATTTAAAAAACCAAATTAAACAACAAAATGTAGTTCAAAAAATAAATGAATGTGTGGATAAACTTAATGATAGTCGATTTATTATAAAATCTATAACAAAAAAAAACAATAGCAAACATAACGTTAATTCTGATGATTTTCGCATTTCTTTGGTACCTGGTTATGATGAAGATTCAGATGTTGAAGAAGAAGTTAAACAGGAAAAGAAAGCTCTATTTCCAATTCCACAAATTGATGAAATGACAGAAAATGTATCATCACATAAAAGTACACTTGATGATCAAACAGTAAATAATAATGATGATATTAATATTGAAAAAAAAAATGTACTAGAACAAACTAACGAAGATTCCATTTTGGAAAAATTGGAATGTAGAGACGATTCCGGAACTAAATCAGAAGAAGATATACAAAAAGGAAACAAATTTATCGATAATTTGCACAATCGAAATAAATATTTTCAAAGAAAAAAACGGATTGCATTTGATGGTAAAAATATTTTATAAATTAATAAGAATTATTAAAAAGATTAAATTCAAATGTAATAAATTTTTTTCAGTTCCATCTACAAAAATAAAAGTAAATGATGATAATGAAGTAAGTAAATCGGAAGGAGACATACAACGCGAAGAAATAAATTCTTCTGATGAACATTTTAATGAAGTTCGAATTGGTCAACAAGAAGAATCTAATTCTGTAATTGAAAATGTAGAGGAAAATATTTCAAATTTCAAAAATGAATTAAATATCGAAGAAGAAATGAATAATTCAGAATCAAATAATGAATCTAAAGAAAATGAAGAAGAAGTTAATCTATTATCACAAATCATACTTGAGAAATTGAAATTTTTATCGGAAGGAAAACCAGGTGTATTGCCAGTTCAGTTGATGTCTATTCAATTACAAGTAAATAAAATTCTTATTTCAATATTTAATTATATAATTACAATTTCATTATAAAAAAATAAATAATAAAAATATTATATACTGTATTTCAGACATTGTTTGTTGCATGGGAAGCAGGTTGTTTAGAAAAGAATTATTTGCGAAAATGGTTGTGTGACACCAGTCACGAATTGGAACGCTTGGAACAAGATGCGGCACCATCTGGATGGCTATGTCAGTGGGATAGGTATAGTATACCATCTAAAATTTGTGTATTATTTCATATAAATAAACATGAATCGTACCAAGACATACAAGACATCGTGTATATTATACACGTCATTATTTTAAAAATTTTCAAGTCATATAATTTTCGCACGTATCGTTACAGTGAGATATTAAATGGTGAAAACGAATGATTAAAACTTTTATTTCGAATTAATTTTCTTCATAAAATTATATTTTGAATTTGGAAAAAAATACATGTCCGAATTTCTTTTGCTTTAAATTTCTCATAATGTATGTTTAAAATGTAATGTTTAAAAAATTAAATAGAAAATTTTTATATTTTTATTAAGAAAACAGAAACTTAATCAATTTGATTTTATCAATTTCAGAGTAAAACTTTACAAAATTTCTTACAAAGTTTTTAGGATCATTAATTTTACTTATATCCTTTAGAAAAAAATATTTAAATCAAATCTAAATTCATTGAAATCTTACATAAATGTGCGAAAGATACCGCGTTATCATAAATAATAATAAAAAGATAGGTCTGTGTTCAGAGTGGAGCCTTAAAGACCATATGTGTATTATATATCTCAAATATCTGATGAACAAAAAATATATGGAAAAATTAATAATAAAATAATAAAATACTATTAGTGATTTAAAACATGAAGATTATAATATCCAATATATTTAAATATATCAAGAAACAAAATTTTAAAATAATGAAAGAAAACTTATTTCGGCTAAATGAAGAAACAGAAACTGCATCAAACAATACAAGTGGATAAAATAATTCATTAAAAATATAATCATGGAATTTTTAAAACATTGAAAAAAAAACATAAATTATGTAACTTAAAAAAGCTACTTACTATCTTAAGGGAATAGATGAAAACAGGGAAGATCGTTGCTGGAAGGAAATATTAAGTGTTAAAAGAAGTTCACATCAAGTTAACTCAAGTTCTTCTTGGATGAAACCTCATGAAGAAACTCAAAATCTCAAGAAATTATATTCGCCGAAAGTCGAGTAATTGGAATAACTCAAGGAATACCAAAGTTGTTAGTCGTGTATTAAAATAACAATACTTGTAGACAATCGTAACACATATGTTATAAGAAATTATTTTTTTCTTATATTACATTTTATGTACATATTTTTAATGTCACATATATACGTCATTTGTTCCTTGTTCAAAAAAATACATTCCATCATGTCTAACAATTTGTTTAAATGTGGCGATTCAAAGACGTTTCCCTTAGTTTCTCAACAAGTGCACATCATCGTATATCTTCGAAAATCATTTTCTGGCCCTTGCGCCTTTAATTACACACATAATCAATTCACTTAATATTTCGCTAGCGTAACGCAGACGTTGTCGACGTAATTCTCAATGTTCGTGTTGCGGAAGACAGCGGCTTCTATGTAACTGCTAAGTAACACTTAATCCTTTTGTAATAAAAGGGCCTCGCTGACTTAATGGCACGCCGAGTTGCAGGTAGGAGTATTAACTGATTGTTTTCTAGCTAATAAATTGCTTCAGAACTCAAGGAGAACGTTCCTTTCATGGAGTAACGTCTCTCTAATGTTTGTTAATGTAAAAAAAGTATTCAAATAAACCTTTTTTATCTATCATTGTATTATATATTTTTGCGGGCTTTTTTCCAGGTCGCATAAGCGATATTATTACCAGAACACTACCACTGGAATTACACAATGGACCTATCCAGATACAAGCATCGCCGGTGGAGCTGAAGAAATGGAAATTTGTTCCACACCTCCTCCAATGGAACAAGAAGAAATTATTATACCTGGTATAATGAAATTATTATTATAAGTGATTTGTATATACTTGTATAATATATTTCTTTCATATATATTTATATTTGCCAATAGAAGAAGATGGATTGAGATCAAAACCAAAGGAATCACAGGAGAGTGGTGAGATAGCTGAAGATATGACAAATCTAAGGAACAATGACATAGAAGCTCCACCTCCACCTCAAATTTCAAACCCAAGCCCACCTCCGCCGCCAAGAATTTATGCAGAAGATTTAAAAAGGGACAAGAGAAAACAAGATAAATGCAATGAAAATTTGAATGATAAAAAACATTTGGGAGAAGGTAAATTTTGTTATATAAATTTTTTTTTTTATATAGAATTTTAAATCTAATTTAATATATTTTCTTCTTTAGAAAGAACAGCAATTACAGAAATAAAGCAGTTGGAAAATTCTACTGCATTATCGTCTGCCTTATTATCACCTCAACCTTCTAATCTTGTAAACGTAACTAGCGCGGAACCTCTGCCGCCAGGAGTAGATTTAACCGAAGCACCTTACGAAATATCTGCAACAGCATTAAAAAGAATTATATATGGTGCTGTGCAACCACCAGGTAGTGCTCTTTATGATACAACTGCAAGAGATCCAACAGTTTCTATTCTAAGTCATCCAGCGGCAATAGTACAAGAACATTATCTTCAATATCCAGCATATCATCAACATTTGCATGCTGTATGTTATTAAATAGACTAATATATAGTAATCAGTAAGTTCTACAATTAATTTTTTATATTTGTCAAATAGCCAGCGGCCTTAGTACTTCCACATAAGCATAGTGTGCAGCCTGCAATTCAATTAATACCTGACTATACTCCAATATATACAAATCATAAAGTTATTGAAAAACCGCCAGTTAAAACAGCAAAGGAATCTCTTGTATCTGCTTTAGATTCATTTTATAATGATATTGCACGTATAGAAAATGTCGAAGCAGAAAAAATTTCTCAAAGACAAGAAAATCCAATGGAAGTATCTTCTTTATCAATAGAAGAAGTAAAAGTGGAAACAGAACAAGAATCTATTCCTTTTGAAACTACTATAAAAGAAAAAAAAAGAAAAAGGGTAAAATATAATAAAAAAATAGAATTATAAATTTCATAAATTATTAATTAAAAAAAAAATAATATTATATTATTATTTCAGACAAGAATCGGTATTAGTAAGAAACATAAAGAAGTGTCTAGTATGGTAGCAAAATGGCAAAAAGTACAACAGAATTTTGAAAATACATAAATTGGTTAGTTAATCTAACATTTAAATGATATTTTTTTATATTTTTTTAAAAAATATATATACATTACATATAAAATTTAAAATATTATTTTTTTAGCTGCAACTTGGTGATATTTAATTCATTCAACATAAATAGCGCACTATACTTTTTTCAGTATAGTGTTTCTGTACCTGTAATTAATATTATTATCCTATGCACTTTTTTTTATCTTTAAAATTCAAGAAATTTAACAAACGAAATGTGAAAAATAATGTAAAAATAAACAGTTTCTGAAAAATAATGTAAATTTCAAAGTAGAACACGGTTTTTTTTTTATTTTTGTGTAGAAAGTATAAACTGATTAGTTTGAATGCTCAATTATAAAAAAAATACATTATCATGATTTATAAGTATTTGAAATAAAAAGTATTGTAATTTAATCATATACAATTCCATTATTTTTACGTATTTAGATTTATATTATATACTTTTCAAAATTTAGAATTTTATTAATCTTCACTGAATCATAAAAAAAAAAAAGGAAATGACAATCGCAAAAGAAACAGTTAGAAAATTTTGTATTGCTATCCTCTGCTTTATTATTATTATAATCTTCCAATCTTACAAAATCTTAAAAAATAATTAGAATGATTTTTATTTTATAAATATTGAAAAACAAATATATTTTTAAAAATAAATTTTGTTAGTCGCCTTTTAAAAATATCGAAAATTATAGAATTCGAATTAATCACATATTTTTAAAATAAGTTTATTTTTAAAAGTGGTGGCTATTTGTTTTTTTAAAGTTTTAAAAATAAATAAAATAAAATATTTTGATCATTCTTAGATATTTTCGTAATTATAAAATTTTAAGGAAATTACTAGAATTCAGTATAATTGCAAAAATTTATTTATAATAATATATTCGTTATATAATTCTTTTTGTAATAATATGTATATATGTGATTAATAAAAAAATATATATATATATATTATATGAAAGATAACAATTATAAAATTCATAGTTATTTAAATCTCTATTTTTAATTTTAATCCTATGAAAATTTAAATGTAAATGAAGTCAAATTACAAATTTTTAATTAAAAAAAATTATATTATTTAGTTTAAGTTTTTAATTTTAAAAATATTTAAATTTAGTTAGGTTTTTCGAAAAAATTTATCAAAATCACAAGTGAATGGTTATACAATCCAATTTATTACTAGATAATATAATGAAAAAAAAATAGAAAATATGATAATGAGTACTTCAAATATTAGTGATAAAAAAGTAGTCGTATCTGAATTACGAGAAAAACTCACGCAGGATCCAAATTTAATCAATCCTTGTTTAGAGGTAATATTTCTTAATCTTTTGAGGTTATATTTCTATTTTTATCTATTAAAAATATTTAAAATAAAAAAGTTAATTTTAATGTTAAATCTTAGAAACTAATTTATAAAAAAATAAATATATATTAATAATTTGCAATTAATAATTTAATAATTTTTAATTTTTTTTAATTTAAAAGTTCATTAATAAACTATTATTTAACCTTAAAAATATATACATATATATAATTTGTTTTATTATATATTTTTTTGTTTTTTCAGGAATATAATTTTACTGCAAAATGTTTAGAAAAAAATAAATATGATTATAATAAATGTTTATTATATGTTGAAAATTATAAAGTCTGCAAAAAATTTTGGGTAATTGTATATGTATTATTAAATATAATTATCATTGTAAAAATACTTTATACATTTTATTGATATTTTAGGCAAAGATAATAAATTATCGAAAGATAAAAAATATAAAACCCTATATTCCTTTACCAGAAGAACGACAAAAAATAAAAGCAGAATATTTACAATCACAAAATAAATAATGTTTTTCACATAATTTTGACATACTGAAGAATTATAATCATATAATAGATTGAAATTTTTTTTTTTTATTATAATATAAAGAATTAATTCGCCCTTATTAATTAAATAATAATAACTTATTAAAATTTGCAGAAATTTGATGAACTAATATTTTATTAATATGTATGTTCATTTAGATTTATTAAGATATTATTAAAATTTATTATAAAACATTTTTTTAAGAATATATTTATAATTTAAATCTGTATAAATAATTAAAAACAAAAATGTTTTAAATTAAGTTTATTATCATTACTTAATTTAAATTAATTTCTAGATTCAAGAATGAAATACTTTTTTATAATTATTATATTCATAAAATGAAGTTAATAATGATATAATGATCATTTAAATTACATATATATAATTTTATAGTTACAATTTAATTATAGTTATCAAATAAAATAAACATATAACTGTTTTGCGTTTTTAATTATATTATCAATTAAGATTAAAAATATATAAATAAAATGTACATATAATTTTTAAGAATAAACAAAATATAATTTATGTAAAATGATTGTTTTTATCTTTGGCAAAAACGAAGATTTGAGGAATTACATTATACATTATACATATTATATTCGATGAATTATTAACAATATAAACTTACAAACAAAATATTATTATATATGAGAAAAAATTAAATATCTAAAGAGTAAAGTTACATAAGAATACCACAATTAAAATAGATTACATAGTTTTCAGATTATTATTTATACAAGTGTATTCATAAATATTTCAATTAAAAAATTTAGCATTTCGAAGTTGTTTCATGTTCATTCATGTTAATTTTTAACTATTTATATACATATACTAAAATTTACAAAAAAATTTGTTACCACTATTTAACATTTAATTCTCTCTAAGATTTCAAACAAATGCAAATTTGTTTTTTTTAAATGTAATATATTTCCTATAGAGTATTTCTAAAATTATGATTATTAATAATATGAAATAGATTAATAATGTATTAAATTAACAAATAAAAAATTTAATTGAATATTCATATAATCATTTCAAATTTTATGATGCAGTCATTAAATGGAATCAAATATAATTATCAAATAGAATCAATTAAAATTTATAATAATACATTTTTAAATAAATTAATTTTTTCATAACTTATGATTTATTTCTAAAACGTGGGAAATATTATTTGATTTAGATTAGATTGATGTTTTGAATCCACTTATAGAAATAAAAAATAATTTAAATAATAATTGAAATTTACAATCGGCATTGTCGTCAATATATTTTTCACATGAAAATTTAATTAAAATTATTAATATATGTTTGATTGTAATAAATCGAAATTAATAAAAAAAAATTTAATTATTATAAGATCCCTATGTTAAAAAAATTATTATACATTTCTGATTATGATTTTATATATTTTTCCCACGTTAAAAATTTACATTTTATTTATTTTATTTTAGAAACATGAAGCATATTTTTTTATTAATTTCATTAATTCTCGACTTCTTCAGTCTAGCTCAAAATTTATTGATTTATTATTCGTGTATTAATACACGAAATTTTGTACATTTGCAAAGATATTTCATTATTGAAAATGATTACTATACGTATAATATAACATATACATGCATTCTTACTCAAAATAAATAATCTCTTTCATGTATCTTATTACAGATGTATACCAACATTATCTATCTCTTACATCCATCCGTATATCATTCCAACTTGCTCAGAGTTTTCATATGTTACGAAAACTTCTTCCTTTAATAATTATTTTAAATAAAAAAAATTTCTGCAAAGGAGAAGATATTCATTTCATGAGAATATTGAGCAAGCTAGATTTATAATTTTATTTCTCAGACAATACATATTAAAAACGAAGAATTCGATGTGCATTCAAAGCTAGAAGCTTCGCATGTGCAAAAATAAATATTCTACGCACAGTCAGAGTTACGAACAGAAAAATTCGTGAAATAATTATGTAATTATATATATATAATAATATAAGATTAAATTGTTTTATCTCTGCAAATGAATAATTAATATTACGTAACAGGTACTTCTTCTTTTGGATATCAGTGATGATTATATATTTGAATGAACTGTTACTATCTACTGTTAAGTATTTGCATATATATAACCAAAACGCATTTTTTTCTTATTAATCATAATTTCAAAGTTTCTTTCTGCTCTATACTTACTCGTTCGTAGCTCTTTCCGACCGTTTGTTCATATTTCTTCGTTTTTAACATGTATCGTCAGCAAGTAGTCAGTCTGTACGATCTTTAATACGGAATGTATAAATACGAAAATGACGACACATTTGACGTACCTAAAGAAATAATAATTTATTATTAATAATCAAATATTTTTTTTAAAATATTAAAATAAATCTTACCACACATGTTCCATAATGAATATGTGCTAATAAAGCTATAATAGCAAGAATATATGTAAACACTAGATCTATGTTAGGTAAGATAAATGAAAACACTGCTGCAACTGCTATAGGTAGTAGTATCCATGATAATAGTTCACATCTAGTATTGCTCATTTGTGATACAATTAAACGACACTGTAAATTTTTAAAACATTAATTTTTTAATAATCAAATAATTTTGTATTAATTGTATAAATCTTTCTCTTACACATATATTTGAAAAGATAGTTCCAATTGCTAAAAAAATTATTCTGGGATCTTTTTCTATGATATTACTAGGTGAATGGACTATCCAAATTGTTGAAATCATAAAGAGTACTGCTAAAGGCAATAAAGGTCTTATAGCATCTACAAATGTTCGCATTTTACCAGTTTTATCTCTATATGATCTAAAAATTAAAAATACTTTTTAAACAAATCATGAATAAAAAATAAATTATATCAATTTAATTGCACTGACTTGTATATATTCCACAATACCACAGGTAAACTAGATACAATCGCAGTAACATAAAGTAATATTTCAAACATCACTCCTACTGGTATACCACCAGGAAAAACAATTTTCCAAGTTCTATGTCCACCTATACTAGATATGATAAAAACAATAATAGTACCCTAAAAATTTTTAAGATAACCATAAATTATTATGTTATTTTATTTATGCCTAATAGTAATTTGCTAAATATTTTAAAATAGAAACTTACTACCATAGATAGGTCATATCCCCAAGGAAGGAATAATACCCCTGTATTATATTTTTCCCAATGAGTCAAATAGAAACTGATAAACACATTCCATAAGATGAAATACATTCTTAATGGTGATACACTAAAATCTGTCCGTCCAAAGACAGAAAACATACAAACACTAATAAGCATTGTTGTCCAACTGTCTAATCCGTGATCAAATAATTCTCCTAAAGGTCCAGATGTTTGTGTACGTCGTGCTTGTTTCCCATCAATACCATCTGCAAAATGAACATTATTAAATATAATTATTTTATAAGTAAATTAAGGATAAAATTATACTTACCAAGAGTATATGCCATAAATACATTGAATGCACCTAAGGCAAAGACCCATCTTGGTATAGGAGGATATTGTAATTTATCATCACTTGATGCATATAAATAATAATCATAAAATGCAAATAATGTAAAATTGAACACAGTAAAAAGAAATCCAAAGAAAGTTAATACATTTGGAGCAACCCATTTTGGACAATACTGAAAAAGAATTTTATATCAATATAATTAATTTTAAAAAATTAATTATAAAAATAAATTTTAATAAAAAACATACATGAACTACTTTATTCCAAAATGGATGCATAATGTATACACTAAGAGGACTTGTATCCACTGAGCTATACTGAAAATATAAAAATTAATTAATTATAATAAAATTCATAGATTTTTAAATCTTTTTTTAAATCAATTATTCTTAATATTGTAATTCTTAAAATAAAATAAATCTAAAATCTAAAAATAAAAATCTAAATAAATATTTATATTTTTAGATTATAAGTTTAATATATAAATAAACTTTATATAATTATAATATGTATCATTTATATATTTATTATGAAACAATTAATAATTAATAATTATTAATAAATAATTCAATTAATTAAAACAAATACTTATAATTAAAATTTTAGTAGTACAAATATATCAATAAAATAGTAACCTTCAAATTATAATAAATAATTATAATAATACAATTTCTTCAATAATTAACATATAATTTTATAAAATATAATAAAAACAAATTTATAATTTCTAGAAAAATTTTATTAAAAAATATTTTATTAGATTCAAGAAGTAATTTATAAGAATTTTAATTGTAGAAAATCAAAATTGTAGAATATTACTAAAAAAGTGAAGATAATTATTCACATAAGAAACTTACTTTATAAGTTTCGAAGCCGGTAAGATGTTGCTCAGTAAGGTATTCGACTTCAAAACTTAATTTCTGATACATTGTAATGCGAAAATGCGTCTAACCACTATGTTTCAAAAAGACGTACTTCAATCCTACTATGGAATCAATTAATTCTATTTCACTTCATCGAAATGTTATTCTCCCAAAATATTGTTCATGTATCTAGGTTATAAGTATACAGATACAGAAACTTGTATTTTCACAAAGCACGTGCTTGCTGTATCATGGTTTGGTAAGCGTCAATTCATAGTAACATCGATTTATGTGAACAATATATATTCAAAAGTGATTTCATTTCGGTATGCGGAATTTCTGAAGGCTAATTCTCACGTATTTGTCATGTAAAACCACAATCAATTTAAATGAAATTAAAAGCGAACAATAAAATGAAATTTTATCTATGAAACTGCGTATTGATGGTTATTTATTTTTAAATTGATTTGAAAGTAAGCGTATCCTTGGAGAATATCTTGTTAGATAATAGTCGAAGATAATCCATTTGAAGAGGTCAGAGTTGTATATATATATATATATATATATATATATATATCTTAATTTAAATATTTTACCATACTAATTATGTTTTAATATTTTAATTATAATATTTAAAATAAATTGTGTAAATAAAAAAATAATCTTTTATTGGATTTGCATTGGACATATGTAATGAATAAATTATTAAATTTATCACTAAAATATTTTTAATTATAGATGATATATTACGATTTAAGTTGATTTAGTAGAGGTTAAATTAAAATTAAAAATTTTTAAATTAATTAAAATATATATTTTTATATATATTTTTTTTTTTCATGAAAATAATACATTAATAATTATTACATATTATAATAGTATCAAAAACAAGCTTGTATCAAAAACAAAATAATGCAACATTTAATAAATAATTTAGCATATAATAAATATAAATAAGAATTTTATAAATTTGTATAGGTTACATAATTAGAATTAATGATATTTTTTAATATCTTAATTTATAATTTAATATAAAATATATTTGATAATATTATAAAGATAACTTTATTAAATAAAACTTATAAAATTTAGTTTTTTATTATATTTTATTATTATATTACATATTATATTTTCTGCAACAATATTAGATTAGTTTACTAATATTAATATTCCAATACCTGAAAGATATTATAATAATAAATATAAATAATTATAATAAATTAAATATAAATTGTATTTAAAATAAATTACATTAATAAGATTCTTACATATTACTTCAGCAAGTGATAACGAAGAACTAAGAAAGGAAGAGATAATCCACTTCCAAAGAAAAGAATGAAAGTTGCAGTTAACACATATCTATTTTGGATATTTATTGGAAGATTCTGTAATAATAAAATTTTTAGATTTGATTTTAATCAATAATAAAGATATATATAAAATAATATAAAGATAATAATATTATATGAAATATAAAGATAATATTGTTATTATATTATAATAATATTATTATCTTATAATTAATATTATTATATTATATCAATTTAATAGTAAAAATAAAAATATGTTAAAAATATGTTAAAAAAGAATACAATGATAATTTCAAAACCAATTTATCTAAAATTTATATGTCTCTTATCTTTATTTTTTATTAGAAAATATTAAGTTAAATATTAATAATATATTGCGCATAATACGTATTATATAATGAAATATTATTTTTACTTACAGCACCAGGGTAACCTTCCGGTCCATGATCTTCACTTTTTCTTACAGTAGTAGTTTTGAAAGATCTTGTAAAATTTCGTAAAACTGTTCTTATAGCTGACATTTTTATAGTTTCGTACTGTTTATTATTACGTCTAGCTTTTTTGACAAAATGGCGAAGAATCGTCTGCTTCGAATAAGTTCAAGCGGGGTAATAGTAAATCAGTTATTAAACTTTTATTCAAAGACAAAAAAGTTACTAGAAATTACTAGGTATAGCTCGTGATTTTATAAATCTTTACTTATGTTACAAATTATAAACTTATTAATCAATAAATATGTATTTTTATATCATTTAGATACTTTATAAAATTTATAATTAAAAAAATAGATTTTTAGACCATTTAATAATATTAAATGATCGTATATATACAATATATAGAAATGCGTATGTAAATGTTAATATACACATGTTTAATATATAAGAAAAATAAAGATCGATTTATAATTCAAAGATGTAAAATAAAAATGATATTTATCCTTATATTAATTTTATCTATGGAATTATCTATAGAATTATTCAATGTTGAATAAATATAAAAGTTATATCGATAAATAATGATACACGTAACAATGATATATTGATTTTGATATAAATATGTTATTAGCCAATAACTAAAATTGCAATATCTATTTGTTTCGCGATTTGATTTGTGTACATTTTTCATAATTTAATTCATTGATATATAGTAATATAATCAATAATATATCAATAATAAAATGAATTAAAATGAAATAAAATAAAATGAAACTTATTACCTTTTTGAATTCATATAAAATAATTATTTTTCATTATATAACTAAACAAAGCCTATAATGCAGTGTATTTAAATATATATAAAAGAATATTTTGAATTTCTAATTTATTTTATAAAAATTAAGTTACATTACAATTATTATAAATAACAATATTTATTTTTATTTACTTAAATGTTTTTATGTACTATTATTGATTTAAATGTTTCGTAATGTATAATATTTCGGTTAAACTCAAAAGAATGTTATTTTGTTATATATGTTGTTATATATGTTAAAAATGTTTTAACGTCAACTATAATTTCCTATTATTAACCTGATATATCATTTAATGAAAGTATGAAGAATTAAATAAAAATTTATTTGAAAATATTTCATTTTAAGTTTATATTAATTTATTATATTACTTATTACTTATATTAATTTATATTATTCTCTTTTCTAATAATATTCTACATATTTTCAGTTTTTGTTAAAAATTTATCATGACTAATAACATAGATCATCTGAATAAATATTTTAAACAGACTTTGAAACCTACTGTAAGAACAAATGTAAGTTATACTGATTTGAAATATTTTTTATATTATTATTTATAAATTTTTATATGATAAACTAATTTAAATTTCTACTTTTTATTTTAAATATAATAATTTTAATAATTTCAATTTTTAGGTGTTAGAATGTCGTGTTTGTGAAGAAGTATTTACTATTGATGGAATAAAAGTACCAAGATTGTTACATTGTGGTCATACAGTATGTCATTCTTGTCTTTTACGATTGAGACCTTGTATGACAGATCAACAGTTTTTATTGTGTCCTTTTGATAGACAACCAACAGGCATTAGTCAAAATAATATTTATAATTTGAAGAAAAATTTTGCTTTGATTGAATTATTAGAAAGATTAGAACAATCCAACAGTGAGAAACTATTGTTACTTGAAAAGGAAAGACTTCAATCTAGTCAATCTTGTGATGAAGATGAAGCTCATACTGCAGTATTATATTGTACAATTTGTATGACTCACTTATGTGAAAATTGTGATAGTATTATTCATTCTTCAAAAACATTAAGCAAACATAAGCGTGTACCTCTATCAGAAAAACCAAAAGATAAACCTAAATGTCCAGTACATACAACACATGTAGCAGAATTTACTTGCACTCAGGAAGGCTGTCACAATTCTCTTATGTGTTATTTATGCAAGGATTATGGTAGACATAGCACACATAAGGTAATAAATATAATTTGTATAATAATGTATAATAATATAATCAGTTCTATTATCTTATTTAATTGCAGTTAGCTTTGGTAGAAGTTGAGGCAGAAAATATTAGAAAATCTATAATCACTGCTTTACAGAAAATGACTCAATTTATGGAGAGTATGAGAGATACAGCAAATAGAATCGGTATGATTATTTTTATATTTTAATTTCTTATTAAAAAATGTAACTTCAATAAGACAAAATTAATAAATCTATATCAATCATCATTATTAGAAACAGTGATACAAGAGTTAGAAGGATGGACAATAGAAGATGCAAGACAAAGAGTACGTCAACACTTTGAGGAATTAAGAGCTCTTTTGGCTGATCAAGAAAATGCAGCTATATCTTGTGTTGAAACAGAAACACGTGAGAGATTGTGCGCTTTGAGACAACAACAACAAGATTTAACTACTACAAGATCTCAGGTAGCTGATGTGTGCATTCAATGTGAAAGCATTTTAGATTCTGAAGATTGGAAACTATTAAGTAGTGCAACAAAAGTTAAAGAAGTGTTAACTACATTGAAACAACAACAACAACATTATGCTCAACTTGATCCTGATTTTCTCACACCTGAATCTTCTATACCCATAATATTCAGTCGGGTATGTTCATTGGGTATTATGATTGAATTGAAAAATCAGAAATTGATATTGTCAATATAATTTTCTGATTTGAAAGATAAAATATAAAAATATTCAACATAAATTATTAATATTAAATAATAAATTTAATAAAAAATAATTCACAATGCATATAAATTTATTTGTAGGATAATAGAGTACATATTGGTACAAAAATTGATATGCGTGTTGTAATCTTGGGGTTGGATGGTGCTGGAAAAACAAGTATTCTGTCAGCTATGAGAGGTATCACGCTTTCTGGACCACCAATCCCTACAATTGGCTTCAATGTAGAAAATCTAGAGTATAAAAATCTAGTATTTACTTTATGGGATGTTGGTGGACAGCAAAAATTCAGGCCATTATGGAAACATTACTATCATAATACACAGGCTGTTATTTTTGTTGTTGATGCTAGTGATAGATCTAGATTTAAAGAAGCGCAAAATGAATTATCAAAAATTGTAAATGAACGTGAATTGAAGGATGCTTTGTTTCTCATATATGCTAATAAACAGGTAAGACAGAATTATTTATATTTATATATTTGTATTACTCAAATGATAGTTAATAAATTGATTAATCTTATCAATTTTTCTAATTACTTTTTTTTTTTACTTTTTATAATTTATAGTTGTTTTTTTTCTTATTATCATTTTTTTATTTTATAGGATGTCAGTGGTAGTGCCAGTGTTGAAGAATTAACTGAAATCTTATGTTTGCAAAAATTATGTTGTGGTAGAGCATGGCATATACAAGGTTCATCTTTAATCACAAATGATTGTGGTTCTACACAAGGTTTAGATTGGTTAACTCAACAATTAGGTGCACATGAAACATTGTATACGATACCAATGGTATCGTAAAATTTATTTATTGCTATTCTTTTCTGTAGAAATGTAGATACATAATGAAAGAACGTATAAACTTTTGCATTTCCATATTAATATAATTTGTATGTTACACATACTATCGAATATTTTTGTTTTTTTTAACAATTTAACAATTGTGATAATATTTGAGATATTTATGCATTAAACTATTTGGGTTTGAATTATTATTATCAAGCTATATTATATATAATCAAAAGGCGAAAATAAACAGCCTGAGCATGTCTAGAAAAGACTTATTTATTTTATTACATTGGTTACTTGGTTTTGTATTTATTAATACATAATCATACCAATCGTATTTATATTTATATTTCATTCAGTCATATCTGCACACATCCGATCATTCTTACATTTTAACTGGAGCGAGCTTTTTAATACGCGCGTACACTGTACGGAAATCGAAATAATATATAATATATATATTTATATATATATAATATAGCATCATTAAATTACATCTCAATTATCTTTCAATTGTATATAAAAACACTTGACAAACAAAAACGGAACAACTTAGAGTCTTTTTCTGGAGCTGTGCCATGGGAGAGACATAGGGCAAGATGACTCTGATATATATATGCCATACAGCATATAATGCCATGTATATAATTACGTTCACATAACGTATTTTGATAACACATAATGAGCACTTTGACTTCTTTTTGGACACTTAATATTTATGATGTAACCTTTCACTAATGAATTTCATGGAACACGATCGAATAATTGAAGATTAGATTAAAAAGTTTAGGCTATGAAAATGAGGCCATATTTCAAATATAAAAGAAAAATAAAAAAAAAGATGAAGAAATTTCGAAAAATTCACTGACATAAAAAATTTTTTACAAGTTTTATAACTATTTTTTTTTTTTTTTTTTTTTGACTAATTCAATTTAAAGGAATCCGTTGATTTTCTGAGAATGATTAGTTTTTCTTTTTTTTTTTTTTCTATTATAATTTTTTGTGTTTTTCATGGAAAGTTAGTGCGTATCGCGGTTACACAGCTCCTGGAATACAGTCTGTGTTCGTATCGATTACGACACATTATTTACAATTCATCATGCTCCTGAAAAAAAAAAAACAAAAATATTAATAATGCATTTAAAATTTTGAAAGAAAAAAAAAAAGAATTATTTAATATTATTCTCAGTAACGAGGAATTCCAGCCATTTTATTAATCAATTTAAATCAGAGCTAAATAGTATCATCATAGATTCGAACGAAGAAAGAATTGCTATTAATATTTTTTAAATGGATCTTACTTCAGTATCAGGGACGTTATTTTCCTCTTCATCTGCATCTTCATCATCATCATCATCCTTATTATCTTCATTTTCTTTGCTTTCTTTTTGTCTTTGTTTTCTTTCTTCCTCATCTTGAGTTTCTTTCATCTTTTTTTCACCTTCCTAAAACATGTATAGAATCATAAGATAAATTTATGTTATTTTATATTTGAAAACATGGCAGTAGCTATGTTACTTCAGCAACGAGGAATTCCAGCTTTTTATCATTCATTAGAATCAGCAACGCCTTTGACATCATTACATTATTTCTACTAATTTTAATCACAACCTTTTTTTTTGTTACTTACTAATGTAGGTTTCCAAACTTCTTCGCCAAATTTACGAGCAACTTCAGGATCATCTGTGATAAGAACATTATCAAAAATTGTTCCAGATCTCACTTGCCATAGATCAAAACCAATAGCGCAAATTTCATCTCTTTTATATAATTCTGGATCAGGTGTGTATTCAGGATTATCAATTTCTGGGTGAATCCATGGTCCTTTGTAGTTAGGATTATCAATTTGTTTTGGTTTCCATTCACCCTTAATATAAAGAAATCAATTAAAATAAATATTTATTTTAATCATTTGTTTAAATTATATATAGCTAACTTTATATTCAGGATTATCAATCATTGGAGCTTCCCATTCTCCATCCATTTCATCATCCCAATCTTCAGGTTTAGTAGCTTCAGGATCAGGAATATGCTCAGGTTTATCCCAATCTTCTGGCTTTTGGTCATCAGGATCGGGAATGGTAGGTTTGTCATCCCAATCTTCAGGTTTGCTCTGAGATGGATCTTTAATTTTTTTTGGTGGAAGAAAATCCCAATCTGCTTCTAGTTCACCAGATTCCACTTCTTCATTGTCAATTAGAACCTAAAAAATCAATATGAAAATTTGAATAAAATTTCAATAAATATTCTAAGTTGAAACGAATCGTGGAATGTCGTTCTTTGTTATTTTAAAAAACTAATGTGATTTATATATACATTTTACAAACAAAATAATCATTACTCTTTGAGATCCTCAAACATCTATTCACCAAAGTAAATTAAGGACAACATATAATTCTAGACTATTTCGTAATTTCATTATAGTTTTATCTTTTATTTTTTTTACCTTATATGTATTATCAGGTTTAACTATCAAAGTATATAAGTGAGTATAAATATCATCTTTACAACGAATATCCTTATTAATCAGAAGATTCTTTCCCTTATAACTGAAGATCACATGAACTTTCTTTGTTCCTGGTCCACAAATATCAGGTCCTATAAAAAAACATATATTTAGCAAAAATTATGTTTCTGTTAGAAACATATCAAGTTATATATTTATTTTTAAAAAAATAAAAATATTTAAAAATTCTTTCAATACATTTGCTAAATCAAATATTTCATTATTTTTTCAATATATAATTAACAAAATATAAATGTATCTTAACTGGTGCCTGAAATATGTATAATTACTATAATCAGGGCATAAGTAAGAATTTACTCTCCGAGATCCATTAGCACTAGTATATAATTATCAAGATATAACCAATGACTCTAGGCTCGGATTTTTAATATTTATTTAATATAATTATTCTTACCAAACATAATTTGATATGGGCTATCACCATGCATATCTTTTTGATCCAAAGAACAGTCAAATATTTTAACATATCCACCACCACAATCAATATTTTGTTCATGTTTAACAGTAAATTGAATGACAAGTGTTTTGTCTTTGTTACTGAATGGTTTAAATTTTCTACTTAAGGCATAAAATCTTGCATCTTGAGATGTTTGGATACCTGTTTTGGATAAATAAATATAATAAGATAGAAAAATTATAGTGTAAATAAAAGTGCAATTTAATATATAAATTATGTTAAATTACAATTACTTTCAATATTTTTAATAATATAAATAATTTTTATATGAGTTTATTAATTGTGCAACAAGTTTCTGCTTGTTACCTTTATCATTTTCTGGATCATTCCAGAATTTTCCATGCCCTAAAATAAACTTTCCAAATTCTTTTCCAGGATGTTCAGAATACACCCAATTTTTTTCCCAGGAATCTGTAAAAAATCATTCATAAGAATATAATCATAATATACTTTCTTATAAATAATTTTATAATAATAATTAATTTTCTAATTTCTAATTTTTCCTTCAAAAATAATAATGATAATAAAAAAATTTTAATTATATAAATTTTAATTTGTAGAAATTTAGAATACTCGGAAAATTATTAATCTCAAATATTAAAATTAAAATCAATATTTTTTTCAATTATTTTATAAAAAAAACTCTAATTTTAATCGAATCTATATCTTGAATTGAATTAATCGCGATATATAGTTAAACATATTTTCGAAGCATAGACAAGTTTATTTCTCGAAGCATTCACTACAGATCAACCAATCGATTGCGCGTCATGTCGGCGAAACGCAAACCGTATGCTTATGGCCTTTGCCACGAGATGATGGTTCTCATGCCACGTTCGCATTAACTTCGATTTCTTCACCAGGCATATGGCATCATAAACAATTCCAACGCTCGATCATGAAATTGAACATTAATTATGCACAAATTCGTGTACACGGGTGCACAGCATTGCGGAAACGATCGAGGCAAGGGCGTGTGGTTACCAAGGAGAAATACACTATTCGGTCTCCCCTAGAGTCTATTATCAGATTTTCTGGAAAGTACTTCACAATTAACCCATTGAGAATTATCTCAATTAATGACTTGGGTGTGGTTTTTACACAAAAAATTAGCAGAAAAATCTTATAAATTGTTCTGAACTCTGTTTGATCCGAAATAGATGATTTCGAAATGGAGTGAGGAAATTGAAAATGAAACTACGATCGGAAATGTTTCAAAATGTTTACTTACCATCAAGAAATTTTTCTTCAAAGTAGATCTCTGCTGTGGCGATTGTAATCGCCAACAGAAGCAAAAATGAGCAGAAAGATCGCATTTTCAAACGCCGGGACGACAAAAGTCCAATCGACGATGATGCTTATTCTACGACGAACTAGCCGATAATGCTCGATTCGTGGATGTGGTTGGTGAGTTAGTGGCCGCTAAGGTAGACAGATGGAGAGTGCTCATTGGCTAGTATGCAATCGCCAATCAGAGCTGACCACGCTCAACCAACAAAGCGCCGCGCCGTGGCAGCTTTAGCCATACCATACGCACATAACCTCACGTCAGCAATTACTTCATTTTATCTATTGTTGATATGATATAAGATTGGGAATAATAATTTAACAGAATTCTTATTGGTTAATTTCTTGATGATCACTGGTTGGAGCGATATTCAAATAGAACTAAATTTAATTATTTGTTTTTAATTATTGATTTCTTTTAAATATATAAAATAAAATTATTTAGAATTATCTTGTATTAATAATATATAATATTATTATAAAAACAAGTTAAGATTATTATATATAGAAATTACAATAAATTAAAAAATAATTATATTTATTATTTTTATATTATATTTAAATAATATTATTTATACCTAATTCAATATTTTCCAGTTCCCAGTATTTGTAAACACTTGTATAATTAAACTATAAAGCAAATCATTAAATAACAAGTAGCTTATCATACATAATAATATTTGAAAATTATGTAACCAATTATTGTTCAAAACTATTTCACGTCTTGTTATAAAATTCAATCTCTTTTTCTTTTATCGGATATACATTAATAATTTGATTATTTTATCCATATAAGGTATTAAACTTCTCATTTATTATAGATACTAATCCAACGTTTCGTATTTTTGTTGATGCAACCACTTATTGTATCTTAATAGAGATGAATATCTTCATGAGGCGTATCAAATTTCAGAGCATATTGTATACAAATCCGTTTCCTTGACAACGACTTTTAGTAGACATATTACTTTTCGGTCAACCTGCCACAAAATTTACAAGTGAAGCCAGTTAAGTCCAGTCAGACCAGAGGAGTCCTCCTCTGCGGATGGATCTAGAAGAAAATAGAAAAAATTAAAAAAAGGAAAAAATGTTGCATTCAAAAGCGACAGCTGCTTTGTTGAGATTGAAGGAAATGGATAGAAAGTATAATATAAAACGCAATGAGGGTAAACGAGTTCACAATAATATTAGTACTGAAAGTTCTCCGGAAGGCTCTCCAAGGGTCCTGCAAGTTAATTCTAAGCCTTTAAATAACAAATATAAATCAGAAGATCCAATTTTACCAATTATACTTGCGGAAAAAGAAATAAAGTCTAAGGTTTGATTACAATTTGGGATATTATTTAAAATGATTAATGAAAATGTTCAAGGTCACACAAGATACATTTAACTTTGGAAATTATTAGAAAGAATATTATAATTATAATTATTTTTAAAATTATTTATATTGATATTTCTTTAGAATTTCAAAAAATTAAAATAATTTTTTTATAATTTCTAATTTTCAAATAATGCTTATTTTATTTAGTTATTCAATACTTTTATAGGCATCTCCTAAATCCAAAATGGAGATTGAGATTTCAATTAATCATGAAAAAGGTGATGAATCTTCAGTCAATGATAGCCTGACCTTGAAAAAGTCATTTATAATGTCTCCTGAAACAAAATCCATAATTGAAAATAAAAATATTGAAATTGAGGAGGAAAAAGATATCTCAAAGGCAAAAGTATCTCCTAAAAATATTTTAACTTTGCAAACTATTTCTGAAGTCAAGGTTAAAATTCCTATGCTAGGATCTGGGGATTCTTCACGAAACAGTGATAATTCTTCTGTTGCTACAGTACTTTCCAAACGGTCAGATGTTTCTGAAATAATTTCAGAAACTATTAAATCTGTGAACGAGATTTCATCTAGAAAAAGTGACGAGAAATTGAATATATCTAGAATGATAATGATCGAGGATAACGTTTCAATATCTAACGTCGATGATAATGAAACGACAATAGAGGAAGTTATCAGAATAAGTGAAGAAAAAAGCGAAATCACAGCCGAATTATCACATATATTGGATAAAAATATTTCTATAGAAAAAGTTTCTTCTAGAGAGGAACGAAAGATACATTACGAAGATGATACTTTTGAAGAAGCTTCAAGTTCTGTTGAATCAGCTAGTTCTGTAGAAGAAAAACTAAAGGATACTTTAGAAGAGGATACTGTAATTTCTGGGGTAAAACAAATCAAGATTACGCCACACAAGCAAACAAAAATTATTCCGAAAATAATGATCAATGAAGACAGGTTGTTAAGAATATATTAAGATTTCATTTTCTTTCCTTTTTTTCTTTTTTTGTTTACGAGATGTAAGAAAAAATAAAATTGAAGAAATCGCAATTATTATTCATTTTTAGAGACAGAGAAATCGTAGAAATAGTTCCGCCAAAAATAATGCAGAGCAATAGCGAGTGTGATATCGGTCTTGATGAGGAGCTATCGAATTATGTAAGAACGACAGAAAATCTTGACGAAGCAGTACCTATTAATCTTCTAAAGCTATCTAAACAAATAACACCGATGAAAAAGCACTTCAAAAGGAAAAAGTATAGGAAGTTGTCCAATGAAATTGCAGAGGAGAAAACTGACTCTTCCGTGGCTTCTGAATATGATAAATTGGAATGTAAAGAAAACAGCAGAGAAACTAATGTAGGAGGGAAAGAATCTATAACATCTATGTAAGAAGCAATTGTTAGCCGAAATTTTTATTTTACGTAAAAATAGAAAAACAAAGTACTTTTTACAAATTTGCTTTCATTGTTATAGAAAAAGTATAAAAAGTGAAAAAAAGAAAATTTTCTTATTGAATGAGCAAAACAAGGAAGAAAACATTGATGAAATAGAAGAAGGAAAATTAAATATTAATGTAGAAAGTAGAGATTCGGAAATGATTTTCAAAGAAGATAAATTTTTAAGAGAGATTCCAAAACAGTCAGATGTTACTAGTACTTTACGAAAATTGAATAAGGATGCAATTAATGCCATAGTTAGAAGAAACAGGATTCAAATACCATTAGAAGTTTCAGACAAACCTATACATTGTAAAAATTGTAAAACGATAGTGAAGCTTGCTCCTACAAATATAACTACTAATATAGACGATGACAGTGATGCTTCATCTTTAGAAAATATTAAAACGGTAAATTTTTTTAAGAATATATCTTAATATTTTTATATTTTTTTATGACATTGTAAATTTAAAAAAAAAATCTTTATAGTTCAAGGAATGTAATCATGAAGAAAAAATTAAACAGAAAAAAACTAAAAACAAAAAGATTTCAAAGTCATCGAGAAATCGAAAATCATCAAATTATAGCAAAATTGAAGAAAAGCATTCAAAATTCGATTACAAACAAACATATCGTTTAAAAAAATATGCAGCAATTTTAAAATTGCAACAAGAACGTGAAGATATCCGTAATTACTTACTGGAGTTAGAACATACGCGATTACAATTTGATCCAAATGATTCTATGATATTTCAATTACCTGTTTTTAAACCACTGGAGTTTCCAAAAATTGCAGCATTTATCAAGCCTGGTAAATTATTTTTCTTCTTTATGTTTTTATTTTTAATTAAATGATTTATTTATTTTTTAAATTAATCTATTTTTGAATGATATTAATTTATAAATTTAAATAAAGTTACAACGATGATGAAATATACTTTTTATTACATAAATGATAATTTTTTAAATAATAGACACAGAGGATACAAAGTTCAATACCAAAGATGAAGTTGTTGAGTTACAGAAGAGAATATTAATGATAAGGCAATGGTTGAAGGATCAATACATTCTTTATAGGAACTACAGCAATCTAGCACAGACAGTGAATTCAAAATATATTCCTGTTAGCCTAGAGGATGCAAAAAGAGTATGTTTTATTTATATTGTTCTTTCTAATGTATGAAAACATTTTTTAATATCAATGCAAATTTTACAAAAAATTCTATTCGTTATAAAATAGATTAAATATTAAAATAGAAATTATATAAATTCTTAAAAAAAATCTCTACAAAATTTTCTTAACTATTATAGTATAATATTATGAAAAAAAAAAATTAAAAATAGAAAATAAATACAAAGATGTATCAAACATGAAATGCAAAAGAAACAAATCATTTTTTCTATCGAAAAAAATTTTTTATTCAATAATTATCGAATTTTTAATGAGATAATTCTGTTTCAGACGATTCGCCAGTTACAAAAAGCGACATTTAATAGGTGATTAATTATTTTTGCTAACTTGGAAACCTACGAGACATGCAACATAATGTTGCTAGATATTATAAACAAGCTTCTTGTAATCATGTATTATATTTCCTATGTAATGATTGTCAATTTTTCTTCCATTTTGTTGTGTGTAATAAACTCGTCTTAAAGTTGATCTATTCCTATTTATTTTAGATTAAGTGTATATATGTATATAAAAATTAAGATAATATATTTAACGAAATTGAAATTGAATTATATAAGATAAAATTTAATTTGATAATAGGAATACAACTTCAAGAATGAATCATAAACTTTATCATATATAAAATTTAGCAATATATATCATATAAAATTTCCATTATCAAATAAAATAGATTCTAAATTAGTATCAGTCATTATAAATTTAAAGATTATTTTGTAAGAATCAAAAAAATTTAGTTTCCACAAAAACATTAAAACGTTCAACCGAATCGATACTTTTATATCATGCTGAAAAGGGTCTGGGAAAAGGACAAACTGGCAAACCCTACGCATTCATCCACATTTAAGAGCAGTGTGTACGCGTGCGTGTTGCATGCGTGCGTGTTGCATGCGTGCGTGTTGCATGCGCACGTGCAGGAGATGGTCGAATGAGAGAGTGGTGGCAATGCCGTTCTTTCATTGACGTACTGTTCACTGCATTCTCCAGTCTCAAGCGAGCCCTTGTACGCTCGCGATCATGGATTATGTGTTAGTGGCTTTTCGGAATCGATATTGACTCGTACTTGCGTTTGTAACTTTTAATAGTGATTGTAAAATCATTTCAAGATTGAAAATACTCGTTTTTTCTAAAAGAATTTATAATTTGAGTTCAAAAAATATTTCCGGTGAGTGTGATGAATTTTTTATTTGTTTAAAATTTAGATTAAAAAAATAATTCTCTTAATTTATAAATGGATATTGTAAATATTTAAAAATATTTGATATATCTTTTGTATATATATATATACGTATAATTTATTCTCTTAGCCACTACTATCACTCGAATATTTGAATAGATGACATCAGCAAGTGTCTGGTTCTAACGGCGCGCCACGATTCTTACCTTATTAAATATACATTCATCTTGTTACACCTGGAAAGCAAAATCACATACATATACTGTGTCAAGGTTCAATGAATTAGTAATTGAAATTATGCAATTTTAATTCTCATTTTATCAATTAATTTTTATAAATAAATTGATAATTAATCTTCGTAATTATACAATCATATTTAAGAGATATCAAATTAATTAATACACTTTTCTGTGCATAAAAAATTAAAAAAAATTTATATGTTAAATAAAAAAATTCCAAATTTTGAAGTTTTTAAGCATTATTCAGTTTTTAAAATTTTTAAATTCTCTAAGTTATTTAAATTAAAAATTAAAAATTTTCAAATATTTAAATTAAAAATTCTCAAATTAAACTATTATATTATCAAATTATCAATTTCTAAATTTTTAAATTTTCAAATTTCTAAAATTCAAAATTTCAAATTTTTAATTTTAAAATATCAAATTTCTAAATTTAAACTTTTTGCAATGTAAAATTTTATCTATTTTATCTTATATAAAATATTTAATTAAAAACCAACAATAATAAAAAAAAGTAATAAATAATAAAACACGTACTCGAACAATGTTTAAATTTACCAGATAATCACGAAATCGCAATTTGTAGTAAGAGCAATATGAGTTCATGTTATTCCCATGAATTTCTCTGTCGACGTCAATCACATTGAATATAAAACGGTAGAATATCTTATTAGAAATTTGAACGCATTTAGAATGGCGAAAGTAATCTAGAGTTCTCCTGGAATCTACTCCAAGAGACCTTATCCTTGATGAAATCGAGGCCGCTTGAATGATTGTCGCTTTATCGATTCGAGAGTTTTTGAGAGTTTGAAACTATCGATCATCGTTATAATGCGGAAAAACAATCTTAATTCTTATATTCTCTAATATCCGTTTCCGTTTGACCTTAATATGTCTCTTGATGCTGTCTGTTACTCGTGTGAAATAGAACAAGAATTCTTGGCGGGAATAGTCGAATGGAATGGGAAGTCGAGTTTAATGATGCTGAATCTAGACAAAACGAAAATTTTTTTTCACTTCTTTCTATAGAAATAACAGAAATTGTTAAAAATATGTTTTTATAATCTTAATTGATTAATAATTTTATAGGAATCTTTTAAATAATTTTGAAATATTTACGTTATTAATTAATAATTATTCAATTATAATTATCGCACATTTCAATTAATCGTTATCATTTTATCATTATTGGATTATTTTAAGTGTTGGATTAGAATATTTAAACATGAACTGCATTTGAAATATTTTAAATATGAAAAGTTATTAGAAGTTATTAATTGTTGTTGGAATTTAAGTTTTTATGTTGTTTGATGCATAGATAGTAATCTCTTTCCTTTTTTCTTTCTGCTTGAAATTCAACCGAGCATGAACTCTGACCTGAAAAAAGTACACGCACACTCCGTCGACTTCCAGCTATTGTTGAAGATCATTTGCTTTAGAGGAAATTCAAAGAGGTTTTACCATATAATTTGGTCCAATTTGCTTTACTTTCAAAATTAACTTTTTAAAGACCTTAAAAGAAGGAAATAAACAAGTTAAATGGATTATTTATTAATTAATTCTTTGCACTATAAAAAATTTAAATTTAAATAAGGTCAAAGGTCATTGATTAGTTCGATAATAATCCTTTATAATTGACCTTTAAAGACACCTCAGTGTTTTTTAAAAGTTTCTATAATTATTTTTATCACAGATTTTATATCTGAATAATAATGATCCTGTGATAATGTTATATGTCAGATTTTCATAGTAAATGTCATTTCATTGATAGAAAATTTAAAATATTCAAGAACACAGATAAGATATAGCTTGAAGTTTATAATATGCACAACTTACGGTTTAGTAATTAGCTCCCCCATTAAGAATATTGATTGATCCTCCGTAAACTAACTCTATGACCTTTATTTTAAGCTATAATTATTCATAATAACAATGTCAACAGCGTTGATCGATATCATGCATTAAGAAATTCATTGATGTCTGCTATCATTAATAAAATAAAAAGCTCGTAGGCGTCATTAAATCTATTTTTTAATAACAATATTCATTCTTTATAATATAATAAACCATTCAAAAATTCTAATATAAAATATTATAATTAATGTGTTAAAGAAACAATGATTATTGAAAATTATACGGTTGTTGCACGAAATTTCACGAAGAAAAACATAATCCAATCTAAATGAATTGGCAACACGGAATACAGTAGAAAGAATCGTATAATTACAACTTGAAATAAGAACGTATATATACATATGTATGTATGTATAAAGGCAAGGATAGCTAGTTATCCTGAAGTCAGCAAGTGGAACAAAGAGAAACTGCCGGACATAGAACATCTTGGGCAATCGAGTTAGTTAGTTATTTCGTAATTTCTTACGCCGCTACAAACTGTATCATATAAGAGAGGAGAAGTTTGTTCCTTGATACAATTCGCTGAAAATATATGCGTATTAAATAACAAAAGATACATAATAAAATAAAACATAAAAATATAATAAATAAATAATAAAGTGAAATGTGAAAAGTTATTTTGAAAATAGAATTATTAAGAAATAAAAAGTTTTCTTATAGAGTTTTCTTATAGAATAGGAATTTAAAAATTAATCTAAAAAAGATAGATACATTTTTCAAATTTATCGCAATATTTATAGCTTTGTTAATGCTGACTGGAATTTATGAATATGACTGAACTTTAAAAGTCATAAAATGTAAAACATATAATAATTCAATTTTATCAATGTACAATGCTAATGCTAGTCGATTTAATGATTTTTATTATGCATCAATCAATCATCATTTATACATATACAAAAAAAATTGTTCATAATCTTCACCTTTAATATTTAATCAAAATCCATAAGAATATCATATAACAAATTTCAGGGATAAAATTAAATTAATTTTATAAATGAAAAAAATTTCAAAATACTTCTTTTTCAAATAAGTAACCGGAAATAAATGTGATATTATATAATATGGCTATGAGTTCCATACTTTATGATTTTATAGTTTCTTGAGGATAAATGGAAAGTCATTCATCAATGATGAATCACAAAGGTGCTGATAATATCATTGTCAAAATTATTTTATTGATAATCATCTAATTACTTAGAACAAGCTATAAGCAAGAATTTTGTATTGAACAAAAAAATACTCGTTAAAGCATCTGGAAATTATGAAAGATTCGAATTTTAATTAAAAGATGCTTAGCTTAAAAGAATTCTTTTTATTAATTATTTTTTTCTTTTTATAATTGAATTGAATCTGAATATTTCATATTTATATTTTTTTTACTAACAGTTTAAGAACATTTTATAATAATGAAAAATAATTATGTGTTAATTTTTTTCTGCCCAATTCCAATAATCAAAATTATTAATTATTAATTAGCTTCTTTTCGATTCTATGAATATTTTTTCTGTATATGAGAATTCGTCAAATAGTTTTGTATTGAATCATCTTGAATCAAAAAATCTTTCCCTAAGATTACTTTATTATTTCTATTACCTTAGAAAAAAAGTTTGAATCTCTTATATGAAAATAAACATAGTTTTTGATATTTGATGCATACTTTATGTAATGCTATAAGAAAATCTTTTTTGACTCTAATTTTGAAAGACATCTGAAAGAATAATGGTGGATGTTAAACTCTTTTTTTGGAAGTTAGAATAATAATTTTTAAAAGCAAGTGTGAAAGCGATATATTACATCCGGAAGCTTTAAACTTGGTCGTAAATCGCATTACAGCTTTCTATCTTCTTCTTTTTTGTGATGAAAACAATTCCAAAGGAAACAAGATATAAATATAGAAGCTATCAGTTATAAATAAAATGAAGATATATAAAGAAACAGAAATAATGGAAATTTGTTGAACAAATTAAAAAAAAATTCAAAATGAAAAAAAATGAAAAGAGATTATATTTTATTTAATATTGAAAGAATTTGTATTATAATAATACAATTATAAAGTATATTTTTAAAATTGAAAATAAAAAATAAAAAATAAAAAAATTTTTTTTCTTTAATAGATTTTCTTAAATGATAAAAACAAGAATTATAGAATCAACAAAAATATAATCAAAAGAAAAAAAATGAACGAGGAATAAAAAACAATAAAAAAACTTATTTGTTTAAAAACGAATAAATAATTGAAGAAGGATGAGTAAAAGCGTGATGAAAAAAGTGATCGAAAGAGAAAAGAAAATACGGAAATAGAAATACATGATAGTTCCTGATAGTTGATAATTCTGTTGATGATGAAGAATCTATCACGTTCACTGCTCCATGATATTATGTACTTTATTAAAGGCAATAACCATTATATCTATAATTTAAGAAATTGTATTTTAAGTAATAAAATAATTCATACAATTAAGCGAGTTTATAAATATAATACTATAATAATAAATATAATAAATAATAATAATGATAATAATAAAAGTTGAAATAATAAGTTTATGTAACATAAAAAAATATGAATTTTTCATATAAATAACAACAGTTCTCATGATTCTAATCATTTAAATGTTATTTGATATCAAAAAAGTAGAAAGTTCAAAATTTTAATTGAATTGAAAATACAAATTTGATCGTAAATTTAAAAAATGAATATAAAAAAAATATGAAAACTAAACTATTAATGAAATGTCCCTTTATGATTCATTTAATCATTAAGAATAAATGCTTTATCAATATTTCATATAAAACATCAAAAATATTATTCCTATATATTTTGTTTTATTAAAAAATAATTTTTATAATTTTTATTTCATTAACAAATTATTATTATACATTGTTCTAAATTTTTAATTAAATATTAAAAAAAAATATTTTATATAGTATACTATATATAAAATATATAGTAAAAACTTTATACGATACATATAATATTATAATTAGGTTTATAGCTTATGGTTTTCTATAGCCATTTTTCAAATGCTAAAACATGAGGACAAGGCAACGGGAATTCGAGTACCTAAAGACCGCTTTACACACTGCAGGTTGCATAACGGTTTCGCACAGCATCCAACATACAATATCCAATATCTACAAAGAAAGAAAAAGGTACAAACACGTGCAAATGCTTGACTTCTCGAACTACTGAATCAATATGCTTTTTTCCAATTGAATTGAATTTCATTGAATTTCATGAGAATGTTTGAGTAAACATTCTTTTTGACTCAAATAATATTTTTAGTTTTTATTAAAATTTCATTATATTTTATTTAAAATTGCAAATATAATAACTGTTAATTGTATAAAATATATAATGCATAAAATTAAAAACAGATCATATTGATTATCAAAACCGGAAATATTGGATTATTGATTATTAAAGATTATTAAAGATTAATTTAATAGATTGCGTATAAAGCATTGATTTTTTATAAGAAAAATATATTTTTTCATATATATAAATAAATTATTTTAATTTTTTACTCTTTTAAATTTTTAAAAAATTAAAAAAATTATAAAATATATATCAACTATATTATTAAAACAACTTGCACAATTTTCTTTAGTAAAAATCACAATTTAAAAAAAAATAATTTAAGAATAAAATTTTATTTATATTAAAAACGAAAAAATTTCTTTTTCTAAAAAAAATATTTAAAAGAAACTAATAAATGGAATAAAAATAATAATATGAAATTAAAATAAAAAATAAATGTAGATGAAACAATAGTTTAAAAAGTTTATAAAAATATATTTTCCAGTATGGAAAAAGATAATAATTCACGTTCTGTTTTACAATATTATTATTAAAATTTAACAAATTGTAGTAGAAAGTTTAAGTGGAAAAATTAAAAAAAAATAATGCAAACACTCCTATATATATTTTATAGTTATCCTTATAATGATTGTGTTGCAATGATCTTGCATCAGAAAAAATTTCATTGCTCTGTGATTGAATAGATGGTTTTTCAACTTTATTTCCGTTTCTTGAGCAATATTATGATAAACAGGAAATCATCACGAAACTTCCTTCCAGAAATAATGATATTTTGTTTTCTCTTCTTGATTATTCATTTTATTATTATTAAACATACGATTGATCACAATAATTAAATCATAATATAAAAAATTAACATGTATGTTACTATCAAATTATTTAAAAAAAATTAAGAAAAAAAAATAAAATATGAAATATGAAAAAATATATCATTATAATATGAAAGCATAGAGATATATCTTCTGTTAATATATCATATTCTATTATTATTATTAACGTTGTTTATATATTACATTTTTTTTCGTAGGTGACAAGTTTTTCGACGGAATATAATATCTATGTTATCTCGATGTCTTGATTTTTTAATTATTTAACTTCAAAAAGAAATGTGAAAAACTTATCAGTGACGAAAATCATGATAGATCATTTATGACATGTATAATAAAAAAATAATTAATAAACACAATTGTTACAAAATTGATTTAACAATTTTTTCAGATTTTGGTAATTGTCAATGTATAAACTTTGTTTTGAGTTTAAAAAGATTAGAATTAAAAATTTTATATTACGATGCTAATATACTCATACGATATAATATGCTCATAATTATACATCTTATATTCTTTTTTTGTTAAAAATTAAACAATTTCTTAATTTTAAACTTAACATAAGGCAATGAAATAAAAATCTCAAAAACTTCATTAATTTCGAATTTAGAATTTAGATATCTATGTTAATCCAGTAACAGATGCGAAAAAAAAAATAAAGAGGACTGCGGTCAGCTACCTCTTATGTAATAGAAACTGAAGTTTCTGCTTGGTGTAGCGTGCACATAAATCGCCTTATATTGTCTCTCACGTGTTCGATCACGTTATTTTTTTTACGATCCTATTAATAATTTAACTTAATGAAAAAATTTTTAATGAACAAATTTTAATTTTTTCTAGATTAATTATATTATATATAATAAATAATATATTTTCAATGATTAAGTTTATTCTTAGCAGTTAATTATTCTTGACCAATCAATTTTTTTAAGAAAAAACTTGTTCAAAATTATAGATGAATTTGATATTTATTTTATATAGAGATTTTTTTTTCAATTTTTGAAATTTATCTGAACTTAAAGAGTCAATATACATAGCTATGAACTTTTTGAGGCTAAGACCTCACCTGACTGTATTGATATTCTCTAGAGTTCTACTGTAGAGAACCGGTATTAAAGTCAGTGAAAACTGGTTTGTGATCAGAATATGATGTCACTTTCGCTTTGATGACTTCACATCGAGAAATATAAGAAAATAAACAGAAATATAAGAATAGAATTATAATATTGATTAAAAATGGATACGATTCCAATAAGCACAATTTTCTTTGTTTACTTTGTTAAGAAAATCTCATTTTCCTTAATCCTTCTTCTATTTTCATTTGTTAAAAATGTAATGCTATTTTTAGGTTAAAGGTAATCACTCGTTATGTAATATTTTAATAAATAAATCTTGTTTCAATCAAGATTCCTGTTGATTAATAATTATAATTGGATTACTTGTTATAATAGCACTATTGATATATAATTATACTATTGATATTTAAATAATTATAACAATTATAATTTAAATATGTTATATATATAATAATGTATAAAATCAAATCATTTATCATTTAAAATAATTCTAATATATTTTAATTTTTAATTATTAGTTATTTTTTTTAAATCTCTCTTAAATTTTATCTATAAAAAGGTTAAGTAGATTTAAAATTAAAATTAAAGATTAATTTTTAATTTTATCGATATAATTCATAATACAATTTATATTTACAACTGTTTGCAGTCCGAAAAAATTAAATGGAAAATTGCAAAAATAAGAAAACCAATGATGTAATTGCCTTTAATAAACATAGTCACAAATATTTATATAGAGGAAGGGAAAGGATTCATTTTTCATCCCAGAATAACTGAAAAAAAGGGAATTAATTATGTCAACGGAAATGAACAATTAAGATTCGATAAAATTTGTCAAGATTAAATCTTTATCTTTCAGTATTAATTTTTATTCATCAATGTTTCAAAGAATGAATACTAATGAATGAATATTAATTAAAATGATATTTCAATTAAAACTCAAAATTTAAAATCATTTAAAATTTTCGAATTTGCAAAATTTAAATTTTTTAATTTATTTAATTTAAAAAGTTTTTAACTTTCCAAATTTTTAAATTTTCGAATTTTTCGAATTTCAAATTTTTATACATTTAATCTTTTTAATATTTAATTACTTTTCAATATTTTTTTCTTGATTGAATGAGCATTGAATTTTTTTAATTTAAATAGTAATAAATATTTGATTTTTTAAATAAAAAATAAAATTTCTGTTTGTTGATTATCAGTCGAATTGCAATGGATTGATATAGTTTATCTTCTGCTGAATCAGGATCGAATTGCATATTTGAAAAACAAATGAAAGTGCATTTATGTAAGCGCTGACTTTTTTTCGTCTTCCTCTGTCGTTCTTCGTTCAATGAACAAACTATAATAGTTCATTGAATAAACTTTGCACGGTTTCTTACGTTATCGACATGCAAAATTAATTCAAGTTTCCGTTATTCTCCCTTAGTTATTCTTTTTATATTTCTTTTTGAATTTTTTAATTTAAAAATATATTATATGATAATGATTTCATCAAAAAAATATATGAGATTTTACATTAAACGCTAACTAAATAATTTCTTCAAATTATTTAATATTTATATTAATCTGAAAAATATTTAAATTATTTTAATTATTTTTTTTTTATACAGAATTTTTATAAATCAAATTCTCTTTAGATTATCATTTATTTTAGACACGAATAACCATGTTAATATTTAATTTCGAGATGATCATAAAGAAATTTTGTTTTTCTATCAATAAAGAATTACATTTTATTTAAAAATTATATTGTGCACATAGGAACAATTTAATAATGATTCAGAGTTGAAGGGCGTAGTTGAACTGTGGATAGTTAGTTTAAGAGGGCTGGCTGGATTTCAAAGAGAAAGTTCTTTTGGATTGGATCAACGTTTAGTTGTACTGTGACCATAAGCTTGAACGGATAGTCTATAACGCGTTTAAATGTTCATCCTTTCTCAGTTCCTTATATTTTTGAAAATTTTTCATTGTTGTTCGCAATATTTTTATGTAAAAATAAATAAATTACAGTGCAGCAGTATATATGTGATTATTTATCATACTTTTTAAAACTGAACAATTTAATTATAAGATTAAAACTTAAATGTAATTTTAAAGTGAGAATTATAAGGATTATTATATTATATTATATTATATTATATTATATTATATTATATTATTATATTATTATAATAAGAAGAATTATAATATATAAAGTATTTTAATATTTAAGGATTTTAAATTTAGTTCAATATTATTGCTTTTATATTATTCAAATTAATTGCAATTACATATTTTAATTTTGAATTTGAAAATTCAAATTAAAATGATTTTTATAATTGGAACATTGTTATCTGTCAATGATATCTTAAAACCAGAATTATTTATATTATTTTAAGAGTTAATTAACTAGTTCTTTTAAATGAAATTTCAAATCAAGTGAAAAAAAACATTATAAAATCTAATAAAATTATTTCCATGTTTAAATGATAATTATTATATTATTAATTGTTTTATTATTTTTCTAAATTATACTAATTATTATTTCCATAATTTAAGTCTATTAAGGATTTTCAAATTATTGATTTTAAACATTTTTATATTTTTTTTATTTTATTCTCCTTTTTAGAAGACTTAAAATTGTTTTTCAATTATAAAATAACTTTTTTATAATCTATTAAATTTTTATTAATATCATTAATATTATTAATATTAAATCTAAAACATTAAACAAAATTAATTTAATGATAATATCGAGTAAAGTTTGTATAATCAGTAAAACATTAATCGGATAAAGGCTTGTTAAAATCTTTATCGTGATCTATGAGCTAACTAGGAAAGGAATGATCACTTTCTGTGTTATTACTTAGCTGTGTGAAAGGTATAACCTCGATGTCGTGGGCGCAATAACGGAAATATTAAAGCATAGACCTCGTTCGAACTTTCGACTAGACACTATATAATTATACTATATGTATAGTTTATTTTTTATTATAAAATTCTGTTTTATTTGTAAAACGAAATATTCTCGAATTTTTATATATTTTTCATATTATCATGAATTCAATCAAATTTTGTATTCTTTTTCATTTAATTTAATGTTATAAAGCTACACATACAATTATATGTGTTAAAATATTTTTAAAAATACATATTAAATGTATTAATAACATAATAATATATAAAATTCGTATACCTTATGTACCTGGAACTATTTTTTTCGTATCATAAGAATTTGTGCACTGCTGAAGTTCAATTGACCGATATCAATATCGATAGACTAGTAATATGGTATATCGGCAACGAGATGTAAGTAAACGAAAGAAGTGGTTAACTCAAATGAAACTGGCTGCCTGGAATGCTTAGCAACCAATTCACTATCAAAGAATTGATATAAAAATATATTTAGAAAAATATATTATTATATATTTTATTATCTAATATATAATAATTTCAACTTTTGCCTAATCTGGATTATATTTGTATTTATATTGTATGATTAATATTTATTATATCTTTATAATAATAACTGATTTTTCATATCTTTAAATAAATTTGACCATAGCTTAATAATAATTTTATTAATATCATTAATATCTTTGATAAAAATTAATTCTAAAAATCCAGAAATTTATGAAATTATTAAGTACATTTTACATTCAATATAGTTCATTTTATTCATTTTATTAATTAGACATTACAAGCATAACAAAAATTCATTTTGTAATTATAAAAAACCAATCAAAATTGATATATCTAATCATAATATCTAATTATTTTCTTTCTTAATTTGTACTGTAAATATACTTTAAAAAATATATAATTCAAATTATCAAAATTTTCTTACCTGAAAATCGATGAATTTTATCCATAGAACGTGAAAAAATATGTTTGTCTAAAAAGATTAGAAATATGTTATATTCGATTTGTTTCTGAATCTATTGAAAAATATACAATTGGAAAACAATCAAACATCCATATTTATATATTAGAATATAATTATAAATATGTTTGCTCTCAACCATAGCTCTTCGTATAATGGAAAAAGAAGTTTCTGGATATAAATAAAATTTCTCACGACAGATGGAAAGCGCAACAAGAGAAATGTAGGCGAAACTTTATATTATCGATTCTTGAATCGAACTAAACAGTCTTATATTAAATCGTATAATTGTTATTGAATACTGAGTGTCTTTTTATTAATGCTGTTTTTTTTAATGATTGTTTACTTTACATTTATTCTCAAATCTTTTTCTAAAATCGTGATCTGATTTCGTATACTTTATTTATTACTTTGCATTTAGATATTTTAAATATAATATTCATTTATGTATATATGTATATATCTATATTTGTTTGAGAATCTTGTCAATTTGTTAATTATTGTTATAGCAATATGCAAATATAATTCTTTCTTCTCTATTTGAATTCTAACATTTGATGCAATATTAATATTTTTGAAAATTAAAATTCTATTTTTAAAAAGTTATTGTTCTTTTTGAAAAATTTTATTCAATATTTATATACTTTGTTTACATAGTGAAAATGATATCAATTGAATTAATAATTTATTAAAAAATGAAAGAGAAAAAAATGAATAGAAAAATGCTCATATATTTAAAACTTATATTATTGATTCATATTACAATAACGGATCTTCATAAATCTGTATTTTCTTTTTCATCTTGAAAATAACTGCAAAGAATCCGATTGAATTCGGATTTCTTCATTCACGATTTTAATGAAAATACTTTTATTATGAAAATTTATTATGAAAATTTTATTATGAAAATACTTAATGCATGCTGAATATTATATGTATACGAAATGCATTTATAATAAGAATAATATATCATACTAAAGCTTCATCAAAAAAATAAATACTTTAATATCCAGTTTGGTACTCCACTTAATTGTTATCAACAACAGATTATAATATGCAAATCATTCTTGTTTAATATATATAATTTTGATTTTGAGTTTTTATTTTATTTAATTTTTATTTTCAAACTAAATAAATAAATTTTCACACTAGATAAATTCGATGTAATACATAATTATAATTTATATATATTAATAATATTACGTAATAAAATATATTTTTCAGTATTATGTAAAATAATATTTAAAATTATTTTATATAATATTTATATAATATTAATATTTATATCGATTATTAAATATATTATATTTGAATATCAAAAAATTTTTTCCAGATTACTAATTACGCGATTTCTCAAATTTTAAATAAGAGCAATGGCAAGACAACAAATAGCTGATAGAAATATTCCCCATCTTCGAGATATCTTTGGATTTGGTAACAAATGGGAGAATACGCGTCTTCAAGTCGAAGAAAAAGCACCAGGACATGACAGTGCCGTATCCATTGGTTCAACTTCTGGTGAAGAGGAAAGTCCTAAGAACAGCAAGAAAAAGAAGTCGCGACGTCGTGATAATAGCAAAACTTTAACGGAAACCGATGTGAAACATCTGGAAAGACATCTATCCATGAAAAAAACTATTCGCAAAAAAATTATGCGTGATTTGCAGCAAGCGTTTGTCGAGGATCCAAATGAGTTCCGGGTAGATGATATACCACCAGAACAACTTAAGGCAGAAATCAATATTCAGAGTCTGAGTTTTGGGACACCATCACAGAAACAAGGTCGTACACGTGGAAATACAGAGAATACGTTCTTAGATATGTTACGTGCTGGAGATGGTAAAATTTTTTGAAATTCAATTTTTTCATTTATTTTAATACAAATAGTTAATACATTAATTTTTTTGTATTAAAGTTTATAAAAAAATTAAAAAAAAAATTATTAAGCAAATTAATTATTATGTATTATTTTATATTATAAATTTTACGATTTTACAAATATATTATTTTATACAATCAAAAATTTCTTTTTATAACTTAATATTAATCTTAATATTAAAATATAGTATTCTATAATAACAAAAAATAATAGCAAACGAAATATTGTATAAACACAACATTAATTCTTATTAAATTAAATTATTAAATTAAATTAAATTAAATTAAATTAAATTATTTAAGATTTTATTTGAAATTTTATTAATAAATTTATATTAAAATTATATTTATATTTAATATTAAGTTTAATACTAATATATTTATAATTTTTTATTTTTTTATAAGACTTTTTTAATTATTATTTGAAAATTAAGTATTAATATTCATTAATGTAATATTTATTATATCTATCAAATATTTATTAAGTTAGATAATTAACATTGATATATATATAATATATATTTTATTTCTAAATTATATATTTAAACAGATTATCAATTTATATTTTAGGTCTTGAAAAGAATTCTGGAGATGGAGATAGAGATTCTGGACATGGTGGTTCCCCTACAAGGGAAACTTCTAACACACAAGATACAGATGATGAATCTACTTATCCTTATGATACTCCGGTTGCAACGCCATCGAAGAAGAGTGGTAATTTCTGGAGACGTTTTACTATGAAAAATCGTAATAAGCGATAAATGCCCTATATAAACTTTCAATCGATGATTACCAATTTAATTTCCGTTTCTATAACAATATCAACTTAGTTATTTGAGCAGAGCTTGCAACTGTGATATATATATGAAAGAAAAAACCAAATTTTCTCGAGTGAGCATAATTTTTCCTAACTTTTTTTTAACGGATCTCAGAGTTTCCAAATCTAATTTTAAAAATATAGGACCAATAACTTGCAAAAGATTCTAGATTTTCAGAGAAATTTTTTTACAAAATAATGAAAATAAAAAAGATTAAAAAATAATGAAAATAAAGATTATAAATAATGAAACTAAATAAATAAAGTCATATTTTTACATATCACGATAATATTTTTGAAATTCCTTCTTCGAAATACTTTTTGGCTAAATTTTTGTATAAAAATATTTGTAAATAGTGATTTACATTATTGCAAATAATATATATAAAATTACTCTGAGATCCTTAACTTCTTGATTCTATAATCTTATAAAAAACTTTTTTTGATGTACTTAAAGTAATAATGAAGTAATTAAGGAATACAGCGAGAATATTTAGCATGTAAAAATAAATAATTTTTAATTATTTTTTATTTTATTTTATAATTTAAATAAGGATGAAAAAAACCAGGTGAAAATAATAAATATGCACAATTCTTTCATCATGTATATTGTTAGTATTAGCTAGTCAAACAGGTTTTGCAAGAGGATCGACATATAAAGTATTCTTAAATAACTCGTTCCAATTTTATACTATTATTTTTTTGTAAAATTGATCAAATATATTTATTGTATACAAAGTGCTTATTTTAATAATAATGAAATTATTTCTTTAGAACAAAAAAAAATACAAATAAAAATAAAAAATTTTCATGATTATTTTTTAAAAATATAATAAAAATGGGAACATCATTTTATACTATAAAATAATTTCGATTCTCCGAGAAAATCTGAATATAAAATTATAAAAGATTTTCAACTTTAATATAACAAATGAAATATACATTATTATAAAGTTTGATATTTATTATATAATGATGTTGGTGTAAAATTTTATTGTTCCTATCATTCTTGGATATCTTTTACGACATCAAGAATTTATAAAAATTTCATAAGAATTACATTTACCTGATATGAATCTTTAATTATATGTATTATATTCAAGAATTGATATTAGATGTAAAGGTAATGATTAAATAAAAATTCTTTACAAGCATTATTTCGTTTCTATTTTTTTTGTAGAAAAAATATTTAATAAAACATTTTTTTTAACAAATATAAAAAATATATATAATGTTATAAAAATAAGTATTTAATTGTATATTAAAAAAAAATAAAACAATAAGTGCCTTTTATTGATTATTGAATTTAGGTGATCTTTTCTCAATGAATGCTGTCATCCCTTCCTTTCTATCATCCTAAAATTTGAATTATAAAGTTTGATTTTTTATTTATTAAAAGTTTTTTATTACCTATATTCTTAAAAAAAATTCTTACCGTTGCAAATGTACCATGGAATATATTTTTTTCAAAATGAAGTCCTTCTTTTAAAGTAGTTTCATAAGCTAAAAAGAAAAATATAATATAAAGAATTTGAAAAATAACATAATATATATATATTAAAAAATTTCAATAATTACCAATATTAACAGATTCTTTTGCCATAGCAACAATTAATTGAGAATGAGAAGCAATTTTCTCACCCAATTTAATTGCTTCAGCAATAAGCTTGTTTGCTGGAAAAATTTTACTAACCAAACCTGCAATCAAAATAATATTTTTATATGTATTGTATATATATTTTTATTTTTTTAATAATTTAATTCACCATTTTTTTCTGCTTCTTCAGCGTTGATTTGTTTGCCTGTTAATACCATTTCCATTGCTTTACTCTTGCCAATTATTCTAGTTAATCTTTGAGTACCACCTGCACCAGGTATGGTACCAATAGTGATTTCAGGTTGACCAAACTTTGCTGTATCTCCAGCATAAATAATATCACACATCATTGCTAATTCACAACCTCCACCTAACTAATATAAATATTTAATTAATATAAATATATGTTCTTTAACAAGAAATTTTAAAAAATTTTTGCATTCTAATTCATAAATGATGCTAATATAGAATAATTAAATTTAATAATATAGCAATAAAATAAAATATTGGCACATTGTTGAAATTTTTCATATTTTTTTCACTTTTTTGTAAATTATACTAACTTACAGCATATCCATTTACAGCAGCAATTACTGGTTTTGATATTTCAGAAATGTTCCAATTATTAAGAAATTTATTTCTAATATTATATGCAAAAGTATTGTTCTTCATTTCCTTAATGTCAGCACCTAAATAAAAAATTAAAAAAAATAAATAAGTAAAAATTATAAATTTAATTATCAAGTCGAAATATATAAATTGACAATGATTATTAAATTATGATTATTAAAAATTTATGTTTTACCAGCTGCAAATGCTTTTTCACTGCCTGTAATTATTATAGCTCCGATATTATTATTAGTATCAAATTTTAACATAGCATCATTTAATTCAGTTATCAATTTTTCACAAAGAGCATTTAAAGCTTTTGGTCTGTTTAAAGTAATCAAACCAATATTTTTTTTTTCTCCAGCAGTTTCCACTTTAATGAATTCATAATTTTGTGGAACATAGGCTGCAAATTTATAAATATTTTTATTTTTTAAATCATTAAAAATCATATAAAAAAATTATATGACTGAATCTATCATAGTTATTAAAATAAAATAGTTCTATTAATTGTTAGTATAATTTTATTTCTTATTCTCAGTAATCTTTAATTTCATATAACACAAATTCATACAAATCAATGTATATTTTTAGGAATATATTGTTTTTTATAATATTTATATATATATTATATTATAATATATATAATTATATATATATTTATATTATAATATTTTTAATAATATTTAAAAAAAAAAATAAATTTTTTAATCGCGATTTTTTCAAATTTTATAATAATTTTCATTGTAGATATTTTTTAAAATAATTAATAATTTAAATTTTATAAATGTAATTTTATATTTGTATGAATACAAATATAATTAATAACTTGATTTATACGACATCGAAAACATCGAAAAATTATATATAGTAAGATATAAAAAAAATGTACTTATTATAAACTTATTGTATATTTATCAGTTAATAGTAATATATATACTATATACTAATAGTATATACTATACTATATACTAATATATATATAATAATAATATATATAATAATAATATATAATAATATATAAATAGTAGTATATATACTAAACGAATTAAGATTTAATATTTAAAAATAAATTTCTTGAAAATTTTTTATATTTATGAGATTATTAAATTTCATCGACATTTATTATTTATTAAATATTTATTATATTTTAATTTTATTATATTAATTATTAATTTTATTATATTTTATTATATATATTATATATTTATTGATAACATTAACAATTCAATATATTTTAAGATTTTTGAATATTTAACTAATTTCTTTTCATATGATATAAATTAATTATTGGATGAGATCAGAAATTTTTCTCCTTTGAATACTAACATATACTATAGCAATCTTCCAATATTTTTAAGAATCTTAAGTATTAAAAGACAATTAAATTATAGTTATTAGACTATGGATATTTGCATTTATAAATGTATAAAAATTTATAGCAAGCATGCTAAAATTCGCAAGCTATGAACGAACATTTCTTTTCTTTTATTTTATAAAATAATTTATACTATACTAGACTTTGTCAATAATATATAATATATATATATTATATATATTATAATTAATAAGTCAATGTAAATTAATATGTACTTACTTTTATTTAATTTTTTTAATGTGAATATTAACAATAAATATTATTAATAAGAATATATTTAAATATTAATTGTTAGATAATAATTATATATATATATTATATTATGCTGTTAGATAATAATTAATTAAGATAATAATTAAAAAATTAATAATAAATAATTAATAATAATTATAATAAAAAATTAATAATATGTCAATTTTGATCGATATATATGTTTCATAATTAATAAAAAAAAATACTTTCACACTTATATGTTCAAACATAGAAAAAATTAATCTCAATTAATTAATTTTAGATATTTTTTTTACATTCTTTTGGATTATTAAAAATAATCAAAAAAACGAGATAATAACTAGTTTTTAAATTATTATTTTATTTTTATTAATACTAATAATTCCTTTTATGTTTAAATATTCATTAACAATTTCATTGCAAGATAAAAAATAATGCAATTATTTTTAATTTTAATGAATATATGCAATTAGTTTTGAAATCTATTTATATTTTACATGTATATTTAATCAAATGAAAAATATTTTCACCTTATATAAAATAAAATATTTAAAATATTATAATATTTGAAGAATAAAGTAAATTTCTATTTAAATTCAATTTTTTTAATTATATTTATAAAAATTTCATTTTTATTCATCTTTGTTTTTAAAAAACATTTTATATTTTGTTCACGAAAACATAGAAAAAAAATTTTTATTGTTACATCCTATTTTCTTTATTTATTATTACATTTATTTATTTATTTTTTTATTATTTAAGAGTTACAAAAAAGAAATATGTTTTTTTGTTTATTTATTTATAATGAATCAAGAATTGTTTATATTTATTTTCTAAAAGAGAAATTTTAATAAAAATTATTTATTTATTTATTTCAATAAAAAATATTTGTTATTTGTCTTCTTTTTTATATTTTATTTAATTATTTAATTGATCTGAAGTTATCCCTTTTCCCATATATTTTTTCATCGTTTTCCTAACTATCAATATAGTAATTTATATATTACACAAATGTAAACTATACGATATATGTATTTTTATATAATTTAATAAGGATAGAAGTATATTTCATTCTTTAATAAATATATAAACTTATTAATAATAGTTTTATACTTCTGTTTGTATTTTAAGAAATTATATAAGAAGTGAAATCACATACAATGAACATATGAGTAATTAATAACGGCTTTCATCATATTATAATACGATAAAAAAAATTTTATATATAGGATATTCACTTAAATATTTCTTTCTAATGTTACATAAAATATTTTTTTATATATTAATTTAAATGATATCAAGAGATGAATATATTGCAAAGAATATTTTTTCTCAAGATTATTTTTTGAAGATCATTAATATTTTTATATATAAATACATTTTTTTTGTTGCATCATATAGCTGATATCAAATACGTTTTACGTAAGATATATAACCGACATGATTTTAAAATAAGCTTTAACTTTTGAAAATTAAAATTAAATATGAAATTTATATTTATATGGAGATCGTAAGTATATAATATTCTTGATTTTTACAACATTAATAATTTTGAGTAAAATCATGAATGTAAATGTACTTATATATTAAAAAAAATCAATAATCTAAAAAAAATGATTTTAAAAAAATTCTTTGCAATATATTAAATAAAAAAATTATTTAAATTTATCTTACTATAAAAATTGAAAGAAATTTAGAGAAAAATTTAGAGAAAAAAGTTTAGACCATTCAGTATAATTGAAATTACGTAATACTAATTTCTTATATAAAACTTTAAATATACAGAAATATATATTTCAAATATATATATATATATATCTCAAAAACTATTCTAAAATATACATAAAACTTTTATAACATAAAATATATATTTGTATCTAATTTTAAAAGCAAATTTCATTTGTGACTTTCATTTGTAAGCAAGTAGTATTATACTCACAACAATAATATTTCGTATCGGATGCAAAATACTGTGGTTTTCGACCAATCTGCACTTGTTTGACAAATAAAATTTTTCCAATGCGTAGAATTGTCATAATATTTGCAAAATTTTAATACTAATAAAAATATGTACGTTCTTCAGAAATAAAATGAACAAGATACGAGATTATAACTCCAACAAAATGAAGAAATTTATCAGCCACAAATAGCAGTGATGTACCGACAAATATTTGAACCCTGGTAAGTTTTTTAATTTATATAATTTATTACATAATTAAATATAATTAGCATATATAATTTACAACATGTATACAATGTGATATTATATTATATAAATGAATCTAAAAATAATAAATAACATAAGCGTAATTTAAACAATAAGAATCTGCTTTATAAATGAAAAAAAACATTTAATATTGTTTAAATTTGATTGGTTTCATTTCTATATATTTTTTACCGCTAATTATGAAAACTATTCACAAAATAGTTTATAATAAAAAAATTATTCTATTAGATTTAATTATAATTAACATTTATAAAAATAACGATATAAAAATAATCACAATTATAATTAATTAGCTCATATTATAAAAAATTTAAATAATCTAATCGAATAAAATTTAATTTGATGAAACAAAATATATGATAAATTAAAATATATGATATTTTTGATATTTTGAATATTCTATTAATGTAGAATAAAACATAAAACATAAAATCTCATAAGATTTAAATCTATTTTGTATCTCATCACAAATTGAAACAGAAATGAACTTATATTATCGATTTATTTATCGATATTGCAGATTTCGAATTATCGAAAAATGTTAGTCTAGATTATTAGTATAGTCTTTGTCTTGAATGAAATTATTTGAGTTGACTGAAATTGATGAAATAAATTATTTCGAAACATAGAGAAATTAATTTACATATTGAAAATAATTCAATTTTTTTTCTCAAAAAGTAAAATTTGAAAACAATAGCATATGATGTGATTTAACGAAGAAAGTTATGTTTAAAATTATTATTTTATTTTATATGAATTTAATTAGTCGAATTATTATTACTATTTTCAATATATTTCGTCAATATGTTACGAATGCGTAGGTAAGATTATCTATTATTCAATTTTTTCTACATTATTTGAATAAAACGAAAAAATTTAATGCCTAATTAAGTTTCACAGTATAACTTAGATGCTTTCTTTTTTCTTTTTCATTTTTTTTATTGATCATCTTTTCCTTTGTCATATTGAGTGAATATAATGAGGAGTAAAATGCCACCATTTCGAAGGAAAAAATCTGGAAAATCTTTTCCTGTTAAAGTTTGTACATTGGATGCTGAATTGGAATTTAGTTTAGAGGTTAGTTTCTTATTGCATTATTTTCATTATTTGTTCTGCTATCAAATATTTAAACATAGTAAACATTGTAAACATATGTAAACATTTATTTTAAATGGATTCATAGTGGAGATCAACAGGAAGAGATCTTTTTGATTTAGTTTGTCGTACAATAGGATTAAGAGAAACATGGTACTTTGGACTTCAGTATGAAGATGCTAAAGGATTTATATCTTGGTTAAAATTAGATAAAAAAGGTAAATTATTAATTTGTTTAATTTTATAAAAATAAAATTGTTTTAATAATATTATACTTTTATTTTAGTACAAGATCAATGTATTTCTCAACAACCCACAACACCTTTTATGTTTTTGGCAAAGTTTTATCCAGAAGATGTTGCTGAAGAATTGGTGCAGGAAGTAACTCAACATTTATTTTTTCTACAAGTGAAACAAGCTATTCTTTCGATGGATATTTATTGTCCACCAGAAGCATCTGTATTATTAGCTTCTTATGCAGTACAAGCAAAGGTAATTATAACTTTTTATAAAAAAAAATTATTTTTATTTGTACTAATCTATATGTTTTAAATATTTTAGTATGGAGATTATGATGAAGTTTCATATCGTCCAGGAATGCTTGCTAGTGAAGATTTATTGCCACAAAGAGTTATTGATCAATATCAGATGACACCTGAAATGTGGGAGGATAGGATAAAAATTTGGTATGCTGATCATCGTGGGATGTCCAGAGATGAAGCAGAAATGGAATATCTGAAAATTGCTCAAGATCTTGATATGTATGGTGTAAATTATTTCCCTATTAGTGTAAGTAATTTTTTTGCACATAAAAAATATCTTTTATTAAGCACATTAAAAACATTTTTATCGAATGATATTAATTATTAGAATAAAAAAGAGACTGATCTTTGGTTGGGAGTCACAGCCTTGGGATTAAATATTTACGAAAAGGAGAACAAATTGGCGCCGAAAACAACATTCACATGGTCGGAGATACGACATATCAGTTTTGATGACAAGAAGTTTGTAATAAAACCAGTGGAGAAAACATCGCCGAACTTCGTGTTCTTCTCGCAGAAAGTTAGGATGAATAAACTGGTAAAAAAACAATCAGATGTTGGCAGCTGGGTGAAGGGTTTGATAGCTTTAGGGTTCGACGAACAAAACAATGACAAAGCTGCTCACATATTATTTGTTAAGATTCTGGACCTGTGTATTGGCAACCACGATCTGTTTATGAGAAGACGCAAGCCTGATTCCATGGAAGTGCAGCAAATGAAAGCACAAGCCAAAGAAGAAAAATCAAGGTAGATTTTTATATATGTGCATACATATTTTAAAAATATTGCTTGAATTTTCTTTGTTTTCTCAAATATTTGTAATATAATACAATATATATACATTATTTTCTTTTATGAATTAAATTCTTTTAATTTGAATGGAGCTTGTAAAATCAAATGCTTTACTAATATTTAAAAATGAAAAAATAAATTTTAAATATTGATTTAATAAATTATAAAAAGTTTATTCGATAATTATATGCATGAAAAGTTTATATCTATTTTATTATAACAATATCCTAATGTATGTATATTTCTTTTTCTTTTTTTTTTTGTTGTTGTTTTATATTATTTTATAGGAACTGAAATCTAAAAATAATTAAATAAATGTTTAATCAGGTTAGTATATTTATTTAAACACTTAAAAAAGGAACACCTTTACTTCAAGGAAATCATATAAAATGTACTTTTTCACAAAGACATTTTTAATAGATAAGTAATTATTATTGTATCAATCAAATTATTGCTTTCATAATATTCTGTAATTTTTTTCATTAATATTATTTTATTAGGAGACAGATTGAAAGGAATAAATTGGCACGAGAAAAACAACTCAGAGAAGCAGCAGAAAGAGAAAAGGCTGCTATGGAACAACGACTTTTACAATATCAAGAAGAAATTCGTTTAGCAAATGAAGCACTTGTAAGAAAATATAAATAATAAAATTTTATATTTATTATAGCTAAAAATCGTTACAAAAAAATTCAACCAATTATAGAGAAGATCTGAGGAAACTGCAGATCTATTAGCTGAGAAAAGTCGTGTAGCTGAAGAGGAAGCAATGCTATTAAGTCAGAAAGCTTCAGAAGCAGAACAAGAAATTACACGTATACGATTAAACAATATGAAAACAGAGGAGGAAAAAGTTCATCTTGAACGAAAAACTAGAGAAGCAGAATTGTTGACAGAAAGGCTGGTACAAGAATCTGAACGAAGAGCTGCTGAAGCAGAAAAATTAAAAGATGAACTATTACGTGCACGCATTGCTGAGAAGGAAGCAAAGGAAAAATTATTAGAATTTCTTAGTAGAAATGCTTATACTGCTACTATAACTGTAAGCATCAATCATAAAAATAATAAGTACAATTAAATGTAGTTAATCATAATTAAATATATTTAATATCTATATTTTTAGCCTGTGCCAAACATATTTCCATCGACGCAAGTACTTCCATCAGATTTGCAAGCAGATCTTCAAACATTGCAATTGGATACAGAACCTTTGCCAACTGATCTCACTTCTTACGATCTGATTGCCGATGGAGATGTCGATCAATTGTCTTTAGAAATTGAAAAAGAAAGAGTTGATTATTGGGAAAAAAGTAAACATTTACAGGAACAACTGAGAGAATTACGCACAGAAATTGAAGTTATGAAAGTTGGAGAAAAACAGTGCGAATTGGACCAATTACACGAAGAACAAGTGCGACTCGGTGAGAATAAGTACAGTACATTAAAGAAAGTAAAATCTGGATCCACCAAAGCCAGAGTTGCATTCTTTGAAGAGTTGTAGTTGATGTGTTCCTAAGAGATCAAAAAATTGACGAACTCTATGAAGAGAATTTGAATGAGAAATGAATATGCAATAAAATGAATCTGATGAATCTGAATCTCGTAAACACGTACGTATGTATACGTTCTAGAATACTAAAACGTACGCTTTTTGTTGTATTTTAGTAGTAGTTTTGTTAATATCCCAATATTTGCGATATCAATATAATTAGTAAATCATACTCATAGAGTAAATTGTCTTTTGAATTTATATTGTTTTTATTCTATGTATTTTTGCCTGTTTTGTTATATTAATTTTCAATTTTAAATGTTTTAGTAAAACAATTAGTAAAATTTAACATTTAATTGCACAAAGTACATATAAAAAAATCAAAATTACTAATAAAATCATTAGATATTAATTCTTGTAGAAATAAGTAAATTTGTAAAATCGTAAATATTTTTTAATGCATAAAAATTTTAAAACAAATTATCTTTTTTTATATAAACAATACAATGTTCAAAAAGCATGTATTTTTTAATGTTCTGTTATATTTTGATAAAATTGGAATTATAATAATATTTCAATTATAAAAAAATTAGTAATAACATAATGCACGTTTAGATACAATTTTAGATACGTTTAAATACGTTATATATGTGAATACTCTTAAATTCTCTTAAAATCGTGATTGAATGTGCCTATAATAAATTGTATTGTATATCCTTTATATTGTGTGATTAGAGAAAAAATTCTCAAAAAAAAAAAAAAAAAAAAAAAAAAAAAAACATTAAAGCTATAGTCTAGTCAAACGATTTATAAAAATGAAGCTGATAACCAAATTCCTCATTCGTAAAAAAACAAAATATTAGACTATTATATTTATTGACTATTACTAAAATTTGAAAATGTTTTTATACACGATTATTATTAAACGATTATTATTAAATAATACTGAAATATTTTTAATAATCTATTTAATTTGAATAATTTAAAACGTGTTTAGTATAAATATAAAAAAGGTTTCTAAAGTAATTAAAAATAAGTTATAAATATCTAATAATGATTAAAAAAATTACATATACTCATACATAGGTCAAAAATTTTGAAATTATAAAATAAAGAATTATTTATTATTATGTAATTTACCATTATAAAAAGAATTTTTTACAGTTATATAAAAATAGTTTTTCTATCAAATAAATATATAAATAATTTTAAGATAATATTTATATATTATAACAAAATTAATGTAAAAAATTGAAACCCAATGTATGAGTATAAAATTTTTTACATAATCTGTGTAAATACAAAAAAAAATTATTGATTCTTAATATAATTGCTATATTATATTAAGTTTGATTAGACTAGAGCATTAATACACATAGAATCTTTGAGTATTAAATATGGCCTTTGAAAAAAAATGTTCCTATCAACATAGTAGAAAAGTCAGTGTTCAAGTATTCAATTAAAGTACTCAATTAAATAAGATTTTCTAAATATTTTAAAATATAGTATATTCATTAATAGTATAGAAATAAATATATATGATATATAAAAAAATGATTTTAATTTTTATATTAAAGTATATATAAACTTATTTTCCTAAATTTTCCTTTATTAATTTATAAGATTAAATTTTTATCAATAATTACATAAACTTATGAAAAATTATAAAAAAACTTAAAAAAAAAATTTTGGATTTATTCTATATTAACATTATATGAAATTCTTCTTAAAGTGTGCCATAATGATTAAAAAATATTTCAAATCTAAATATTCATAATATTCAATCAGATAAAAAATAAAAAAATTTAAATTTGAAAAGTTTTGAATTAATATTTATGATTATGTAGTTAATATGTTTATACAATTACTTGAGCACTGATTATTTAAAATAATATGAAAGTATAGGAAAGGGTAAATATTTGTTACTATTTCTTAAGTAATTCTTATATTTTGTGAATTTTTATTCTTAGATTTTATATAAATAATTTTTGTCGAATGAGTGTCGAATATTCAGTATTGAAATATATTACATTCTTTAAAATATTTTACCAAAAGTAGTGCAAAATAATTTACTGGAATTTTTGGCGCCATTATCTGTGATTCAAGTATATGAATATATTGGATGCTAAAAAAACTCCTTTGATTAAAATCAGTATTTTTCTATCATATAATGGAATGTACCTGTAAATGTTATTCATTAATGTAATTATTCAATTATTTTATTCCATGTCACTTTTTTTTGACAAATTATTATTGATACTGAAAATTCTGTCACAAAATAATGAATATATAAATATTTCTAAATTTATGTTAAAAAATTTATGTTAAGGTTAATTTTTTGTTTTATAATAATCATACTAAAAGTAAATTTAAAAATAACTAATTTTATTTACAACTTATATAGTAAAATATGCACATTATTATTTAGTCTAAATATAAACGTATTAAATCATCTTCCTTAGCAGGATAATTTGTCACTGGGCACTTTTTGTCTGTACGTATCACAGGAAGAATGCATTGATAACAGAATGCATAGCTGTAAAATGAAATATTTATGAATTATAATTGAATTCAATTTTCTAATTTTTGTAATATTATTTTCTGTAATACACATACCCAGACACTGAAAGTACTGTATGTATTCTAAGAGTTTTATAGCAGATTGGACATATTCCTTTATATTGTTTTGCTATTTCTGGAATCTAAAATGAATATTTTGTAGATTTTTAAAAAAAATTTAATTGCATAAAGAGTTTATTTTTTTACCTTTGGAGGTGATGGAATAGGTAATGATAGTAAATTAGTTGAATAATGTTCTTGAGTCCACCAAGACAAGAATTGAAGAAAAAATGCTCCAAATTCAAAAGATGTAGTCATCATTCTTTGAAATATATCTATACCATCACTAATACCAAAGGAATTTGTTCTAATTTTTTTTAAAAAATCTGAAATACTAAGTATCGGTTTTGGTTCTGCATATGTTAAAGTTATAGATAAAAGTCTCAAGAGTAGAGAAGTATACGCTGATTTTCCAGAAATATAAAGAATATAATTATATAGTACCATAAATTCATACATCATGAAAATTATTGCGTTTCCTTTGATAATGCAATTACGATATAATTTTTGCCATTTCTAAAAAATAATTTTAAAGATTATTTGAGTAAAAAAATATAAATTAAAAAAGAAATTATGAGTATAATTACCGACTTTGGAACACAATCATCAACTTCTTCAAGTTTATATTTTTCCACTAATTGAGAAAGTTTAATTTTTATATAGGGAAATAAAATTGTTAACATTAATGAAAGTCTTCTTTGCTTATTTGATAGTTCACATTTAACTTTTGAGTTTACTATAATTATGCGTTTTAAACTATAAAATGTTTCAGAAAATGATGCAGCTAAAATCAATATATTTAAAATATTTATAAATAAATATTTGTAAAAAATAAATTTTTTTAAATTTATATGAACAAATAAAAATTACTTACAATATTTGTTTAAATAATAATGTTGAAGAATTGTATTAAAAATTAAATAACATTCATCTGTCCATTTAAGAAGATGTCCATATCTTTCAATGTTAAATGATACAATGAACTAAAAATTTATAAAAATATTTACATAATTAAATATTTTTAATAATAAAAAAATTATATTTAGTGAAAATAAATTATTTTTTAATTACATATTTATTATTTTATTGCATAAATATTCCATTTTTATAATAAGATTCATAGTAAATTTATAATAAATTTTTAAAGTCAATTAATTGAATTTTTGATTAATTGATTTCAAGGAATATTATAATAACTAATATACAATAAAAAATTATTATAAGTTAATTTTAATAACTTGATTAAAGAGAATTTATTTATTAATTTAACTAATTATTATATAAAAGTAAAAACTAATATTTAAAATTTCACTTTTTATAATCAACTAATATTTATTTTGTATAAATTAATGTAAATCTGATATTAACCTACCGATAAAAATTTTGTAAAAGCCGGTTCTACAGTATGTGCTAATGATTCTTGTGCTATAATTTCAAAAATAGAAGGTCTTATAAATGTTGTGCCAGTTAAATGAGCTCCTTTTTCTGCCATTTTCAATTTTGTTTTCTACACATTATATATTGTCCACTTTTTTATTTGTATAATGACCTATGACCTTTATTAATTTCATGAATAAATTTTAAATATTTAAAATCATCATAAAATTTATTAGAAATTTAAATTTATTTATTATTATTTAAATTAATAATTATTATAAAAATAATTTAAAAACACTATAATAAGAATAAAACATATTTAATAATCGATTATAAATTATGATTTATTTCATTGATTCAATGTATATATTGAACTTGTATTTAAAATATGAAATAAAAAAATGATATAAACACAAATATGAATATAAATACAGAAGTAAGTAATAATAATCTAAATATTAATATATAGTTCAAAATCTATGAGTCATCTAGCGGACTGAATTAAAAGCATTAATGAAATTATATTATTGAAATATCAAATGTTATATTAATTGTATTTTAGATTAACCTATCAATTTAATTCTTAATAAACAATTTATTATACATAAGATAGTTTATTAATTTTTAAATAATTAATATTTTTGTACCTATTTATTTAATAATACTGTATTAACTGATCAAAACCTTAAAGTAGTGGAATGAAATAACAATAGTTAGTTAGTTAACAAGACAAAATTCCGATTAGTTTATACAGCGCTACTGCTTTGTAAATAGAACAGTACTTACGATAGTACTATTGTATGAAAAAAAATTGTATAGCATGTTGACCAATTATTCTTATGTTATATATTATATCATAAGTATTCTTATAGAATATAAAATAATAATAAAAAAATATTTTTTTTAATATATTCTCGAAGATAGAATCATTCTTATTATAATTTAATGATGTTGATTACATATTTTATATAGTATTCCGCCAGCTGATCAAAGCATTTATTGTACATATAACTTGTGAATGTTAACATAACCTAATATTTTATGACATTTCAGAATGATATATGTATAACAATTGAAAATTTAAAAATTGAAAGAAAATAAAAAATAAGATTTTTTATCTATTTTGTGTTAAAATAACAATTAATTTGAAGAAAAAAGTTATGATTATAAAAAAAACAATGAAAATGATTTAATATAGCAATCAAAAATGAATATTTTTTATTAAAATAATAATTGAATTTTTTGAAGACACTTGTGTAACATTAAGGTTACAATCATGTCTGGCAAAGGAAAACAAAGTTCTAAAAAAGCAGTTGTTAAAGTACGAGAAAGTGGGAAGACAGTGCAAACTACTACACTTAATTCAGATATGAGTTCAGAGAGCACAGAAACTGCAATGTCTTTATCAATCTTAAAAATTGCTGATAATAGCCGTCTTCTTCCAAGGTATAGCAGCATTCTACAACGTAGTGCTGAAGAAGGTGTAGGAATGGAAGATCTTGATACATTGCAGTTAGAATTAGAAATGCTTCTCTCTTCAGTAGTTGTACGACATCGCATGCTTCAAGAAGAGATAACCAATTTATCTTCAGCAGAAGAACGTAGAGATAAAAGATCCAAAAGTGGAAAAGGTCTTTCTCTTCTGGATAAAAAAGTCAGAGAAGAAAAATTTAAACCAAAAGGATTTAGTACTAAAACACAATCTCCTATTCCAGCAAAACTATTCAAACAAAAAGCTGTTAATAGCTCAAACTCTCAAATCATTCCAAATGTTCATGAAATTTCAAGAATTGAAGGTTCTAAATCTGAATCACCAAAGTTGCTCTTACCAAAAAATGATACACCTAACAAATTTTGGGCATCTGTTGATCCATATTGTACTGATATTATGTCTGATGATATTAAATTGTTAGAAGAATTAATCTCTACACATAGTGACATAAGTGATTTTAAGAAAATTCCTTCATTAGGTCGTCATTACAGTTTAATATGGGCACATAATGATTTATTGCAAGAAGAAGATGCAGCTAATCCAAATCGGGACAAGAAGAAAAATCGTTCAGATGTATCTTTATTAGTTGGAAAAAATGATAAAAAAGCACATAGTATAGCAGGACCTCTAACTCAAAGATTAGTCTCTGCTTTATTAGAAGAAAATGTATATGTTGCAAATAATAATACAGATAATAAACTCTTTAGAGATAATGATCCTCCTGTTTTAAGAGATCTTACTATTCAGAATTCTATAAATTTAGAATTAAGAATGCATAAAGAATTAGTTGAACAAGGAATTTTAGAACCAGATGCACAAAAAAAGAGTCAAGAAGATGACGAAATTCTGACTGAAATAAAACGATGTCAACAGGAGCTTACTGCACTTTCCAACCATAATGTAACACAGTTAAAAAGACTATTGAATTTAGCTCAAGAGGAAAGTAAGCGACAAGCATTGAAAAGAAAAATTAGTACAGCAGATAATGAAGTAATAGAACACTACAAGAAACTTATATTAGCAAAACAAAGGGAAGTACCTTTAACAAAAAAGGAACAAGAAAAAGCATGGTCGTGTCTTCGAGAGAGAGAAAATCTTTTAGATCAATTAAATATGCTACCACATAATAACATAGGAGAACCTATAGGTTTCACCACTACTACAGACTAAATACAATTTTTTACTGTATTATATAATATGGTGATAAAAACTATTGTATTATAAAAATTATAATTATATAAAAATTTAATAATATGAATTTAATTTTTAAATTGAATAGTGTAAAATTTATCTTGAAATATTCCTTTATTATATCAATTCTTATTTAAATGATTTAAAAATTTAAAAATTGTATTGAATTCTACCACAAAAAATGTATTATAAATATCCTATATCATGATTACAAATTTTATTTTATTTTTGTTCAAAAAAAAATGCACAACATATTAAAAATGACTAGAATATTAACAAGAAATTATGAACTATGATATAAATTTGAATAAATATAATATTGAATAAATCTCTACATATTTTTTACAAATTTTGTTTGCCTAATATAATCTAATTAAAAGAATCACATATTTTATATAAAAAATTTAAAAAAATTTAAGAATATAATATTTAGCATTTAGCATATATTTTCAATGAAAAAAATGGATATTTGCTAAGATTAATTATTTAATTTTTTGCAAATATTTCAAATTAGAAATATTTGCAAAATAATTCAATAAATGTTTAATATATCAAAATTAACTTTTATCTAAAAAAAAAAGCAATAATTATGACAAAGGGAAGGTTGCTCAAAAACAATTACTTATAAATTCAATAATAATTTCACGACAAATGTTTATTCGATATCACTGTACAATTTTCTTCGTCCAGTTACCTTAATAATGCGCGCACGCGATGGCACAACAATGATGAACCGTTCCACACTAACAAAAATGTTCGATGTATTACTGCTTCTTAATATTTGATAACATTAAAAGTAATGAACATACATGTATATGGATTTTACAGGCAACATTATCATACTTTTTTTTTTTATTCAATTTCTTTAATAAACTTTCGTTAATGTTCTTATTCGTTTCTCATTACATTGAAGTACAATATTAATATGTAATATGAGTTTTTACGCTACATGATATAAAGTAGACCATGAAATAATTACAAATTAGTTCGAAAGGCCCCGAAGGGGTTAAGGACGGTTCGATCGATGATCTAAATTACGTGTACAGCCGCCATTTTTTCAGTTCATTGTCGTACCGTCGCATATCCCATCGAACCGGGGGTACTCGAGCATCTCTAATGATTTCATGGCATCTCGTGCACCAAAGGCAACTACCACTGTTTCCTTTGCAGGAATCAAAGGACGCCGCTTTGACAGTGATGCACTAAAACTAGTAATATTGTGTTTTTATGCGATTTTGATAATTTAGAACGCGAACAAAAGTAAGAAAGCCATCATAAGGCAAAAAAGACCCATGGCTTCAGACAAGGCAAAGCCCAAAATGGCATATGAAAACAACTGTTGCTTAAGAGAAGGATTCCTGGCATAGCCTACGATTAAAGAACCAAACACTGAACCAATCCCAGCTCCTGAAATCATAACATGTATAATCTTATTTATTATAATTAAAAAAAAAATTATTTAAATTTATATAATTTATCATATAACTTTACTACTATGATGGTATTAGGATGATTCTTTTTAGAATTAGGATCAGAAGGCAAATAATATAAAGAATGCTATCATCAAATAAAAAAAGTCCATTGCTTCTGATAATACAAAGCCAAGGATAGCATAATTGGAAATTTGTTGCTTTAAGGATGGATTTTGGGTATATCCAATTAGGGATCCAAAAATTAAATATTTATCATATCAATCCCTGGAATGTAAATTTTATATTTTTTTTAACAAGAAAAATGAATATAGGAATAGGAATCAAAATATTATAATTTTTATAGTTATCAAAAATAAAAATCATATACATACCCGATCCAGCAACACCTACAGTTGCAGCACCAGCACCAATGAATTTTGCAGCAGAGTCAATATCACGACTAATTGTAGATGTTTGGAAATTACGTATAATTGAAGATTGTCCCAATGGAGACTATATAAAAATTATTCAAATAATTAGAAAAAAATTAGTAATATTAAAGAAAAAATTTTTCATATTTAAAAATCTTACGAAATATAAAAAATATTTAAATTTAAAAAAAAATTTAATAAAAAATTATCAAATTTAATAATGATTTCAGTTATATATTAAATACAGTAAATTATTTCATCAAATAATACAACTTATATAATCTTTATTATTTTTGTTTTAATATTTTGACATAAAAAATAAATTTTGTACAGACAATTATTTTAGAATTTTATATTCATCTTATATTTTAAATTATTTATTTCAACTATTCCATTTAAATCAAATCTTTTTTCAATTTAAATTAATATTTTTCATGACATAATCCTAAACTATAAAATGATTAGTTAATTTAAAATCAATTCAAAAGATGAAAAGTCTGGAAATATAAGATCATACATGTTTATTACAAATTGATTTATTTAAAAAAATTTTTTATTTCTTACTAAAAAAAATCTTTGAATTATGAAAATAAACTTGCTTATGTAACCTCGTAATGGGGTGAGGTTATGCAATGCGAAAAATATTAAATGTTACTTACACTGAATGGGTTCTGAATCTGATTCTGCTGTATAGACTGGCTGTGACTTACCACAGCACTGCTCAATGGTCGAATATAATTCTTAGTTCCAGAGACCAACTGAAAATAAAACAAATTACTCAAAGATTATATAATAATATAAAAATTTGAAAATATTCGAAATAAAGAGAAAATTACTTACGGTCGATTTGGCGACAGGTACAATAAATCTAGTACAAGCATACATGATGACGTTTGAAATGATCACTCAAATGAGTATCTGAAACAAGACAATGTCTCTAAATGTGAAAATTATGAATTTCAATGCGTGTTAACCCTATGAACAACAGCGAATTACTAACCACGAGTCGGGCGTACGCAATGTATGATTACGTAACGTTTCTGACGGAATCGTTATAGATTCTAAGGATATAGGGTCAAAATTAACTTGTGATGCGATTCAAATATCTTCGATATCTGTTATTACAAAGAACGAAAATTACAGAACAGCGAATGGCTGACAATAGATTACAAAATGGCTTCTCATGTTTTACCTTCGATTGATATAACAAATTTTTTCTTCTTCACGATTACTTAAGAATTTATAAATGTCTTTTCAATGATGTTTCAAGTAGAAATTTGACTTTAAATAACAATAATTAAAAGATTTAATGAATTTTTTTTATTTTATATACTTCTTCATTAATAAGTAATCACACTTACCAGAATATGTTTAAAGAGGCGGTAAGAAGACCCGGCCTGTTGGAATGTTGAATTGATGAATGACTACTGTACGAAACGCTCGACGTACGAACAACCTATCTGGACTGAACGAAACGAATCGACTTCCGTGCGATGACCTATTATTCGCTACTTTCAACACTTCGACTCTCACCGACTCTGATTATCGACCAACCGAATTTAGCCGAACTGTTTTTCGTCTGCAGTAACTAATAAATACATTTTCTATTATATATTTCCGAAAAAGATTTTCTATTTTAACTTTTCTCAATATTCTATATTAAAATTTATATAATTTTTTATCATTGCTTTTTTTTAAAAAATTAAAAAAAAAATCTTCTTATTAATAATTTTAAATATTGACTACTATAGAATCTCGCTTGACTTATTTCTTGTTAGTGATTTTCTCTATTGTAAAGTTGCCATTATTGACTGCTATTTAGTGGTCTGAATAAGAGGTTAGTATAATAATAATGTGATATATCGGTAGTCGATAACATGAAATTTAATTTTTGTCATTTATTTCTTTCTCCTTAAAAAAACAAAATTATTTTGGAAAATACATAAACTTGAATTTTATAGAAAATTCTATATAAAATTATAATAAAATAAAGATTTATTTGGTAAAGTTTTTATTTGTTTTATTTAATATAATATTTTATAGTATCATACTTTATTCTACGTTTTTTCGTTTGTGTTTTAGAAGTTGTATATCACTTTCACGTTGAAGAATTTGATTAGCATTATATACTTGAAAAAACCGTTTTCCATGTTCAAATGTTGCAATCATAATCGCACAAGCTGGAGCTACTTTAATTACACGTGGAATTAGTCCTGTAAATAATCCTTTTACTCCATTTTGTTTATAAATTTTTCGTATTATAGCCCATGTTCCTCTACTACGTCCTGGATTATCTATAATCCATTTTTTAATGAATGTATTACTATTCTAAATAGAGTAATAGAAAATATATAAATATATATAAAAATAAATCTGAAAATACCTGAATAAATTTCTTTCTCACCCATTTCTATTTGTTTATGTGTCTTTACTACATCAAATGGGATTGTTAAAAATGCAGCTATCTGTAATATATTATAATTATAATATATTATTTTTATTTTTCTTTTACAATTAAAGTTAAAAATAAAAAATATTTACAGATCCTGCTATAGCTCCTGCTGTAAAATTAAAAGTAAAAGTTTGTTGTGACTCGTGAAATTTTTGCTTTATAGTTTCATAATGTAACCAATAAATTGCACTAAATGGTACATCACGTAAAAGAGTACTAGATAATCCCATCCATAAACCAGAGACACCGCTATATTTTACAACAGTTTTCAATGCTTGAAGAATTTCTAAGATAAAGAAGAATAAATTACATTTAAATTAATTAAAAATAATATAAAATATTACCTGCATAACTTAACCTTTGAGATTGCATCTTTGTTCTAATTAATTCTAATGGGCTTACTAAAGTTGCAGCCCAAATACGTGCTATAGCTCCAGCCATCATAGGAATCCAAAATGGCTGTTTCATTGTAATTGTACTAGCTTTTCTATTTTTTCTATTATATTTATCCTACAGACATAAATTGTTTTACAAAACTTTAAAAATATTACAATATGTAAAATTAAAAAGAATTTTATTTACCTTAAAATATAATCTTAACTGTTCATATGAAACAAAATATACTATAGTTGCAGGTACTGCTAAAACTAGAGTAGGACTTAAACCACTCCATAGTGAAAGAATACCTTCATTCTTACTAATTTTCATAAGAGCATCCTATGAAAATTATTTCATAAATTTAATTATTAAATTTTATTATATATAATTTAATTTTAATTTAAAAAATATATTTAACTTACCACTGTACCATTAAATTTTCCATTTCCTTTAGCCCATATTGGACCTTTTCCATTTAAACAAGGACATAAATGGTCCATTAAACCATTACAATAAAGAAAACATTTATTAGAAAGCATTGCTTTCTGTTGTGCTTGAAGTCTAATTTTTACCACATCCAAGGGAGTAACTATATAACAGATTTATAATATAGAAATTTTTTCATAATTATTTATTTATGAAAATGTAATGTATGATATGATGATAAATTTTACCAAAAACTGAAGTAATAAAAGCACCAGTGCAAGAAGCAATGATTTGTTGATAAGGTTTGATCCTAAATCTTGGATCATCCAGATCCAAGTTTGGAGGTATAGTACTTAATTTATTCATTCCCAATTTTTACTTAGCAATCTGTTGACACAGCATTGAGGAACTTTTCCTTCCATGTTTAGTAACATTTCTTTATAAATAATTTTGTGGTTATTTTAGAGTTAACAAAACAAGAACATACATATTTATTAACATGATAAAATAATTAGTTTATTAATTTCGTAAGATTTGTCTATCGTCAAAATTGAACCTGAAAAATTGAAAATCATTATACTGTATTAATTATTAATATAATTCTAATCTAATTAAAACATTTATAAAATTAAAATTAATAACAATAATATTGAAATGATTAATAATTCAATAACTTAACTTTTTTCTTTTTATTAGCACGTGGTTTTAACTTACATTAGCAACTTACAGCATTCGATTATATTATAAAATTGTTATATTTTATGTAAAAACAATTATAAATGTATAAGCACCGTATTGTGCACTTGTAAACCGGCCTGCAATTAATTGAAAAATATCATTATACTACATATTTAGGTATTGGACGATTCTACGTTTAGAAGATATAAGAACATGTGACGATGTATAAAAAGATTGTATATGTATACAGAGATATGTATTATGCAGAGATGTAAAGATGGCACTCGAAACATAAAGGTAAAAAGAATATATTTTATTTATTACTGATTCGCATATTATCATAAATTATGTGATCTAATTTGTTAATATAAAACAATGATTAATTTTCGATTAATAGCTATTTTTATGCATTAGATTTAACAGAAATAATTAGTCAAACTTATATTTTTTTTTGATTATTTTTAACTTAATTATGTTTTAATTATTTAAAATAAATTTGTATATATTAAATTTCTATTTGATTTTATATACAAGAATTATAAACAAAATTTTATAATTTATAAAACATTATAAACAAAAATTTATTTTTGATTTAATTATTAATTATTTTTAATTTGTAAGAATCATTATCGTTTTAAATTTATGACTTAATTTTAAAATATATATATCTATATTAAATTAATTAAAAAGAATCGGGATTTTTTTACTTAAGAAAAACCAATATTTTCTATTATAATTCTGATCTATGATAAATTTAATTTATGATTAATTTGCGCATGCGTATAAAGTAAATACATTGCGCATGTGTAATTTATCAGTTTGGAGGGGCGTAGAAAGGAGGCCATATTGTACAGTTAAATTGAAAGAACGAAAATAATTATATCATCGTGCTTGTTTCGTTCCGAATTTTTATCGTACATATCTACGAATTTGTTGTGAATAAAGCAACAGTGTATTGAATCTGTTTTAAGGCTTTTAAGATTTCTTTTTATAAATAACTATAAGTTATAGTGGTGTATTTCGATATCTAGGTACCGTCCGTCAATCTACTAAAGGGGTTTATAGCTCCAGACGAGATGGGCACTCGGGATGATGAATACGATTATTTATTTAAAGGTAAATTTTGATTTGATTCATTAATATTACTTTGTTATTCACAAAATTTTGATGAAAATTTTTTTTCAAATACACATATGCACATTCACATATTTCTAGAGATTATATATATAATATTACATTTACATATTCTTGTCATGTTTGTTGTATATATATATATATATATATATATATATATATATATATATATATATATATATAATATTACATATAAAGCAGGTATAATTTTATATGTTTAAGTAGTGTGTACATATTAGTTAAAAATCAACAATTGTTATCATTCAATACATAAAAGAATTCGAATTAATGTCAAATTATGTTTGATTTATAAAATTAAATTAACAGAGATAGGATAGAATATCAGACTTAAATGATAACATCAGACATGTTCTTTCCATATGAAAACTTGTAAAATGATTTTTATTAATTATTTATCAAGTAACATATTTAAAATAATTGAAATTATAATTAATTATATGAATTAATTATTTAAACTTATTTATGTTCTATGAAGAAAAATTTTAGAAATTTAGAAAAATTTTTATTTTTGTGACAATTCAATTTTTAATAATTTCTATAGTTTATTTATCAAATATTTGATTATATTTTTATATTTCTATAATATAAAATAATATATTGTGTAATATATACACAGTAGTCTAGCTATTTTTATTTTATGCTCTTCGATTATTTTTTTATTTTATTAATATTTATATACACATTGTGATGATTTAAAGGAAAAAATTAATATCTGGAAATTAAATGTATTATATGATATTATTTTAATCCAATTTTTTATATTTATTATTACTTATTATTTTTATATTTAAAATAAACGTATTATAATTATATAAATAAATTAATAAGGTTTTAATTTAAAAAATGAAAATATTTTCAATCTTTTTAATCTTTTTATTATTTTTTATGCTTTTTTTATAATTTTATTATTTTTTATAATTTTTTTATTAAATATATTCAGTTTATAATTATAAGAATAATTTTTTATTTTAACATTTTGATTTATTTAAAAAAATATCTTTGTTATTTCAGTTGTTCTTATTGGTGATTCTGGTGTAGGAAAAAGTAATCTTTTATCGAGATTTACAAGAAATGAATTTAATTTAGAATCAAAATCAACCATAGGAGTTGAATTTGCTACACGCAGTATACAAGTAGATGGAAAAACTATAAAAGCTCAAATTTGGGACACAGCAGGACAAGAACGTTATCGTGCTATTACATCTGCGTAAGTTTTAAAATTATCTAATAAAAAAATGACAATACATTCTTATATTTATTAGAGTTTAATAATTAAATATTTAAATAAAATGATATTTTAAAACATTTGTGTTTTTCATTGGTAATAATTCATTTTATAAAATAATTTTATTTTCATTTATATGTTCAGGTACTATCGTGGTGCAGTTGGAGCTCTATTGGTATATGATATAGCAAAGCATTTGACATATGAAAATGTTGAAAGATGGTTACGAGAATTACGGGATCATGCTGATCAAAACATTGTCATTATGTTGGTGGGAAACAAGTCTGATTTAAGGCATCTACGTGCAGTTCCAACTGATGAGGCAAAAGCATTTGCAGAGAAAAATGGTCTCTCTTTCATTGAAACTTCTGCTTTAGATTCTACGAATGTTGAAACAGCATTTCAAAATATATTAACAGGTAAAGATATTCTTGTTTAAATAATATTAAATATTTATTATTAAAATTGAATTAAACTAAAATAGAAATTGTTAATTATTTTAATTATTTAATTATATTTTAATTATTAAAATTATTATTATTTAGATAAATAATTTTTAGAATATATATTTAGATAAAAATTTTAAAATAGCAAAGTTTTTAGGATATTTACAAATATATGATTATAGTAGATATAATGTAATTATTTTTTATGTAAATTTCACTTAATTTAGTCATTTTTATAAATAATCTCGATTCAATTATATATTTGTGCGCGCATACACATATATATACAGATAAACTTTAGATATTAGACTACATTAGATTACATATCATATAATCATGATACAATGACATAATTCAATACTTTCTAATTCAATGGATACATAATTTTGAAGATCTTGCATATATATAATATTTAATATATTATATACTATATATTTTATATGTATATTAACCGTTTTTCATACTTTCAAGAATAAAAAATGACATTATTTGACCATTACAGAAATCTACAGAATCGTATCGCAGAAACAGATACGTGATCCACCTGAAGGTGATACAATCCGGCCACAGAATGTAGAACCCATTGACGTGAAACCGACAATGAATTCAGAAGGAATGCGTAAGCAGTGCTGCCAGTGACTCATCTTGTTGCTTAAAATGTGTGTACACGCAATACAGTAATAATATCACGGGAGTACACTCAAATAATACCAACTTTCTAAAAGAAAAAATTTAGTCTATGGTCCAGTAAAAAGAAAAAAAGATAAGAGAGTTTCTGGGATAATTCTTTGTACGATAGCATAGTTTTAATATAAGAAAACTATGATTAGTTAATTATAAATATTAAGTTAATTTGTAAATTGAGTTAATTTTAACATACGTCAAAATTAAATATTATTGAAGACATTTTATTATGTATTTTTTCTTCCATAATAATTGTTACTAATTATCTAATTTTATTATTATGTAATTAAACATTTAAAAATGAAAGAATATTCAAAAAACTTAAAACATTTATTATTTATACATAAGAATAATGTTTTTTATCATAAATTCATTTTGTTGTAAAGAATTACTAATTAAAAATATATATAAATTGAATATATTTCAATATATTATATTTAACTAAACTTTATATTTTGTAGCAAAAACTAAAATACTATTCTAAATAGTAATAGATTTTAATTTTAATTTACTTTATTTTTCTATATTTATGAAAATAAATCATAAATCATTTTTTATATTAATTAATTTTTTAATTAATTAAAGATAATCATCAATACTAGAAGAATGTTGAATAATATGTTTAATTGTAAGTTTTGATAGTTTGTTTTATATTAAATTTTAATATAACAATATGATCATTTTCATCTGTATTATTTTTTAAATGTTTTATTGCACATATTGAATATGTGTGTAATATTTAAATAAATAAATACTTTATTTATTATAGCACTGAGATATTTTGAATTCTTATAAATTAATATTTTTTTTTACAATCATTTATCTTCAATATGTAATATTTTTTATATAATAAATAAAACTATAGTTTATTTATATTCTATCTAATATTTTAATTATTTGTTATAAAATTTTGTTTATTTCTGTTTAATTACAAAGACTTTAAAATTTGATTTTGAAATATAGAAATGAAATATATTAAGAATTAATAATATTGAATTTCATATATAATTTTTAAAATTGTCCATTAATATTTCTTGAAGATAAATGAATTCAATATCAATTACTAACTAACAATTATATTAAGAATTTATAGATTATTTAATAATTATTATTCCAATAATTATATTAAATTTAAATAAATTTAAATAAAAGAAATACAATTTATAAGAATTTTAAGCGTGAAAATTTATTTTATTTTATATTTTTACTTTATTATTGAAAAACATTAATTTAATAATAAGAAAAATAAAGATCTGATAACAAAACTTCGAACTATTAAAGACTTTTTAACTTTTTTAATTTTTAATATAAAAATCATTTACATGTACGATATAAAATTATATTAATCCTTAATGTAATTGCAATTAATAACTGCGATTGCATACATTTATGTTTACAGAAGGACATACAAAGAGGCAGAAGCAAAAAGAAAAGTGGTCGCCGGTAAACGTAACAGGTGCAAACAGTACAAGAATCAAGACTATTTACAAATATAAGTACACATAATTAAAGGTTTCCCAAATAATCCGGCGTTCTAAATACAGAATAGACTGTTCTCTAATTATCGCTTGAAATTGTCGTTGGAAACGAATAATAATAGTAGTACTTAAAAAAAAAACATCTTTACATCTTTATTCTCAACAGTCGCTTGGATTCAATCGAAACATACTACTACAACTATAACTAATACTATTACTATTACTATTACTATTACTAGTAATACTATTACTGCTACTAATATTATTATTATTATTATTATTATTATTATTATTATTATTATTATTATTATTATTATCATCATTATTATTATTATTATTATTATTATTATTATTATTATTATTATTATCATTATTATTATTATTATTATTATTATCATTATTATCATTATTATCATTATTATCATTATTATCATTATTATCATTATTATCATTATTATCATTATTATCATTATTATCATTATTATCATTATTATCATTATTATCATTACATTATTATCATTATTATCATTATTATCATTATTATCATTATTATCATTATTATCATTATTATCATTATTATCATTATTATCATTATTATCATTATTATCATTATTATCATTATTATCATTATTATCATTATTATCATTATTATCATTATTATCATTATTATCATTATTATCATTATTATCATTATTATCATTATTATCATTATTATCATTATTATCATTATTATCATTATTATCATTATTATCATTATTATCATTATTATCATTATTATCATTATTATCATTATTATCATTATTATCATTATTATCATTATTATCATTATTATCATTATTATCATTATTATCATTATTATTATTATTATTATTATTATTATTATTATTATTATTATTATTATTATTATTATTATTATTATTATTATTATTATATCATTAATATTAATATTATTATTATTATCATTATTATTGTTATCATTAATATTAATATTATTATTATTATTATTATTATTATTATTATTATTATTATTATTATTATTATTATTATTATTATTATTATTATTATTATTATTATTATTATTATTATTATTATTATTATTATTATTATTATTATTGTTATTATTATCAATGCCACCATCGCCACGATTATCTTTAATTTTATCTCTTTAATTACGGGATAAACTAATTTTTGTTATTCATGTTCCCGTTGAAAATACAATGATAAAGTTGATAAAAACTCCTCAAGTTCCTTCGGATTATTTAGGAAACGAATTTTGAGGATTGGAGAAAATCTAGAGACATGTAGCCCGATACATATACAATAGCCCGATATATTCGAGTAAAAAACCATAAACACAATCATACCGTCTAAGTACGTCGATATTTACGAAGGATAAAGAGTTATACGTACGCACTAATTCTATCTCTGAAATTTATCCTGTTTCTATCTTCCTCTCTACTATCTTTATCTCTGATACGTTATGGTAAATCAATGTTGTATTACTGCTTCTTTGTAATACATATGTTATTCTACTTGAAACGTAGAAGCGGACGGTTTATAAACGTTACACAAAATATTTGAAATGTTTGGTCACATTTTGAAAAAATACATATTATACAAATTGTAAGGATAAAAAGAATGAATGATAGATATTGAAAGTAAAAATAAAGTTTATTACAAAGTGTAATTTAATATTTATAATTAATTCTATAAAAATTTTATGAATAAATTCACTATCTAAAATTATACTCAAAAAGCTTTAATTTCGTAACAAAAATTAGATACAGAAATGCAAAACATTAATTATATTTTAAAAAAATAATTTATATAGAAGATATTTCATTTCGAATTTGAAAATTTAAAAATGAAATATCTGTACAAGTTTTTTTTATCCTTACGATTGATAACATTTTGCAAAAATTGGCCAAATATTTCAAAGATAGTTTACATTATAATACATGAAATCTTGCGATTAAGTATACAAATGCACGACAAGAAATACATAAAAAAAGAAAATAAAATAGAAGCTTAATAAAGAAAACAAAAAAGAAAATGAATTGGACTTAAAATACTTTTATTATTGCTCACTCTCTGCTTTCGAATTTGCACCGTAGTTTTAATATTGAAATACGATAAAGAGCTTGTCATTTAAAAAAAAAAACATTTTCAAAAGTATTTTATTTTTATTCTGAATGAGAAAAATTTTAGCGCATATAAACGTGATAAGACATGAAAGTACATTATTTGCCAGATCATATCGTACTTTCTAGACGCCTAATAATTATTGCTTCGATGTGTGTAGTCGCAATGTAATCTGTTATCGTTACAAGTTCTCGTTGTATCTTGATAAATAGAGAGTGAGTAAAATGTTGAAATATTAAAATGTCTACACCTCGTTGTATTTATGCGAGGCTTCAATGATTCGTGCAATATTAATCATTGGATTAATCTCGTACTAATATGGTATTATTTTAAATGGTAACTTTCTAATTGTTTTATGAGGAAGAATAATAATAATAATAATATTTTGTTTTTAATTAAAAGAATTCAATATCATTCAATCACTAAAAAATTTATGAAATATATTAAAATTTGTTTTTTTAAGAGTGCTATTTGTAATTAATAATATATATATAATTATTTTTTTTATTAAAATTTATTTATAAATTATAATATAAGCAAAGAGGCAATCACCAGTATTTTATTCACAAATAAAAATACGAATTTTATTTTTAACGAATAATAATTTTTATTTTTGAAAATAATTCAATGAGCAATTAATAAAAAAAAAAGTGAATTTAAAAATTATATACATGATGAATGCAAGAAATGTCATTTCACTTTCGATATATTTTCTGACTGAATAATCAATTTTCAAGATGTGAGTTCTTTTTGAAGCAAGATAATATACTTTTGTATCAGTAGAGTGCGTGCGATAAATAATTAAGATGATGAAAGAAATATATTTAAATCTTTTGGTTTTTTATTTTCTATCATTAGATTATTAGATATTATCTTTAAAGACTTTTAAATATCCTCTACGAATACTGAATTTGTACAAATGGGATATTTAGAATAATGAAATTTTTAAAAATGTTATCGAGATCAGTTTATTCTCCGTTGATTTAATATATGTATATATACACACGTGCGCGCGCGTGCACATACACACACACACACACAAACACACACATATGTATGAAATAAAGTCACCGAATCGGCGACATTTTATTAATTCAATGCTTTGTACTTTATAATTTTATTAATAAAATCACTTTTGCTTTGAACATATATACGTGTATTGTATAATTTTTATTTTGATAATCAAAAATATATATATTTTAATTTTATATAAATAGATACATTATAATATTATTATAATTTTAAGATTATATAAAAAATTTCAATTCACAATAATTCAATATTATACGTAATAATAAATTATGTCATTATTTACAAAGTTTTCTTTTTTAAAACATATTTTTTATTATTAAGAATTTACTTCTAATTATTAAATCTATTTTATCATTAAAAAATTTTATATTTTTATATTTTAAATTAAATTTGAATTTGAAAATACTAAAAATATCGAATTACAATAAAAAATAAATATATTATTTGATTTTATTATTACAAAAAAAATTACGTGAGCATACTTGCGGATGCTGGTTCAAGACGTACTGTATTCCTTTGAGCTAAACCACCATGATTCTTTTGTCTCCATTCAAGCCATCGTAATAAATCTGGGCTTTGTGATGTATCATTAACATCTGTTCGAGCTTCCAATTGTTGATAATATGCTTCACGCAATAGTCGAAATGTTTGCACATTTTTATATGGTAGATGAGTCATAGGATCTAAATATTTTGCTGGAAACCTATATTTTTTTTTTTATATTTAAATTTATCAATATTTTATCTATATATTTTATAAAAATATATTAAATAGTTTTCTAATATCTCACCTTGTAATTGCACATAAGGGTTTTATTGGTGATTTCTGTATTGAAGATTTTTTGAATGCTTCTGAAAATAATTGTTCATTTTCAAATGTAATGAAAGTTCTTTCATAATATCCTTTTGTTTGTTCATAATAATATTTGCTTTTGTTAGAACTTTGAGAAGATTCTTTTTTAGTAATATCTTTTGTGCCATTTTCTGGTTTTACAGTTATACTACTGAAATAAACAAAAAATTAAGTTTTATTATATTTTTATTTGAAATAACAGAAAAGTCTAAATACTTTACTTTTCTATTGTTTCATCTGGACGTTTATTTTCAAAATTTGTATTTTTTTCGTCTTTTTCTATATTCATTTTATCTTCCTCTTTATTGTAATTTACCTCAGAAAGTATCATAATAGGCATTGCTAATGATTGATATCTAATCATAGGTCCTGTTTGGGCTTTTCTTATAGTTCTAGTATTTTTCTTTTCATTTTCTAATTTCTGATATTTTTCTGTAAATAATAAAAAAGAATTAAAAAAAAAAAATCAATAAAGCCATATTTGCGAATTCTATTTTTATCTAATTTCTCAATCGTATATTTATAAAATTTGCATTTATATATTTAATTCTATCCATGCTAAATTTTCATAATTCTGTGAATTTGATACTACTTATAATAAAATATAATAAATATACTTATAATAACTTATAATAATTATAATAAATTAATTATCAAATTAAGAATTTCATTAAATTAAGCAAAAATAAAATATTATCATATATATATATATATATATATATATATATATATAATAAATATGATATATATTAAATATATATTATGATGATATATTAAATATGATATATATGATGATATATATATATAATAAATTTCTTTATTATCTGAAATCAATTTTTTGCAAATATGAAACTTCTATTTTTTAACGAAAATTAAGCAATTTACCTAATGATTTCATATTAATCTGTTCAGTTTGTAATGCTTCTTTCAATAATTCTTCTTGAGTAGGTTTCCATGTATCATGTCTTATAACTCTTGTTCTCCTTTTTTGATGCTCATTTCTTTCACTTAATCTTTTTTGTGTTGCAGCTGATTTAGCAGCAGTAGAACGACGGATAGATTTTCTTTCTATAAAGAATTATATTTTAATTTCTGTCTACATGATTTAATATTATATTTTTGATAATATTTATTTTACAAATATTCACCTGTACTTTCATTAAAGATTCTTTGCCTTGGTTGCCTAACTTTTTTCTCTTTAGATGGTAATTGAGATTGAACTTTAGGTTCCTTGTAAGCTTTTGTAACTAATCTACGTTTTTTTTTTGGTCCCTCTTGTTCGGTATCAGAAATGGGTTCATCATTTTCATCTATACTAAAGTCTGAATCTACTTCATCTTCTGCTTCATCTTCCTCCCTAAATTTAAAAAAAAATTAAATAATAATTTAAAAATTAAACAAGTTATTAAAAAATTAATAAATAAAATGATATTAACATATAGTCATGATCTTGTTCCACTTCATCAAAACCTCCATAAGTTGTTTTGTAAAAATCATCTTCTTCTTCTTCATTTAATAACTTTGCCATTTTATTTCCTGCATTTGTACGCCGTTCTCTATTCAAAGCCATTTTTGCAATTATTTAAATTATTTTTCTTCAAATTTACTCTTCCGTTTTTATTTTTTCAAATTATTCTCTTGTTTGTCCGTATTAAACGTAGATTATTTTAACCTAAAAATATAAAATAAAATACTTACTACACCAATCATTCATAAATTATATAATGTTAATAATAAATTATTATGATAATGGATAAATAATTTACATTTTAATACAATAAGAACTTTTTTTTATTTTTTATATTTTCTTATATTTGTTAGATTTATTGTGTATGATTTATTAATAAAATTTTGTACCTGTAATATTTTCGATAATTATCGATATCATCGTTATTAATAATTGTTATCAATAATTATCAATAATAATTATGATATCAATAATATATTATAATATATTATCAATAATAATAAATTCTAAAGCAATCGATGATAACATTTAAATTTGAAAAGTAAAAATATTTGTATATTCTGTTATTAAGTATTTTTTATAATATACTTACATCATTATTTTATATACTTAATTATATTTTTATATACATTTTATATACTTAAATTATATTTTTTGTATTAATGCACTTACTGATAATTTATATTAGAAATTGAAATTTAATATTTGGAAAGAAATAAAAATTAAATATAATTTTAATTAATGTATATTTAATATATATTTAATAATAGGAAAATATTAATAAGAAAATATTTTTAAATTAAAAAAGAAATGATATATTTATTTCTATATAATATTTCAATACAAAATATATTTTTTCATAAAAGTTGTAAATGTGTTGTAATAAATACGATTCAAATATTCAGATAACCTGATTGCACTCTATCAATATTTTTTGTCATGTAAATATTATAATAATCAATAATAACATTTAATATATAAGATTACTTAAAAAAATATTTCGTTAACTTTAATGGAAAATTTTTACGACTTACTTAAACGTTTTTTCTCCTTATTTTATAGATATGAGAGTCGTTCAAAATGAGAATTATAAGATTTTTCAAGTACCAAGGTAGTTATCATATATTTTAAATATAAATTTAATTAATTAAATATTCTATAAATATTTTATAAATATAAAATATAAAATATAAAAAATATTTTATTTTAAAATTATATTTTTCACGATAATTATTAATAAAGCAATCATTATATATTTTAAATATATCTTATTTTAAAATATTTTTTTAGAGATATAAAATATCATTAATAAAATATATTTTTTTAAAAAATTTTGTATAAAAAATTTTATATATTTTTTATAAAAAATCTTTTATGATATAATAATAATAAAAATATTTATTTAATAGAAAGAAGAATTTCTTTAAATTAAAAAATTATGAGATCTATGGATTATATTTTTTACTCATTTTTATCTGTATACAAATATCGTAGATTTTATACGTGAAATGAAAAAAAATATTTCTAAAAATATTAAAAAAATGACACATTACAAATATCAAATTTTCATTTTCTTTTCATTTTAAAGTAGATATCATAAAGTAAAAAATAAATACGTATCTATATAATGAAAATGATTAATTAACTGTTGATTACATTGTATATTCAAATTTTTCATCTCTTTCTTATAAACAGGTATGACAGATATGTTTTAAAAGAATTTATGGCAGTCATTGCATGATAATTAATTATGCTGATTAAAAAGAATTTATTGATAAAGATATTCTTGTTGCACTGATATATGTTTATACATATCATTGATATATATTACATAAAATCCGTGTTGTCTCAGAATTCTTCGGAGTCTGTGACGGAACATCATCAGAATTAGAATTGTATAGTATATATAACCTTAAGTATCGAAACTTAAAAATTTTTTATAATAAAATGAATAACTTAATGTTTGATCAAACACTTGAAGATATTTTGGAAAAAAATCTTCCAGAAAAGGAGCTAGCTGAAGTAAAACGCCTTTTATATGGCCGCGAATTACAGTAAGATTTATTGTTTATTTATTTAAATTTATTTTTAATAATTATATTTAGAATTGAAAAATATAAATAATTAATTCTTTATATTCTTTCCGAATTTAATTTTAATTTAAATACTTCAATATATTATCCTTTTTTAATATATTGTAAATTATATAAATTATTTGGCGCGAAATGTTTTTAGATTTTACATATACGACTAAAGAATGCATGTATGTTGAATCTATCATATACTGAAAAATATTGATTTTAGTCATTAATTTAATTGAAAATTTTAGTTAAAAAAACCAAATATTTATATCAAATAAAATTAATGTTTTTAGTTATATAGGTGTTAAATAATTTTTCATAAAAAACATTAAATTTTATTATTAATTTTAGAAATTAAAAACAAAAATGTTTAAATAAAAACGTTTTTGAATTTGAAAAGTATTATATTAATATGTAATAATTTTTATGTAAGAAAAATTATATATGCGATTCATTTTTTTTAATTATAATTGTATTAAATTATTAATTATTATAATAATTATATTAATATTTATAAAATTTATAATTAATATCATTATTATATTATTATAATTATATACATATACATATGAAGCTATTTTAACTATCATAAAATGTTTTTATTATAGATCTTTAAATCTTCCGCAATGGAATGGAAGTCAAGATCTCGATGTTCAAGGATATATTATGGGTGGTAGCGTCACAGAGCAATTACGTCCTCCGCGTCTTGTTCGTGTCGGCTTAATTCAACATTCTATAGTTTTACCAACTACAGAACCTTTGCAGAAACAAAGAAATGCTTTGCATCAAAAAATTCAAAAATATGTCGATTACGCCGCAACTTGTGGTGTTAATATACTCTGTCTTCAAGAAGCTTGGGGTATGTTTCAAAATTTATAAAATAAAAAAAATTATAATAATAAAAAAATATACTTATATGATTTGATAGTTTACATTAAATACAAATGAAATTGAAAGTTTAATTTTATATTCTGAATGAATTTATTATGTGCTTCTTTAATATCTATTTAATTTGATGATAATTTTGCATATATTGTATAATTCAAATCTTAAATTAGTTCAAAAAGATTAGATAAGAATCTTCTTTTAATAATTTTCATTTTTCTTATAATTTAATAGTTTATTTAATAATTTTTTATAAAATTAACGATTTAAAAACAATTAAGTTTAAATTTTAAAACATTTTTTTTATTTTTTTATTTATTTTAATTATTTATAATAAAAAAATATTCATCTATGCCGTAGCTATGCCATTTGTTTTCTGTACCAGAGAGAAATACCCCTGGTGTGAATTAGCTGAAGATGCTGAAAATGGACCAACCATAATACTCATGTGTGAGCTTGCTCAACGACATGGAATGGTTATTGTATGCCCAATTCTTGAGAGAGATAATATGAATAGTGAAACTTTATGGAATACTTCTGTTGTGATTGGTAATGATGGAAATGTGCTTGGAAAGAGTAGAAAAAATCATATTCCTCGCGTAGGAGATTTTAATGAATCTACTTACTACATGGAAGGAAATACAGGTCATTCTGTCTTTGATACATGTTTTGGACGTATAGCAATTAATATTTGTTATGGTCGACATCATCCCCAAAATTGGATGATGTATGGATTGAATGGTGCTGAGGTAAAATTCATCAAACTTTTACAAGTTAATCAAAATTTTTGTATACAAAAAAATATAAATTTTCTATGTTTAGATTGTCTTTAATCCATCAGCGACTACTAGCCATACATCTGAGCCACTGTGGTCCATTGAAGCAAGATGTGCAGCAATAGCAAATAGCTACTATACCTGTGCTATTAATCGTGTTGGAACTGAAATATTTCCTAATGAATTCACATCTGGTGATGGAGCTCCTGCTCATCATGATTTTGGACACTTTTATGGATCTAGTTACATCACTGCTCCTGATGGAGCTAGAACTCCTGGTTTAAGTCGATGTAAAGATGGTCTTCTTGTTTGTGAATTAGATTTGAATTTGTGTCGTCAAATGAAAGATTTGTGGTGTCTGAGAGTAAGTTGAAATATTAAATATTTTTAATTTTTTTATTTCAAATTATATATTTTCACGAATCATTAAACTTTTTTTTTCAATATTTTTCTTTTTTTTTTTTTTAATTCCAGATGACTCAGAGACTGGATTTATATGCTAAAGAATTAAATGAATATGTGGAGAAAAATATCAAACCACTGGAAAAATTGATCCAATAAGCTAACAGCAGAAATGCATATATTTTTTTTATAAACTTTTTCTTTTTGCTCTATATGTATAAGTCGACAAAAAACTATAAAAAATATAAAAATATATTTAGATATATATAAGAAATTTTATATATACACAATGATTCTTTTTATTTCATTTCAGTCATTATTTAAAAATATAAATTATGAAAAAAATGTGACTCAAAGATAAATCTATAAGTTACATTTTCATATTTCAAAATATTACATACTTTTTACATACTTACAAATTTTTAAAAAGTACTACCTTATAATTACGAGTAATATTTTATTAGAATTTACCGTTAATTAGACCAGAATTAATTAACTGGTTGACGCGGTATTCAATGATGTATTATGAGTTTGTTTGCGATAATGGAGTGCCTCTTGATACGCTTTTTTAACAGCTTTTCTATCCGCGGGTTTTCGAGACTCAATTAATTTTGCTTCATCTAATTCTTGGGAAACTCCAAGTTTTTCTAATTTTTCTCCAGGTAGCCATTGCCTATAATAATTATTTATAATTTTATATAAAAAAAATTAAATTATCTTATCATTCTACAAAAAATTAAGTTAGAAATAAAAAATGTTTTTACCATGTTCTTTTGGTATCGAAGAAAAGAACGAGAAATACCGGTTCTTTATAATTAACAGCAAGTGCCAATACATCATCTGGTGGTGCTGGTATTGGTACACCTTTATGCACAGTGCCTCTAGGAGTATTAGGATCTATTATAAGAGCTGGATACCAGGGATAACCACGGCATTTAGCCCATACAAGCTGGAGAGCTTCTAGACCATTATTAGCGATTATTTCCTTGCTTTCCAGTTCTTTTTTTGCTTCATTTGCTTCTTGTTGTCTCTGCTTTTCTTCTTCTAAATCAGGAGTAGTGGACCTACTTGTTGAACAACTGCTACAACTCGATGATTGACTTTCACCTTCTCCCACATCACTATCCATTGTTCCACTTCTATAGAAATTAATTTTACATTATTATACATATTTGAATCCTTATTTGAAATGCGATTATCTATAATAAAAATAAATAAATAAATAAATAATACATACCTGTAAATCTTAAAACTGTCACTTTGTTTTTTTTTGTCATCTTCCAAAGTGAACATTTGATTACTTCTACTGGCTCTTGCTCTTGCCTTGCGAGTAAAAAGAACTGCTGTTCTTCTGTTCACACCTCCTCCTCCTATTTCTTTTTCTCCAGATTGTAATTCAATTTCTCCGCGGCTTCTATTATTACGATCCCTTTTTCTAGATTTGGAAACTGTTTGCTCATTTTCACCAGGATCTAATTCAGGGTAATCTTTACGAGCTTGTTCTATAAGAATACCACCTTGTTCCTTCATTTTTATTCCAGCTCGATAGAACATAGTGTCTTTGCGATTATAAGCTAAACAATTATTCACCATTAAATTGAAATCTGCTTCAAAAGCTCCAATAGTATCATATTCTTGTCTTTCTATTTTTGTCTAAAAAATAAAAATCATATATATAATTTAACTAATTTTTTTTAAATAATTTAAAATAAAATTGATTACCTGCATAGTAGATAAATCCATGGGATGAGATACAATTTCTAAATAATCTGGAACTTCTTTAGTATTCACAGGTTGTCCAAATACATCATTTATATCTTTCATTTTAATTGCTTCTAACAATGAACGTAAAATACTTTCTAGTGGACGTAATTCGAACCATAAACATTTTTCTTTTCTGTAAAATAAATTTAATAATATTTAATAATAATAATAATAATATTTAATAATAATTTTAATAATATTTGAATATTTATTATATATTTTTTTATCATTAATTCGAAATCTTACACTTTAAATAATTCTTTTTTCAACTTCTCTCGTTTGCGTACTAATTCACAAAGTAATCGAGCCCGCTCGAGATCTTGACGTAAACATTGCCAATATTTTAATTGACGATATAATTCTCCACGTAATTCACTGTCTGGTGGTGGTGAAGAATTTTCTCCAAGTGGTGGTGGTCGAGATTGTGGGTGTGAACTCTGAAGTCTTCTGAGAAGTGGTACACCATTTCTGTATTGCCGTTTCAAAGTCCAATATGCTATAAGACGCTGTATCAGTTGACTTCGTTTAGGCAACCCTTCAGCTAAGCTAGTATTATAAAATATCAATAATGTTTTTATATTTTTTAACATTTATTATAAAGAATTTTTATTTGTTACCTAGCAATTTCCTTAATACGTTCCGGTGGTATGGTTGGAATAGAAATAACAGGAGCAGAAGAGCTTTTTTTATTTGCAATTGCTCTTCGTCTTGCATCAGCAGGATTGGTGGAAGGTTGATAATCTGATGGTGTATGAGCTTCACAATAAGCTGTTTTTTGAACTAACATTGGTTCTCCATTTGTAGGTTGCACTGTCCTCATACGCATACATAAACCAGCTTGTTGTGCACATGTTACATGAAATGCAGCATAACAGTTACTCTTGTGACATTGAATACAAGCACCTGATCCTCTACGTTTACATACACAGCATGTAAGTCTCCAACGTGCAGCAGGTATGCTTTCTATACTATCAATAGGCTCCAGAAATACAGTATTGGCGAATCTGACTTCTGGTATCCACAAAGCACACACAACATGAGCCCATGTAGCTGGGCGATCAGTTTGTTTAAAAGCACCACCTCTATTAGGGCATAAAACACAATCAACAGCTCGTGATGGACTTTGCAAACATCTCCTGCATAACCACTGTCCCTCAGGAATATATGGTACACCATAACAATCCTGATGAACAGCAAGATTGCACATATCACAAAATAGTATAGCATTACTGTTCTGACACTCTCCATCCATGCAAATACAGCAAACTGCATCTTCATCAGCTGCTATTCCTCCACCACCATTACTTTGTTGTTGAAAATAAGATTCTTTTTCTAATCTGTCCATTAATAATTCAAATGTATCAGGTTCTAAAGGTGGATTAAGCCCTGAAGCTAATCTTCTTTCATTTACTATTGATAACCATGCAGTATCTTCTTCATCTAAATCATATTCTACTTCTCCTGAAAAAAGAAACAAATTCAAATAAACTGAAATCAAATTCTAAATATTTTCAAATTCTAAATATACTTAAAAAAAATTATAAATAAAAAAATTATATACCATCAAGTTCTTCACCACTACGTTCCATAAATCTAATATATGAATTTGGAAGTGCTTCAGCTTCGCCTAATTGTTGTTCATATTCATCTATTTCTTTTACCATAGCTACAGGTAAAGTATTAAGAATGTTTTTCTCTTCTTTATCTTTATCTGATGCAATATATCCTTTTTGAATATTTTTTTCATCAAAACTATTTCTTTCCAAAGAAATAATAGGTATTGAATCTGTGATTCCAATTTTAAATATCTTATTTGCATCTTCACCAATAGGATTTACCTTAAATATAAATATAAATATAAATATAAATAACATTATAAAATTATTCATTTCAAAAATTTTCAAATATTAAAATAAAATAAAAATAAATATTTTTTTATTTTATTAAATATAATTTATTTTAAAATTTGGCTTTTAATTTTTAATTTTTTTACAGTGAATCTTAAAAAAAATTCTAAAAGGATAATTGTAAGTGCAATAACAATTGTTAAAATTTATTGAAAAATGAAAAATTAAAAAAAATATATATTTTATATTTGATATCAAAACTTTTAAAGATTTGCATAATAAAAAAATAATTATTTTCTGAATTGTCTATTTTAAATTTCTTTATAATTTCATTATATTATCAAAAGATTAAATAATTCAATAACTTTAAATAATTAATAATTAAAAATAACTTTATATATTAATTAAATATATAAATTCAAATAATATCTTTTTTTATTTATAAATAAAAATATATTGCTTTCTTATCAATTAAATTTTACATTTCATATATGTTTTTAAAATATACTTCTTAGAAAAATATTACTTTATTATTATTTTGTAATTTTTAAGTATTAATTAAATATATTTAAATATATTTCATACCAAAACAAATTTTGATGTTTCTTGTGTACTTAATGCTTCAGTGTTCGCAGGACTGATGCTATCATTATTAACACCAATTCTACTTCTGCCTTTTTTTTTATTTGACTGTGGTGTGTTCATCTTCTTTTACGATTTGACGTTTTATAAATAATAATGTACTTATATCATCCACACTTCAATTTAAAAATCTTTTCTTACGTATGTTTTTTATTTTAAACCATTCAACTATGAATTCGTCTTGATAACATACATTAAAATTACATGAATTATATCTCTCATTTTTATGCCAATACAACTGTTATAAAATAATTGCATTAATTTGTATTTGAGGAAAAAAGGAACGCTCACAAATGTTTGAACAAGTAAACTAACCAATTTGAGCGGCAAATGTAATATGCACTGACATGTTAATGTAACAAAAGTACTTTGCATGTCAATTATAAACTATTTTTTCAAATATATAAATTTTCAATAGATTTATTTTGAAAAATTTTTTTGTGTTAAATATACATTCATTTTTGTTTAAATATATTTCATAGAATTAATTAAATAAAGCTTAACTTAATAATTTATACTAGATTTACTATTTATGATATAGTTATAGCAATAGAAACTATCCTTTATAAACAAGTAATTTCAAACATGTATCATAACCTGATAATTAAGAGATAAAAATATTATTTTCTATTATTTTCTGATAAAAAAAATCATAATCTATAAAAGATTTTATATTATTTTATAGCAAAAAATATCTAATTAAAATAATAATATTAATCAAAATAAATTTATGTCAATAAATTCATTATTTCATTTCAAGAAACTATAACTTTAATTAATATATATATAATATACTAAATTTTAATATCATTATAATCAGTTTAAAATATCAAATATAAATTTTTATAAAATTAAAAAAGTTGTTTAGTATAGACTTTTATACTATTAAGCGATCATTTTCAAAACATGCTAAGCAAATGGCGTCACCTGGTGACGAAAGAAACATACAAATTGAACTCAACGCAGTTTCCGTTTGAGCTTGCTAGTCCTGGTTCTGAATACTTTGTGCACAGAGTGGGAGAGGGTAAGAGATCTAACTTTACACCAGTCATTGGCAGTATTTGTTCCCGTGGCCGCAGCTTTGGTTCGTCTATCTCATAATTGAAAGTTTGGTGCAAAAACTAGTTTACTAGATAGACGATATTTGTGTTTTGTGAGTGTGGACCGCGGAACAGTAACTAAAACTAATTAGATTTGTAATTGAAGGAACTGATGTTCGGCTAAGAATTATGTCGGATATTGGTGCAGGATTACGATCGGTCACACGTCAAGTCAGCTGACATATTGCGCCCTGCTACACCGCAACAGCTCTTGGTAAGTGTCGCAATCACACTACTCGCTCATCAACGACGACTATTTTTATCGAATACCTGTGAAATACGTTCGCGTAACCATACGCTATTTTTTCGTCTGACCACGGTGAAATCTAGCTTGGTTCTTGATTCGTTCCATTCGCTTTGTACTCTTCTCTTAATCCTCTATCTTGGCGTTTCTCTTCATAAAAAGATGTCCGACGCAACGTAGAATACATATTACATGGGACAAAGGAAACAACGCAATTTCTAACTAGGTGCGTATTCTTAAGAATGAGAATCATATATTTAATACTCATTCCATTTCTTCGTGTTTCTTGACTGCGTGTTGCGTGCGTAGATGCATGCGTATGTATCTATACGATAGCAGCGCCGACGCGATTCAAGCGCAAATGCACACTTATACATTTTAGCCTCCCCTGCCGCGATTTTCATACCCCTTCATGCATCCACATCCGTACTGATCTTAAATCCCTTCCTTTAACCCTTTGTATATTCCGTGTACTTCTAATAATTATTTTTTTTTGTTATATATTAACCAGAGAATATAAATATCAAATCGAATTTTCAAATATGTTTATATCATTTTCAAGTAAAAACTCATTTTCTTTGCAATTTTAAATAAGTTATAAATTTAGATGGCGTTCTGAGGTTATGATTTTCTTCTTCTCTAAAATCTTTAAAATTCGTTAGAATACAATTAAATTTTTCAGAACTTTTATCTATTGATAATCAAAACAATCCAAAAACTTCCATCATGCATTTTAAATGAATTGAGATTTGTTTCAAATTTATCACTATCTCTACAAGTGAATGTTGAGCAATCTAACTATTCCTTTCTATATCGCGCATGTAGTCAATTCGATATAACCTCTCGAAATATTAAGAAATAACTAAAAGAAATAATTTTTATTTCGGAAAATCTGTAGATGGCATTCATGAATCGAGATAGAATCGAATATATATGATAGACAATAGTACCAACGAAGATAAAAAGTTTATCATTTTATTGCTTGTTAATTTTTTATGAATTTTATGATTTAATTACTTGCTAACGACATAAAATTAATGCACTTACTTGAAATTTGATTTAAAAAAAAAAAATTCTGTTAGGTAAGTGTTGCAATAGAAACGATTAGCAGGTTGATGCTGTATGTCAATGTAGATTAACCTCACCCGAGCCACACCTCGCTTTCTTCCGCTGGTGATGAGTGATATTGTAAAATGGCTGCATGAAGAATTATAAGCAAAGTAATATCGTATGTGATAGCTTTCGTAGGAAAATTTCATCAATTGTCAGTATTAATTTGCGCACATAGATAATCTTATTCGCGTATTTTTAATTATGAGAATTTCTTTTTTTAATAAATTTTTCACATGTTTTAAATTATAAATATAATTTTTTATAAAACATCATTTTCGACAGAACATGAGTCAGACATTTATCGTTTTCAACGGATGCGATTTAAAATCATCGACCATATACGTCGTACTTTAAAAGATATTCTTACCACGTGTCATTGGACTGTACAGTTGAATTTCATAAGAACAATAAGAGAATAGAATATAGCTGACTGACAACCAAAATACAATTGCAAGTACAATTTTAGATCGTCCTTACCCATCATCTCTTTTTGTTTTATTTTAATTGAATTTAGTATTTTTATTTTAACGTTATTTAAGTTAAATTTAATAAAGATAACTTTTATAATTAAAATAAACTTTTAGAATATTTTATAATTTTTTTGCATTAGACTATTTCACAATTATATTTGTAAAGATTGGAGTCTATGACTAATATTTATTAAATTTATTGCTGATTGCAATTTCTTATTTTATTATTTTTTATTTTATTTATTAATTTTAATCATTTCCATTAATCGATTCTCAATGCTTTTGAGATAATCAAGGTCAAATTCATGCTCTATAAAATTTTGTTTATATTTAAAAATTAATTAATTAAAATTATTATATTTATTTAATTATATTATTTTTTTAATATATAAAAATCAATTACATTTAATACAATAATATATATTATCATATTTTTATGAATAATCGATTATTTGTTATATATCATTGCACAACTTTGAATCAAGAAAAATACTTATGTATTATATTATCATGTGTATATATTATGTAAATACATTTAATAAATTTAAATTGTTTAACAGTTGCTTTAGTATAAACAAGTAACTAAATCGTGTAAGTAAGTAATCAACGTGATTTGTACAATGACGTGTATGGTGACTATTTGTTTTGAAGTGGTGGTAACGATTAGTAATTTTCATTGTTTCGATTTTCGAAGAATACATAAACATTTCTATTTCAAACAAAAATGAATATAGATAAGTAAAACGGGAAATGAAAACGCGTCATTATCTAGAAATGAGTCAAACATGGAGACAATCACATTTAAAATCGAAATTAAATATCATTTCTGAATGAGATTGGCATACCAAATTTGCGCGCATATTTAATGAACTAGCTAGTTACTTTCCGTTAGAAAGTGTTTCTATTTTATTTGCTTGTGTAAATAAAACTTTCATTAAAATCGATGTTTTTAATTGGTTATATCAAATGTTATTATTGACAGTATGATAAATACGTTATGTCTGAACATTAGATCGAGAATGTTTTATGCTAATTAAAAATAATGATTAATAATCTTTCAAAGCAATTTATGTGAAATAAATATTTTAAAAAAATTATTTATTAAGTTTATGTGAATTTTCGAGAAAAAATTTTATAATTATATAAAATTAAATATATATAAGATAATTTAAATTTATAAAATTTTTGTCTTAAAACATTTTTGTCTTATAACTTCTGTGTTGAAAATTTTAATTATTTATTTATTTAAATAAAAAAATATATCTATAAAAAAGTGTTTAAACATTTTTTTTATTAAAAAAATTAAAGATATAATCAAATGATGCGTTTTAAAGTATATGAATGTTTAAAAATATTATTAAATAATTTTTTATCATGTTATTTATAAAAATAAAATTTCTTGAATATTATAAATATATATATTAAATTTTGTTGTAAATAAATTAAATAAATTGATAATTTTGATTTAAGAATTTTTCATGTCTTATATATATTATTGTATTTATTATTATTAAAAATTAAATATTTTTAAAAATTATTTTTAAAAATAACTAATATTTGTTGATTTGAATGAATATTGAAATATAAAAATATATAAATATTATAAATATTTAGGAGTTAAATTATTGATATTAAAAATTATTAATATTTAAGTACTTTTAATATATAAAAAATCCATTAAAGTATTATTTTAAATGGTTTATATTAGAGTGATTAAATATTTATTATACGATTGCAATTTTCAATTATATATATATATTATAATATTTTAATATACAAAAATTTTTATTTGATAGTTTAGATTTTTTGTTATTAATCATTTTCACTTTATTAATTTTAACAATTTGCTAATTCATAATATTATTTCATATATTATTTTCTAAATATTCATTGATAAATTTTTAAGTATTTAAATAATTTGGAATATAAAGAAATAAATTATATATCTGAATAACGCAAAGTCACGTAACAAGGTTATCATATGTAGCGAGACACAAAAATAAAGCATTTGCATTTAAATATTAAATATGACCAAATGGGAATTTTTTTTTATATATCTTTTCTTCTTTACAAACTTCCTGATACATTTTTTACATTTGATTTAACTTTCAATTATTATAGTGACGTCATGAATTCTAAAAAATTAACGGATTTTAATCCCGTTTTTGTACTTTCACTGTACAAAATTTCCATTGAAATAACAATAGATTATATTAGTTAATATTTTTTCAATATTTTTTACTTTAGTAAATTTATTCTTTCTATACTCCGTTAAGCAATTAGAGCAACAGGTTGAATTCTTTATATTTATAGTTAATATATTAATATTTGATATTGAGATTTTTTTCTTTAATTATTTGAAGCAATCATGTTAATTTTATAATTAAAATATTAATTTCCATTTTGTTTTATTTATTTGTACATAAAATTTCTTCTTAAACATAGATATTTGAAAGAAAATTTGTAAGTATATAGTAAAATTTAAAAAAACATAAAAAAATGTAATTATCTCATCATTTAAATTTAATAGACAGTTACTATATTTTTTTATTAAGCATAAATTATATAAATATAAATGTAAATGAATTTTTTGCTATTGAATTTATTAAATTAAAAATAAAATATTTTTGAAAATATAAAGATATTGAAAATAAAATAATAAACTTTTTCTAGTCTTTCATTTTATATTTGTCGGCATGTATTAAATATCATATAGTTTTAGTTACATTATACTATATAGATAATATCGAGAAATAATGCTACGACATCTACAGATTTGTTTGAGAAATATGCTAAACACATCATCATATAGTATTCTTGACAAAAAATAGTATCAATGTATTCTATTCCATAAAAGTATGTATTAATTATGAATTGTCTATAAAGAATTGTGTTTATTGTTAAATCATTTCAGAAAAAAATTGCAAAAGATTGAAAAAATTATGACATAAAGAACGATCATATGTACGCAAGCGCAGAATAAAGAGGAGAAATGAATGAGTCGTATATATATATTTGTATTTAAGTAAGAAAGAGAAAAATAGTGGTGAAAATAAATGGCGGAAATTTAAGTATTATCTAAATTATCAACTAAATTTTCTATTTATTCGTATTTTTTGCATATTTGAAGTGTGTAAAGAAAAAAACAATAAAGCACTCAAATTTTTAAATTTCAAACGTTGTGTTGGATAAAAGACGAAGTCTCGGTAAATTATGTTTCATAGTACCTAACCTTATCGTGCAAGTGTGTGCGCTGTGTCGTTGGTTGTACGTTCGCCCAGAGGCTGTACGTCCAAACGATCGCCATCATGAAAACATTCGACCCGTCGTGTCGTTATCGTTGTTTCTCCTCCGTCCTTGCAGGTTCCTCAGATTGAAGTAATATCGAGCGCTCGAGCGCGAAGTTGCATACAAAGAGCAAGAAAGAGAGAGAACGAGAAGGAAAGAAAGGAAGAGAGAAAGAGTTATTTGGTAACATTTCGTTTTAGTTGTGGAGAGAGAGAAGGGTCTTAAGAGACAAAGCGAACGCGCGCATCGAGAGTGGCCAAAGCGAGAATTGCGCCGCCGAGAATTACAAAGCACAAGTCAGAAGGGAAGAGAGCTCCCCCGACCGACGGTCGACTATCGGTCGTAACTGCACGTCATCTAACGTGTCTTAACACGATAAGGATAGACGAAGAACCTACTTAAATGCCTCGAACGAATTCTTACTCCATGTTGTGCGTTGGTTGCGACACGACTGCGTGTTGGAAAGTGAGTAATATCACGTTTCCCCCGATCACGCCTCTTCCATTTGGATTTTATTGCGAATACGAAAATCAGACAATAATGACAACGCGTTAAAAATTCCAACCTTTTAATCCTTTTTCTTTTCCTTTATTTTTTTCTATTATCCATCATCGTCAATTGTTTGCTTTTCGTTGTCCAATTTCTCGGTTTTATTTGCCCTTGGAAGAATTACATATACTCTCTCTTTCTCTCCTTTTCTCCTTCTCAAGACAAAACTGTTCTACACGAGGGAACGGCCCTTGTCTCAAGATATCGTTGCTGCTTTGCTGCTGACGATTTCTCTATTCTATGTATAGATTCCGTTGTGTATATATATATACGCGTGTGTGTGCAAATGAAAATTCGTCATGAAAATCTGTGCATCTGATTTCTTTGAGGCAGTATAGATGTGGTTGACGATGTTTCTCATCTAATGTAACGTGTCTATTATGGTGTAGTGATAATTACATTTTTCTCATTTTTTTAAAACTGTCAATGAAATTTAATGCATTGGAAACGGTTTTCATTAATTAAATAATTTATTATAAATTGCATTTTTTAAATAATAATTGCATATCTATGCAAAAATTTTTAAAAATATGTACTATAACATTTGTGTTTTGTCTTTTTTGTAACATTAAAATATTATTTTATATTTATATTATTGTTTTCTTTTTTTTTTTCACTTCAGTGGAAAAATTTAATTTATTCATTAAATTTTGTAAAATAATATTAAATTTAAGATTATATGTAAATCATATATGTAATATCATAAAAACAAAGAAATGCTAAATAAGTATTTTTAATAGGTAAATGTATGGTGACACGCGGTCGTGAAGGAACAACTGGAGAGCGAGCTGTGGCAAGACAAGATTAATTATCTCCTACTTAGTTGATTGCAACTTGCTCGATATTCTTTCGAGTAATTGCAAATAGGATAAAAATAAGAACTTGTTCAATCATTGAGGTTCTATTGAGATAAATAAAGAAAATGGAGCGAGAATCTAACCCTATGCAAGCTCTATGTCGCAGCGGTTGTGGATTTTATGGCTCTCCAGCCACAGATGGCCTTTGTTCTCTTTGTTATAAAGAAAATCTAAAAAAGAAGCAGCAACCTCCTGTATCAGCTGCCACTGTACCAACATCACAGACCGTCTCTGGTAACGCTGGTACGTTGCAGGGCGGTTTCGGTAGTCCTGCAGCTACAGGAAATACAGCCCAACCTACCATTCCTACCATACCTCAATCAACAACAGATCTACCCAATCCCAAAGAAGTAAGTTTTGCATAAATTAAATTTATAGAAAAATTATAATTAAATTATACAAAAATAATATCATTTATCAAAATATTAATAATATTATTTTAAATTTGGATATAATTAAAAAAAGAAAATTAGAGATTATTAATAAAGTTTTAACATGATTTAACTTTATAAGAATAATGTATTTAGTAATTTATATATTCTTAATTTGTATTCTTTAAATTAGATAAATAGGGAGGATCAAGAAAATGAAGTAGGTGTAAGCAGTGGAGCGGTAGCAGAAGGATCTGTGAGTAGTGGGGATGCAGATGATTGCTTTGATGGCAAAGAGACTGACAAAGAATCTAAGAAGAAGAAAAATCGTTGCGCCGTGTGTCGCAAAAAAGTTGGTTTGACGGGTATGTATATCATAAATTGAGGAAAATATTTTAAATTAATTTTACTAATTTACAATTTGATCTTTTAACAGGATTTGAATGTCGTTGTGGAGGACTGTTCTGCTCTGTGCATCGATACAGTGACAAGCACGATTGCAAATTTGATTATAGAGAAATGGGCGCTCAAGAGATTCGGCGCAACAATCCAGTTGTTGTTGGTGAAAAAGTGCAAAAAATTTGAACTATTTAGTGCGTAGATCGTTGGGAAAATGGTTATATAACTATATAAACAAAACAGAATATAAAACAAAAAAAACGGAGAAAATCGAGATAAATTATCTGGCAGCTGATTGCACGTCGAGGGGCGAGACGAATGAATGTAAGGATTGTGAACGAAAGGGAATAGGAAATTAGTATGAAAGAGTATGAGAGTAAGAGAGAGAAAGAAATTGTAGTAAATGTGTTAGAACAGTTAAGAATGAAAGTATGAATTTATGCGAGAAAGATAGAAAAGAAAAACATGAGAGAATGAAAATTTAAAAAAAAAAAATTGGTTTGTACATGATATGCAAATATATAGGATCGCCGAAAGTATAGACGAAATTTTCCGAAGGAAGAATGAAACATAAATAGAAAAGAAAGATTAAAACGAAAAGCAAAAAAAGAAAAACAAACAAAGAAATAGAAATTAGAGTGCGTGCCGCGTGTACGAATGCTTTGAGAAAATTTTTGGATGTTAGTGCCATGTCAGATTGTCATCTAAGCGAGAGTTTTAATCGAGAATATATTTGATTCTAACTGCTGCCAGCTTACTTATTACCTTATTATTATCTATTACGGTTTATTATTATTTTATCTTATGTTTATTAATTTACTTAAAAAAGAAATGCAAAATTCGTGTATGGAAGTGTTTGTTTTTTCTTTTTTTTTTCTTTTTTCTTTCTTCTTTTTTTTTTAGATTTAGCTTTAGGAATAAAAAATATGAGAATTCTTGGTGCAGTCTTGGTCGGTCATGTTCTGAGACGTCTCATCGGGAGTTCCGGGTTTTTGAATCGAGAGAGAGAGCGAACGAAAGAGAGGAACAAAGAAAATTTTTTATATGTATATAATCTATATTTCTCTCTCTCTGTTTCGTTCGTAATATCTAAAAAAAAAGAAGGAATGTTGCTTAGGTAGTGGCTGACGTTGATGGGTGATCACAATCCTAGGTTAATAATTAGTCTAATAATTATTAAGTATATTAGTCTATTGATTCATAAATAATGCAATGAAGTATAAGTAGTACTGTGTGTTTATGTCCAATTTCACGTGAATATAACCAAGCATTATTCCTTATTAAATATGTTTCAAACTATATCGCAAATCAATTATTTATGCCATGTGTTTATGAATCATCATAAAAAAAAGAAAAAAACAAAATAGAGATGTAATATTCATCTGATATCAGAATGATATTTCCAAAATAAAATTAGGTTGTGTCACGTGATTCATTCAGTCGGTTTTCTTATTTTTTTTTCTAATCTTCTAAATAAAATTTGTTATATTGGTGCTAAAATACACTTTGTATGATGAAGCGTCTAAAGATCAGCCAGATACAAAAACAAAAGAAAAATAATAACAAACGAGAGGCCCCTCGACGAAGGGACGACTATCGGCCCTGTTATATCGATTAATAAAAAGAGTATTTCTCCGTTTGTCTTAACCATTTCCTTCCGTGTTGCAATACTTTTTAATAAAACAAAAAAAAATCGTAAAAAAGGAAAACATATAAAAGAAACATAAGTTTCAATCTTTTGTTCAGCGTGTCTCTGACTCTTCTTAGACTAGATCGTAGTTGAGAAAGAGAAAAAGAAGTAGGTATTGAGTTTTATGTCGCTTCTATTAAAAAAACTCAAAAACATATTGTTGTACGAAGCAATTTGTTGTAAAAAAAAAAGAAAAAAGAAAAAACAAGGAAAATAACAATTGTCCTTGTTGCTTCGTGAATTTTCAGAATTGCTTTTCCCGCGTATCGTTGTCTTTTTTGTGAAAAATCGATAGTCGTCACATTGGGTCTTTTGTGATTTTAAAGACAAGCGAGAAGAGAGAGAGAGAGAGAGAGAGAGAGAGAGAGAGAGAGAGAGAGAGAGAGAGAGAGAGAGAGAGAGAGAGAGAGAGAGAGAGAGAGAGAGAGAGAGAGAATGAATGAATGAATGAATGAATGAATGAATGAATGAATGAATGAATGAATGAATGAATGAACGAATGAACGAATGAACGAATGAACGAACGAACGAATGAATGAACGAATGAATGAATTAACAAATAAACGAATGAATGAATTAACGAATGAACGAATGAACGAACGAATGAATGAGAACATGAAAAGAAAGAGAGACAGACGAAAACACCACACTGTGTATCGTACCACCATGTTTTTGCTGTCTTTAAAAATAATTGTTTCATTGTTTTTCTTTGTTTTCTTTCTAATCGATTATCGATCCTTCGTCCTTTGAAGTTTTGCGTGATAGCCGATATAGCGATAAAGAAAAACTATCGAAACGAAAAATCGTCTTATGAAATACAAAGAAAGAAGAAATCCTTGTATTAATTACGTTAATAGAATAAAGTGAATCGTTCTTAATTTCAGTGCCACGTTATGGATGGTCCTTATTTTACAACAGTAGATAATTGTATACTTTTGAAAAATAAGAAGGATCTTGCTCGTAATAGAACTTTACATATATTCTACAATTACCGTGATTCCATACACAGATACACATACATATAAACAATACATAACGTCTATGGACAATATATTATTATGTGTACAGAGTGAGACTTTTTTAGTCATCACAATTTTTTAATTTTTGTAATCATCGTATGAAAAAAATGTTAAAAATAAAAATCGTATTGTTTCGATATAACTATTATAATTGAAAAAAATTATACTTTGTTGAGATTATATGTTTTTCACTTTTTTTTTTACAAATAATGCTAAGATTTATAATTTTTTTTTTTAATCTGTCAATTGGTAATATTAATAAATCATTATTATAATTAAATTATATCACTTAAAATGAGCTTTAACGTATATCCAATGAAAGAAACTAAAAATGTTATTTATATAAGTATATTGAAATCATACGATTATTATTTAACATTTTTCGCGATAGAAAAAAATCCTAATAATTGTTGAGAAGAAAAAAATAAGCTTGCAATTGCTTTCTTGAGATTGATTACGCAATGATATATTCGTTTTGGCGCACATCTTAGAGGGGAAAAAAAAGTGTCAGCTAAATTGAAATCACGTATAAAGAGGAGGTACGCACACCGATTATCAATAATATCGACGGAATGGTTGCCTTCAGGCCTTCATCCTATTTTAGGCATAGCATATTTTTCTAAGATTGTATCATGATATTATTGGAAGTAGAATTTTGCCTATGATGAATGAATGATAATGATGACATATTCGTAGATACACAGAGAAAGAAAAAATGAAGAACAAACGAGAGTATGAACGATCGAATGAATGAAAGTAAGGAAAATAATTTCAAAATGAAAAAATAAAACGAATCGGGAAAATGACAGATAAAACAGTGTTCGTACTTTGCTGATTATATTAAGGACGTAACAATGCTTGTAATTATTACACGATTGATATTAGTATATTTACGATTTAAGCGGTTAAAAGGAAAGAAGTAACGTCGACTTTATTCATACATGTATCGTTACGATTTTATCATCCTTTTGACAAGAATATATTAGATATAGTATATCTTAGGTTCTTTCGTAGATGAGAAAGAAAATTATCTCAATGTGTTATTTGTTTCTACGCCTATGATCCATATGACTTTTACTTTCGTTTCCACGTACCTCCTTGTTATAAATCTCTCTTTGATCATATATATCGATCTCTCTCACGATCATTCTTGACTATTTATAATTATAGTTAATTATATTTATGTATATTTAACAAAAAAAAATATATATATGTATATATATATATAAATTTACCGCCCTGAAAAAGATTCGGCAGATGAAGTTATTTGGCGCTTAATCAAGTTTTGCAAAATTGTACATAGTGTGCACTTTCAAGTATGTCTGCCATTTTTATTGATTCAATCAATCGATATAATTTATTGATTGAAGAAATTAATAATAATTTTCTTAATGTTAATTCTTAGCAACTAAATAAAAGTTGCAATGCAATCTTAGGACAATAAGACATATAGAAGGCACGAACTAAGTTTTTGCTTATTCAAATTATATGTAAAAATATTGGCATGAAATAAGATTATCACTAGTTTAATGATTATTTCATATTGTGTTATCATAAATTTGATAGCACTCAAAAATTAATGACCAATAAATATATAATTATTTAAAAATAGAAAATAGAACTGTTCTATTTTCTTATTTTAGTCTTTTTTTTGTAAAAAAAAAAAAAAGAAACATTAATTTAAATATTTTTAAAAAATTAATTAATTTAAAAAAAATGTTTTTAATTTCTATTTTTAATAAATAATATATAATTAATAAAAGTTAAAATAATAATTGTACTTCGTTCGCGCCTCGTTTATAAATTAATTCAATGCGCATGCGCTTGAGTTGTCTTTATTGTGAGTATCGAACTGTAAGCATAGTATAAACGTTAGGCAAAATAGAGAAGAGGTTATCGTGTGCGTCTATAATTTGTATGTGTTTTTCAATATTTCTAATCGAAAGAATCTTTAATTTTGAATTAATTAAAAAAAAATTTCAGTGTATTATTCGAATTAGTATAAGAAAAAGCTAAAATGTCGATCGGAGTACCGATAAAAGTACTCCATGAAGCGGAAGGTCATACCATAACCTGTGAAACAAATACTGGCGAAGTATATCGCGGCAAATTGATAGAAGCTGAAGACAATATGAATTGTCAAATGCAAAATATTACTGTAACTTATAGGGATGGTCATGAGGTGCAATTAGAAAACGTTTATATTAGAGGTTCGAAGATTAGATTTCTCATATTACCAGATATGTTGAAGAACGCGCCAATGTTTAAACGACCAGGAGGAAAAGGTTCAGGAACCGCAGGCAGAGGAAAATCTGCTATTTTACGTGCCCAAGGTTTTTTTATAAGATATTCTTGTTCTAAATATGCAAATACTTAAATAAATTATACATTCTGTTTCATTGATTTATAACGTTTTATGAAATGTTCAATCAATTTGATTATTTATTTATTAATTTGTTTTAGCTCGTGGAAGAGGTAGAGGTCAAAATCAAAGAGGTAGAGGAACAGGTTCTGCACCTTGGCTTAATCAGCAAAATCAACCTGGAGGATCTCAAGCAGGAAGAGGACGAGGTTAAATTGTATTATAATAGGAAAACTTATTATAAGAAAAAAATTATTGAATTGAATCTGTAACTAATCTTTTTATATCGTTTATAAAAGATGTTTCAATAAATTCCATTTGATTGCAAAAATATTAAAATATTTTTCCATAAAATCTTCGAAAAAATATTCTCATTATGTTTTTATAAAATTTTTCTAAAATAAATATGAAAATTAAAAAAACTTTATATAATTCTGACTTATTTAATATTATATTCATATTAATTAAAAATATTTGAATAAAAGATTTTGTGAAATAAAATATAATATTTCTTATTGTTTGATACATATTTTATACACGTTTTTGTGTACGTTCATTTCATTTGCTTAACAATCCTAGATTGCGCTGCAATCGATATATTGGTATTTAATGTTGTACAATGTCAACCTTGTGGTCTACCTTAGTCGACTATGCGAAATGATTAAAGTTAACACGAAAGTTATTGGGAATGGTGAGAATAATTAATCATTAATTTATTAAACAAAATTTTAATAATTATTCTTCATATTTGAAATTTGTTTTTTTTCCTTCTTTAATTAATCGATAAATTTATAAATTCTTTGTAAAAATATTTTTACAAATAAAGAAAAATTGTGAAAAAAATAAAAAATTAATCGGTATGGAAAGAAATGAACAAAAATATGAGGACGAAACGACTGAACAACCAGTGGATTATAGCAAAAAGTATAATGAAAGGAAAACAGTAATTGAAAATCACTCAATTGAGCACTGTTCTCGAACTGATCGGCCTTGTAAAAAAGAATTTGGAGAACGTGATTCCAAAGTAGATTTATTTGGAGATTATGCTGAAACTGATCTTGATCAACCAACAGATTATAGTTTACGATATGCCGAGGATGATACTGACGATGACGAAAAACAAAGTGCTGAATACTTTCCAGGAAGTATACAAGAAGATACTGTAAAAACATATTGTACTGAAGGAACTCCATATGAAACACCTTTTAATTTTTCAACTGCAACTTCTATGTCTGATTTACGCCTTGAAGATACAAAAGAATCTGTTGATTCACAGAAGAAGCTTAATAAAAAAGTTCTTGAACTTAGTCTCAAAGAAGATTCAAATTATGAACATACATTGACAATCAATTGTAGTGAAGAGCGTTCACTTCTTGTTAAGAAGGAATTAGAAGTTTCTAAAACCATTTCTGAACCATGTAAACCTACTTGTCTTTCTTCTGAAAAGTTGCTTAATTATTACCAAACAGGAACATCTAATGGTTTATCTCGTGCTAATTCTCTAAGTTCACTTGGTAGTGCAATGACACAAAGAAATAATGTTACTGGGATTTCTAAAGTACCTTCTACGGATCCTTCTGACAAAACTGATAATGTATCAGAAATTTCAGAAAGAGCAGATCATACTACAACTAATACTAATATTAATATATTACGTATTCCTGATGAAAATGATAACTCTGTAGAAGGAAAAAATAATTCTAGAGTTGTAGATAAAGAAGGTTATTATTATGCTTATATTATAAATTTTTAAAATATAAAAAATTTTAATTGTATTTATTGTATTCATTATTTTAGGAAAAATGGTTACATTTAGTAGACAAGATTATTATGCAGAACAAACTCCTTTAATGTTTTCTCGTTGTAGTTCTCTGGGTTCATTAAGTGGATTTGAACAACATTCTATACATGATGATCGTAGTTCCATTCATAGTGATTTCAGGTAATTTAAAAGAACAAATTATAGAACAAATTATCTTAAAAAGTTTATATAATAATAATTACACTAGAATTCATGTTTAATAGCCGAAGAACCAGTGGGGTTGTATCTCCGAGTGAATTACCAGATTCACCCACACAAACTATCCCTCCAAGTCCTCATAATCATAAAAATCAATGTGCAGATTTTATAACTAAAATACCAGAAGAAGCAGTAAGACCGTCGGTTCGACATTTATGTATGCAATGCTATTGATCGTTAGTGAAAGATTAATTATAAGAATTTTAGTTTAAAGAACATTTCGATGAATATCCTCTTAAATTCTTTACTAGTTTTTTAATAGATATTATTTTTAGCATTTTCAAAATGTCATGCACCAAGAACCAGTGTTTTCGAGGATGATATTGCCACATTTAAAGAAGAATCAACTCCTATTGAATTCTCTACAGCTACTAGTCTCAGTTCTTTAACTATTGATGATGAAATGAAAATAACGAATATTTCCAAACCTCAAAATGAACTAAAAGAATCATTGAATGAGTTAGATAAAAATAGCAAATTAGATTCTTTGGAAGAAAAAATTAGTAATGGAGAAGTTGAAAAAGATCAGGAGCAAGTGAGCGATGGTGATGAAGATGATGAAGATTTGTTAGCTGCATGTATTAGTATGGGAATACAAAATAATAGGTATTTTAACATTTTGTATTATATTATAATATTAGTTATTATATTATTTTTTTTATTTTATTTTGAACTTATATATATTTTTATAATATTAATATTTTTAAATATTACAGATATAGACAATCATTCAAAACATCCACAAGTCAAAAATCATTACAGTCGGAATCATCGAATATTTTGGTACGCTGTCAAAGAACGCCAATTTCAAATAGATTGGAATCTTCAGTTCCAATCACTGTTACTTCTGTGGACGTACCAGTGACAGTTTCGAAAGTTAATAAATCTGCAATAGAGGTTGTTGCTGCTTCAGATACAGTACATGTTTATTGTACGGAAGATACACCTGCCGATATTTCTCCAGTAGGATCGCAATCAAATCTTTCAGCATTGTCTATGCCAAGTTATGATCATCATTCACATTTTCCTCCATATTCTTCATTTCCTTTAAATGATATTTACTTTTGGGCATCTCAAAGCTAATGTAAAATTTTAATAGAGTCCATTTTTCAATAATCTAAGGAAACTTTTTTTGCTAAAAGAATTTATCGAATTCTTATCGAAAAACACCACATTTGAATTTGTGATGTTTCAAAAAAATTCATCATTATTATTAACTATTCCATTTAAATTTGAATTATTGAGAATATTTTCATTTATATTATTACATTCGTGTTGATGAAAATTTTCTTATATATGATATTGATAAAAAAATTTGTTTTTTAACATTATATATCAAAGAATTATAACTTTTCTAAAAAAAAATTTTTTTTTTACATAAATGATATATTTAAAAAAATTCTTAGATATTTCTTATTTCTTCTATTCTTTCGTTTATTTATATACATCGAATGTTGTTAAAAAAACGTATTTAAATAGTTATCTACAATTTTTCAGAAGTAGATTGTTGTATTTCTAAAAATAAGAGATTTATTCTAATCTATTCAGCAAAGAATTAATTGGTTTTTTAATTTGTATAATTTAATATGATATATTTTTATAATTTACTTCTCATAATGTATTTAGTGCTATTTTTGCCGCAGTATGTGATATCTTCTTTTTATGAAATAAAAAAGAGACATATGTATTTCACACATAAAAGTAAATAACAACTGTAGTTCTGAATGATATTTGTGGCTGATTAAAATAAAACTTAATTGGTTTTTATAGGGCAAATGCAAAATATGAAATTATAGCTTTGACAATTCATGCATTCATAAAATACAAATTGTCTTGTATATATAAATATTCGGCATTATTAAATGTTGCATTCGGTGATTAGTATTAATAATTTTATGAAATTCAAATAACAATTAATAAGAATAACAATAATAATAATAATTAAATAAATTCATTATATTTTAATGACTTTGAAAAAAATAAAAATAAAAAAAATTAATGATTACTTCAATTTAAAATGCATTAAATATTACAATAATGATCTGTTAAATTTTAAGAAAGTTTTAGTAGATAGTATTAAAATTTCCAGGGTAGTGTTTTTTGTTTTAAAAATTGATTGAATTTATTTTAAAAAGAATGAGAAAATATATAACTAACAGAATATAGACAATATTTTAAAAAACAGCAGGCAAGACTTAATATTTCGAAAAAATGCTGCAACAGAAAAAAATAAATGCAAAAAAAAAATTTATTTTTTATAATTTTCATTTTATCATTATGAATATAGTAATAATAGATTGTTCATTAACAAGTTTATTTTTTCTAATTATATATATTCTTTTTACTATTTCTCTTTACTGTTATCAGTCACTGAGACTTGAAATAGTCTCACTATGAATGGTGAAAAAAAAAAACAAAATTGAATCATTTAAAATTTAATCGAGTATCATTAAATTTTTCGATCGCCATAAGATGATTACTATAATTAATATATGTATCTTAATCAACATCTCTAATTGATAATTGACAATATTTATAACAATGTATGAATAGTCGAACTTGAAATTTCATATTTCGAATTTATCTATTTTCTTGGCAATCAAAGTATTAGATACTCGATAGAGTACCAATATTTTCGAAATAATATTTCGAATAAGTTTTATTGTATGACCTAGCTTAGGTGCTTTTTTTAATTGCTGGTATGAAATTAACGGTATTTATAGGTTAACTGATTCGGTAAAATAAATATGTATATTTCATATTTGCGATTAAAAGTATTAATTGTTATATTGTCATAGCATCAACGTTTAATAAAGTTTGTAACTTTGTTGTAAAAATGCATTTTTTATACAATTTTTTTAAATGAATATATTGATATTATTTTTATCACCTATCCTTCATTTATTTCACAAAAGATTTACTGTAAAATTTTAAATTTATTATATAAAGGATATTCAATGCTATAATTTCTTACGGAATAAATGTACAGTTAGTAATCTTATCGAAACCATTAATTTTTAGAAAAGTAATGTGCCTTAAAGGTGTACCGTTTGAGAAGAAAGAAAATTGCAGTCATTAATATAATGCTTTTAATAATTGGTAGATATTTTGTAATTATATAAACAAATTTTCTATTCTAGAGAATATTTAGAAAAAATTTTAATATTTTTACATTTTTATTACTATTTCTATCTCAATAAAATAAAAAATTTATAAATTATTTAAAATTACTAATTATTTTTTATATATCTATTTAAACTTTAATTTTATAATAATTTCATTATTATTTAAAAATTTTTAATTTTTTTTTTAGATTTCATTTGTATAAATTCAATGTTATTTCTTCAAATTCAATGTTACTGATTATTGAGAGATCAGTTCATTAATTATGCAACTTTGAAGAGTTCGTTGATAATTACGAACCAGGATTGTTAGAGCATAAAAAGTGCCGCCTTTTGACCGTTGTCTTGTTGCCCTTCGATGAATCGTAATAGTCAGTTGGCCGGCATTCTAGTCTATTTCCTGCTCATATAAATGTCCATGTAGCTATGAATGAACGTTTATAGTGAATTGCGATTTATTTGGAGAACGTATCTCCAGTGGTGCACTCGTATTTCGAGGTAATATTATTAGTAAACAAACAATTTTGGATTATAATTATTGCAAAGCTATAAAAAATTAATCCTGAATATTAAAAAAAAAAGTATCGTTTAAGGGATATTTATTTTTAATATTTTGAATAATAGACTTCTAACGTATTCTATATTATAATCTAATAAGAATATATTATAATATTATATATAATATTATTAATAATTTTGTTGTAAGTCTTAAATATTAATATAATAATTCATTTAAATTTAAATTCATTAAAAAGCAGTTCTCAGATTTTTCATGAATGCGTATTTTCGAAACGATTCAAAAGTTCACAATACTATTAAGGAATTTTGTATATTAAAAATAAGATAAAAAAAAGATATTTTTTAAATAATAGTTTCTAAAAAAAAAAATTAGAGAAAAAATAGTTTCTAAATTAATTATTTAAAATTAATTTTAAATTTTTATTGTTTATAATCTATATTAGTAATATTAGTACATATTAGTACTGGAACAAAATGAAATCCATTCTTGTAATTTAGACAGATTAAATTTTATCGCTTTACGAGTTATTATAACTGGCTATTGAAGTTTGTGATCGTTTTCCTGAATATAGATGCACCTGCGTGCATTCTACGTGTTTATGTTCGTCATCTTTATGGCTGGCGACGCTAGAAGTGATGGTAATACGAATTGGTACACCAGTCTACACACTGTGCTTAAGAATTGTCCATTGGAATCTTGGAACAATTCTAGACAAGATGAATTTTTAGAAACGTTTAGGAAATGTGTGCAGGAACATGTATTAATTGCTTTAGATGCTCTTTTGGCTGATGATATTATACCAGTATTTGAGGGACTAGTTTTAGTAAGATATCAAAAAGATAGAATGAATTCTACAAATGATAAAGAAAGGTAATATCTTTAACAGATCTTTAAAGAATGCTTATAATGTATATTTTACGAACAAATTTTAACTTATGCAATCTTTTGTGATAAATAATATATATTAAAATTTTTTTCGTAATTTTTTTCATTGAATAATTAAATATCTTATTATTTGTTGATTTATATAGAAACATAATATATATATTTAACATATTTTTGAATATATATATTTAACATATATATATATTTAATTTTTATAAAGAACAATATAATTAAAAATAATTTTATAAAAAAATTCTATAAAACATAAAAACGTATAATATATATTCATGATTATTTCTTTTACTTATATATTTCAGTAATTTAGATGATAATACTAATTGGACAGCCATTATTATGAAAAGACTTTTACGGATTTTACATACCCACGTGTTTAAAATCGATGTGGACCGTTTTACTAATAATATTCTTTCTTTTATTAATAATTCAAAAACCACTGTAGATAATTATAAGTTCGAAGGTTTGTATAATAATATTATACATATATATTTTTTATTTTATATGAATAGAAATTTAAAATTGCAAATGAAAATTGCAAAAAATATTATATTATGTACTATTTCATTCTTATTCAAATTTTTCCAAGATTCATCATATAATATTGAATTTGATTATTTTTTAATCTTCTTGAATATTTGTCATATTTAAAATTTCATTTGTGAATCATATTTTTTCTATATGTATATTTCCTAAAAAAAAATTATTACTAATTTAAAAAAATGATAATTATCAGGCCGTAGACGACGTCACCGTCGCAGACATAACCACATGGTGCCACTTATGATGATGGGTTTTCTGCTGATGGGTTCGATCTTAATACCTATGGGTTTTCAATTCCTTGCAGTCCTTGGTGGTAAGGCATTGCTTCTAGCCAAGATGGCTTTGATATTATCCAGTATTCAGGGTCTGAAGAAAATAGCTACGAATGGTGTGAATTATGGACTGTATCACACTCCTATGGCAGAAGGGTGGCACGATAGAAGTCATATAGAGCCTTCGCATTTAGATTTACCTTTCCCACCTCACATTCGTCCTTAAAATATTATAATCGTCATATTAGGTATTATAATAATTATTATTCAATTTCATATATTTTATTAAATTTTTTATTAATTCTTTTGTTTGATTGACGAAATTGTATCGATCGTTGGACACATTAAATTCTTTTTATGTATGGGAAAAATTGATCGATGTTTTTTACCAAAATTTTCAAAATCATATAGTGAAATTATTTCTGTTTGACATTTATTCTCTTGAAATTCAGATTAAATAGCTTTTTCTCATTAAATATCTATAAAGTCAAAAAAATATTTAACTATCAAAATTATGTTTAAGATAAATTATATTTATTAATTTTAATAATTATTTAATTCGACTATGATAAAGAAATTGAATTTTATTAACTTATTCCCATTTTCACATTCTTTATCTTATACATATGTATAAATCAAAAAAGTATCAATAGATTGTTTTTGAAGCATAATAAAAAATTTCCAAGTTTATATATACAAGTTTATATATAAATAAATATATTTGATTATTATAAATCGAAAATTTAAAAATATTTTCTTTTTTAAAAACAATTTTTAGTAAAAAAAATTTTTAAATAAGAAATTTAGAATTTAATATTTTGTTATAATTAATTATTAAAATTAAATTTATTAAAAATTTAATTATTTTTAAATATATAAATATTTATATACAAAGAATCTCCTAATGTATATGTGAAAAAAGATTTTATATAAATTAATCATTTTCTAAAAAAATTATTAATATAATCATTAATACAATTATATAAATGCATTTACAATTCTTACACAAGTAATTTTATACAAAATCTTATCATGGCTCAACTATTATAATGAATTTCCGATCCTCTAAAGATTAAGAAGATTGTACAATCGATTATGTAATCTTGATATTGTTGATCAGAAAAAAGTAACATGAAAAATTCAAGTTTCGAACAGAATATGTAAACTAAAAGGAAAGTTGTCTACAATCATATTCCTAGAGAAATAATCTTTTGAAAAAAAACTTTTATGCGTAAAAGAAAATCTTATTTTATCTTTTACTTTATGTAATCAATTATTCAAAAAATTTTCCCTTTTTTTATTGATAAGATTTTTTTTCCTTGAGTTTATCAATTTTTCTTTTATTAAAATATTTAAATAAAATATTTTATTAAAATTATATATGATACCGAAAAATAAATGGAATTCTTCAATTGGACTTAATTAAGTTATTAAAATTTACCAGTTAAAATTAACGGCTTTATCTCCAAAGAAGATGTGAATACGGTTGAAACAAGTGTCTCGTAGATAACAAGGCAAAAGTAAGCATGATGTTGCGGCTGCAGTTTGAAACAGAAGGGCATTCATGTTACTGATTATGTCATACTTGCATGAATATGGAATTCAGAGACAACAATAGAAAATAAACTTTTCATTTTTTCTTTTCTTATGTAATATTCATATTATTATTTTCAATTTTAATTAATTAAAAATTAAATAACTATAAAATTGTTTTATTTAAACAAAAAATTATAATTTTTTAGATTATAAACATTTTTATAAAATTAAATAAAAAATTTATTAATTTTAAAAAAAATATACATAATATACATGATTATAAAAAAAATTTTATGATTATTATGTAATTATATATATTACAAAATATATATAATTGCTTGATCATATTTTTAACCATTAAAATTCTCCCCAAATATATGAAGTTCCCAAAATATATGAAGAGAGATCAGATATATTATTTGCTCGACAAAAAAAATATTTCTCTTATTATTTTTTGCTCAATAAATTATTTAAAAAATATTCTATAGACCAAAATGTAATGGAAGGATTAATTAAATGTTGCTTCACTTCTCCAAAGAAGAAGAAAAATTGTTCAATGCGTGATAAGTAAATTGCAATAAATATTGACCACCTGCAGGAAAAAGAACAATGATCTCTCAGTATCGCCAATTGCGAGAAAAGTGAAGATATGCCGAATGTACAATATGGCCGCTCACGTTTCATCCCCCATGAGACCAAGATCAATTAAGACCACTAACCGTGATGTTTATCTGAACTGGTAATTGCCATAAAGTGTACGATTGGAAGCTTGGCTATATTTTTGGAAAAAACACTAACCTTCTTAGCTAATTACTTTTATCTATTGATTTCGAACAATCTGTTGTAATTCCTTCATTTTATTATTAGTTTTAGATTTTCAAATGCTTCTCTTTTTTAAAAAATATTTATATTACTTTTCTCTTTAATTTCGTTCAAGATTGTAGAGATTTATCTTATTTATTTCTAAAGATTTATTATATTTCGCAATAGTTTAGAGAATATTTAATTTTTTGTAATTTTTAATATATAGATATCATTTTTAAAACTTTTTTAAAGTATCGTTTCCTTTTGAAAAAAAATTGGAATTTTTTGGTTTATTTTATTTTATTATTTATATTGTATTATTTTTCAGTATTAAAATATAACCTCTTTTTTAATATCATGCATAATTTTTTAGAATTAGAATATATTCTTTATTTTTGATGTCTGAAATTTTTTAAAATTTTTCTTTATAACATTTTATTCTAAAACTGGAATTATTTTCCAAGCTCGTCAGAAGATGCTCCGAATCTGAAGAAGCAGAATTAATAAAGAAGCATTTGTTGCATGGAATTTTGAATGAGACAAAGCAATAAATATTTTAATCGAACATGAATAAGAATATGAATTGAGTATTTACTAAAGTATCGATTATACGAAGTGTTCTGGTTCATTCTACAAGAATAAATTCGATGTCTTCAATGGAGATTTGAATTATTCACTGGGACGTTTCTGAATTTTATTAAATCACGTTCCCGAGATTTACGATCACAGTTTCCTTAGGGAACTATTGTTTGATCACGTAAAATGTTCTTTACTTTCTTTTCATTGTTTGTCGTTTCTTGTTGCTTATACCGACAACAACATCATAAGTAATTTTTTTAAATCAAATAATAATATTAATTATTAAATTTTTCCCAAAGATTCTTTCAGGATTCAAATTAAAAATATAAATATTATTTTCATCAATTTTTATCATAAATTAATTTAAATTTCAAATTATTATATAAAATTCATAAATTCATAGTAAAATTTTCTTGATAATTCGTACATATATATAAGAAAAAAAAAAATTATTTGCCAAAAGTTATATCATTCTATTTCCAGTCTATTTTTCTTTATCGGTTCCTTCTATACAATATCCTTTTCAACAGATATCAAGAGATGCTTTAAAATCTCCACCAGCTTTAAAAGATTTTTAGACCTTGCTATGGAAAGGTATATGAGAGAACGTAAACCATTTTATCAACGTTATCGTCGCCAGTTACGTTGCAAGCGTTCGGGGATGCGCAACATGAACGAATCGCGGACTGGTCTAGCGACTATAAGAGGGACGCCGCGCGTCGCGACGCCACACAATCTCCAGTTTGTTCTGACGCCAACTCCACGCGCTCTTCCCCCCTACGTTTTAAGAGGATCACAAAGCGACGAAGAGAAGACAAAAACAGGAAGAGAAATATTTCTCGTAACGGTACTTTCTTTCAACGTATACACTCATTTCCGGATTCTTGAGGTTTCATTAGAAAAATGTTCTTAAATGGGTCTTTGTATTGTTTCGCGAGGTTGTTTTTTATCATTGGATTTTTTAACGCTATTTCTGGTGCAATAAAAGGGAATGACTATCAGCGTTATCACCAACAGGTAAGGAATATATTGATAAATATATACAATGATTGATGAGAAAATATTTGTATATCCATATCCTTATTTTTTTCAGTAGAAGTAATTTTTAATCAGATTTTAAGTTTTATTTTCATCAAATTTTTATAATCATATGAAAATATTATTAAATGATAAGAAATTTAATACATATAATATTTGAACATAATTCATTAGTACGTAAATGATATAATAAATACAATAGTTTATAAATATTTTTTATAAAAACTATATGTAATAATAAGTTGTTTAACATGACTTGAAAGGAGACTTTGAATGGATTTATATATTTTTTGAATTATTTGTTATTCTTATGAGTTTCTGTGATCAATTTTTTTTTTAATTGATATGTAGAATAGAGAATTAATTATTTAATTATATTAATTTAATTACTAATTATTTTATTTATCGTTATATTTATTGCAAGTTACAATTTATGTTTATTAGGAAATTTTATCTTTTATAAATTTACGAAATTTACTTTTTATTTTTCTCATTGTAAAGATCTTAAATTAGTAAAATAGAATTTATGTTATAAAGTAGGAGTTGGAAATAATTTGTTGTCACTATGAATGTAAAATATGAATATAATTTGAATATAATTCATTCTATTTTTTCATTCTATATCATAAATAAAATAAATCTATAAATTATTATTATTATTATTTATATTTATCTATATATAAATATAATTCTTGAAATTGAAATGAAATAGAAACGTATTATTGATCTTTAATAATTAATTAAAGAAATTAAACAAAATTTATTTTTAGTTATATATTCTAAAACTAAGATAATTATTATCTTAATATTAAAATATTTTAATTTGATTTCATTTTAATCTCCATATATTAGTAAAAAAAATATCAATAACGAAGTTTTGATCGATCATTACCCGGTCGTCGATGGTTACATTTCCCTCCCTTTGTCATGGCAATTAGTTGCATGAGTACGACAAAGTAGGCATGAGTAAAGTCAGGCCTTCGCAACCCTTTCTCCCCTTTGAGAGCTTACATACTGTTTTCTTTAATTTTAATTAAAACCAAAGATAAATGTTTCAATTCCAAAAAATATATATATCCAATAATCGTTTTTTTTTTTAAATACAAATTTTTTATATTCATATATTTCTCTAAAAAAGAAATTAGAAAAAAGTTAAAAATTAATTTTTTTATATACTTAAATTAAATAGTTATTCTATTTTTTTTAGATAATTAAAAGAAAATATAAATATAGATATAGATTAAACATTACAATTTACAGATTAAAATGATAATATTATTTCTAGAGTTATATTATTGAAAGAATTATATTTGAAGAAATTAAAAAAAACAAAATAAATCAAAAATAAATTTTTAAATATATAGAAAATTAAAATTTAAATTTATATATTATTATCTGATATTTCAAATTGTATAATTATATTATTTATGCAATTATGCTATTATTTAAATTAGTGTCAATATCATTAAATCATCGTTCATATTATACTATTATATTATATCGTTTATATCATACAACATTTGCTCTACAATATCTTTAAAACTATACTGGCATTATATATCTTGGAAGACAATCCTATTTTAGTTCGTAGTGAAGAGTAGTAATCCAATTAACGAAGAGATACTTTCACGTACTATGTTGCTTTATGAAAGATTTAATGAAATTTTACGATGATTTTATTTATATAAAATTTTATTTCGGAACTGAATCTATTGTCCTTCATTTTTGAAATTGTGAAATGTAAAAATAATAAAAATATTTAATCTGTTTGATATCCTCTTGCTAGAAAATATATCTTTTATATTTACGAACGTTTAATGACCTCTGTTATTGTTTTGAAAAACATCTTAACCCCTTATCTGATAATCTATTTTATGGATAATTACGAATAACGGTTTTAGGTAATTATAGTTAAAAAAAATTGATGTATAAAATTGATTAATTTATAATTATCCATAAATTATGATAATTTATGAAAAATTTGAATACAGATATTTTATAATCTTCTATGCATTTCATAAATTTTTTAGTAATTTGTAGGTAATCCTTATTTAGAGGTAGATAATCCTTATTTAGAGGTAGGTAATCCTTATCTAGAAACTACAATTATTTATTGTCAGTGCAATTTGGATATGGATAATTTAAGAATCGAATGGTCATTTATTTACAATAGGCAATAAGGTTTTAAAATGTAATTGTTCTTCTTATAATAGATAGAAGATGAAAGAAAATCCATTTTAATCTCCTTTTATTACCACATGTATAACGGTATCATGATTAACGGTGAATACTATTCATAAGAATGAATAGTAGAAATAAATAAATGCGCATAAAACGCAGGATAATAGAAAAGAGATTAAATTTTTGTTAATCCGAATAAATTGAAGGGTTGATATTTTATTATATATGTATTATTTATAGAAAAAGAATGGATATTATTCAAATGATTTCAAATAATAATAAATGATGATCTATTGCAAAGTGAAGATTAATATAAATATTTAAAAAAAAATTTTATTGGAATCGAATTTTCAGATTGACAGTCTTTCATTCGATTATTATATTAACTTCCGGTATATTTTTTACGATTTTGATTTAATGTTTAGTAGAAGTTCGTTCTTCGTGAATGCAAATCGTCACAATGTAAATCCCTATCATTGTAAATATTTACCTTGACTGTATTACATTGTTTGTATCATGATTACGTGCTTTTCGATTATAAATCAGTAGTATATACAACTGATTAACGTATAACAATGTTAATTGGATCGTGTTTCGAAATTTGAGAATAGTAGTGATAAATCGAAACATAATGAATCATATCGCTCGTATTAATCAAATTATCTGAATCTAAACTGAAATGTAATAGATTTATGATTAGAATTATTTTACATTTATATATATATACAATGTCAACATTATATAAAATATTTAATTTATATAAAATATTCAGGTAATTCAGATTATTTAATTTAAATTTACAAGTATTTATATTCAAATAATTTAATTGATTTGAACCAAACTTTATTACTTACCTACTCTTTACTTATTATTTTTTTTATTTATTCTTCTTTCATGTAAAATCATACAAATAAATAAAAAGTTTTATAAGTTTTGAAAATTTCGAATATCGAAACATATCACGTTTATAGATTATCTAATATATAATATCACTTATATATAAGCAATGGCATAGAAGCAGCTTAATGTTATGTCATCGGGCAATTCAGGTTACATATGAGTATCGAAAATCGAAATTAAATAACCCAGTTGAATGTACTATGTATCGACATTTTCAGGAGATATTAGATTGAAAACAAGTCATTCAACTTTAAGGTTAAAAATTTTCAATATTAATTATCAGTTATAAGATATATAATTCTTTAAATTAAAATTTTTCAAATATTTTATGTTATATTTGTTTTTAATAATTGAATGTTATTTTTCTTCTTTCTTAATTTGAATAATTGTTCAATTGAAAATTCAATATATATTTATGCATTTTTTCAATTTATCGTGAAAAAAATATCCTATTTCACAATGATAATGTCAAAAAACAAATTTTAATAATGCTAATTATTTAATTTTAAAATTAATAAAAGTTTTATCTTAATTAAAAGTTATGTTTAGTTCAAATTCATAAAAATTCTATTATTATACGTTTACATGTTATTAAAAAATAATTATTTTAAATATAGATACTGAGAAACACTTTTAAATCTACAAAATTATTTTATAATTAAAAATTATAAATTATATAATTTTCTTTATATCAAGCATTTTCTTTTCATATATAATATATATATATATATATATATATATATATATATTAGAATATATATTATATATATTATATATTAATTAGAAATAGAATATAGAGTATAGAATATAGAATATTGGAAACTGAAAAATAAATATTCAATATTAAATAATTATTCAATATTAAAATATTGAATAATAAAAAAATTGTAATATCAAACAATTGTAAAATTTTAATATTGGAATTGTCAATCCATCAAAATAATATTAATATCAATAGCAAAATTAATATTAACTTTTATTATACAGGAACATATATTTATTTTAATTTAATTATATATGTATTTAAATACATATTTTATATCAGAAAAAAATGATAAAATGATGAGAATTTTTATTTATTTTTATATTAAAATTTATATTACAATTTATATTTATATTTTTAATTACATTTCATTATGATTTAATATTTAATATTTTATTTTATTTATTTTTTTTTTCTTTTCTATCCTTTACTATATTGAGTAGAATTACTGTTATTAAAAAAAAATTAACATGAAAAGTTGATTCATGAATTCTTTGTTATTAATCGTCAGATATTTATTCGTTGAATTTTCTTCGTATATATATGCATATGTATATTATATCACAATAATAATAAAAAATATTTGTCCATTAATCAATTTCAAACAAGATTTCAAAATTATTGTTTATTAATTAATTTTTTATGAAAAATAAATACATTATATATTCTTGAAAATCTCTAAAATAAATGCAGTGGAAAAAAAAATTATAATATACATATTAAATATTTGCACATGTACATATAAATTCTATCCATCGAAAAATTGTAATTAAATTGTAAAATTGTAAATTAAAATTATAATTATAAATTGATGTCAAAAATTAACCCATTATGAAACTTCATTCCTTGCAATTCATCAGAAATCGACAAATTAACATCGATGAAAAGCAATTTTCTTTCTACGATTTCAAGGAATTTATTCACTTACATTTTCTTGTCTTATAGAATTTATAAGTCTTAAAGAAAAACTTTGAAATTAATTAAAAATAATTATATTTATTATTTATTATATATATTATTATTTATTATTATATATTATTTATTATAAATTATATTTATTTTATAATTTAAAATAAATTACATAAAATTTTTATGAGAAAATTTAAATATTGCTTAATATTTTAAAATCTTTTTCAAATTCCAAAAAAATATCGATGGTTGATAATATAGATAATAATAATTGTCATTATCTACGACAATAATGTCGTAATATCCGTCTATCGATAAAGATATTTCCATAGAATGTTACATAATTGGATTGGTTTTCCTTTAGGCTACTTCAAATATCGGTTATTCATCGATTGCTCGTCGACATAGGAATATAATTTATAAAATTCTACTAAAATGCTTTTGAATAGTATTTCAATTATTAAAGGATAAAGATTTCTTTTTTAAACGGATAAAAATTTCGTTATATAATATTTTCTTTATGTCCATAAGATATAATAATAGGAAAATTTGTTAGAATATAATTGAAAACATTTCTACATTTTCTATTTAATATTAATATTATTATTTGTCACTTTTTATTTTAGAAATGTTATTTGTGTAATAAAATAGAAAAGTTTATTTTTAAATTAAGAACACATTGTTAAAAAATTTTTAATGATATTTTATTCTCATTATGTAGTATTCAATTATTCATTATATATATTCAATTATTTTTTAATAATATAATTTTATTTATATATAAAATAATCAGTAGATTTTTTTTTTTACTTAAAATAAAGTTTAGAAAAATGGAAGGATGCATTTTTTCTGAAAAAAATTTTTATTATTTTTTTTCACAGATTTCTGGAGATCGTTTCTCAAAGGATTTCTATCGTCAAGACACAAAAAATAATTTATTAAATGCTTATGTGCGTTTTAAACTCGTCACAGGTATATAAATACCATTATATATATATTTGATATTATATATATATATATATATATATATAATTATTATATTTATCAATATGGAGAGAAATCAAAATATTTCGTGTATATACGAATGATCGAATCATTGTTTTTCTCATCTTTGAAATAATTTCAAAATTGATTTTATATTCTTTTTAGATGATTTTTTCTTTTATAATATTGATTCGATTATATATATTTTATATCATATCTATATTCTACGTATAAAACAAAATAAAATATATTAAAAGATATGATAATAAAAATAGTATATTATTTATAATATTTATATTCCTATTTTATTGATCATTTGTTGGTAAGTTTAAGAGATTTATGAATTTATGATAATTAATGAAATTTAATGACTTTTTGAAATTTAGTGGATTTTGATTATTTGGTATCAAATTAGATTTGAATAAATAAATTAAATTGAATTTATAAATATCATGATTATTAAACATCAGCAATATTTAAAATAATTTATTAATAATAAATAAATGTTTAATAAGTTTATTTAAATATTTATTAATTTATTTATAATATTTAAATATTCAATATAATTATAAATCAAATAATTATTATTATATATATATTAATAAATAAATTAAATTAAAAACTTCTTCATTTTTATTTCTTTTTCATTTCTTTTTTTAAATAAAATATTTTTTTATAGACTGCATATTCGTCACATCAGAACCAGGATATTTCTTATATACTTCAAAAAATGACAATGAGGAGGTCTGTGGAATTTATTTTTTAGCTGGACCGGATCAGAAAATAGAAATCAACTTCATTACTTTTGATATACCTTGTGAACATCGTGGATTAGTTTCGGTAAGATATAAATATTAACCAATTTTGAAAAAAATTAAAATGAATAACATAATTTAGTAGATTTTATATATGTACAATTATATAATAAAGATTATTATACTGATGATTTCCAATAATCTAAATCTATTTTTCTAAAAGCCAATGTAAAAATGTATTTGTAGTATACATATATGTGCACTTTATTTATTGGAAAAGAAAAATTTTCCAATGCATCATAATAAAAAGAAGCACAAAAGATTGCGACACAACAATGTCCATTCAGAATATATTTTTATATTGTGCAGATCATTGATGGTTGGGAATTAAACGGTGAAGTATTCCCTAGTGAAATGGATCATCAGTTACCACTTAAACAAAGAAGTAGTGAATTTTGTGGTAAAAATATCGGTATGAAAAGAATTTTCACAAGTTCACAGAACATTGCAGTTATTGAATACAGAATTCCAAAATCAGGAAAGGGATTCTCGTTGTTCGCGAGATTCTTGAAAAATCCTAGACGTAAGTAAAACGTGTAAAAAAAAATATATATTAATATATTTTAAAAGTATTGAAAACCTATTTGTCATTATAATTTTGAATAATAATTGTTGATTAAAAAGAAATCTATTTTTTATTATTTTGCAGCCTGTAATGTCTTAGCGACAAGCTTAACTGAGCCATATACGTTACGAAATTATGGACGACGCATAAATTGCACTTATGTCGCGCTCTATCCGAGTTCTGTGCAAGTGATTGCATTGGGCGTTGGAGTTTCAAATTTTCTCAGTTCCACTCGCACTGCTGAGACCGGAACTATACGAAAAGTTTGTACTCTTTTTATTTTTTCATATATATATATAGTATAGGTTTAATTAATCTTATAAATAAAATTTAAATTTTAAGTACAAATTATTCTAAATCCTAAAAAATAAAGATTAATAATAATTAATATTATTATTTCTAGTGTGATGAATCTAGTCCACATGATCAAGTAATAATTGGAGGTAGCAATGGATTAGATACTTCTAAAGTTCATATAATTGATTCTATTTGTGGAATAGACTCTAAACCAGGTAATACAATTAATAATTTATGATATTATATCTCAATTAGATAATTAGTTTTACATGAGTTAATACAAAAGTTAATACTGGTATTCAATTTTAATATCTTAAAAGTAATTTATTTCTTATTCTAATTGAAATATAATGAATATTATTATGAATATTATAATAAATTGATTTTAATTAACAATCGCAAAATAGTAGATAATATATATTTCTTAATTTTTCAGATTATCGCGAATTGACGGAATATAGCGTTACTTCTGTTCGTTTAATATCAAGTGGTTTTTTCGATAATTTTGTAACAGTACAAATTCAACCTCTCAAGAACGAATTATTCAATGCAAATATTGGTATTTAATTATTAACATTAAAAAAAAAAATCATGATTCGAAGTGATTCGAATTTTATTGTAATTACATTTATTATCGAATTCTCAATCAAACTGATCAAGATCTCCCAAAAATTCTAGATGTCTTTCATAAATTTATCGAAAAATCGTCACAAATCTCCTAATTATATATTCTATTTATGTAAACTTTAGAAATATTTATGTGTAAATATTTTTTTTTACTATAATTTAACTAGATTAAATATTTGTATGAATGGATTTGTTTTAATTGCGTGATATTAATTTTTTTCTTAAATCAAAAAGAAAATTGTTTTATTTTTATTTTTTAGATACTTCAATCCGAAATAATTCGTAATTTGATCATAATTTTATGCAATTTGTGATAAATAGATTTAAATATGTATTATTGAATATATACATCAATTTTAGCGATTTAAACATATTAAAGAAAGGCCTTAAGTTTTTATTCTTTTAGAATTGTACAAGTAGATTGGTTGAGATATGCCAATTGAATCAATAGAATAAACGTTAATCTCAGACTCTATTTATTTATTATCAAATTTTAGCGATAATACTGTTTTTTTACTGATATTTTTAATGATAGTACAATTTTTTATTGTCATAATGATGCGCTTGTTTAAATAAAATATTTAATTTGAAACATCATCTAAGAAATTGTATTAAATTACTTAATAAATTGAATACTTGATTGAGAAAAAATTAAGTATTCAATAATTTTAGATATTCAAATCAATTTTGAAAATATTCCTCTAATAATAAATAACTTTTCATTAATTTTTTTGATTTTCATCATTTATAAAGGTGTATTCAAATTGTTGCTAAGCAACTCAAGTGTACACAAATCACCTCATATGGTTCTATAGTGAAATTATAGAAGCTTACGTTACTCGAAATGTAGCAATATGATTACAAATCTAAATAATTTTGAATATTTTTAATAATAAGTTGATATTAGTGATCATTGAATATCGTAATGTTACTTAAATATTTGGGCAATGTTATGCCCCAACAGGTGAGTACAATTCTTAATTTGAAAAAAAAAATTGATCAATGTGTTGTCAATAATGATCAATATACAATACAAATTGTTATAATTATTATAAAAATATATTTTAAAAATATAAAATACATTCTAACGAGATAATACAATATTATTAATGAATTAAATCGATATAAAATAATAATAAGAATAAAAATATATAGTTTATTTTATAAAATAAAATAGGATAGCGAAAATCGAGTAGTGAGTATAGTTTGGTCACCAAATAATTTAAAACTTGCTATCGCTTCCTCTGATCGTTCTATATATCTCTTTGATGAGAATTGTGTAAAACGAGATAGATTTTCCACAAAACCTATTGATTCAAAGGTATGTATGATAAAAGAAAAGTTTTTTGAAATAAATCCTTTGTAAAGAATTATTAATTTTTTCTCAGTTTGGTAAAAAAAGTTACGTGATCAAAAGTATTGCGTTTTCCCCAGACTCGACAAAAATAGCAGTAGGTCAAACTGATTGTATAATTTATGTATACAAAATTGGAGAACAATGGTACGTAATAAAAAAAAAATTAAATTTTTTAATCTTTGAAAATATATTCTGTGTATTTTAAATTTAAATTTAATGTTATTTTACAGGGGAGAAAAGAAAGTAATTTGCAACAAATTTCGTCAAAGTTCTCCAGTAACTTGTTTAATTTGGTTAATTGAAGGACCAATTATTGTTGGTTTGGTAGATGGTAAGGTTCGCGTAGCATTGGTGAAGTCTCAAAAAGCTCAAACACTTTATACGGCTGATTCGACAACAATTGCATTGGTTTCAAAGTAATTTATCTTTTTTGTGTTTATATTTGTAAAAAATGATATGATATAAAATAAAAATTTTCTTTCATGATGTTACTGCTTTAAAATTGTGCCAACATTCTGAACATTCTATTTATTTTTTATTATATTCTATTAAAAACAAAAATTAATTTGATGATGACATTTAATTTGATATCTTGAGATATCTTATAAAAATTTTTTCAAAAACCTAATTTAATGTATATATTTAATATATCTTTCATAAATCTGATGAAATCATTATGCATAAATATTTTCTTTCTATTTTAGTATACGAGGAACTGCTTTCCTATCAAGTCACGCTGATGGTAGTATTATAAAATATAATTTAACCGATGATGGAAATCATGAACCTTCTGGACGTATTTGTACTCATACTGTACCAGCATATGCATTAGCTTGGACTCAGTCTCATATTCTGGCTGCAGGATGTGATAGACGTGTAATATTTTATGATACTCGTGGTAAAATAGTAAAAACTTTTGATTATAGTCGCGAAAACGAGAAAGAAATTGCAGTGGCTTGCTGCAGTCCTAGTGGACAGAGTATTGCTATCGGTTCTTGGGATAAAATACGAATTTTGGATTGGAGTCCTCGACGTTCAATCTGGGAGGAGGCTAATACGAGATCATTGCCTAATTTTTATACTGTCACAGCAATATCTTGGCGTCGTGATGGTTCCAGGTTTGCTTGCAATTAACTTATAATCTGTTTTTAAAATACTAGAGATTTTTTGAAAATTTTTATGAATTATTCATATTTTATTTAAAATCTATTAAAAATTTTTGTTATTATTCTTTTAGATTACTCATAGGTAGTCTTTGTGGAGCCGTAGAACAATTCGAAACAGTATTGAAAAGAACAGTAATCAGAGGAAGTCACGAAGTAGCTTATGTTGGACCTAGTCAAGTGATTATTCGTCCATTAAATGAGGGCAATCGACCTGTGATCATTAGATCACAAACAGGATATGAAATAGAAGATGTCAAAGTTTTAGGAAGGAGTGACAATAACGTGGTAGCTCGTACAAGTAGAACTCTACTTCTTGCTGATATTGAATTTAATCTCATCAGTGAAATTCCTTGGGAAGAAAAAACTAATACCGAAAAATTTTTTTTTGAATATCCAAGAGTATGCTTAATCTTCTGTTCAGGAGAATTAACCATTGTTGAATATGGAAATAACGAAGCTTTAGGCTCAGTAAGAACAGAAGCAATTAATCCTCACGTAGTTAGTGTAAGGATTAACGAAAGACAAATTGCTGGAACACCAGACATCAAAAGACTTGCTTATTTGCTGGATTCTAGAACTGTTCGAATAATGGATTTGATAACTGGACTCACTGTTGCAATGATTTCTCACGATGTGCGTGTAGATTGGTTGGAACTGAGTGAAACAGGTCATAGATTATTATCTAGAGATAAAAGAGCCAGGTAATAACTTTTCCCTAAAATATTTTTATTTTTTAACTTCAAAGTTAAAAATTTTACCTATATTATTATAGATTTAAGATATATAAAAATTAAATTGAATAGATTTTGTTAAGATATTTAATAAGAGAAGACAAAGAAGACAATAAAACTCATCAAATATCAAAATCTTTTCTTAACCACATAAATTTTGTCTATATATATATATATATATATTTATATTTTATTTGACACTTTAGAGATGATGCTCATTTCATTTTTAATTAATTTTTTTCATTATATATTTTATTATACATTTTCTTTATTTCTTTACACTTGCTTTTGGCGCGTAATTACAAACGAGATACGAATATTTTGATACTTCAAATGTTATCGAAGATATTCAAAAATTCAATAAAAAATCATATCAAATTAAATAGTTAAAAATTGTTGATATAAAGAAATTCGAAATATATCATGAATTTTTTACCTTCTATAATTTTTTATCGATGTAAAGCGTATATTAGTGCAGGAAAAAATCATTTCCAACAATTCTTTTAAATTTAAATTTTAAATTTCTAAATTTTTATTATAATCAAAAAATGTGTTATCTCAAAAAGAAAGTTTTCAAACTTATATTTAATTAATATATATTATTAAAACATCTTTATATTATTATTTATAAATAATAAAATATAATATTAAAGTTAGATTATTTTTTATATTAGAGATATCTTGGGATATCTTGAATAACTAATATTTATATATATTTTAAAAATAATTTCTTCTAACTATGTAATTCTTAATTTTCTTATGATCTTCTTCTATAGATTATGGCTCAGTAACGAGTTAGGTGGAAAAACTTTATTGCTAACTGGAGTCAGTTTTGCTTCCTGGGTGCTAGGTAGTGATGTAGTAGTGGCTCAAACTGGACAAACCTTGGCAGTTTGGTACAATGTCGATGCTCCCGAAGTAGCTACTTTAATTCCTGTTCGTGGTGATGCTATAGATGTTGTTAGAGAAGATGGAAGAACTTCTATCACAGTAGAAGAACTTGGAGGCAAAGTAGCCTACTTGCTAGATGAATCATTAATAGAATTTGGAACAGCATTACATGACAATGATTTTGGTAAAGCATTATTATTTCTAGAGGATTTAGCTGATAGACCCCAAGCAGAAGCCATGTGGGAAAATGTAGCTAGAAATGCAATGGCTGCCAGACAGCTATTAATAGCTGCTAGGTGTTATGCTGCTCTTGGAGATGTAGCCTGTTCTAGGTACATATATTTTATATTTTACTTGTTGATTATGTTTTTATTGCTTTATATTTTAACTTATAATTTTATTTTAAATTTATTTTATATTATAATACTAAGTTATTGCTTTTTCAGATTTCTAAAAAATATAATAGAAATTGGTGAAAAATATAGTGTAGAGACTGGACATGATCCACTTTCAAATTCAGATTGTTGGGCAAAACTTGCAATTCTAAATGGTGAATTAAAAACTGCAGAAGCAATTTATTTAGAACAAAATGAATTAAACCAAGCTTTGGATATGTATCAAAAATATTGGCATTGGGAAGATGCGCTAATTTTGGCACAAAACAGAGGATGGTCAGGTCTCCAGGAACTTAGAGATAAACATTTGACTTGGTTACTTGAAAGTGGTCAGACAGCTAGAGCTGCTGCTATCTTAGAATCCACTAATCCTCGACGAGCAGTCAAATTATATTTAGATGCTCGTCGACCTGGTCGAGCAGCTCGACTTGCCCTGGCCAATGACGAGTTACTGGAAGATAGATCGATTGTTAATGAAATTTTGAAAGTTTTAAAAATAACAGATTTAATGGAATTAGCTGGAGAATTATTAGAGAAAATTTCGGAACCTTTGGAAGCTATTAAGTGCTACTCCCAAGCTGGTGTATTTGCAAGAGCATTAGAACTGTCCAGGAAAGTGGATCCCACATCTGTGGTTGAACTTGAACGAGATTGGGGCAAACATTTGGTTTCTGCTGGTCACTATGATGCAGCTATTAATCATTTCATAGAAGCAGGAGAAACTGCTTTAGCTCTAGATGCTGCTATCAATGCACGACAATGGAGAAAAGGTCTACAGATTATGCAGGTAAATATTTCTTTAACTTTCTCCATTTTTATAAAATTAAAAATAAATATTTTTATTAAATATTTCTTTGAAGGTAATTGAGGATGATGATCCTGCAATAAAGAAACAGTGTGAAAAATTGGCCGAATATTTCGCTTCTATAGGCGAAAAAAACTTAGCAGAAAAACTCTTTATTCGTTCTGGAGATATCAAACGTGCAGTAGATGTTCACATACAAAATGGTAACTGGAATCGTGCCCATGAAGTGGCATTGGAGTACATGACTTCTGAGGAAGCAAATGAAATCTTGACTAAACACGCTATAGCTCTTTGCGAAGCAGGAGATCTTAAGCATGCTGAAGATCTATATCTTGCTATTGGTAAATATGACTCAGCTATAGCAATGTATAGGAAAGCTGGTCGTCGTGCAGATATGATTAGATTGGTAGGAAAATACAGACCAGATCTTCTAGAGACAACTCATATACACTTAGCTAAAGAATTAAATGATTCTGGCAAACCTCGAGAAGCAGAGGAGCATTATCTTGCAGCTGGTGATTGGAAAGGTGCAGTGGCTGCTTTTAGATCAGCTAATATGTGGGAAGATGCTCTTCGTGTGGCAAAACAAAATGCTGGAAACAATGCAGCCCAACAGGTCTTAATTATTATTTTTCTTCATTTCAATCAAAATTTACACTATCAATATACAAAATATACATTAAAATCTCATATTTTTTTGTAGGTTGCCTTAATATGGGCACGTACACTTACACCCGAATTAGCTGCAAGATTATTAATGCAATTGAATTATTTAGATGAATGTTTACAATTAGCTTGCGAAACTGATCTGTTTGATTGGGCTTTGGAGATTATTAAATATGGAAATACTGATCAAAAGAAAGAAGTTCACTATAGATACGCTATGGCATTAGAAGATGCAGGTCGCTTCTCTGAGGCAGAAAAAGAATTCATCAAAGCTGAAAGAACTATGGAAGCTGTTCAAATGTATATTCATACTCGAGATTGGGAAGCAGCTGAAGATGTAGCACAATCAATCAATCAAGAAGCCGTTGTTCAAGTCCTTATTGCTAGAGCTAATGAGGCAGCTGAAGCACAGGACTATTCTTTAGCTGAGACTTTGCTTTTGAGAGCACATAAACCTGAAATGATTATCGAACATTATAAGGTAAATATTTAAAAATACATTATACATTGATTTATTTTTTAAATATTTTTTAAATGTTACAGAAAGCAGGAATGTGGTCTGAGGCATTACGAGTTTGCAGAGAATATTTACCTAGTCAAGAAGCAAATCTTCGACGTGAATTAGGTCAAAAAAGTGCTTCTCTTGCAGGTGCAAACGCGTTTGAAGAGGCTAGAAAATGGTTAGAAGTCGGTGAAGTGAAGGCTGCTCTAGATATCTTGATTTTGGATCCTCAAGCACCTAGATCGTCTCTCATCAAAGCTGCTGATATTTTACTTCATCAAGCTGATCCAGAAACTGCTGCTCAAGTCGGTGGAGATCTTGGTTCACGATTATTTTCTATTGGAGAATATGCTATTGCTGCCCAGGTTACTATCTTATCATTAAATATCTGTTGTAATGAAAAGTGATTTAATTTTATTTTTATTCTCTGATATCACTTTTTTAGGTATTCTTACAAGCAGATAGATTAAAAGATGCCATTGATGCATTAGCTTCAATTGGAGAATGGGAAAAAGCTAAACGAATTGTGAATGAATTGGCACCAAATATAGAACCTTATCTCGAAGAAAAGTATAAGGAAGCAATGCTTAGAGATGGACAAATAGATAAACTCGTGGAAATAGATGTAGATGCTGGACTTGAAATATTGGCTAACAAAGGTCATTGGAATCAAGTATTTGAAACTGCAAACATTCAAGGAACTCAAATTTTACATAAATATGTGGCACAAAGAGCAGTGCAACTTCTGAAAGGAAATACTCCATTAGAAGCTTTACAATTGTATGTTAAATATGGAACTCCTCCCATTCAACAAAATTTTAATTTGTATCTGCAATTATCAGAAAGTGTCTTAAATTCAGAAGTAAGTATAGCAGATTAATATTAATATATTGATTAATAAATTTAAAAAATAATAAGAAAATTGCTTATTTAAATTTATTAAATTTCATTTTTTACATTGAAATCAATCTCATTCCTTCCTTTTATTCAATTATATTCCATTAAATTTAATTAAAAAATGGTACTTATAAAATATATATTATTATATTACTATATATTATATTTTAGGCATATTATGAATATAGATACTTAGCTCTCTTGAGAACTGTTCTTTTAAACCTTTGGAACAATCTAAAATCATTAGAATCTGGTTTAAAATTTAAATTTAAGAAATTACTTGAAGTTACACATTATTCAGCAGTAAAATGTGGTTGCAATGATTATCCTGTACTTTCTGAACTGGTTTTAAAAACCTCCATTACTTTATTAAGATATACTGATGTTCTTCTGGCTGACAGAGCTTACTATGAAGCTGGAATTGAAGCACGAGCAGTTGGAAAAAACAGTGAGGCTTTCGTTTTTCTGAATCACTTCCTGGATTTGGAGGAATGCATTGAAGAAGGTGATAGTACTGTATTAGATGTTGATGATTTGGCTGTAACAGATTTTCCAATGGAGGTTCCTTTGCCAGAAACATTAAGTTTAACAACAGAACAAAGAGAAGAAGTTCGTGAATGGGTTCTTGCTGTATCTATGGATCAGAAAATAGAACAGATTCTCCCTACAGATCATAGAGGAGTATATGTAGGATCATTAAGTGCTCATTCTATTGGTTCTACAAATCTTCAAGGTTGTATATTGACTGGTTATCCTATTCGAGGCCCAATAATTAGGTTTTCAGAGGTATTTTTTAAATTCTATTTTTTAAATCATTTTTAATTTTATTTTAAGTATAATAATTATTTTTTGTTAAGGGCGAGCATGTGGCAGATCGTGATGATTGGACAAAATTGATTAATACTGCGCGTCAAGCTCCCCAAGATTCAAATCTTAATGATATTTTAGCTTTTATTCAAGAATGGTTTGGAACAATTTCAAATTATTCGTTTTGAAGATTTATTATTTAGAATTATTATTTATTCAATTCTTATGATATTAAATTAGAAATCAAATTGCTGAAACATAAATTTTAATGTAAATATGAATACATTAAGAATATTTTAGTTCCATGTACATACATAAAATATATTTCACAATCTATATAGTGATTTTTTCAAAACAAAGTAATACAGGAACAAATAGATTTCCTTGTTTCTCTAGAATTTATTTAAATAAAGCTATATTATGTAAATAATTAATCTAACTTAAACATAAATTGTATGCAATGTGAATATACATGCAATGTGCATCCACGGAATTTCTCATGTGTATCGTAGATTAAATTTATATATAATCTTGCAAGTTATCAGAATAATTATCACTCGTTGTTTGAATATCTATCCACAATGGATATTTATATTTATATGACTACTCAGTGATGACTATGCGCATATTGCATTTTATACACAACATTTTATATTTCGAAAATAGTAGTACAAGCTAGAAATGAGAAACTTCATAATATTAAATATGTGTATAAATTTTATGAGATATTTTTTAATTCTTTTTTATATGTTGTTTTTTTTAACTTCTTTGAAATCTTTGATTTTTTTTTATATTTTATTTGTATTATTTATATACTTATTTTGATAACAAAGTATGATATATGTGATAGAGTGTAAAATATAATAAAAAAAAAAAAAAAAATAGCAAATAAAATCTTGGAAAAAATTAATAAAAATTAAATGAATTTTAAACATATAGAAAAATTGAAATTTTAATTGTTTTAAAATTTTATAATAGAGTATCTTTTTTTTTAATATTTTAATACATAATAATTATTTTTTACATTTATTGTGACATAAAATAAAAGAACATGTACACTTTATTTTTAATTAAGTATCTGCCATTTCTTGCTTATACCATCATTTCCTAAGTATTTTATATAAACATATGGAAAGTGTCTATAGAAATGTACTATAAAGATTTCTAAGTCAAAAACAAGATCTATTAAAAATTCTACTTAACATCATAGAGTCAACATACTTAGGAATTATAAAGTTACTAATCAATGCTATAAAAATATTGAAAATTATCTTATTTTTCACTCAGTAATCTATTTTTTTATTATAATATAATATACTTCAAGAGACACTTTGTATATATTAATAATAATTAAATATATAAAATATTTGATAAATATTGCATTTCCTGTATTTCCCAATACTACTTTTTTTTCTTATTCATTTCATATTAAATATACCAAATTTCTTATTCAAAACATATATTACGTTTTCATAATTTTAAATAAATTTTATTCTTTTATTTACATCCGAGAATTATTATTATATATTCTGTTTAAATAATTTATATTTAAAAATGTCTCTTGTTAATTTTCATTTATAATTAAATAAAATAGAAATCCCATAAAATTTCATTAAAACAATATTTAAGATTTTTCAATTTGAATTTGAATATAAAAAAAAAAATATATTTGAATATAAATCTATTATTATTATCTTCTTTAAATTGTATATTTTATCAAGTCCAGAAAACATCTTATTTATTAAATATATGTATTAATTGGACTATATATAACTCTTCACTTTAAATCCTCTTTTTTTATAAAAATGAAGAATATGTTAAATATAAAGAAAGTTCTAAACATATACAATACATACATATTATGCTTTTTCCTAAGATTTTACTAAAATTCATTTTGTTCGACATGTTATTTATGTTTATTCTTAAACGTATGTTTATTCTTATCGAACAAGATCCATATTTAATAATTTTTCTTTTATTTCTCAAGATAAAATATTTTAAATGAACCGTTTCTTTTTTGTTCTAATTCAAATTACAATACATAGGAGAAACTCTTGCAAGAAAAATAGTTATTTTCAAATTAAAAAAAAAAAAAAAACAATATATATATATATAAATTATTAAAAAATTTTAAAATAGTTAAATTAATTTTGACTTTCCACTTTATGAAAAAAAAACCTAAATAAATGCTATTAACTTTTACATGCATAGTATTTTTTCATCATCAAGTATATTTATTTTAGATTTTTTTCTTCAAAATAAAAATCTAAAATCAATCTGATCAAAAATTTTATATTCTACTCATCATTTCCTTTATATAAACAAATAAATAATTTAAATTTGACTTAATTATAAAAACTTTTCATGTTCATTCAAAAAAAGTCAGTTTCAAGTTGCAAAATTCTCTCCTATCACTTTTAAGGTGATCTCAAAGATTATATAATCGCTTATTTCACAACGATTTTATTGTAATAATTACTGCTGTGTGATCCTGAATACTGGACCAATTCTTAAGAAAAATCTTCGGAGCACAGACCTTAATTCTGGTTTGAGATCAAAGCACATAACTTCACAAAGTAAGGGATAACAGCTGGATGCATGAACAGCAAATCGATTGTCATTCATCTTTAAGATCCTTGTCAGAAGTAACAAAAGTATTGGAGTCCAGGCATCTCTATGAGCTTCAGTAGAAAGTGTCAAGAAATATTGTAATGCTTCACAGGCTACCTCGACGAGTCTTGTTTCCACTTTGCTCCAATCAACTCTATGAGCTTCGTCACTATACATTTTGAAGAGAATTCTTAATGCACATGCTAAAGATTGTGTTTCTTGTTTAAGCAAATTCGGTTTGATATTATCCCGGAAACCAGCCTTCCATAACACATTCCATTGCTCATGATTAGAATTAAAGCTCTTTGCAAATCTATGGGACTTCAATAAACATTCAACTAATTGTAATAAGTGCATTGTAGTCAGAGCACAATACATGCCCTGTTCCTCCTTTTGTTGATCTGCACCAGCCCTTGCACCCAATTCAGAAGACTTTCCATTAAACATATCTGCTTGTGCTAACGCTAAGTTCTCTTGATCCTCTTTCCGCGATGTGGCTGGATAAAATACAATGTTGTCTATAGTCTGAATTAATTCTAATTGCACGACACACTTTATTAATAATGCGGAAAAAATTTTGTTCTTTACAGTCTCGCCATTTGTTAAACTTTGAGAACTGTTACTTCTTTTAAGGATTCCTATATGACTATCTGCTTCTCCTGTGATTACATCTAAGTCAGATTCTTTATTAGGTGATTGGGGTTTCCAGGTGAGTAAAGCAGATGGCAGAGTACTTTGAAAAATGTCCAGAACACAACTGCAAGTTTTTTCCCACGTTTGTTCATCAAACTTTATACCATTGCTAATCACTAAATTTTCTAAGCAGTTGGTTCCAGAACGTGCCAGCTGTTCATTGTCTTGTTGTACACACCAAAGTAGCTGAGAATATAACTGCTCTAGGAGAAGAGGTCCCAAAATATCGTAAAATTGTGAAAATACATCGACGATTGCATATAGAGCGTGATTGCACGTTGTTGTCATCCATTCTGCTTTCTGAAATATTAGCATAAATTTATATTACTTATAAAAATTTTTGTATTATTAATTTGAATTGTATAGAATATATGATGTTCATGATTAATCTTGATTGCATTAAAATATTTTTGTCCAATTTCCAAAGATACTTACAAGAAAACATACCCAGATGTGAACGATTACGAATAAAAGAAAAAATCAAATACTTTTTCGAAAAATATAATATTTGTAAAAATTAATCAATCAATATCGGTATTAAATAAGTATAATACAGTAATTTAAAACAAATACATTTTTTTATCTACCTCTGTATGCTGCTCAGGAAGTTTCATATTATCAAAGATTCTAAATAAAACTTGGAATAGATCTTTCCACCAATGAGGTTTGAAAGAAGCTCCATGTGTTTTCACAACATCGAAAAGAACAGTTAATGCACGTGTTCGAACGTCTAATTTACATCTGCTTACTATACATGATAATTCAAATAACAATGGGAACCACCCTCTAACCTAAAAAAAGATTTCTCAATTTGTAAATTTTTCATTAAATTTGATATGTATAAAGGATCTTTACCCAAGCTCTGTCTTCTTCGGATACCATGCCACTATCATCCATCATGCCCTCTGCAAAGAGATTCGGATTGGCATCAATATATGATGCACAAGAACGTATCAATCTTATAGCTTCCATGCTTGTTTCTGGAAAGGAAGCATTACAAGCAAATTCACTGAGGCACTTTACAGCATCTTGGAAAGAATCAACCATAATACTAAAGTCTTCAGCATATAACTCATCTGAAAATATATATTATATATGTTATTTTATAGAATATCAATTAAAATTATTTTGAATATCAGAAACTTACTTATAATTTTTCCAGTCATAGAAAACGCAAGCTCCACTACAGCTTCATCTCTATCACTAGCTGCATGATGAAATACACTGAATATATTTTTCCATCCCGATCGAATGTTAGGAGCCTGTGAATGCACAATTTGTGCAACACAACGAACTACCATATCCCGTATTACCGGGGAACGGTTCTTCTTCATAATATGCTCAAATGGCCTAAGAAAATCCTTTTGAAATCGGAAATTAGCGAATTCTCCTTTTTCAATGAATTTGGTTGCAAGTTGTCTTAAAGAATCAACTGCAAAGAAGGCAATATCCTGACGAGGACTACAGCCAACCCTATCAAAATGATCTCCTATCACTTGCCAAATTCTAGACCACTGGAGTCTAATACGTCCCATATTGTAATAAGAAATCTCTACAATCTTGGTTAGAGAAAACATCCTTGGTTGTGTTGGATGAGATAATTCTTCTAAAGAAACTTGACAGAGAGCTTTTACAAATTCTACAATAGCATCACCATCTAATCTAGTAGAACCAGTAAATATTCGATCAACAGCAACTACCACACTTTGAGAGCTTGTTTCACCTATAGATTCTTTTACACTGGCTATAAAAAATAAGATAAATATATTATATATATAACATATTTTTGTTCAATAAATATAAATCAAATAACAAAATTAATAAACATAATAAGATTTTTTTATGAAAAAAAACTCTAATTGAAAATTAAAAATTTTTATTAAATATAAATAAAATTCGAAAAAATATCATAAATAGTCAAAGATATACTTACGATCTAACGAACTGAGATTCAAATTATTATTTTGGTGAGAATTATTGTGTGTTAAATTGAAATTCACTAATGGTGCTGGGAAATGTGGTTTTGAAGGAGGACCAAGAAGCTGTGGTCTAACTCCAGTGCCAATCAATTGAGCAAGCTCAAGTTGAGAGATGCACTTTACAACATCCAACCAAGAACTACCAAGATAATTGCCATCAGTGTGAGCAACAGTAATTAAAGTTTTAATTGTGTCAATATTCTTTGCTTTCATTTCAGTGATTGGTGAATTTGCAGTCAATAAGGTGAACCGTGCTAAAGCTTGCACATATGCGTCCCGTTCTAACTATAATTGAAAAATAAAAATATATTTAAAACAATGTTTAACTTATTTAAAATCAAATATAAAATATATGAAATATATTATTATGATACAATTTTATAATAAAATTCCATGAAAAATTAATAAATTAATTAAAATTGTAACATAAAATTGAACTAGTAAATTTAAAATTTCATTGAAATTATATAAATATTTACCGTCATATGAAATATGCAAGCGATGCGTATTGCACATCTAATACCATCTAGACAAAGGGAGGCAATTTCTGGATCATCACAGTCTTGAAGGCCAACACTGAATGCAGCTAAAAATGGCGTCCATGCAATTTTGAACATCGGTCGAACATGTTCTAAGTGTTTAGCCGTAGTGAATGGTGCTTGGACATGACTAACAGATTCCATTAAATTTTTGGCTGCTGTTGAAATTACTTCCATTTCCATATTCCATAGAAGTCGTCGCTTCTTTTCGCTAGATATTACTAAATAATATTAAACATTAATTTTAATATTATGTATGATATATATAATAATTTTTTTAATTTAAAAGATTTTTATGTACCTTGTTTACCAGGTCGATTAGGATTGGATTTCATTTTAATTTCATTACCCGCAATCTCATCATAAATTTTCGATAAATATTCTTCAGGCAAATCTTCATTGTCACTAATACGTCGATTTAGTTTTATGTATTGTTCTTTTGTCATTTTATTTTTTACTTGAGGTGAATGAAGATCGGTAGTTAGCATAATAATTGAAAAACCCAATACATATGCAGTATCCGCGCTTGTAAATAATCCATTACTAAAAATATTAAAAAAAAAAAAAGATGATTAAACATTGTAAATAATAGATGAAAATTTAATAGATACTTACTTTGGATTACATTCGCAATATCTGCTAGCAAACTTTTCCATTAAGCGATCAATCTTCTGCGCTTCACCAGGTAATCGGAAACCCTCGAGAAAATATCTGAGGGCTGTAACTAAATCGCGATCGGCAAAATTCATTTGATCAATATAACTGTACATTACCTGATTATGATTATGATCGCCAAGAAAGTCGCCGATCGCGGTCTTATCAAGACGTTCGTCCATATGAAGCCAACGAGCAACATCTTCAGATAAATTACCTAAGAGACCTTGTTCTTGAAGATATTGTACTCCTTTACTTGGCTTTCGATTAAAACTAAAATAAAAATATTAATTTAATCAATAGAATATATGTCTTTTGTCTCTTCTCCTTATAATATTTAAAATTATAATGATTTAAAATATTAAGTAATTTTATATATTTTATTGTAATTTAATAATAATTAATAAATTAAAAAATGTCAAAAAAATAAAAAATTATAATCCGTACATGTCAATTCCAGTCTCCCAGACTTCTTTTTGTTGTTTTTGCACTTCATATTGCTCAGGAGAATCTGGGATCTCTTTATTACCTACTAAACTAGAATTTGCTGAAGAGAGACTGCCAGCACTTCCATAACGAGGAAGTGGAGGTTCCACTGGAGGATCAGGAGGCTCAGATGGAAATTGTTGATCAGCTGGAACACTAGGATTCACATACAAATCTCTGCTCCATTCGACCATACATTTTAAAATTGATACCAAGCATTCAAGACCCCTGATCCGCATTGATTTCTCCTGATTAGGTGAAGCACCTAATTCTAGAGCTTGTCTACCCTGTGCAATCTTTGATAAGTCATTCACAAGTCTATAACAATGAACAAAAAAAAAAAAAATAAATTCAATTTAATTATTTAATGAAATTAAAGATATTTTTTTACAAACCTTTCAAATAGATTCGCAGCTGACAAATCGCAATCATAGTTTACATATATATCTACAACACTCTGTGCGTCCGCACAAATGCGAGTCAAAGCATGAATTACCATCCATTTGTGTTCAAAGGAACTACTGGAAGTCTCGAGAATGTTCATGAAAATTTCTTTAAAAAAAACTTCTATTTGCATCTTTAAGTGCACTTTGAAACGAGCCAGTAGTGCAAGGAACAATGCCAGAGATAACTCAAATACTTCAGGAACAGAAGAGACACCGTTTTTCGACAATGCCACACAGAGATATTGTTTTATGGCTATAACAAACATTTCATTAGAACGCAATACTGGCCCAGCATTTTGTAGTATACCAAGAAGCAATTGTAAGGAAAGAATCTTTGATCTTAATTGATGAGACCTAGAAAGAACATATTATAAAAAATATATTTTAAAAAGAAATTATAAGTTTTTTCGAAAATATTTTTCTATACTAATACTAAAATACCCTGTTAATTAAAACATTTTTCATACTTGGGATCTGGAGTGCCATCAGGAAGTGGTTTCATTGAAAGTTTGCAAAGAGCTCTAAAAACCAAAAAAGCATCTTTTTGCAATACATGCGTGAATTTTGCCCGAACCATATTGTCATTCTCTGCAACAGCTTCATCAGAATTTTCGTCTATAGGCACTTGATCTAAACTGGTTTCTTCTGATGTTATTATAGTTGTATTTGTTGAATCTTCAGGAATAATGGAGTTTACGACATCTTCCAGAATTCCTCGAACTATCAATTGTGGTTCTTGATTATTCTCTATAGATGATTCTTCATGATTCACTGTTTCAGTTTCAATATCACCACCGGAATTACAATTAGTAGAATTCATATTGCTTGTTTCAGATTCTACTTCAGTTCGAACTATTTCTTCCTCCTGGAATATAAGAATCAAAATTGTTTTTATAAAGATTTAAATAATTTTATATTAGTTAATTGTTAATTAATAAACTTACTGCCTGTGTTTCCATACGTGCAAAAATAACATTAATCATTTGAGTGAGTGTAGCTCGAGCAGTAGTTTGATTTACTAGATTCCTTGAAGCCAAGTAAACACTATACACTGTACGTATAGTAAGCAAAACAGTACCTTCATGAACTTCTACATGTTGACTGGTCATTACTGTAAGAAGAGCTTTTATAATCTGCAATTGAACTCCTTCATCTGTTTGTGGCCCCATGAAACATCCGCATATTGTCTCAACAATGCGAACAATCAATAATTTATTTGGCTCTGTAGAATCAGGTATATTTCCTGTAAGATGTCCATATGCAATTAATTTTTGCAAACAATCTAGAGCAGTAACCACAATTCTTGGTGACTTGCTCTGACAAGCCAATTCAAATGGCAGAAAATATTTTTCTGCAGAAATAACATATGAATCGCTGCGTGGTTGTGGCAAAGCAGTTGAGACCTGAGTATTAGAGCCTTCTTTGATCTCATTTCGTAAGTTATCTGAAAAATAAAACAATTTAAATAAATCTTTCAAATAAAACAATTTAAATAAATCTTTCAAATTTACTTGTATGGTTATACTTTCAAAATTTAATTGTATGGTTACTTAAGTAACTTTATATAATAATAAATAAATAAAAATATAACATATATAGAAATATAACAAATATATATTATGACATACATATACATCAAATATTAAAATGTTAAAGTTTAAGAACATTGATATGAATATGAACATGATTATAATTATATATTATTCAAAATTATATATATATGTATATATATATATATATAGTTTTATCTTAAATGTCAAACTAACAAAAAGCTGATGTAATATATATTAATATATATTAAATTAATCCAATTTATATCTTTCTATGAAAACTAAAAAATGCAATTCTATTTAATTTTTAATATCTAAATATTAATTTAATGATTTCAAATCTATTATTTATTAAAATATATAAAGTCATAATATTATATTAAAATATATGATGAATAAAAATATAAAAATATTTATTCATATAAATTATAAAATATATATAATATAATTTATATACAATAATATATTATAATTTTGAATCTAATATAATATACTTATATGCAAGTAAAATTTTATAATGTATTTTATAATTTTTATTTTATTTGTATAAATCTCAAAAAATTCTTTCAAAAAATTCTTTCAAAAAATTATACATATAATATTATTATATAAGAACTTATAGATAAGTTTTACAATGTATTTACCAAGTGCAGTTTCACAGGATTTTCTAAGTTGAGAAAGGTGCGACCGTTTGACATCCCGGTCAGCCAGGATCTTTTCCAAAGCTCTGATAATGAACATTTCTTTAGAGTTATCTCGCATCGTCGCCGAGCCGTGCTGATTCCGCTGCTAGGCTGCCACGGGAGCACACGCGACTCGACGAGAGTCTCGCATCTTTACCACTGTAATTTATATACCGGTTCCTCGTGCATTGTCTTGCACTATCTTTTGAAGGCAGAAGTTGTCTGCGGAGACTGGCAACTTCTGCGACTGTCGATGAAATGTGGATCGATCAGGAGCTTTGAGAACGACAAACAAGAGAGACAATAATACTTCAAACTAATCTCGTCATAGAATGATGTCTCAAATCATTTTTCTATGAAATGTTATAAAATGATGATGAAATTTCAAAAAAATGACAGCAAACTTTCGAAACAACAGAGAAATCACTCAGGACACAGACTAAACGACGAAGGAGAATCATGTGGCGCCCTCAATTTACTAGTTATTTATGATGAAATCCCTAGGATTTAGGAATCTTTAAATCAGTACCGTATATACGTTTCAAATTTTCATGAAATTTCTTAATATTTTCTCTTTTTTTAAAATTTCGATCATTTATGCTTTTTTTTTATTAAAAGTACATTTTTTAATAGTGATTATTTATTTAAAATAATTAAAAAAATTTATAAAAGATAAAATATTATGAACATTATCTTTTATAGACGGTACTAATAGCGATAAATAATAGCGGGAAAATTAAATTTTCATATTTTAAAATATTTCATAATTTTAATTTTGTTATTGATTTATTAAAATAAAACATTTATAATAAAAAACAATTATTCTTTAAAACTTAATTGACTTTATTTTTTTTTTAATAAAAATAATTTTGTAGCGATTACAATAAATATTTAATTGTATTCATCAAATGTACAACTCTATATTTATCTTCAAAAGATTAAAAAAATAATTATATTAAATATGTAATATACAAATTATAAATAATCAAATAATTAAATCATATTTATCAATATTTATAAGCATAAAAAAACTTCATTTTTGTTTAATTGTCCATTTTACTCTTTTTTTTAGTATTCAAGAAATTCTAATTATAAATTAACTAAATAATCGAATATTCAAGTAAATAAATAAATTTTCAAATAAATGATTGGATTAATTAATAATTTTTTAGATAAATTACATAAATTTCGAATTAAATAATTAAACATTTTAAATATAGAAATATTTAAAAGATTAGATCAATGATTATTAAAACAAAATTTTTATTAAACCAATAATAAAAACGAAAATTCTAAACTATTTAGATTATTAATATAATTACACTTAATCTTCATATGAAAACCAAAGAAAAATTTATTTTTTATTTAAATAAATATTAAAGTATGAAAAATTTTTATACTTCACAATTTTTATTAAATTATTTGTAATAAATATAATTCTTAAGTGAAAATTTTCTTGAAAGAAAATTTTGTAAATAAATTACTAATGAAATATTTTATACATACTTACTTAATTATAATAGATGACACATGTTTATCATGCGATTTGAAACACATATTAAATTAAAACAATTATATATATATATATATATAACATGACGTCATAACCTATCAACCAATAAAACTTTGTTTTCTAATTGAAGAATAAAAGAGAAATCTTAATCTTACAGTATTTGATAGATTCTTCCAAACGGAAATATCGATGCATTATTTATTTTGGAGTCGCGTCATAAGATTTGGAAACCATTACGAATGTTAATTGTCAAAAAATCATTATATCAATGTTAATTATTTAATTAAATTGATTATATGAATTGCTAATAAAAGCAATTAATTTAATTATTAAATAATGGAAAAACAACCGTTAAATCCAAAAGATGATAAACCTCCGTCTTACTCAGCGGCAACTGCACCAAAAGGTAAATGATAAAGTTCTAATATTATTGTTTTATATAATTTTTTGCATTTAAAAATTACTTTTAATTAATATTTAATTTGATTATATTTAAGTTACAAATGTTTAAATTAGGAATAATTTCATAATAATTTTTATTTCCTATATTTATTATTGATTATTATGAAAAATGTTTATGAAATTTTTAAAACATGAGTAATAAAATTCTTTTATAATTAGCATATTAAAATCTTGAAAAGTAATTAAAAAATACTAAATATATAAATCTATGTTATTAATATATATATTGAAATATTATAAGTAAAACTATAAAAAATTAGTTATATTTAGTTTCTATTATTAATTTTATTTTAAATAAATAATTTTTTATTTATCATATAACTTATTTTTTATATTTCAAATAAATTATCTAAATTGATTAGATAATGATATCTACAAAAGAATAAATTAATTTTCAATATATCTTATTGTATAATTAATAATAAATAATGATTTATTTTATAAAGAAATTATTATTTTTTTAAAAAATTGTTTTTAAAAACATTAAAAATTAATATGGAACATATTTTACACAGTAAATTGTTCATGGCAACCACCACCAGGTTACAATTCCACACAATGTCAAGAATCTACTTCATGGCCTCCACCTCCAGGATATTATCCTAGTGCCAGTGAAACTAATAGTCATAACTATGTACCTTCTTATGGCTCTACACAATCAACTACAATAATTATGCCAGAAATTATTTTAGTTGGAGGATGTCCTGCATGTAGAGTGAGATTTCTTAATTTTTAATTCTTTAAAATAAGTAAATTTTCTTTTCTTTTGTATTTTTTATTATTTATATAATATTATTATATTATATATTTATTATATTATATTTATTTTAATATTATTTATATATTTTTTTTATTTAAATTTTTAATTATAATATATTTTCATAAACTTCAAAATTTCAATTTTGAAAAAAATCTGTAAAAATCTTAAAAAAAGAATGATTAAACTCAAATTTTAACTTAAAACATAGGTGGGCATTATGGAAGATGATTTTACATGTCTTGGACTACTATGTGCTATTCTATTCTTCCCAGTGGGCATAATTTGTTGTTTGTTATTAAAGACACGACGTTGTTCTAATTGTGGTGCATATTTTGGTTAATGTGTTACTATATTACAGTAACCATTTCTGAAACTAAACATATTATTAATCTAATTTTAATATAATTATGTAGCTAATATAATTATATGATATTGAAAAATAAGAACATAAGCAATTAATTTTTTATTAATATTATATAATTATAATTATCTATGCATTTGCATTATTTGAGGAAAAATAATGCTTCAATCATTCATATAATATACAATAATTGGTTAAATAGAAGTTCATGAAATATTGACATATATACAATTAAGAGATTCTCTATGCATTTAAGACTTTATTAATTTAAGTGACACTTAAAGTGCTGTTTTGTAAATTATACGTAAAAAGTTCTAATAATGTTATATATTATTATAGTATATTTTATAATAATGAATAATGAAATAGTTTATGTTAATATATAAATATGTTATTAGTTTGTAAGAATTGTTATTAAGTGAGAAAAGGAACAATATAAATTAGATGGACTGAACTTTATATTTATAGTATATTTGTAATGATACAAATATATCTAAAACAGATTTCATTGAAATTTTTCTGTACTTACATAAAACTTATATTTAAAGCATTTTGAATTATTTTTTAAAATAATTTATCAAAACTTATATATAATATATTTTATAAAAAATAAATTCAATGAAATTTGTGTTTTTTATTTTTATTACTTATGTTATTGTCTTATAATGACATTTCTTGATATATATATATATGCATTAATTGAATTTTTAAAATACATTTAACATTTGTTAAATGCTAAAATATTTGAATCTCAAAGGAAATGTCAATAGATTTTTTTTCTAAATATAATTAATTTTGTAATATGTGATTGTTATAGAACTTATTAATCACTTATATTATCACATTAATCACTCAATTATATTTTTATAAAATAGAACTATATTTAAAAATGTATTGAAATTATTCTAATATTTACAAGAAATATTTTTATTTATCATTGAAGAAACTTTTGAGGGAAAAAAATAAAAATATTCAAAAAGTTTTCTTATTACTTTTTTGTGATATCAGAAATCATAAAATACTGAGTACCTGAAAATATTAAATATTTTTCAAATTTTGCAAGCTATTAATAATTCTGCAAATAAAAATCTACAAATATATTTATATAAAGAATGAATTTGTTATTAAAATGAATTGTTATCAATTTCTAAAAAATTTTTAGAACCATCAAAAATTTTTTCAATGAAAAATTAAATGATAAAAATAATAGTAAAGATAAAAAACAATAAAACAATAAAAATAAAAAAAGAAAATCACAGAAAATCAAAAAAATTTTTTAAATTTTAAATTCATGTGAATATTATGTAACTTAAATGCAACATATTTACATAAAAAAATATTAATATATTAATATTTGTTAAATAATACAATTATTTAATAAATTCCACTCTATGAAATTTCTTTTTTCATTGAATATAATTCAAATTTTACATAATATTGTTCATGATTTATAAAGAATTAATTTATGATTGAAATTTATTATTGATTAGCACTAGTAATTCAAGAAAGTCATTAATATACTTGACACCATGCATGCAATATGTGAATGATACATTCAGATTTTCGCAATTTTCAATATTCATTTATGCATATATGGGTGGAGTATTTTTTTCTGCAACTCTATCATTATCAATCATATTATGGTAGATATTTATAATATTTAAGAAAAATTAAATAACAATATTACATATGAAATTTTCTTTATAATGTTAGAAAATCTAATAAAATATAGATATATTTTGTAAAACCGATTTCTTTTCATTTAATTTTATTACTAATATTATATAGTATAATATTATAAATTTTAATTTATATATATATATATATTTTTTAATTAATTAAGGGAAATAGTCTGCAAATAGAAATAATTTAATAGAAAATGTAAGGAAAAATATACTAGGCAAGAAATAAAAATAAAAAATAATATTTAAAAAACTTGAATATTTAATATTCAATATTTATATAATATCTAAAAACTTGAATATTTCTTTTATAAATTTAAATTAAAATTTTAATTTAAACATAATATTGTATATCTAGTTAAATTAAACTTTTCAAGATAATATCAAATTGTTGATTTTTTTACAATTAGTAAATCAATATAATTTTATTATATCAGAAAGGACAGAAATATAAAACGGAAGATAGTTTCCCAATTCATTAAGAATCTGTCGCAATATTAGATTAGAAAAAGAGAGAAGAAAAGAAAACCAGTCTTGCGAATCTCGGTGAAACAAATGTAGCTGAAGGTAGTTAACACGCAACAATCTTGTCCTTGGCTTGTAGACATTAAGTATAAAGGAAACGACTATCACGGGAGCAGATTGAAGAAAACTTCGATGCGCAATCATGCCCGCGAACGAAGAAACTTTGAGCATGACTTCGGATCAAATAAGAAACAATTTACTCGGAAAAGCTTGCGATGATAGTATGCAGAACAATTTTGATTGTGAATCTTCTGGTGATGATGAAGAGGACTATCAAAATGATTGTTCACGATCTATTGTCAAAGAAAATTTCAAAGAAGTTTGTAATTACAAAAGTCTTCCGGTACGAGAAATCCATAAGAAATTCATGAAAAGCTTTGTTAATTTACTTCTGGAAGAAGCAGTTTTTGAGGTGAGTTCATTGTTGAAATTAATTATTACAGAAATATGATTGTTACAGAAAAATAACTTGTTATTAGAATGAACAGTATTTTCTGATTTATTATTCTTAGTTCTGAATTAAGACTTAATGATAAAATTGAGTAATTATATAATATAAAATATTTAAGATAAAGAAAATTATTTGATTAATTTTTATTTTTTATTATAAATTCTAAATAGATATTTATTATAAATATTTTTTATAAATACCTAATCAATTGTACGTTATAAATGTATATTAAAATAAAGTTTAAAACTTAAAAAATAAAGTTATTTTATGATGATTCTTTGAGTTAAAAATCACATTAATATTTAATTGAGATAATATTAGTTTATTGATTATTATTGATCAAAAAACAAATTTTATTTTTCATATATAAATATAATACAATTTTTTTTTACTTCCAATTAATAATATGTGATTACTCATATTAATTCATTTTCAATTTTTATAATAACACAATAGAATATTAATGAATTTTGATAATATTTTTGTTATTGTTATTAAGTAAAAATAAAATAAAAAAAACAGTTTTCAATATGATTTATGTTATATATGAATGTCTCCAATCTTTTTTTTTTATTTTAAAGCCATTCACTTTAAAATATCCAATTATACTACATATAAACTTTAAGCACATTACTATCGTAAAAATTTACTTTCTTTATTTTGTCTTTCTATTTATTATATATAATTACATTTTTATTTCCTAAAAATATAATTTTCTTTCATTATTTTATTCTTAAAATTAACCAAAGGCATATAATTTATGTATTTATTATTGAAACAAACATCATTCATTATTTTTATTTTAAAGAATTTGAATAACAGTTAAATATTGCAAAAGGCAAAAAAATTCTTTCAGATTTGATTAATTGATATAATTATCTAATTTAATTTAAAAAAAAACACTTTAAGCAAATATTATGAAATTTAATTTCTTTATTCCAGTCATTCAATATGACTCAATTGTTCGTTATGCGAGTTTTTTTGCGCTCATTCACGATTCGTTGTTCAATTCATGGACAAAGAATTACGTTGCAAAAGCATTTATGTTACTTTACTATTGCAAGACGAAATATTTACGTAATTTCTATACTAATATATGGAAAATATTAAAATATTTAATAGTTGTAATTTACATAATATAGCTTAAATAATTTGACACTTCTTATAAATCTATTAGATTCTGAAAAATATTTGAATATTAAAATTTTTTTTCTTTTTTTCTTTTTTATAAATAATTAATTTTAATTATCTTTTAATGAATGTTAAAAAATAACAACAGTAAATATAAATTGAGATTATAGATAATATAGATTTTTAAAATTTCTAGTTTTTAAATTTTAACTTAATTTTTTTCTTCCATATTATTAATTCTAAATTCATCTAAAATAATTAATTCATCTAAAATAAAAATATATATAAGATATGCAATATATTGTATATTATTTAAATTTGAAAAGGAAAAAATAATGATATTATTAAATATATTATATTATTATTTAAAAATATTAAATAAAATATTTCTCGCATTATACAATAAAATTACCTTTCAGGGCACTTTAAGAAGAAATAAAGTAGTAGAGTGGATAGAACCAACAACACTCCATTCAATAATTGATTTAAAATTATCCGACCAGGGATGCTCTTACGAGACACTTTTGACTCTTGCTCATAATGTGATTAAGTATAGTGTAAAAACAGGTCATCCTCGATTTATAAATCAATTATACTCCAGTGTAGATCCTTATGGTCTTCTTGGGCAATGGCTAACCGATGCCTTGAATCCGTCAGTCTATACTTATGAAGTTTCTCCAGTCTTCTCTTTGATGGAAGAGGAAATATTGCGAGAGATGAGAAAAATAGTCGGTTGGAAGGATGGTAGAAGTGAAGGAATATTTTGTCCTGGTGGTTCTATCGCCAACGGATATGCAATTAATCTGGCACGCTATTACAAGTACTTTTGAAAATTTATTCTATCAATTAATTCATAAAATTTTAAATTTTTATGTATATAATAAAATGTAATATGTTTATAGATTTCCTCAATCAAAAGAGCTAGGCTTATTCAATACTGGTAGATTAATAATTTTCACATCCAGAGATGCTCATTATTCTGTGAAAAAACTCAGTGCATTTTTAGGAATAGGTACTGAAAATGTCTATGAAGTGAAAACTGATGATAAAGGAAAGATGTGCATAACAGATTTGAAAATACAGATTAAAAAAGCTCTTGAAGAAGACGCAATACCTTTGATGGTCTCTGCTACAGCAGGAACCACAGTTTTAGGTGCCTTTGATCCTTTAAAAAATATAGCTGCCATCTGCAAAAACTACAATCTTTGGTTCCATGTAGATGCAGCTTGGGGAGGAGGAGCTTTGATGTCTAAAAAATATAAATATCTATTAGATGGTATTGAATTAGCAGATTCTGTTACTTGGAATCCACATAAGTTATTGGCCGCTCCGCAACAATGTTCAACATTATTGCTGCGTCATGAGGGTCTTTTACAAGATGCACATGGTTCAAAAGCCAGTTATCTCTTTCAACCAGATAAATTCTATGACACTTCTTTCGATAGTGGAGACAAACACATTCAATGTGGTCGTAGAGCAGATGTACTAAAATTTTGGTTTATGTGGAAGGCGAAGGGTACTCGAGGCTTAGAAAAACATGTGGATCGAGTTTTCAAATTAGCACGATACTTCACAAATTATATAAAACATCGAGAAGGCTTTAAATTGATACTCGAACCTGAGTGCACCAATGTCTGTTTCTGGTACGTGCCACCTTCAAAGCGTCAGTTACAAAATGAAGAATTGTTGAAAGCTCTTCAGAAGATTGGACCAGCTGTAAAAGAGCGTATGATGAAAAAAGGATCGATGTTAATCACGTACCAACCTTTACGAGAGCTACCTAATTTTTTCAGACTTGTTTTACAGAATTCTGGATTGACAGAGACAGATATGAGATTTTTTGCAGAAGAAATCGAAAGGCTCGCCATTGATTTGTAAAATTGATTTTTTTTATAAAATTTTAAATTCTAATAATACAAAATTTAATTCAAAGAATTTTTGTTTATGACAATAATAAAATATTTTTTTTAATAATAATCAATCGATTATTTGTTTAATCGATCGAGTATTATATATAATATAATAGCATTGATAGCTTTATTTTCCGATTTATTTTTTTTTAAAACATTGTTTGATAAATTTCATGTTTATTTCTTTTAAATTACATTAAGCTTTTATTTTAAAATATGGATTACTTAAATAACAGATATGCTTTTTAAAAAAAAAACTAAAATTAACTACACTATATTAACTTTCATATAGAATTATACATGATTCAACATCCACTTAATCTCATTTAAATTCTGTTTATATATTAATTAACTTATTCAAGAATTTCAAGAAATTATAATTTTCAAAGTTATAAATTACATTTTTACTTATTATTTAAAAATTAATTACTCATAGTATTATATTTGCAAAACATTTATGTGAAATGCTAAATTATTAGTTATATTATCGATATATATATTAATATATTGTTAATATATATTACTGAATGCACATTATCAAATATATATTTATATTTTTAATAAGTTTCATTTAAAAATAATAATAAATATATTGCACATTTTTTCATTTTTATGTAATTTTTTTTTATTGTGGATTTTGAACATATATAAACAAATATAAACATAAGTTTTTTTTAGTAAATGAATTTCATTAAATGTATATAATCTATATACATATGATAAAAACTTTAAAATCTATTTCAAGTTCATTTGTACATCTTGTTTATATTGATAACAATTTATTCCTCCATGAAAATTGCATATAATGAAAATTATTTGCATATAATGCAAATTTATAATTATACTTAATCTGCTCAAATGTAAATTACAATATACTTTCTATGTACAGTAGAAATCCGTTTATATAAATCTATCTAGAGGGTAATCGGTTCATCAGATTAATAAAAGTCTTATTCCCATCATTTATAATTGTTCACATAAGAGCTCATTTACATAAGAGAATTCTATTAAACATTTATCTTTAAATACATAATAATATTTATATACATTTATATAAATAGAACAATGCTTAATGATAATTCATATAATAAAAGTAAAGTTTAGATAATAAAAATACAAATTTCAATCACATAAACGGAATTCTACTGTAATAACCTGATAACATCAATGAGTATTATAAAAAAACATATCTATTAGTTATCAATGAATTACTGTGATACATACGTACATAATAAATCTATTCTATAACAATCTCAAAAATTTTTTGTATTTTTTTCATTATAAAGTGCAAAATAATCTTCCGAATAAATTTAAAATAATTTCATGAAAATTTAATACTGATTCACATATTATGACCCTGATTTCGAGATTAAAATAATATAAAAATTTTTATATATTATTATTTGTACTCCTCAAGGAACTTAAGATGGAATTGTTTCAGACATTCAAGCATTGTTTTTATTTTTTCTTTTTGTGGCAAAATTGTCGTCCTAAAATGATAGGTTCCAGGTTGTTGTCCAAAACCAGAACCTGGTATTACACATATTCCAGTAGATTCTAATAGTTTGAAAGCATAAAAAACATCAGGCTGTTGACCTTCCCTTTCTGCTACCTCTATAGCTTTTTTTGGTAGATCAATTCGTGGAAATACATACATTGCACCCATAGCTGGATTAACCTATAAAAAATTGGAAGTTTTATAATTTATAAAATAAAATAGTATAATTAATTTTTTAAAAATACCTTAAAACCTGGAATGGTATTTAATGTATCGACTACTAATTTCGATCGCTCCGCTAAAGAATATAAAGTTTGTTCTTTTTCTTTTTGAAATAATTCATAGGATGGTTCATTTGATTTTGGTGGATTTACTACAACGTCCATCACTACTTGACCAAGAACAGTCGGACATAACATTGCTGAAATCGACTTTAATAATATTGCCATTACTTTGGGATCCATATTAATAATTTCTCCATAGCCACCGCGGATTCCACATTCTCCCATATAACCTGATCCAATAAACATAAACATATTATTCATTTTCGCAAAGTTAATTTCTTTACGATAATTATTTTACATATTAAATATTAATAATTAAAAAATAACTAAAAAATTGATGAATATTTTATTTGGAAAGTAATATTTATTAGAATAGAAAATTAACATAATTTTACCTTTAGAAATAGACATAAAGGAAGCCAGTTCCATTTTACAATAAGGTTCTCCCATTTCTGTCATTACTTTCTTAAATGAATGGAAGGCACTATCTTTATCATAAACATTATCTTGATAAACCTCGTCAGCCAACAAGAACAAATGATTTTTATACGCAAATCGAATAATGTCTTCAATATTGGTACGTGTAAGAACTTGTCCGGTTGGATTACCAGGATTTATTACGACTAGTACACGAGGATTACACATTCTTCTTGATTCATTTAATGCTCTATCCAATTCAGAAATATCTAACGCCCATTTATTTTCTTCATTTAAATAATAACCAATTTGAGCCAAACCAAATTCAGCTAGAGTGGCAGAATATAAAGGATACTGTGGAATTGGAATCATCACACCGGATGGTTTACCGTCTATTTTCTCATTGAACAACTTCAGAAAGGACTGTAACATAAATAAAATGTAAATGATTTTTTAATAATTTAGCTATAAGTTATAATAATGTTAATAATCTTATGATTATAGATAGTCCTTCATTAATAGAAAATAAGAAATAATTTTAATTATACTCAATAAAAATGTTTCCGAATTTTAATAACTGATAATAGTATAAAAAGTGTTTTAAAATTATGAGTTCAGTAAATAAAATTTTCATTTATAAAAGATTAAAACTAAAATGTTTAATAAATTATTCATCAAAAAATTTAAATATGTCTATTAAAAACATTATTACTAAAAAAACAAAAATGTACATATATATTAAATATATATTAAAAAAAAATATCTTAAATGATTATACTCTATTACTTAAAAATATCCGTTCAATAAACTCATAATTTTGAAACACATTATAATATATAAGTAACGTGCACACTTTAATTCCATCCGAAGCGCCGTTCGAGAGGATGATATTATGATAATCAGATGGAATTCCATCGCGATCCTGAATGTACTGGGCAATATGTTTCCGGATGATCTCAATTCCTGCTGATTCCGAATACGAACCAATGCTGCCTCCTTTACAATGGTATAAGATAGTCTTGGCTCGATCCTTCACGTCTTCAGGATAGTTAGGATCATTGAGAAGATTCGGCGATACTGTCAGGGTCAGTACTTGCCTCAAGAAAGTGATAGGCTGTTGGCCCATAGCATGTGCATCTCCCACATTTGCCTTTATCACCTCCTTGAATGGTTTCTTGACTCCCTAAAACAAAAAGATATATTTTCAACGAACTATTTTCTCAAATTTGATTTATTATACTTATTACAATTTAATTATAAAATATAAATTATATTCCAACATTTTGGCCAAATTGCAACTAGATTTTAAAAGAATGAAATAATCCATTGAATTAAATTTGTTTGCTAGTTACATATATGTAATTAGATTATATTTATATTAAATCACGATTTAGTGATTTTTTTTTTAACATTTTATTTATTTTATCTATATATTGTTTAATATATATTTTTAAATAATTTAATTTGATTGAATTGAAAACATAAGTGAAACGTTTCGATTGTAAATGGTTAGCATATTTGCAAATGTTACGCAACGTAGCATGATTCATAATATATACATATATAACACAGAATAATACATACCTAAGTGAAGTAAATATGAAAAAATTACATTGGGTTTAAAAGAGATAAAATAGATTTTGATAACATTTGAATCAGAATTTAAATCAAATCGCTGACAACCAATTTATTATTGCAAAGGATTATTTTTTTGATTCTGAATTTTAAAATTATTTTTTTTAAAAAATATAATATAATATAATATAATATAATATAAAAATAATAATTAAAAAAAATTTTTTAAAAAACATAATATAACATAATATAATATAAAAAAATTTTATAATTTCATATATTTTTATTAATATATTAATAAAACACTTAGAATTTTTTTAATAAATAAATATATGATAATTATTATTATGCAATAATGTAATAATTTTAACCGATATCATGATAAATTTTCCGTTATATGTTTATAATTGAAACTTTAACATAATTTCATATTTGAAGAACTAATGGAAAATATTAGAATGTGTACGTGAAATAAGTCACGTAACTTTTTTCAAAATTAATTTTTTTAGAAAATCAAGATTTTCTCAGAAATGAGATATTTATATATATTTATCATTTATTTATTATATATTTATTAAAGTGAAATTATGCATTTATCATATTATTTCAAAAAAGTATTTTTCAAAACAAAATTTTTTAGGAATTTTTGTATAATATAATAAAAATATTAAAAAATATTTCAATTTTTATTCTTAATTTTTATATTCGATAATAAGATTTTGAATTTTAACAAATTATATTTAATAAATGATATGTAATATGATCACTAGTAATCAAATGAAGGTCTTATATACATATAGCGTGTTTATTTTTCTTCATAGCTTACAATATTAAATTGCACGAATAAATAAATCAATTTAACTATATTTATTATTATATTTATTATTATATTTCTAATTTATTTTTTATGATATATTTCTTTATGATTCTTATTTGTTCTATTCGATAACAAAATTATAGAGATAATATATTATCAATAATATATTATGTAGAGATAATTTATTATCAAATAATGAAAAAATTATAATTTTTAAGTAATTTAAAATTTAGTTTAATTTATATATTGACTCAATATATATATATATAAATTATACATCATAATTATACAAATGTATTCTGCATTATAAGTTATGTATATAATATAATTATATATTATTTCTATACTAATAATGATAATTATTATTTTATGATATAAATTAAGTTATATTTTTAATAAAATAGTATTAAATATATGTTTTATTATATGTAATCATAATGTTGAAAATGATTTTGACAAAGATGAAATTTTATAAAATTTAATTTCAAAATTATATATATAGATAATATATATATAGATATCAAAACTTTTTTGTAGAAATTACGTTATTTCAAAATGCAATATTCGTTTGCACTAATCGACGCCAATTGAATTACTATTTTTAGATATTTGCTACTACAACGACAAGTGGTTTTAATACTAACATCAATTGAAACTAGTCAAATTTGTATTTAATATATTTTTATTCAATTAATTTATAATATATAAAATTTTTTATCTAATTTCTTTATTATGAAATATTTTATTATATTATAAAATATAATTTTTTTATATTTTAAATATTTTATTGGTAAAATGAAATAAAATTGGTATAATTTAAAAAAACTTTTTTTTAAATTATTAGTTGACAATATTTTTTTTATTATTATTAGTTAAAATTGAAGAATTATGTGAAAGATTTCTTTAAAATAATTACTATGTTTATATATTAATATTAATTATATTAATTTATATTTATTATATATTAATTTATGCCTATATAGTAATTACGGATTTTAATCAATAATCCTGTAATTCTTAATAAATGAGACATAACCTCTATATATATAATTATTATTTGCAATATCAATACCTGTATAATATAATATATTAATAATGTTGATATATTAACAATATTACACGATGTTATATTTGTAGGATTTTTGAAGAATCAATTATAAACAAATAAAAATTAATATACAAAATTATTAATTGAAGTTTTTATTAAATATGAACAATTAAAATTCATGTTATGAACAATTTAAATTCATAATTCTTAAAAAGTAAACGAGAACAAAACGGTATAGTGAAAATGAACAGAATATTTTTATTTTTTTTCATATAATACAAATTTCAATTACTTATTTAATAAATAAGTCTTAATTATCATTTTTATATATATATATATATATATATCAAAATTTGTGTTTTGATCTTTAAAATCAATCTTCAAATATCAAAGATATTTCAAGAATATATTATATTAACACTGTGTATATCATTTCAATAGAATTTAATTCTCAATACACTTTATTCATATATGTATATTATGTACAAATAAAGAAAAACAAAATATCACATCACAAACAACTTTTATTCACATTTATATTACCGCCAATTTATTAATCAATAAAAAACAACTGAAATTGAATTTAAATTATATCAATACAATTTCATATAGAATTGCAATACATTCATTTAAAATCGATTGATTTCAATGAAAACATTCGATACTTTATGACACAGTATACGATATGAATTAAGCTATAAAGCTAGTGCATTGACTTTTTTCATTATCACTTCATTCATAAACATATTCTTATTCTTACCTTCTGAAGCTCCTTTTCGATCTCGAGAGCACGTAAAAGGAGTGGTCCGCGCACTGCGTACTCCATTTTCCGAAGATTCGTGAAAACATTATCCTCGGTGAGGATTTTGGTTCCAGATTGACTGCTCGCCATGCCGCGGTGTAATGTTCTGACGGTAGCCGGCCGGTGGATTACAACTTCAGTCGTCGGACATATGGATGTTCTTCCTGTCGATGTCCCTGAACCCGCGGAGGAGGAGGCAGTCAGTTGTTCCCACGTCCTAGGCCGACTGCTCGCGATAACAGCGTTCCACCAGCGTGCCTGCGGCATCGTTTTATCGGTTGGTTCTCTCTCTTTACCTCCAGTTCAATCAGATGGCAGACGGCTCCGGTAATTCACTCGGCAGTATGGTGGGGGATATTCGCACATGCGCTGGGTGCTGCAACGATACGAGCAGAGTAGTAAGTAAATATATAATCGTAAAAAAAGTATTCATATTTCCTTGATTTATTAAAAATAATTTATATTGATTTCTAAGAGAATTAATTTTAATAATGAATGTTGGATTTATTATATCTTTGAATAAAATAAATTTTACTAAATAATTTTTTAATTGGTTATGATAAAATAAATATTTTAATGAATTGGATTGTATTTATTATAACACACATTATATATATATATATATAAATAGAAGAATGATAGAAAAATGATGTATATATTTATGTTATATTTTTCTATATTACACATTACGTAATTTGTATTTTTTGGGATAAAATTGAAATTATCTAATAATGTAAATCATCAAATTTGTATATGAAAAATATACAACTTACAGTTATCTTTTAATTAGATGTTAACACTTATGTTTATCAAATTTTATTCAATTAATAATCGAAAAAAGAGAAATTTCGATGAAATCACTACACACGCGCGCCAAATGAAAAAGAATTGTTAGAACCAGAGACGTAAGAACTCGATACTCAGAAATTATACATATACATATTTTTTTATATATATGCACAATATATGATTTATCATTAATATTTCAATAATGATTGAATTATAATTATAATGATTTTTTTATAAATAATAATATGGAATTATTGAATAAATTTTTGTGCTTTTTTTATTGATAATTATTATTATCATTCATTCTTTGATAAAGAATATAATCGAGCGACATCTGACGTCTTATTTATAAAAAAATACGTGAAATAAGTATATTCTCAGTAGGTAATTAAATTGTTAAATAATCAATATTTAGAATAAATTATATATGTATATAATTAAAAAATCAAACTATAATGATAAAAAGATTAAATTAATATAAAATATAATGAATATATACATTACCTTTTTATTTATATATATAAAGAAAAACATTTATATATTTATATCTTTTTATTTATATATATTATGAAAAAAATAAATAAATTTATGCATAGATTTAATATTTTATAATTCAATAATATTATTTTCAGAAAAAATTTATTGGAATTCTTCAAAGCAAAAAAATATTGCAAAGATGTAACTTCGATTACAACGTATTTCTTGATTTTACTATCGCTATCGAGAATGAATAAACAACATAGTTAATGAAATAGATATTCTTATCAGTTTTGTATTTTTTCCCTACATTTGTAAAAATACTTATATCTTATCTTTTATTTACATTATTAAACGCAAGATTTAACGATAAAAGAAATTATTTTATCAATCAGATTAATCAATATGTCTTCAAATCTATAAATAATTATATATATTTTCTATTTTTTTTATCTAAATCTTACAATTATTCTGATTAATCATAATTAAACTATTTATCTTGCATTATAATGTTATTGATTAATAAATGTTGTTAATAAAAAGTTCAAAATACATAAATTATTTTGATTTGGTTTCAGTATGATATTGATTTAAGGCAATGAAAGACTTCTAATTACTTATGCTAATATTTTTTAATTTATATTTCATATTTAAAAAAACGTAATCTAATTTCAAGAATCTAAATTCGAATGATTAATGCTACTAAAGTTGATATTATTAACTATTGAGAGTTATAAATGTAATAAAAAAAAATTATATTTATTATAAATATAGTAATAAAAATATATAATTTTATATCAATTTATTAATAATAAGCTAAAATTGTATTACGTCATTTTTAAAATATTTCCTAAATATAAGGATAATTAGAAAGCAAAATTGTCCAATCCAACGAAAGCAAGATATAATATGATGAAAGTATTTATAAATACTTTCTATATATTTATGTTTTGTTATTTGAATTTTGTATTAAAAATTTTGTATAAAAAATATAATAAATATAATATAAAATATATTAATAATTTTGTATAAAAAAAAATCTAATTTAATTTATGTTTGTTTAATGGATATTTTCACTATGCTTAGTGAATTACTCTCACCGATTTCTGGTACTACTTTGCCAAAATATTCATGTTATTTTTAATCTGTGATCGATTTATTTATTATTAATTATTATTAATTGATCAAAATGTAAAAAATAAAATTATATTTTTTATTTTATAATTATGAAATTATTTTATTTAAAGATTTTTTTATTGGTTAAGTTTATATAATAATAATAAATTCAATTATGTAATATGTATAAATAATATAAAGAAAAAAATGTTGAATTTTTTTCTCTATTTCATTCACATGCTTCTCACTCTCATTTCCGATACATTCAAAAAACGAACGAATCAAAGAGACATAATATCTACTTATCTCTTTCGATAATAGAAATAGAATATATATTTATTAAACAAGATATATTAAATATTTAAATTTATATGAATAAAAATAATTTAAACAATAAAATAAAAAAAAGAAATATTATATTAAATAAACGATAAAACGAATAGTAAATCACGAATAAATTTTCTTCATTTAATCATTTTACAATCGTATAGCATACTTTCACATGAAAAAATAATCACATTAATTATAAACGCCATTTCACATTTTCGATAATTATGATGTAAATGTTTAAACTTTCTCTGAAATAATTACAATTTCTCTCCATTCCAGTATAAATATAAATCATAAATAATATCATAAGAATTTAATCTATTTCCTATGAAACAATGAGAAAAGAATTTTAAAAAATGAATGAACGCTATCAATCTCTCTAAAAAAGAATCCAAAAAAAAATACACATAAACTGAATAAAAGAAAAAATATGAAAAAATTTGTTTAGCAAACTTTATACAGAATTCTTCATTCCAAAAAACAACTCTTACCTTCCCTAATTGAAATAGCCAAGACTATGGGATAATCATCAGTTCAAACACTCGAGAATCAGTGACTAGCCTTCTAACACAAGTATGTGGATTCCAAGTCTCGTCGAAATCAGTCAACTCACGTTGAACCACCGCCTTAAGACGCATATCACAGGTTTAACTTTTGAATTTCATATTCTGTTGCGGATAATGGATTAAACAGGAGGATCAGACCCTCTAGAAAGCTTTTCTTACGCATTCCTCGCCCGACACGCATTGCACCGTTCTCTCACCTTAAAACCTCATTCGGTCAGCCGGAATGAATGCGTTTATCAACTTCATGGAGGGCCCAGACACGACCGCCGTTAGCTTCCACGAATTCTCGCCAATGTTCTCCGGTGGAGGTACCTTACGTATCTCTCTATATGCTTTCGCTGCGGAACGGAGCGTGCGCAAGATGCGTCGCTTGAGACTGCACATTCTTTTTTTTAATATTAATCGGATCATAGGTTATGTTTGTTGTAGCCGGGTCACGATCTTTGGACTATGAACTTTTGTCATTCTGTAGCTTCTTTCCACCCTTCCACCTTCTAGATAAGCAATCAAATTTCAATGAAGGTGAAAGTTATTAGGAAGAGAACGAATTATAATTTTTTTCGATATTTCTTTTATTTAAATGTAAATTAAAATACTAAAAAGAAAATGAATAATGAATAATCTATAAAAATTATGTAATCAATACATTATTATAATATGAAATTGATTTATTAAAATATAAATAATGTACAATATATATTTACATATTGTTTTATCAATATAAATCTAATAATTTAAAATCAATTCCTTAAAATTTTCAAAAATTAGAGAAGAAAAAAGAAATTAAATAATAAAAAAAAAATATGAAGTATATCTTCATATTTACAATAATAAAAAAAAAATATGAATATTTTCAATTCTTTTTCATAATTATATTTAAAAAAACAGAATTCAATAATATAAATTAATTTCAATAATAAAAATTATATAAATTTAATGATTTAGTATATTATGATTTTCAAATAAAATAAAATAATATTAATATATTAATCTTTCAAAGTTATAAAGTTCTTTGCGTTATCTTGTATTGAAAATAATTTATATAAAATTTATTACAAATTATATATAAATTCACAAAAATAAAATAAATAACAGCACTGTTAAATAAACAAATCATACATATTTAAAATATTGATACGAAAATAAATTAATATACAAATAGAAACTATGTATGTAATTTTAGGGTTATGTTTCTTATACTTTTGTAATAATTTGTTTCTTGTAATAATTTATTCATAACAAATATAAATTTTTAAGAACATTAAATAAAATAAGATAAATTGTAATGTATAAATATAATAGATGAATTGCACTTATAAAATCAAGAAATTATCTTTTTTTCTGACCTGTATTAAAATCAAATAGAATGATTTTTTTTTAGTTTTAAATATCAATAAAATATATATATATATTATTATAAATCGATATCAATCGATTTTATAATAATTTGATCGATAATTTAAGCTTAAAATCATTACGGAATTCATTTATTTTATGAGCAATATTTCATCAATATAATGTTTAATCTTTTCTAACTTTCAATATTATAAAATTATTTACATTAAAAAATGAAAATTTAATATATAATAAAAAAATTTAAAAGAAAAAACTTTTCATTGTTAAATTTTCGCGCCATGATTTCGCACTTACCATGGGTTTTATAAATCGTTGATCAGAGGTTAGGTCCATTGCAAGTACTACGTAATTGCAAGTAATATAAACAAATTTTAATTATGTATCATTGATCGCTATAAGTGGACAGGGGGGAACGGGGTAAAAATGTTGTCATTTTTACGAAAAATTTCAATTGGGGGGAAGATAAGAGATGGTGTACCAGCGAACGATGAAATGGAGGCTATTGAAGGCTGTTTGGAGGCGAAAAACAACAGAAGTTTAGTTTCACGATCCGATACTGAACTCAAGGAATCTATTTATGGCAAGTTCAAATTTTTGATCAAACAAATATCAAATTAATTATAGATTAAATAAAAAATATTTTATCAATTTTTATTAATAACAATTTTAATATAAATTTTTCATTTAAAAAATAGCCATTAAGAAAATCAAAACTAATATATTAATTTAATAATTAATAATTAATTAAATTTTTATTGTACATTATAATATATGAGGCAATCAATTGTATAAATTTAATTTATAAAATCAATTAATTATTTTAAATTAGTTATTAAATGAATTAGTTATTAAGTTATTTTAATATAAAAAAATTATTATTATTGCATTATTAATGAATCATCTTTATTAAAACTTATGAAATTTAAAATAATTATAGATTTATTGAGAACGATTAAGGATCCAGAAAAGCCACAAACATTAGAACAATTGGATGTTGTCTATGAAGACTGCGTTGAGATTTTAAAACAAACTCCTCAAGGAGTATCTGTGATTCGCATCGAGTTTAATCCAACAGTACCTCATTGCTCTCTGGCAACATTAATTGGTCTTTGCATTAGAGTAAAATTAGAACGTAATTTAGTAGCTCTTTTTAAATTAGATATATATATTAAGAAAGGTGCACATTCTACAGAACAAGAAAGTAAGTATTAATTAATTATTATATATTATATATTATGATTATTTTAATTTATACTTTATAATAATATGTTTTTTTTAGTAAATAAACAAATAAATGATAAGGAAAGAATTGCAGCTGCTATGGAGAATCCTAATTTGAGAGAATTAGTAGAGAAATGTATTCAAGAAGAAGAGTGAAAGTTAAATTTTTTATGATAGATGTCATTAAATTGAACTTATAATCAATTATTTTTTTACAATAATAATTTATATAATAAAGAAGTTATAAGTACAAGTCAGAAGTACAATCTTAAATTTCAATTATAATTTAAAAATATTACAAAAAGATATATTTATTGCAATATGTGAATGTAAAAATAATCTTACAATTTAAAATTCTGTTATTCTTAATTGTACATAATTGATGGTGCTAATAAATAGCATGTTTATCATTACTTTAAATATAGCATTTTATATACAAATATAAAATACAAAATGTAACGAACATTTTTATAAATTTAACTATATAAATATACTTCATATAGAAATTTTTTCTTTTGAAAATTAATTTTTATTATCCTAATATATTTAATAATTATCGAAATTAGAATCAACAAATATAATCAGACAAAGAAAGAACAATTTTTTTAAAACAATTAATTACGAATAATGAATTATAGTAATATAATGTATATAACTTTGAAAGATTTCGAGGAAGCTTGTGCGAGTAACGGATAGAAGGGAAACGATTGGTGAGAGGTGCCAGAACAAGATGGGAATTATCCAGGCCCCTTTCAGGCCCCCGAAGATGCTCCCCAGACATACTCAAGTGGGAAGAATCTGGGTTACTCAAGCCAGAAGGGAATGTGGGCCGGCTATATACCGGTTGCCTGCTCGCACACCGCAGTTCATTCTTCTTTCTTGTCGCAATCGACAACTCGTGAACGAGCTTCCTATTGAAGTTGATCGAAAAATATACGAAATTACAATTTATACGGGATTCACGAAAGAAATTGCACTACCTTCTTTCATATCTTAAAGACAATTTATTGTTTTGGCTATAAAATCATTGAAGACCAAGTGAACATCGTTAAAGAAATCAAAGGAAACTATTTATTTAGGTAAGTGTGATCGGAGAAATCGAAAGCGACCTCGTAAATTATACAGTCGCTTTACGTGACCCGCACAGTGACTTCATAGGGCTTTCTCTTGGATAGTCTTCAATATAATTTTTGCATGTATTGTCACCACTATTTGTACTCATGTGATGATTCATTATGATTTTCAAGTTTAATCGATTTTTTTGCTTTCATTTTGTGGCAAAAATTTTGATAAAATATATATATATTCAAACATAATGTATCGAGTATGAAAACCATTAATTTAAACCAAGAATTTCAAAGACTAATAGTATCAGAATTTATTTCATAATTTAAAATATATTTATATATACTTATTAATATTGTCATAATTATATAATTATGATGATTAAAAATAGTGTTTTATACATTTAATTATAAAATTTACAGAATTACTTGAGCATTTTGATAAATTAAATTTGATTAATTTTTAACCAAAATTTGTTTGTATTGCACGAATATTTTCTAAATAACTATATTACATTATAAATATTAAAAATGATCAAATATTTGGATAAAAAATTTGAATAAATTTAAAGTTATTATTTATTTTATTATTCTATAATATAGAATTCTATAATAAATATTTATTATGTTAATTAAAATCATTATTCATTAAATTTTAAATAAATTTTTTTATTATATTATATAATTAAATAGTAAAGTTTAATTTATAATACAGGTCTTTGTTTCGATAATAAAGCCTTCATTTTAGCAAACAAAAGTTAATTACAGTTCTTCAATTAACAATGCAATCTCTATTACTTTTGCTTAATAATTTACGCTCAATTAGTTATTCCATTATTTTATACATAAATGCATATATGCCTCATAAAATTATTCTCAAATGAACTTTTTAATCAAATTCGCACTATGAATTTCCAATTAATTCTCACGCTTTCTATACTTAAGCACAAGAAATTTAAATGGTAAGAAATAATTAAAATTTTTTTTTTTTGTTTTTCAATCAAAAAAAGTAGAAATAATTTCCTTCAAAAATAATATTTTTTTTATTCTTCAAAAAAAATTTAATTCCTTTAATATTTGCTATATTGGTTTATCAAATTTTAAATAAACACGTTTGTTTTGAAGATCATTCACTTTCTCTTCAATTTGTGAGAGGTGATGAGGTTTATCTTTGAGAAGGTACATATACTTTCCTTGCGTAAGATCCTTACAAGTCTACGCAACGATGTAACTTGTAGAACACATGAAGTATAATGCACTTCAATCAAGAATTTACCTTTTACGATATCTTCCGTAAAAAGATTCAGAAGAAGCGAGTCTGCTTTTTCCTTCCGATATCCATCACAACTTGATAAATTAAAAGAGAAATTCTATTCTTCATTGAATGTATAACATTTAACAATATCTTATAAGCAAAAGTTTTCAATTAAAAATGAATTTTTTTAAAACTAATTTCTGATTCAAGCATACTATAATATATTCTATATTCTATTCCTACTATAATATATATAATAATAGACAATATTATTATAAATATTTTTTATTTCTTTGAATAAAAGAAACATCTTTTTAATATCTATTTTTTGACATATTAATATAATATTCAAAAATTGGAATAAAAAAAAAAAAGAAAAGAAAAAAAATTTAATTGGAACAACAAATATCAATAATCCATATATCATTAAATATGTACATTTGTATAAATAATACAAATTTTAATATAAATTAATACAAATAAAAATACCTTTGCATTCGTTGATGGTAAAAATATATTTCCAAGCATCCATTTGATTTGATGTGTTTATAATTTCATTCCATGTACTATACATCATTTCACCAAAAATTCATACACGAAATATATCCAATCCGATTAGGAAAAACAAAACATAGATAAAATAATAATTTGATCGAACTGGATCAAGCGAAAGTCGAAATTGAACCGACACTAATTTTCTTTTTATTTTTTTTTTTCTTTTCGCATTGAACGTATTGGCACGTTCCTGTCTCGTTTTTGTATCGTTGTACTCGTCCCGAATATGCGTATACAACAGCCTTATACAGACGAGGAGCCGTTAAGAAAGACGTAGAACACACAGCTAACCACGTAAACCGGATGATATAAAGCCGGCCAGATAACGGTTCCACGAGCATACACGCGGATACGAAATAAAGCCACGATCTCTCCCTCTTTCTCTTGTTCTTTTGCGAATACTCTTTAAACCCTTCAAATAGGAACTAATTGTTAAACACAATCAATCTAAAATAATTTATAGAGATAATAATATAAAAATAAAATATAAACTGCTGATTAATATTTAATTATTAAAAATAGAAATCTAATTAAATTTTTAAAATATTATAAATTTAATCATAGTGATTAATATAAGGGTTAGATCAAAGATGGCGTTGGAAACAATAATTAGTAATTTGTGGAAATAACTTATTTCTTAAATTTTCTAATCTTTTCGTAATAGGATAGTAATTCTCTTTAATGAATAAAGCAACATTCTGTCGAAATTTTCAGCATTTTTTTTTAGAAAATCTTTAATAAACCATAGAGATATTTAATCTTAAATTACAATCAATAAAATAATTCATGTAATTCATTTTTTTTATTTTAGAATTCTTACTATTCACTTTCATAGGGAATTATTTTAAATGTTGATTAAAATATAAGAATTATATAATTAAATTTTTATCCACTCAATTAAATTTGTATAGAGTTATAGTGGAATAAATAATGTATAATGTTGCAATGCATTAATATAATTAAATCTAAATATTATTTTATAAAATATATTTGATACAAATTGTAATGCAATTTGATATATATTAAACTTTCTTTATAATCATAAAAAATCATTTTATTTATATATGAAATTTTTGTTTTATTTTTATTTTATAATTAAATTATTTCTCTAAAAATGAATTAGCATTTCTTCAATCTAGGTGAACGACCGCTGACACTAATTTTTAGCGAAAGCCGCAACATTATGAACGGAGTTTCATTAAATCCGCAATGGCATAGAATGCCAAATAAAAATCATTATTATTCAGATAAGATAATCGAACATGGGCGAAGTTAACGCAATATTGATCATGTATTAGATATTTTAATTATCCGATTAAATAAAAAATATTAGCGATTGTAATGTAAAAATAAATATAATTATAATTTAGCATGATTTTCTTTTCATTTAATTATAAATTCTTTTTTTAAATCTTTTTTTAAAGAGTATTTTTTATAGCTATAGATTATCTATATCTATATCTAAATAGACAATCACTTTTAACAAATAATTTTTTTGTTTTCAATAATAAATATATACAATTTTTAGAAATAATAAAGATTGTTATATTTCTTCAATTTTTAAATTTCTGAATTATTTGAAAAATTTTTTTATATTACTTCTTTTTGTATTTTCTTTTGAATTTTTTTATATATTTTTTGTAATTTATATACATAAAGTGCAAATAACTTTCAAATTTTTAAAATCAATTTAAAAATTATTATTTTGAGTATATGATTTAAAATTTTTGTTCCAATTATTTTTCAGAGTACTAGTGGATAGCAATTTCACATTTTACTTAAAATTATATTTCTTCATGAATATTTTTGTATTCTCATATCTTTATCGTTTTAAAATGTTACTTAAATAATTGTCTCATATTCATGTTCACTGCAGCTATTAATTGCAGATCGTTTGACGTTTTGTTTTGTCATCAAGACGATTTAGAAAGTTGCAACAAGCCTATGAAGACTCTGAGAAAAGTTAGCGGTATATTACAAAAAATAAAAACCTGTTGCAAAATCCTCCAGCATTTTTCTCTCTCGTTACCGTGAGAAATCTTCCTTCGATCCTCTCTTTCTCGGGTCATAATTCACCGTTGAAAAGTCTCCTTTCACCCTCGACAAAGATGAGTTCCCAAGAAACTTTTACTTGCTATAGATATGCAACACAAGAGAAGATGTTTTCCTGGAACATTCACTGTCTAATATTTTTTCTTTTAATAAAATCATTTCGTATAATGAGTTTTTAAATATCATTTATTGTTAAATATTTCTAAAATAAAAAATTAATTTATAATATATAATATAGAAATTATTAATAAATTATAAGCTTTTATCCTGATTCTTTTTCTAAAAAATTTTTTATTATCTACTTCTGATAACTTTAAATGACTTTTATCAATTTTTTACTATACTTGCAAATTTTTTTGTTCATAATTTAGATAATGGAACTTCCATATTCTAAAACTATTTTTATATTCTTGTTCTTTTTGTTTGTTTAGGAATTATCAATATGAGGATGATATGGCTAATATTACTTCTCACCATTATTGTGGTGAATGCTCAACGTCGACTTGCTCTTCCTGATCCACGCAGTTGTGCCAATCGTAAGTGTTTTTTAATCGTTTGATTTATTTTAATCTTTTTAATAAAAAAATAAATCTTGTTTTAGGGGTGCGACATGCCACTTATAGGGATGCTAGAGGTGTTGCACATTCATATTTTTTCAGTTGGGAACATCAACCGACTAGAAATCTCGAAGTAGATTGGCTGGATGCTCGTAATATTTGTCGCAGGCATTGTATGGATGCAGTTTCTCTTGAAACACCGCAAGAAAATGAATTTATCAAACAACGAATAGCACGAGGTTAATTATTAAACCGAATATTATTTTAATTTTATTTTTATTTTAAAAAATTAATTTTTATTTCTTATAGGAAATGTGAGATATATTTGGACATCTGGACGCAAATGTAATTTCAATGGCTGTGACAGACCAGATCTTCAACCGCAGAACATTAATGGATGGTTCTGGTCTGGTTCAGGAGCTAAAATTGGTCCAACTACACAGCGTAATACTGGAGATTGGAGTCACACTGGTGGATATGGTCAAGCACAACCTGATAATCGTGAAGCTGCTCAGGTAATTTATTATTTTTTTATAAATACAACACATACGCACAACAAATAAATTCGAACGATTAATGGCAATGAAAATTTGAAATATTTATTAGTTTTAGATAATATTGATAAAAAATTTATCTTAATTCAATTTCACTTATAATTTCACTTATAATTATAACTGGAATCATTTATATATATATATATGAATTTTCTATTTGCTTTATTCAAATTTTATTTTTAATAGTTTTTTAATGCATGAATTTATATTGCAGGGTAACGACGAATCTTGTTTATCAATTCTGAATAACTTTTACAATGATGGAATTAAATGGCATGATGTAGCTTGCCATCATCGAAAACCATTTGTCTGTGAGGATAGTGATGAACTTCTGAACTTTGTGCTTTCTAGAAACCCTGGCATTCGTCTTTAAATTTTTACAGCTTCTGTTATTTCTTGAATATTAAGTACCTAAAATTGTTTGATTAGACAAAAATAATTTTAATAAATTTCATTTCTATTTTTTAAATTCTAATTTATGTATGATTATCTATTGATTATAATTAAAAATTAAATTTTTTTATTCATATTCAATTATATTTTAAAAAAATTATATCCTTAAAACAAATTCAAACAATATTAGATATTAAACAGTCAAAAATTAGATGTAGATTAAATAGAAGCTGTTTATCTAAGTTTAATTTTTGTACTCTTTTCTATACAAAATACAAGGCAATAATTTTTAAATTTTTATTTCTTTTTCCCTAAATGTTGAAAAATAATACTTCTTTGAATTTTTAAAAAACCTTTATTTTATCCCTCAATACCTTGCAATTTACACCTTTAAAGCATACTTCCTTGGAGGAAAAGCAGATCTCTTGCGTATTTCTTTTAGAGTCTTTCTGTTGGCTTGATAAGGTGTTAATGCTCTTCTAAGAGCTCTAGTTTTTTTTGGCCTTAAATCCAAAGGCTTATATTTATGATTTTTATACAACAAACGCAAATTTTCCTTTTGCTTTTGATGCATAATAATATATACCCTAGCTATTGCTTTCCTTACCACACGGCTGAAATAAAAAAAAATAAAAACATTGATATTTTTAATTATTTGAAAAAAGAAAAAATGAATAAAACTATTATTAATTTAGAAAATAAATTTTATATTTTATATATAATAATTATAAATAAATTCTTTATTTTTATATTATTTTATATATTAATCTTATAAATTATTAGATCAATTTTATACTTGAGTTTTTAATAAATAAAATAATACAAATATAATAAAATTAAAATCAAAAAAATATATACGTACATTTTCGAAAGTTTTGATGCAGCACCACCAGTAACTTTTGCCACTCGAAGATTTGTCAACTCAGTTTTGAGTTCTTCCAGTTGCTTGAGCAACTCATTTTTATCTTTTGTCCTCAGATCAGTACACTTAACCTTACCCTGAAACGATAAGCATAACACTACTTACATTGCACTTTTACACACTTGGCCAATTTTAAAAATTTTAACAATAATTAATATATACATACGCGCGCGCGCGCACACATACACTATATATACATATATATATATATATATTAAAACATATAATAAATCAAACAAAAAAATTTGCAATAAAAATGAAAAAATCTCTTGTTCTTAAAAAGTAAGGTTATATACACGATTATTTTTAAAGATCATTCTGTTTACATAAATTATTAAATATTTTTAATCGTATTATGATAAAAAAAATTATGATAAAATTTCTAAACAACAATTGAATAGGATGTTTTAATCGAAAACAGATTTTCACCAATTCACTAACCATTTTGTTGTAATACCTCTTCAACGGAAAAAGGAAACAAGAGAGAAAGTCACGAACCAACAGAACATATAATTACATACCTAAATAACTAAATTGCAACTACAGAGCCATCTATCAACGAGAATACTTATTACATTTAAATGAATATGAATATTTATAATAATAAAAATTTATTTTTTCTTGAAAAATATTAAAGTTATGATAGTTTATAAATAAGCTTTTATATGATAAAGTTATTAAAAAAATTAATAAATTGCTTAATAATTAATCTTTTTAGTATCATTTTTGTATAGTGACATCTTTAGAATAATATTCTAAAGATCTATTAGATTTGAATATTATTTTTTAGGTTATATTTAAAGAATTAAGAAATTGGAAAGAATATTTATGATAAAAATTGTGACAATATATGTTTAAATTAAAATGTGATTGTAAAGTAATTTACATAATTAAACAAAATATTTTATATAATACATTGATTTAAAACTTTTTAAAAGTTTTGAATTGTTAAATGTAAAATATTTATTTTAATATATAATACAAAATAAATAATTAATTTTTTTTTTAATAAAGTCAATGATCTTTTCTGTTTTAATAATATATTGTTAATTAACTTTTTAGTTTTAACAATGAATTTTATGGATGATATGCGAAAAGTTCAATGTGCGCTTCTAGATGAAGCTCTCACAAAGGTAAATTGTTAAATAAATATCTAAAAAAAATTTTTATATATATGAAAAAAAAATAATTTTATTTTAAACTTTTATATTTTTAATTAAATTTATTTTGCCTAAATATTATACATATAACAATATTGTACATTTTAAATAAATAAATATTAAAAAATATACAGTACTATTTTTTAAGGGAATTCAACGCAATGAAGAACAATGTAAAATATGGATAGCCTACAAAAAGAATCATCAAAAAGTTGCAGAGACATTACAAACTTTTCAAAAAGATTTATATGTAAATTGTATGATACCTATTGGAAAACGAGCTTTAATGAAAGGAAAATTAATTCATACTAATGAAATACTTGCTTCTTTGGGTGATGGATATTTTGCAAAATATAGTTCTTCAGGTGCTGTAGCTCTTTGTAAAAGAAGAGTACAAAGTATGATCAATATTATCAAGTAATATACATATAATCATTTATTATTATTATCATTTATATTAATTAAATAATAATTAGCATTTAATATATATATATATTATAATTAAAAATTTATAGTATAATTATATAATTATAAAATAATTATAAAATTATATATCCTAGAAGCTGAAGAAATGTTAAATAATTTAAATGCAGAAAGAGATTTATATGAAACAAGAATGATGATGTTAGAAAGTAATCTTTTTGATGATTTTGCTGGAGGAGAGATTATAGAACATTGGAATGAAAATCAAATTACAGAATGGAAAAGTAAATTCTCATCTGTTTTTTTTACAAATATAATTTGTTATTTATCTATATATTTTAAATTTTATAAATATTTGAATAATTTTTAATTCTTATTACAGAAAAGCATAGAGAAAGAGAAAGAGAGTATCATCAGAAATTAGTTAAATTAAAACAGGAAGAAAGAAAAAAGATAGAGACAGAAGAAGATCTATTTAATAGACTTGATCAACTTGAAATTGAAGAAGAATTAGCAGATGAATTAAATAGGTATATTTTTTAATATTCTTTAATTTCTTTGATTTTTAAATTTTGCATTTTTTTTTAAATTTTTTAATTTATAGATTAGAAGATTATGAACATTTTGAAAACGAATTACAAGATGGAGAATGTTATTATGAATCGGAAAGTTCTTCTGACAGTGAAAAAGAAGAAAGCTTTAAAAAAGAAGAAAAACAAGTTCTGAATTCTGATACAAAACAATCCAAAGATTCTGTTGAAGTTTGTAAAATAAAAAAATTCGTTTCATTTGTAGAACCAGAAAATATTTCAAAAAAAGAAGAAAATTCGATAAAGAAAAAGGAAAAAGACAATGAAAGTATAGTAGATATGGAAGATTTTTTTCGAATAGAATTTAGTCATTCTGAAAATTTTGGTTCAAAATCAAAAGGAAATTTAATAGAAACTCCAGCAGATATTTATAGAATATTTTCAAAACCTAAATCTATTTTGAAAAGATCATTAAATGATATGAATTCAGAACAACTTGTTCCACTTAATTATATGGAAGAAGAAGAAGAAAAAGAAGAAGAAGAAGAGGAAGAAGAAGAAATTATTCAATCTTCAGCTTACGAAATTGTATAAAATATATAATTTTTATATTTTATTTGAATCATAATCATATTAAATAATGTAAGTATTTTGATTTTTAGGTGGTAAAAGATATTAAAGAAAGAAATATAACAGAAGTAACAAATGAAATTTTGAAAACGAAAGAAGAAGATAAAAATATCCGGCCGATTAGTAAATTTAAAAGAGATCGTCAATTAAAACAACAGTAACATGTACAATATTAGATAGTTATTTTAGTAATATTTTCTTTGAATAAAAGATATTTTGTAATGAAAATTTATTTGATTCAAAATTATTTTTTATTAAAAGAAAATTAAAAAAAAATGTTGAAGGAGAAAAGACATTTTTATTCTAGATATCTTCTTTTTGGATAATATCAGAGATTCATTTATGATAGGATATTAATTAGTTTAATATATTTTAGAGTATAAATGAATAACGCAAGCAATTCCTTTTGTTTGTACTTTTATAATTGTTATTATTGATATTCTTTAGAAAAAAAAGATTAAAAGCAATTTCAAACACAAATTTTAACATTATGAAACTTTTTTTCATATATTAATTAGTATATATTTAGTATATTAGTATATTTATTCAATAAATATAAGAATTATTTTTCTCTTCTCATCATTTTTATTTATTTATTTTTATTTTATTTTATTAATTCTTTATATATATATATATATATATATATATATATATATATATATATATATATATATTTCTTATATGTATTAATTAATTTTCTTTTTTATTTTCTTATCCTCTTTTGAAAATTGAAATTGATCTGAAAATATATAAAACACAAAATTAAAGAAAGTATATAACATGAATAATAATAATCTTTTATTTAGTTAATTTTCGTTAAAATTAAAATGTCTTTTGTTATTCATATATGGTTTCATAAGAGACCGGGTAATATCAATTTAACATGTAAATATATATGTAAATTGAAGGGAAAAAGAAGAGATTGATCGAATTGTTATTATGCTTTGTGTAACATTGAAATGAAATTAAAACATGTGATTATATTATAAGTTTATCATAATTTATCATAATTAGAAAAAATTTGCTGAAGGAAATCATTTTAAAAATCTTTTTAATTACTAATTGAACTAAGTAAGACAATTTAATATTAAAATTTTATTATTATATAAAATTATTATATATTAAAAAAATCAAAGAAACAGTAAAAAGTTTTTATTCACATATATAAAATTTCTCATTAATAAAAATATAATTTTGATTGAATAATAAAATAATTATAATTTTTTTGTATGTACTTGAATTGAACAACTTCGAAACATTATTAATGAAGCAAATAATCCCTAGAGGGAGCACGTGTTTATCGCAATGCCATTGTTTCCGTTCACGTAACGGCAAACAATCAGGAAAAGGTTACGAAAGGAATCGAAAGTGAGAATTCGCACACTAAATAAACAATAAAGCGGTCTTGATTAATTTTCATTTGACTCATTGATCGAACAGATTAGATTGTTAGTCCATGATTATGTCTATTGTCTTAAACATGATCAACGATTATTAATCCCGTTATATCCGTTTACTTTTCTAAAAAAAAAAAAAAAAAGTAATTTTAAGGAGATCTTAGGACATGAAAAATATTTCTTCTTAATTGTAGATGATTAAAAAAAATTGTATCTTAATATAATTTTGTAATTTTATCATTTTGTAATTTACAAAAAAATTATGATATTTGATATTTATCTATCATTTCATATATATTTAAAAAAGAAAGATGTTTCTCATGTCATTTTTAACATACTTTATTACATATAAATATATGATTTTACTAATTTTAAAAATGTATTGCGATATGTTGACCATTGAGTAAATAAATCTCCTGCTATAATATAATTTTAATTGAAAAAATTATACAATTATTTCAAAATATTTTTAACATATTAGAAGTATACTATAAATATAAACTATTAATATGAGATTAATTATAGATTATTATATATTTTTATAGATTAGTATTTGTACATTAAATTAATATTACTTTTAATATTCAACATTAAATTATTTACAGTTAATATTTATAGTAATATTATAACTAAATTATACTTATATATACTTTTATACAATAATATTAATATATTATTGTATAAAAGTACATAATATATAAATTAGTATTGTTAGACATTATATTCATATTGAATACTATATATAATATCGTATATTACTAATTAACTTAATTATTCACCTTTGTAATTAACTGATCAACTTATCATATAATCTAATCTAATTATTGTTTATCAAATAACAGTTTCTTTTAATATTTCATAACATCTTAATCCATATTTATTTCATAAATCTATTTGACAAGAAATTAGTATAGATCAGATCAAGTTCGCGTCATCAACCCTAATATTTTTCTAACGTACATATTTTAAATTATATTTTCATTATTACAATACCATCATTCTATTAAATTTGGAATTACTTACATGTTATAATATTATTTCTTTATTCAATGAATAAACAATTAAACTAACATTAAATCATTAATTCTTTCTTAAAAGGCGGATATGAAGAAAAAATTAGAATTACATTATAAGATTTTCTTATTTAAGAGCTAACATTGTTATTATTATATACATTGTTAACATTTTTTTTTTTTAATTAATTTGTAGAATTGAATTCTACATGATTATGAAAAATGATCTTATTTTTTTGTCGCAATTTTTTTCTTTTACTTAACTTTGAAAAAGAAATATGATCTATGTAAAGAGCTTTTTTAAATTACTTATATTAATATATATTAAATAATTTTTGTTTCAAAAACATTATTTCACTATTTGATTTTTGGTTTAAAAAGATGGACAATGGTCCTAAGTCTTAATTAAGTCCCGATTGGTTAATTAATCCTGCTACTTAAGTTAGATCCGTTGGTAGGCTATCCCACGCGATGAAGTAATCAGCTTTCTCCGCTCTGGAAAAAAGATGCGTTCCTCTCATATACTAGTGCCGTCCCAAAATCGCGCATGCTGCTAGTTAAACAATGGAAAATAAAGCGCGGATTTTCTACACGCTTGGCGTTCCTATGTGAACTGGAGTACAAGGAAAGATCTCCAGTTTTATACACGAGGAGATCCACGCGGATTCTTCTCTTGCTGAAGGAGGATCCATACTCGACAGGAAATGAATCTTTGTAGTCGTAGGTGAGCTCTCTATATAAGCCAGGTATAAGGCAAAACATCACTATAATTCAGCATTCCACATAGTGCTCTAGTTTTCTGAGTACTCTCAAACAGTATGGATAGAATAGTGCGACAGGTAATCAGGAAATTCATTGACAAGTGAAATTTTTACAATCTTTGGTACTGGTGCTATGCTTGCGTCGGCATTATGATATTGCGTGTTCCGTTAAATAGTGATTTAAGGAACTAGGTGATCTATTGGTGGAAGATACATAAATATGGTAACAAGAATTAATTTTAGTTTGGATTGATAGATTCGGCAATTGGAAGTGAATAATTATCCAAAAAAGTGATTTTTTTATTCTACTTTGAAATTAAAAAAAATTGTTTTTTTTTATAGAATAAAAGATTATATATATAAAAGTTATAGTTTTAAATTAGAATAAATTTAAATTATAAAAATATTTTTTAAATTTAATTATTTAAATTTCGAATTTTTAAATTATATATTTTTTTAATAAACTTTTTAATTTTTTAATATATTCTAATATTTTTGATATCTATATACATCAATGAGTGTTTTCATTGATATTCTCGGATAATTATTTAATTCTGAAATTGGCAAATTGCATGTAATACTAATATTAAATTCTTATGAAAAATTTTCTATGGCAATTATTAATTTTCTAAAGTTCTAATAATTGCTATTAGTATAATATAAATTAGAGTTCGTTCAAAAATTTAAGGTGATCTTAAATTATGTAATCAATATAATTTAAATAATCGAAACAATTTAGTTTTTCATTAAACTAAAAATTCTACGATCTCATTATATTTCTGAACAAATTATATCATTATTTTATATTTATTTTCTACAATTATTCATTTTCATATTAATCAATAATAAACTTTAATCAATAATCTTTTTAAAAAATTATTAATATTTTTACAAATCAATGCAATCAATTATATTATTAATACAATTCAAATTGTTATAATTTTTTCATTTTCTTCATTAATCTCACACCTCCACTTTCAATAAATATCACAATTTTCAACTTTTAAAATACATAAATGAAATGAAATAAACTACAATGAAGTTTTTCTAACTTTAAATTCTTAATATACTTATAAATTTCTATAAATTTAAAAGTTTAATCTAAATTTTTGAAGTTTCTATTACTATTTTACCTGAGTACAAATATTGAAATTCTAATTTTAAATATTTTAACTATTATCAATATTGATTCATTGTGATTATATATATTATAAAAAAAATTATCCGAATCTAATTGAAAACAATTACATTAATATTATTTTATTTTATACAATTAATATTTTCCGGTATGAAGTATATTAATTTACTGGATGTTGCACGCATTTTTACATATTTACATATTTTTACATATTTAAACTTTATATTTAAATTTATTATTTCATTATGTAAATGCAGTTTCGTATAATCATATCTGTTAGTAGCACAGGCATGTACGATTTACACAGAAATATAAATAACAATATACACGTTTCACAATTCTATATATAACTATTCTAACCTCGCCTTATAGTTACACACATGCGTGCTTCAATAGCTTCAATTAATAATATTTTTTGTTTTTTGCATTTTTTATTTCTTTTCAATTTAATTGTAATTTCGTTTTAATTTAAATAATTATTTAATTTATTATTAATTATTAAAATTTATTTTTAATGATTTTAGATTCTTTGTTTTAATTTATAATTTTCTGTTAACATAAATATGATATATATTTATAATAAGTTTTTTATTTTTAATAATAAATTTTTTTTACTTATTACCAAATATTTATTTCTTTTTTCTTTTACTAATATAAAAAAATATTAAAGATAATCTATTAATAAAGAAATTTTATTAATCTTGAATATAAGATCTATATATTATATAGATTAATTCGCATGTATATATATAAGTTTAATTTTTTTTATAATTAGTGTCTAATATATGAATTGAATGCATGACAGTACAATTTTTGCAATTAGTAGATCTGAAAAGACTCTTTTTTTTTGTGATTATGAAATTATGAAATAAGAAATGAAATAAGAACTCGTATTATGAAATAAGAAATAGTATTCTTTAGTAAAATACTATCAATCTTCATTTCTGCTTTTTGAATCTGTTCTTTTCTTTAATCTTGAAAATATAATTCTTAAATATTCTAAATATAATGAATGTTATTATATCTATATAATATATCAATATATAATATTTATAGATATATAATAATCAATTAATCAATTAATATTTATAGATATATAATAGATATATAATAGTCAATAATAATCAATTAATCTAGCTACTTAAAATATTTCATAATATTTAGAAATTTTACATTTTATATACATTTAATTAACAATATCTATGTAATTAATTATTTGACTTATTTATAACTTATGAATAAAAGTTTTATTTTTTATTCATTTCAAGAATGAAGAAATTGTATTTAATATCTTATTTATTGTTTGGTCCACAATGAATAGTAATCATGACTTATGTGATGATTAAAAAATTATTTCTAAAAAATTGTCCGTATAAAAAATGATGACATAACAAATTTTCTTAACGAGATATTCACTATAATTTAACAAAACCGTTTAATTTCTTTTTCCCTTTTTCTTTATTTTTTCCCTCTTCCTTTTCTGCAATCATGTTTAATCTAGCGCTGATTTTGAACGGGGTGTAATGATGCAATATCTTAGAAACTTTCTCACGACAGAAGGAAAACGCTAGTTCATGACTCTAATTTCTCGCCTACGCAATGCGAGCTGCCTTGATCATCTCGTGCTTTCAATGTATTTGTTGTATATCTGGGAATTTATTTGATATCTATAAAATTGATATTTTACTATTTCTTTATTATGATATTGTAATTATTATTAGAAAATAAAATAAATTAATACTTAGATTAGATTATGTTTTATCAAGGTTTTGACATTAAGATTTTTCAGTTTTATTATATCAAATATCAATAATATTTAATATTTTTTATTGTTATATTTATTATTCCATTATAATTTTGTTTTTTTAAGATTGTTATATTTGTAATTCTTGAAATATTATCCTTTAGAATAATCTTTAGTGTACCATCAATAAATATTACTAAACACTATAAATATATTAGATATCTGAAAAAATCCTCAAACAGGGGCTGTAAATAATCTTCAATATCTAATATAATTAATAAGATTTTAATTTTTAGTTAACTCTTGCTCTAATGCTGAGCATAGGAATCGTGCAATGTGAGCCTACAGTGAACACACAATATGGTGTCCCAGGAAATTATGCTGGTAATAATCATGGAGTATCAGATGGAAATGGTTTTGGTAATCATCATTATGATAATGGAAACGATAATGATTATGTCGATCAGGTAAATCCAAATGATTTAAAATAAATCAATTTATAATTTGATTATAATAATAATATAATTTAATAACTTAGATTATTCATTCGAATTGATTAAAATTATAGAACGATTAGATATAATTTATTTATTATTTGTTATTTAAAATTTCTTTTTTTTATATATTTAACGATTATGATTGCTTAAACATTTTCATCTTAATTGTTTGAGTTACGGATAATTCTCTATTGCGATAGAAATTGAATTATTTTACTTTAACAATTGATACTAGTCTAGGGAAATTTATTTTGCTGTTAGTAAATCAGCATTAAAAGGAAATATTGAATAACAATTTATTAAGGAATTTTATATTTGTTTTATTCTAATTTTTCTAATTCTCAACATTTTTCTAATATAATAAAAAAATAATAAAATAATATAAATATTTAAAAAATAAGAAATAATACTTAAAATAATATATACGGGATTAAATGATTTAAATCATGATTTAATTTTGATACTCTATTCATTTATTCTGCATTTCCGTTAATGTTTCATAATAAACTCAAAGGTTGCAAAAGATGAATAGATCTGGGTTAACGCTGATTCTACAAGTAACATTGAACTTTGTTGAGTACTGAATACATGATTTCGATATATAAATTTAAAATGATTGATCAATTTTGCTTTTTATTCAGGTACTCATAATCAGATAATATTTTTTTCTCTATCTTTATTGTCATCTCTTTTGATATATGAATAGATATGAATAGATATTTTGATTTTTTGAAAAGAATCAAGATTTCACTAATATAATATATGATTTACAATATATTTTTTTAATTTTAATTAATATTGTCTATCATATTAATGATAAAAATCATATGATATATTTTTCTTTATTATAACTTTACTATATAAAAAAGATTAAAATATAACGTTCAATTACACTGTACAATTTATTGTAGAATATTATAGACAAATATAAAATTTATTTTTTGCTTGAAAAAATTTAATATTTTAAACTTTTTATCGTAATTATTTATTTTAATTAAATCAAGAAAAGAATTATCGCTGTGAATCATTTGAATTATCCTAAACCACAAATTAACCACGAAATGACTGGAATGATTAAGAGAATTTATATGCTCTTAAGTACTTTAAGCATTGCGACAGAGAACAATAACCACTCCTTAAAACCGCTGCAATATTGTTAAAATTATATTAATGCAACTACAATATAAGAATACACGTAACTATAATTATGAGTCAATATTGGGAATTTGAAAATAATTTTATTAAAAAAATTTTTTTTTTGGAACATAAATATTGATATTAACATATATATATATATATATATATATATATATATATATATATATATAATTATATTTATGAAATCATATTTTTAAATTTATATAATTCGATGCGAAATTCTTCATCTGATGATTTCCAAGTGTATAAGACTTGCTATGGTTGACCATAAATGTCTACAATATTATAACGCATCTTATAACGTGAAATTGATTGTTCAAGAAAAAAGAGATGATATATAGTTGCGGTTAAATTATATAGCTCGATTCTTTGTATGAATGATTATAAGAGCACGTGACCATTGAAATCATTATTTTATGCATCTATTCTATGCATAGAATTTAGAGAGTTTATCATGTGTGAAATCAGGAATGTTGGTACTACTACAACAAGAATGACTGATATAACTTCCTTCGAGTCTTAAGATGAATGTTGATCAAATATAGAGAATACAGAATAAATGCAACAAGATTGATTTGAAAATGAAATATTATATATTTCAAATATATATCATATATTTGAAATTATATAAAATAATGTTTTGCAAAGATGTTACGTATTTAATGAATTCGTTTAATTAAATGGAAAAAAATTTACAAAATTTAAAAAAGAAATAAGAAAATTGTGTTTCATGATATGATTTCAAATTCCAAAAATTGTGTGTTGATACCGGAATCCCGAGTTTCATGAAATGTTATATATTCATTCTGTTACGCGATGATGTAAACGCAATCTGATGTAACATTATTAATAGGATGAACCGCGACCGCAGGCATCATCTAAGATGTAAATCGTTATTGCCGATTAGCTAATCGTCTTGAGAATCTAAACAGTCCAGTTATGTGTATTTGTACGATTTTAGCCTCGAGTCGAATGATCTAACATGAGCCAGATTAAATTAGAACTTTCTTTTTCAATCTCTCATTTGATCTATTTTTTTTTTGAAAGAAAATTCAATTATATAATTCAAGTATTTATATCACTTTTTTTCTTATACAAAATAAAGATAATATAATAATAATTTAATAATTGTTAAGTAAATGATCATGAATGTTTTGATTTACTGAATAATTATAAATAATATTTTCCTTTTATTGAATATTTATATCATTGAATGTAAGATAAAAAAATAATTAAATATTTTTATGAACTTTCAATAATAATATTTTTCATATAAATTTATTATATAAACAGAAAAATAAGATAATAAAAATATTTTATTATATATTTTTATTATGTAATTTGTCAAAAAATAAATATTTTTAATCGTTTTAATTGCATCTTCATGTTATCAAGTTACATATGTAATATATAAGACAATAGTTCAGTAACGAAATCATTGAATTAGGTTAAGAAAACATTCAATGCAACGATCTGAGAAATCACTTTAGTAGAAAGTTCGACATCTCTGATCAGCACCTATATGCAAATAAGGTTTGCGCATATTTATGGTACAGTAAAAATTATAGTGTATAACGCCTCCATTGTTTATATATTGCTATAATCATTAAGGTAATCATTTAAATTAAAAGTTGTTTTAAAATTTAAAAAACTAATCAAATAATTAGAAAAAATATTTTATTCTATTTATATGTACATATTTATATATAATATTTATATATATTTATATATAAATTTTTATATAGAGATATTACATATAAAATAAAATAATAATGATATAATAATGATAGAAAAATATAAAAAAAATATTTTTAATCAATATATATTCGATATTTTGCTTTTTTAAAAATTAATATTTAAAAAAAATTAAAACTAAATATCAATTTTATATTTTATCTATTGCATCATCAATATTATCTATACTATAAAATAAATATGTTTGTTCCTCTGTTTAGCCAATGTCCTATGAATTTGGATATGCCGTAAAGGATCAAGCAACCGGAAATGATTTTGGTAGACGCGAAACTAGCGATGGTGAAACTGTACGAGGAGAATATAGAGTTCAATTACCGGATGGTAGGACACAAATAGTAACTTACACTGCTGATTGGAGGACAGGTTTCCACGCAGATGTAAGATATGAGGGTACCCCAACTTATCCTGATCAATTCAATAATCAGAACAATGGTTATAATAATAATAATAATCAAGGTAGTAGTCAAGACTTTGGTTTCCATGGTAATAATGCTAGTGGACGTTACAATACAGGGAATTCAGGTAGTTTATGATTCTTATTCTATTATTAATGATTAATGATTATTAATGATAACTCAAATGTATTTATTAAAAATAATGAAATTTCGAATTTTATTATTCAATTATAATTTATTTTTATGAAAAGAATAAAAAAGATAAGTTTTTAAGTTAATTAGAATTGATTATTATGTTTTGTTTTTCAAGGAAACAATGGATATAATTACCAACCACCTAGTGGAAGTGGATTCAATAATGGTAATAATTATCCATACCAATTTGTTTCCAATCAAATTTCCAATTCATTAGACAATAGTTATAATAATTTTGGAATTCGTAATAATTATAACACACGAATTCCATCATCAACATATGGACCAGCCTTTAAGTGATTTTACAATTCCTATTATTAGCACATAGGATAAGAAGCGTTCTGTAAGATTAGTTTTTTTGTAATAAAAATAATTTTATCTTCTTATATTAATATATAGAATTTTATAATGTAATCTTTTATTACTCCTTTTGTTTCTTAATCTTTTATTATTCTAGAGCACAAAACGAAATATTAATAAAATATAAATATAAAATATTAAAAAAAAAATATTAATAATTTAATTAAGAACAAATGCAATCGATATAAAAAATATCGAATATAATTGAAATATTATTTTCCAGAACTTTGTTCGTTATATAACATTCGTTAAATAACATTATATTGCAATCAGTATAATTGATTTTCTCATAGTTGATGAAATTATTCGTTAATATAGTCTTTGTTATATAGATCAGAAAGGATGAAATTAGAATGAAAAAATATTTTATTATATATATATTCGTATATCATGAAAGATAATGAAGGATATCAAATTTCGATCGATGTTATTTCATATTATGGTACTTAAATCTGACGCTATTCAGGAAAACGCTTTCTCTGATATTATAAACTATTGACACGCCAAATTCATAATGCATTAAAATAATCGAATATACCAAAATAATTGATAATTTCATTCTTAAAGTTTTATTAAAAAATTATTATAGTTAAAACAAATTTGTTTTAATAATTTTTTTGAAATTATTTTAGAAATTTTAAAAATATTTTAGAAAAAAAATTTTTTATATATTATTTTCTAATAATTATTAAGTATGTGTAGATAAATTAAGTAAATGTAGTGATAATTTCTATTTCAAAATTCACTCTAATAGCAATTTAATTATTAATTAAACCGTTAATTAAATTATTAATTATTCTATGAAATTATTTATTATATACGAAATATTGGTGTTGTTAAATAGTTTATGTGAAATAAAAATTTCGTGCATCGATATTAAATATATTGTGTAGCGTAATGTAAAAGTAAAATTTTACTCGAATATTTTCCTAATGTAAACAATAATGAAAATTCTAATTAATTTTTTTTATCAAATATATTTGACTATTTCTATAGAAGCAAGAAAGAGAGATAGTCTTTTTGTCCTTCTAGCAACGATTGAAAGCAAAGGTGAAGGTGAGCAAAGTGGAGAACAAAACATCTCTTTAATTGTAATGTATGCTATAATAACTTACGAAAATCAACGTGACGTAATTGAATGAAATGCGTTTGGATTGTGGTTTAAAATCGGCTGACATGAAAGATGAGTTGCCGGTTTAATCGATGCTACAAGAGTTTTGAAAGTGCTAGCCTCAACGCTCTATTTAAAGTTAATTTCCTTGACTTCATTTAAAACTGACGGTTAAAAGAACGGTTAGCAAGGGGAGATGTATTACATTAATGTTTCTAGGATGCAATAAACATAGTAGATTGATGATCAGATGAAGATCTATTGAATCCATTAGTAGCCTGAAATAATAGAATGATCAGTTGATTTTGATTAGAAGAAGTAAAAGTTCTTGTTATTTATATATGTTATTTTAGATATTTTCTCTCACTAATTATTTGGATTTGTGATTATTCACAATTCTTTTTCATGATATTATATTTTTGTCAATAATCTAATATTAATATAGAAATAAGTACAATTTGTAAAAAAAGTTAATTACTTGCTAGAAAAAATATTTATAATTTTATAAATTTTTATTATGTAATATTTCTTTTTATTTTTTAAATAAAACTTTATAATTTATATAATAAAATAATACATAATAAAATAATTAATAAAAATATATAAATATACAAAGAAAACAACTTTATTTTCTAATTGATAAATTAATTCATATAAAGATAAATTAATATGATTTTAATTTATAAAATAATATTTAATTAATATTATATAATAATATAATATTATAATATAAAATATTTAAAAATATTAATAATGTGAGTTGAAAATAATTCATTAACAATCGATGATATCCGAATACATCCTATTTATACACAGTTCATTATGAGGATGATCATGGTTGGAATAAAATTGCGAAAAAGGTTTCGTAGAATGATGGCGTAATCGGTAATGCGTTCAAGTGAAGAGTACGTATGTTCATCTCGCTAGAAGTTCGACATGGAAGACGTTAACTGTTGCAAAGGAATGCGGATAATGACGAGAATATGCTTCTAATGCTCTGGATTCGTCGCGAAAAAATCAGTGCCGAAATGAGGATGAAAACTCGAAAACATTTATCACTTTTGAACATCTCAGATTCTTCACTGTCTTAAATTTTTTTTCTCGAGATATTCCTATTCTATTTTCTGTCTTCATGTTTCACAATATGATACTTAAGAATTTTTCTAGTAATAGAAAACTTTGAAAATGTTGAAATATTAATATATGTATATCTTTCATATCTTATATAATATAATAAAATACAAACATACATAAATCTTTATATATTTATATATTTTAGTATTAAATGTACTAATTTATAATATGTATCTAAATAAATTACATATAAATAATGATTTTTAAAGTAAAAATTAAGAAGAAATATACAATTAAATTCCTAATATAATAAAAAATCAAAATAATATTATTATAGTAATTACAATATAAAAAACTTCTCATTCATCAAAATTATGAATGGGATTTATTTATTTAATTATTTCTAATATCAAAATTTCTAAAAATTGTATATCATTATAAATTCATTTTCAAAAATCTGCAAATCTGCATTCAGAAATAACCCTTAAGATACATAATCTGCAAGTTGCATCAGTAGTTAACCACGAGGTGGCAGAGCTGTCGATTATAGGATTCCTTCGCAGGTAAGTTTAAAACTAGTGATCTAGTAAGAGAAACAAGACAGAATGTAAGCACGTATATGCATATGCAGAAGACTTCACACGTCTTCCGCATCGCAATGATTACATAATCACCATTTATCCCCGATTATGGTGTAAACGGCACATCAAAACATTCACTCTGAAATTCCTTAATAAATATAAGAGTAAAAGAGATAAAAACAAAATTTTTCTGAATGCTTTTACGGGACACGAACTTCTAATTTAACCTTTAGTTTAATCCCGAATTTGAATTTCACTGTGTCAGCTATAATTAGCAATAATTATATTAATATATCATATTAATAATAATTATATTAATTAAGCGTCTTGCAATAGATAGGTTTGTATTGGATATTCGAGATAATGCAACTTTCCATCGAGATTCTACGAAAACAGATTAGAAAATGAATTAGCAATCGTGAATGTGCCGAAGGGGTTTATTATAATAAATTAATATAATCTGAACATTCTTATGTGTCACGAAAATCTCTTTGCGAAATTCCTAATTTAGCATAACTATTTTGTCTTTTTGAATGGGAATATTTAAAAATAATTGTATTATTGAGTTATTAGATTATAAATTTTAGTTTTATAAATTTTTGAAAATATTTTACTCTATAAATAAAGAATTATTTAATGGCTTTCATCAAGAAATTTAAAAAAGATCCTCAAATGTAGATTTAATTGATTATTTACATTATTAAAATAAACATGCATATTAATTAAAAAACTCATATTTACAAACTATTATACTATAATAAATTATACTATAATAAAAAAATAAATATTTTATTTAAATAGCTGACGAAAAGAAGAAATTAATGATGAATTTACAAAGGGTTGCAAGAAAAGTAATTCCCGTCCGCATGCTTAAGTATGTTGTAAGAATCACCTACGTTTGGCGATTTAAGTAACTGTCAGCAATTCTGAGCGAATAATATGCTTTACGAAACAAATATAATAGTAGAGTTGAATGACGATCATGTCATTCGGCTCATATGATTATTTACTATATTATTTGGCCTCATTATTGCGAGTTAACTATTATATATATAGTTTTATGTGTATCTTTTTCTGCTTTTCGGAATTATAAAGTAATATATGATAATCAATGCATAATAAAATGCATAATAATATATTATTTTTAAAATATGTTTTCTTATTTATTTTAAAAAGATATGCTGAAATCTAAAAAAAAATATAAAAAGAAAAATACAATTTACTTATTCACAATTAAACTTTTAGATTAATTATACATTTGAATAAAAATATTACAATTTTTATAATTACCGCTATATTAATAGTTAGAATATCACACAGTTCCAAAGAATATAAACTATGTAAATCATAAATAGAATATTCATTAAATTAACCTCACATTGAATATAAAAATATAATAATATTTTGCTAATTTCCAAAATAGTTCGGTTTTATTTAATAATATATAATTATATAATATATAATTTAATAATATATATAATAATATATATAAATTTCCTAATTATTATAAAAATCAATTTTAATAACGAGAATGCGTATGTATCTAACCGTTTATACTATATTCATTTATTTGAGATTTTTATAAAAAGGTTAGGTAATCGTAGAGCAGTGATTATTTAAAATTTGATAAAATATTGACGATTTTTAAAGATAATTATATATGTAATCACTGCATATTAGAAGATAATTTGAAAAAAAAAAATATAATTATTAACGAATTATTTTGTAAGATATTATATATGTATGTTATATCAATTAATGTTTAATAAACATAAAAACTTTCTGTCCAAAACAATATATATTTTTTCATTCGAAATATTATTTTTATTTATAAAAAAAAATTATAAAAAAATTATTTGTTGCATTTCATATTGTGGATATATTTACATTTTATGATTATTAAGATTGATTTCGAAATAATTGGTAGAAAGTAATTCTCAGTGAAATATTTCTGACATGTCCCTGCAAAATTATAATAATTGTAATTGTAATGCTGTTAAAGTAGTTATCTTTCACTTGGACCATGTAACCTCATGTTTGTCGAATACGTATATCCCTAGCCAAGATTACTTTCTATAGAAGTCTAGTATTCTTTAGAATAAATTTATAAAGTCTAGTAATATTTTTAAATTTTCTGATATCATAATATTTGATAATTATATTCAATAATATTTATATTTCTTCAGGCTATTTTTTCAAAATTTAAAAAAAAAAGAAAATAAAAATATGAATTATTGCGAATTAAATTTGCCTTATTTAAATTGAAAATTTCATATCAAATTGAATGCATCTTTCAAATTTTGTAAAAAAAAAACTAGATAGATCGTAGATTAGCAAAAATCGCAAATTTCGATATTCGATTTACAGGAACTCGAAATTATGGAATCTATCAGATCTACAAGATTTATTGATACGATTGAATTAAATATATGTGATAAAGATGATTAAATTAAATCATCAAAATCTTAGAATAATAGAGAAATAAAAACGGAAAAGAAAGAAGATGAAAAAAAATATTCACATACCATTATAAAATGATTTTTAAAAATGATTTTATGCAGACTATAATTCTTCTGATTAAAGATTCTTCACTTTACTGGTGACATAATGATATACAATTATTTATATAAGAATTCATTAATCATTATGAATATGCAATTACATTTAATATATTATATTTATATTATATAAATTATATTATATTTATTCAAGAGTAAATTTTTTTAATTTGATGATAATTTTTCTGATTAAAAATTTTTATATTTTTTGAAAATATTCTTTTTTTTTCTTTTTTTTAATAATGTGTATTAAATTTAAGACTGGATCTTTTTAGAAACTTTACTTTAATGAAATTTATTAGGTAGGCACATAGACAGATTGAATGATTAATTTACAAAAGAAATATTATAATATATTATAATATACTTGTATTAATTTTATATTATAATATATTTATATTAATTTTTAATAATATTTTTAATAATAATATTATATAATATTATGTAATAATATTGGTTAGAAATGATTCAATCTCATAAACAGCATATCAAAAAATTACAAAATCTTAAGTAGGAGCAATGTTTGATTGAGACTGCAACTAGTATGTGTCTATTGCTAAATATTGAAATAAAGTTATATTCTATTTGAGTGAAAGTAGAGGGGAATTTATTAATCACACATATTGGACATTCATAGAAAATCTTAGTTAATTTGTTTGAACAATGCTGAAATAATTACTATTATCTTTATGTCAATGTCTAGACTGACATTATCGTTATCGATTTATTCGAAATATTTTAAATTCATAAAATTAATTTTCAATTTAAAATTTATTTTATAGTTAGAATTTTTTTTGATTTTTTTATATATTATTTTCATTCTTTATTTTTAATTTTTTTTTCTTTTTTTTTTTTTTACATAAAACAAGCTTTATGAAGGTATTAAAGCAAACGAGTTTTCCTTCTGATTCTTTATTTTCTGCCTTTTACCTATTCAATCATCACGCAGCAAGCCTATTTCTTCATCCACCTTTCATTCGTATTACAAGTTAGTAATTGGTTCACCGCATTTGAACACTTGGACGAGATTGAAATCTTTTTTTAATTTTTTTTTTCAATACAAATAAAACATTTTGATATTGTAAAGTTGACAGAAAGATTTACGAATTATGCAATGGGAATAAAACATCTGATGATTTTTTTAATTATCAAACAATATTATCTTTTATATGCTGTATTTTACAAATTATCTTAAAAGAAATAAAAAATATTTTATATAAAAAAAAATAATTATAATTTCAAAAAAAATCAAACTTCTTAATTAAATTTTATTATATAATGTAAAAGAACATTTTACTTATAAAAATAAAAGATCTATAAAAAAAATACAAATTGTTTTAAAATAAATTTAAAAATATGACAGAAATTTTTTTGAAAATTATCAAATAAATTTATCAAACTTAATCAATAAAGAATATGTTTAGAATAATAAGAACATGTAAAAAATCACAAATTAAAAATAAATCCTAGGATATTATAATTCCTGGAATTCAATCCAAATGAAAAAAGAATTCTGCTTAAAAAATTATTTAAAACCAGAAGAGTATCCTGAGGATTTCTCCAAAAAGAAAAGAAGCTTTGTTTAAAGACTTCTTACTTAAGAAGAGTTAAAGACTCTTTCACCCTCTTTAGATAAAATCAGATGATCCATGCGATCAAGCAGTGATCCAGTACATAGATCCAATTAAAATTTGAAGCTGTTTCAGACATCATCAACAGGATACTTCTTCCCATGATGCATCACTGAGAGTGAAGGGAAGATGCGCTGCTCCTCTCCACCTCCCACACCCATAACCGGTCATTCTAATACGTACAGGTTAATACATGGATATATAGTGCTAAGGATAAACTGTAACAAAGGGTCCGGATGGTATATAAACTCGTCCGTAGATCATCTTCTCAGTTCGCTTTGCGTCTTCGCTCATAACAGCAATATGAATTATCGTCAGGTAGGTTATTCTTCCGGTTATGCTTGCTAATCACTTTGATAACTCAATAGTACTAGAAGCTAGATTCTGGTCTCTAATATACTTTATTCAAATGATTACATTTGATTAATTTTCTTTTATAAGGATTGATTGTTGTTTAAAATTATTTTAGTTTTGTTTTATTTTAAGATAGATTAGGTTTGTTTCATTATTTAGTTTTATGATTTTGAAAAAAGTATATAACTTTGATTTCTGTAATTTCAGATTGAATAAGTAAATTGTTTCATTTAGTGAAATATTTTGAGATTATAGTTTTCTTTAATTAAGAATAATGATATAAAAATTTATTTTTTTTGATTGATAATTTAGATTCATTAGTTAGTTAGTTTTCTTCAATCTAGATTTTTTATAAAGAAATTTTAATTTCAATTAAAAATAGAATTTGTATTCTATTTTTTAAGTTGTATATTTATTGTTTTCAGTGATTTTTAGACATATAATTTCTTTGCTAGACTCTGAACAAAATTTAAATTCATAATATTCTAAATATTTCAACTTTTATCTTTTATAAATCAAAATAAAATTTATCAATAATTAATTTATATTTATGTAACAAATTTAACAATTAGAAAATTAAATCAAATTAATATCCAAAAATTTATATATAAAGAGTTTTAAAGAATTAATTTAAATTTCTTCAAAATTGGATCAGTTAACATAAAATCTTTATTCCATTTTTATTTGTGATTTTTCTGGATTAGTTTAAAATTATTATTTATATATCAAATGTTTTCAAAGCACACTTTTACTTTACTTTACCGAACATAATTTTTATTCAAACAAAAAAGAGATAGGCTCGTTCAATAATAATCCTGATTTCAGTGGAACATTAATTTTGTCATTGGTAAATCATTGCCTCGTGATATTTCAAGCTTTCTATTGAACTCAAGCGCTGTTGTGTTAGCGTTTTCTTCAACTCTTTTTGTCATCAGTTTTAATAACACCCAATGTCGAAATCAGGCATTTGGTCCATCGTGTGTGTCGTTAAATCTTATTTTAACAAAGAAACAACTTCTTCTTGAGCAATTGTGTTATGGAATATTAATAGTCTTTAATTAATATAATATAATTTTATTTGTAAAAAATTTAAATTAACAATTGTATTAATCACTTATATTTTATTTGTTTAAATGTAAATTGTGTAAATAGTCCAATTTAATTTTTCTGTTTTTTCTAATACAAAATTCGTTAATAAGTATTTATTATAATTTTTTAATTAAGATTACAGTTTATTGTTAAGCAAAATTTTGCTTGTTTTATAAGTTTCTTTTTGTATATAATTTTGTATTAAATAATTAAATTTGTATTAAATAATTTTGTATATAATAATTGTATTAATAATTTCTTTTATATCCAGAGGAAATCATATAAAAATGTACATTTTAAATATATTAAAAAACATTTTAAATATATTTTAATATTATTATTATTATCATTATTACTTAATAGTAAATTATTATCATTTATAATATCAATTTAAATATAATTTAAATATAATTAATTTCTTTAGAAATGATATAATTGATGTAATAATCTTTAATATGAAATATTAATTATAAAAATTTAAGATCTTTAAAAATTCAACAAAATTTTAATATTCACTATTTAAGATTTGTTAAACAAAATTAGATATAAAATTTGATTAATGATGCATGATCGGCCTGCTAATCCATATTCTTAAATTACCATAAATTATTATTTTATCTAATGCATCGAATTTTTTTTTCTTCATTTTGCGTAATATTTTTATTTTTATTGATATATGTTGAAAATAAAATCAAATTCTTCTATTTTAGTTAACGAAAGTGCTATTGCTGCTATCGTGTTTTACAAGTCATGCATTTGCTGGATTGCTACCGGGTGGTGGTACCGGTGGAAGTGGTTATCAATACAACAGACCAGGTGGAACTGGATTTGGAGGAGTTCCAGGGGGATTCACTGGAGGAGATTTAGGAAGGGGTAGTGACTTTGGAGGTGGATTCAAAAGACCCACTGCATTATATGGAGCACCAGGTGGTGGTGATATTGGATTTGGTGGACGTCCGTCTACTGCTTATGGCACTCCTGGACAATTTGGTGGTGGTAGTGGTGGTGGTGGTGGAAGTTATCAGGATGCTGGTTATGGTCAGGATAATGGAAGAGTAAGTGTAAACGAATTTATTATAATCAAAATTGAATAAATCTGAAAAAGAAAATGAAATAACAAATCACATTTATTAATTCATAATTTTTATTGTTATTTTTATTATTATATTTAAAAAAATAAATTTAATTTTCAAGAAGAATAATTATTTCATGAATCATAAGATAATTTTTAGAAAAATTATTTTTCTTTTCGCATAAATTAATGAAAAACTATTTTATTTTTTATGTTATTCTTAAAATAATTTTAAGAATAACATAACATATTTGTTTTTCAAACATTTTCAATAATATTGAAATTTCGATTGCAATTAAGATAATAATCAAATAATAGTTTGAAAAATAATTAAAAAAAAAAATCTAAACAATATCTTATTTTTATAGCCTCAACCATATAGCTTCCAATATGAAGTGTATGATCCCCCTAGTGGCAATGACTACTCTCAACGTGAGAGTAGCGATGGAAACATAGTACAAGGAGAATATAGAGTGTTATTACCAGATTCGAGGACGCAAATCGTGAAGTACATGGCTGATGATGCAAATGGTTACACTGCTGATGTTCAATATGAAGGACAGGCACAATTTTCTCGAGGAGGTATTGGATCTGGAGCTTATGGGACACCTGGTCAGACAGGAGCAGGAGGATATCAAGGAGGCAAGTATAATTGTATATATAATGTAATATATATTATATATATTATCATAATTATAATATAAATATAATTATATAATATATAATTATATAATTATATTTATATATATAATTATATAATTATATTTATATATATAATTATATATAATTATATAATAAAATAATTATATAATATATTATATTATATAATATAATATAAATTAGAAATAACTTAAAATATGAATTATTATGAATCTTTTATTATTTATAAAATTATATTATATTATATTACTTGCAATATATTAATTGCAAAGTATTATTAGAAGTATTATTAACAGAAGTATTATTAGATAAATTATTATTAGAAAATTAAATTACCGAAGCAGGAAAAATATACATATTTCATCTTTTTAAAATATTGACCATATTAAAATATTGAAACATATTAAATCAAAGAAAAAGAAATATTGACTTTTAATAATTTTTAACAATTCTTTCATTTTTAAAATTTTTAAAATTTCATAATGAAATTAAAGGAGTTTCCATATAAATTTTGTAAATATTTTTATTATAATTTATTTTTAGGATTAATTAGATTTTTAAAAACTATGCTTTATTTTGATAAATATACACAAATAAAATTTATTAATTATTTAAATAATCAATGAAATATTAATTTTATAACAGATGCTGGCGTATTTGGTGGAACTAGTGGACAATTTGGCGGACCTACAGCTAGCAATCAGTATCTACCACCACGTAACAATTATCGGAAATAATCAACTATATCATGCATTGTCATAATATAAAAAAATACCTGACAAATCTCCCGAATGCTGGGCGACAACCGTCACGGACCTCTCTTATTTTTATAGCTTTTTTTTATTTTTTAATTTTTTTTTATTTCTTAATAAACCATTCAATATATTTACACCACTCACAAGTCACATGCACATTTTTATATATAATCACTTCACTGGTATTTAATGATATATAATATGATATATATATATATATCAATTAAGATAATTTAATAATTTTTTTCTTTTTTAAGCGCACGAAGTTTGTATACGCGTGTAGTTATATATACATTTACACTTTTGTATATGGTAATTTTATTCTGGTAATTCTGTTATCAAACATATACGCTTGTACTTTCTGCTAAGCGATCGTCAAACTTATACATATGTTTTTGTATATGTATTTATATACGAGCTTAATGTAATACACGAATGAAAATACTTTCTTTATTTAATTGACGTTTCTTTCTTTTGAGTTATTCCATTACTTACTATTATATTTTTGCTATTTTTTTTATTTCTATATGCTATGTTTTTGATAATTTTATCTTTTTTTTGTAAACTTGGACAGTTCTTATATCAATATAAATAAAATAAAAAATATTTATAAATAAATTAAAAAATAGAGAAGTATTTTTCTTAATTATTTGATATAAAATAATTCTTGAATAGCAAGATAATAGATAGAATAAGAATTACGAATTAACATCATATTCAATGTATCTTTAAAAATATGATTTTTTTATAAAAATTTTTTATCTTTCCAGGTGGCAATGATCAATTCCTATTTCTATCCTTATTTATTTTTTATGTATTTTTTATTTGTTCTTCTTATCCGATTTATATTTCATTTCGGAGATGATTAATTTTACAATTTTTAATTTTATTTTTATCCTTTTCTGATTTTTTTTTTGGCTATTTTTGTTCTACCAATTTATAAATAATGTCAATGATGTTTAATTTCTGATTAATCTTTGTTACATTAAAAATCTTTACAAAATTTAATTTATCCAAAATTTATATATTTTTGAAGAAATGTTTTTCGTATTTTTATAATAAACAAAATATAGAATGTAATATGTTTTTTCATTTTTATTTAAAAGTTATTAAATATAATCTATTATATTTCAATTTTCATACGATTGAAGTAAAAATAAAATCGACGTTCTAACTAATCAGAGAATCATAAAAACTGCGATGAAGTGAATTAATGCGCATCATGGTGCACATAGTGTTAGTCTACAATTGAAAAATTGTGGTGACAAATTGCGTTTTATCGGTAAAAGTATGTAATTATATAAAATTTTTATTAATAAAGTATTATATTACTATATTACAATATTAAGCTTGATTATAAATTATTAAGTTTTGTTTAAATAATATCTGTTTATTTAATCATTACTATATCAGAATTGAATGTTTTTGTGCAAATTATTGTTTAATTGGAACTTCGAACGTGGGATAGATTTGAAAATATAATAGTTTTGTATTCATGATAAGAAATAATTCGACAACTTTCATAATAACTTCATTTAATATGATAAGATTTTATTTATTTTCATAGAAATTATATTTCTATAATTATCATAACTTTTTTCTGTTTTTTTATTTATATAGAAATGAAAATAGCCAAATCATTTCAATGAATTTTTATGTATATATTTTACATATTTTCATGTACATATTACTTTTTTAAATGTGTCATGCATTTAATTCATATATTTGTTAATGTTTCTGAAATTTCTAATGTTCCTAATGTTTCTAAAATTTTTTATTTGTTTTAATTCTACGTTTCAAGCATAATCCAAAGCTGAAAATTTCTTATAATAAGAAGTTGATGATTCGTTCGTACCATAGTCATACCTAGACGTATGACTAGTTGAACATATCCCCTCTCCAATTTGTAATTCGATATTGAAATCGCTACGCAAGATATCATTCTGTTGTCAAAATTTGTAACGATTTGACATTTTCAAATATATTGTGGGTATTTATATTTCTATAAGATAAATATAAATTATTTATATATATTTAACAGTTATTTTTTTATATTTTATACTATTATTTCATTAATATGTGTTATTGAATTATTTATTGAATATTATTATAATTGACTGAAGATAATTTTTTAAAGAATAATTTATTCTTATTTTTTATTCTTTTAATTGATCATAATATCACAACAAATTATAAGCTTTTAAAATAGAATTTGAAGTTATTGTTTTATTTCAATTTTTATTATATTTATGCTAAATTTCTTTTTCTTTATACAGATAAGTAGCTAATTATTAAGATTACTTTAGGCAACAAAAAAAATATTCAATATGAACTCTATAACCACATTTTTAATGCCATTTTTATATTTTATATTTTATAAAGGAGAAGTTTGTATCGAAGAAAGTATTTACTTTTGTAAGTATTTTTGTATTTTCTTTTTATTAAATTATTAATTGTATACTATATATATATATATATATATATTAAATTTAATAATTAAATTTAATTGATATGTTATTTTTATTATATATGTTTTTTTTAATTCAATTAATATTTATGTTAAACTCTTCTTTTATTCTACTTTTATATTTAAACATTCTTTAATTTTTATATTAAATAATTCTTTTATATTTCAGTTCTTTTAAACATTTTTTAACTTTGAGGTTAAGTTCCTTTTCATATTTCAATTTTTTCAATTTTGTTTTACTTCATGATAATTAACATTTATATTATATTCCCTTTCTATGTTTTATTCATTATTTGTATTACAATGTATAAATTCTTCCTTATACGTTACAACAATGTAAGATTCAACTAATTGTTACACTGCAACATATAAAAGAATTTAATGTTATAAATAATGAATAAATGAATAAATAAGTATACATAAAAAGAGAATGCAACATAAAAGTTAAGTACTATAAAGTAAAAAAAGATTGAAGCATACCTGAAGAATTTAATCTCAAAGATAAAAAAAACTGAAAGAACTAAAACATCAAGAAAAAATTTAACAATAAGTGTTAATTGAATAAGAAAAAAAAAAAAAAAGAAGAAAGAAAGGAAAAGAAAAGAAAGAAAGGAAAAGAAAAGAAATACATAAAAGAAGAAATTTAATATAACAATTGAATCTAACATGAACTTGAACAATAAAAATTGTAATAAATAAATATAGATAAGAAATAAAAGGAATAAAAGAAGTGAATATAATACAAATTTCGACAATTATAAATTGAAAATGAATCACAGGATAAGATTTTTCTCCAAGGAGGATAAGGTAAAGTAAGAATTAAGTATCATTTCCATCTCTTAGTGCTTTTAGAAAAATATTTTTTTAAAGAGATGTTTCTAGCTTGCAAGAGATGGTGCTCATGTTCAATTCTTATCTTATCTCTGTTCATTTTCTATTCACTTTCTATATTTCTTATCCTTCTCTATGTGTTTCTTTAACGATCGTAAAATAAACTGTCAGTATAACGTAATACCGACGAGAAATAGATTGACGCGACATCTTATAGGATTTTGTAAAATATGTTTTGAATCGAAAAAAGATTGGAGCTACGCCTAGCGTAGTATATTCTAATTAGGTAAACAATTTATTATCACTCAAAGACACAAAGAAAAAGAAAATCTTACACTTTATAATTTTCACAAATTATTTTATTCACAAATAAATTCTTCCTTTCGGTGTAAGTAAAACGTTCAAACTTTTGATTATTAATAATTTAATAAATCTTAATTATTACAAAATAAAAAAATAATCATTGAAACCGCGTGCGCAGCCAATTAGCTCACATTATTCGCTATAAAATTTATAATTGTATCAAGGATACGATTATGAATAATATAGTAAATAATAATGATTTTCCAGGTCTCACCGCGTGGAGGTTGCTGCGAATTGGAGACCCACCCTATCCACGATCCCATCCACCCTCCTTTGCGCAAAAATTTACTTAAAATTAATAATAAATCTTCCTTTTGCAAGTAAGTTTGCAAAACGTTCAAATCCTTCGATCGTTGTGCAAAACAAACAACAAAAGGAATTCTAAAGAAAACCGGCGCGGAAGACTAAACCTGAAAATAAGATTAAAATTAAAAGACTTTCTATCAATATTTTACACTTCCATCGATATGAAAATGAAAAATAATTGATAGTAAAAAAGCTTAAAAAAAAAAAAAGAAAAAAAATAAGCAAAATAAGCGAAATAAGCAAAATAAGCATCCCAAAAAAGCGCTACACCATTTTACCCATCTATTTATCTACAGTATCTACTTTTCTACAATACACTACTTTATTTAATATCCACGATTGTGCATGGACTTAATTTTAAATATTCACATTTTCTTTAATCAATATCATACAATCTTCCGCTTCTGTAAGAAATCCTGAAACAAATTTAAATAAAAAATATAAATAACATCAACATTTTACTTATTCTAAAATTTTTTTTTCGTATTTCCTATCTATATAAGAATTTAAACATTTTGTTTTTAACTCTGCCTATATATACATCTACAAATTCTCTTCATATCAACGTTCACACTGATCATATGACACACAATTTTTAAAAAATTTATGATACGATATAAAATATGAACCACATGTGGCAAGAGAAAAATATCAATGATATTGGCTAGTGAACGAAGTCACATAGCCATCAAGTACCAAGTATTTGTTTATAATGAGGAAATTGAGGAATTAAGGCAAGGTTAAGGTATTGCCTTGAAGAATAGGAAATATTGGTATGGAAAACGAATCAGAGTAGGGAAGGCGAAATTGCCTTTTCTTTAATAATAAGAAGAAAAAAACATCCCATTGTTTATAAATCCCATATATTAAAAAAGCTAAATATTTCTTCTAATCTAATCCTATCCTAAACCCTATCCTACCTAATATAAAAATTAAAATATTTATTTGATGATGTAATCCATTCCGTTGAAAGTTGAAGATGATTCCTGGAACAGACTATAAAACAGAATTAAATGAAACTCAATAACAAAAATAATTAGTTTCTAGCAAATCACACATTATCTTGAATCTATTTCTTCTTTATTTATTTTCTTCGATTCATATCTGTAACAAACTCAATTATTGGATTAGTAATTAAAATATAATTTACATCTGGGAATAAAAAGAAATATTAAATAAAAAAAAAAAAAAAGAAAAAAAAATGGAAATTGAATTATCAAAATGTTGTTAGGCAATCCATGATTTTAAATGAAAGATATTCATCGAATAGAATAAAATTGAAAAGAATAAAATACATTTTTAAACAGTAAACAAATGCTCTTAACAAGGGGGATGCTGAAAAGAGAAAAACGACGAAAAGGTAACCAGAAGGGTTACCAAAATAATCATCCACTCAATGTAAATCCGAACAAACCGTGAGTGGAATTTTTTTCTATTTCGCAACACTAATATACTAATTTTATAAAAGGAAACGCGAAGAGTGCTTCATTATACTTTCAATTAAATAATTCTTTATATATATATATATATATATATATATATATATATATAAAAAGAAAAAAAAAAGAAAAAAGAAAAGATAAAAGAAAATGTTTTCCCGAAAACATATACGAAATTCTAATAAACTAATTTATGCACTCGTATTTTATTATAGACGCAACACTAATAGCGGAAGATTGCAGCCATAATCAGAGGCTGCCGTCGTACAATCACCCTTTGTACAGCCTTTTTGGCTGCAATGGATGATTCAGGAGTCCATTCAGTATTTCCACAGTCCAAGTGGAAGAAATGGGCAATTTAAAACGCAACACTACTATAAAAAACGCGATTATTTTTAAACGCAACGCTAATTCTTCAAATGAATTTAATACAAAATTTATTATATATTATTATTCTATAAATCTGAAAATATAGTATAGATTTAAATTTATATTAAAAAGAAAAAAAAAGCAATAAAAAATAGACTAATTCATAATGAAAATATTAAAAGCAACCGCGATATTTTTTTAACGCAACGCTATAGTAAACGCGATCATCAATTTATCGCAACACTAATTCAACCCGTTATTAATCAATCGCAACACTAATGCAAAATCGCGATTTGCCCATGATGACTGGATAAACGATGGGCCAGCATGCAAATTGGCCAGACGATACAACAACATATACTACGTATTACTAAAACGAGCACAATGACAAAGTAGTAACAATGATTTCCCATTCTTTGGACCCAGGCAAGATCCAAAAGATGAGAAACCATTCGTTGCAGCCCCTCTTCGTGACAGTTTGTCGAGGCCTCTTCGGTCTTCCTCCTTCGGGCGCAATGCCCGCTGAAACTTAAATCTAGGCTCGAAATTCACTAATCGCAAATCAAAGAAAAAAAGAAAAAAAAAAGGACTAAATCGCGGAAGCTAAGTGCATGGACGACCAACGATCGCAGTGATCCTTCTTCCTACATGCACAGAATTTCGAGCGCAACGTTCGTTTCGAAAGCAAATCGCGACCGCGACCACGAAATTCGAAAAATCGATAAGAAAAGCCAGAGACGAGTAGCATTGTCGTCCATTCGACTCAGCTTTGCCCTCGATTTCTCAAACTTTATTCCCTGAAACAGATTGTCACGCGAAAACGCGCCTACCCGATCAGAGACTGTGACAACCTGCCCGGCCCTACCTACTTATAATTAACAGACACACCAGAAATATACTACCTATCCTACCTAGCCCTATATTTAAAAAGTATGGCAAAACAGGCATACCAACACACTCATTCCACGATTCTCACACATAATACTCGGGCGCAAAAGCCTACACTAGGGAAAGCGTCCCGGGACGCCTCCGACACCCGAGCTTGGCACACAACTCGCACACTCTAACTTTACGTACCATTTTCCTGAAATCGACTGACGATAGTTAGCGACCATTGCGTGAAACGTAACAAAAACGCGTGTATTTATACTTTAATTGTGAATATTTATGAATATCTAATATTTTCTAAAATATTAACCACTAGATTAAATGGTACCATTGTGAACCAAAATTGTACTATTATTGTGAACCAAAATTGTATCAATTGTATTGTAATTTTTGATTAAAGATTAATAATCTTGCTTAATAATTATTTATTAGTTATTCGCAATATTTAATTGCGAATATGATTGTAAATTGTGTTTGTGATTGAATAGTGAATAAAATAATATGATAAATGAAACGACGCAATTCCACAGCCTAACCATACACACACAATGTGGAAAATACATCGTGCACGATACACTAACGCATCGTCAGTCGCTAAAAAATTTGTATTAGCTTATGAACTAAAGTCATCATATCCATTGTCTCTCCCTCACTCAAGTAGCACCTGGGCACGTGAATGAGTTCCTGACAGTGAACATGGAAAGGGTTAAACCTGAAAATCCTGAGCTAAAAAGATTATTAATAAATTCATCTAACGGGCTAATATTTTTTGTATTATATTTCATTATATTTCAAATTATTTGTAACTCTATTTGTTTTATAATTATAAAAATTATGAATAATTATGAATAAGTTATTGAAATTTTACTATATTAAATTTTTAATATTGAATTTAAAGAATTTTTGAATTTAAATTTAAAAAAGAATTCATTGTAATTTAATATATTAATAAATATTAATAGAAATACCCTCAGGCGATTCCTTCATCAGAACATATTTTCAAAATCACAAGAATAATATTCAAAACTTATTGCTCTGATTCTAAAATCTGCCTGTCGCGAAATGTCTTCTTGCACAAAATTTAATCCATATTTGTACGAATAAAAATTGAAAAATTTACTATCTACCAATATTGTAAATCATATTTACATTTAAGTTATATGAAATTATTATATGACAATCAAATTGACCAAATAACTTAAAATGTTACTCTCAAGGATTTTGAATTATAAAAATTCAAACTAATTATTGTATTACACTGATAATTATATAATAATAATTATTATATGTTTTCATTATTATATCATATTATTAAAATTACTAAACATTTTATATTAATCAAAAACGCGAAGCGCAAGAAGACCTAGCCTGAACTAATAAATAAAACAGAAAAGAAATAATTGTTACTACTCGCGGGTAATTATTATAAATAAATACCCGCGGTCATTGTGCTCGTGCAAAATTCTACGTATACAACCAATCACTCGTGTCGATTCGGATCTTTCATCCTACGACATGATTGAGTGATCGGAGGAACCAAAAAGCATGCGACTCACCATACGATGCGACGAACGCCTTCACTTATTGTGGCCCAGAAGTCATCGAGAATAAGGCTGCCCCATCAGGTAGGAGAATGGAAGAAATCTAAGACAAAACATCATAATTTAAAACATAGTTCTGATTATTTGAAAAAATTGAAATATGAAATTATTAAATTTACAATATCTAATGATGATGATATGTATTCAAATTCTAATTAACTTCTATTTACAGAATTTAGATAAAAATTTAGATAGATAAAAGGATAATTACCTCTTCGCGTGATGGATGATCGCCTTATTCTCTTGAGAGAAGCACTGATTTTACCCTATACCGAAAACGAATATTTAAAATAAAGAAATAAAAATAAGAGACTATTAACGCGTTCGTATATGTTCTGTAGTCGGCGAACAAGCACTGATTCTATCTTCGCGTTTGATTATTTTTAAATTAAAATTTAATCTAAGAGCTATTGTGCTCTAAAAAATATTCAAAATACTATGACGAAGCAAACACTGATTCTATCAACCACATTGCGCGTGGTCACAAATATTTTTTAACATTAGTCCAAAAAAAATCTTCATAAAGATCATCGGCATCTGAAATAAAATGAAATTTTAATAATAACAAAACTATGAAATTCTAATGTAAAAGATTAAAATCTAAAAAATCTAATGATTCTTCTTACCTCTTCGCGTGGTGGATGATCGCCGTATTTTCTTGAGAGAAGCACTGATTCTACCCTGTACCGAAAACGAATATTTAAAATAAAAAAAATAAAAATAAGAGACTATTAACGCGTTCGTATATGTTCTGTAATCGGCGAACAAGCACTGATTCTATCTTCGCGTTTGATTATTTTTAAATTAAAATTTAATCTAAGAGCTATTGTGCTCTAAGAAATATTAAAAATACTATGACGAAGCAAACACTGATTCTATTAACCGCATTGCGCGCGGTCACAAATATTTTCTGAAATTAACATTAAATTAGTAAAAGGATGGGAAATGATAGAAGAGAAAGAAATATCTTTTTGATATTTTTCTTCTTCTTATCGAGCATTTGTTCTGAAAATATTGCCTTTTTATTTTAATTGATTATGAAGTACGTAAAAATTATTACCAATTATTTATTAATATCTGAAATTTAATAAAATATTCGTTATCAGATTTTAAAATTTAATTTCCAATGATAAATCATTAAAGTTTCTCATAAATTTTTAATTTTTTCACTTTTTTATAACTAAAACCTAATTTTATTATGAATTGCTTAACAACAATCTCTAATAATTCAATAAAACTAAATAAAAATTTAACCAAATAAAAAGAATAAAAATTTATACGAAATATAAGATTTTACCACGAAAGAAAATCACCAAGAAAGACGTCCATGGCGTCCATATTGGATTTTTTCCCGCCTTTTTCCCGCCTTTTCCCCCTCAATTAAATCTGCGCAGAAAACAATCAAAACTTCTAAATAAATGAACAGTATGTATGAAATTAGATTATATTAAAGTTATATTAAAAACAATCAAATCAAATAAAAACTCACGATATAAGCCATCTTGTAATTGGACACTCGAATTATATGATAAACGAGGAATTCAAAATTATTTAGTTGTCAAAAAACCATCACTTCTAATAATATTGAATAAAATATTGAATAAACACGTATTAATTAACGCACCAATAATAATAAAAGTAGTATAAAAAATAATATTAAAATACTATGCAATAAATAAAACAGATGTCTCGAGAAAATTTCAAACGTCACGAAGAATCGACGAACAATGTTCCTTTGCGCTTCGATTTCGCGCATCGAATAACAAGATGGAGAGGGGATACGTTCGACAACAATTCGACAAACCGAAACATGTTTGGATACGAATCCAATTTCTTGGAAACACAATGTTATAAGGATTGTTTCTAGCCTCGAGCAAATTATAAACGACCAAAAAAAGTAAACAGTAAACGCAGACGTGAGATGTTACACACAATATATATATGTTATGTACAATCGAAAAGATACTCGAATAATACGAAATGAATTGTGAAAAATTTATTTTATTTTAATACGACTAAAATAATAAGAAATAAAGATCAAGAAATTAATTAAAATTATATTTAAAGAAGACCAATATACCATTTCAAATTCTGTTTCGAAATATTTCGATATTTCGACGAGACGTTAACGACGCAATAAATGCAAAATGAACAAGGAAAAGACGCAAAGAAACACGAAAAACCAATTAATTTTGTTTTCACTACATTGAATGGATTATTTAGAAACTTAAATTAGCAATGATTGATAAATTTGGTAATAATAAGAGTAAAATAACTTACCGAATAATCCGAATTCGGCGACGACACGTCCACTCCACACAATTTTCAACTAGAGACTGACGCCATGCGCAGAACGATGCGCAGTGTGATGCGCACTGGTTTGTCTCGCGCCAAAAATTAAGCGACATTCTGATTGGCTGACGTATAATGCTTATTTTTCCATTTAAAAACGCGCGAAAAATTAAAATATTATGTATGTATATTGTTGCTTGGAATCCTGCAAAGATATTAACTTATTAAAAACATAATAACAACAAAATTATTAATTTAACAAGATAAATTATTAAATTAAATAAAACAGATTATAACATAAAGAAAGATTTTGATACAAACATTAATTTAAATAAAATTATATTTCGTTTAAATGAAATTTAAGTAAAAATAAAACACAAAAGAGAAATTTAATAAAAAAATAAATAAATTTATAAAAAGAATGACAGAATAAGAAAGAAAATAAAAATAATTGAATATAATATTATTAAAATTGAACACATGAATTGAATTTAACTTTAAAATCAATAAATTTAAGAAATTAAATTAAGGAAATATAAGAAAGCAAAATATAAAAATATAAAAATCAACAAAATAGAAGAAAACTAAAACACAAAAGAATATTTAACATAACAATTTGAAAAATTGAAATATAAATAAGATATTTTATATTAAGATGAACAAAATCTGAACAGAATTCAAATATAAAAGAGGGATAATATAAAGATAAATAAAGATAAAAAAAAAATCTTTCTTCTATGTTTCAAATCTTTTTAAGTTTTTTAACTTTGAGATTAAAGATACTTCTTCTTTTCTTCAAACTAATTATTGTATAAATAATTAACTCTTACATTATATTCAATTTTTGTGTTTTATTCATTATTTATGTATATAGCAATGTTAAATTTCTTTTTTCATATGTTGCAGCTTTATTACATTTAATTAATTATATTAGTTATGTTGCAACATATAAAAAAGTATAAAATGTTGCAATATATATAACTAATGAACAAATATAAAAACACAAAAAGAGAAAATAACTTAAAAGTTAACTAATATAAAATAAAAAAGACTACAAATAATTACTATTGAAACATAAGATAAAAATTTAATCTCAAAGTTGAAAAACACAATCTAAATCTAACAATCTAAAAAAGAACAAAGAAACAATTTAACTTTTACTCAATTGAATTTGAAATATACATATGTATAACAAGAAATTTAACAACATAACACAAATTTGCTAAACTTAATTGTTTTGTTTAAATATCTTTCATGATTTAGTTTTACTAATGTTAGATTTTATATTTTTATTATTTCTGTTAAATTCTTTTTTTATATTATATTTCCAGATTTTTTTAACTTTGAGATTAAATTCTTCTCCTATCTTTCAATTTCACTTATAGTATATCTTCTTTTTTTTATTAATTTTGTATTATATAACCATTGAAAATTCCTGTTTTTATATGTTGCATATTTGTTAGATTCAATTAATTTATTATGCAATTTATATGTTGCAACATATAAAAAAGAACAAAATGTTGCAATATGTAAGTAATGAACAAATATAAGAACATGAGAAGAGAATGTAGCAAAAAGGTTAACTTTTATTACAAAATAAAAATGAATTGAAACTTAAGAAAAGAATTTAATCTCAAACTTAAAAAAGAATCTAAACTTAAAAATCTAAATGAACAAAGGAAACCTTTAAGTGTAAGTTAAATTTTAAAAAAATTTACATAAAGAATATTAACATTCTCAATTTGTTAAATTTAGATGTTTTATTTAAATGTCTTTCTTGATTTATATAATATTTCTGTTTAATCCTTTCTTTATGTTATATTTCTCTCAGATTTTTTTAACTTTGAGATTAAATTCTTTTCCTATCTTTTAATTTTATTTCACTTTTAGTATATTCCCTTTTTATTTTTTATTATATAATTTTGTATTGTATGACCATGTTGAAAATTCCTTTTTTTATATGTTGCACATTTGTTAAATTTAATTAATTTATTATGCAATTTATATGTTGCAACATATAAAAAAGAATAAAATGTTACAATATGTAAATAATGGACAAACATAAAAACATAAGAGAAGAATTTAAAGAATTAAAATTAAAAAAAGATATCTACATCTAAAAATCTGAAACATTAAAAAAGGAATATAACATTAATGTCAATTGAATTTGAAAGAAATATAAAATAAAAAAGAAAATTAAGTCATAATTATTAATTAATTTTAACAAAGTTCCAATATATGAAAAAAGAATTTCACATTATAAAATTTATTACTTTCTTTCTCATGAGTTTGGTAATATTTCTTATAAATCCTTTTTTTTATATATTATAATTCTTTTAGATTTTATTTTTAACTTTGAGATTAAATTCTTCTTTTATCTTTCAAAATTATTTTACTTTATAAATAGTTAACTTTTGTATTATCTTCTTTTTTTATGTTTTATTCATTATTTATGTATAACAATGTTAAATTAAATAATCCTTTCTTTATATGCTGCAGTTTTCTAACATTTAATTAATTATATTAATTATGTTGCAATATAAAAAAGAATAAAATGTTGCAATATATAAGCAATGAACAAATATAAAAACATAAGAAGAGAATATAACAACATAAAGGTTAACTACTATAAACTAGAAAAGAATTGAAAGAGAATTAAGAGAAGAATTTAATTTGAAAGTTTAAAAAAAAAAATTTAAAAATCTAAAAGATCAAAAAAGAATTTAACATAAGTGCTAATTGAATTAGAGAAAAATAAAATATTTTTATTTTTATTATATTCTTGTCTTATGTTTTTACATTTGTTCATTGTTTTATATTATATATATTTTATATATGTATATATATATATTGAAAAATTTTATTCTTTTATGTGTTGCAACGTAACAATTGATTAAATCTAACAAAAGTTGTTAGATTTAAAGTTGCAATATATAAGAAAAGAATTTAACCTTATAATACATGAATAATGAATAAAATATAAAAAGAAATTATACAAAAAATAAATAAATATAATAAACAAATATAAGGAAGTAACATAAAATTCAATTGCTATTTCTCATAAATTAAAAGAATAAAAATAATTCCAGAATAGAAAAATTATTTAATTTAAAAATTAAGGAAATTTAGAAAAATAAAAAAAATAATATAAAAGTTAAACTAAATTTAAAAGAACATAAAAAGTTTGTATTGTAATATAATAAATAAATAATAAATAAATATAAAAACATAAAAAGAGAATGTAACACAAAAAGTTAACAATTTTAAAGTAAAAATGATTAAATCACAAAAGATTTTTCTTCAAAGAGGATAAGAATTAGCTACTGCTGCCATCTTTTCAATGCTTTTAGAAAGATATTTCTTTCAAGAGATGGTACTCACGTTCAATTCTTACCTTATCTTTATCCTTTTCACATTATTCTTTCTCTTTGCCTATGTGTTTCATTTACGGCACCACTATCAAGATGGCTAATTCCTTATTTCTAACCTATATGCGCGAGCATACGTTCAGTTAAGTTATATGAAGCATTAATTTATATGTAAAATATTTTTTGAATGTGAAAATTAGATTTCAATAGAAAATTAAGTTTGCAAAACGTCCAAACTTTTGATCGTTGTGCAACACGAGCAACAAAAGGAGCCGTAAAAGAAACCGGCGTGGAAGACTAAACCTGAAAATAAAATTTAAATTAAGAAAATTTCTATCAATATTTTACATTTCCATCGGAAAATGAAAATGAAAAATGATTGATAGTACAAATAGCAGGCAAAAAAAAAAAAAAAGAAAAAAAAAATAAGCGAAATAAGCATCCCAGAAAGCACTACACCCATTTACTTATCTACAGTATCTCCTTTTCTACAATATACTACTTTATTTAATAAAGTAATATCTTGATTGTACATGTACTTAATTTTAAAAATCTTTTCTTTAGTCAATATCATTTTCAACAAAATCTCCTACCCCTGTAAAAAAATGAAATCCTGAAACAAATTTAAATTAAAAGTATAACATTAACATTTTACTTATTCTAAAAAGCTTTTCTCTCTCTCTTTCCTAATATAAAAATTAAACATTTTGTTTTTGTAATTCTGTTTATTAAAAATCTAACAAATTCTCTACATAACCATATCTACATTCACACTGAGGACACACAATTTTCAAAAAATTTGATACGAGATAAACCACATGTGGCAAGAGGAAAATGCAAATCAGGATATATCAATGATAGCTAGTGAACAAAGTCACGTAGCTATCAAGTATCAAGTATTTGCTTATAACGAGGAAGTTAAGGATGGCAGGATGATCATATTGCCTTGAAAAATAGGAAAACTATTGGTTTGGAAAACGAAACAGAGTAGGAAAGGCGAAATTGCCTTTTTTAATAAAAAGAAGAACAAAACACGATTTATAAATCCTATCTTTTTACAACCTACCCTACCTAATATAAAAATTAGAATATTTATTTGATGATGAGATGTAATCCTTTTCGTTGAAAAGTGAGGAAGATACCTGAAACAGACTGTACAACAGAATTAGTAAAACTCAATAACAAAAGTAATTAATTTTCAACAAATGAAGAGATCATACGTTATTTCCTATCTATTTTTTCCTGTTTATTTTCTTCAATTCATACCTGTAACAAACTCAATTACTCGATTAGTAATTAAAAAATAATTTAAAAGGAAAATAATTAATAATAATTAAAAAAAAATCAAATTATCAAAATGTTGTTAAGCAATTCATGATTTTAAATGAAAGATATTTATTGGTAAGAAAGAAATACAATTTTTAACAATATTTTCAATAACAAACGCTCTTAATAAGGGGGCGCTGAAAAGAGAAAAACGACGAAAAAGTAACCAGAAGGGTTACTAAAATAATTATCCACTCATTGTGAACCCGAACAAACCGTGAGTGGAATTTTCTTTTTATTTCGCAACACTATTATACTAAAATCTCAAAAGAAAACGCGAAGAGTGCTTTATTATACTTCAAATGCAATTCTTTGTCAAGAAAAAAAAAAATAAAAAAAAAAAAAAGAAAGAAAGATAAAAAATTCGCGAAAATATATACGAAACTCTGATAAATTAATTTATGCACTCATTATTTTATTGTAGACGCAACACTAAATGCGGAAGATTGCAGCCATAGTCAGAGACTGCCGTCGTACAATCACCCTTTGTACAGCCTTTTTGACTGTAATAGGTGATTCAGGAACGAACTGGATCGTACTTCCACAATCCAAGTGGAAGAAATATGGGCAATTTGGACAAATAAACGCAACACTACTATAAAAAACGCGATCATTTATTAACGCAACACTAATTCATCAAATGAATTTAATTAATAAATAAAATTTAATGAATTTAATATTATTATTCTATAAATTTAAAAAGCTATTTGAAATATCACGATATCATAAATTGATATAATAAGAAAGAATAAATTCAAGTTCAAATATTCAAAAAAAAAAAAAAATAAATAAATAAATAAATAAAAAATATATTAATTCATAATGAAAATAATTAAAAGCAATCGCGATACTTATTTCAACGCAACTCTAATTCAACCCGTTATTAATCAATCGCAACACTAATGCAAAATCGCGATTTGCCCATGATGACTGGATAAACGATGGGCCAGCATGCAAATTGGCCAGACGATACAACAACATATACTACGTATTACTAAAACGAGCACAATGACAAAGTAGTAACAATGATTTCCCATTCTTTGGACCCAGGCAAGATCCAAAAGATGAGAAACCATTCGTTGCAGCCCCTCTTCGTGACAGTTTGTCGAGGCCTCTTCGGTCTTCCTCCTTCGGGCGCAATGCCCGCTGAAACTTAAATCTAGGCTCGAAATTCACTAATCGCAAATCAAAGAAAAAAAGAAAAAAAAAAGGACTAAATCGCGGAAGCTAAGTGCATGGACGACCAACGATCGCAGTGATCCTTCTTCCTACATGCACAGAATTTCGAGCGCAACGTTCGTTTCGAAAGCAAATCGCGACCGCGACCACGAAATTCGAAAAATCGATAAGAAAAGCCAGAGACGAGTAGCATTGTCGTCCATTCGACTCAGCTTTGCCCTCGATTTCTCAAACTTTATTCCCTGAAACAGATTGTCACGCGAAAACGCGCCTACCCGATCAGAGACTGTGACAACCTGCCCGGCCCTACCTACTTATAATTAACAGACACACCAGAAATATACTACCTATCCTACCTAGCCCTATATTTAAAAAGTATGGCAAAACAGGCATACCAACACACTCATTCCACGATTCTCACACATAATACTCGGGCGCAAAAGCCTACACTAGGGAAAGCGTCCCGGGACGCCTCCGACACCCGAGCTTGGCACACAACTCGCACACTCTAACTTTACGTACCATTTTCCTGAAATCGACTGACGATAGTTAGCGACCATTGCGTGAAACGTAACAAAAACGCGTGTATTTATACTTTAATTGTGAATATTTATGAATATCTAATATTTTCTAAAATATTAACCACTAGATTAAATGGTACCATTGTGAACCAAAATTGTACTATTATTGTGAACCAAAATTGTATCAATTGTATTGTAATTTTTGATTAAAGATTAATAATCTTGCTTAATAATTATTTATTAGTTATTCGCAATATTTAATTGCGAATATGATTGTAAATTGTGTTTGTGATTGAATAGTGAATAAAATAATATGATAAATGAAACGACGCAATTCCACAGCCTAACCATACACACACAATGTGGAAAATACATCGTGCACGATACACTAACGCATCGTCAGTCGCTAAAAAATTTGTATTAGCTTATGAACTAAAGTCATCATATCCATTGTCTCTCCCTCACTCAAGTAGCACCTGGGCACGTGAATGAGTTCCTGACAGTGAACATGGAAAGGGTTAAACCTGAAAATCCTGAGCTAAAAAGATTATTAATAAATTCATCTAACGGGCTAATATTTTTTGTATTATATTTCATTATATTTCAAATTATTTGTAACTCTATTTGTTTTATAATTATAAAAATTATGAATAATTATGAATAAGTTATTGAAATTTTACTATATTAAATTTTTAATATTGAATTTAAAGAATTTTTGAATTTAAATTTAAAAAAGAATTCATTGTAATTTAATATATTAATAAATATTAATAGAAATACCCTCAGGCGATTCCTTCATCAGAACATATTTTCAAAATCACAAGAATAATATTCAAAACTTATTGCTCTGATTCTAAAATCTGCCTGTCGCGAAATGTCTTCTTGCACAAAATTTAATCCATATTTGTACGAATAAAAATTGAAAAATTTACTATCTACCAATATTGTAAATCATATTTACATTTAAGTTATATGAAATTATTATATGACAATCAAATTGATCAAATAACTTAAAATGTTACTCTCAAGGATTTTGAATTATAAAAATTCAAACTAATTATTGTATTACACTGATAATTATATAATAATAATTATTATATGTTTTCATTATTATATCATATTATTAAAATTACTAAACATTTTATATTAATCAAAAACGCGAAGCGCAAGAAGACCTAGCCTGAACTAATAAATAAAACAGAAAAGAAATAATTGTTACTACTCGCGGGTAATTATTATAAATAAATACCCGCGGTCATTGTGCTCGTGCAAAATTCTACGTATACAACCAATCACTCGTGTCGATTCGGATCTTTCATCCTACGACATGATTGAGTGATCGGAGGAACCAAAAAGCATGCGACTCACCATACGATGCGACGAACGCCTTCACTTATTGTGGCCCAGAAGTCATCGAGAATAAGGCTGCCCCATCAGGTAGGAGAATGGAAGAAATCTAAGACAAAACATCATAATTTAAAACATAGTTCTGATTATTTGAAAAAATTGAAATATGAAATTATTAAATTTACAATATCTAATGATGATGATATGTATTCAAATTCTAATTAACTTCTATTTACAGAATTTAGATAAAAATTTAGATAGATAAAAGGATAATTACCTCTTCGCGTGATGGATGATCGCCTTATTCTCTTGAGAGAAGCACTGATTCTACCCTATACCGAAAACGAATATTTAAAATAAAGAAATAAAAATAAGAGACTATTAACGCGTTCGTATATGTTCTGTAGTCGGCGAACAAGCACTGATTCTATCTTCGCGTTTGATTATTTTTAAATTAAAATTTAATCTAAGAGCTATTGTGCTCTAAAAAATATTCAAAATACTATGACGAAGCAAACACTGATTCTATCAACCACATTGCGCGTGGTCACAAATATTTTTTAACATTAGTCCAAAAAAAATCTTCATAAAGATCATCGGCATCTGAAATAAAATGAAATTTTAATAATAACAAAACTATGAAATTCTAATGTAAAAGATTAAAATCTAAAAAATCTAATGATTCTTCTTACCTCTTCGCGTGGTGGATGATCGCCGTATTTTCTTGAGAGAAGCACTGATTCTACCCTGTACCGAAAACGAATATTTAAAATAAAAAAAATAAAAATAAGAGACTATTAACGCGTTCGTATATGTTCTGTAATCGGCGAACAAGCACTGATTCTATCTTCGCGTTTGATTATTTTTAAATTAAAATTTAATCTAAGAGCTATTGTGCTCTAAGAAATATTAAAAATACTATGACGAAGCAAACACTGATTCTATTAACCGCATTGCGCGCGGTCACAAATATTTTCTGAAATTAACATTAAATTAGTAAAAGGATGGGAAATGATAGAAGAGAAAGAAATATCTTTTTGATATTTTTCTTCTTCTTATCGAGCATTTGTTCTGAAAATATTGCCTTTTTATTTTAATTGATTATGAAGTACGTAAAAATTATTACCAATTATTTATTAATATCTGAAATTTAATAAAATATTCGTTATCAGATTTTAAAATTTAATTTCCAATGATAAATCATTAAAGTTTCTCATAAATTTTTAATTTTTTCACTTTTTTATAACTAAAACCTAATTTTATTATGAATTGCTTAACAACAATCTCTAATAATTCAATAAAACTAAATAAAAATTTAACCAAATAAAAAGAATAAAAATTTATACATACGAAATATAAGATTTTACCACGAAAGAAAATCACCAAGAAAGACGTCCATGGCGTCCATATTGGATTTTTTCCCGCCTTTTTCCCGCCTTTTCCCCCTCAATTAAATCTGCGCAGAAAACAATCAAAACTTCTAAATAAATGAACAATATGAACAATATGAAATTAGATTATATTAAAGTTATATTAAAAACAATCAAATCAAATAAAAACTCACGATATAAGCCATCTTGTAATTGGACACTCGAATTATATGATAAACGAGGAATTCAAAATTATTTAGTTGTCAAAAAACCATCACTTCTAATAATATTGAATAAAATATTGAATAAACACGTATTAATTAACGCACCAATAATAACAAAAGTAGTATAAAAAATAATATTAAAATACTATGCAATAAATAAAACAGATGTCTCGAGAAAATTTCAAACGTCACGAAGAATCGACGAACAATGTTCCTTTGCGCTTCGATTTCGCGCATCGAATAACAAGATGGAGAGGGGATACGTTCGACAACAATTCGACAAACCGAAACATGTTTGGATACGAATCCAATTTCTTGGAAACACAATGTTATAAGGATTGTTTCTAGCCTCGAGCAAATTATAAACGACCAAAAAAAGTAAACAGTAAACGCAGACGTGAGATGTTACACACAATATATATATGTTATGTACAATCGAAAAGATACTCGAATAATACGAAATGAATTGTGAAAAATTTATTTTATTTTAATACGACTAAAATAATAAGAAATAAAGATCAAGAAATTAATTAAAATTATATTTAAAGAAGACCAATATACCATTTCAAATTCTGTTTCGAAATATTTCGATATTTCGACGAGACGTTAACGACGCAATAAATGCAAAATGAACAAGGAAAAGACGCAAAGAAACACGAAAAACCAATTAATTTTGTTTTCACTACATTGAATGGATTATTTAGAAACTTAAATTAGCAATGATTGATAAATTTGGTAATAATAAGAGTAAAATAACTTACCGAATAATCCGAATTCGGCGACGACACGTCCACTCCACACAATTTTCAACTAGAGACTGACGCCATGCGCAGAACGATGCGCAGTGTGATGCGCACTGGTTTGTCTCGCGCCAAAAATTAAGCGACATTCTGATTGGCTGACGTATAATGCTTATTTTTCCATTTAAAAACGCGCGAAAAATTAAAATATTATGTATGTATATTGTTGCTTGGAATCCTGCAAAGATATTAACTTATTAAAAACATAATAACAACAAAATTATTAATTTAACAAGATAAATTATTAAATTAAATAAAACAGATTATAACATAAAGAAAGATTTTGATACAAACATTAATTTAAATAAAATTATATTTCGTTTAAATGAAATTTAAGTAAAAATAAAACACAAAAGAGAAATTTAATAAAAAAATAAATAAATTTATAAAAAGAATGACAGAATAAGAAAGAAAATAAAAATAATTGAATATAATATTATTAAAATTGAACACATGAATTGAATTTAACTTTAAAATCAATAAATTTAAGAAATTAAATTAAGGAAATATAAGAAAGCAAAATATAAAAATATAAAAATCAACAAAATAGAAGAAAACTAAAACACAAAAGAATATTTAACATAACAATTTGAAAAATTGAAATATAAATAAGATATTTTATATTAAGATGAACAAAATCTGAACAGAATTCAAATATAAAAGAGGGATAATATAAAGATAAATAAAGATAAAAAAAAAATCTTTCTTCTATGTTTCAAATCTTTTTAAGTTTTTTAACTTTGAGATTAAAGATACTTCTTCTTTTCTTCAAACTAATTATTGTATAAATAATTAACTCTTACATTATATTCAATTTTTGTGTTTTATTCATTATTTATGTATATAGCAATGTTAAATTTCTTTTTTCATATGTTGCAGCTTTATTACATTTAATTAATTATATTAGTTATGTTGCAACATATAAAAAAGTATAAAATGTTGCAATATATATAACTAATGAACAAATATAAAAACACAAAAAGAGAAAATAACTTAAAAGTTAACTAATATAAAATAAAAAAGACTACAAATAATTACTATTGAAACATAAGATAAAAATTTAATCTCAAAGTTGAAAAACACAATCTAAATCTAACAATCTAAAAAAGAACAAAGAAACAATTTAACTTTTACTCAATTGAATTTGAAATATACATATGTATAACAAGAAATTTAACAACATAACACAAATTTGCTAAACTTAATTGTTTTGTTTAAATATCTTTCATGATTTAGTTTTACTAATGTTAGATTTTATATTTTTATTATTTCTGTTAAATTCTTTTTTTATATTATATTTCCAGATTTTTTTAACTTTGAGATTAAATTCTTCTCCTATCTTTCAATTTCACTTATAGTATATCTTCTTTTTTTTATTAATTTTGTATTATATAACCATTGAAAATTCCTGTTTTTATATGTTGCATATTTGTTAGATTCAATTAATTTATTATGCAATTTATATGTTGCAACATATAAAAAAGAACAAAATGTTGCAATATGTAAGTAATGAACAAATATAAGAACATGAGAAGAGAATGTAGTAAAAAGGTTAACTTTTATTACAAAATAAAAATGAATTGAAACTTAAGAAAAGAATTTAATCTCAAACTTAAAAAAGAATCTAAACTTAAAAATCTAAATGAACAAAGTAAATCTTTAAGTGTAAGTTAAATTTTAAAAAAATTTACATAAAGAATATTAACATTCTCAATTTGTTAAATTTAGATGTTTTATTTAAATGTCTTTCTTGATTTATATAATATTTCTGTTTAATCCTTTTTTTATATTATATTTCTTTCAGATTTTTTCAACTTTGAGATTAAATTCTTTTCCTATCTTTTAATTTTATTTCACTTTTAGTATATCCTCTTTTTATTTTTTATTAATTTTATTATGTGATCATGTTGAAAATTCCTTTTTTTATATGTTGCACATTTCAATTAATTTATTATGCAATTTATATATTGCAATATATAAAAAAGAATAAAGTGTTACAATATATAAATAATGGACAAACATGAAAACATAAGAGAAGAATTTAAAGAATTAAAATTAAAAAAAGACATCTACATCTAAAAATCTGACACATTAAAAAAGGAATATAACATTAATGTCAATTGAATTTGAAAGAAATATAAAATAAAAAAGAAAATTTACATCATAATTATTAATTAATTTTAACAAAGTTCCAATATATGAAAAAAAAATTTCACATTGTAAAATTTATTACTTTCTTTCTCATGAGTTTGGTAATATTACTTATAAATCCTTTTTTTTATATATTATAATTCTTTTAGACTTTATTTTTAACTTTGAGATTAAATTCTTCTTCTATCTTTCAAAATTATTTTACTTTATAAATAGTTAATTTTTGTATTATCTTCTTTTTTTATGTTTTATTCATTATTTATGTATAACAATGTTAAATTAAATATCCTTTCTTTATATGCTACAGTTTGCTAACATTTAATTAATTATATTAATTATGTTGCAACATATAAAAAAGAATAAAATGTTGCAATATATAAGCAATGAATAAATATAAAAACATAAAAAGAGAATATAATATAATATAACGAAAATCTAAAACATCAGAAAAAGAAAACAAATTTTGTTGTTTTGTTTAAATGTTTTCTTTAATTTAGATAATATTTCTGTTAAAATATTTCCTTCTTTCATATTTCAATATTTTTAGACTTTTCTTAACTTTTAGATTAAATTACTCTCAAATGTTTCAATTTTTTTCTATTTTATGATAATAAACTTTTACTATATTCTCTTTTTATGTTTTATTTCATTATTTATGTATTATATATATAATGTTAAATTCATTTCCTATATGTTGCAGCATTTTAAGATTTAGTTAATTGTTATGTTGTAACATATAAAAGAATTTATTGTTACATTATAACAAATAAATATAAACATATAAGAGGAAAATGTAACATAAAAGTTAACCATTCTACAGTAAAAAAAGGATTGAAATATAATTGAAAAATATAATTTCAAAGTCAAGAAAAAAATCTAAAACATCAAAAAAAGAAAACAAATTTTGTTGTTTTGTTTAAATGTTTTCTTTAATTTAGATAATATTTCTGTTAAAATATTTCCTTCTTTTATATTTCAGTATTTTTAGACTTTTTTAACTTTGAGGTTAATTTCCTCTCAAATGTCCTCTCAATTTTTTTCTATTTTATGATAATAAACTTTTACATTATATTCTCCTTTTATGTTTTAATTTATTTAATTTTTTTAATTTTCAGATTAAATTTTCCTTCTCTCTTTCAGTCTTGTTTTATTTTATAACAATTATTTTTTGGAAAGGATATTAATTGAAAAAGAATATATTAATAAAAAAAGAAAAGAAAATAAAATCTTTACATAATAATTAAAAAAATCTATCAAAACTGCAATACATAAAGAAAATAAAATTCATTTTATTTAATAATAATTAATTTCTATAAAATATTTTATTTTTAGATTTTATTCATTTATTAATATTTTACAATATTAATTTGTATTTCAACATGTTGAAATATACATGAAATAATTTAATGTAATATATGAAATAATCTTATAACATATAAATTATGAATGAATATACAAACATGAGAAAAGAATATTTGTTAAGAAATACTACTCTATATTCAAAAATATAAGATATATTTAATGAACGATACTTTTCGAAAAACGACAATAAGCCAAAAACTATGCATGCCTTTAGTTTACTCTAACATATGATTACTTTTAATTATTTTAATTATTTGTCAGTGAAGAGATAAAGATATTAATAAAATAAAATTAGTAATTATGAGATTTGTTATATCATTTGTTATATTATATTTATTATGGTAATAAATTATGCGGTAAATAATAAATAAATTAAAATAAAAGTTTAAAATTTATTAAATTATTGATTATATAAATCTATTCGTGGTTGTTTTGTAATTATTTTTCGCATAAAATAATAAGAAAAAATTTTTAACATAATTTTAAATCGAAAATTGATATTATGAAATACAAAATTTTACCGTATTTTGAAAAAATATACTTTAATTATTATATATAATATTCTAGAATGTTATTAAGTTCATAAATTAACAATAAAAATATAAAAATTCATAAATCCTTGATTAATATATTCGAAAAGTCTATTGTGATATAATCGGAAAAGGTCGTATATTTTCGTTTCGATTTCGGCTCACGCGCTTGTATAAATAGGGGACAGGACGGGTGAGAGCAATCATTTCCTATCGAACTCGCGTCGCGTTAACATCGAAATCATAACATAACTTTAACTGAAATTTAATTAAGAATAATTTAGAATAATTTTTTATTATTTATTCTTATATTTATTATACATACATTTTTCCCTTTTTGCTTTTATTTTTTATTTTATTTAATTTTTAATTTTTAATTTACATTAACTTTACATTTTTCAATTGATTTAATTTTTTGTTTAATTTTCAATTTAATTTTTAATTTTTATTTTTTTTTTTATTTTATTTTTAATTTAGTTTATCATTCGATTTCTATTTCAAACTTTAAATATTTGCTTTTTAATTTTTTTTAATTTCATTTAATTTAATTTTACTTTCAATTCACTTTAATTTTCAATTTTAATTTTTTAATAAATTTTATTTTAGTTTTGGTTAAAATTTTTAATTTGGTTTAATTTTCAATCTTTAATTTTTATTTCAAAATTTTAATTTGATTTATATTTTAATTTGTATTTTTCTTTTAATTTTATATTTAACATTTAATTTTTTTTAATATTTAATTTACATTGTCAGAGTTTATATAATAAATATAATTATATGGGTCTCGACGTAGTCACCTCCTCGTTGGTGAGACCCGGTAATTGGCATCAGTTTTCATTTTATATTATTTGATTGAAATTATATTACATTAAAAATGTTGTATTAGAATTATATTAGAATGATTAGTTTTTGAAAACTGATGCCAAGCTAAGAACTACATTAGTTTTAAGTTTAATTTGTTATTGTATATTTAACTTGTAAATTTTGATTATTTTGCAAGAAATTTTGAATATTTATAATTCGCGACATAATTTATTGTAATTGATTATAATCTAAATTTTGATAGCGAACAATTATAACGTAATTTTTCTAAATTATTCAAATAATTTTCCAAATTTTTCCGAATAATTTATAAATTTATTATTTATTAATTTTTTGAATGTTAAAAAGAATCTTAGCAACTCATAGCAGTATTTTCTTAAACAAATGTTTGAAAGGAAAAAAAAGGAAAAATATCGAAGAATATTTTACTTTTTTTTCTACCCCATCCCTCCTTATTATACAATTTTATTTTCAGTAAATTTTTGTATGGGCGCGCGGTCAGTAGAGTCAGTGTTTGCTTTCGTAAAAGTTTTTTTAAATTCTTTAATGAATAACGCGAAATTAGAATCAGTGTTTGTTCGCCGAATTTTAATTTTTAACCGGTCGCGTTAAAATACGTTTAGAGTCAGTGCTTCTCTCAAGAAAATAAGGCGGTCATCCATCACGCGAAGAGGTAATTATCTTTCATTTTATTTAAATTCTTATTTTTTATCTCGATATAAAATCATTAGATTTTTAATTTTTAAATTTAGAATTTTTCTATCAGAATCTTAATTTTTATTTTTATTAAAGTACATTAGAATTTTAATTTTTACTTTACTATTAATATTACTTTAGTAGAGTTTCATCTTTTTTTAATTCATTAGATTTTTAATTTTTAAATTAGAATTCAATTTTTAATAATTTGGATTATGTTTTAAATTATGTTGTTTCGTTTTTTGTTACAGATTTTGGAACATCCTCCTGCCAATATTCTTCGCATCTAAGGATGAGTCGCATGCATTTATTTTCCTCCGGTCACTCAATCATGTCGTAGGACGAAAGGTCCGAATCGACACGAGTGACTGGTTGTATACGTAGATTTTTGCAACGGGCATAGTGACCACGGATATATTTATTATATCCGTGAGTAGTAACATTTTCTGTGTTTTATTTATTAGCTCAGGCTAGATCTTCTTGCACATCGCGTTTTTTAAATACTAATAAAATAAAAATTTTCTTTTCTTTTTTACATTTTGCTTTATACAATATTTTTTAATTATTCGATTTCAATTTTCAATAATCATATGATACAAAATATAAAATTTTAATTTTATTTCCTCGTATACGAAAATGTGCAAGAAGATATATCGCGACAGGTAGATTTCGGAATCAAAACTATAATATTGAACATTGTGTATCTTATTTTCGAACTATGTTTTGATGAAGGAATCGCCTGAGGTTATTTTTTTAATATTAACTTTAACTTTTAATTCAAAAGAAAGAAGGAAAGGAAAAAAATACCATAAAGGAGAATTTAACATACAACTAACTGAATCTAATTTGAATTTGAACAATAAATTGAACATTGTAATCGTTATTAATTATTGAATAAATCATAATATTACAAAATATTTTACAAAATCCTATAAGATGTGCTCAATATATTCTCGCTCGGTTATTACGTTTAAATAACTGACGTTTATTTTACGATCCGTTAAAGAAACACTAGAGGAGGATAAGAAATATAAAAAGAATAGAAAATGAACAGGATAAGAATAAAAATTGAACAGCGAGCCCAATCTCTGTAAGCTAGAAACATTTCTTTAAAAAAATATTTTTCTAAAAAGCACAAGAGATGGGCAATGATACTTAATTCTTATTCTATCTTACTCCTCCTTAAAGGAGAAATCTTATCCTGTGATTCAATCTTTTTAATTTATAATTGTTGATTTTTGTATTATATTCCCTTCTTTTTATTTCTTTTTAATTTCTTTTTATTTATACTTATTTATTACAATGTATAATTTTTTTATTGTACATTATTTAATACAATATTTCAGTTCAGGTTAGATTTAGTTAATTGTTATTTTTATGTCTGTATTTTTGTTTTTTTATTATATTTATGTCAAATTTCTTTTTTTATGGCAATTTCTTTTCTTTTCTTTTCTTTCTTATTTTTTTTTCTTTAGAAAAATTTCACAATAAAATTTTAATAAGTGTAATTGAATAAAAAGAAAAAAAAATAGAAAGAAAACAAGAAAAGAAATGCATACAAAAAGAAATTTGAACATAACATTAACTAATCTACCTGAACTTGAAAATATTGTATTGAAATAATGTACAATAAAATTGTACTTGTAATAAATAAGTATAAATAAGAATAAAAGAATAAAAGAAGGGAATATAATACAAAATCAACAATTATAATTAAAAATGATTGAATCACAGGAATAAGATTTTCTCCTTTTAAGGGGATAGATAATAAGAATTAAGTATCATTGCCATCTCTTAGTGCTTTTGAAAAATATTTTTTTAAAGAAAATATTCTAGCTTCCAAGAGATGGTGCTCGTGTTAATTTTTATCTATCTCTGTTTCTTTCTATTCTTTTCTATATTTCTTTTCTCCTCTATGTGTTCTTTAACGATCGTAAAATAAACGGTCAGTATACACGTAATACCGACGAGAATATATTGACGCGACATCTTATAGGATTTGTAAATATTTGTAATAATTATGATTTATTCAATATTAATACGTTACAATGTTCAATTTTATTGTTCAAATTCAATTAGATCAGTTAGTGTTATGTTAATTTCTCTTTTATGTTTTTTTTTCTTTTCCTTTCTTTCTTTTTCTTTTCTTTTTATTTTTCGTATTCACATAAACACTTATTGTTAATTTTTTCTTGATGTTTTACTTTGCGCAGTTTTTTTTTATCTTTGAGATAAATTCTTTCAGGTATGATTCAATCCTTTTTACTTTATAGTACTTAACTTTTATGTTGTATTCCCTCTTTTGTTTGTATATTCATTTATTTATTTATTCATTATTTTATATATTGTAAATAAATCTTTTGAATGTGCAATATAACAATTAGTTGAATCTTACATTGTTGTAACATATAAGGAAGAAGTTACATTAAATAATAGATTGTAATACAAATAATGAATAAAAGGGAATATATAAAATGTTAATTATCATGCAGTAAAACAATTGAAAAATCTAATCTAAATATTTAAAATACAAAAAGGCAAATTAAGTTTTTTCTTTAACATTTCTTTAATTGGATAATATTTCTGTTAAATCCTTCTTTTATATTTCAGTTCTTTAATATTTTTAATTTAAGATTAAATTCTTCAACATGTTTCAATCATTTTTTTACTTTATTAGTTAACTTCATGTTATATTCTCTTTTATGTTTTTATATTTATTCATTATATATATATATTAATATAAATTCCTTTATATGATGCACATAGCAATTAACTAATGTTACATGCTGCAACATATAAGAAACTATTACATTGTTATATTAAATAATGAATAAAATATAAACAAAAGATAACAAAATGTTAACTATAATGAAGTAAAGAAATTAAATATTGGAGGAGAATTTAACTCAAATTAAAATGATCTAAATATTGAAATTCAATATTGAATGAATTGAATAAAAAACAAGGTTTAATAGGAATATTGTCTAATTAAAAGATATTAAACAAGTAACTAAATTCTTTTTATGTATTTCTTTCTAAGAAAGAATTCTTTAAAGAATTTAACATTCATGTTAATCTTTGTTTTAGTTTTTTTCTAAACTTAAAATAAAATTTTTCTTTATCATTATGTTTTCTTCTCATTCTTTTTTTTTACAGTATTTAACTTTTTGTGTTATATTCTCTTTTATTTTTTCATCATTATTATTTATGTACTATATTGTTTAATTTTTCTTTTATATATACGTATATATATTTATTCTTCCATTAATTTAATTTAATCAAATTTTATTTATTTCAATAACATTCTCTTAGATTTATTTATTTTTATTTAAGGTATTCTTTTTTTTATATTCTAATTTTGTTCAGATTTTGTCAATCTCAATTTAAATATTTTACTTGTACTTCAACTTTCTTAATCTCTTTGAATCTTATATTAAATATATTTTCTCGTTTTTTTTCCCAGATTTAGTTATATAATATTCTTTTATTTTTTCTTTTGTTGATTTTTATGTCGATATTGCTCTTTTATTTAATTATTACAATTTAATTCCTTAAATTTATTATCTTAAATCTATTTTGAAGTTAACTCAAATTCCTGTGTTTTGATTATTTTAAAATCAATTGTTATTAAATCCAGTTTTCTATTATGTTCTCTTTCTATTTTTTTTCATTTTTATGAATTTATTTAAGTTTTTCGTTGATTCTCTATTGCTTTTGCTTTTGTTTGTTTTTTTTATTTTTATTTAAATTTAATTAATCTTTCTATTGAATTCCTTCTTGTATTATAATTATTTTATTGTCTTGTTAATAAGTAATTCTACTAATAATTTTTTCATTCCACGGAGATCAATCACAAGAAAAAGATAACGACAAAAAGCGGAATCTTGACGCGGCAACTTTGCTCTATGCTTTTTTTAGATAGTCTTTCAAATTTTTAACTAGGAGGGAAATGCCTACAACGCGTTAGGCTGCTCGATGAACCTCGAACATCTTCCTACCAATGTGAACAAAACTAAGAAAAAATTCCCTAAAAAGGAAAATCTCATATTTTCGAGGACATAACCATAAAATAAAATTATCAAAATTCCATCAAAATTCATTTAATATTTTTAAACGAATAGCCATTTTCTTGTGTACCTGCACACAGTATTGCCAACATAAAAGTTATAACTTATAAATAAATCATATATCGTTCAAAACTTTCTTCTTAGTCCTCCTGTTATATATACGAGAACAAAAAAAAAAAAAAAAAGAAGAAAAACAATCTTTGAAGCAGAATTAACAATTGCTGTTGAGTTATTCAGGCTCATCCGCGCCAGCTCGAACAAGCAACTTCGAAATCACGGTAATTGCTCCCAAATACCGAAAAGAAATCGAAAAAAGATTAGAAGATACTAGTCACGTGTTCAAAGATGCAATTTACGATTATCTTTCAACGCATTTGATGAGTGAGAGGAATATGTGTGTATTTAAATAAACGTTCTCTTTTTTTGTTACTATTATTACAGTTAATGTTATTACCAGAAAAATGTTTTTTCTTCTTTATTTTTATTTGGTTCTTCTTTCAGATAGAATTCTAATCAGATATCTTCTTTCCACGTACGTTTAATTCAATCCTATCGAATTATTACATAGATTATATTTGTTTCCTTGATTTTTTCTTTTTTTGTTATCGAATAAAAAACTGGAAAAATTATTAAAATTTCATATAAAATCTAAAAGAATTTTAAAAGAAATTCGCTTTTCAGGCTTCTGATCGTGTTACCTCTATCGAATGTGATATCGTGTATTGAAAAATTTGTAAACGATTTCATTTATTGACTTTAAATTGATATCATTGTGATGTTTATATATATTTGCTTCGATAGAAAATTATTGACCAAGTACTTTGAAGATTATCGAAACGAAGAAAATAACAAAAAAAGAAAAAAAATGGATAAAAGAATACAGAAATACATATCAATATATTTGTCTTAGATATCATTTGTGAAACTTTTTCGAAAATTAATTTAATTAAAAATTGAAATTCTATTTCCTTTTTCCTGAAGTAAAATCTTTTTGAAAATAAATCATCAACCAAATGTCATGTTATAGTGTGGAGCAAGGACTACAGAACATGTAATAGATGAAACAAAGGAATGAGAGAATGGTATGAGAGAGATAAGGAAAAAGAATTGTAATAATGAATCGATGTAATTATTGAATTAATTTTTTTTTCTTCTTTTCGAAAAAATTGTGGTATCTTGGGAAGATATATGCACACTAGGAGGACAGAATTTTCCATGTAATATATATATCCTTACATAACTACGTTGTTTAATATTGATAAGGATAAAAAATAAAAGTGATTATTCAGAAAGTAAACATTTTTAATATTATTTTCGAAGAGTAAAATATAATCTGAAAAAAAAAAAAAGATAATTCACAATAATCTATTAATATCTTCACATAGAATTATATATTTCTGATGCTAATACATATATATATGTATTATATATATAAATTTCTCATCTATTCAAAATATTCTAATTCAAAATCAAATTTTATTTCTGACATTATTGAATGAATAAATTGATTAAATTTGTTTTATTTATGAGTTATTACAAAAAATTATTTAAATAAAGAAACTACAGTAAAAAAATTGTACTTATTAAAAAGACATGTCTTTTTTGCCTAATATTAATCCAAAATATAATCTCAAGAAAATTAAAGTGTTTTTTATTTATCATGTTAATGATCTACATACGTAAATTAAATCAAAAATATGCAATAAAAATCTATTATTTGTACAAAATGAAATATCACAAATAATTCTCCTGTATGATGTATATAGGCAAAACCTTCAAACTTTTGATTATTAATAATTTAATAAATCTTAATTATTACAAAATAAAAAAATAATCAACGAAACCGCGTGCGCAGCCAATTAGCTCAACATTATTCGCTATAAAATTTATAATTGTATCAAGGATACGATTATGAATAATATAGTAAATAATAATGATTTTCCAGGTCTCACCGCGTGGAGGTTGCTGCGAATTGGAGACCCACCCTATCCACGATCCCATCCACCCTCCTTTGCGCAAAAATTTACTTAAAATTAATAATAAATCTTCCTTTTGATGTAAGTTTGCAAAACGTTCAAATCCTCGATCGTTGTGCAAAACAAACAACGAAAGGAATTCTAAAGAAAACCGGCGCGGAAGACTAAACCTGAAAATAAAATTAAAATTAAAAGACTTTTTATCAATATTTACACTTCCATCGATGTGAAAATGAAAAATGATTGATAGTAAAAAAGCTTAAAAAGAAAAAAAAAAAAAATAAGCAAAATAAGCAAAATAAGCATCCCAAAAAGCGCTACACCATTTTACCCATCTATTTATCTACAGTATCTACTTTTCTACAATACATTACTTTTTTTATTTAATATCCTTGATTGTGCATGCACTTAATTCTAGATACATTTTCTTTAATCAATCTTTTATCATACAATCTTCTGCTTTTGTAAAAAATCCTGAAACAATTTAATAAAATTAAATAAAAAATATAAATAACATCAACATTTTACTTATTCTAAAAGTTCTTTTTCGTATTTCCTATCTATGTAAGAATTTAAACATTTTGTTTTTAACACTGAGCCTATTGAACATCTACAAATTCTCTTCATTCTCAACATTCACACTGATCATATGACACACAATTTTCAAAAAATTTATGATACGATATAAAATATGAACCACATGTGGCAAGAGGAAAATATCAATGATATTGGCTAGTGAACGAAATCACATAGCCATCAAGTATCAAGTGCTTGTTTATAATGAGGAAATTGAGGAATTAAGGCAAGGTTAAGGTATTGCCTTGAAGAATAGGAAATATTGGTGTGGAAAACGAATCAGAGTGGGGAAGGCGAGACTGCCTTTTCTTTAATAATAAGAAGAAAAGAACATCCCACTGTTTATAAATCCCATATATTAAAAAAGCTAAATATTTCTTCTAATCTAATCCTATCCTAAACCCTATCCTACCTAATATAAAAATTAAAATATTTATTTGATGATGTAATCCATTCCGTTGAAAGTTGAAGATGATTCCTGGAACAGACTATAAAACAGAATTAAATGAAACTCAATAACAAAAATAATTAGTTTCTAGCAAATCACACATTATCTTGAATCTATTTTTTATTTCTTGTTTATTTTCTTCGATTCATATCTGTAACAAACTCAATTATTGGATTAGTAATTAAAACATAATTTACATCTAGGAATAAAAAGAAATATTAAATAAAAAAAAAAAAAAAAATAGAAATCGAATTATTAAAATGTTGTTAGGCAATCCATCATTTTAAATGAAAGATATTAAGATCGAATAGAGTAAAATTGAAAAGAATAAAATACATTTTTAAACAGTAAACAAATGCTCTTAACAAGGGGGATGCTGAAAAGAGAAAAACGACGAAAAGGTAACCAGAAGGGTTACCGAAATAATCATCCACTCAATGTAAATCCGAACAAACCGTGAGTGGAATTTTTTTCTATTTCGCAACACTAATATACTAATTTTATAAAAGAAAACGCGAAGAGTGCTTCATTATACTTCCAATTAAATAATTCTTTATATATATATATAAAAAAAAAAGAAAAAAGAAAGAAAAAAAAAAGAAAAAAGAAAAGATAAAAGAAAATGTTTTCCCGAAAACATATACGAAACTCTAATAAACTAATTTATGCACTCGTATTTTATTATAGACGCAACACTAATAGCGGAAGATTGCAGCCATAATCAGAGGCTGCCGTCGTACAATCACCCTTTGTACAGCCTTTTTGGCTGCAGTGGATGATTCAGGAGTCCATTCAGTATTTCCACAGTCCAAGTGGAAGAAATGGGCAATTTAAAACGCAACACTACTATAAAAAACGCGATTATTTTTGAACGCAACGCTAATTCTTCAAATGAATTTAATACAAAATTTATTATTTATTATTATTCTATAAATCTAAAATATAGTATAAATTTAAATTTATATTAAAAAGAAAAAAAAAGCAATAAAAAATAGACTAATTCATAATGAAAATAATTAAAAGCAACCGCGATATTTTTTGAACGCAACGCTATAGTAAACGCGATCATCATTTTATCGCAACACTAATTCAACCCGTTATTAATCAATCGCAACACTAATACAAAACCGCGATTTGCCCATGATGACTGGATAAACGATGGGCCAGCATGCAAATTGGCCAGACGATACAACAACATATACTACGTATTACTAAAACGAGCACAATGACAAAGTAGTAACAATGATTTCCCATTCTTTGGATCCAGGCAAGATCCAAAAGATGAGAAACCATTCGTTGCAGCCCCTCTTCGTGACAGTTTGTCGAGGCCTCTTCGGTCTTCCTCCTTCGGGCGCAATGCCCGCTGAAACTTAAATCTAGGCTCGAAATTCACTAATCGCAAATCAAAGAAAAAAAGAAAAAAAAAGGACTAAATCGCGGAAGCTAAGTGCATGGACGACCAACGATCGCAGTGATCGTTCTTCCTACATGCACAGAATTTCGAGCGCAACGTTCGTTTCGAAAGCAAATCGCGACCGCGACCACGAAATTCGAAAAATCGATAAGAAAGCCAGAGACGAGTAGCATTGTCGTCCATTCGACTCAGCTTTGCCCTCGATTTCTCAAACTTTATTCCCTGAAACAGATTGTCACGCGAAAACGCGCCTACCCGATCAGAGACTGTGACAACCTGCCCGGCCCTACCTACTTATAATTAACAGACACACCAGAAGTATACTACCTATCCTACCTAGCCCTATATTTAAAAAGTATGGCAAAACAGGCATACCAACACACTCATTCCACGATTCTCACACATAATACTCGGGCGCAAAAGCCTACACTAGGGAAAGCGTCCCGGGACGCCTCCGACACCCGAGCTTGGCACACAACTCGCACACTCTAACTTTACGTACCATTTTCCTGAAATCGACTGACGATAGTTAGCGACCATTGCGTGAAACGTGACAAAAACACGTGTATTTACACTTTAATTGTGAATATTTATGAATACGTAATGTTTTCTAAAATATTAACCACTAGATTAAATGGTACCATTGTGAACTAAAATTGTACTATTATTGTGAACCAAAATTGTATCATTATTGTAATTTTTGATTAAGGATATCTAATAATCTTGCTTAATAATTATTTATTACTTATTCACAATATTTAATTGCGAATATGATTGTAAATTGTGTTTGTGATTGAATAGTGAATAAAATAATATGATAAATGAAACGACGCAATTCCACAGCCTAACCATACACACACAATGTGGAAAATACATCGTGCACGATACACTAACGCATCGTCAGTCGCTAAAAAATTTGTATTAGCTTATGAACTAAAGTCATCATATCCATTGTCTCTCCCTCACTCAAGTAGCACCTGGGCACGTGAATGAGTTCCTGACAGTGAACATGGAAAGGGTTAAACCTGAAAATCCTGAGCTAAAAAGATTATTAATAAATTCATCTAACGGGCTAATATTTTTTGTATTTGCATTATATTTCAAATTATTTGTAACTCTATTTGTTTTATAATTATAAAAATTATGAATAATTATGAATAAGTTATTGAAATTTTACTATATTAAATTTTTAATATTGAATTTAAAGAATTTTTGAATTTAAATTTAAAAAAGAATTCATTGTTATTTAATATATTAATAAATATTAATAGAAATACCCTCAGGCGATTCCTTCATCAGAACATATTTTCAAAATCACAAGAATAATATTCAAAACTTATTGCTCTGATTCTAAAATCTGCCTGTCGCGAAATGTCTTCTTGCACAAAATTTAATCCATATTTGTACGAATAAAAATTGAAAAATTTACTATCTACCAATATTGTAAATTATATTTAAGTTATATGAAATTATTATATGACAAAATTGACAATCAAATTGACCAAATAACTTAAAATGTTACTCTCAAGGATTTTGAGAGATTGAATTATAAAAATTCAAACTAATTATTGTATTACACTGATAATTATATAATAATAATTATTATATGTTTTCATTATTATATCATATTATTAAAATTACTAAACATTTTATATTAATCAAAACGCGAAGCGCAAGAAGACCTAGCCTGAACTAATAAATAAAACAGAAAAGAAATAATTGTTACTACTCGCGGGTAATTATTATAAATAAATACCCGCGGTCATTGTGCTCGTGCAAAATTCTACGTATACAACCAATCACTCGTGTCGATTCGGATCTTTCATCCTACGACATGATTGAGTGATCGGAGGAACCAAAAAGCATGCGACTCACCATACGATGCGACGAACGCCTTCACTTATTGTGGCCCAGAAGTCATCGAGAATAAGGCTGCCCCATCAGGTAGGAGAATGGAAGAAATCTAAGACAAAACATCATAATTTAAAACATAGTTCTGATTATTTGAAAAAATTGAAATATGAAATTATTAAATTTACAATATCTAATGATGATGATATGTATTCAAATTCTAATTAACTTCTATTTACAGAATTTAGATAAAAATTTAGATAGATAAAAGGATAATTACCTCTTCGCGTGATGGATGATCGCCTTATTCTCTTGAGAGAAGCACTGATTCTACCCTATACCGAAAACGAATATTTAAAATAAAGAAATAAAAATAAGAGACTATTAACGCGTTCGTATATGTTCTGTAGTCGGCGAACAAGCACTGATTCTATCTTCGCGTTTGATTATTTTTAAATTAAAATTTAATCTAAGAGCTATTGTGCTCTAAAAATATTCAAAATACTATGACGAAGCAAACACTGATTCTATCAACCACATTGCGCGTGGTCACAAATATTTTTTAACATTAGTCCAAAAAAAATCTTCATAAAGATCATCGGCATCTGAAATAAAATGAAATTTTAATAATAACAAAACTATGAAATTCTAATGTAAAAGATTAAAATCTAAAAAATCTAATGATTCTTCTTACCTCTTCGCGTGGTGGATGATCGCCGTATTTTCTTGAGAGAAGCACTGATTCTACCCTGTACCGAAAACGAATATTTAAAATAAAAAAAATAAAAATAAGAGACTATTAACGCGTTCGTATATGTTCTGTAATCGACGAACAAGCACTGATTCTATCTTCGCGTTTGATTATTTTTAAATTAAAATTTAATCTAAGAGCTATTGTGCTCTAAAAAATATTAAAAATACTATGACGAAGCAAACACTGATTCTATTAACCGCATTGCGCGCGGTCACAAATATTTTCTGAAATTAATATTAAATTAGTAGAGGGGTGGGGAGAGATAGAAGAAGAAACAATATTTTTTTAATATTTTTCTTCTTCTTCTTATCGAGCATTTGTTCTGAAAATATTGCCCTTTTATTTTAACTGATCATAAATTATGTATAAAAATATTATCAATTATTTACTAATATCTGAAATTTAATAAAATGTTCATTACCAGACTTTAAAATTTAATTTTCAATGATAAACCATGAAAGTTTCTGATAAATTTTTTATTTTTTCACTTTCTTTTAATTAGAACGTAATTTTATTACGAATTGCTTAACAACAATCACTAATAATTCAATACAAAAACAGAATAAAAATTTATACGTACGAAATATAAAATTTTACCACATCATCAAGAAAGACATGGCGTCCATATTGGAATTTTTCCCGCCTTTTGAGAGGACGCTATCAAAACGCTACCAATTAAACCTGTGAAGAAAAAAAATCAAAACTTTTAAATAAATGAATAAAATGTGTGAAATTAGATTATGTTAAAGTGTTAAAACAATCAAATCAAATAAAAATTTGCATAAGCTATCTTATTAAATTCGATAATAATCGAATTACATGATGAATACAAATGAATAACTCAAAATGATTTACCTGTCAAACAATTATCAATTCTAATGATAAAATATTGAACAAAGATGTATTAATTAAATAAAAACGCACAAATGATAAAAAAAATAACTATACAAAAAATAATATTAAAATATTACGCACTAAATAGAACACACGTCTCGAGAAAATTTCAAACGTCTAATTGCCACGACGAGTCGACGAACAATGTCACTTTACTGCGCGATTCGACTTTGCGCATCGAATAACAAAAGGAGAGGGGATACGCTCGACAAGTCGAAACATGTTTGAACACGAATCCAATTTCTTGGAAATGAAATATCGTACGAAGTGTTTCTAGCCTCGAGCAAAATATAAACGATAGACCAAAAAAAGTAAACAATAAACACGCGAGAAGACCTTCTACACGATATATTATATATACATTCGGAAAAATATGCGATACTTGAATAATTCGATTTCACGAAATGAATACGTAATAAATCCTAAAAAATTTCTTTTATATGACTTTGATTTGACTAAAATGATAAAAAATAAAGTACAAGAAATTGTAAAATAAACGTATACGATTAAAATTATATTAAAAAGTACCAATATACGATTTCAAATTCTGTCTCGAAATATTTCGATACGGGACGCTAATGACGCAATAGACGAAAAATGAACAATCGAAGGAAAAGACACAAAGATACCCAAAAAACTAATTAATTTCCTTCTCACTACACCGAATGGATTATTTAAAAAACTAAATTAGCAATAAATTTGGTAATAATAAGAATAAAATTACTTACTGCGTAATCCGAATTCGCGACGACACATCCACTTCGCACAATTTTCAACTGTAGACTGATGACATGCGCAGTGTGGTGCGCACTGAATTGCGCACTGCGATGCGCATTGCGATGCGCACTAACTCGTCCCGCGTCACTTATTAAGGGATATTCTGATTGGTTGGCTCATGATGCTTATTTTTTTCATTCAAAAATCGCGCGAAAAATTGAAATATAATATAACACATAAATTATTTGTTGTTGCTTGTGAGATTGAAATCCTGTAAAGATCTATTTATTGGAAAAAAAAAATAATAATACTAAAAGAAATAAAAATTATTAGTAGAATTACTAATTTAACAAGATAATAAAATAGTTATAATACAAAGAAGGAATTCAATAAAAAGACTAATTAAATTTAAATAAAAGAAAAAACAAAACAAAAATAAAAGCAAAAAAGAAATTCAACTTAAATAAAACTTAAATAAATTCATAAAAATTGAAAAAATAGAAAGAAAACATAATATAAAATTGGATTTAATTTAACAATTGATTTTAAAATAATCAAAACACAGGAATTTGAATTTAACTTTAAAATAGATAAATTTAAGGAATTAAATTGTAGGAATTAAATAAAAGAGAGCAATATCGACATAAAAATCAACAAAGAAAAAAATAAAAGAATATTTAATATAACTAAATCTGGGGAAAAAAATGAGAAAACATATTTAATATAAGATTCAAAGAGATTAAGAAAGATTGAAGTACAAGTAAAATATTTTAAATTGAGATGAACAAAATCTGAACAAAATTAGAATATAAAAAAAGAATAACGTTAAATAAAAATTAAATAAATCTAAGAGAACGTAGTGAATATAAATAAAATTTGATATAAATTAATTTAATTGGAAGAATAAATATATATACGTATATATAAAAGAAAAATTAAACAATATAGTACATAATAATAAATGATGAAAAAATTAAAGAGAATATAACATAAAAAGTTAAATACTGTAAAATAAAAAGAATGAGAAGAAACATAATGATAAAGAAAAATTTTATTTTAAGTTTAGAAAAAATCTAAAACATATAATAAAGAAAGAATTTAACATGAATGTTAAATTCTTTAAAGAATTCTTTCTTAGAAAGAACATACATAAAAAAGAAAATTTAGTTATTTTGTTTAAATGTCTTTCTTGATTTAGACAATATTTCCCATTAAATCCTTGTTTTTTATTTCAATTCAATTCAAATATTGAATTCCAAATATTTAGGTTATTTTAACTTTGAGGTTAAATTCTTCTCCAATATTTTAATTTTCTTTTACTTCATGATAACTAACATTTATGTTATATTTCCTGTTTATATTTTATTCATTATTTATGTATTACAATGTAAAATACAATGTAAACTATATGTTGCAGCATTGTAATATAATTTAGTTAATTGTTATGTTGCATCATATAAAGGAATTTATTATTATGATATATATATAATGAATAAATATAAAACATAAGAAGAGAGTATAACATAAAAGATAAGTATAATTAAGTAAAAAATGATTGAAACATAGTTGAAGAATTTAATCTTCAAATTAAAAATATTTAAAAGAACTGAAATATAAAAGAAGGATTTAACAGAAATATTATCCAAATTAAAGAAAATGTTAAAGAAAATAACTTAATTTGCTCTTTTGGTATTTTAAATATTTAGATTTAGATTTTTTCAATTTTGTTTTACTGCATGATAATTAACATTTATATTATATTCCCTTTTATTCATTATTTGTATTACAATCTATTATGTTAATGTTAACTTCTTCCTTATATGTTACAACAATGTAAGATTCAACTAATTGTTATATTGCAACATTCAAAAGAATTTAATTTACAATATATAAATAATGAATAAATAAATAAATGAATATACAAACAAAAGAGGGAATACAACATAAAAGTTAAGTACTATAAAGTAAAAAAGGATTGAATCATACCTGAAGAATTTAATCTCAAAGATAAAAAAAACTGACGAAAGTAAAACATCAAGAAAAAATTTAACAATAAGTGTTTATTGAATACGAAAAATAAAAAAGAAAAGAAAAAGAAAGAAAGGAAAGGAAAAAAAATACATAAAAGGAGAAATTTAACATAACAACTAACTGAATCTAATTTGAATTTGAACAATAAAAATTGAACATTGTAATCGTTATTAATTATTGAATAAATCATAATTATTACAAAATATTTTACAAAATCCTATAAGATGTCGCGTCAATATATTTCTCGTCGGTATTACGTTTATACTGACCGTTTATTTTACGATCGTTAAAGAAACACATAGAGGAGGATAAGAAATATAGAAAAAGAATAGAAAATGAACAGAGATAAGATAAAAATTGAACACGAGCACCATCTCTTGTAAGCTAGAAATATTTCTTTAAAAAAATATTTTTCTAAAAGCACTAAGAGATGGCAATGATACTTAATTCTTATTCTATCTTATCCTCCTTAAAAGGAGAAAAATCTTATCCTGTGATTCAATCATTTTTAATTTATAATTGTTGATTTTTGTATTATATTCCCTTCTTTTATTTCTTTTATTTCTTATTTATACTTATTTATTACAATGTACAATTTTTATTGTACATTATTCAATACAATATTTCAAGTTCAGGTTAGATTTAGTTAATTGTTATGTCAAATTTCTTTTTTTATGCATTTCTTTTCTTTTGTTTTCTTTCTATTTTTTTTTTCTTTTATTCAATTAACACTTATTAAAATTTTTACTTGTTAAATTTTTCTAAGAAAAAAAAATAGAAAGAAAAGAAAAGAAAAGAAATGCATAAAAAAGAAATTTGACATAAATATAATAAAAACAATAAAATACAAGACATAAAAATAACAATTAACTAAATCTAACCTGAACTTGAAATATTGTATTAAATAATGTACAATAAAATTATACATTGTAATAAATAAGTATAAATAAGAAATAAAAGAAATAAAAGAAGGGAATATAATACAAAAATCAACAATTATAAATTAAAAATGATTGAATCACAGGATAAGATTTTTCTCCTTTTAAGGAGGATAAGATAGAATAAGAATTAAGTATCATTGCCATCTCTTAGTGCTTTTAGAAAAATATTTTTTAAAGAAATGTTTCTAGCTTACAAGAGATGGTGCTCGTGTTCAATTTTTATCTTATCTCTGTTCATTTTCTATTCTTTTTCTATATTTCTTATCCTCCTCTATGTGTTTCTTTAACGATCGTAAAATAAACGGTCAGTATAAACGTAATACCGACGAGAAATATATTGACGCGACATCTTATAGGATTTTGTAAAATATTTTGTAATAATTATGATTTATTCAATAATTAATAACGATTACAATGTTCAATTTTTATTGTTCAAATTCAAATTAGATTCAGTTAGTTGTTATGTTAAATTTCTCCTTTTATGTATTTTTTTTCCTTTCCTTTCTTTCTTTTTCTTTTCTTTTTTATTTTTTCGTATTCAATAAACACTTATTGTTAAATTTTTTCTTGATGTTTTACTTTCGTCAGTTTTTTTTATCTTGAGATTAAATTCTTCAGGTATGATTCAATCCTTTTTTACTTTATAGTACTTAACTTTTATGTTGTATTCCCTCTTTTGTTTGTATATTCATTTATTTATTTATTCATTATTTATATATTGTAAATTAAATTCTTTTGAATGTTGCAATATAACAATTAGTTGAATCTTACATTGTTGTAACATATAAGGAAGAAGTTAACATTAACATAATAGATTGTAATACAAATAATGAATAAAAGGGAATATAATATAAATGTTAATTATCATGCAGTAAAACAAATTGAAAAAATCTAAATCTAAATATTTAAAATACCAAAGAGCAAATTAAGTTATTTTCTTTAACATTTTCTTTAATTTGGATAATATTTCTGTTAATCCTTCTTTTATATTTCAGTTCTTTTAAATATTTTTAAATTTAAGATTAAATTCTTCAACTATGTTTCAACCATTTTTTTACTTTATTATAGTTAACTTTCATGTTATATTCTTTCTTATGTTTTTATATTTATTCATTATATATATATCATAATAATAAATTCCTTTATATGATGCAACATAGCAATTAACTAAATGTTACAATGCTGCAACATATAAGAAACATATTTTACATTGTTATATATAAATAATGAATAAAATATAAACAAAAAGTATAACATAAATGTTAACTATAATGAAGTAAAAGAAAATTAAAATATTGGAGGAGAATTTAACCTCAAAATTAAAATGATCTAAATATTTGAAATTCAATATTTGAATTGAATTGAAATAAAAAACAAGGATTTAATAGGAAATATTGTCTAAATTAAGAAAGATATTTAAACAAAGTAACTAAATTCTTTTTTATGTATGTTCTTTCTAAGAAAGAATTCTTTAAAGAATTTAACATTCATGTTAATCTTTGTTTTAGATTTTTTCTAAACTTAAAATAAAATTTTTCTTTATCATTATGTTTTCTTCTCATTCTTTTTTATTTTACAGTATTTAACTTTTTGTGTTATATTCTCTTTTAATTTTTTCATCATTTATTATTTATGTACTATATTGTTTAATTTTTCTTTTATATATACGTATATATATTTATTCTTCCAATTAATTTAATTTATATCAAATTTTATTTATATTCAATACATTCTCTTAGATTTATTTAATTTTTATTTAAGGTTATTCTTTTTTATATTCTAATTTTGTTCAGATTTTGTCAATCTCAATTTAAAATATTTTACTTGTACTTCAATCTTTCTTAATCTCTTTGAATCTTATATTAAATATATTTTCTCGTTTTTTTTCCCAGATTTAGTTATATTAAATATTCTTTTATTTTTTTCTTTTGTTGATTTTTATGTCGATATTGCTCTCTTTTATTTAATTATTACAATTTAATTCCTTAAATTTATTATCTTAAATCTATTTTGAAGTTAACTTCAAATTCCTGTGTTTTGATTATTTTAAAATCAATTGTTAAATTAAATCCAGTTTTCTATTATGTTCTCTTTCTATTTTTTCAATTTTTATGAATTTATTTAAGTTTTTCGTTGAATTTCTCTATTGCTTTTGCTTTTGTTTGTTTTTTTTTATTTTTATTTAAATTTAATTAATCTTTCTATTGAATTCCTTCTTTGTATTATAATTATTTTATTGTCTTGTTAAATTAGTAATTCTACTAATAATTTAATCTTTTAATTTTTTTTATTATTTTTTTTTTTTCCAATAAATAGATCTTTACAGGATTTCAATTTCACAAGCAACAACAATTAATTTATGTGTTATATTATATTTCAATTTTTCGCGCGACTTTTGAATGAAAAAAATAAGCATCATGAGCCAACCAATCAGAACATCCCTTAATTCGAGACGCGGGACGAGTCAGTGCGCATCGCAATGCGCATGTCGTCAGTCTATCTCTCTTT